>NC_050575.1:23401026-24601026 GCF_011100635.1 Trichosurus vulpecula | reverse complement strand
TCTTGGATCACTGTATTGATCAGAGTAATCAAGTCTTTCACAGTGGATCATCCTTACAATATGGTTGTTATTGTGTACACTATTCTCCTGGATCTGCTGACTTCACTGCATAAGTTCACATTAAATCTTTCCGGGTTTTTCTGAAATCATC
Organism: Trichosurus vulpecula; assembly: GCF_011100635.1. Lineage (NCBI taxonomy): Eukaryota > Metazoa > Chordata > Mammalia > Diprotodontia > Phalangeridae > Trichosurus > Trichosurus vulpecula. The sequence continues at coordinate 24,600,875 of NC_050575.1, read as the reverse complement.
CTGCTTGCCATTTCTTACACTATTCCATTACAATCACATAACCCTGGTACTTTTTGTCATAAGAAAGCCTCTGACATAAGATTATATAACCATTTTATTGTTCACCAAACAGTTATTGAACGTTTATTGGGTGTAAAGAACCATATTTGTGCATTGGGAATATAAAGATGAAAACTACCATGGTCCCTCCCCATGGCAAGAGGGAAGAATGTGTGGAACATACCAGTCAGATTCTGATCAGACCAGGAATTAGGAAGCCATAATCTGCCTCAGGCCCAAAGTCTGAGTATTTCTGTTTATTACCGGGGTGACTGGGGCATCTGTGCTCAGAAAAGCTTTCTGGCCCTATCCTTCTTCACGTCCCCCGTGTAAGGTTTGTGCTTCATTCTGTTTACCCTGGTTTCTTAGTAAAATTTCTCTTTTAAAACTTCCAGTCACTTGTGGGCTCATCAAGGGGAGGGAGCAGGTGTTTAATGAGCAAGACTGGAGGCCTATAATTAGGTACTTTAGCCAAAACAGAGAAGGGAACAGGGCCCCCGGTGGTTGGGACCAGCTTTGGTGGGGTAGGAAGGGAGGAGAAGAGTAGAATCAATAGTGAGTAGGAACCCAGAAGGGAAGGATGGTTGAGCCATCCCTTCACAGAATGAGGAAGTAGCAGTAGGAGAAGGATGAGGAGTAAGAATGATAATGAGGGTAGCTAAATTTTTATAACATAGTGCTTGCTCTGTGCAAGGTGCTTTACAATTTATTGCCTCATTAGATCCTCCACAACAATCCTGTGAGGTAGGTGCTATTCTTATCTCTATTTTACACATGAGGATACTGAGGCAAATGGAGATTGAGTGACTTGCCCAGGGTCACACAGCCAGTAAGTATGTGAGGCTGGATTTGAACTTGTGTCTTCCTATCTCTCTATTCATTTCACCTTCTATTGTGAGTAAAATAAACTTCCTGAAGTTCTACCAGCCACAAAATTCTCTTCTTTGATAGTAAGTTGTAAATAATAATTCTCGTACTTGGGGAAAGTACCACAAAATATGCCTCAGGGCAAAGACAAATTCAATTGAAGAAAAGGGGTGGACCTCAGGACACAAAGGCCCACAGGGGAGAGACTGTACCCAGTGGCGAGAAGAGAGAGTCTCCTATCCAAGTCTTGGGTGGCTTCAGCCAGGGAAAGAGAATTTACCTGGGGGTGTGGCTGTGAGGACTAATTATTCCTCTTAAGTAGGTATTAAGTTCAGCTGCTTCTACTTGAAAAAGGAATACAAATGTCAACACTCATTCTCTAACTCTTGGCACCCTGAGATGAAATTCTAGTCTCTTTACCATGGAACCTTAGGACTGGAAAAATCCACCATGAAGAGAAGACCAGGTCCAGGTCTTCTTCAACCCACATCCACAGAGGAGAAACTGTACCCTGACTGGATATTAATGGAGATACTGGTGCTGAGGCCAGGATACTAGTTATATGTATATTTACTATTATCTCAAAGGCTATTTTTCCCCCTATTGATTTGAGTGAGGGAGGAAGGAACCCCATAGGAGTGAGCCCTAAGTGCACAAAGGGAGACAGACCAAATAGGGAAGAGAAGTGAATCTCTGTCATTAAGGAACCGATAGTAGTGACTTAAAGGGAATCTCTTAAAGGTAATCAAGCCTTGGCATTAATACGTCTTATCAATTGCTTTCATACTGCCGAACCTTTACATTCTCAACTTTAACAAAGCACCTTAAGGATTTGTGATCCCAATATAACCCCTCCCAAAAAATTTCAATGGCAAAACTATTTTTTCCAAAAAAAAAAAGGATATCACAGAAAATGCTGGACTATCATAGAAAAATCATTGAAAGACTGTATATCCCCAAATCAATTTTCTAGGCAAGCTAAGCATTATTTTTGAAGATAAAGTTGATACACAGGAATTTTGAGATTTTCTAGAAAGTAAAGCCAAACCTGAAGCAGTATTTGACAGGTAAAATCAGTAAGAATGATACTGGGGTGGTTTGCCATTTCTTTCTTCAGCTGTTTTTACAGATGAGAAACTGAGGCAAACAGGGTTAAGTGACTTGCCCAGGGTCCATAGAAGTTAAGTGACTTGCCCCAAATCACACAGCTAAGTAACAGAATCAGACTTTGAACCCAAATGCTCTGACTCCAAACTCAGTATGCTTTCTATCAAACTGCACTGACTATACTTAAACAAGGTAATCTTTTATAATGGCACTTATTTCCTGTCTTATCCCTAGTTTCTTCATTCTTAAAATGCTGGGGCATGGGCAGTGTGGATTTGGTGAACTTTAAGGTCCCCTTTGTATTCTAAATCCATGATCCAATGTCCTCATCAAGTGGTCAAGTAATCCAGATTTTCTTGGAGACTTCTAGAGAAAGGGAAGTCACTAATTCCTGAGACAATCCTTAATACTTTTGTACAGCTCTAATTAGTAAGAATTTCTTCTTACATTAAGTATAAATCGGCTTTTCTCCAACTTATATTCATTATAACTAGATCTGGTCTCTGGTGCTGAGCAGAACAAGTCTAATCCTTCTTCCCTATGAAAGCCCTTCAAATATTTGAAGATAGCTAACACGTCACATCTAAATCTTCTCTTCTCTGAGTTAAACATCCCCAATTCCTTTTGCCAATCCTGGTATTCCAATACCTTGTATGCTGATTCCTTTTACTAGCCCTTCACTATCCTGGTGGCTGTAAGGTCCTTTCTAAAGTTTGGTGCCCAAAACTGAACCTAAAACTGATAGTCCGAACATGTCAGAACCAAACAAGATTATCACATATCATTCTCTGGACACTATGTATTTTTAAATGTGGACTATGATTTCATTAGGTTTTTTGGATGCCACATTTTATTGTTGACTCACTTAATTTAAAAGTACGTTGAAAAACTCTCAGATCTTTGTCACAAGAACTGTTGTTTAGGTAGGCCTCTTCTCTTTGTGAAGTTGATTCTAAAAAAATTGAGTGAAGAACTTCACATGAATTGCTATTAAATTCCATCTTACTACTTTATATTCAATCCATCATTCTAGCCTAGAAAAATCCTTATTATAAGGTAATGCAGGGTGTTCGTGGCTCTTGCTTTCAACTTTGTGTCATCTGAAGCATTTATAAACATGCCATTTCTATGACTTCATCCAAGTCACTGATAAAAATGTTGAACAGCACAGTGCCAAAGATACGACCTTGAAGGACACTTTCCTAGACACTCCTTTCAAGTTAACACTGATGCATTCATTGTACACAGTAACAGCAATATTGTATGATGAACTGTGGAGGACTTAGCTCTTCTCAGCAATACAATGATCCAAGACAATTCCAAAGGACTCATGATGAAAAATGCTATCCAACTCCAGAGAAAGAACTGCTGGAGTCTGAAGACAGTTTGAAACATACTTTTTAAACTTTCTTTATTTTCCTCGTTTTCTCTTGGGGCGGGGGGTCTGTGTTTTCTTTCAGAATATGAGTAATATGGAGCTAGGTTTCACGTGACTACACATATACAACCTATATCAAATTGCTTGCCTTCTCAAAGAGAGGGAGAGAAGGAGTAAAAGAATTTGGAACTCAAAATTTAAAAGAAAAGAATGCTAAAATTAATTTTACATGAAATTTGAAAAGAATTAATTTTTTGAAAATTAAAAAAAAAAACACTGACTGATTAATACCTACTTTCTGAGTCCAGTAATTCAATCACTTCTGAATCCTCCTACCTGTACTATCACCTAGCTCAGTGATTTCAAAGTCAAATAGAATCAGATCCCCATTGGCCGCATATTGACTTAGAAAATAGCAAATTAACATATATATGTGCATATATATGTATTGTATTGAATTTTTATTTTACTAAACATCCCAATTACATTTTAATTTGGTTTGGGCTGTAGTGAGGAGTTTTGTGACTGCTTGGAGTTATCAAGTTTGAAACCTCTGATCTAGTCCAAATTTATTAATTTTGTTCACAAGAATAGTATGACCTTTGTCAAATGATCTGTTAAAGTCTAGAAAGTTATATCTATAGGATTCCCATTACCTATCAATTTGTTCTGTATTTTACAATTACGTGGATCCCAGACTACAAACATAAAGCAACCAAGACAGCTAAGGGCTTGCTTACTATTCCCTTTCTTAGCTTGGGTTTATACTCCCTTTTAACCATTTTGGTTCTGTCTTCCCTAGTCTAAAGGTCATTCTTTTGGGTTGAAAAAAAATAAAATGAGTTGAGTGGTTCTGCCTTCCCTCCATCATCCATAATTGACTCGTCCACCTAAGCATTAGCCCCATGCTTTCTTTGTTTTCTTTTCTTCTTTCCAACATAGATACAACAAAATTCCTCCTTGTTGTCCTTGGTATTCATTAATTCAGCTTATCCTGTGCAGCAGGAATCTTCATAGGATCCTGCCACTCTTTTGTATTCATCTACTATTACCTTGCCCTAACTTCCATCTTCTTTTTTTTTTTTCAAGTACACATATTTATTTAGACTCCCATTAACTACAGCCATGGCTGCCAAGATATTTACAGTTAGGGACAGGGGCAGTGAGTCTATATATAGGGAAGGAATCATCCAGCCTTGGGGCCCAGATGTGCCATTAGATAAGGGGAACCCTGACAGGGCATGGATCACCTGAGTAGAATAGGAGGGGGAGGGGGAGCCCTTGCAGCATCTGGGACAGGCCCTTGCCTTGAGTGGGAAGAGCCTGCCTGACCAACAGCACAAGGAAGGATCTGCCTTCAGAATGTGATGTGATTCACAGGGAGGAAGCCTGAAGCCACTGAGTTGATGATGGAGGGTGGGGAGGGTGAGGGGGTGAGGGGTGGGGAGGTGGGGGGCACAGCACAGAGGATGGGCCAAGGCTACAAGTAGGGGGTGAGGGGGTGAGGGGTGGGGAGGTGGGGGGCACAGCACAGAGGATGGGCCAAGGCTACAAGTAGGGGGTGCGGGGGTGAGCTGAAAAGTCAGCCCTCCTGAGAATCATAACTTCCATCTTCAACTGAGAGGCAATAGGATAGAGGTCCGGAAGACCTAGGTTTAAATACTGCCTAAGACATTTATTAGCTATGCAACCCTAGCAAAGTCTGAATTCCAGTTTTGTTAAATATCTGCATCCCAGTTTGTTGAAATGGGGATAATCCGTAGTACTTACTTTACATGGTTGTTATGAAGAGCAAATGAGTTAATGAATCAGAAGCAAGAACACTAGCTTTGGAATCAGAGGAACTAGATTCAAATCTGCCTTTGTAACTTATCAGCAGTAAAACTGCTAGAAAGATTGGAAAGCCGTCAGGCAGAAACTAGGTATTGACTGTTATTTCATGCTATAACGTATTGAGATAAGCTCTAAATAAGTGGTTATATGACTTCGATATTAAGGGTGAAATCATAAACAAATTAGAAGAGCAAGGAAGAAATTATCTGTCATATCCATAGATAACGAGAACATTCATGACCAAATAAGGAATAAAAAGGATCAGAGAAGATAAAAAATGTACAAGTTCTGATTATATAAAATGTAAAAGTTTTTTTTTCCAGAAACAAATCTAACACAGTAAAAATTAGAAGGTAAGCAGGGAATTGGGAAAAAATAATTCTAGCGAATTTCTCTGATAAAACCCTCATTTCCAATATATGTAGGAAATGGATTTGTATTTATAAGAATAAGAAAAATTATCCAAATTGATAGTCAAATGATATGAGTTAGTCATTTTATAAGGAAGATATCCAAGTTATCAATAGCAACATGAAAAATCGCTAATAAGTACAAAATGCATTCTAAAGTTCACCTTATACCCATCAGATTGAAGAAGTTGACAAAAATGAAAATGACAAGTGCTATTTTGTGGGGAAATGGCTACATTAATGCATGTTGGTGGAGCTATAAATGGGTCCAACAATTCTGGAAAGCAATTTGGAACTGTGCTCCCCAAGTTACTAAACTGTGCTTATCTTTTGAACTATACCACTACTAGGCCCATACCCCAAAGAAATCAAAGAAAGAGGAAAAAAGACCCATATGTACATTACAACTCCTTTTTGGTGCCAAAGTATTGGAAACTAAGGGAAGCCTATGAACTGAGGAGTTGATGAACAAATTATGGGATATGAACGCAATGGAATACTATTATGCTGTTAAGCAAAGATGGTGACAATTTTAGAGAAACATGGAAAGACTCATAAACTGATACAGAGTGAAGTGAGTGGAATCAAGAGAACAATTTATACAATAACAACATTAAAAAATGAAATAATTTGGAAAACTTGATCTGACCAATATAATGACCAACCATGATTTCAGAGGACCCCATGATTAAAGACCTCCTGACAGAGGTGGACTTGGGGTTCAGACTAAGACATACATCTTTGGACATGGCCAATGTAGGTACAATATAGTGTAAAACAACCATGCAAGGAAGAGAGCAAAAGAGCCAAGAAATCCTCTGGGCCAGCAAATCCTTAGCCTTCTTGCCAAGTGGAGAGATGTGGGAATTAAGGGTAAGACAATTTTAAAATATAAACTAATTTGCAAAACAGAACAGGAGTTTCACCAAAGATTATAAGTAGTATAACCTTACAGAACAGCAAAGAGTGTTGAAAGGGAGAATGAGTCTGCAGAAAGTTTAGCACGAGACTTACCTAAGCAAGATAATTCCAAGAGCAATTATTCTGAAACTGGAAAGACAACATATAGATGGGAAAAATGGAAGGTTTCCAACATTTTTATGTATCTACGTTCATCATTGATGATGCTGGAATCATCACTTTTGTACTGCACCATCTCAGTGCTGGATGTGCTATATAAAGAAATAAAAATAGTACTTAAGATGATGATATCTGGGGAAACAGCTGGACCAGATCATGTGTGATAGAAGAAAACTGTGTTGGAGCAACAGAACTGTGAAGGTACTTAGAATGTGATATCTTGTGGATTTCAAAGGGGGAGAGGTTGCTAAGTGATGGCGGCAGGAAAAGGATCTAAAAATCGCAAAAAAAATTCTTACTTCTCCTGGCAAATGTGTCTCTAGTAATGAGAAGAGTTGACATGACTAAAGAAAGTAGGAAGGGGTATGGTGTCTTTAGGAGAAAGCCAAGTTTCCAAGAGCAGATGAAACCTTGCAACTGCTACATATGGCTTACTTTTTAAATATATATGTGTATGTATATACGTATGTATATACATACACATATATATATATACATATATATTATATTTAATGTGACAGTATCCAACCTTGCCTTGCTTTGCATGTGTCCACTTCTAAACTTTCTGTTCTTCTCTGTATTTTTTTTTAAAGTTTCATTAATCATGACCTCCACACATTTCCCTCTGACTTACTACCTAAAAATTAAAGCCTTCCCTTGTAACAAGTAAGTACAATTAACAAAAGCAAGTTTGTTTTATATTGGTTGTGTCTGAAAATGTAAATCTTATTTTGAACCTACAGTCTATCACCTCAATGTCAAGAGGAAGCAGGCATGCTTCCTCATTAATCTTCATGAATCCCAACTGGTCAGTACATTGATCAGTTCTTTAAGACTTTCAAAGATATTTTCCTTTATAAAGTTGTGGTCATTGTGTAAAAAGTTTTCTTGGTTCTGATCACTTTGCATTAGTTCATGCAAGTCTTTCCAAGACTTACATATTTCATAATTCCCCCATCTTGGATTTCAGACCTTAATTAGAGAAATATGCTACAAATGCTTTTCCTAGTTTCCTGTTTCCACTCTAATTTTAATTACATTGATTTTGTTTGTGCAAAACATTTTAATTGTATGTAATAAAGAATCTAATTCACAAAACTATCTTACAAAAACAATGGCAGAGGCGACCAACAGGACAGGACTACTACCCTATTTTCTCTAGCTCCTACAACCTCTCAAATCTCTGTGAAATAAGAAATATGCACAAGAGGTAAAGCAATTATAGCTGTCTCTACAGGCTAAAACATCAAGAACCCCAATGAGGCAACAAAGCCAATCCCTAATACACAACTTGCTCACTTAGCACCTCCTCCCTGACCAGCTGCTATGCTTGGACAGGTTCCACAAATAATTCAATGGCTTTGTATTCCGAGATCCATTTAGCAAAATGATCTTGCTTTTGCCATTCTCTACCAGCACACTCTTCTGCCACTGCCCTCACTCCAAGACTCCATAGGAAAAAGCAACAGAACTCCACTCTCCCCTCTTTAACCCCCGTGCAGAAGAGGTGAACAAAGCAGAAAAGATCTCCTTATGGTGGCAAATTCACAGAAGACCAAACAGAGATCTTAAAATAATACAATCTCAGCAAAGGAAGAAGAGCCACTAAAGGAAAAACTCCTGGCCCTAGTGGATTGACAGGAGAATTCTATCAAACTTAAATTTAAAGAACAATTAGTATGAACGATATTTGTAAAGGAATGAGCCCAGTAACCACATAGTAAGTGCTTAATAATTATTTCCAGTTTTCTTCCTTCCAACAATATACAAAACATTACCAAAAACTGAGAAAGAAATTCTACCAGCCTCTTTTTAGAAAATAAATATAGTCCTAATGCCTAGGCTAAGGAATGATAAAGCATAGCAGGAAAAGTATAAGTGGATATAATTAATATCAATTCAGAAATTTTAAATAGAGTCCTGTCAAACATGCCAAGCAATTCATCCAAGGAATCATTCATCATGACCAAGTTGTATTTATATCAGAGATGCAAGGATAGTTCAACATTAGAAAACAATCAACATAATCGATCACGTTAAAAACAAAAATATGCCAAAGCACATGATTATCTCAATAGAGGCAGAAAAAGTCTTTAACAAAAAAAGCAATACCTGTTTCTGCTGAAACAAAAGAAAACAAAAAACCCTGGAACTTTTTAATATCACAAAAGTATCTACAACTAAAAGCAAGAATCCTATGTAATAAGTATACAACAGATGCTTTTCCAATAATTACAGGAGTAAAGGAAGATGCCCATTCTCCCCACTATATTATTTGGTATAGTTCCGGAAATGCAAGTAATATCAATATGGTGGGAGAAAAGAAATTCAAGGTATATATTCAAGGGAGATAGAACTATTTGTTTATAACGAGACCTAGGGAATCAGCAGATACTAATTGAGAAAATTAATAGCTTTAGCAAAGTTACAAGATATAGAATTCTGTGGTTTATCACAGAAATTAACAGCATTTTATACTCATAATAACAAAACTTAAGAGGCAGTAACATAAAAGGAAATATAATTCAAAACAACTACAAAATGCATAAAATATTTGGATAACAATTTGCCGAGACATACAAAATACTTGTATACATTAAATGATAAAATATTCCTTAAAGAAATTTTAAAAAATTAACTAATTTAATGAACAACTAACTTAATAACTTCACTAGGAGACTATTTAGTAGTGCTCGTGGCTGGGATGTGCCAATATAATAAAAATGACAATACTACCTAATTTAATTTATAGGTTTAATGTTATTCTAATCAAATCATTATAGAGATAGTTTACATAACTTAAGAAAGTGATAATAAAATTCATTTAGAGAAGCAAAAGAGCTAAAATATCAAGGGAAATAAAGAAAAGTAAAGTTGAAAGAGAACTAACACTTCCAGACCTCAAAATATATTATAAAGCAGCAGTCATCAAAACCATTTAGTATTAGTTAAAAATAGAATAGTAGATCAATGGAACAGACTAGACAAGGGACAATCAGAAATGGAAATCAATAACTCAGTATTTGATAAACTCCAAAACATAAATTACTCTGCATTTGATAAAAATCTACCAGGAAAACTAGAAAACAGTCTGGTAGAAATTAGGCTTGGACCAACACCTTATACCTTATTCTACAATAAATTCTAAATAGATACTTTAATATTACAGATCACACTAGAAAAAAAATTAGAAGAGTGGATTATATACTTTTCATAGCTATGGGTAGAGGATGTAGTCTTAACAAAACAAAGGATAGAGACGATGACAAAGAATAAAATAGATAATGCTGATTACATGAAACTGAACAGCTTCTGCACACATAAAACTAATGAAGCTATGATAAGAAGGAAAGCAGTTGAATAGGGAAAAACTAAATCATATTTCTTAGATAAAGGCTTGGTTTTTAAGATAGACAACTAACAGATATAATACAATATATGCATATGTAAATATACTATATATACATCCATACATCTATGTACGTACACATCCATACACATGCCAAAAGGCATTCTCCAAAAGATAAGTGGTCAAAGAATATAAACAATTCAAAAGAAAAATTGCATTAGCAACTATAATAAAAGAATGTTCCAAATCACTAATAATAAGCAAAATACAAATTAAAGCAACATTGAGATTTCACTTTACTCTCATCAAATTGGGAAAGATGAGAACAGTCATCATTGAAGGGGTTGTGGGAAGATAGACACATCTGAATGAATGAATCCACACAACTACTTGGAAAGCAATTTGCTATTATGCAAATAAAGTGATTAAAATGTTAGCTTTGAGCAAAGTAGAATGAATATTGCTCTACCATCTGCATCTCTTCTCTGACTGTAGTTAGGAAGTAAGAGGAAGCCAAAGGCAAGCAGTGTTTAATGAGTGAGTTGGGGAGAGCATGCAGCTTTGAAGTTGAGGGGATAGCTGCCTTTCAGATTTTTGGAATGTAAATTTCAGGAATCAATACAGTGCAGATGAACATTTCAGAAATATGTCTTTTGTGGACAAATCAATTCTATTCCAAACGAAAGAGAAACTTTGGGATAGACACATGATGTGACTGGATTGAATGACTGAATTTTATCTCATCAAATACTATAATTCCCACTGTCCAACATGGTCTGGTAGCACATGTCACTTCTACTGAAGCAGTCTCTACTTTCATCTTTTACCAGTCATTGGGTCTCCATGATGCTTAATTTGCTGAACTGATCTACTATTCCCATGATTATGAAATGTATAACATACAGATGTCATCATAGTCTAGGGCTAAGTCGATGATGGTGAGAGTGCTCTTATATCAGTCCAGGACTCAACTTGTCTTGACTGCAGAATGAATGTCTGGCAGAAAACATGAAATTAAGGGTTAGAAACTGGCTAGAGGCAGCTAGCTGGTACAGTGAGTCAGCGCATAGGGCACTGAATCTAACGTCAGGAAGACCTGAGTTCAAATCTCAGCCTCTGACAATTATTGGTATATGGCCCTGGGTAAGTCACTTAGCCTCTGTTTGCCTCAGTTTCCTCACCTATAAAATAGAGATAATAATTACATCTAACTCCCAGGGTTGTTGTGAGGATCCAATGAGATAATGTTTGTAAAGAGGTTAGCACATAGAAAGCACTATATAAATGCTAGATAGTATTAAAAAGGAAGTAAAATTATTTTGATCATATATCTATTTTGAAGACCTGGAAATGTAGGCTCACAGAGGAGCATTTTTTGTCTAAGTTCAGTGAATAATAATGATAAGTTCACATTTGTGAAGTATATTAAGATTTATAAAGAGCTTTTCTCATAACATTATGAGCTAAGTAGTAGAAATACTAACTTCAATTTATAGATAATGAAACTGAGGACCAAAGTGACTTATCCCAGGTCACAGAAATAGTAAAAATTAGAGACAAGATTCAAAATCCCAGTTGTCTGATGCCAAGTTCAACTATTACACAACATTGCCTTTCCTGAAGGAATCAACATGGCATTAGGCACCCAGAACCCAAACTTACCTACCCAGAAAACAGAGTATAGTGAAAAGGGCGCCGGAACTGGATTCTGCTGATGGGTTTGAGTCTAGGAACTGCCACTTTCTAGATGTGCGAAAATAGGTCAACCATATCCATTTCTGGGCTTCTAGTTTCTTCTGTAAAATGAGTTGGTTTAACTAGATGATCTCTAAGACTCCTTCCAGCTCTGCAATTCGATGATTTTGTGAAACTAACAGTTGAAAAGTAGAAATGCCCCTAGATAAGAAGCAGACAGGAGTGTACAAGATAGCCTTTGATGTTAGTCTCATCCCCTAATGGTTAACAGGGGAAAGAATGTTCTTAGGTCAGCCGGATCTGGCCTTGTTGACAGAGAAAAGATATTGTCTGAGCAAACTTGAGAGAACAAAGAAGCCCAGGTCCTGCTGATCATTAATTCAGGCCCTGGCCCTTGACTGAAATCACAAAAATGATAGAAAATGGTATAAAATGTTCCACATTTCCTCCTTTTGGTCAAAAGCAAACTGGAAGTTTCACTTATAGACCAATTAAGGTATGGAAAAACCTCTATCTTCCTCAGAGGTGAGGTTCTAAAAATCCTTGTCTAGGTGGATTCAGGTTTTTCCTTCCTGTGGCTGGACATCCCCAGAGATGGGCAGTAATTGCAAACTAATTGTAGACAAGCAGAGGGAGCAAGTTGCAAGTGGGATCAGGGTAGGGAGCATAATGGCTAAAGATACCAAAGACATAGGCAAATAGTCTTGGGAATGCAAGGGACTCAGAAAGGGAGCTGTCCTTCGTACAGGTTCTGGTCCAGAGTCTCAGGAAGGGCTGCCTGCGTCTGATGCAGGCTCTTTGAAACTGGAGGGCAAAGTCTCCTATGGGCTTAGATGTCCACTTGGGAGCAGGGGCAGTCCTCAGATGTGACAGAAGGATCAAGGAGTCCATATCTATAAGTTGGCAGCTGTAGAAGTAATCAGATCTGACAGGAGCTCCCAGAACACATATGATTTGATAATTGAGAGAAAAACAGCACAACATAGGTTCCAGCCATGCAGGGCTAAGTTCAAACAGTGAAATGAATGTTTCAATATCCCAGCCACACAGAACTGAATTTAAACAAATACAATGAAGTTCTTCTCATAATTCACAAATTTGTACAATTACAATAAGTCAGGTACAAACCAAACCACTTAGATGGCTCACAATAGACTGAGGGGGGAAATTTGCATGTCATGTCACATGTTTTACATTTACACATCTTTGCCTTATTACTTTGTCTAATCATTTCCTCCTTTTGGAGGATGTTATCTCTATATTCTTTTAATCTTTATTTGGTCATGAACATAAGTTAAAATTGTAAGCTATTTATTCCTGCATCCTATTATAATAATTCAGAGGTATTCCAATATTCATCTATTACCTAATAGATTTAGCATTGTGCTTACAAAACTTCTTGATAATATAAATTTGCTATGAAAGAGAAGAGGGACAATATCATATATCTTAACAGAAGGAAAGAACTTCCTTAGCTCTGTTTGATTCCAGGCACGAATCATATCTGATAGCCAATCATACAGTCTCTAGGTGCTGAAAGCAGGGCTTAGGAGTAATAGGTGGGGATTTTCCCTTTTCAGAAAGGAAATAGCAGAATTGGGAAATAGAGTCAAGAAGATCCTACCTAGGCTGTGTCCAAGGTCGTCTTCAAAACTTTTTCCCAGGCACAGATATCCACCTTTAAAATTCTCAGCCTGTAATGCCTGCCATTCTAATACTGGCTTCATGTGACCTATCCCTGTAATCGGAGCTTAGAACAATATTAAATTGTAGTCCCATAAAATCTTAAATAGCAAATAAATATCCTTCAGATGGGACTGTCTCAAATTTCATTGAGCTAATAATTATCAAACCAAGCTACATAACTTTTCTGTCTTCTAAAATACTTTCTCACACTTTCTCAACTTACTTAAACCATCTGAAACTAGTATTCTCTCGGGACAGGAGAGGCTTAGCTAACTCCCATTTGTCCCCAAACTTTCTTATCTGCCTTTGGTATTTCCAATTAAACCTGTATTTACCTTTCCAAATCTTTCAAACCCATTATTTAGTCTTCCTTTAAGTTTCAACCATAAGACAAAATAGCTCATAAATTAGTGATTTTTACTGACATAACTGTCTGTAGTGGAATCCATTCCAGCTTAAACAAAGCAAAGAGGTTAATGACTGACCTCACAGGTTGATGGATTTATGTCCCCTGTTTACTTATTCTGGAGCAAAGGGACACTTCAGGAATTAAGTCTTATACACATGGATAAGCTCTAACTTTTACTTAAAATCACAAAAAAGATTTTTCAAAACATTTCTAGAATTATTTCCCTTCCTTAAAAACAGTTTAAAATTTATCCTGATGTTAAAAGGAATACTCACTAAACTTTCCTGAAGACAATTATTTAGAAGGTTTTAAAATGATAGACATCTCCTTCTTTTTTCTTACAGCAAATTAACTCTTAAACACTGGAATTCACTAACTAAGTTGGTGGAAAATGTCCTCATTCTCAAATATTGCACAGAATTCCTAGATATTACAAAGATCCTTAGTCAAAAAGGTGTTGTAACGGGGAGGACGCTTAGTTTCTATAATTACATACCCAATTAATTAGCCTTATCACAATAACAAGGTTTACCAGAACTTTAAAAACTTACTTCATAGGAATTCTTCTACACAGAAACTTTATACAAGATGGATAAGAATTCATGGCTAGATGGTTTCAAAAGTCCTTGTTTCAGTTAACAACCTCAATTTCTCAATTAAGTACAATTCTTAATCTAACTACATCTAGATTACAAGAGAAATTGTTTTCTCTCTATCAATATAGGTAATGCAATGTTAACCAATTTGCATTATGTAACAAATTTAGAAATATAAGTACACCACAAGCAATTATCATGTATTTAAAACTTGAAACAGAATCTAATTAATTACCAATCAAATGATTATAACTGAGTTGGATAAGCAAATCAAATCTGGATTCATAATCACTAGTGGTAACATTTTAATTTCTAAGGCCCAATACTCTTAGTATTGTAAAAGATTATTATTTATAAAATCACATTTTTCTTCAATATTGCTGATACATCTGTTTGCCAAATTACACAATTTAGAAATGTAACAATGCCCTAAACATAATTATGCATTTTAAAACTTGAAACAACCCATTTATCAATTTAGGTGAACGCATTTCTAAATCTCCTTGCACAGAGAATCTTTCATCTCATCATTTGAAACTATAACTTTGAATCACCAGATATATTCTCATAATAGAAAACTTTTTCATGTAGAAAGTCTGTTCTAATGGTATTCTCATCAGTATTATTATTTACTTGTTATAACCACATATAAGAGTTCCAAATTTTATTACATCCCTTTAAAAACCCAATTCACATATATCAAAATCAGATGAAAATTGCTATAATATCATTTCTTACCACACAATGGTCTTCTCAAATTTCACAATCTAAGAGAATTTTAGAAATACAGAAACAATAATTTTCAGATGACATCAGTTGCATTTCAAGAGTATCACATATAGAAAATTTTCCAACTTATTACTTTTGGTATTTAAAAACCACTTCAAATTAACAATTACATTAATTTAAAGAGAGATAATAGTAATGTTGTATCTAACATATACCAGAATTTATGTTAAGCATTTTACAATCATTATGTTTTGATCCCATAACAACCATCATTATTATTTTCCCTTTACAAATCAGGAAACAGGTCAAACAGAGATTAAAATACAGTTTTGCAATTGGAAAAAAGAAGTGTGAAGCTACCTAGAGCAGAAGCTGGTATCCTAGTGGTGACAATTCTGGGACGCAGAAAATCCAGATCCATCTACCTTGCCCTTCCCCCACAACTGCAGAAGTTAGTGAGCCTAGGGCAGTTTGCAGCTGCTGGGGACAGAGTGGGCAGAATGCATAGGACCTGGGTGACATTTCCAAGCTTTGCCAAAAAGGATGGGCTACAAAGGTACCCAGGGGCACAGGACTGTCAGAATACTGTCAGTCTGCGAATTTCTGTCCTTCTCCTCCTTTTGCCAGGTGGGGAAGGGTGATTTAAGTTTTCCCTACAGTTCTCCTGCACTCTCTTCTAATCTGATCTGGGATGAGAGGAGTTTGTTTTAGCTGCTCTTTTACTGCAGCCCTGGCTGGGTCAGAGACAAGACAACAATGGTGAAAGATCTCAATGATTGTAACTCAAACAAACTTCACCTTTTGCTCACTCCTTAAAAACCTTTTTGCACTTAAATCTAAGGGAAAAGATTCCCTCTTAACTTTGGAGAGGTAGTGGGGAATGATAAGTGATCAGCATTGGGAAGAGGTGTTTCAGCAAGAGTGAGCTTCTGGAGCGATTTTACAGTCTCAGGAGTTCTCTCTCCCAAAATCCAACCAATCAATTTCCAAACTTTTAATGAATAATCAATTCCATAATCTGCTAAAATGTTTCAAATCTATTTTTTTTTCTGGAAGTCCAGTTGGCTAAACCAGACATTCCAAAAAAAAAAAAAATAAAGAGTCTCTGTTTCCCTAACTGCAAACTTAGAATTCTCTGGCTACCTGCATTTCAGATTTTACTCAGTATAGACATAGAGCACACGCTCTCACACAGACAATTAACAGACAATTAGCAAAACAAATACAGAACAAATACAGACTGAGCTCAGAGTTTAAACAACAGAGAATTAGAAGCTTTCAGGAGTTGGCTATTAGCACCCCTATGGTCTTTGGGGAAACCTTGGCATTCCTGATTTTTCTGACTCTCCATATCCTATCCCTTAGGAAGGGGGAAAGGGGAGATGGAGGAGGACTAGGGCAGGTAAGGGAAGGCTAGGAGTAAGGATAAAATGCATTTATCCTCCCCCTAATCAGAGCCTTTAAGGGAAGGAAGCAGGAATAGGGCAGAAGGCAAAAACAGAGCCCTTAAGGGAAGGGGGAAAGGTGGGGGAGGGAGGAGAGAGAGGAGGCAATGGTAGCAGAACAGAGTTACCCCTTTCCGGTTAGAGTATGTACTGGGAGGCAGAGGGGGAGGGGGTAACAGCAAAGTGCAGTTTTTCTCCCCTGGATCTGGGCCTCCAAGGGAAGGAAGGGAGGGAGGGGGTGAGGAATAGGGTGGAGGGAGTGGAGGAACGGTTGGACTCCTAATTCTAGTTTTTGACTGATCCATAGCTATTTTTTTTTCCAGATCAATCAGTGTTTCCAGGGGATCTATGTGTGTTTGACTGCAGATCTGTGTTTTACCACAGATTTGATCCCTGTCCCCAGAGCTAGCTTAAAGGGAATTTTCAGACTTCAACCAATTTTGTGGGAGTCCTTTTTGGAAGCTGGGAATGGAGACAACTTACCCCCCCCCCCCCACCTTGTCAAGGCCAAAATTCCAGGAAAAAATAATCCTGTGGTACCCGAAGCTTTGGCAAGGTTGGGCTGCTTTGTCCCGTTTCCATCATTTCCGTCCCAAGTTCCCGGCACCATAACTGTTAAACCTGAAAGTTTGGTTGAAGAAGGCAAACGAGCTAGGTGATAGAAAAATCCATGTTGTTTATTATTTTCCCTTAAAGCACAGCTTAGCTAGTTTACTTGTACATACAAGGAGTCAGAGCATAAGCTCTGGCTGTCTGAACAAAGAAATGAGAAAACTTATATACATTATTTTTCGTGGACTCAGCAAGCCTGTGTTACCTCACTTTTATGATTCCCATATATGTTTAACCATGATACAAGAAGAGGATTTTCCTCAATGGAATAGATTTGTAAATACAATAAGATAAGAGTGTTGACAAGGGTCAGTTGAAGTATATACCCATAGAATATTAAGTGAGGTCGTCTCTCAGGATCAGGGTCTCATCCCCTAATGGTTAACAGGGAAAAAAATGTTCTTAGGTCAGCCGGATCTGGCCTTGTTGACAGAGGAAAGATACTGTCTGAGCAAACTTGAGAGAACAAAGAAGCCCAGGTCCAGCTGATCATTAATTCAGGCCCTGGCCCTTGATTGAAATCACAAAAATGATAGAAAATGGTATAAAATGTTCCACATTTACTAGCTGTGTGACCCTGAGCAAGTCACTTAACCCAGTTTGCCTCAGTTTCCTCATCTGTAAAATGAGCTGGAGAAGGAAATGGCAAACTGCCGCAGTACCTTTGCCAAGAAAACCCCAAATACAGTCGCAAAGAGTCACACACGACTGAAACAACTGAACAACAAATGTTATATAGCATGTTTTAAGGCTTGGAAAGTGCTTTACATGTAGTATCCCAATTTATCCTCACAACAACCCTAGGAAGGCGGTGTTATCCTCATTTTATAGTTGAGGAAAGCAAGGCAGAAAGAGGTTAAGTATGTTGCCTAGATCACACAGCTAGTAAATGTCTGAGGGGAGATTTGAACTCAAGTCTTCTGACTTCAGGCCCAGAGCTCCAGTCATGGCCACCTCCATACAGGTCTGTAGCTCAAAGAGGAAGTCAGTGCTAGAGAAAAAATCCAGTTCCTGTCCCAGTCCTGCTAGATGCTGTTGGTGTCATTTTGGGAACGTCCTTTTCTCCTCTGCTCTGACTCCCCTTTGCTCCCCTCACTTTCATTCTTTGTGAAAAAAAGAGAAGGTTGGGCTTGATAATTGCTAAGGTCCCTTTCATCTTTGCCATTCTGGGATGCACTTAAACTCTTCTCAGGGAAAGGTGACTAATGGAGAAGCCAGGCCTCAAGTTGAGACATGAAAATACGGTTCATGTGCCTTGCAGGAGATCACAGACTCTGCAGGATGAGGGGTGGCTCCAGGAGCAACCTGAAACAAGCCTTCCAACACCAAGATGCTGCTAATGGGGTCAAGGGGCTCTTGGAGGGGGAGTTCACTGGCTGCATCCCATGAATGTCTCCTTTTTAAAATCTGACAATGACAAACCATCAGGTTAGGGGAGGCAAGCTAGTTCAAACTAATCTTAGCTATGGGCCTGTGAAGTGATTAAAATATTTGTTTTTCAGTGGTAAAATAAGCCTCTTAAACCTGAATCCCTTTTGCGTATGAATGGGAATTTAGGGAAGCCTCATAGGAATGCCTGGAATTCAGGAAGTAGAATCTGAGGCTTGGAAAATTGCTTCTACAGCCCCTAACCATGACAACAACCCTAGAATTGGGGGAGGATTCAGACTGCATCAAGCCTCCTGGACTGTGTATTACAGTCAGTCTCACCTCCTAGTGAAGAATGCTGGTCAGAGGAAGGTTCAGAGGGGGTTGGGAGAGATGGGATTAGAGAGCCTCATTCACAGATACATATATCTGGGATTATTTTCCGCTGACAATGACTGCAATATGTTCTTGTGCACCCTCCATCCCTATATCTTTTTGCTTTCCCTGTGATTCAGTCCACTCTCAAAAGCTTTCCTGCAACTCTGCCACCTTGAATTTGTAGCATTTTCAAGACTCACAAATTTAGGGAGAGACTGGGAAGTCCAATTCACTTCCTCTCCTCTCCTCACCCTCCCATTATTTTATAGGTGAGAAACTAAGGATCAGGAACTACAAGTGGCAACACTGGGAATCAAGTTGAGGTCCCCTGACTCCAAATCTAACTAATACTTGTTTCAAGGCATCAAATCACCATTGTTGTGTGTTCAAACACTGCACAATCAGTAGTAGCTCTATGGGTCCTTTCTTATCTTTCCTCAGTTCTCACAGGGGTACAGCTGGTTCTTTAGTCCATAAAAATCTCCCCTCTCTCTTTGCCTCCCTCTCAACATCTCATCAAAGCAAAAAACGCTGAGGGAATCATGCTAATAAGCAAACAGACACGCTAAATAGCCTTGAGGAAATAGCCAGTGTGTGTGTTAGCCTGTGGTGTTGCTGGGCCATGGAGCTGGGTTCCGTTGAGTGAGTCAGTTTTCTTATAAGACAAAATTTTAAAGATTGCATTCTAACCAAAAAATAGTCAGGGCCTGCAGAACTGTCATTAAGAGAATACTGTTGCTGACATGGTTTCTTGAGTGGAGAGTCAGCAGAGGACTGGCTGTGAATCTGCTTCATTATCACCTATAAATTTAAAGATTTAAAGCTTGTGGAAGGTCTCTTAAAGGTTGCCTAGTTCAGACCACTGCAGAATTCCTTCCAAGTTGGCATCAGGTTTCTTAATGCAACACATTTTGTTTTTTTCTTTAACTTTAAAAAATGTTATTTTTTTTCAATTGACAAATAATTCTCTCTCACTTTCCCATACCATTAAAAAAAAACAATTTTTAAAAAATCTGCATAGTCAAGCAAAAATAAATTTCTGTATTGGCCATGTCCAAAAAACATATTTCCTTTTTCTACTCTGAGTTTTTCATCTCTTTGTCAGGAGCATTCTTCATCATTGGTCCTCTGAAATTGTGATTATTCATTCTTTTATGCTATCCTTCTGGATAAGATGAAGAAATGTTATTTTATTATATTGAACAGTTTTGGGGTTTTACAAAGTTGCTTATCTTTACAATGCTTTTGTTAATATATAAATCATTTTGCTGCTTTACCTCACTTTATTCTGCATAAAAGTTTTTCCAGGTTTTTCTGACACTGTCCCCTTCTTAATTTCCTAAAGCACAGTAGTGTTCCATTTCTTTCATTTACTATGCTTTGTTCATGGTGATTTCAACCAGCCCTTAATTACACACATTTCTTCGCCTTACTCACAAGGAAGCATAAAAGATTTTGCTAAATCCTTTGCTGACATCCAAGTCAGCTATGTCTACAATCTAGTAACCTTGTCAAAAGAGAAAATAAGATTATTTTGTCATGACCTGTTCCTAAAAGTCTTCCAAGTTTCATCTGAAATTTTACATCTCGTTATTTTTTGGGGGGGCATAATAATATTTTATTATATTCATATGACACAATTAATTTAGCCATTCCCCAAAAGGATAACCTCTTAGTTACCTATTTTTAAGCTAAAATAACGAGAACTACTATAAATTTATTTGTATATATAGATCCTTTTCTAGCCCTATAAAATATTCTTTTGGAAGGATGACATAACCCTAAATAATTAAATTAACTTAGGTGGTACATTATTTTTATTATATTGATTTGACCTTTGTTGTTCAGTTGTTTCCAGTTGTGTCTGACTCTTCATGATCCCATTTGGAGTTTTCTTGGCAAAGATACAGGAGTGGTTTGTCACTGCCTTCTTTAGCTCATTTTACAGATAAGGAAACTGAGACAAAGAGGGTTAAGTCCAGGTCACATAGCTAGTTAGTGTCTGAAGACAGATTTTAACTCAGGTCCTCCTGACTCCAGGGCCTGTGCTCTATCCACTGCACCACCTAGCTGCTTAACCATGAATCAGCAGATTCTATTTTCCAATCTATTCTGCTACCATTCCATTTTATGGATGAAGTCATCCCATTCATGTTATCAGTTAAGACTGTGAATTGTGTATTTCATTTCATCCTGTCCTCTAGTTCTTTCACCTTTTTTTATTTTGCTCTCCCTCTTTATAAATAAGAAGGTGGTTGCCTCATGCTTGTGATCCTATAAGTGAAACAGCATGTCTCCTCTATTTTACAGCTCTTCTCTTCTCCCTTCCCTCCTGATCCTAGTTTTTTTTTCTTTTTCTTCCTTTCCTTTTAACCTCTTCTAACATTTGAGGTTGTTTTGCTTAAAACCATTCCCTTACCCAATCTGTCCTCCCTCTTAGACCCATCTCTACTCCTCCCTTGTCCCTATCCCTTCCTATTTTCCCTTTTTGAGTCTAACATATTTCTATATTACTGTTTGTGTGAGTGTGTGTGTGTGTGTGTGTGTGTGTATGTGTAAAATTGTATTCAATCTTCCTTTAACTTCTTCAGATGAAAGTAAGATTCATGGGGTGCCTGTTCCCCCACCTTTTCTTCCATGGCTATGTACTCTTCATATTATACACCTCTCTTTTGCAATCATGGTTTCCCTCACCTCATTTCTCCATTCATTCCCAAGTTTAGCTTTGTCTTCTAAGTCACCAAAACAAAACAAAATTACCCATAGACGCACTATCATTTTAAATTTTCTTTGTGACTCTTAAGCATGTTAGGATGTTTCTTATCTGGTCTCAGGGGTTATTCTTGTGTTGGATTTCCACCACAGGCTTCAGGGACTATTCAGGATGGATTTTGGCTAGGGCCTTTCTCCTAGTTTGGCTGAGGCTACTGGTGCCCACAAGACCCTGTTCAGAATGCTCTGAAGCTGCTCTCTCTGCTAGGCTAGGGCCAGCTTAGGGCTTTGTTGTGACTAGAGAAGCCTCAGATTCTGTTTCTTGAGGTACTTCACTGCTGTCCCAAGACTGATCCCTCCAGAGCTGGGCTTTTGTTGGGCTTAGGTTTCTGCCTGGCTTGGGCAGAGAGCGCTATACTAGATGGGCCCCAGAATACCCCTAAGTCACTTTCCTGTAGTCCTGAGCCTCAGGGAAGGCTTGGGGTTGGCTCTGCTTGGTTGGGTACTTTAGAATTTGATCAGGAAGGGCCGGCACTACCCTTATTCTAGCTTCTCTAGCCCAGGATCTCCAAAGGACTTAAGAGGTCCATCTCTGAATTCCTGAGTTAGGACTGAGTAGGAGTCTAGAGGTGATTCTTTCTATGGCCTAGCAGAGTGGTGCATCTCTAAGTCCCAATGGGAGTGTTTTGAGGGATCTGGATTCCTCAGTATTCTAGGACACTACCATCTACTTATAATCCCCTAGACTCTGTTTTTCATGATCTGTTTTCCATGTGGTTACTTCCTTTTCTAAATGTTCATAAACCATACCCATAATAATTCACCTTCTAGAATTTTGGTTGAAATTGATGTCAATTTCTCTGACTTATATTGTGTAGATACTTTTGTTTTTTTAAAAAAAGGGACAATATTTGATAAGATTTGGTGACATATTCACCATAGGCACTAAAGATTTTTCCTTAGACATAGAGATACATTCTAACAATTTTATGTGGCTGCCAGAGTCACATTACTTATATTTATTTCTGATGGTATGTGTTCCCATCTGGTACAACTTACAGCTAGGTCTTGTTTAGTGTGAATAATGAATACCGTGAAGTAGTCATATGTATTCAAACCCGCATTATTTGAAATTATAATTATGTAAAATATGGTAATTGGTTGTAATCCAATGGAAATATGCTATGCCAATTTGAATACTGTGATCACTTCAGGGGATTCATTATATATCCTAAGGCATCTCAAAAAAATGGTTGAAATTTGCATCTCATTTATTTAGTTTTCTTTAAAGCCTCAAAAAATAGCTCCAAAAAATCTAGGAATGTTTATGATAAACTTATATTTAACCAGATTGTTGACTTTTAAGATATATTATATTACAATACAATGACTGAAATGAATAGATTTAATATAAAGAATGCTTATGTAGATGACAGCCAAGTGTCCATCAAAACAGGCACTGAACAAAGGAAGTTCTCCAAGAAGAAGCTGTGTGCTGATCCAAAAAGAGGAATGGGATGCCTTGGAAGGTAGTGGGTCAGCCTTGCTCTCAAATAGATCAGTTATCTCATCAATGCGGTTATTACCACTGGTAATACAATTCATTCATATCTTCCATCCTGTGTGACTCTTGTCCATGCCCTCCTATAAATTTAGCACAGGGCTTCCATCCAGTTCAGTGTGGGATAGGGGTAGGGACTTTCCTCACTTCCTCTTGAAATTCAGAAGGATATGAATTGAACACATAGGCATCAGTTATCTCTTACCACATGATCAGGCTACCTTCTTTTTCACTCATATTTCCTTAATGACATCTTTCACATAGGTTTTCTACCATAATGCCTAGTTTTTAATGCTCATGACTACTATATGCCTCCCATTTTTGGGTTAGTCTCAATTTTACTTTTTTTTTTAAAGAAGGTATAACATTCCCTGACTTGAAGACATAAAACAACACAAAGAATATTGACATTGAAAAGATGGATCTCTTTTTCAGAGAAATCTTGGGGTCATTAAAATGAATTTTGCAATTTCCCAAAGGTAAACTAACTTGCTCTACTTTTCCTTTTCTGTTCCAGGTCCAACTCATTCTCTGTTTGAACTCTCTATTCAAGATATATAAACTGTTGGGTAAGTGCTATAGGCCATCTATCTAACCACATGTAGTCTAGACAATGGTCATTTGACTTTTCCTATGTAGTTAGTTATACCAAACTCTTTTCAGTGACTATGCTTGTCAAAGAAGTCCCTGTAATATTCCAAGGCTTCAGGCAACTGACACAATATCATAAGGAGGATCTAGGAGAATCTCACTAAGGAATCTCTCTTCATCTTGAACCATGCAATGAACTTTCTATATGACAGAGGTATTGAAGACCTTAGATGAGCACATTTCTCAGGTTTATGCCTCACTTGATACTTATACCCAAAGAATATTGGTGTTTAAAAGATGTTTTGTTTTGTTTCAGGGAGCTTGTGGTCATAGTAGGTTCCCCTTAACTAGAACTCTTCAAAGAAAGACTGGACAACAACTTGTATATTTCACCGAGGAGAATCCTGCTGAGGCAGAGATTGAACTATATGACCTACAAGGTCCCTTGAAGGGATCCCTTCATAGTTTCAGAGGTAGAAGGGACCTTAAACATCATCTATTTCCACCCTCTCATCTCACAGATAATGAAATTGAAGCTCAGAGAGTATAAGAGACTTGCTCAAAATCACACAGGCAATAAGTAGCAGATTCACGGACAATAAATGCATCAGCTGTAGCCTCCACCAGCTCTTTAAGTACACTGGAATATAATTTGTATGGGGAAGGTGATTTGGACTTGTCAAGGAGGCCATTTGTTAATATATCCTTCCTTATCTTGAATTGCAACACTATTATTCATTTTTGTTGTTTCTTGTAGCTCAAAGGCCTTTACCCTTGGCATGGAAAATAGAAGCAAATTAAATGCTGGGTAGATTTGACATTTTCTTTCATCGGTTATCATTCACTCCCAAGTTGGATGCCTTCTTTGATCCTCCCCCTTTCCTCAGCATAGCTAGAACAACTTTTTTTTTGTCCTCAGCATTTATCCTCTGCACCAGCTCATTCTGAACGTGTTAGACTGTCGGCTCAATTCTTACAGGACAGCACTATGCTTTTGTATTAACAGTCCCTTTACTACCCGTGTACTTTCATCTTCTGTTCATGCATTTCCAACTGTGAGATCCGGGGATGCTGGGATCTGGCCCTGACTGGGTTCTGACTGTTACAACCCTTTAATTATATCAAGTCATTTGAATTTAAGCAACACTAAATTAGCAAACAAGTGGATTGCAAGGGGCAATGGTTAGATCAGCTCTTCTAAATTCACATTGAAATAGCCTGTAATTAAGTTCCAAACTGTTTCCCTCCTGTCTTTCTGCTGAAATGATGACATACGAACCATGAGCTCCAAATAAGAAAACAATGTGAAATTGTGGTCACTTAATCTTTCACTGCCTTGACTGAAAGATGATCAATATGACTTTATCACTAAGTGCAGCCATCTTTGAGGGCAGGGTGGAAGGAGGGAGACCACCTAGCAGCAGGCATGGAAGATATTGTATTTGGGGGAGAGGAGATTTGAAGTTAAAAGACGTCATAGAATATGTCTCTGTTCTTTAAGGGCACTATTTGGTATCCAAAGACATCTACACTTGGATGACAGGATTTTTGCGTAGTGAGGCCTTAGCACGCTCATAGTTTATAGAAGTGGTAAGATTAGAACGTTGTTAGAAAGCCAAGTTCTAGAAAATATATGCCTTATTTACAGTGATGTGGGCATGATTTATTAGAAATAGCACTGGAATGTTGTCAGGAGACAAACTTAATTTCCCCACCTAGCTCTGCTTCGGATTTTCTGTCTTTTGACACTATATACCTCTATCCTCCATTCTGTTTTTTCAGCTTTCTTTTGTGTGTTGTCTCTCCCCACGAACCTACCTGACCCCATTAGAATATGATCTGCTCCAGAGCAGGGACTGGCTTTCTTTTTGCTTGTATTTGTTATCTCCAGCACTTTGCACAGTGCCTGGCACATAAGAAGTCCTTAATAAATTATTTCCCTTGCTTCCATTCCTTTGATCCTACTTTCTTTCCTTCTTCCCTTCCTTCCTAACCCTAGGTCCTTCCTTCTTTCTAATTCCTTCTTTCCTAACACTAATTCTTTTCTTCCTTCTGCCCATCCATCTTTCCTTCCTTCCTTTCTTCCATCTTTCCTTCCTTCCTTTCTTCCATCTTTCCTTCCTTCCTTCCATCAGGCACTGTCTCAGTTTTTAAAATTTTTATCTCTAGTGCTTAACCCAATTTTAGCATTTAATAAATTCTTTTTTATTATTTCATTCACTCGAGGAATTTATAACCTAGTCTACTGGAGGGATACAACCCAGGACACGGGTCTGTAAAGTCAAGGTAATTTGGGAAGGAACAGTAGTACATCAGCAACTGAGGAATGAGTATAGGCTTTATAGAGGAGGAGGCAACTGAGCTAAGGCTTGAAGGAAGAAAAGGCCTCTGAAAGACAGTTGAGGAGGGAATTCATTCTAGGCATGGGGATGGTTTATGCAAATACACCAAGTTAGGAGATAAAATATTGAGTTAAGGGAATAGCCAATTTGGTTAAAATGTGTTAAGTTTGTGAAGGGGAGTAATGGAAAGGATGTTGGAGCCAGATTATGAAGGGCTTGACACACAAGGCTGACACATCTGTGTTCTGTCTTAGGGGCAAAAGAACCATAGAAGATTTTTTCTTTAAGCAGAGGGGCAGTACAGTCAAACCTGTGCTTTGGGATGATTATTTTTGCAGCTATGTGAGGGATAAACTGGAGAGACAAGGGACTAGAAAGAGTCATACCAAATGGGAGGCTATTTTAACAGTTTAGGGAAGAGATAATAGAGGCCAAAAGAACTAGAGTGATGGTCATGTGAGCAGTGTGAAAAGTATAGATAAGATAGCTGTGGTAAAATCAGCAAGATTTAGGGACTCAGTATTTCTAGGATTAAGAAAGGAGGGACAGCTAGGTGGTGCAGTGAGTAGAGCACCGGCCTTGGAGTCAGGAGGACCTGTGTTCAAATCCAGCTTCAGACACTTGATACATGTACTAGCTCTGTGACCTTGGGCAAGTCACTTAACCCCAATTGCCCTGCCTTCCCCCCTCCAAAAAAAAAAAAGAAAGGAGATCAAGGTTTATTTTGAAATTAGCAGACTGAGTGACCAAGAAGATATTATCCTCTGCAAAAAAAGGAAAATTTAGAGGAGAGAGGTTTACTGAGAGACTGAGTGACTGAGAGTATATTATTACCTTCATCAGAAAAGGAAAATTTAAAGGAGGAAAGACACTCAGCTCCACATGTTGAATTTGAAATGCCAATGGGACATTCAGGTAGTGATGCCTAGATGGTAGCTGGCAGCATGGAACCATCATTCCTAGGTCAAAAATACATAGATTTGGGGGTCATCTACATAGAGACGATAATTTGACCTATGTGAGTTGACCAAAGGAGAAAGGAGATAGTGTAAAGAGAGAGGGCCTAGTATGGGGCTTGGGTTCTTCCTTTGCCACCTTTCACTGGTTCCTCTTCTTCCTCCTGACACTTTACTTTGGACATTTCACAAGTTTCCTAACCTTAACCTTCATTCATTGCTCTTCCAAGATGCAGCTGCAGCTTAGAATACACATCGAAGGGCAAAATCAATAATTGCTCTGTTTCATAGAGTAATACATGGGGATGGACAGTCCCAGTTTCCAAGGTATCCATATTCTAATGGTCTTAGGGGGTTCCCTTTAACAGCAGGAAATTTCAGAACCCAGAAATTGATCAACCCTTTTCAAATCAGGCACCTAATTTCTTTTCATTCCTTTTTCTTTGAGGGGGATTAAGTGACTTGCCCAAGGTCACACAGCTAGTGAGTGTTAAGTATCTGAGGTCAGATTTGAACTCAGGAACTCCTGACTCCAGGGCCAGTGCCCTATTCACTGCGCCACCTAGATGCCCCCCAGGCACCTAGTTTCTGCAGCCTGGTTTTTACACCTGACAATTCTGTCTATTCAGGAGGCTGGGGGAGGGATTTGGTTAAACTAAGACTGCAAATCATAAAAAGTAAAAACCTAGTTTATCAAGTACGAATTTTGAGAGCCCTCATCTCATACAAGGTCATTCCAAAGCTCCAAATAAAGTGTGGTAGGTCAGATACCTCCTAGATATGGTCTTTGCTTACTGAAGTCTGCTTTGGGAAAATGTTGAGGGGTAACAGAAGGGATGTCTGTATTTACTTGCCTTTTTCAAGACATCAAGTTGGCAAGAACCTATGAGCTTTTACTCTTTATTCCTTGTCATAAATTTACAACCTTAGTCTAGGAGCAGCCAACGATAGGAGGAAATTGAAAGGGCCTTCTAACTGTAAACCCTGGTGGCTGTAAAGTATTTACCATTCAAAATTTTTACTGCTAGAGGCTTTTTTTCTTTTTTTAGTTGATCAGTTGCATCCCACTCTTTGTGACCCCATTTGGGGTTTTCCTGGCAAAAACACTAGAGTGGTTTGGCATTTCCTTCTCCAACTCATTTTACAGATAAGGAAACTGAGGCAAACAGGGTTAAGTGACTTGCTCAAAGTCACACAGCTAATAGGTATCTGAGACTGGATTTGAACTCAGGTCCTCCTTACCCAAGACCTGGCGCTCTATCCACTGCTCCACTTAGCTGCTAGAGACACTCTTGGACAAACTGAGTCCAAAACACTGAAGCCTTATCCATTACCATCCATCTAGACTTAGAGATCACAGGAGAAAAAGTATACATTCCAGGAAGGAATTTCCGAATGTTAAGCAAGTAACAATTTACTTTTACAAAAGTCCCTCAGAAAATGCATCTCTATCCTTTCTTTGTAGAAGTGGGGGACTATGGGTATTGAATATACATATACTGTCAGAATCAGGTAATGCTAACACATTGGGCACGTTTGCTGAACTGTTCCTCACCTCTTCCCCCCTCCCCTTTATCTTTTAGTGTTTGTCACAAGAACTGGCTCTCTGGAGGAGGGAGGGATATATTCAGCAATGAAGATGGTATAAAAGCAAAAGATATCAATAAAAATTAATTTAAAAAATAAAGCCCCTCAGATTATACATAGAATCCCATAGGAACATGTTGAAAAGCCAAACTCTACAATGCATTATGGGTGGGAGGCTATGACACCTCAGCTTTCTTAAGAATATTGTTCTGATTCAACACAAAGCCACTTCTGTTTCTCTAACAAAAGACCCTCAATCAACACTCTTAAGAAAACAGGAAGACCATCTCCTACCTTTTCAGTCTCTGAGATGTCTCAGGGCAGGGGGGACATCAAAATTTGTTATTGGACAGACACAACTCTTCTCTTTATAAAGGCTTGTGAGCAGCCTGCGAGCTGCACTTGTTGTGCAGGGGGAGAACCCTCACAACATTTTGAGAATGAAAGGCCCTTGGATGCTGCTGCGAGTGCCTCTGTGCACATCCAAAGTGATTGCAACAGACTTACTGTTCTGAGATGCACTGGCTACTTCTTAGAATGTATCCTCTGTCTATGATCCAACCAGTGCAGAGTTGAGAGGAAATCTGGCGCAAATTTGGGCTCAGAAAAGTTCTCGCTGAAGAACTGTTGGCTGCAGAGGACCCTGCCCTCTTCCCCATCTGCAAACAGTTGGAAGGAGTTAAGCTTGGCTAACGTGAGCTTAGCCTGCATTTGAGACTTCACTAATGCTGCCCAAGACTGTAACCCTGGCTGTGCTGGACTTATCTTGAGCAGAGGGGCCAGGCATCCTCTTTCCTCTGCCCCTTCCAAGGAGCGTGCTTTCACTGTTGGCAATGTCTGGGGCTAAATGATAAATGATTTTTAACACATTCATTTAGGAAGCAGATTGGAAATTTGACAGCCCCCTATTGTCAAGAACGAATGAGTATAAAATGTTCAACTGGGTAATTTTAATAGACCTTTTCTGGCTACTTCAGCTGAGCACAGGAAACATGATGATTTCTACATCGACAAGGGGGAGGCAGATTACAACAGCAAACAGAGTTGATGAAGGTGAGCAGGTAACTGAGCTACTGAACAGGTAACTGAACAACTCCTTGAGAATGATAAAACGAAACCTAAGTTAGCTGCTTAGAGGCGTCCCAGGCAAAGCTCTCTTCCATTATTCTGGACAAAGCTGATGAGTCAGAAGAGGCCCAAGATTCTTCAGCTTTTAACAAGGCCAGTCACTCTTCAGTCCATAGGCTAAATCTGAGAAAAGTCTATGAGGGGCAGGTGTAATTTTATATTCTTTAGTCTAGGGTTGAAGTGTATTTTAGCTGGTCTGAATGTCTTCATTCTGAACATCTGAATCCCAACTCTTTGATCCTAACCGGGAAGGGAGCAATGAAGCAGTAAGTTCAGGCCTCATGACTTTTCAGTAGCTTGCAGTTCTACCAGAACTTTTCAAGATGGCTGGGGTCTATGAAGATGCAAACCAGAGTGCCAAGTAGATCAGCTACAATCAACCTTAACCTACCATGACCTTCCCACCTCTTCTCCGCCCCTCCACCCCTCACACCGACCAGCCCCATCTTCGTGAAGGAGATCTGTCTGAGACTTTTTGTTTAGGTTAAGAATCTGATGCTTTACTTGATGGGGGAGGGGAGACAAGAGACCTAAAAAATGTTTGCATGTTTAAACTAAATTAAATTAACCTAAGAGTTTTCTAAACCACACAGTGTTAAAGCAGGATTTCATTAATTTCTTGGCCTTAGAGGAATAATAACTCTTCCTATGGTGAATTTATGTTTCACGAATGTCAAAAAGGCTGCATACCCCCATGGTCTATTAGTTATCTGACCGTTGTCCAAAGGTCACCAGGAATAAGTGTTACTTGTCTCATTTTTAGAGCCATAGAAATGCAGGCTATGAGGAAACAGACTGGGAAAGCTTAGGATATTAAGCCTCAATGTCCTGCCTCAAAGGACTTACATATACAATGCATGTAAATAGGTACATATAAGATACATATAGAGCAGATGGAATGTAACCTTAAAGGAGAAAGCATTGATAAATGGGGGGTAGGAAGGTGAGAATAAGGAAAAGTGGACAACCAGGAAAGACCTCCTACAGAAGATGATATTTGAGTTGGATCTTGAAGGAGCCAGGAATTCACAAAGGTGGATTGGGGAGGCAGAGCATTCCAGACAGGGGGACAGCCAGTACAAAGATATGGAGACTGGAGATAGAACTGTGTGTGTAAGGAACAGTAAGTAGGTCAGCATGACCTGACTGTAGTGCACATGGAGCAGAGTAATGTGTAAGACTGGATAGACAGAAGTCTCTATTAAGAGTTTTAAATGATAAACACTGGAGTTTACATTGTACCCTACAAATAATTGGAGTTTATTGAGTAGGAGACTATGAGACATTTTAGGAAAATCACTTTAGCTACCATGTGAATGGATCAGAATAGAGAGAGACGGAGGCTGGGTACCCAGTTATAAGGCAACTGTAGTAGTCTAAGTGAAAGGTAATGAGAACCTGAACTAGGGTGGAGGCTGTGTAAGTAGAGAGAAGGGATGTATTTAAGAGATGCTGTGGAGGTAGACATGGCAAGATTTGGCAATTGGGGATGAGTGAGAGTGAGGACTTGGGGATGACTCTGAGGTTGTGAACCTGGTGAATAGAAGGATATCCTGGATCATGATTGGGAAGTTCAAAAGAAGGTTGAGTTTAGGGGGAAAGATAACAAATTGTCTTGAACATGTCATGTTTGAGAAGTCTATGGGACATCTAGTTTGAAATGTCTAACCAACTAACTAGTTGTTGACATAGGATTGGAACCTAGGAGAGAAACGAATTAGAGCTATAGATCTGAGAATCATCAGAACAGAGTAGGAGGTGACAAGTAGTTGGCTTCTTCAAGGAGATTAATCTCATTCTGATGTGATCATTCCTTCACTCAGGGGTGGGATTTTTACTGTCTTACATTAGGCTTTTTCACTTGTCTTTTCCTGAACCACATCCCATTTCAACAGCAATAAGAATTCTCATTTTATAGCCCTCAACAGTCCATGAAGTACCATACAATTCACAAAACACTTCACTGACTCCACAATATACAAGATACTTTCACCAAACTATGAAATCAGAGGAGGACCATGTCTATTACTTTCCTATGCATAACCTAGGGTTCAGCCGCAGCAGATGTTCACTGAATGTTTCTTGCAGGGATTTAAAAACAAAACAAAAAACCAACCTTAAACTATAAGCATAACACAGAGCTATAGATCCTGACATAAGTCTAGGGCCAGATCAATCTCTTCACATCCCTCAGAGACATCTTGAGTTTTTCCATTTCTGTAGCATTGTCCATACTGTTTCTCCTCTTCTTTCCTCTTTCCACCAGTTTCCATCTGTCCTTTACAGCCCAGCTCAAGTTCTGGCTTCTCCATAAAGACTACCTTATACCTTAACTTTCTATCCCCAGCTTCAAGCAATCTCTCCATCCTTTGAGGTCTTGGTATGACAGTTACCAGCTCAATATTTTTGGCAATACATTGTATACTGCCTTGGGAAATCTCTTGCATTACTCTTTTGAAATGTTATTTAAACACTTTATTGTTATTTTATTTTCTGTCAATCAATGTACACTTATTAAGCACCTACTATGTGCCAAGCATTGTGCTAAGAACTGGGGATACAGAAATTGGCAAAAGATAGCCCCTATTCTCAAGGAGCTTATAATTTAATTTTGTGCATGTTTGTCCCATTCTTCAACTAGATTATGAACTCCCTGAAGGTAAAGAGTGGGGAGGTCTTCTTTCTCTCTGGATGTCCCTCTAGTGCAGCTAGATAGCTCAGTGGCTAGAGCACTGGGCCTGGAGTCAGGAAGACCTGAGTTAAAATCTGGTCTCAGACACTCACTGGACAAGACACTTAACCTCTGTTTGCATTAATCCACTGGAAAAGGAAATGGCCAACTTTGCCAAGAAAACCCTATGGACAGTATTGCCATGTTATGGTGTACAGGGTCACAAAGAGTCAGACCACTGAACAACAATCTCTAGTGCACAGCATTCTTCATGAAATTGGCAGTAAGGAAATGTTTGAATGGATTTTAAAGTTATTGGGAGTATTTGCAAAAACACGCTACAATTCAGAAGCCAAATTAGACCAGAGGAGGGACTCAGTGGTGACAGCTACAGTTTTGATTTTTCAACAACAGAGAAGGCATCATGCAATACGGAAGACATGCATTCAGATCTGTGACCATGGGTAAGTCATTTAACATTTCAGTTTCCCAGGCGGTCTTTTGAAACCAAAAGTTATAGTTAAGTTGCGGATCTGTGTCAGCCATAGAGAATTTCCATTTTGCTCATAAAATCACAGGTATGGACCAAGAAATAAATAAATATGATGATTTTGTGGGTCAGTTGTCATTTATGAAAACATACATTTTTACTATATGTAAATGGGCACCAGATGGGGCATCCTTGGATCTTGATACTATGCAAAAATAAATTATAAATTGAGGAAGAGATTCTTCCTTGCTCCCTAAGGATGTAGAAATGACTGAGAAAAATTTTCAGGAAATTTTAGGAAAATTATTTCAATCATTTCCTCAATTTGGCACCTTCATTTATGTTAAAAAAATGAACCCACCAACCCAATGTGGGCCCTTTAAAAATCTACTCTCCTCTCTCCATCCATGTCATAGAGGAAACTATTTAAAAAAAAATTTTCAAGTGTTCATAGACTGAAATGGCCGGGTTTGATCTTTGTTGTGAACAGTGTTAATTGGAGCACTAAAGGAATTAATCCCTCTCAACCTCTCATCACATGTGGAGATCAAGGGCACCTGCAATGTCCCCCAGGGAATGGCTAGCCTCAATCTAATGGGAAGTTGCCCCTTTGGATGAGCTCCCATCAGAGATAGGATTCTCAGTCTAATATTAAAGCCATTACAATTAAATAACTCATATTTATGTAGCACATTGAGGGTGGCAAAAAGCCTTATACACATTATCCCATTTGAACCTCGCTATGACCCTGTGAGGTCAGTACTACAGGTCTCATCCTCATCTCTATTTTATAGATGAAGAAACTGAGGTTCATAGAGGTTAAGTAACTTGCCCACGGTCACGTTACAGTTGATCACCAGGGGAAGGATTTGATCATGGCTCTAAGATAGCACTTTGTTCACTACCCCATGCTAGGGCTAGTAGTGGTTAGAGCGCAGTGGTTAGAGTACTCAGGACTGCAGTCAACAACACCTGAGTGTTCAGATCCGGGCTCAAACACTTTCTATCTGTGTGACCCTTGGCAAGTCACTTAAATTTTCTCATCCGTAAAATGGAGATGATTACAGCACCTACAGCTCAGCATTATTGTGAGAATCAAATGAGAAAATAATTATAAAGGGCTTAGAACAGTACCTGGCACATGGTACTATATTTGTGTTAGTTATCATTATCATTATCTGTTGGCCTATATCTGTATCTCAAACGAACCCTTCCAAAAACTTAACCTAAGGAAAAGGAAGATTGTGTGCGTGCCTCTATGAGCCACAGTTAGGAACAGGTGATGAAAGCTGCAGAAAGGCAGATGTTAGACTTACGAAAAGAAAAACTTCCTAACACTTAGGGCTATCATTCATTCACTTCCTTTAATACGCAGTTGTATTATAAGTTGTAATATAAGCCACACACTGCGCTCTTTGACTTTTATAATCTTTCATCTCCTTACTCATTCCCTGACTTTCCAGTTTTCTTACCTCTCTTCCCTCACTCCATTGACCCTAGTCTCTTTGCTGTTTCTTTTTTTTTTTTTTGGAGGGGAGAAGGCAGGGCAACTGGGGTTAAGTGACTTGCCCAAAGTCACACAGCTAGCAAATATGTCAAGTGTCTGAGGCTGGATTTGAACTCAGGTCCTCTTGACTCTGGGGCCGGTGCTTTAGGTGCTCTACTCAGTTTGCCACCTAGCTGCCCCTCTTTGTTGTTTCTTAAACAAGACTGGACTTTTCCAGCCCCCATGCCTAGAATGCTCTCGCTCCTCATCTCACCTCCTGGCTTTCCTAGCTTTCTTCAAGTCCTAAATAAAATATAACTTTGTACAAGAAGTATTTCCTGAGCTCCCTTAATTCTAGTGCTTCCCTATGTTGATTATTTCCAATTTATCCCTATTCGTACATGGTTGTTTGAGTGTTGACTCCCCATTAGACTATGAGCTCCTTGAGAATAGGGAAAGTCTTTTATCTTTCTTTTTGTTTCTAGAGCTTAGTACAATATCTGGAACATAGTAGGTGCTTTATAAATGTTTGTTGACTATGACTAAGTTTCAATTATACCAGTGTTGAATGATACAACATTAAGAAAACAACAAGCATAAGATTTCAGAAAAACCTGAAAAGACTTGTATGAACTGATGTAAAGCGAAATGAGAAGAACTAGGAAAACACTGTACACAGTAACAGCAACGTTGTGTGATGATCAATTATGAATGACTTAGCTCTTCTCAGCAATACAATGATCCAAGACAATTCCAAAGGATTCATGATGGAAAATGTCATTCCACCTCCAGAGAAAGAACTGATGGACTCTGAATGCAGATTGAAGCATATTATTTTCACTTTTTAACTTCTTTTGGTGTTTTTTTTCCTTTTGATGTTTCTTCTTTCACAACTGTGACTAATATGGAAAAATGTTTTACATGATTGTACGTATATGACCTATATCAAATCGCTTACCATTTTAGGAAGAAGGGAAGGAAGAAAAATTTGGAACTCAAAATCTTGTGAAAATGAATGCTAAAAATTGTCTTTACATATAATTAGAAAAAAACTACTGGGGCAGCTAGGTGGCACAGTGAGTACAGCACCAGCCCTGGAGTCAGGAGGACCTGAATTCAAATCTGGCCTCAGACACTTGACACACTTACTAGCTGTGTGACCTTGGGCAAGTCACTTAACCCCAATTGCCCTACCTTCCCCCCTCAAAAAAAAGAAAAAAAACTTCTATTAAAAAGAAAATGATAAGCATAATTTAATATTAACAAAACCTAAAACATCCAAATCTATATTATTATAGCAACAGATACAGAAAAAGGCATAGTACTTTCCCCATAATAGGTACTTCATGCTAATTGACTGACTTACTGCTAGATACTAGGGATACAAGGACAAAAAAAAAATCCCATGCCTTAAAGGAGCTTAATTCTATTGTGTGGAAACAAGAAGTAAATACATAAATAAGTGAAAATTCATAATAAGTAAATACATAAATAAGTGAAAATTCATAATAAGAAAATACAAAACAATTTGTCTTTTTTCCTTCAATTGAAACTGTCTGTTCAATAGTACAGTTAGAGAGGGTGAGCTCCTTGTCACTGGAGGTATTCAAGTCAAGGCTAGACCTGTCAGGGTTGCTGTAGAGAGGATGGATGGATGATGGCTGCAGAGGGAGATGGATGATTCATGTGCCGGGAAGCAAGCTGGCCTAAATGTCCTCTAAGGGCCTTTTTAGTTAAGACTGAACACTTTCATAGCAGCTCCACTCTGAGGGGGGAAGGAGTTCGAAGAGACGCATCTTAAGAGGTCAGTGTCAAGGAGCATCCAGGTTTGACTTTGGAATGTAATTCTGCATCACCATTTCGTCATAGGACACAGACATCTGATGTCAAGGGAACTCACCATAATTCAAGGCAAATAATGAAACAGAGATATAAAAGCTTGAGCTCAGGGGATAGGCAACCTTTTCATCCTTTGTCACCCCACAAAAGCACAGGATGTCAGAGCTGGAAGGGACTATGTAATTCACCCTTTTCTAGCACACAAGTCTCACATGAATCATACATCCATCTATCTTTTCCACATCTCTGACAGATCCAGCCTTGACTTGAACAACTCCAGTGACAAGAAGCTCCCTGTCTCTGGGCCAGTCTGTTCCTTTAGATTGTAAACTCCCTGAGTGCAAGGACTTTTTTTTTGCCTCTTTTTTACATCTCCAGCACTTAGCACACAGTAGTTGCTTAATAAATGTTTATTTATTGATTGGAAAAATGCAATTTATTTTGTATGTATACGTGCCTCAGCCCCTAACCGAAACTTTGACAACTAGGCCTAGAGAGGGAAAAGGATTTGCCCAAGGCCGCAGTGTGAGTTGATGTCAATGTTGGACCAGACAGGAGTGGGGAACCAGAATATATCTGTGAAGTTTGGATTCAGTCAAAGGGCCACACTTGAGGACCTAGAGGGATAGATGTGGCCTTGAGGCCATAGGTTCCCTATCCTGGAATGAGAACCTAGTCTCCTGTCTCCCATTCCAGGGATCTATCCACTATTCCATGACATGACACAGCCAGTCGAAGCCCAAGGTTTCTCTCATTCACCTTTTCCTATCTTTTTCATAGTTTCCTGGGATGAGGAAATGTACTGTTTTGCTTTCTAAGGCCTCCTCTGATGGGCAGCAGAAAGAATGCTGACTTTAGTCCATTGACACTGTTCTAGGCCTAACTCTGTATGCAAAGATAGCTGAGGGGAAGATAATTAAGGGGTGACTTTCAAATATAAGGCCCTATATTAGGATAACTAATCATTTTTGTGGGAAACTTCACAATCTCCTTTCTGATGGTTTCCTCCCATTTTCCTTTGCACCCAATACCATTCCTGGTAGAAGCAATTTCAGAACCTAGAGGGCAGCTTGAGTCCAAGCTTAGGCTCATGGAAACACCTAGTTTTTAATCCCCAGGAATGTCTGGCTTTTGAGAGATGACACTGGAGAAATCTGAATCTATTCACAATTTCAGGTAGCAGGAAGAGTAGTTCTCAGCCCTGCATACCATCTGGCCCACAGAGGTAAAGCCCATCACTGACATTTTGGAGCACATATTTTGTGAAGCAGTGTCCAATACGGGGGCCTTAAGCCCCTGTTTCAACAATCCAGCTAGCAGCTTCTGTGGGGGTGCAAGATCCACCAACAACCAGCACCCAGAAAGCTACCAACACACTGCAAAAGCACAGGTTCTTTTGATCTGCTTAACTAAGGAAAGCTACATGAAGGGGTTGACAAGCTAACTTTAATTCAGCATACAATTATCATTCACTTAGTTCAGGGGAAAAAGCCAGCACCCTGAACTTCAGAATAAATACAAACAAATTACAAACATCAACAGACAGACCTTGTCTGATTCAAATCCCAATACATAGTTACCAGAGTTTAACAAAGTCCCAACATCCGGGTTTACCAGCTGGAGGGCTCCTTAGCTACAGCTGCCTGGGAGTCTCCAAATGCCACCAAGAAAATGGATCTGTCTTCTCTTCTTATAGGATTTCAGACATCATCAACCGTCATCTGAATGACCAGAACTTAGGCTGCTATGATTGGCTCTTGAGTTAGCCCCTCCCTTAGGACCCTGCGAGGCTCACATCCACATAGGTTAGGTTAACACCTAATAAGGGTTAGAGCCTGGGGCTTAGCACTTACCTCCCCTT
The DNA here is from genome assembly GCF_011100635.1 of Trichosurus vulpecula. Classification (NCBI taxonomy): domain Eukaryota; kingdom Metazoa; phylum Chordata; class Mammalia; order Diprotodontia; family Phalangeridae; genus Trichosurus; species Trichosurus vulpecula. The sequence goes on along the minus strand of NC_050575.1, from coordinate 24,562,670 downwards.
AGCCAGCCCCACCTTGGGCCCCACCCCAGTCACCAATCCACACCCACATAGGTTCCACACCTAATAGGGGTTTGGGCCTGGGCCTTAGCAACTAGTAAGGCTCAATGAAATACACTGAATTACTCAAAAGAAACAAAGGCCAACTAAGTGCTAAGAGCCCATTTTGCTTACCAACACAGCCCCATATCTCCATTAATTTCCACTGGTAGGGGCTAGGGGAAACACATCTTTCCAAACCCTTTTCTCTTCAGGGTTTAACATTCACAGCATTTGCTTCTATTGCTACTGTGTGCATGAGTGTGAAAAAACATACCAGAGTGCCCTTTGTCCTGGGTCCCCCTTAGCTGTCAGCCCACTCCATCCCCTTTAATGTCTATCTCAGAAACACTAACTCCTCCTGCCTAATGAAAGAGGGAAAGGAGCAGCTAGGTGGTACAGTGGATGAAGTACTGGGCCTGGAGTCAGGAAGACTCACTTTCCTGAGTTCATATCTGGTCTCAGACAATTACTAGCTGTGTGACCTTGGGTAAGCCACTTCAGTTTCCTCATCAGTAAAATGAGGTGGAGGAGGAAATGGCAAACCACTGTAGTACCTTTGCTAAGAAAACCCCAAATGAGGTCATGAAGAGTGGACACAACTGAAAATAACTGGACAACAGCAACTTGGGTCTGCCACCTAATAGCCTTGTGACCTGGGGCAACTCATCTCCCTTCTCTGAACCCCAATTTCTCTCTTTATAAAAACAAAAGCAAAAACTCAGTCTTTGACTTCCTTTGTCCTGGAACCTCAAGGACACTTAGGAAGAGAGTAGATTCTGAAATAGCTCCCATCTTAGTTCTGATGAGACCGCAAAGTTTGACTGATGAAAAATATGTCTTACTTGTGCCTTACTCATCATGAGAAGGTGGTACAGAACCCTAAAGTAAAATGCCACCAAGTGCATGACACCTAGCCCCACAGGCACCTGGAGACCACAACCTCATGAATACAAAGCCATACAGCAACTTTGGTTCACAGTCAGATGAGCTGCTTGTCCCAGAAATGCCTAATAAGTCAGACTTCATTGCTTTATCAAGAATAGATAGATCATTCTAGGTCTACTCTAGACTATTTCCTTTTTTTTTTTTGACAGATTGACTAGTACATTGAGGCAACTGAGACCTCAAGGTTTTAGCAAAACAACCAATTGACAAGCATTTAAATACCTACTGTGTTTCAGAGGCTATGATAGTCACAGGTGATACAAAAAGTGAAAATGAAAATCCCAGCCCTCAAGGACCTTATATTTCATTGGACTTTTAAATGCTTTCTAAAGCACCTAACAAACTCCTGCTAATTTGGTAAAAAGATGGAAAGATGTGGGCTAAAAGACAGTAATTAGATGAATTCCAGAAATGGGTGAATGGCTGCACCCAGTCACTTGTAGAAAGCCAACTTGGAAGGCAGTCTCCAGTGGAACGCCCTAGGGATCCTTAGTTGGCCCTATTTAAAATTCTTACCAGTGACTTGAATAAAGGGACAAATTTCACAATTATAAAATTTTTACATGACACACAGCTGGAAGACTGGATAATAGAGCCAGCATTCGAAAGTTCTTTGACAAGCTACAACAGTGAGACAAATCTAACAAAAAGAAGTATAATGAGGAAAAATGAAAAGTCTTATGCTTGGGTTTATTGAAAATTCAACTTAAGAGGAATAAGATAGGGATGCATGCGGTGGTGCAGTAGAGAGAGCTTGGTTTGGAGTCAGGAAAACCTCAGTGAATTTTGTCTGAGACATTTATTAGCTGTGTGATCCTGAGCAAGTCACTTAAGCTCTGTTTACCTCAGTTTCCACAGCTGTAAAATGGGGATAATAATGGCACCTACCTCCAGAGTTGCTGTGAGCATCAAATGACACGATATTTATAAAGTACTTAGCACAGTGCCTGGAATGTTGTAGGCACCATAGGAAAGCTATCATTCCTAATTGTTGATATTGGCTGGACTAGAAAGCCACAGAGGCACTTTCTAGGCTCTAGAATTCTGTGACGTGATCTGAGACTAACAGTACCTGATACGGTGTCTGGGAGGCTCAAATAAGACAAAACACGTGAGGCACTTTGCAAACCATGAGGTGTTCTGTAAATGTTAGCACTTACAATTAATTGCAAGAGCAATTTCACGACTGTTCATTTTTGTGTGTGACGGTGCTCCTTGTCATGTAGAGACCTTCTAATATTATGACCTCCAAAAGAGACAACGTTCTCCCAGAAGGGCAGCCAGTGGCTGTAAAGTGAATCAAGTTAACTAGCCCCAGGGGGCAACTCTTTCATTTCAAGGCAGAAGCCAATGCTGTAGGGGATTCATAAATCCAAGCTTCACAGATGGGTGACATTTGGAAACTGATACATGGAAGGAGGCTGTGGATGCCCTGGTTTTTGATGGGCTCAGATTTTGGAAACAGGTTTGGATTTCTTTTCCTTTCCTCGTTCCAGGGATCGCAAATCCTCTCGCATTACCATTTTTTCAAGTTTAGGAAAGATCTCAGTGTAGCCAAAGATTCTGATCCCTAAGTTTCCAAACTTCTTGAAGTCATGGAACCTCATAGTCACAGATTTAAGAGCTGGGACAGACCTCAAAGTCATATCAATTAACACCTAGCATTCTGAAGATGACATAACTGAAAGGTTAAGGGGTAGGGGAGGGGAACGAGGAAGGTTTCATGGAGGAGATGGCATTTGAGATGATTTAAAGAATAGACAGGCAATCAAAAAGTAAAGGGAGGAGAGAAGATAGCACAGGACTTGAAATCAGGGGACCTGGGTTTGAATGGCAGGACTTCCATTAATTAGCTGTGCAGGCTTGGGCAACTCTTTGATCCTAAATTTCCTCTCCTGTGAAAGGGGAAGAGCCAACTTGCTTAATTCACTGGGCTTTTGGGAGATCCTCACATGACAATATGTATGGAAGTGCTCTATAAACTGTAAGGAAGGGCTACTGAAGGTAGTTAGGAAGGTTGGGAATGCAGATTGTGGAGGAGTAATAAAATTCTTTTCTGGTTAAGTTGCAACTTAACAAGGTCGTGATAAAGCAAATGTAATACATTTTCTGCCTAGAAGTAGCAATTTGTTCCATTTGCTCTGGGGCTTGTTCCTTTGGAAGAAATGCATCATGGTAAAGCAAAAGTTAGTCTGTAATTTAATCATATATGGTGAAGGACCTAAATTCAGAAATAAAAACCTAACAAATGTCCAAATTCCAACAAAAATATGAAATTTTAATAATTTCCTAAAACATCTAAGGCCTATCTCCATTTGTGAAGTACTCACAACAGGACTCCCCTCTGTCAACCAAATTTTGAAGAAGAGAGTTTGGAAAAAATCTGGCTTACGAAATACCAGGACTGGCAAAGAAAGCTATAAAACCCACCCAAGTCACATTTTCCTAATACTTTGGACAATTATTTACATATTTCCAGGGACCGCTTCTTGATTACAAAATGCTAATGTTTTAGTTCCACCAAAGTGAGAGTACCAGGTAGTTTATAATAACATAGCTCCTTCTCCTTATTAATGATGAAAAGGATTGATACCTGAAGAATGAGCCAATTTCATTTATTTTAATATCTGGGTGCCTTTTGTGGGGGAGGGTAATTTGCTGAAAAATATGTGGTATTGCAGTGTGTTTGTTAGTTTGAGGAGTATTCATAATAGTTTACCAGTTGTCTGAGACCCAGGGATGATGAACCTAAGGATACTGAACCCAAGAACTGGGTTGAAACCCTGGTTGCGTCCCCTATTTTCTATACAACTGTAGGCAGGTCAGTTCACATTTCTAAGCCCCAGTTTCCTTATCAGATTGGATTAGATGACCTTTGAGGTCCTCTTCAGCTATAAATTTATGAAGGATCATTTTTAGGACTTGGCAGAGAGATTTCCCCCAAAAGGCTTTTCTCTCTTTGCTTGCATAATATGTGGAAATCCCCCAAAATTGTGAACCTTGATATTCTTAGATATGACTTAGACCACTGATAGGATGTAAATTCCTGTTTTATTTTTGTCTGTATCTTTAGCTCCCATCACATATTAGGCATATTAGACACTTTATAAATGCTTGATAAACCTGAAAATACCCCATCTACGTGAACAGCGAGCGGCATACTTTCCAGAGGTATTTAGTGATGTGCCATTGTCAAGGAGAAAAGGTGGTACATGACCGTGTTTTTTCTACTTTTAAATATGTGGCAAATGTACAGTATTTTAGCCAAGTAGGCTTATGTGGGAACCTGATCATTACGTAGTATAGAGTTTCTATGGGGAATGTGTTCCAAATCACAAGCAACTGATTCACAAACCATCTATAAATTGGGCCTCAGTTTCCTTATTTGTCAAATGAAGGACTTGGAATAGATGATTATAAACATAAGTTCTAAATCCTATTAAACTTATATATACTTTATTTCTTTGATTTATTTTTCTACCTCCATGGCCTATCCTTCAATGCTTCACTACGTTTTGGCAGCCAGCCTGTGGAAGGTCCTGGCAGGCTGGAAAAGTGATGGACCCTGGTTCTGTTGTCCCAGCATTAGCCTAGCTAAGTTTTAAAAGGTTAGCCACCAGAAGCTTGTCTTTTTGTTGTTCAGTCGTTTCAGTCATGTCCAACCTTTTGTGATCCCATTTGGGGTTTTCTTGGTAGAGATACTGGAGCAGATTGCCATTTTCTTCTCTAGCTCATCTTATAGATGAGGAACAGAGGCAAGGAGGGTTAAGTGACTTGTCCAGGGTCACACATCTAGTAAATGTCCAAGGCCAGATTTGACTCAGGAAGAAGAGTCTTCCTGACTCCAGGCCTGGCACTCTATCCAGTGGACAACCTAGCTGCCATTAGAAGCTTGCCTAGTGGATGACTAATTTCTGAAGCTAGGTGTTTCAGTGTATAGTGGTCTTGGGAGCAAGGAAAATCTGAGGTCAAATCCAGCCTCAGATACTTACTAGTTGTGTGACCCTGGGCAAGTCACTTAAACTTGTGCCTGCCTCAGTTTCCTCATTGGTAAAATGGGGATAACAAAGGCACCTATCTTCCTAAGATTATAGTGAGAATAAGATGAGATAATTGTAAAGCACTTTGTAAACCTTTAAAGCTCTGTATAAACACTAGCTATTATCTTTATTATCATTATTTTGATCAGTTATATGTGTTGTCTCCCCCATTAAATGGTGAGCTCCTAAAGATTAAGGACTGTCTTATTTTTCCCTATTTATGTATCCCTAGGGCTTAGCACAGTATTTCACACATAGTAAGTTAATAAATGCTTTTACATTCATTCACTCAGACTAAAACCCAGAGGGATTATGCTCTCTCCATGTCAGTGGAGGGAGAATCGACATTAATGAAATCAGTGATGAGGTAGGGAGGTGTGGTATAACAGACCCTAGATATGGAGTCTAGAGAACCTAGGTTCCAATCCCATCTCTGCTACATTACTTCTGTGACCATGGGCATGCTATTCCAACCATCTGAGATTCGGGTTCCTTGTCTTTAAAATTAGGAGATTGGTTCCTGCCAGTTTTAAATCCTATGATCCCACAAAATCACAGACTGTTGAAATATTAATATAATGTCCTAGCTTATGATTCTGCTGCCTCTTTATTCTGCACATGTCTATATGGTTATAACATCTGTCAAAGCTCTTAAAAGTAAGTTGGGGGAAGGGCATAGAACATGATTTATATAGTGCCTAGTAAGGCCTTCTGCAGATTGGCACTAACAAATACTTTCTGTGCACACAGCCATGACTAATGCCTGGGTAGAAGGCTTTGCCAGGCACTATATAAATGACATTCAAGAAGGGCTGCCTACTCTCTTGGCCAGGACATCTCTATACCAGCAAATCCAATTCCTTTTGATGCCATGTGAGCCCCCCTTCCTTTGTGGACATGGCTGTCACAGAGATGCCAATGTTCTGGCTTCAGGTACCAGAGTCTAGTTACCTAGAAAGATCTGGGTTACCCGAGGACATGTGAAGGAGGAAGAAAGTTCATCATGCAATCGCTGGAGTCTTCCAGGCTCTACAAATGCTCTTTGGCAATCACTAGGATTTATTCGAGCACCTGCTATGAACTTTGTATGAGGTGCTGTGGAGGAAATGGAAGACACAGGTCCTATCCCAGGCAGACTAATATTTGAGCTGAGACTAATGCACATAAAGAAATCGTTTTTAAGCAAGACTGTATGGTTGTTCTTACACATTTGTGGTTGTTTAGTCATTTTTTAGTCTTATCCAATTCTTCATGAATTCTTCATGACCCCATATATGGTTTTCTTGGCAAAGGTACTGGAGTCCTTTTCCAGCTCATTTTACAGATGAGGAAATGGAGGCTAATGGTTCAATCACTTGTCCAGGATCACACAGCTATTGAGTGTCTGCAGCCGGATTTGAACTCAGGAAGATGAGTCTTCCTGACTCAGGACCTGGCACTCTAACCACTGAGCTACCCAGCTACTCCACATACTTGTACACTAATAAGATTAATCTGGCAACAGGTGCATTGGACGGGGAGAGAGAGAGAAAGAGAGAGAGAGAGAGAGAGACAGAGAGAGAGAGACAGAGAGAGAGACAGACAGACAGAGACAGACAGACAGAAACTAGTTTAATGGAGAGATAACAAGAGTCTGGACAGAGGGGTGCCCATGAAAATGGCAAGGTGGGGATAAAAATAAAAGACAATACAAAGGAAGAAATAAGACTTGGTTTCTGATTGAATGAAGAGGGGAAGTAGAACAAAGTGCCAAAGATAATTTGAGTTTTGGGGGCTTGGTGATTAAGAGCAGAGGTGTCAAAGGCCACAGACCAAAGGCAACACTCCAGAGTACTACCCAAAGCATATTAAAATGTAACTGGGGAAATATTTAATACAGTAAGACATAAATAACATTACATTTTTAAACTGAGTCAATATTTGGCCAACAGGACTCCTTATGTGTGGGTTGGTGGCCCCTGTTCCCACCTGAGTTTGCCAACACTGATTGAGGGTGCTATTCTCATAGATGGCAGAGCTTAACTGGGGCAGAGAGACAGGCCTTCCCCCAGTGCACCAATATTTAGAGGATGCTGATAGGGCTTGTACTCCTCCAACAGATTAGAAACAACTGAGCTTCATATCTAGTTAGCAAGAATGATTAGTTAAAATAGAAAGCCAGCAGATGTTGCCCAGCAACCCTCTCTCCCCATCCTAGCAGTTTCTCAGAAATGGCCTCACAGTATTTTGGGGTTTCTGCGTTTCCCCTCATGTGCTGGGGTCCGCTGTCTTTCAAATGAATTGTCTTGAAAAAGTTAATTTCGTGCTGCTTGCTCGGGGTAACAATATTGCTAGTTAAAGTTCTGATGGACAGAAATGAAGTAGTAGAAAAAGGAAGTCATTTACAAAAGGAGGATTTTTATAAATTAAGTGTTAGGTTAGTCAGTCAGTCAACAAGCATTATTAAGAGCTTACTATGTCCCAGGCAACAAGGACACATATTCAGTCAAAAAAAGAGACAATCCCTGGCCTTCAAAGGGCTTACATGTTAGTGAGGGAAGACAATACATAAAAAGGAGAGGAAAAGTGGAGTAGAGGTGGAGACCTTGGCAAAATCCCGAGAATCATAAGCAGATTCGGGAGGTTAAGGATGCAAGGCCTGCTTAGCCTCCTCCCCTAAAGTGGAGGCCCCAGGAAGCATTCACCAATGGCAGAAGAGGGTTACAAGGGTGAAGGGAAGTTCCAGGGTGAGAAAGCAGCTGAGGCACAGTGGTAAAGTCCAGAGAAGGGTTTGAACGGGACATTGCTAGGCCATGAAGCCAGAGGGGTCTTGTATATGAATACAATATAAAAGAGAGGTCAGAAAGGAGATTTATATTTGGTAGTCATCTAATCAAAGGTGACAACTAAAGCCATACTTGTGTACAAGGTCACGGGGGAAGAGACCGTAGAGTAGAGAGACAAATGCTAAAGTTGGATAATATCTGCATTTAACTGGCAGGAAGTAGAAGAGCCAGAGAAGGAGTATTCAGAGAGAGAGGAGGAGAAACAGGAGGCCACCCTGTCAGGGAAGTCAAAAGAGAAGTTTAAGAAGGATGTCATGCTAGTTATACTATACTATACAATATATATATATATATATATAAATAAATAAAATAATTATATGCTATAATATACCATCGATTCTACTACAACTCAATGATGTGTGGCATGCATTCTTTAAAATCACATTACACTATGCAAAGTTATTCAATAAAAACCATAGGGCTTCTGGGGGAAATGGGGTTGGGGGACAGAACTCCAACGTAGTCCCAGGGAAGTCACCACAGCTGCTACATGAAGAGCTCCTACTGCAGCATCCAGGTCACTGACAGTGCCAGCTACTGCCCTGTGAAGGGCATAGGTGGAATCACCCAGTGACTGAGAAATGGGGACCTTTGGCATAGCTCTTCCATGAAGTACCTTAGGGGCCAGAGGTAGTGCTGGCTCAGCTTTTTCTTGGGCAGGTGTCTCGGGGGTAGTGGGGGTCCAAGTGGTCAGGTCACCTTCAAGACTGTTCTTGGGTTGTTGTGCATTGAGGGAGGGGTCTCCCTGTCTTCTCTTCCCTTCTGTGGCTGTCTCTCTAGGCCCCCACCTTTTACTCCCTCTAGTATCCTTACCCATTCACCCCCAGGAGCTCTCATCATATCCTGAGTGGAGGAAGAGGATTGTAGCAATGCTTTCCACTGTTTGGAGCCAGACATCCACCTCCTCTTTCCACGTCGTACCGGCAGCCATCACACCCCCACACCCCAAACTGTCCATAAAGCTCACCCCCAGGATGAATGCCCCACCCCCATACAGCAGTTCCTTTGATAGAAAATCATGCATCAGCAAACACAAAATTAGCGTTTGTCTCAAACTGTCCCCTAAAAAATCAATTGTACTGGAACAAATTTGTGGTTTCAAGGAAGGGTTATAGCAGAACTGACTATAGAGACAGGAGAATGAAGCCTTAATGAGACCATTGAATTTGACAAAATGGAAGTCTTTGGGAACTTCCTCTCAACTCTGTTCCCAGTTCCTAGACTTCCAAATCATACTGTCTCAATTCAGAACTTCCCTCAGTCCCTGGGGCCTGCTTGCCTTGGCACATCCAACCCATCCCTGTAGCCTTCTCTACATGGACTATCCTTCTGTAAGGATCAGTCCCTTCTCCCTTCTAGAGCCTCCATTTTGTGAAGGGGCCCAGGCCAGGCTCCCTTTCTCTCTTGGCACTATTTTTGTCTTCTCAATTTCAAAACTATGGCCTCCCCCCACCTCTCCAGTTCCCTTTTGTGTGTTCTCTTCCTTTATTAGAATGTAAACCTCTTGAGAGCAAAGACTGTCTTTCTTTTTGCTGGTATTTTTTATATCTGGAGTTTATCTCAGTGCCTGGAACACTGTAAGCTCCTAATAAATGTTTGTAACCTTGTTGCCTAGGTTAAGAACAAACAGATATGCCCCCAAATCAAAAAGGTGTCTATTTTTTTTGTGTGTGGGAGGGAAGAGAGTAAATAAAGAGACTCAAACCAGAATCTCCCTGAAAAAGAAAAAGAATTCTCAAGGTTATGAGCAAGTAGAAAAAAAACCCAAAAAGCAAAAGCTCCAATATGTTGAATAGATTATTATGGATTAATAGAACTGAAATGGAAGAACTTTAGAAAGGAAAAATAAGTGAACATCAGAAATCTCCTCAGAAACAAAATTCTATCACAAGCTACATCAGATTGGATACTAAGCTCTCTGACAGAAATAAAGAAAAAACTAGTGTTGATAATTAAAAAAATTCATAACAATAATTATTTGTCATCAGTAAAGAAAAAAAGGAAGGTAACAAATGAATAATGAAGCAATGTCATAGATCTGTGGAAAATTTAAATAAAAAATGTAGATTCAATAAAAAATAGAGTTCTGCTTATAAGACAAAATGGCAGAGTCAGTACATTTCAAAGGTGGGACCCAGACCTGGGACAAGTCCCTTAACCAATGTGAGACTATTTCTTTGTCTGTAAAATGAGAGAGTTGGATTAGATGACTTCTATTTTTTTTTTGGCAGGGTAATTGGGGTTAAGTGACTTGCCCAAGGTCACACAGCTAGTACATGTGTCAAGTGTCTGAGGCCAGATTTGAACTTAGATCCTCCTGACTCCAGGGCTGGTGCTCTACCCACTGAGCCACCTAGCTGCCCCAGATTAGATGACTTCTAATGTCACTTCCAGCTCTAAATCTATGTGTGATCCTGCTTTCCTGACTTTTAGGCCAGCCCTCTGTTCACTATTTTACTCTTACTCTTTGTAAGGCATTATTTTAAAACCCAACCAAATGAAAAATGCTAAAGGGCAAAAAACTCCAAAGTGACTTAATCAAGATTAGACAGCAAGTATGTCTTTTGCTTCAGAATCCAGTTCATGGCCCTTATGAAATGATAAAGAGAGGGAGCTTAGTATAATGGAGAGAGACCTTTGACTTGGAAGTCAGGAAGCCTTGTGCTCCAATTCAGCTTCTGACTAGTTACCTATGTGTGACCTTGCATAAGTGATTTATCCTCTTGAGGCCGCAGATAAGTTTCAAAGAGTGAATACTTTAGAGGGACTGAAGACTGAGTGAAGAGATGTAGTTCCTTATATGAGAAGTTCCCATGAGAAATCAAAGGTCCTTGCCGTACTCTTGAATGAAAAGACAAAATGCAGAGCGATAGTGATCTTGTTATCATGACTAATTTCCTCTACACTTTGATACCCAGACACTTCAAAGGGTATAACTCAACTGAAAACGGAACATCATTATTACTGATTTAGATAACTCACAGATAATACCACATCACCTGAAATAACCCCCAGCCAGAAAAGTAGGATCCCTATATCATAAAAACTCACATCTGAAAAATGACCTGAATTACTAAACACTCAATTTCTGATCCCCTTCCACTGCCTTTCTCATTGCACAGATAGGACTATGGAAAGAGAAAAAGGGAGTTTAAACTTTTTATTTTTAAATGGTGCCATTTCCTGATTCCTCTACTGGTGGCTGAAATTGGTGACTTAAATACCACAAAGAGATGCCCACACCCTTTAATCCTACTTCTTAGCTCCTGGAATAACCAACATTCTTTTTCCAAATACCATTACCCTTTTTATTATAGCAGATTTTGGAAGGACACAAAGACCCTTAATTTAGTCCCCACTTGTTGGGGCTGTGTAACCATCACACCCAGAATGCAGCTCCCCAATGTGGCCTCCTCCCAGGGTGGGACAGCAGCTTCTTTATACCCTCTATCCCCGACTCCAAGCTGGCAGTTTTCAAAGTGTTAAAAGTCCAGGGCCTCAGTGTTCAGGCAGTTCATTCTTCAGTCTCAATGGCTGAGAACTTTGCCTTTTCAAATGTGTTTGATCAAATTGAGTGAATGGGGGGATATGCAAATAGACATTTTTAAATGGAACACAAGCTTGAATTGTTGTTGGCAAGCCTCAGCATCACACCACTCTCCCCAGCCTGTCATATGAAAGGGTTTTTTATCCTGCACTCTGGCTCACAAGTCTGGCCAGACTGGAGCTATTCTCACTGCACAACAAAAATTCCTTTCAGGTCAGGATGGTGTTTGGACCAAGTAGTGCTGGGGAATGCAGCTTAGAGGCGGCATAGTTTGATGAATTCAGGATGGACACCCCTTTGATTTTCACTGAAAACTTCTAGGGCATTCCGGTTTTATATGTTATCAGAGCATTAACCAGAAAAGTCCACTACCAAATTGTCCATACAGGAGAGAAATAGTTGATAGATCTTGGACGTGTGAGGACAGTCCATGCATTAGAAGTTTCCTGGAGTGAGAACAGGTATAGACTTGCATGACAATTATCACCAAGTCCCCACATGGTTCCCTAATTTCAGCTTTTAGGGCGAAACCAGCATTTTGGTGGCCTATTTTTGTTGTTGCTTCCCCTGTCCCCCACAAATGTTTACTGGTAAGCACTTTCAATTTTTTTTTCTTGTGTCTGCCAGGTCCAAACAAATCTCTATCAGTGAAAAAAGTTAATTTAACTCTGAGTGACTAAAGAGGAAAACAACTTACTAGCCAGGACTAAAACACAGTATTTCATGAGCATTTGTCCACTCGGACCCAAAGCAGTTAAAGAATTTTATTCAGAAACCAACTTGAGAGCTATGTACCTCCAAAGAATGATGAAGGTCCTCCCGGGAGCCAGAAGAACCTCACCCAATGGCATATACTTTGGTTCTTCCAAAGTGATTGTTGGATAACATGGACCAAAGTCTCCCTGGGAGCCAAGTTGCCAGACCTGATTCTTCTTACGTAGATGGCACCAGAGGATGGAGTACTTGACTTGGAGTTAGGAAATCTTGAGCTCGAGTTTGACCTCAGATACACTAGCTAATGTTACTCTGGGCAAGTCACTTGACCTCTCTGTGTCTCAGGTTCTTCATCATTAAAATGAGGTTAATCATAGCACCTCCCTCCTAGAGTTTAGGGGAGGATAAAATGAGTTGATATTTGTGAAGCCCTCTGTAAATCTTAAGGAGCTAGCTATTTAAATGTTAGCTAGTATTTTTATGTTATCATGCCCTAGGAGAAGCCTAGAAATGTGATAAATTTCTAATCACTTTGAATAGTTTGCTAGCACACAGCTCACAACATTCCTTCTGCTTAGAATGTCTTTCCTCACTGATTCTGCCAGTTGAAAGCTCCTCTAGGTGAGAGCCAGCCTCAGAGCTAGGAGACCTTTCAGCCTCTGGCACTTCCTGGCTAAGTGACCTTGGGAAAGGCATTTAATCTCTCACCACCTTAGGCAACTCTCTCAGTAGCAAAGCAGATGCTATCTTAATCAGAAATTGCCTCAAGTTTCCTTATTAGGAATCCTCTCTGTCAGTGAAATTACAGTTCTGGTCCAAAAGAAGATCCTTCAAAACCCAATTTAAATGCCACTGTCTCCATAAAGTATTTCTTGATCCCTGCAAGTAGAAGGGCTTTCTTTCCCTTCCATCCGTCTCCCCCATAGCACTTTCTTCCTATCCCTCTCACGCACTTACCACATTTTGACCTTCACTATAATCAGTTGGAATCAGTCCTCATCTCCCTGTTAAGACTGCAAACTCCCTGAGAGCAAGGTCCATTTTATTATTTTTTTTCTCCAGACAGTATGACTTTGCTTACTATATAGCTCCATATAACTTGGGGCCATACTTCTAACTCTTTTCCACCCTGAATTCTGCAAGTTGATTTTTCCTTTCCAAGTGAACTCCTTTTCCCTTGTCCTCAATCAACTGTTTCTGCTATTTCCGTCAGATACATCAAGATCACCTGGCATCCTGATTTTAGAATCTGTATTTGCCTCTTTCAAGCTGATAACAGCCTCTCTCAGCAAAGTGTCCAAGAATGAATGAAAGACAGCAGATAGGAAAGAACAGAGAGAGTAACCCACAGGATCTAAGGGGAAATGAGAGATAGAAGGCACTGACACCAAGAAGTCCTAGTAGGTACCAACCGGGTTGTCAGGAGGTTCCTGAGATTTCACATCCTTAGCAAATATGTTTTGTACCTTTGTTTCTTTGTTTTGTTAAAAAATATTTATTAATTTTTTTCCTCAGCTTTCTTCCTGAGTCTGTCAGTCCAAATTCAGGAAAACTGTAAGAGAAGTATACCATCTCTGGGTGGGCTGGATTCCAGAGGACTTGCATATCAGACCGGGCTGTGAAGAATTTCTTTGTACTTTCTTTTCTCTTATCTTATTTTACATAACTTCTAGTATGTACCAAGTTATTCACGTTGTCTTCCTAATTTAAAATGTGAGCTCCTTGAAGGCGGAGACTGTTTTTAGCCCTACTTTATATCCCTTGCACTAAGTGCCTGGCACATAGTAAGTGTCTAACAAACGTTTTGTGATTGATATGCTATTTTGAATTGTATCTATTGCATGGTATTATGTATGTATTGGTGTGTGCCAACCACTATGATAGAAGCTCCATGAGGGCAGATATATTTGATCTCTAGGCCTGGCACAGGGCCCTGAACACAGTAGGCACTTACAAAATGGCTAATGAATAGAAAAATGAATTTCACTGTTTCTGAGGAAGCACAGGGGACTCATAAGGTGGATCGACTGGTGCAAAGCGAGGCTCACATCACCTCTGGGCAAAGTCATAATTAGGGATTTTTATGATGTGGCAAATACTGCAAGTCAAGTCGAAGGTTAATGGCACCAAGTTTAGCATTTCATCAAACTAGCTGCCAAATATAGGGGTCAAGCTTGGAGTGGCAACAGCATGCTGATCCTAGCCTGCCATTAAACAGCTCAGGAAGAGAGAGTGAGCTTGATCACGAGCAAGTCAAGACATCACCCATGATGTCATTGGTCCTCTTCAAAAATGAAGGGTGAACAACACCAATTAACTAATGCTACTTCTGTCTTTCTCCTTTGATACTGCCACCACCCCGGTGCAAGCCCTTATTACACTTGGACTATTGTGGTAATCTGTTAGTTTGTTTTCCTGCCTCGAGTCTCTCTCTATTCCAGTCCATCCTCCACTCAACTGCCAAATTAATCTTTCTAAAGCACAGATCTGACCCTGTCACCATTCCCTCCCCATTTCTTATTCAATAAATTCCATTGGTTCCTTATTACCTCCAGGAAAAATGATTAACATCCTCTGTCTTTTAAAGCCCCTTATTTTAAAGCCCTACTTCGCCCTCCACATACTCTGTGATAGAGTGACACCAGTACTCTTGTTGTTCCTCTGACACAGAACTCCATCTCATTATTATGGGCCTTTCCTCTATTGCCCGCCCCCCCTGCCCCTATACATGGAATCTGCTCTCTCCTCCTCTTTGTCTCCTGGTTTCCCTGGCTTTCTTCAAGTCCTGAGCTAAAATCCCACCTACTACAAGAAACTTTTTCCCAATCTTCCTTAATGCTAATGTCTCCCATGTATTAATTATCTCTAATTTATCCTGTCTGTTTATATCTTGTTATACATAACTTTTACATGTTGGGACTGTCTTTTCCCTTTCTTTGTATCCCCAGTGTTTATTTAGCCAGCACATAGGGAAGGCCCTTAATAAAAGCCTGTTGATTTGACTTGTTGTTTGTAGCTGCTGAAGGACTAGAAATGTTGTCCACAACCTCTAAATTTGGTTCCTCTGAGCAAAAAAAAACAAACCCCAGGCAACTACCCTACTTATGTCTTTACCCCACTTAGGGCTGACTGGGAGAATAACTTCAGGTAAGGAAATTCTCAGAATTAATTTACAGACAATTTGTATATATTATTAATTGTATATATTACAGATAATTTGTATATATTAAAATGGTGACATATGTCAAGTCTTTCTACTTAGCCATGAGCTTTGGCCAAAGTTTCTGTGTAGACTTTAAGGGTGAACTTTTCAGGGACAGTGTGGAAATGGACCCTCTCAAGCTCCTTCTGTTGCTTCAATGAAGTTACAAATGCATTTTCATGACTTCCATTCTGAATGCATTCCAGGATGGGCCTGGAGGAATAGCACATCTTGACTCACAGCTGGTGAAAGAAAGTTAATAAATACCTTCTTGAGGATGGCATATTGCAGAGAAGAATAACTGACTCACTAGGCTGTGGGTTGTGGGCAATAGATCTGCTAGGGTAGAGAGGAAGGAAAGATTTCATGAGATAAATACATAGGGCCAACTACAGCTCAGGCCTGACACATTGCAAGATTCCTTAGAGAACCAAGAATGTTCCAAATAGCCAGCTAGGGATTCTTACTTCATGCATGGGCAGGCTTAGATGAAAGCCCTTTTCACACTGAATTATGGCCCACAACATGGACCGGGGACTAGGGGAGACCAAGTTTTGTGTTCTTAGAGGAGATTTGCTGAACTCCATTTCCCATCTGTTCCCCCAAGCTGAGATTCTGTTCCTCCTGCATGAATCACAAGGCCTCTGTGTCATACCACTAGCAATGACCAAAAAAGCATAAACCTGCATCTTCAGAAAAACATTATCAGCAAAAGCCTGACATTCTTCCTTGTACAGGTGACACAAATCCAGAACCACAGAAAGTCAGAGCTAGAAGGGATCTGAGTCATTTAGTCTGACAAATACCTGAAAAAAACTCCTGGCTACAGCATCCCCAAGAAGAGGTCATCAAGTCTTTGTTGAAGAATGCCAGTGTGGGGGTGGGGTGGGGTGGGGGAGGAAAGAGTCCACTTCCTCCTGAGGGGGCCCATTCTGTTTTTGGATAGCTTTAATTCTTAGGAAGTTTGTCCTTCTGTCCAGCTTAAACCTGCCTGCCTCCCTGAAACTTCTACGTATTGCTTGGAGCTTTGTTTTCATGAAGGAAGGAAGGAAAGAAGGAAGAAAGAAAGGAAGGGAGAGAGGCGGAGAAGAAGGGAAGAAAGGAAGGGAGGGAGAAAGCAAGGAAGGAAACAAGCATTTATTAAGTGCCTATACTATGAGCCAAGTACTGTGTTAAGTGCTTTACAGATGTAATCTCATTTGAGCCTTGAAGCAAATCTGAGAAGTAAGTATTATCATCATCCCCATTTGATGAGGAAACTGAAGTGGACAGAGGTTAAGTGACTTGCCAGGGTCACACAGCTAATAAGTGTTTGATTCTTTTTTCTTTTTTTGGAAGGAGGAAGGCAGGGCAATTGGGGTTAAGTGACTTGCCCAAGATCACACAGCTAGTAAGTGTTTCAAGTATCTGAGGCTGGATTTGAACTCAGGTCCTCCTGACTTCAGGGCTGGTGCTCTACTCACTGCACCACCTAGCTGCCCCTACAAGTGTCTGATTTTGAACTCAGGTTTTCCTGATTCCAGGCCCTGGACTCTATCCACTGTGCCACGTAGTTGCCTTCTGGGGCTAAGCAAAACATCCCCTTTTACATGCTAGCCCTTCAAACACTTGAAAATGGCCATTTGCCACTCCCCACCTCTACCCTCAAATTTTCTCTAAGATAAACATCCCAAATTTCTCCACTGATCCTCATGTGACCTGGTCTCTAGTCTGTTTACCACCTTGGTCATCTTTCTTTGGATGGATTCCAGATTGCCAATGTCTTTTCTAAGATGTGGTGCTTAGAACCACAAAATACTCTAGATGTGATATGAATATGTCAAATTAAGTCCCATTCCTATGAATTCTGTCTCCTGAGCAAGAGTGTGAGCTCCCAGAGCACAAGGACTCTCTCTCACAACAGAGCGGAGTACAGGATTAGGCACATATCTCTCAATATAGACTAAGGTCAAGTTTTTAAATAAGCAGCTATTATGTATCTCTCCAGGGAAGCACTGGATCCAGCTCCTACCAGCCCTTGAGAGCTGATTGCTAAATTTTCAGGGCGAGCATTTACAACTCAGAATTTTCAAATGCTTCAAAAAGGTCTTGATTTATTCTTTTGTTAATTGTCTAGACTTAGGAAAGTGATGGAGAAAATGTTGACAATGACGATTAAACTTAAATGTGTGTCTGGTGTTTTGGGGAGAGTAGCTATTAAATATTTACCAATTGCTTGGAGGGCAAATGAATGTAAAAAAACAGTTTCTTCCTGCAATATGTACAACCTAGTTCATTTACATGTAGGGAAACTGAGGCCTAGGGAGGAAAAGGGGCTTGTACAAGGTCACATAGTTCTTAATGAGACTGTGGAAGTGAATTGCAAAGAACATTTTCCAGAGTAATTCTCATGATTTAGGTCAATCCTTTCAGTTAGATTAGCCATCTTTTAGTTTAATTAAATTAAGAAGAACCTAGGGCCAAGGGACTAGAACCACAGAAAAGGGGTGCCTACCAAGGAAGAGTTATCATTTGTAATTCTTTCCCATGAATGCTAGTTGAGTGATTCACTTGGATGCTCCTAAAGTGTGTCAGAACATAGTTTTTAGGGGCATGCGAATCAGCTAGAACACAGCCTTCACACCCACCATCACTCAGTGAGAAACTCCAAATGACTGTGTTATTGAATCAGGCTAACGTAGACTCAGAGCACACTGCAGGGGTGTCTAGTTTGGGGAGGGTGGGCAAGATGTACACTTGGACCCCCCCAAAACTGCATAAACACCCCAACCATTAGCCTTAGGAAGAGAGAAGCCAACACAAGCAAACATACCATATCATTTCCTTAGATCCTATCAACCCCTGTGAAAATAACCATTAGTAAAAGAAAAGAAAATCACGTATTGAGAAAATACAAATGCCAGTATACATCCATCTGGATTCTGATATTTCAAGCATTATTGATGGGCCATGGTACAAACTTTAATTGTAATTCCCCATGGCTCAGGTGTGGTTGGGGCAATGATATCAGTGAACTCCTTTGGGGTAGACCCTAAAATTGTCAAGGGGGAATAGCAAAGTGAGTAGAGGACAAAGGCAAGCACAAGACTATCCAGAAAAGTCCAGCTTTCAAAGGCTTTCAAGAAAAGATAGCTCTAAAATTCTTTGGGAAACAGGAAGGATAGGATACCTTTAAGAATGGAATCGTAAAGGCATAAAAAGAAACCATTTTGATGAGGAGGGAAAGGGGGAGCGGTCTAAAGAAACCAATGCAGATTCATCAGGAAATCAGTGCTTAAGTTAATTTTTTTTAATGGAAGGCTGAGAAGGTAGGGCAAATGGTATAGTGGATAGAAAGCCTGCTTTGGATCAGGGAAAAATGGAGTTTTAATCTTGACACACACTGGCTGTGTGACTGAGCAAGCTTTCTAACTTTACTTTCTATGCCTATAAATCGCAGAAAAGTTGCAGACCCGCATTGGTAGAATGAGTTTCCTCACCTGGAAATTCTCTGTACTAATGAAATCACAGGCCCAGCCTCTATACTCTTTAGACAGTGTCTGACAAGCCTTTTCACATTTGCACAGAAAATGAAGAGAGAAAGAGGCAGGGCAAAAGCTCTGGCATGTATTGCCATCTCCCCCGAGTGGCCAAGTGCAAGAAGGTCAGCTGCAAGCTGCCAAGAGGCACATCACTGAGGTAGAAGGCTGTACTCAACAGATCATTCATCATTTATTCAGTAAAATTTAGTAAAGACCTCTCATGTTCTGTGCTAGGAGCTGGGGGCATATAATAGCAAGATTAAATAAGCATAGCCCTGATCCTCATGAAGTTCACAATCTAGTGAGGGGGTAGGGATAAATACCAAAATGTAGCATGCAATATATTTTGTATTAATTTTAAGTGAGATCTACACAAAGTGCCATTGGAAATCTGGGGGTGGGGGTGGGAGGAGAGGAAAGTTGAAGGAGGCCATGTATGGTGACTTCAATATTTTCAGTAAAAAATGGGGGGCTAGCTTATCTGCTGAGACTAATGGCTGTAAGGGCAGAATGGGGAGCTTGGAATAGCTTGTACAGAGGGAGTCAAGAAGAGATCATTTAAAGAGTTTCCATGTAGTAGCGTCAGCCCAGTTGGTGTTGGACAGTGTAAATTTATAGTGGACCCAGTCAGTACAACTGGGTCATTTCCTCTTAGAGCAGCGGTTCTTAATCGTGTGTTTGTGTGTGTGTGTGTGTGTGTGTGTGTGTGTGTGTGTGTGTGTGAGATAGATTTCTTTGGCAGTCTGGTGAAACCTATGGAGTACTTCTCAAAATAGTGATTATATATATATGTATATATATATATACATACATATGTATATATATACATACATATGTATATATATACATACATATGTATATATATTTAAAATTCGCAATTGAAGGAAAAGCTAAATTTCAGTTAGAAATTATTAAAAATAAAAATGTATTTTTCCCCCATCCAAGTCCATGTGCTTTGTGAATTCTATTCACAGACCCAGATATAGAACCTTTGTTTTAGAGCATTTGGTATCTTGGAAGGAATGGAAGGTAGGATTTGTCCAAAGTTGAGGGCTATCAGAACAGAAAAAGTGAAAGTCAATGGGGTAAGAGAGTCAGATGTGAAGGAGGGGGAAATACTGACATGTCAAACCATAGTGGTCAAGAATGGGTAGGAAGGATCACAGACAGCTAAAAGGGTCCTCAGAAGTCATTTAGTTCAACTCTTTCAGTTTACAGATAAGGAAAACAATAATACCTCATTTGTGGCAACTCTTCATCAAGCAAGCCTATCGGTGCCATTTTTCCAACAGCATGTGCTCACATAGTGTCTCTATCACATTTTGGTAATTCTTGCAACACTTCAGACTTTTTCGTTATTATTATATCTGTTATGGTAATCTGTGATGGGTGATCTTTGATGGTACTATTGTAATTATTTTGGGGTGCCGTAAACCGTGCCCATATGGGCCCACGGAGAACTTAATCGATGAATGCTGTGTTTTTTCTGACTGTTCCACCAACCAGCTGTTCCCTCATCTCTCTCCCTCTCCTTGGTCCTCCCTATGCCCTGAGACACAACAATATTGATGAATATCACATAAACTTAGTTGAGAAAGCAGTGGCAGGGCTTGAGAAGACTGACTCCAATTTTGGAAGAAGTTCTACTGTGGGTAATAAAGTGCTATCAAACAGCACTGCATGCTACAGAGAAATCTTTCATGAAAGGAAGAGTCAATCCATGCATCAAGCTTCATTGCGTCATATTTTAAGAAACTTCCACAGCTACTCTGATCAGTCAGCAGCCATCAAAATTGAGGCAAGACCCTCCACCGGACTGAAGGCTTAGATGATGGTTAGCATTTTTTTAGCAATAAAGTACTTTTAATTAAGGTATGTGCATTGTTGCTACAGAATAGTGTAAACATAACTTTTATATGTACTGAGAAACAGAAAATTTGTGTGACTCACTTTACGCTATGTTTGCTTTATTGTGGTGGTCTGGAACTGAACTCACAATATTTCCATAGTGTGCCTGTAATAATAACGCCTAGCATTTTTATAATGCCTTAAGGTTTACAACATGGTTTACAAATATCACAACAACCCTTGGAGACAAGTGTTACTATTATCCCCATTTTATAAATGAGGAAACTGAGGCAATTGGAAGGTAAGTGACTTACCCAGGATCACATAATAACTGTATGAGACCAGACTTGAATTCATGTCTTCCAGTCTCTAAACATAGCTGCCTCAGAGCCAGATAGGTTAAAAGGCTTACCCAAGGTCACCTAGGCAGAATTTGAACCCATGTCTTTTGAGCCCAGAGGCAATGTTCCTTCCACTTGAGCATACTGCCTCTATATAGGAAAGTGAGACCAGAACAGGGTTGTTTGGGAGAAGAGGAAAGATTCAAAGAATCAAATGTCATAATGAGGGTGAAGAACAGATATGGAATGAATAAAGGCATGAGGGAGAAGGAAGGATAGAGGAGGAACATCTGGGAAAGGAGAACAACATCTTGGAAGATTTGAGTAATGGTGATGTATAAAGTAGGATCTCCTTAGAATGAGGCTGGTGCTGCTACTTGCTGTTCGTTCCTTGTTTTCAAAGAGGACAGTGACATCAGGGAGGTGATGCCATGATTTGCAAGTGAATTGGATTTAAGTGAAGAAGAGTGTGCAAAGTCACCAGCCTCACTTTCTCCTCCGGAGCCATCTGGGTCCAGTGGCCAGATATAGATCCAGGTGACTGGAGATGGCTCAGGATGCAGTGGGAGGTAGAGTGGAGAGAAGTCATAGGAACTGAGCAGTTTGAAGAACTGTAAGGATGGTGTTAAAAGGGTCATTGATTTGGAAACTTAAGTCAGAGTGATGACAGGAGTTGGGGATTAGAACTGACCTTAAGTCAATTATAACATCTTAAAAGAAGGAAAGTGACTAAGAGGTCTATAGACAAGGGTGATGTGGAGCCAGCTCAAATTGATTGG
This sequence comes from Trichosurus vulpecula, assembly GCF_011100635.1. NCBI lineage: Eukaryota > Metazoa > Chordata > Mammalia > Diprotodontia > Phalangeridae > Trichosurus > Trichosurus vulpecula. The sequence goes on along the minus strand of NC_050575.1, from coordinate 24,540,869 downwards.
TAAGTTTTCACTACGAGCATCTACACTTCAAAATCAGCAAATGCCACAAAGCAGACATGATTTATTGTTTTGTTGATGGTCTAGTCTTAATAAACTAATGGAGAAAATATTAAGAATGCATATTAAATTTAAAAATAGAGGAAGTACACATTTCCCCCCCTGGACAGATGGTTGTTAAACTTTTACCAGCACACTACTGTCTATAGATGGCAATAGACAAGGATCTTTTAAGTGTCTGCCTTCTGTTTTGTTTTTATTATTAGGCCTTTGGAGAAAGCTTTGGCTAAATAGAGATAAACTTGATTCCAGCTCTCTGAGTGACCACAGGTCCCAAACAGAGGTTGCTGAGAGTAAATTCATAGGAAATCTCTCTAACCAGAGAGGAAGATCAGTTTAAGTCTCAGGTAAGACTAGCCAAACACTTCACTCCACTTTGGAGCCCAAGTGTGTTATTTCCCAAAACCTTTTTCTATTTCTGAAAATTCTGCCTATCTCTTCCCAATCCCCCCCTTCAGATAACTCAACTTTCCATAGACAAAAATCACTTTCCTTGCAGCAATCTACGGAGGTGAGAGGTTCAGAGGTATGAAACATGTTTGGCTCACTGCAGCTCAAATCCCCTCACACTTGAATATACTACAAGGGAAATTCTAAGTAGCCAGAGATTATCATGTTATCAAGCACTAATTCACCAGCTCAATATCTATTGACCTGATTGAAGGTGCTCTCTCACCTCAGCCAACACACACCATCCCAGATTTTGTACAACAACAAGGAAACCTGACATTTTTGTGCTGTCTGGCCCCATGGCCAGACAGTGGACAGGAGAGGCTGCATTCAAAACCAGGTCTCTTCTAATTACCTTTTAATCCATGCAGGACATCGTTTCACAGTCTGTGTGATGAGGGAGAGCGTCATCCAATTTTTACTCAAATACTTTAATTGAGTGGGAGCTCACTGCCTCATCACAAGTGTGGCCATCTAATTCAGCACCCAGCACATACCCACGATTGCTTCTGAAGCCTCCCTGATGAGGGTCATCCAATCTGTGCTTGAATTCTTCTCTAGTGATGCCTAATCCTTCATCAGGTAAAATCCTTTTGGAATTTCTCTCGCGATACATTGAGAATCTATCCTGCAATGGAAACTCACATTTAGGCTGTGGACAGGTACCAATAAAAGGCACCATAGAGGGCAAAGTGTTGCTTAGTTCTCTCACTCTGTCCCTAAAGGCCCAATGGTAATGTGAATAGAAGCTGAAAAGAGACAGACTGGGGCTTGAGGTACAGAAAAATACCCTCAACTAAGATAGCGTGGGATGTCTCAAGAGGTAGTGGGTTCTCTTACTATTGATCTTCAAGCAAAAGCTGGATGAATCCCTTATCCCTTCCACATCAAGGCTTTCCCCATTGTGGTTTTGATATAGTGTGGATTGGCATAAGAAATTAAAAGGGAATTTTGGGGAGTTTTGCAGAAGCCGTAGATGACACTTAAAGGCTAGCAGATGACATAGAGCCTATGACCAAATACTTAACCCAAATTTTACTATAAGGTGCTGTAAACACTCCATAAAAGAAAGAGAAAAAAAAACCTCAGACTTCTTCTCTGGTACCAAGAAAGGGCTAAAAATTTTTATGCAGATTTTCCAGGTCACAGGAGCATCATGCTGCTAATCCCTACAGTGTGGAAGGGATAACTGTATTTGTTGGGTGCATGTAGAGCAGAGGTATCAAACATGCAACACACCTCTAACAAAACCAGATTAACATGCAATTGGGAAATATTTAACAAAATAAATAAAAATACAACAGAACATAGATAATGTTAATATTTGGTTTTCTAAGGGATCCTTCTATAGGATTTAGTGGTCCCTGAGTCTTTTTCAGTGTGACATCACACTGGTCTAGAGGACATTCTCTTTTAGGCCTTACCAGAAGCCCTCTGATATCCCTTCCAACTCTGAGATTCTGTGGTTCTCTTATAATGTCTTTGAGATGCTCTATGGCTGTCAAAATGCTGCTGAAAACTGGAAGTGAGCCTTCAAACAACTGGTCCTTCTAAAGTAAGGCAGAAAAAACCTGACCTTTGATTTTGAAATAGTTCCTTTACTGACAGGGACACTCTCCCTATTATTTAATATTGGCTTAATTGTGTCCTGAATCACACAGTTGCTGAAGCTTATTAGAGCAAAATAAAACACGAGTAATGCCACAGACACCATTTATAAATGCAGGGAGTTTAAACAGCATAATAGATTAATCTCAATTAGGTCAGGAAAACATTTATGATCAGATGGGATGTGAGTGAACAAAGTATTCTTGATCAAGGCCTGTGCTGGACACTATGGGAGTGTTAGAAAGAAGACTGTCCCTGCCCTCCAAGACCTCACAACCTACCCAGGGAGACGGGCGGGACAGGTTTGAAACTGCCTGGGAAAAATGAGAACATATCTATCTACAAGTGCCAGCTCTGGCCAGGCAAACAAACAAACAAAATCTGAGTAGATACAGGTAGAAGGAAGAATCAGAATAGGATGAATTCAATCTGGGAAGGATTCTTTCACAGGGTAAATTTGTGAGTTGGTTCCAGACAAAGTGGATGGATGTGGCTTGTTGGAAGATCCCTTCAGGAGAGGGAATGGCAGGAAGGCCACTCCACAGTGCTCCTCTCACACGCTGGATTCCTAGCACTGTCCATTTCTTCCTGTTCTCTCCCATCTCTCTATATTGGCTTAGGCTGTTGCCCATGCCTAAAATGCACTCTCTCCTCATCTCCACCAGTTGAACTCCTTCTCTTTCTTCAGGGCTCAGCTCAGGTGCCACTTTCTCCAAGAATCTTTCCCTAATCTCAGTTAAAAATATTCTGTTTCCTCCCATTTGCTCCCTTTGCCCCTATTGTATTATACATCATATGCTTCAATACTTGCATGATCCATGATTTTAGTCCATGTGGGTATTTATATCACCACAGTAGACCATGACTCCTCTATGACTCAGTAGACTTGTCTTGAGAACTGGTACAGCTAAAAAAATCATCATTGCAGCTGAGCCAGGCAAATCTTCCCTGATCCTCAGGCAACGTGCCAGCCTCAGGCATACAGTCCACTCTTGCTCCTGACTTGAAGCCTTTCTACTTTGCTAGAACCTCTCAGAGCTTCTGTTCTTTGAGATAATCTTGGAGAAGTTGGGGTTACCTTTGAGCTACAATGAGGCTCTGGAGGATGACTTGGATGCCAGCATACTCTATGTACCTTGTATAATATTAATTGTGTACATCATACCCCTCCATTAATTAGACTACAAGATCTGGAAGATCTAAGGCTGTCCTGTTCATCTTTGTGCCTCCAATGCCTGGCACCCACAAGTGTTTAATAAATGTTTGTTGAATCAAAGAAGGACATGAATGTGGGCAGGCACTGTTGGAATACAAATGAATTTAGTGGGTAGAGAGGAGCCAATTTAAAGAAAATCTGCCACAAAGAAATCTGAATTTACAAAGAAGATAACATGGGTGGAATTGTTGCTGGTCAAAGGCTTTCTTGTCCTTAAAAAAGGAATCCCTTAAGATAGTGTTTCCTTAGAGCCTCACCCAAGGACTAACATCCTTGGGAGATGGATGAAGGGAACAGACAGGAGATAGAGAAAGAGGGAAGAACCTAAAATTTTCAAAGTCACAACCCACTGAAGATATAGCAGAAACAAACATCTCTAATAAGATTCTATAAGTCTGTGGGAAATCATGAGTGGATTCACACTTAAGTCAGCAGGCCATCACACAAAGCCAAGCGTACCTGTAACTTCTCAAAGAGGCAGTGAGTGGGCATTTTCAGTCTTGAGCTTAAGGACTTACATGTCCTGGTTCTTACTTTCACTTAGGGCTCTCCAGGTCTGCCTCTAGGGACACATTGTACCAATTAAAAAGCTTCATATTTCAAGGTGGGAGGCAGTATTAGTCATTGGTAAGATGAGCATCATTGCCATTTGGACTCTCATATTCAAGACACACATTTTTCCATTTCAGTACCTTCTTAGGGAGGCCAGAGACCCTGTACTCTATCCCTACCCTTCCAACTCTTCTCTCCCCCATGGCTACCTCTTTGGGTCACAATTTTGTATAATGATAATGCTAGGATGTAGAATGTTAGAAATGGGAAAGACTTCAGTTATCCTTTAGTCCAATCCTCTTATTTTATAGAAGAGGAATCTGAATCCTAGAAAGGAATTGGAGGCCATGTATTAAAACCAATATCAGAGCACAGAAGGGAAATGAGGGTGGGGTGGTTAGAGCTTTATTCCATGATGGCTGAAAGTTAGAGGACTTTGACAGTGCTCTACTCCAGCAGGTAGAAAGAACTGAGCTATTAAGACATTTAAAGAGAATAGTTAAAATGGGAAACCACCAGATGGTCTACTTCCTCCCCAGCTGGTGGTAGACTCCTCAGTAGTGGGCCAGGCAAGGGAGCTAAGGTTGGGACAGAATTCTTAGTTACAGCTCTGCTAAGGCCGGAGTCAGGAAGACTTCATCTTCATGAGTTCAAATCTGACCTCAGACACTTATTAGCTATGTGACCCTGGGCAAATCACTCAATCCTGCTTGCCTCGATTTCCTCATCTGTAAAATGAGCTGGAGAAGGAAATGGCAAATCACTCCAGTATCTTTACCAAGAAAACCCCACAAGAGATTACAAAGAGTCAGATACAGCTGAAACAACTGAATGACAGCGATAAAGCTGGAATCCCTTCTGTAATATCCCTGACCACTGGTCACTCAGCCTCCACGTGAAGACCTCTAGTGTTAAAAAACAGTGTTAATTCTGTAGAGTCAGCTCATTCCACTTTTGTCCACAGATTCAATTATAAGGAAGTTTTTCTTTATGCCTAGCTGAAATCAGTCTCTTTGTAGCTTTCACACCCTTTGCTTCTTCTGTGTTGTGGGAAGCAAGTATATGATCTTCTGCAACTAAGACATTGACAGAGATGAGGCTAGAACCTGACCCTCCTGCTTCCTGGCTATGGCCTCTTTCTATTACAAACTACGTCCTCAGTTTCAGAAGGAATGGAGTGCACACTCCAACAACTTGCTATAGTAAAAACAGCCCTTGGCCTGGAGTCAGGAGTTCTGGCTTTGTACCCTGATTCTGTCATATACTTGCTGAATATGAACCAGTGGAGGTCACATTCCATTTTTGTGCTTCTGTTTCTTCCTGTAGAAATGAGGGGCTGAACTCCAGGGTGTCTAAAGTCTATCTCTGACTTCCTACAGGGGAGGTGGTGGGTGAGTGTGGGAGGGTATCTTAGTTTAACAGCAACCGTATTTTAGAAAGGGATAGTTGTAGGCACCCAAGTCCCCCATATAAGCAATCTTCTGTGTTTTGCATTGAACCAAATAGTTGCTTTTCATGGAGGAGAGTTCTATGTTATGGACCCAGTCCTGACCCAACAGACACAGGGCACCTCTGCTCCCAGGTCAGTCTGGGTTTCCCCAGTCCTGAAAGTTTCAGCTGCTGTTCCTGCCGACAGGTAAAATTAGCACACTTGACGTCAGCAAGAAAATCCCTTCCAGCCTGCAAAGCCTATCTTCGGGGGCGAATGGGGGAGGGGGGAAATGGGGGTATTAAGAGACGTGAAGGGGAAGTGAGGAGGGGGAAGAAGGGAGATGAAGGAGAGGGCGAAAGATGTGGGAATGGGAGAGTTGAAAAGGATGGGAGAGGGAGACGGGAGGGAGATGCGGGGGAGATGGGAGGAGAGGGAGGGGGGAGAGGGAGAGAGAAGACGTGGGGAGACTAGGGTGTATGAAAGACACGGAGTGGAACCGTGAAGGGAGGAGGAAACTGGTGGGATAGGCTGGAAAGGGAAAGGGGGTAAGAAAAGGGAGGTGGGCAGAGAAAGGGATTAGGTGAGAGGTGAGGGAAGAGGATGGGAAAGGCCACTCTCTGCCCCCTCCCCCATTTCCTTGAACCGCACCTTCTTTTACAGACCGCTGCTTTCTGGGGGCACAGTTTCTCAACACTAGGAATGAAAGTGATGCAGCATCCCCAGAACCCGCAAGGGGAAGGGATACTGATTGGCCGCGGGGCCTTGAACGCCGCGACTTTTGGCACAAGGTCTCTTGCTCTCAGACCCACTTCCTACCCCTAGGCCCGGTATGGGGTGGCTTCCGAAAGAGAGTAACCTGCGGCTAGGACCAACCCTATATCTCAGGACAAAGACACCCCCCTCCCTTTCCCCCAGAGTCCCTCTTCCCTCCTCATGCCAAGCGCGTTTATATGCCGGGTAGGGACATATGCCCGGGAGCCGCCGGCGGGCAGCGACTGAGGCTAGAAAAGATCCGGGCGCGTGACTAGACATCAGAACTGGATGCTGGCCGGGAGTGTGGCAGAGGGGTTCGGGGCCGGGGTCGCCTAATGGGAGCCAGGTTGGGGGAGGGATGCGCTTACCCACAAGCAGCCAGAGGGAGCCGCCGGATAGAAGGAAGAAGGTGAGCATATTGGCTGGAGGTGACTGCAGCCCGGGCGGGCGACTGGAGGAGGCAGGCGGGGCCGCAGCTGCGCGCACTGCGGACAAAACAGACCCGGGCCCCCGCGGCCTCTCCTGCGTCTCCTCCGGACCGGCTCTGCTTCTGTCGCTGCCTCCTATGTCTCCGCCGCTGCCTCCCGCAGCATCAGCGCCACCCTGGTTCCCGCAGCGGCGAAGCTATTTTTAGCCCTTTCCCTCCCCCTCACCTCCGCTTCCTCACCACCCTCCCCCTCCTTCCTTGCTCCCTACCTCTCTCGCTCCTGCGGTCCAGAGGCCTCCTTACCCCTAGACTGCAAAGTCACATCGACTTGTAGGGGTGAGATGAGGCGGTGATCACCTTGACCATCAGCCCACGGCTTTGCAAGTCCGGAGAAGAGAATATTGGTGAAGATGGGGTGGGACCCAAGCCTCACTTTCTTGTAGCACCCTCTCAGCCTTCTTTGGAGATCAAAGTGGGGAGGGTGTAGTTGGATATACCTACAGGGTTCTTGGGCTTTGGGCTACTAGCAAAAACAGATCTTTAGCAAATCTCAACCAGATACAGTTCATAGTTCTGATATAAAGGACAGTTATTTATTAGCTTAAATCAAGCTGATGATGGTCCTGCGTGAGAACTAGGGCATCCCGGGAAATATAGACCGAGGTTCTTCCTTGTAGGGTTAATAACAGGAACATCTCAAATTTATATTTGTATTATAATTCCCATTTTACAGATAAGAAAACTGAGGCTAAGATGATAAAGTGGGCTTCCCATGTTGATATAGCTAATGCCAGAGATACAATTCGCATCTAGACCTATTGTCCCGAGTCCAGTGTTCTTCACATTATGCTAGGCTGCCTCTCTAAAGGTTTGCGGTGTGGCTTCTCCCATGACTTCATTCCATTTCCCAACAGAACTTTCTTTTCCCTGCAACTTGGATTACTGAAAGTATTGAGCCACTTAAAGTAATGCTCTCCAACCTAGCCTGGGTCTCGGTCCCAGTTTCATTTCATTCATTTCACACCACAGTTTCGTTCAATTCAACAAATGTTCAATTGAAATCACAAGGGTCCCTTCCCCTCCCTGGTCCTCAATTTTCCCATCTGTAAAAGAAGGTATTAAACTTCATAGTTCTTCCCAAATCTTACACTCCTTGGTCCTCAGAGGTAGGATTCCTATGTGTAACTATACATAAATATGACTATACGTACATATGTGTGCACCCATATGTATGTATATATACATGCATATAGATGTCTTCCATAAATGAGAGAAGCAAGAAAAGAAGCCCTAGTTTTTAATGGTCAAGAACAAAGGATCCTCATTAATTTGCTAATCATAGCACAGGAAGAATTTTTGGGTTGGGATCTGTATTTCTCCCCTTCCAGGAAATTGAAGGTCAGAGAATGGAGATTGGTACCAGAAGGACACAGGCACGTATACAAGTCCTCAAGCCCTTCTTCCAAGACCCTTTTCTGATCTTTTGATTACATTTGCCAACCTTTCTCCTTTACCTTGTATACTTAAGTGCCCTGCTCATCATTTCTCAAGGTCCTGCTTTCTTCTTCCCAAGGCTATTTGAATAAATTATTTTCTATTTAAACTATGCTCCCCCACATCCCCCATCCAGTGTGTCTCCTTTCTCTGTGGCCTTAATAATTAGAGAATCATTCTGTGAATTCTCGGTGTCTCCAGAAACCCTGAGTATACATCTTGGAAAATACCAGGCACCTAGTCCAGGATTTACACTGTTAAAACAGCAGGTTTGCAATTCAAATCATGGCTTACATCTCTCAGGAGGAACCTGATACCATCTGGTTGGTGTATGTGCATGCCTCCCACTGTCATTACAGAAAGGAGTGACCCACCCTCATCTGCTTAACCTGCCCATCCATAATTGGCAGAGGCAGGAATGAATAGGTCAGGGTAGAGTGAGTGATGCTTAAAGTAGGTCCATGATCCAAATGGGGAGGTGGGGAGAGCAGAAGTGGCATAGAATGAAATCCTTTTAGCTCTCAGTTTCCAAAGACACTGTTCTAATTATATATGGTTTTCTGATTGTGCCTGTTTACTTTGGCAGGGGGGAAATTTCATCCATTTAACAGGAACAGAGTTCTAACTGTGGCCCCACAGGGAATAGGAGGTTGGAAGGAGTCTATTTAATTTATATAGCCATGATCTATCTATCTTCAGAAATGATTCAGGCTTTTGGTGCTTTCTCTCAAATAGCCCAGAATTACGACGCAGCCTCTTGGTAATGTTTGTTCTAAATGTGTGACCCTGAATGTAAGGTGAGAGGAGAGAGGCATGCTCTGTGATAATTATCATGTTCTGATTTAGCTACTGGAGAGTAAGAGAACATGTATCATTTCTCTAGTTTTGGGTAAGAACGCTGGACTTGGAGTCAGGAATATGTGAGTTTGAATCCCCTCCTCAGACACTTACGATCTGTGTGGCCCCAGAGTAAATTGCTTAACCTTTATCAACCTTAATTTTTTCATCTGTAAAATAGAGATAATAGCATCTACCTCCCTGGGTTCTTGTGAGGGTCAAACAAGATCACATACGTAAACTCTTTGTAAACCTTAAAGGGCTATATAAATGGTAGTTATTGCTTTTATTGTTAGCTGCTCTTCAGAGTAATTCTCTTGAACAATACTTCCCCAAATATTGGGAACATTACAAGTCAGGAATTTATAGATTTAAATGACCCTAACCACTGGCAAATAGCCAAATAGCTAACTATATGCCCTTGGTTTTCCTGTCAAGAGAATGGGGACACTATCTGTCTGGTTGTCCTACAAAGTTTACTGCTTTGAGCTTGGATAAAATATGATATATTACCTTAATCCATCTCATTTAGAAGGATGTGTAAAATCAGTCCTTTCAATAGAAGTGAGATCATTAATGGTACCTAGGAGAGCTCCTAGGACTTAAATTCAGAAGAACTTGGACTGGAATCCAAATTCTCACAATTATTAGCTATGCGACCCTGGGCAAGTCATTCTCCTTCTCTAGGCTTCAGCTTATCTTTCCATAAAATAAGGGGGCTGGATTAGTTCAGTTCTCAAGGTTTTTCCATTTCCAATCACTCAGGTTACATCTTCAAAAAAAATGCTGTAACTACCAGGTGACAAATTAAGAGTTTGCTCAAGTTTACAATTTTTCTGCTCTACATAATGGCAGATAAATTGGCTTCTCCTCCCCACCCCCACACTGAACCAGAGGGTTGCTTTGGTGTTATTTGGTCAACATAGTCTTCTTTAATTTGTCACATCTTTCATACATAGAACCCACACCATATACCTGGAGTTTCTAGTTTAATAATATTTCTATCACAAGAGAGATCTTGGCAGAGGCAATAAAGAGTTGGCCTTGAAGTGAAGAAGACCCAGGTTCAAGCCTTGCTTCTGACACACACTGACTATGTGATCCTGAGGAGTCAAAATCTCTCAGTATTATAAACAACTCTCTAAATAGATAAGCTGCAGAAAGGGTGCTGACATGTATTGGCATTGATACAGGGAGTTTCTCTATCAGCTATTACCTATGCCAGTGAAATAATCAGCCTAATCCCCATACTCCATCCCCTCATGTAGGAGATAGAACTTGATCTGGGTATTGAATAGAGCTGGGGCTTCCAAGAGATGGAAGGGAGGAGGAAAAACATCATAGGCACTGGGGACAGCCTGTGCAAAGTCATGAATGCAAGAGATGGAACTGTGTGTTTGGGAAGCATCAAATAAGACGGCTTGGCTATTGTATAAAGTACACGAAGGAAAGTAATGTACAATAAGCCTATAAAGGTAGTTTAGGGTGAGATTATGAAGGCACTTTAAATGCTCAGCAGAGGAGTTCATATACTGTTATACTGGAGGCAATAGGGAGCCACTGAGGCTTATTGAGCAGGTTAGTGTCATGGTCAGACAAACTTGTACTTTAGGGACATCAGTTTAATAGTTATGCAAAGAAGTACCCTAATGCTAGAGATGTTGTCAAGGGATGTCTTTAGGGAGAATTCGCAAGATTTGACAGATGATTAATTAGACATGGCAGGGTATGGGAGACGAGAGAACTGAGGATAACTCCAAGATTTCAAACCTAGGTAGCTAGAAGGGAATAGAGGTTAGCAAGATGGGATTATTTGGGTGGGGATGGAGTGGGAAGATTATGAATCCTATTTTGGATTTGTTGAATTTAAGGTGTCTATGGGACATCTAGGTAGAAATGTCTAACAGCCAATTTCTGATGTGAGACTAGAGCTTAGGAGAAAACTCAGAGATGATATTTAAGCCTGTGGGAGCTGATAAAATAAGCTGGAGAGAGTGTGTCTAGAGAGAGGAGTGGGGAACAGTGCCCTGGAGTACCCCACACATAGAGAGGAGGATGTGGATGTGCTGGTGCTCCAGCAAATGACACTGGAGTTTAATGGCCAGACAGGTAGGAAGAGAATCAGGACATAGTAGTGTCACAAAATCCCCAAAGAGCAGAGAGTATCCAGGGAAAGGGAGTGGTGAAAATGTCAAATGTTGTAAAGAGGACCCATGCCCTTCTGGATCTGCTTTTGACTCTCTGGGTTTTGTCGCCATTCCCCAGCTGCCTTTTTATTTTGGAGGATCCCTCTACCTCAGAGCCCAGGCTAGCCATCTCTTATTACCTTCCCAGTTCTGCTTCCAACTCTCAAGACTTTACTACCATACCTTCCCCCCTGATTTTCACAGTTCCATTTATGTGTGGTCTTTCACCATTAGACTAATCTTGAGGGTGGGACTGTCTTTTTTACTTTTTTGTATCTCCAGTATTTAGCACATTTCCTGGTACTTAGTAAGTACTTGATAAGTATTATTAACTTGAGAAAGTATAAGGACTAAGATAAGGTCATCAGATTGGGCAATTAAGAGATCATTGGTGACCTTGGAGAGAAGTTTCAGTTGAGTGAAGAGGTCAGAAACCAAATAAGAAGGAGAGGCAAGGAAGGTAGATTGCTTTTTCTTTTTCTAGAAACTTGGCTGTGAAGTGAGGACAGATATAGCACAATAGTATAAGATTGTGAGGTCAAATGAAGTGGGTTTTTTAAAGGTTGGAGGAGACCCAGGCATTTTTGAAAGCATCAGAGAAAAAAGCCAGTAGGAGGGGAAATGATCATAGGGCAAACTGATAGAGAATATAGGAAGGGCTGGGATAAAGGTCACAAGTAGTTGGATTGGACTTCCAAAAGAAAAGGGTCATCTCCATCAGAGACTGGAGCAAAGAAAAGGATAGAGAATGAGGTCAATGTGATTTGAGATATAGATTAGTCTTTATATAGATTAAGGGAAAATTTCTTTATTGGACAAAAGCACAAAAGTTATTATGGAAGTCCCTCCAGCACCTAGGACAGGGATTCAAGGGAAAAATGTGATTGCTTCACTTTTTGCTGTACTATAACAGATAGAAACTTCCCAACTGCTAGTCAAAGGCAGGATGCTTAGTGTCAAACCGAACACCTAGTTTAAAGCCAGCAAATCTTTGAAATTTTAGGTTTCATGCCCCAATTTTCCTAAGTGCTGATTCTGGGCTCTTCTGGAAGCTTTTTTGTGCCTTAGTTGTTAGACAATTGCTTCTACCCTCCCAGTTGACTCAGTTTCTGTCACTTATGATACCCAGAGGAGCTCCCAACTAGTATTGTCATCCTCTTTTGATTGTAAACTCCTTTTGTATCTTCCCTTAGGATCTCATCACACCTAGACTCTACAATAAATTCCATGAAATGGACAAATCACAGCTTTGTTAAATGTTTCCATATTCTATAAAACTGGCTTAGTATCATGAACAGATAAAAAGCATCTATTCCATGTGAATATAGAGACACCCTGGAGATCATAAATGAAAAAGCAATCCACATCTCTAAGGACCTTCCTTCTTATACCCACTACCATGACAGTCCTACTGACAGCTTGGAAAGTTCTTGTATCATTAATACCTGTTTAAATTTGTATATAGCATCAGGAAGCAGCTGATACTTCCAAGGGCATTTTACATTATGACTGTCAAAGGTTACAGGATGACTTCAGACATGTGTGTCAAGAAAAGACCCTGGAAATAGTAAGAAATAGATTTTGCTAGCTCAAGATGGCTGCAAATATTACTAAGAAGGAAACTCTGATGATCGTATGCAAAGAAAAGTAGTATCAACTTGTAAAACATATCTGGATAAAATATAAGTACTAGCAAACCTTTGGAACTGATCTACATTGACTTTTTTTCACCCAGGAAATTTCTTCCATCTCTGTGGTCTTGTTACCCAGGAAGTTCCCTCCAGCCTTCTTACCCTAGAATTTCCCTTTGTCCTTGTGGTCTTCTCACCCTAGCAGATTCCTCCAACTCTGTGACTGCCTTCTCCCAATGGAGAAGTACCTCCAATTACTGAAATGAGATAGTAAGAGTGCAAGCTATATTTTAGAAGTGACTGATCATTTCACCAAATATGCACAGATATATCCAGCCAGAAACCAAGAAACTTCCACAGTTACTAAAATATTGTGCAGAAAGTAGTTTTTCAGTGTATTGTTTTCTTTTCAGTATTCATTCTGATCAAAGTAGAGATTTTGAAAGCAAATTACATAAAGGTTAGCCTTGACAGGTATTAAGAAATCAAGAATGATACTTTACTATCTTCAAGGAGATCTATACCCCAAGCATTTCAATCTAATATTGATCAATATGTTGATCATGCTGAAGCCTGAACAAAAATCTCATTGGAATCAAAATGTAACTTTTTTAGTTCCCATGTTCAACTCTACCATAAATGTGCTACAGGTTTTACACTCGATATTAATGTTTGGGTATATACTATCTTTATGTGTTGACTTGAGCTTTGGATTCTTGGAGGATAGAAAGAATGTAGTTACAATCAAAACATTTCATTACATTGAGAGAGACATTTAAGAAAGATGACCCATTGGTAATGGATGATAATTGTTTCTGACCTCAGCAAAGAATTCTTTTACAAATAAAGGTTCAGTGTCCAAGTTAATTACCAAAATCGGGAGTCAGGTGATAAATTAGTGGATAGATGGAAAATTACCCTTTTTCAAATTGTTAAGAGACTGGGCAACTTGCCAGTGAATAGAATGACACCAGAAAATACTGGGGTTGCTATAAAAACAATTCATAGAAACCATCTAATGCCCACAGGAGAGGTAATTGAACTCTCTGAAGAATAAGAAGAAAGTAATGAACAATTAATTAAGAAAATTTTAAGGAGAAGAGATTATCTACTAATTATGACTATACTGTCTGAGTTAGACAATAGCTCAGAAAGTGATGATGATAATGAGGATGACACTATACCCAGAACCCAACAACCTGTGTTGGAGTTGAGAAGGACTCCAGTTCAGAAAACAGGAAGGGCTGAACCCAAAGGCAGTGCTTTTCCTTCCTAAAAATTCATTTGGAGGGCCTTCCAAGGGAAAAAAAGACAATTTCTAAAGCTTAGAAATAGTGATAGTCTACACCATCAAGCTGTATAAGCAAGAAGGTCAGCAGGTTACCATTTAACCTCTATTTAATCTGACTTAGATATTGCAAGAGAAACAGGAGAAGTGGTTACTTATCGATAAATTCTATTAAATGTTGCTTTCTGCTTTTTTGAAGTGTAAATGCAATGTCATGCGTATACTATTATTCTATTTGAATATATACTATACTAATAAAGTGTTATTTTTTCCTCTTTATTTAAAGCCACTTGTAAAGTTTGGCTTTGCATTGTGATATGTGTGTTGTAGATAATATTCCTGTGGATTTGGAGTTCCGTCAAAGGACGGAAAATTTTTGGACCTCAGAGAGAAATGTAGCTCCTCCGTAACACTCTCCCACAGAGACCATAGATATTATTCATGCATTTTAAAAAGCCAAATGGAATGTTGGGGAAATAAGAATCTTAACTTTTAGTTTGGAGACATGGTTCAGAGTGATGGCTTGAGAGAAACTGAAGAGATTGTTTCTTGTCATGGATGAGTAAAAGCTGCAGAAGACAGAGGAAAAGAAGATGTAGGGAATCTTCTTTCCTAGTGAAACTATTTTAACCTTTATTACTTGAAGAGGAGTCTTGAGAAGAGACTTTGCTTGGCATATTGAGTGTACTGAGTGACAGAACTGTATTTCCAGAAGTCATTTATAGTCACAGGGATCGTTTGAAGTGACTATGGTTATGAGTTTTATTACAGTTAAAATTTTGCACAGTCATTTATGTTTTTGTATTATTTTGGAATATATTGTTACTAGATTTGATATTCAGTAATTTTAATAATGACTTCATCTTAGGAAATTAGGAGTCTCAATGTAATAAGAAAAGTGAGCAACGACTCATGGGTAATGAGGTTTCTCTAGCTTATTAAATAACATTTAATATTATTAAATAACAATTCATTGAATAACATTCAATAAACTGAAGTGGGGGCTCTGAATTACCTGTTTACTTAATGATAAGTTACTGTGATTATACTAATAAGGAAACATTTAAACGAACTCTTGGATTATCCTAGAATTTGGGATGATTAAATTAAATATGGGAATTAGTCAAGTAGCAAGCTGAGGGGTCACAAGCATGGCTGGTCAATGCCCCTCAAATATTGCTATATATGATGAGTAGTACAAAATCATAATTATGAGCTAGAGAAGGGCTCAGAGTTCAAGTTATAATCTCTAATACTATATACCCATTACCTCTGTCACCTTGCGTCAGCCACAACACTCCTCTAGCCTTCAGTTTCCTCAAGCCCTTTTCAACTTTAAATCTCTGATCTTGTGAACTAGTGAAGAGGTTGGCATATTTTCCCTGCCATTGTGGTGGGGTTGGATTCTCTAAGCTCCCAAGCATTCCTCCTAGAATCAGGAAGGATGGATCTGAAGATACCTTGGTCAATCCTTGATTACATATGTAGCATGCTTTATGAGTTGTAAAGCCTTATTTGAATGAAAGCTCTGATTATAGCTTTCAGGACTCTTCCTACCTCCTCATCAATACGTCCTTGAAAACAGTGGCCAAAATAATCTTTCTAAGGCACAATTCTCATCATCACACTTCCCTGCTCAACAATCTTCATGGCTCCCTATTTCCTCAAGGATAAAATGTAAATGTTCAGTTTGAAATTTTAAGATGTTTGGCAACTTGGCTGACCTACCACCTACCTTTCCAGTCGTATTTCACATTATCCATTGTGAGAATCCAAAAAGCCTCTTTGGCTGTTCGAGTCTAACCTCTCTTGTAACATGCGATCCCCTGCTCTAGATCAGCTTCCTTCTCCTGCCTGAGAGCGCTTCCTTTTCCCAGAATCCTGCATACTGGAACCATCTCATGTACAGTGTGACCAATCCTCAGGGTCTCCTTTTCCTGTGATATTAGAAAGAGCAAATTAATCAGATGCCCTGAATGAGAACCCTGCTACTCGCCACAAACCTTAAGAACCTCACCAGTATTACTGAGCTGTCCTTGAACCTCAGCTGGATTTTCCTTTGCTTTGCAGGATGTGTCAAATCTAGGGGCAGCCTCTCCATAGAACCATTGCTGCCTCCTTTCTTCCTCCTGCTGTATAGCCTAAAAGCCACTGCACCTGAGGTTTGGTGAAGCCCCTGCTATAGGCCTCTCTCATTGCTGCTACAGCTATTCCTGTTGCTCTCAGATCTCCTTTTTAAACCTTGAGTGACTTAAGTCATTGAATGAAGTTCTGTTGCTTTCAGCATTCATTGGCCTGTCTGAATCTTTTATGAAAATCTCCCTAAACCCCCATACCCATGAAAGCTAACAAGGGTACTCATCTTCACAAACTATAAGTTTCAGCCAGCTTGGGATACTAGCTGTTCCCCCAATTTGGCATTCCACTTCACACAAGCCGTCCCCTGTTTCTGGAACACACACTTTCTTCCTCTCAGTGCCTCAGAATCTTTGTCTTCCTTCAAGGATCAGTCAAATGTCCACTCCTGTGTAAGGTGTTCCTGCCGCACCTCCCAATCTAGACATTAATACTTTCTTCCTCTTCAAATCAGCCACAGAATTCCAATTCTTTTGTAAGGATATTAATATGTTATATATATGAAAACATTATGCCTTCTGGTCTCTCTTTCTCAATCTATCTTCCACATTTTACCAAAGGAATTTGATTAAGGCACAGGTAGGACCTTGCCATCCTGTTACTAAATCCTTAGTGCTTCCTGCTTAGCTCCAGTATAAAATATCCCTCCTCTGCCTGGTGTTTAGGGCTTTCCAGAATACTGTAGGGCTCCTTTTGGAGCCTTTGGAGCTTTTCTGACTGTAGGGGTCACATTGTTGGTTCAAACTGAACTTGCAAGTCAGTCATCATGCACATGTTGTATGCCTCCAGGTGAATGTAAATTCCTCGAGGACAGGAACAGTTTCATTTTTGTCTTCTTTTTCCCCAAATGCCCAATGCGAAGTCTTAGACTTATATAGTAGGTGCTTAGTAGATGTTAGTTGAATTGAATTAATCTGTTTTCTACCAGTTATTCATATATATGAATTATCCTTGCTACTAAACTAGGGCAGGGACACTGCTGTACTCATCTGTGTCTTCTCCTAAGGGTCCAGTACATGACTCTGTATGGAATGAATTAAAGTCATGGTACTGTGGAAAGAGAGCTGGATTTTGAATCAGAGAATCTGGATTCAAATGCCAGAGGATTTCCCATTTACTAAGAAGTGGCATGCTGAAGCTAGCTCGAGAGCTAATTGTTAAATTTCCAGTGTGAGCATTTATACCTTGGAAATCAACAAATGCTACAAATTAGAGCTTGATTTATTCTTTTGTTAATTGTCTAGACTAAATAAAGTGACCGACAAATGTCAATAATTCAGATTAAACTTAAGGGTATGTTTTTTATACATTGCCTCTGACTGTGATTTCTGGTTGTTAAACATTTTCCAGCATGCCTCTGTACCTACATGGCCCTGGATGCTTAATGATTTCAACTTTTGGACCCATCTACTAAATGCAGGTAGAGTAGATGATCTTTAAGGTCGCTTTCAACTTCATATCCTTTAAATACCAGGAAGGCATACCCCAGTTTCTCATCATATAACTGAGAACAGTGGGCACAGTCCCTTCCTGGGGGTCAGCTAAGGGGAGTGACATCTGGTCTGGGAAAAGGAAAGCAGCCTTGACTTTGATGTACAAACATATCAGCTGCTTGATCACTGCCTCAGGCTGGCAGAAATAGTGCCGGTTCCCTCAGTTGACTTCACTGCAAAGGTCAGTTGTATTCACAGAAGTTACTAGTGGATCAGTTTGACATAGTCTCCTCCATTCCTTCTTCTCTAAAGAGGGATCTTATTTGTATCTCACCCTCCTTGTGCCCAGCTACTCTGACATTCGCCCCTCCCCTTTGGAAAGCTTAGTAATTTCCGCAGACTGCAAGGAAATGACTTCATAATATTATAATATTTGGACCTTCAAGGAACTTTAGAAATTATCTAGTCTAATGCTTTCATTTACAAATGAGGAAATTAAATGTCACACATCCAGTAAGCAGCAGAGTACATATTTGAACCTGGGACTATTGACTCCAAATTTTATTTTTGATACTACACTACTCTATCCTAGTGTCCCTAAGTGAATCTTGAATATTGAGCCAGTTCTAAGGCACCAGAATTATTCATGATGGGCATTTCATGATTTCCACACAAGGTACCATTGGGCTGACCAGTCTGTGTCAGCTTCCCTGAGTACCTGACAAAATGCCTACCCCTATGTGGAGAACCTGATGGTTCACTCATGACAGTCAGGAATGAGGAAAGGTCCTTCCTTCTGATCAGAAGATAAATATAGTTTGTGCACTGACTCTGTCACAGATTCCCAGGTTTCTGTTAGCTATGCATGAGGTCTCTTTTAGGGGTTCCAAAGTCTAGTGGGTCTGGGGAAGAGAGAGTAGCCACTACTGAAAGAAATGAAATCTTTCATTCCCACAGTGAAATTTTCCAAAGGAAAAGTAAAATGGAAATTGGAAACTAGACTTAATACGGTGTGGAAATACTTACATTTAATGTGTGTTTTCTGGCTCTCTGATAACCCATCTGATACCTATCCCTCAGGGTCCAGAGAGGTACCCTAAGGGGTTTAGGGAGTATTTCTTTTCTCTGCCATTGTCAGCTTGATCCTCTGATATCAGCATTATGCTTTTCCCCTTTGTTAGGGCCATGGACTAGGCTCTAGTTCTAGTTAGTCATTTAACACTGTGTATAGCAATCACAGAGTACAAACATTTCCCCCATTACCTTGAGGGCATACCCTCTCCTATAATCTGGTCTCTGGGGAATAGGCTCAAACTATATCTTAGCATTGGTCCTACCAAGTTCACATCCAAAAGTGGAATTTATTGCTGCCCATTGAGTTCACATTTCAACTTTCCTTGGCATGGGTCTAGAAAATCTCTCCTTAAGATTGTTCTTTGGTGTATCCATGTAAGATTGGCTACAACATCCAGCTTGGATTCCAAGTCCCAGATTCCTTTGGCTTTTTCCACATAGTTGAGGATTCCACTCCAAGTACCTAGAACAGAAAGGAAGGAATGAAAAAAGCCAAGGATCCAGGCTCATTTCTCAGGAGCCATATTATCTCAGTCAAAGAAGGCCTCAAGACCCTTTCTCTTACAAGATGGTGACCAAAAGCTTTTAGTGAAAGAATCACCAAACTCCCTCAGACGTGAATGACACAAAGAGGTGACTGAAGTTGACTCAGAACTTTTTGAAGACACTGAATGTTTCAACTATGCAGTCAATTGAAAAAGCACTTTTCCCAATTGTGTACTTAGCTCCTTGCAACCAGTTGCAAAATGTCTCCACATGTTCTATATTCTCTCCAGTTTATTTCCTTACATGTCATTATGATTCTCCTGGAGGCAACACTGTAACATCCTACATGTTGAGGTTGTTTCAGCCAGGGAAGCTGACGGGGTCATGTAGAATTATCGCCTATATGCCAGCCAGAAGTAGTCCTTAACTGACTTGGGTTCATATTGAAGGCAAATGTATATATTTGCCCTCAGCCCCTAGCCCAGAAAGGAACTGGGAACCTCTAAAATCAAACTTAGGTCTAGATATCCAGCCTATATCTAATGGGAACCCAGGTAAGCAACAGCATGGAATCATTAAATAATTTAATTAGAGTAGAAATGTAAATGTAAAATAGTACCAGAACCTTAAAATTCCTATATTGTCTACTTCAAACAGGAAGTGATCACACTGTTGAAAACTGTCTGCCCCTTTCTCTTTCCTCTTCCCCTTATTGCTAAGGCAGGATATAGAGAGACTAATTCTATGCATGGGTTCTTAGTGCCAGGTCCCAAGTGACAGCAGTCCAAGCACCAAGATGTGGAGGACATGGTCTTGGATTTTTAGTGAAAATTGTGTGCTCCCATTGGGGAGTTACTCCTGGAACCTCCATTTTGAGGAAGGCCTACACCAGCTGTGATTCAATCCCTGGAACTTACCACCATTACCCCAAATGGGTACCTTCTTTGTCCCATGCCTTTTTCAACTCCAGTTTATATGTTGTCTTTTCCCATTAGAATGTGAGCTCATGAGGATAGGGCCTAGCTTTCTTTTTGCTTGTATTTGTATTCCCAGCACTTAGCACAGTTTCTGAGACATGGTAAGTGATGAATAAAGGTGCTTGTTGACTTGACTAGATATGTTTTCAGGACCCATTCTTCAAACAAGTTCCCCATAGATAGGTTCCTGAGTGCAAACTGAGGAAAACAAGGCAAAGTCTTGGCAATGTTGAACAAAGTCGACCTTGGCATTGTTTGGCTGGCCACGTACTCATAGAGCCCATTAGCAATTCATTCTTGGTTGGCTCCATGACTCAGGACCCACTTTTTTATTTTTCTCCTAGCCATCTCTGCTGACCTCATAAAGCAATCAGCTTGGTTTACAAACACATTGGAAGCATAGTCTTAGGAATCTCCATCAAGCTTACTCCTTAGGCTTGAAACTCCATGGGAAATTTAGTCATTTCCCTTGGAATGGGCTCCTTTAGCAGGAGGATA
This sequence comes from Trichosurus vulpecula, assembly GCF_011100635.1. Classification (NCBI taxonomy): domain Eukaryota; kingdom Metazoa; phylum Chordata; class Mammalia; order Diprotodontia; family Phalangeridae; genus Trichosurus; species Trichosurus vulpecula. Next base: position 24,520,334 of record NC_050575.1, on the reverse strand, counting down.
GTGTCATAGGGGAAGCTAGGTGACTCAGTGGACTTGGAGTCAGGGAGACTCATCTTCTTGAATTCAAATCTGGCCTCTGACACTTACTAACTGTATGACCCTGGGCAAGTCACTTAACCCTTTTGCCTCAGTTTCCTCATCTGTAAAATGAGCTGGAGAAGGAAATGGCAAATCACTCTGGTATCTTTGCAAAGAAAACCCCAAATGGGGTCACAAAGAGTCAGATGCAACTGAACTGATAGAACAACAAGTGTCATAGGACCCTAGACCTGAAGGGAATCTTAGAGATCATCTAGTCTAAACCCTCGTTTTATAGATGAAGAAACTAAGACCCAGAACTTGTTCAAGGTTATCAACAAGTCAGGGGCAGAGACTGGAAGAGAACCTAGGTCTTCTAGATCAGGTCCATATCCCTGTCACAGAGAGTCTAAGTCCAAAATGCCCTCAGTGCTAGATGAGATGACTCTGGATATGCCTGTAACACAGTGACTGAAGAAGTCCAAGTCCCCTGGGCACAGCTCTGAAGATACAGCAGATGGATATTTTCTTTAAAAACTTTCATGTAGCTACATTTTGTCCTAATTTCTCTCCTATCTTTTGGACTACTAAAGAAGGGGGAAATGCCCAGAGAGTGCCAGTTTCTAGCATCATCCATCTTAGAAGCAGAAATCCATTTTCAGGAAAGAACACTAGATTTGGAATTAAAGGGCCTACATTCAAACACTAGCTTTGAAACTATCTTATGTGCATGACTGTGGGCAAGCCACTATTCCCTTGTGGGACTCAGTTTCCTCATTTGTAAAGAAAATAATAATAGATCACAGTCCTGTCATACTTTTAGGTGAGACTAGAGGATTCCAAAAGTTCTCTTCTAGCCTCTAATCCTAGGATCTCTTCCTCTTTTCTTTATGGGGTGGCATAAGGGAGTTGAGTCATTCTTGTCTGACATGGATAGGAAAGGCTGACAGCTGGCATCTTACTTGGGCCTCACCCACAGTAAGAAAGGGTAGGAGACTATAATGAGTAATTAGTGAGGTCCTTTTATTTAGACAAGGAAGCTCCAAGCCAATGGACAGAGAGTACAGCAGGGCCTGCCAACACCCTCTGTGACCCAGTTATCCTCAGATGTTCTTAGAGTTCCCTCAGCCTAACCCCTATTCTTCTTAGGGACCCGAATGTGTTCTCCAGCCTCCAGGTTAGGGCATTTACTTCATTACAATGGTCCTTTTAGTGATGCAGATAGCCTGAAAGATCCTATTTCTCTATTCTCTACACTCTCCTTAGTCCCAGTCTTATGTCATATATCTATCCCATTTCCTTTATACCTTGTCCCGTAGACCAAGGTCTGAACTATTTTCTCATTTACTTCCTCCCCACCCCAAGTTTCACCTTCCCTGCCTCCAACCACATCCCCATACTTGAACAGTTCAATGGAAGGCTGTATTTCAGGAGTGAGTCCCAGTTCTGCCACTGACTGCTTGTATCTGTGTGATTTAATATCTCTGTGCCTCAGTTTTCTCATCTCTAAAATGAGAAGTTTTGATTAGATAACTTCTAAGGTCTCTTTTTTATATTAGAAAATATTTTTATTTAGTATTTTCTTTTCCTCAGTTACGTTAAAAACAATTTTCAACATTAATTTTCTATTTGCCAAGACAAACCCAGAGCCTATATGAACATAACTATGAAACACTTTTCACGCGAATAAAATCAGATCTAAATAAATGGAAAAATATCAGTTGCTCATGGTTAGGCCGAGCTAATATAATAAAAATGACAATTCTACCTAAATTAATCTATCTATTCAGTGCCATACCAATCGAACTACCAAAATTTTTTTTTACTGAGCTGGACAAAATAATAACAAAATTCATTTGGAAAAACAAGAGGTCTAGAGTATCTAGGATATTAATGAAAAGACATGCTAGGGATGGTGGTTTAGCCACACCAGATATTAAACTGTACTACACAGCAGCAGTCATCAAAACTGCCTGGTACTGGTTAAGAAACAGGGGTGTGGATCAGTGGAATAGGATAGGTACACAAGTAGGTGAAATCAACAAGTTTAGCAATCTACTCTTTGATAAACCCAAAGAAGCCAGTTTCTGGGCTAATAATTCACTATTTCACAAAAACTGTTGGGAAAATTGGAAAATGGTAGGGCAAAAACTGGGCATAGACCAATATCTTACACCATATACCAAAATAAAGTCAAAATGGGTTCATGATTTAGGAGTAAAAGTTGATACTCTAAGTAATTTGGGACAGCAAGGAATAGTTTACTTATCAGATTTGTGGAAAAGTAAAGAATTCATGACCCAACAAGAGATAGAGAGCATTACAAAATGCAAAATGGATAATTTTGATTATGTCAAATTGAAATGTTTTTGTACAAAAAAAGCCAATGCAACAAGAATTAGGAGGGAAGCAGAAAATTGGGAGAAAATCTTTGCAACTAGTATCTCTGATAAAGGCCTCATTTCTAAAATATACAGGGAGCTAAGCCAAATATATAGGAATACAAGCCATTCCCCAATTGAGAAATGGTCAAAGGATATGAACAGGCAGTTTTCAGAGGAAGAAATTAAAGCTATCTACAGGCATATGGAAAAATGCTCTGGATCGCTGCTGATTAGAGAAATGCAAATCAAAACAACTGTTAGATACCACATCTCTCCTGTCAGATTGGCTAAAATAACAAATCAGGAGAATGATAAATGCTGGAAAGGATGTGGGGAAATTGGAACATTGTTGCATTGCTGGTGGAGTTGTGAGCTGATCCAGCCATTTTGGAGGGCGGTATGGAACTATGCCCAAAGGGCTATAGAAATGTTCATACCCTTTGACCCAGTAATACCACTTCTAGGGTTGTATCCCAAAGAAATCACGCAAGCGGGAAAAGGACCCATATGTACAAGAATATTTATAGCAGCTCTCTTTGTGGTAGCCAAGAATTGGAAAGCAAAGGGATGCCCATCAATTGGGGAATGGCTGAACAAGCTGTGGTATATGAAGGTGATGGAATACTATTGTGCCATAAGAAATGGGGATGATGCAGACTTCATAACAACCTGGAAAAACCTACACGACATAATGCTGAGTGAGTGGAGCAGAGCCAGGAGAACGTTGTGCACAGCCACAGATATGTGGATTCCGTGAGGACCAACCCTGACATACTGAGCTTCTCTCAGCAACCTAAAGGGGCAAGGACAACTCCAGGGGACTCACGATGGAGAATGCTATCTTCATTCAGAGAAAGAACTGCGAAGTTTGAATACAGACTGAGGCACACTACATGCTCGCCTTTTCTGCTTCTCTTTTGTTTTTGGTTTTGGGGTTTTTTTTTTTTGTTTTTTTTTTTTGGTTCTGTTTCTTCTTTCTCAGGATTCATTCCATTGGTCAAAATTCTTCTCTACGACTTGACTAGAGCATAAATTAATTCAATGCGAAGTTATACATGACAGTTATATGAGACTTCATGCCGTCTTGGGGAGGGAGGGGGGAGGGAGGGGAGAAAAACTGGAACTCAAAACTATGTAGAACCGTGTATGGTAAACTAAAAATAAATAAAGGAAAAAAAAAAAGAATAGGAGGAAATGTGGAAAAAAAACTTTCACAGTAAATAAAAGATACCTTCGAGGTTACTTAATATATCTCTCCTAAAAAAAAAAAAAAATTGAATTCCAAATTCTTTATCTCCCTACCCTCCCCCTCATCAAGAAGGCAAGCAATTTGATATTGGTTATATACGTGAAGTCATGAAAAACATATTTCCATATTAGTCATATTGTAAAAGAAAACATAGACCAAAATAAAAACTCAAGAAAAATAAAGAAAGAAAAAAAAGTATGCTTCAATCTGCATTCAGACTCCATCAGTTCTTTCTCTGGGGATGAATAGCAATCTTTCAATGTAAGTTCTAAGGTCTCTTCTAGCTCTAAATCTAGGATCCCTGTGAACATATAGGACAGGAATGGGAAAATTTCCAGATGGCCCAGTGTGACCATGATGAATGACTGTCAATCCTGCCTTGGAAAGTGAAGCTTGTTGGAAATACAGACTTTAAGGTTGGCATTTTCACAACTAAAATAATCATAGCTGGCCTTTATATAATACTTTAAGGTTTGCAAATCTTTTTACAACTGTCATCTCATTTTACCCTGACAACAACCCTGAGGGGTGGGTGCTATTATTATCTTCATTTATTAGATGAAGACAACTGGGGCAGACAAGAGTTAAGTGACTTGTCTAATGTTACACAGCTAATAAGTGTCTGAGGTCACATGTGAACTCAGGTCTTCTTGATTCCAGCTCCAGTGTTCTAGCTACTGTCTTGCCTCACTGCCTAAGAAAACTGTCAACAGCACTTCCAATCTTCTGAGACGCTCTCTTCACAACAACCCTGTGAAGCAGGTTATGCATGTTATTAGTCATTATTCCCATTGTCCAGAAGAGAATGCTAAGGCTCAGAGAGGTGACATATATTCCTATGGTCACACAACCAGAAAGTGTCAGAGTTGAGGCTTGAACCCTAAAGTCGTATGCTCTCTCCACTACAGTAGAAATATTATACAGACTCTCTCTCTCTCTCTCTCTCTCTCTCTCTCTCTCTCTCTCTCTCTCTATCTCTCTCCCCCAAACCCCCTCTCTTAACTTCTGAACTTCATAGTTTTCTCCTCTTTAAAAAAGCACACCTTTCTTGTCTTGAAACCAACCCTCCCACCATCCCTCACCCAAATCCTCAAACCCTCATAATTTAACAATTGAGCTAGAAGGGATCATCTTCCATGCCTCCTTCATATAGAGGAGGACTCTGAAGCCCCAGAGGGAAGAGACTTGGCTGAGGATATAAAAGGCTCATTCAATTCTTACTGAGACTGAGTCTAAGCTAGAGTCTCATGGAATCCCAAATCTTATAACTCGCAGAATATTAGAGCTGGAAGGAACTTTAGAGACAATTTTGTCTAGTTGTCTCTTTTACAGAAAAAGAAGCAAAGACCCAGAGTTAGTATCAGGTCAGGGGTTGGGATCCAGGTCATCTTAATTCCTCCTCCAGCACTCATTCAGCCAGGTTGCTAATATTTGTCCTTCTGAGAAATGACAGAGGTTTCCAACCCTTTCTGAACACTGGCCTTCATCCCATCTCAGTTGCAGTTGAGTGGCAAAGGGGATCCTTAGTTCTTCCTGAGCATATTCTGGCCCCAAACTTAACTCCTCTACTGGGTAAGAAGAGCTGGCAAATGTTTAACAACTAGCTCTCTGATAATAAATGTAGCCACACATTTAAAAATTTGATCTACATTATTAATATTTTTCTATTATTTTCTTACGTATAGACCAGGGATCAGCGTACTATAGCAAGGTGGGGAACATGTGGCCTCAAGGCCACATGTAGCCCTCTAGGTCCTCAAGTGGGGCCCTTTGACTGAATCCAAACTTCACCAAGTAACTCCTTTCTGGTGAAGTTTGGATTCAGTCAAAAGGTCCCACCTGAGGACCTAGAAGGGATTTGTTCTGTGAAGTTTGGATTCAAAGTGCCCCACTTGAGGACCTGGGGGATTTGTTCTGTGAAGTTTGTGTTAAGGCAAAGTTCCCCATTTGACAACCTAAGGAGGATTTGTTCTGTGAAGTTTGGATTCAGTCAAAGGGCCCCACTTGAGGATCTAGAGGGCCACATGTAGCCTCAAGGCTGCAGGTTCTCCTCCCCCACCTCCCATAAACCTATGGCCAAATCCAGCTTCCTTCTATTTCTGTAGTTCTGGAGCTTGAATGTTTTTTACATTTTAAAATACAATAAAACTTTTTAAAAAACTGTAAAAACCATTCTTAGCTGGAAATGATAGTCTGACTACCCCAGGCCTAGACAATCAACAAAAAATTAAATCAAACCCGATGTAGAATTTGGCTGATTTCCAAGGTGTAAATGCTCATATTGGAAATATAAATGACTGGCTACTTTTAACTAGATCCCAACTCTAGCAGGATCACAGGCCTGGACCTGCTCTGGCCAATGGTTGTGGGTGAATGGTATAGCTGGCACACTGAGGGGTTGCCCACTCCTTCCCTTCATTTCATGGCTTGAGAGCCCAGACTCCTGGATTTTCACACTGAAAAGACTTTCCCCTGGGACAGGGCTGGCCCCAGCCCCTCCTTCCCTAGTTCAGATTGGAACTCACATCCTTCCAGTCAAATCCTCTTCCCTTTCCCCATCTCCTCCTCACTTTCCTCCAGGACAGAGCTGGGAACTCAGCAGAATGGATTCCCTTCCTCCAACCTAGGGTGCCTGTTCCAGCCTCTACTCTCATTATCCTGACATTGAACACCACAGGTCTGCCTGATTGAACTCTGTGTCTCCCCTTATTTCTTAGAGGAGTGTAAGTTCTTTCAGCCTCTTCTAAATTTCTCTCCCCGAAGCAATTTTCTCACCTTGGGACCAAGTGCTAATTGCCTTACCCTAGTTCTGGCTCTGTTTCACAGATTTGACCACCACCTGGATCCCTGCATAAAGAAAGGGAGTTTAGAAACATAAAGTGTTAGAACAGAAAGGGACCTCAGAAATTCCTTAACCCAACCTCATTTTACAAATCAGAAAATGGGAGCTCAGAGATAGCCCATGATTTACCTAAGGTCATACAAGTCAGCTTCAATGCCAGGACTCGAATTCCTGGCTCCCAACTGCTAAGTATAATACATCTCTCATTACACAGTGATTGATTTTTGGTAACTTTAAGTCCTTGTTTTGTACGACACAGCAACAACACCTCATTAAGAATTAGTTATGGCTTCAGTCAGTCAACAAAAATTTCTGCCATGAGCTACTTTTTCTTTTTTTAGTAGCAGGGACATTTGGGTAGAGTTAAAAAAACATTGCAGCAATGTGTTGCAGGAGATTTGCCTTTGCATATCTTGGCTTTTGTGCCTTTGAATTTATTTCATGATGCTTAAATGTGTGATAGAAATTAATAATCACTGAGGGTGAAGGTTCAACTCTATCTCCAACAGGTGAGGGGAAATTCAGAAGAAGGAGGAGCAGGGCTGGGATCAACAGCTATGGCACCGGAGCCCCAAGAAGCATTGTTAGGAAGACTGAACAAGCAGAAGGCTTGTGGGGCTTTGCTAGCTCTGAGTCACCCAGAGACCTGCAGGGAATTAGATGTCAGGAAAAAAAAAGATTCCTAGTCAGATTATAAATAGCAGGAGGTCCACAGACAGAAGATAATCTCTCTCCTTCACAGCTCCAGCTGCTGCAACCCAGCGTCATTTCAAAGCTGCTAGTTAGGCTGCCAGAGCGTTTGAGGACAGAGATCCTCAGCACTTTCTTCCTTTCCTCTGGGAGGCAGTGAACAAACTTCCCTAGGATGACAGAGTCTCAGGGAGCAAGGAATGGAAAGAACTCTATGAGTCAGAACAATAGAAATTGGAGTAGGACAGGTCCTTTAAAATTATCTACCTCCAAACCAAAAGGGGAATGCACAGTGGATAGAGCACTGAACCTAGAGTCAGCATGACTCCAATTCAAATCTGACCTCAGATGCTCACTAACTATGTGACTGCGAAAGTCACCAAACTTTCATTTCTTCAATGGTAAAATGCGGATGATGATAATAGCACCTACCTCCCAGGGCTGTTATAAGGATCAAATAAGATGATTATAAAGTGCTTAGCATGGTGCCTGGCACCTGCTCTGGAAATAAATGCTTGTTTCCTTCGTTTGTTTCTTAACTGAAATCACACAAATAGTAAACCTGAGAGCCAAGATTCAAATCCAATATTTTCCCCACACTTTAGCATCCTGGGTTTGTAATGTCCCTGAATTTCAGAGGTGGAAGGATCTCAGAAGCTATCTAGTCTAGTCTAGAACTCTCTCTATAGCACTCCCAAAAGTGGTCCTCCAGTCTTTCTTGGAGACCTCTGGTGAGGAGGGATCTACTACCTCCTGAGGCAATGATCCACTTTTGGATAGTTCCAGTCTTTAGGAAGTTTTCCTCTACAAAGAGTCAAAATCCGTTTCTCCACAACATCTCTGGTTACTTTTTAATAGTGCCCTGTGGGGACAAGCCGAACAAATCTAATCCCTCTTCCTTACCTCAGTCCTTCAAAAACTTGAAGCCAGTTTTTTATTCTTCAGGCATCCTCAGTAACAAACAGACCTCCTCCTATAGCCATATGATTTTGAAATCCTCTGACAGAACTCTATATTTTGAAAGCTTTTCATTCCATGTAACCTGGAAATTATGAGTATAAGATAATATATTTATATGGGTTGTCAAAATGTATAGAATGACTTATAGGTGGCATAGATAGATGCGATCTGAAGCCTCACCTGCCCCTGTAGAGAGGAGGACCAAAGGCAGTGTCTGAACTACTAGCCTCATAACTGTAGGGGAAGTGATAGGCAGCCCCAGGAATGCCAATGAATTTGGGTGTTTTTTCTGTTCTCTGAGAGGGCTATGGAGGTAGAATTATATACGTCTCCCGCACCTTACATCTATGTCTAGTCTAGGAGCACAATGTTCTGGACACAAGAGATTCTGTCCATGGTCATGCTGGAGGGGGTGGAAAGCTCATAATTTATACTTGTTAGCTTAACTCTCAACAGACACTTAGCCAGTGCAGTCATAGAGTATAATCTTTGTTACAAATTGTGGGAATCTCCTTTGGTAATATTTTATTTAATGTTTTATGTCAATGATCATTAGGGATAGGTCTATGATTTTCTTTCTCTCACTTTACCTGGTTTAGGTATCAAGATCCTAAGAAGGAACTTGGTAGGACTCCTTCATTTCTTATTTTTTCAAACAGTTCCTGTAATACTGGAATTAATTTTTCTTTGAAAGTTTCATAGAATTCACTTGTAAATCCATCTGATCCAAGGTTGTTTTGTGTGTGTGTGTGTGTGTGTGTGTGTGTGTGTGTGTGTGTGTGTGTTTGGGGTGGGGGTGGGGTTCATTTATGGCTCATTCATTCCCCCACCCCCACCCTGAGATTGGGCCATTTAAATCTTGTGTTTCTTGCTCTGTTTATCTTGGCGTTTTATATTTTTGTAAATATCCACCCTATTTAATTTAGGTATTCGGTTTCATTGGACACTCAAATGGACAGAATAGTTTTTAGTATTTCCTTTATTTCTTTTTAATTTGCTTGGAATTAATCTTTTTCATTTTTGATACTGGCAATGTGAAATCAAAATAGCTACTAGTTTATTAATATTTTAACCATCTTATAATATTATTCATTGATTTCTTTGCTTTCAATTTTGTTAATTTCTTTTTTGATTTTCAGGATTTCTATTTTGGTGCTTAACTGAGGTGTTTTAATATGTTGGTTTTCTAGGTTGTGTAGTTGTATGATCCATTTATTGATCTGTTCTCTCTGTTTTTGTTGATGAAATGTTTAGGAATATAAATTTTACCTCACGCACTGATTTGGCTGCATTCTCAAAATTTTGTCATATTATTTCATGGTTGTTATTATTTTTGATGAAAGTATTTATTGTTTCTATGATTTGATCTTTGACCCATCAATTCTTTAGGATTAGTCTCCAATTAACTCTTAGTACTTTCTTATTTCTTTCTTTTATTGAAGATAATTTTATTTCATTGTGGTTGATAAGAAATGTATTGAATATTTCTGTGAGGTTTTTGTGCCCTAATATATAATCAATGTTGTGAAGGTATCTTGTATTGCTGAAAATAGGTATACTCCTTTCTGTTTCTATTCAATAATAGCCAGAACTCTAACATTATTTTGTAAAATTTGTTGACCTGAGAAGTTTGGTTAAAGGACACAACAGGCTACGTGACAGAAAAATTTATATTATTTATTGATTTATTCCCTTAAGTTAACAGACATATATGTATGCATGGAGCCAGACAAAGTCTGACTGTTCAACAAAAGAATGGGAAAGTTTAAATACATTTTAGAACAGTTGCAATTCAGCATACCTGGGTTACTCAATTTTGTGATCCCCATGTATGTTTAGCCATGATACAAGACAAGGATTTTCCTTGATAGAATACGTTGTAAATACAATAAGATAAGAGTGTTGACAAGGGTCAGTTGAAACTACAACCCAGCATTTCTGTGTTTAATTTACCATTAACATTCCATAACATAGTATATGCCCATAAAATATTAAGCAACATAGTTTCTCGGGATTAGGATCTCATCGTTTAATGGTTAATAGGGGAAAGAATGTTCTTAGGTCAGCCTGGTCTGGCCTTGTTGACAGAGGAAGGGGTATTCTCTGAGCAAACGTCAGAGAACAAAGAAACTTAGGTTCAGCTCTTCTTCTAGTTGGTCATTAATTCAGGCTCTGGCCCTTACTGAAATTACAAAAATGATATAAAATGGTATTAAATGATCCTCAAATTCTATACAAAATCTTAATTTCTTTCTTGTTTATTTATGATAGAATTATTCAGCTTTTGAAAGGGACTTACTGATGTCCCCTACTATTATAATTTTACTGTATATTTCTCCCTGTATCTTGTGCAGCTTTTCTTTTAAGTATTTAGATATTATGCCATTTGTTGCATATATTCTAAGCACAGACATTCATTTATTGTCTATGCTACCTTTCAGAATAATGGAATTTCCCTGTTTAATCTTTTTGAAATAAAATCTATTATTGCTGTTGCATTATTTGTCTCCTAAAAGGAGTGTGGTACAGTACTATTTGTCTCTTAATTAAAAACATCTTGACATTCTTTTTTTTTAACATTTTTAATTCAAGTTTTCGCTCTCCCTCTGGTTTCTCCCCTACCCATTGAGGAGGCAACAATATGATAACTATTCTTCTATGTATGAAGTCATGCAAAATATATTTCTATCAGCCATGTTGCAAAAAAGTGAGAAAAATAAAGTGAAAAATAATATGCTTCAATCTGTACTGTTTCCATTTTTATATTAATTTATATACTACTGATATTAGTTGTCTTTGAAATTTAATAGAATTTTCCTGTGGATGTATCAGGACCAGAAGATTTTTCTTTTGGTAGTTCCTTTACAATAAGTTTCATTTTTTTTTATGAGACTGAATTATTTAAGGTCTTTCTCTTTCCTTCGGTTTGAGTATTTTATATTTTGGAAGGTATTATTCTATTTCTTTTGTGTTCTCAATTTTGTTAGCATATAATTGTGCATAATTGGTTCTGATAATTTTAAAAATATTTTTCTGGTTTTGCTATGGTTTTTTGGTGGTTCATTTGTTATTTTGTTGATTTGATTTTCTGTCATCTTCCTTTTAATCAAGTTAGCTAAAAAGGCTTACAATTTTTAAGTCTTTTTCAAAGAATCAGTTTTTAATTTTGTCAATTTTTTAGTTTTTTGGTCTTCATTTTATTTTCATCTAATTTTCAATATTTCCTTTGTAATTATTTTGAGTTTTTTTTTGGCTTTCTAATAAAAATGAATGTTTGGTTAATCAGCCTTCTCTTTTAAAAAATTTTTAATGTGTATTTTTAGGGATATAATTAGGATAGTTCAGCTATATCCTAGAAAATTTGGTGTATTGTTTCGCATTTATCCTATCTTTTCAGGTAATTATTGTTTCTCCGATTTGTTCTTTGACCTACTCCTTACTTAGAGCTTAATTGTTAAGTCTCTAATTTGGTGTATTTCATTTGTGTTTCCTGAACTAATTATTATTTTTATTATGTTATGGTCTATAAAGGAATGTTTAGTATTTCTGCCTTTTTACATTTATTGTATGTAGAGATTTGCAATAGAGATATTCCCAATATTTTAGTGCCCCAATATAGCCAATTAAAAAAATTTCTCCGTGCGACTCTGAGAAAAAAATATGTATATATGTATATATATTTTATATGTATATATATTTGTTAGAAGTTCCATTTAGAAGATGACACAAGTCTTTTAGCTTTAGTCTCTCTAGCAATTTTTCAATTTTATTTTTCCTTTTTATTTATTTTATTCTGTTAGACTTACCAAAACAGAGAGGGTGAGCATTAAAATTTTCTGCTATTATTATATTATTATCTGTATCTTATAATTCACTTAATTTTTCCTTTTTGAATTTCAATGTTAAGGCATTTGGAGCATATAAGATTAATATTGAAATGGATTTATTACCTATGGGTCCTTATATTGTACTGTAGTCTCTTCACTTATTTATCCCTTTTAATGCTGTGAACTTTTGTTTTTGCTTTGTCTAAAGGCATAATTGCAAATCTTTCTTTTTTGGGGATTCACCAGATGCATGGTTAATTTTGTTACCACCCCCTCATTTTTATTCTGTTTATATCTTGCTTTTTAGATGTGTTTCTTATAAGCATCAAGTTGCAGGGTTTTGTTTTGTTATTTCATTTGTAGTTAATAATAATATTAATGATAATTTCTTTTGTTTTATTGGATTGTTTAATCCATTCATATTCAAAGTTATGCGAGTTAGTTTTATATTTTCTTCCATTTGGTCTCTCATTGATTTTTTCAAAATTAGGATCTGGGAGTAGTTTTGTTATATTCTGATGATCTTAAAAGAAGAAAGAAAAAAGAAGGAAAGAAACATATTAGGTGAAAAATGGAGGAAAAAGAGTGGGTGAAATGATTTCACATAATTGAGGTGCCCAAGTAGAAGATTATACAAACAAGGAGGAAAGGGTGAGGAGAGATGGTGAAATTGAAACTCACTTTCATTTGAACTGGTCAAAGGAGAGTAAAATACACACAGAGTTGGGTGAAGAAGTACATTTCACTCAACAGGGAAAGATAATAGGAAGAGAAAAGAGTGGAGAATGAGAGGTAGGGTAGATTAAGGGAGAATTTCTTTTTTTGGGGGGGGGGGGGAGGTTCTTTATAACCAAGACAGACCAGTTTCAGAGAATTTCTTCTTTTGGTGGGGGAGATTCTTTATAACCAAGACAAACTAACTTCAGGATAATGAAAAAGGATTCAAAAAGGAAAGAAAGGAAGGAAAGAAGGGAGGAAGAAAGGAAAAAAAGAATGGAAGAAGAAAGAAACAAAGAAAGAAGGAAAGCAAGAGGAAGGAGGGAAGGAGGGAAGAAGGAAAAAAGGAGAGAGGGATGGAGGGAGGAAGAAAGAGAAAGGAAGAGAGAAAGAAAGGGAGAAAGAAAGAGACAGAAAGAAAGGAAGGAAGGAAGAAGAAAGTAAGAAACTCTTGGGGTCTGGGTAAGGCAAATAGAAGAGAGGCAAAGAGCAGATGTTTCATTAATCATAGAGTATTGCTACCTCTCTCTCTTTCAATAGTTAGATCAGCTAGTCAATACGATGGAATGAGTGAATTCGGGCAGGTTATCGTGGTCCTTAAGGGCCTTGGTGTGAAACTGGGGCAGGCAGATAGTGGAGAGTGAGTCAGGAGGCTGGGTTTTCTCACATTATATAAGTTTGGCCTCAGAGTAATATCGTCTCATGCTGTCAAGCAGTGGTATGAAGTTAGAAAAATGGGATATTCAGAATTCAGGAGCTAGAATTCAGGCCAGTCCAGCATCGATGCTCCAAGGAGCTAAAAAATCTTTTGGAGCAACTTTCTGAACCCATGCCAGGGAAACTGAAATGAAGACCCACCCAGCAATGCCGCTGCCTTTGCACACAAACTTGCTGGGATCAATGCTCTGTATAGACTGAGCTAAGCTTTGAGCCTGCTCTCTTCAGAGACTGAAGTGGTGTAAGAGAGAGTGTACCCTTGAGGCATTGGGAGAAATGTTTGTCCTTGCTGTGTCTTTGAGGTAAACATCTTTTTGTAAAAGCTACCAGATGTAAGGGTTCAATGGAACTGGAGCACTAGGAACTGGGCCCCTAACAAATTAGGGGGAACAAAGCTGGTGGGGAGCTCAAGATGATGGCTGAGAGATGAGACTCCCCTAACCATTCAGAAGGACCCTCTGCAGCTCTTTTGAAAATTTTTTCCCTCTGCAACTCTTTTGAGAGGTCAGAGCACATATGCTACACAAATAACCATGCAAATACAAGATACATGTGGTATAAATGGAAGGTAACCTCAGAGGCAGGGCATTAGTGGAGGGAAGAGGGGGGAGGGGTGGAGAAATGCAGAAAGACCTCCTGCAGAAGGTGGAAGCCAAGGTAGGAAGAGGTGCAGAGGTAAAGCATTCCAAGCACTGTAGGCAGCCATTGAAAAGGCATGCAGTGTAGTGTGCTAGGAACAGCCAGAAGGCCACCAGCGAACATCAGTATCAACATTTCTTTATACAAGAAACAGAAAAAGTGGATTGTCTATGAAATGAACCTCTATTACATACAGATACCGAGTTTGTAAAACCCATACAGAATTCCGGCAGCTTGAATATAGCCCTTGGGCAAAACCTGATAGGGTAGAAAAGACTAAGATTAAGGAAGTCATTTCAATGAGTGGTTTTGTTAAGTATATCAAGGACCTACTACATGAAAGAAGAAGCCTGGTGTCATGAATAGTATGATAGTCTCTGAATCAGGACCACCTGGGTTCAAGTCTTGACCCTGGCACATATTTGCTGCATGAAGCTGGGCAAGTAACCTGATGGTTAACTACCTCTCAAAGACAAAGGGGTACTGAACTACATTGGTAGAGGAAGTTTCTTGCTGGGAACACCCTGTATCAATAAAATCATGAATCTATTCCCTACTTCTATGTGACACGTGATGGGGCTTGTTCACTTACCAGAGGCATTTTGAAGCATTTTGTTTAAAGGTTCAAGGGAATAAAGTGACAAATATCCTCTGATTTCTTTAGTCAACTGTGATCATAACGTAAGAGTGAGGGGCTTTAGGAGGACAAACGTCTTTTTCAAAAGTCCTCAAGGGAAAGAGACCAAGTTGTTTTGGGAGTGGAGCTGCTGTAAGCAATACTGATCCTCTTGGAATCAGAGGATTTTTCTTGAATCCTAATCAATTAATCAGAATTTATTAAGCACCTGCTGTTTGCCAAGCACTATTTGAGGAGCTGAGGGGGGCAAAGCCTAAGTGAAACAGTCTCTAGCCTCAAGAACCTTTACTTACAGCAGAAAACCACTGCTGTTAAAATCACAGCTTGCTAGAGCTGACTAGGTCTTAGACATCATTTGTTCAGTCTGAGGGGCACAATGGAAACAGGTCTGGAATTAGAGTCAGAAGGTCTAGATTTGATTTCTGGCTCTGCAACTTCCACCCTGTGTGACCTTAGTGGGGCACATCACTTTAACTCTCTGGGCTTTAGTCTCCACATCCGTCAGATGTGGTTGGATCAGATGACTCCTCTCTTCCTTTAGGTGCTTACATCTATGATCCTCTGATACTTAACCTTCTAGTTACACAGGTGTTGAAACAGCCCCAGGGGAAGGGGCTTGGACACAATTTATATAGTGATTTGGGAGCAGAGTCTGGTGTAGAATGCAGGTCTCCTGGCTCCATAGCTCTCAACATTGTCACAAGTGACTCCTGCATGTGGCTAAGGATCACCACAGACTCATCCTTTTAAACAGTTGTTTCTATCCTATTGCAGGAAGATTTCTGGAAAGGTATCTCTGAGATATTAGATTCCCACCAGGCTTTGTCTTCCTGTTTTCTAGTTCTGCGTAGACAAACAACACTTAAGTTGAAAAGTTTGGGAATGCTACAACTTCATCAGCCAGGAGTGTGTTGGTAAGTATTTAACAACTGTCTTTCTGGGGGAAAAAGTATGATGTGCTTTAAAGTTTAATCTGCATTATTATAATTTTTGCATCACTTTCTGAAATCTAGATAATCAACAAAACAATAAATCAAGCCCCAATTTGTAGTGTTTGTGATTTCCAAGGTGTAAAATGCTTATACTGAAAATTGACCAATTTGTTCTGCTGTTAGAGCTGATTCCAACATGCTTGGCATCCCCCCTATTTTCCACCTTTTCTCCCCAGTGTTGCTAGTCTCTGGTCTCTAGTTTCCTTTCTTTAAGAATAGAATCCCAAATCTCACTTGTCTGGAAGTATAGTTGGGGGATTGTAGGATTACAGGACAGGAGGAAACCCAAGCATTCTCCAGGCAACAGTTATCAACCATTTATTAAGTGCTTACTATATTGTGCTAAGGGCTAGAGATACAAAGAAAAGCAACCCCACAACCCCCAAAACCCTTATTTTAAGCTGCATTGATGTAACTCCTCCAAAGGACTAATTCTCTAATTCAGAAATCCATCCTCACAGCCAGGCCCTCTTTTCCTTGTAGAGCAGCTCATAACAGAAGTAACAAATAGGATGTAAAAAAAAAAAACCAACAACCAAAAAACCAACCCCAAAACCTTCTCAGCAGCTGCTACATTTACGTGAGCCAGTCCTGCCTCTACAGCCACTTCAATACTTCATTTTCCCTAATGTAGAAATGACTTTGATACTTTGAAGATGCATTTCACAACTGGGTTCCAGAATGACTTTGGTAGGTTATTCTTTTTAAGAATGAAGTTATTCAAAGATTCGTGATGACTAAATTAGATCTCGTTACAGTGAACACTGAAGCGTATAATAATCTGAGTTATACAATGAGTGAGGACTGAAGTCTTGGTCTTAAAAGGTATTTTATACCTTCTGGGGATGTACTATGCCCTGATAACTCACTAGCCTACGCTAGAATATGGGAAAGAATACTGGGCCTGAAGTCAGGAGATGAAGATTCCAGGTCATGCTCTATAACCGGTTTCCTCTGTGATCTTGGACACATTATATTCCCTCTTTGGACGTTAGTTCTTCCATCTGCAAAATGAGAGGGTGAGGCTAAGTGATTTTTAGGCTCCTTCCAGCTCTGAGTCTATGAAAATGAGTTCTGAGCTGTATGTGTCCTGAAGCCTTTGCCTCACTCTGGGCCCTTCCCTCTCTCCCAAAGTCTAGAGAGGCTGTTTGATTCTGAGACCCCCAAACACTAAAGTGCATTGAATCAGAGATTTGTAGTTGGAAAGGACTTTAAAGATAATCTAGTCCAAAGAGAAAGTGACTTTCTTAAGGTAACACATACAGATAAGTCCAATGAGATCATTTCAGGTGACAGATGATGAGATTGTAAAGAAGTCTTGTTAACAGGAAAGGTCAAGCCCCATTTACAAATCTACAGAGTCCAAGTATTCATTCATTCAATACACATTTATCAAATATCTACTTTGTGCTAGGCACAGTACCAGGCACTATTGGATACAAAAAGAAGCAAAAAAAAAACAAAACAAACCCCAAAAAACGAGTGTCTGTCCTTGTAAGAAATGGGAGGAGGAGTTTTGTTTCCACAGAACTAAAGGTGTACTTCCCTCCCCTCCCCCACCCCAGCTTTAGCAGAAACCAGGCCTCAAGGTCAGTCAGATAGGAGGTCAGAGGCTTGTATGCATGTGCATGCTTTTTGAGAAGGCAGTCAGGGGAATTAGAGAGGCCAAACCCCTAGAACCAGTTCAAGCTTATCTAGGGTCTGGTCTTGGTCAAGAATCCAGGCCTACTGATTTGCATAATTTGCATATGTTAAAGAGAGAAAGTAGGAGAAGTAAAAGAATGTAGTTCAATCCTAAACTAAGACAAGGAAAATCTAATTAACTTCACTTTTGCTTCTGTATCCTTATTATCCTACTTATATAAACTGTATAACCTAGGAAAACTATGTAAAAATAAAGATCGTAAACTAACCATAACTCTAGCAGGAGTGGAGGGAATGGTTACCCCTGCTCCTGCAGCTGTATCAGTGTGAGTGTTCCAGTGAGCACTACACCTGCTCTCTCGAGGAGCATAATAAAATGCCTTCCTCTGCCAACTCTGGTCCTGAGTTCTTTGGGTGAGAATGGGTAAATTACATGGATCTTCCTAAGGTCAAATGAAGGGAAGCAATGAGCAGTGGAAGTTTGTCTCAGGCTTACTCCTAGATCTTGCCTTAGGGTGTCCTGTGATTCCCTCTGTGGTGTTAGGAGGACTACCACTCCGGATTCCTTTGGGGAACCCTGTGGTCTGCACAGCCTTCTTAAGGGGATATCACTTGGGACTTCCGGTCCTGTCTCGGGAGCCTTGTGAGCCTTGTGATCTTACCGCTGTCCTAAGGAGCCATCACTTGGGTCCTCCTTAGGGTCTGACCCCTAGGAGGCCCTGTGATCCCCACAGATTAAGGGGGGGGGCTACAACTTGGTTTTCCTCTGGGAGTCCTGTGGTCTGTACAGCCTTTCCTAGGGATTATCACAGGGTTCTTCCTCAGGACTTTGGCCCTGCCTAGGAAGTCCAGTGATCCCCAAAGCTGTGTTTCTCACAGTCCTCAATGAGCTTATAATCTAATGGGAAGACAATCTGCAAGCAAATACTTTATATGTAAAGCAAGCTATGTACAGGATAACTAGGAAATAATTAACAGAGAGAAGGCACTGGAATTAGAGGCTTCCTGTACGGGGTGTAATTTTAGTTGGGACTTAAAGGAAGCCGGAGAGGTCAGTAGTGGCAGGGGAGCAGGGAGAACATTTCAGGCCTGGAGCTGGGAGATCTCTGCATTGCTCCCCTTCTTCCTTCTCTTCATTCACTTCTTCTCTACCCACTCTCCCATCCTTCAACTGTTTCATTCTAGCTTCATAAGCAGTAGATTTTTATGAAGCTACTTAATAGCTTGACTTTGGGCTCTAGTTCTCTGGCTTCTTATCTCTAAAGTAAGAGAGTTGGACTAGAAGATCTCTGACCTCTCTTCCAGCTTTAAATCAATAATCCCATGGTCCTAAATCACTCGCCTGCCCTCAAAGAGAAGAGGCAGCACATAGAGCAGGAGGCAGTCAGGAGATACAGCTCCCGGTGCATGAAGTCAGCTGAGCAGGGCAGTGAGGTTGGCCAAGGGCCTTTTAATAAATCTCCCCAGAATCCTTTTTCTTTAAAGAACCAGCCCACAGTCTGCCCTGCTTTTGCATGGAGCATTGGATGCTCTTAAGGTGCCATCTGCTGACTGCTATGTGTAAGCACAGACAATTCTAAGACAGACAAAGAGATGAGCTAGTCCACAACAAGTGGCGATGGGTAAAGGTCAGTCATTCACACTTTAACCTTAAGTTCCTTTTCTGTGTTTGGTTAATAAGAGCTCTGCCTTTCAGCCAGCCTCCTCATTCTTGGTCTCTATACCCATTCTCAAAGGGAGTAAATCTTTGTGGGAACCCAAGCCATAAACCGGTCTAGCTCCTCTTTCTAAATACCAATACACTCCCACATTCTTTGAATCCAACCATTTTATAAATACAATGAAGGCACAAAGATGCATCCTGGTGTAGTGAATAAAGAGGAAGACTTATTTCTGAAACACATCGGCTCAGTGAGGTACTGAAACTCTCAGTACCTTAGGCAATCCATTTTAACAAAGAATGCCCAGATTAAAAAAAAAAAACATCTCTGAGAACTGAAGGCGTGTAAGACCTCAGAGCTGGAAGTAATCTCTTTTTTTTTTCAGAGGGGGAAGGCAGGGCTATTGGGGTTAAGTGACTTGCCCAAGGTCACACAGCTAGTAAGTGTGTCAAGTATCCAAGGCTGGATTTGAACTTTGGAGTCCTCCTGACTCCAGGGCCAGTGGTCTACTCACTGCACCACCTAGCTGCCCCTTGGAAGCAATCTCAGTGTTCAATAGTCCAATCTATACCTAAGCAGCAAACACTCTACAATGTCTCTGGCAAGCAGTCACCCAGAGTCCACTTAAAGATTCCATTCACCAAGAACCAAGTAACCTCTGCTTCAGCACATAGTTGTACAGCCAGAACCGGAAGAGAAGGCACGTGCACCCTGCACACTCCAAGGCACTGCGATTTCATGTCCTCATGACTTCCAGCTTCTTAAATGTGGAGAAATATCATTTGAAGCACTCTTTGTATTCTCCACAGCCTTACTTGCATGACATATATAAGCAATATTATTCATTTTTTCTTTTGTGATTCTGAGTCTTCTGTTGGCCTCCAGCCTCTGGGGAGAGGTGGGGGAAGAGTTGAGGATCATACCACCAGGTCTATGCTTCTCCTGCCTGATCTCCAGCTTCCAGGGGAAGATGAGAAGCTCCATCCCATCATATCAGTCTCCTGCCACTGAGATGAGGGGAGAAGGTACCATTCCATCAAGTTTCCAGCCTGGTCTCCTGCCTTAATAGAAGGAGTGTATCTCTCTACTGCCTAAAAACATGCCCATATCTCCCCCATTATAAAAAAAAAACAACCTCTCACTTGATCTTTCCATCCTCATTTTGTCCCGTATCTCTTCTACTTTTTTGTGGCTAAACTCCTTGAGAAGGTCATCTACAAGAGGTACTTCTACTTCCTCTCCTTTCACTCTCTTCTTCCTTGTCTACAGTCTGGCTTCTGACCTCATTTTTCAACTAGCTATAGCATCCTTGATACTTCACTGTCTCTTACCACCCATATCCAATCTGTTGCCAATGTCTGTTAATTTTACCTTCATAGCATCTCTTGAATACACTCCTCTCCTTTGATACTGTCACCACCCTGGTGCAGGCTTTTTTCTCCTCACATCTGGACTAATGCAGTAATTGGCATGTTGATTGGCTTGCCACAAGTTTGCTCCCACTCCAGTCCATCCTCTGCTCAGTTGATAAACAATTTTTTTCCTAAAGCATAGGTCCAAGCGTGTTACCCCTCTCCTTTATCCCTTACCTAATCTGTTCTACTAATTGGCCTTTCTATTTTTTCATCAGTACTAAATTATTTTAATTATTGTTGCTTTCTATTATAGTTTGAGATCTGGCACTAATAGACCCCCTTCCTTCCTACTTTTTTTCATGATTCCACTTGAGATTCTTGACATTTTATTCCTTAATATGGATTTCACAGAATAAGTAAATTAATTTAGTCAATATTGTCATTTTTGTTATATTGGTTCAGCACTTGAAATGTCTTCAATTTTACTTAGGTCTGTCTTTATTTCTGTGAAGACCGTTTTGTAGTTGTATTCATATAGTTCCTGTGTGTGTCTTGGTAGGAAAGACTTTTAAGTGTTATACATTTTGTAGTTATTTTAAATGAATTTTCTCTTCCTATCTCTTCCTACCAGTTTTTGTTGGTAGTATCATTTGTCCTCATTCCTCTCCAGGTTGAACTTTAGATTTTCTCTATTATGCCCCACAAACCTCTGCCTCCTGGAAGCTTGTTCCAGCCCTGGAATTCACACTACCATCCACTCCTAGGACCTCTTCCTCTGACTGGATGGCTTCTCCCAGAACCTCCATTTAAGGAAGGTACCCAGGCCAACCACATCTTATTTCTCTTCAGGCTGCACTCTAGACTTTCCCTACCTTCTCCTGCCTGATCTCTATCTCTTTTGCTCCCCACAACTGCCTATAGCTTCCTATGTATTGTCTTACCCCATTAGAATGTAAACTCCTTAAAGGCAGGGATTGTCTTTTTTTTTTTTTTTGCTGGTATTTCTATTCCCAGTGCTTAGTCATGTGTCAGGAACACAGTAGGTGCTTAATAAATAATTGTTGATTAGATATAGAGAAATATTGTTCTTATGAGTATTTATTTTATATCCTGATACTTTGCTGATATTAATTGTTTCAATTAACATTAGTTGCCTCTCTAGGGTTCCATAAGTAAACCAATATGACATCAATTGTTGTCTCCCTCATTAGATTGTGACTTCCTTGAGGGCAGGAATTGCATTTTGCCTCTTTTTGTATCCCAAGTGTTTATCAAAGTGCCTGGCACATAGTAGGTGCTTAATAGATTTTTGGATTGTTTTATTGATCTAGAAAAGTGACAATTTTCTGTCCTATTTGCTGATGTTTGTTTCCTTTATTTCTTTTTCTTTTCTTATAGATATGATTAGCATTTCTGGCGCCATGAAAAATAGTGACAGCCTTGGCTGTACCTCTGATACTTATTGGAAATATGTCAATTATGTATAATGTTGAATTTTGGTCTTAAATATACTGTAATTACCATATTATAAAAATTCATTTATTTCTAGGTTTTCTAGTATTTTTCATTTAATAGAAATGGATATTTTGTAAAATGTTTTTTGTATTTATTGATGTAATGATATAATTTTTGTTGTTTTTACGATTAATGTTGACTATCAGGTTTACAATTATCCTAATATTGAAATAAATACTTATTCATTCCTGGTATAAATCCAACCTGGTCATAATGTATAGCCTTTTTTGATATATTGCTGCATACTGTTGGCTGATGTTTTATTTAACACTTTTGCATTAACATTCATTCTTTACTTCTTCCTTGTTTATTTTTTAGTTATATTTGTTTAGGTTTAAAAGAGATACATTTAGGTTATCCAGTATTATTGTTTTACTGTCTATTTCTCCCTGTAACTGATTTAATTTTTCCTTTAAGTATTTAAATGTTTTCCTATTTGGTAAGTATTGATATTAATTCAATGTCAACAATATTCATTAGTTCACTGTCTAAAGTACCTTTCAACAAAAGTTTCCTTATTTTTTCTCTTTTCATAAAATATTTTTTTTCTGTTGTCTGAGATCATGATTGCTATTTCTGCTTGTTTGAGTTACTCTGAAACATAATAGATTTGGCTACATAGAGCCCCTTATATGAATTCTGTGTGTATCTTTGTGTTTCAAGTTTCAAGTGTGTTTCTTGTAAATAACATTTTGGATTATGTTTTCTCATCCATTCTACTAACTTCCATTTTATTGGTGAGTTGATTCTATTCCCAGTCCTATTATCGATTATTAAATGTGTATTTCCAAACATCCTATTTTCTTTCTTTTTTATTTATTTTTAAATTATTTAATCTTTTATTTTCCCCCAGTTACATGTAAAAATAATTTTTAACCCAAATTCTCTCCCTTCTTCCCTCCCTCTCCTCCCCCCACATTGAGAAGGCAAACAATTTGACATAGGTTATACATGTGCATTCATATAAAATGTTACCATCTTAGTCATCTTATGAAAGAAAACAGACAAACCCGGCCACAAAAAAATAAATAGAAAGCATTCTTCGATCTGCATCCAAACTCCATCAGTTCTTTCCCTGGAGATGGATAGCATTTTTCTTTTATCATAAGTCCTTCAGAATTCTCAGATCATTGCATTGCTGAGGATAGCTAAGTCATTCACAGTTGATTATACAATATTGCTGTTACTATGTACAAAGTTATCCTGGTTCTGCTCACTTCACTTTGCATCAGTTCATGTAAGTATTTCCAGGTTTTTCTGAAATCAGCCTGTTCCTCATTTCTCACAATAGTATTCCATCACAATCATATACCATAACTTGTTCAGCCATTCCCTAATTAATGGGCATCCCCTCAATTTCCAAATTTTTGCCACTACTAGAAGAGCTGCTATAAATATTTTTGTACATATAGGTCCTTTTCCTTTTGGTTTTTTATCTCTTTGGGATACAAACCTAGTAGTATTATTTCTGGGTCAAAGGGTATACATGATTTTGTAGCCCTCTGGGCATAGTCCAAAATTGTTCTACAGAATGGTTGAATCGGTATATAACTCCATCAACCATGCCTTAGTGTCTCAATATTTCTATGTCCCAGGACAGCTAAGTGGTATAGTGAATAGAGCACCCGTCATGGAGTCAGAAGCACCTGAGTTTAAATCTGGCTCAGACATTTGACACACTTACTAGCTGTGTGACCTTGGGCAATCTTCGCTGTCATTTATTAGCATCTCTCCACCACCCCCCCCCACTTCTCTTATCCTTTTCTCCTCCTACTTTCCTGTAGGGTAGGGTAGATTTTTATACCCAACTGAGTATATATGTTATTCCCTCTTTGAACTGATTCCAATGAAAGTAAAGTTCACACTCTCTCCTCTGACCTTCCCCTGTAAAAGCTCTTTTGTGCCTTTTTCATGTGAAATAATTTACCTCATTCTACCTCTTCCTTTCCCCTTCTCCCAGTGCATTTCTCTTTCTTACCCCTTAATTTTTTTTGGAACTATCCCATCGTACTCAACTCACACCTATGCCCTCTGTTGATGTATACTCCTTCTAACTGCCCTAATAATGGAAAGTTCTTAGGAGTCACAAGTATCATCTTCCCATGTAGGAATGTAAACAGTTTAGCCTTATTTTATCCCTTAGGATTTCTCTTTTCTGTTTACCTTTTTATATTTCTCTTGAGTCTTATATTTAAAAGCCAAATTTTCTATTCAGCTCTGGTCTTTTCATTAAGAATACCTGAAAGTCTTCTACTTCATTGAATAACCATTTTCCCCCAAGGGATTATACTCATTTTTGCTGGGTAGGTGATTCTTGGTTATAATTCTAGCTCCTTTGCCCTTCATAATATCATATTCCAAGCCCTGTGATCCTTTCATGTAGAAGCTCCTGACTGTGGCTCCATGATATTTTAATTATTTCTTTCTGGCTGCTTGCAATATCTTCTCTCTGACTGGGAAATTTGGCTATAAAATTCCTAGGAATTTTCATTTTGGGATCTCTTCTAGGAGGTGGTGGGCATATTCTTTCAATTTCTGTTTTACCCTCTGGTTCTAGAATATCAGGGCAGTTTTTCTTAATAATTTCTTGAAAGATGATGTCTAGGCTTTTTAAAATCTCAGTTTTTAGGTAGTCCAATAATTCTTAAATTATTTCTCCTTGATCTATTTTCTAGGTCAATTGTTTTTCCAATGAGATATCTCACATTTTTTTCTATTTTTCTCCTTCCTTTGATTTTGTTTGATTGTTTCTTAATATTTCAGCAAATCATTAATTTTCACTTGTCCAACTCTAATTTTTTAGGAATTATTTTCTTCAGAGAACTTTTGTATCTCCTTTTCTATTTGGCCAATTCAACTTTTTAAAGAATTCTTCTCTTCAGTGAATTTTCTTCATTCTTTTTCCATTTGGCCAATTATGCTTTTTAAAGAGTTTTTCTCTTCAGTGAATTTTTGTATCTTTTTCCATTTGGCCAATTCTGCTTTTTAAGGCATTCTTGTCTTCATTGGATTTGTGTGTCTCTTTTACTTTTTATCCTATTCTATTTTTAAAATTTAATTTAATTTAATTTTAGACTCAAGGTCCAGAACACAAATACAGAATTGAGAAAAGAAACAAAACATACCATAAACTTAAATATTGAAACTTAAATACAAAGTAAGAAAGGAAAAAAGCATGGTGTGTGCATAGCAGAATGTAGGAGAGGATTCAAAATATACAACAATAGATTTTCATTTCCAGAAAGCCTATATGATAAATAATACATGTTATTTTCAGAATTGTCCATGTTTTCTTTGCTTCCTTGTGAGTTTTCTTTGGTTCTCTGCTGTGTACTTTTTTACTTTGTTCTTTTTTCCCCTCCCCCACCCCACCCCCAAAGACTACAATAAAGTGTAGATGTGTTTCTCTCTCTCTCTCTCTCTCTCTCTCTCTCTCTCTCTCTCTCTATATATATATATATATATATATACATATATACATATATGTGTGTGTGTGTGTGTAGTGTGTGTGTATTATACACACACATAACTATATATGTATACATATACATGTATACATACGAATATAGACATATACTTTCCCAAACATACTCTACTCTGTTTTTATATTTGTGCGTATCTCTTGTTTCCTATCCCTCCTGACTGATTCCTCTACTTTACTTGACTAACTACCTTGCCCTCCTATTACTTGCCTACCTCCCTCCAAGGATCCCTACATTCCCATAAGTCTAAACACCTTTCTATACCCCCTTTTACCTATTCCCTCATTTTCTCCTCTAAAAATCCCTCCCTTGTCCTCTTCCTCCTCACTATACCCCTACCATTTTATTTCTTCTAAATTTAGAAGACTTTTATACTCTTCTAAATATATATGTATTGTTTCTCTTAAACCCACTCCCGATGAAAGTAGGTTACCAGAACTACCAGCCCTCCTCCACCACCTAAATCTAAATCTATCCTATCTTCCTCTTTTGTACCTCTTTTGTATAAAATAGTTACTCTTTTTAGCTGTTTCTAAATGATTTTACTTTTTAAATTCATATCATAGTCAGGTTTATCCCCCTCTTTCTTATGAGCTCAACAATTATTAATAGGAATCTTAGATGTACATTTTACATTTTATGCTACATAAAAGGTAAACGGTCTGTCCTTATGAATCCCTTATAGTCAGTCTTTGGTATGTACCTTATGTTTCTCTTGGTTCTTGTATGTTGAATCTTCTATTAAGTTGAGGATTTTTTTTAAACAAAGTCTTGAAAGTCTGAGAGTTTGTCAAATGTCCATTTTTTCATTCAAGATAATGCTTAAATTTGAAGGGTGTGATATTTTTGGCCGGAGCCCCAGGTCTTATGCTCTTTGATATATTGTGTTCCAAGACTTGTGGTCCTTTAATGTCTCTGCTGCTAGGTCTTGTGTAATTCTAATTGTGGCACCATCATATTTAAATTGTTTTAATCTTGACGGCTTTAATAGTTTATCCTTGAGCTGGGGGTTTTTGAACTTCACTATGATATTCCTATGAGTTTTCCTCATAGGATCTCTTTTAAGTGGTGTTCAATGGATTTTTTTCTATTTCTATTTCCCTGCCTTCTTCTAATGCTTCAGGACAATTTTAAAAAATTATTTCTTGCATTATTGTATCAATATTCTTTTTTTGATCATGACTTTCAGTTACTCAGATTATTTTTATATTTTCTCTTCTTGATCTATTCTCCAAATCTGTTGTTTTTCTAATGTTTCACTTTCTCTTCTATTTTTTATTATTCATATTTTGTTTAAATATTTCTTGATCTCTTATAATTTCACTGGCTTCACTTTGCCCAATTCTAATTTTCAAGGTGTCATTTTCCTCCTTGACATTCTGAATTTCCTTTTCTAATTGGTTGACTTTCCTTTCATAACCATCTTGTTTTCTTGGATTACTTTTATTTTTTTAGTTTTTTTCTCCATCTCTGTCATTTGATTTTTAAAGTCTTTTTAAAGATCTTCTGTAAATTCTTTTTGGGCAAGTGACCATTTGACATTGCACTTTGGGGGTTTCTTTACTTCAATATCCTCCTCTGAAGATGACCCCTGGTCATCTGTATTCCTGTAATAGGTTTCTATGGTTGGATTCTTTCTCCTTCGTCTGTGCTTTTTTTGTGGTAATAACTTGATTTTTGTAATTGCCTCTAGCTCTGGGGTATGGGAAATGGTGTCTCTTGGCCCAGATCTTCAGTTTTCCCCTCTAGCCTGGAACCAAAGCTGATGAGATCAGAGTTGGGATCATCAAATGTGAAGGAATTCACTTAGACCTTCTCTGTAGCCATTGGAAGCTTTATTGATGCAAAAGCAGCAGGCCTGAGATTTAGCAAGGAGCTAAACAAAGGCACTGAGGTAGGGAAGGGACCAGACTCATATAGACAAAAAGCTATACAGTCTGTAGGATGATTTTAGGGTTTCTTATGGGGGTTGGAGATTTAGGGATAGGATAAGTCTTACAGGATAAGGACAACAATTGACACAAGATAAGGGAGACCAGAAATTTTAGGATTCAAGGTGGGGCAGGAGACAAGGAATTCCATGGTCCAGGATAAGGGGTAAGTATTGTGGTAACTCAAGACAAGGGGAGGAGACTTTAGGGCACCTTTAGGGAGACTTTTAAGAGAGAAACTCATCCCTTAGGGCACCTTTGTTCATCCACATCAAAAGCCAAACCTCCAACCTCCTGTAAGTGCCCACAGCCAGAGGGTTTCTGCCCCACTGCTTCTGCACTCATGGTATGTGCTGGTTGCTTCTCACTCCCACTGCTCTTAGCAGCACAGCTGCGTCTGGCGTTCCTTATTAGCAGAGATTCCCTCAATTTTCCTGGGTTCAAACCTGTGACTCCCCCCCCCCCTTCCCAGGGTCCAAAGTTCCAGTGACTGGGGCCAAGGCAGCCTCTCAAAACAACTAATCCCAGGGCTTGCCTCTGGTTGTTTAAGTGACTTGCCTGCTTGTTGTTAAAATGGAACCTAGCCTGGAGGTGTTTACTCCTTGCAGGGACCAAACCTGGTCCTGGAATTTTTCTTCAGATCTTCTCAAACTCTCCCAGGAAGATCCTGGTTGTGTCCCTATTCTTCTTTGTCTCCACTCACACTTTTGTTTGCTCCTAAGGTGCTATTTTAACTCTTTTGTGGGGGGAAATCTTGAGAGCTTGGAATTTTCTGACCTACTCCGCCATCATCCCAGAATCCTCTCCTATTCTATTTTTTAAGGTGTTAATTTCTTTAGTATTTTTTTGTGCCTCCTTTACCTAGCTGTTGACTCTTTCTTCATTATTTTTCTGGCATTACTCTCATTTGTCTTCCCAATTTTATTTTGAATTTATTGTGAAATATGGTATAAGATGTTGGTCTAAGCCTAATTTCTGCTTGACTGCTATCCAGTTTTCCCAGTGGTTCCAGTCAACTAGGGAATTTTTCATAAGTAATTTGTTTTTACATTTATTAAACACTGTTTTTTCAGTTCCATTGTTTGTGATTCCCTCTTGTCTAGTTTGTTGCATTCATCTACTGTTCTACTTTTTAAACAATACCAAATGGTTTTGATGACTGCTATTTTATAATTTGGTGTAAGGTCTGAAGTTGCTATTCCCCTTGCATCCCAACAGGTAACAAATAGCCTGTGATTGGGATCTGAACAAGGAGAAGAGACAAAAGGGTAAGGAGCAGAAGCTAATTTCATTGAGTATAAAACATTGGTGCTGAACATACCCATGTCTCATCACTGTCTTCTTCTTTGTGAAGAGTAGGTGAGGAGTAAGGGAGGAAAAAATTGTAAGAAAATAGGATGTTTGGGTGGAGTCAGGATGGCAGAGAAAAGGCAGGGCCTCACCTGAGCTCTTCAAATTCCTCTCCAAACAACTCTAGATAATTCAGCAAAACAAATTCTGGAGCAGCAGAATCCACAAAATGATAGGGTGAAACAACTTTACAGCCCAAAACAATATAGGAAGTCAGTAGGAAAGGTTTGTTCAACTAGGAAGAATGGAGCACAGTCCAGGGAAGGCTATGCCCCAGCAAATAAGCAGCACACCTTAGGGGTGACTGAATAAATGGTGACAGTGGTAGTGATGGGTGCTTGTGCTTGAACCCTAATTCTAACAGCCCCTGCTTGGGTGCCTGTGCCAGAATCCCAATTCCAAAACACATCTAGTTCTCAAAACATATTATCTCTCAGGCCATCTCTCTCTAGCTAAAGGGCAGCATGCCCCGACTTATCTCTGCTTCTTCCTTAGTACACTGAGTCATAACCATATTTACTACTTACTGACTTTTCCAACATGTATCTTAGACAATAGTATTTTGTCTAACAAGACACTAGATAAGAAACTATGCCCCTTTAGCCCTGACCAATAGTGAACCCAGTGATGTTTCACAGTAAAAACCACACCCCTAGTAACCCCACTGTGGGCTATTTCCTAGAGAACTCTTGGTAATGCACCTGTGCAGTAGATACTAAATGTGCATGTTCCTTTAAGAACCACTCCCTAATCCCACCCCCAAACACCTAAAGGACATGTCCCCCCCTTAATCCCCATTAGATTCCATAAAGATTCCCCCTGCACCTCTTTATAGTTGCAGGTTCCCTAAGAACTCTTGCCCACTGAAAAGCATAATAAATCTTTGCCTCCCTGATTTAAAGAATGTTTGGGTCCGTGAATTCATTCCAGGCAACCTGGGAACTTTGATTTGGTATTCCTGCATCCCTGGGGTTCCATTTCTCCCTCAACATTAGGTTCTGGACCTCTCAGCCAACAGATGGTAAGGAGGTCAGACAATTGGTCAGAGGGAGATTACAGAGGGCCTTCTGCTGGCACTGGGGGCAGGACTCTGTTGCTTGCCTGTGCTCAGATCCTGATCTCAGTCCTGGGTCACTGTTCCAAGGTGAGGAGAATCACTAGCAAAAAAGAGCTTTTGGCAGCAGGGGAACAGGGACTTTGGTCACAGTTCCAGGACTGAAAAGAGTGCTTGTGATCAGAGCACAGGCCAGGAGAGTAGCATACATATCTCTCCTTAGATCTTACCAGCTTGAAAGAACCAGAAGCTTACAGGTCCCCAGACTTAGTTAAAAACAACTGCACAAAAAACCTGAAGCTTGGAACAATGCCCCTTCCTCCCTAGAAGCAGAGCCCCACTTCATCATAGAGGTGAAAGTCAAGAAATAGGCTAGAAAAATGAGCAAACAACAACAACAAATCCTGACCATAGACAGTTAATATGGTGACAGGGAAGCTCAAAATACAAATTCAGAAGACAAGAAAGTCAAAACTTCTATGCCAAAGCCTCAAAGAAAATATGAATTGGTTTCTTGCCCAAAAAGAATTTATTGAAGAGCTAGAGAATTTTTCCTTTTTGTCTTTGTTGGTTAAGAATACACTCATAGCTATGAAAGGCATATGACTTCCTAATTTTTTTATGGTTTGAAACACCTCAATTTCATTAAATATCAATTTCCCCCATAGAATTAAACCCAGTTTTGCTGGATAAGTTATTAATGGTTGTAAGCCCATATCTTTTACCTTTTGAAATGTTGTATTCTAAGCTCTCCAATTCTTCATAGTGGTGGCTACTAAATTTTTTGTAGGGGCAGCTGGGTGGCACAGTTAATAGAGTACCAGTCCTGGAGTCAGGAGTTCAAATCTGGCCTCAGACACTTGACATTTAGGAGCTGTGAGACCTTGAGTGAGTCACTTAACCCCAATTGTCTTGCCTTCCCCCCTCCAAAACAATAAACCAATTTTTTTTTGTAATACTAGCTGTGACTTCTTACTACAAATAATGCTTTTTGGCTGCTTGCAGTATTTTTTCTTTGACCTAGAAGTTTTGGAATTTGCCTATGATATTCCTGTGAATTTTCATATTGTGATTTCTTTTAGGAGATAACTAAAGGATTCTTTCTATTTCTACTTCGTCCTCTGGTTTTAAAAGATCTGACAGTTCTACTTCATGATGTCTTGAAATATAGTATCTAGACTTTTTTTTGGTCATGTCCTTCATGTAATGCAGTGATTCCCAAAATATATATCCTTGATCTATTATCCAGGGCAGTTATTCTCTCTCTTTTTTTTGTAAACAATGAGATTTTATTTCAATTCAGGGTATACTTACAGGATGAAATCATGGATTTTTGAAGTATGACTTGCTAAACAGACAGTGAATTTTACAGTCAGGTATTAATTGCTACCAGACACATGTTCAAGATCAAGATGTACTTTAAAAAAACATTATAAGAAAACACAAGGTCATATATGAGCTTATAGTCAGAATTATAATTAGTGGTATCATTAGTGTAATCCTGACATAAAATCAAGAACTTAATTTTCTTTTTTTTAATTTATTTTTTATTTTTAGTTTATAACACTCAGTTCCACAAGTTTTTGAGTTCCAAATTTTCTCTCCCTCCCTCTCTTCCCCCCTCCCCACCAAGACAGCATGTAATCCGATATAGGTTCTACATATACCTTCACATTGAACTTATTTACATAATAGTCCAGTTGTAAAGAAGAATTATAACCAATGGGATGAATCATGAGAAAGAAGAAATGAAACCAAAAAAGAAGGGAAAAAAAGAAAGCAAGTAGTTTGCTTCAATCTACATTCAGATTTTGTAATTCTTTCTCTGGATGTGCATAGATTTTTCCATCATGAGTCTTTTGGAGCTATCTTTGAACCTTGCATTGATGAGAAGAGCCAAGTCTATCAAAGTTAGTCTTTACAGATACTGTGGGTCTGTAATTGTGTATAATGTTCTCCTGATTCTGCTCAGGGCAGTTGTTCTTGATATGAGATGCCTTACATGTTCTATTTTTTCAATATTTTGATGTTGTTTTTTAAAAAAATACATGTTTCTTGGTATCTCATGGAGTTGATAACTTTTGACTAGTCCATTCCAATTTTTCACAGAATCATTTACTTGGGCAAGGTTTTATCGCACTTGTATTAAACTTTTGATTGTATTCCTAAGTCTTTCCTCTAGATCTTTCATTTGTTTTCCAATTATTTCTTCTTGAATTTTCATTTCATTTATAATATTATTTAAAAATCTTGCTTCATTTTTTCCTTCAATTATACCTAAGCTATTTTTCTTTGGGGATTTTCTTGTTGCTTTGGGTTCATTGTCTACTTCTGAATTTATATCTTAGATGTCCTTGACACCATAACTCTTTATTGTGTATGTTTTTGTTTATCCATTCTTCTAGATTTATACCACCAAATAGGACATGTCTGGAGAGAATATCTGAACTTTGCTTGATCCCGATTTGTATTTTCTGGGGTCTTATTGCTGTATTCTCTGGGTATTAAGTGTTGTGTTCTTTAAAAATCTCAGGTTGACTCAGACCAGAGACCTGTAAACTTTCTATAGGCTGAGTTTTTTGCACTGTCTGCTCATTTTCCCAGCCAATTACTTGACTTTTGAGCTCTTTGTTAAGGTGTGACTTTGCTTCCAGAGTGGAGGGTGTCTGTCCCAAGCTTCAGGGGTTTTGAGCTGCTGTTTTCTGAGCTACTTGTAGGCACCTGTAAATTTTAAGTTCTCCTGAGGTGGTATGTTCCAAGGAAAGATGTTTACTCCTCTACTGGCCTGTGCTGTGGTCTCTGAGTCACCTCAAACACTTTTTTTCTGCCTCAGAACTGTGAGGAGGATTCCCTCTCCATAGCCGCCACAAGCTCTGCCACACTAGCACTCCTCCTTACCCCAGGACTGCCACACAGCACTATGACCTGGATCCAAGCAAGGCAAAGCAAGAGAATCCTACCTCAGCACCAGCAAAGACATCCCTGCACTCCTGCTCTGATCAGCTGCTTGATTCCCCCTGCTGTCTGTGGGCCTGGAGTTCCCAACCTGTAGACTTTTAACGTACCATAAGTAGCATGATCTATGGTGAGATTTGATTGCTGCCTTCCTTGTATGAACTTTGTAAATACCTGGTCCCAGTTTGGGTTTGGGTGACCCTACCACAGGCTTTCTTTTGTTTAGAGCTCTAGTAGACTACAGCTGACATGAGCTCGCATCAGCTAGCTAAAAGATTAGAGAGGTCCAGAGAGACAGAATTGTCAGCCTGGTCTGGTTACATAATGACAGAAATCAGTTTGAATCTGTGGGATGAATTCATGACCCTATTCTGAGATCAGTGCCTCACAGCTTCACTTTACTTCTGTTCTTATTCCTTAACTGGCAGATTGCTTGAGGTCAGGTGTCAGATGGATCCACTACTCCTCTTTGCATTGGTACGCAGCTGCAGGTCCCCACTTCAGACCTAACTGGAGCCATGAGCCAGCCTCAGGGTCAGGGGCACAAAACTGCTGACTGGCACCTTTTCCTACTCAACGGATGGTATACAGCATCAGGCCCAGCTCCTTCTTGATGTGTAGCTATTCCTTGACTTGATACACAGTGACAAGCCCCACTTCATCCACATTCTGGAAGACTCAGTCTTGAGACTTTGGCTAGGCCCCCTCCTCAGTGTCTACAGACTTCTGGCTGTTTTTTTATACTTAGTTGGACTGAAAAAATATTCACTATGGTTTCTTCTTGGATTTCCTGATCACTCTGATCTGGTGCTGGAATAGTTGGAGCAGGAGAGCTGGGAATCTGGGTTGTACTGCTTCCTCTTATTATGCCATCATTACTTAACTCCTAGTAAATTTAATTTTTTATTGTTTGTGATGCTGCTCTGTGCTTACGATGTACAATATCTCCTGGCTATCTTCATAAAGAAAACGTTTCATACATGTGCATACATGCATGTCTTCTATATAATGTACAAATACTTTTGGCCTCCTTTGTTTCTTGACCCCAAGTCATCATTTTCCAATGCATTTTCTTACTCTAATCTTCAAAACATCTATTTGCCCTGAAGCCACTGAATATTAAATAATAGACTGATTTAATTTTAGAAGATATTAGGTTGTTTGTAGAATTTTTCAATCTCCATATTCTTTGCTATAGATGTCACTGCATACGTGGGAATTAACTTCATCATAGTCTTATTGCTTAAGCTCTTTACGAGCATTGCAATACAGGAAGGCCAAGTGTCCCATGAAATAATATCTCTTGTTCTGCCTTTGGATGCCTGATAAGATCGTGTCTGCTAGTTCCCTACATCATTACTGATATTTTAATGGACTTTGACGTTCACAAAGCATTTGACGCGCAGTGTCTTATTGTATCTTTCCAACAATCCCAATAGGTAGATAGTGCAAGTAAACTAAGAGTCGCCATTTGCGTAGACATTTTTCCTGTAAGTACAGGGCAAAGGAGGAAGATGGAAATAGATTGAATCCAAGTGACGTGAGCTATCTGTTTCCTTCAGTAAAAGCCATCAGAGAAAGAGATGCCCAAGAAAATTCAACAGTGACCTTAGTGACCTAAGGGCAGGAGATCATTGGTTCCATGAGCCATGCCCAATGATAGAAGAGGCATTCCAAACCACCCCACTTTCTACTCACTCCAGTTTTCAGATTGTGATCAGTATAAGAAAAGGCGTGGGCATGTCACTAGATTTTTTTTTGAGGAAGGAAGAGTGGTTGCTAATCACAGACCAAATCAGACCACTGTCAAGAGAGAGGCCCCAGGGTTTCCAGTGAACTAGTTCCACCTACACTTGAAGAACAGTATCCCCGCCAAAGTATGGAGGACCCGTTACCAGCTCTTAATGAGGAGGAAGGATCTTCCCAGCACTTTCTGTGGAGAAACCCAGGTATCACACAGATTTGACCTGCTCACTTCCTTTCTAACACTAGCTGGGACTCAAGTCAATTTTGCCAAGATTTTTCTAGATAGCTGAAATTAGGGTCAGGGTCATTCTGACTACAGGAGGTAGCTAGGCTCTTTTCTCTTTTATCAACCCCCCTCATCTTCTGTTTGATCAACAGATGTCTAAGTCTTTGCACAGGCTTTCCTCTATACCTGGAAGATTCTCTTTCCTTACTTCCAACTCATAGAATTTTTAGCTCCCTTCAAAGCGGAGTTTAATTTTCTCCTCCTACATGAGGAATTTCTGGATCCTCTCAATCATTAGTACTCTTCACTTCTCTGTAATTACTTTGTATCAATATTATATTAACTTTATTGGTGTACCAGTTGTCCCCCACCCCACCCCTGCCTCCAATGAAATATAAGTGCCTCAAGTGCAGAAATTTTTGTCTTTGTATCTCTAGTTCCTAGATATAGTAGGTTCTCAGCAAACATTTATCAAATTGAATCCGTTAAGAAACATGTGCTTCAGCCACACATTACTTCTTACCATCTCCTACGAGTGTCTGTGACGGTGACTTTGCTCATGATGTTCTCTGTTCCTGGAATATACTATAGTCTTATCTATACCAATTATCGTAATAATATTAGCTAA
Source organism: Trichosurus vulpecula (assembly GCF_011100635.1). NCBI lineage: Eukaryota > Metazoa > Chordata > Mammalia > Diprotodontia > Phalangeridae > Trichosurus > Trichosurus vulpecula. The sequence goes on along the minus strand of NC_050575.1, from coordinate 24,485,115 downwards.
CATTTATATGGCACTTACTATATGCAAGGCACTTTACAATTAGTATCTCATTTGAGCCTTGCAATAACTCTAGGGGGTAGGTTTCCTTATTACCCACTTTTTATAGATGGGGAAACTGAGGCAAGCGGGTTTAATGACTCACCAAGGGTCATACAACTAGTAAGTGCCTGAGACTGGATTTGAATTCGGGTCTTCCTGACTCTAGATCTGGTGCTCTATCCGCTGCTCTACCTTATTGCCCTGTATTGAAGTTCTGCCCATCCTTTCAGGCCTATGTCAAACACCGTCTTCTCCAGGAAACCTTCCCTGATGCCTTAGTCACGAGTGCTCCTTTTCTGGGTAGAGTTTCTAGAGGACTTCCATAGCATTTAGATTGTACTCCTTGATGCATTTATCAAGAATTTTGTGGCGTCATTGGTTGTTGTCCTTCGCTCTCGAAGAGGACCAAAATGACATCACTATGCTTGGGTCAAGTTTCAATGTGTTCAGCTGTGGCTGATCAGACCAATACGAGCTCGGAATGCTCTACCACAGGTCAGGCACAAATAGTCCGTGTGAGCATTTGGGGTGGATACTCTAAATTTGCACATCCTGCATTTCCTTTGAGCTGTTCCAGTTTCTCTGACATGGGCATGCCATGCTGAGCAGTCCTGTGCCAGTGTCTCTCATGCCACACAATCAGCTCCAGAGCTTGTGGTGTAATTACACACATACACTTACATGCACACATACATACATGTACACACATATCCTATTCCTTATCTAAATTATGAGTTCTGTGAAAGTAGGAGTCATGCTTATTTAATTATTATATTTCCTCAGGAGGACTACAGGTCTTAGCATAAAGTAGATACTTAATAAATGTTGGTTGACGTTGAATTTAAAATAAAATACAGTCTGTAGTATGATGAAAAGAGCACCAGAATGGGGATCAGATCTGTGTTCTAGCCACAACTCTGCTATTAACACCCTATGGGAAATTGGTCAAGTATTTTCCCACCAATGCAATGAAGGAGGGTAGAGTAGAAGGTCTTTAGTGTTCCTTAGAATTCTGAAATTCCATGCCTCCGTGAAAAGTTCCAAAGGTTGATGGAGTGCATGACATACACTCATAGTAAGCATTTACTAAATGATAGTTAAATTGAATTGACCATAGGACTGACCACTTGTTCACAGAGGCCTAGGAAGAAAAAATCGGTTCTTGGGCAGTTTAGAGCCCCAGCCCCAGGAAGAGATTTCTCTCACCACTGTGATGATCACATAATTCAGAGTTAGTTCCCGGACGCCATCCAGTCCAACCTGTACCTTGTACAACAACATCTCCAGCCTTTGAATGTCCATTGACTGCTCCCTTTAAGGCTCAACTCGAGTACTGCCTCCTTCAAGATGTCTTTTCTGACTTCTCAAGTTATCAGTGCTCTCCTTTTCCATCAAACTCATTATATTTATTTTGTATCTATCCCTTAATTGCTTACTTGTGAATGTGATGTATTCCTTCCCTCCAATTTTTGATTGATTGATTCCGTCCTCTCATCCCATCCTTCTAAATCAGATTGGCTTCGAGTTGTTCTGTTGGGGATATATATTATAATATAATATATAATAATCTACCATAATCTCTTCCCCCAATGGATTGGGTTAATTCTTTTTCTTTGCCAGGTATTGAAACCATCCCTCAGAATTAATTGACTCAGGTGACTAAAGCTTGGGGCTATTGATATCATTTCCTAAATGTAAACAGTCAAGAGGAGCTCTAGCCTTTCTTTACAGCTTGGACAGCCTTGGGTGCCCTCAGTTAAATTTAGTCCTATTGTGCACACTTTATATAGTTATGTAATATTCATCCCATACTCCAAGTAAAACTCTTTTTTGTTAACTGTTGAATGAACTACAAGAGTCTCATTTCATACCAAATATCAGACCTAAATTGCTAGCAGACCAGCCTGAGTCAGTCTTGGCCAGGAGTATGCTGGTAAATGTTTAACAACTGAATCTCCATGAAAAAAATTTTTTATCTCCATTACTGCATTTTAAACATTTTCTGTATCACTTTCTTAGGTTTAGAAATTGACAAAACAAAACAAAAAATCAAGCCTTGATTTTTAGCATTTGTCAATTTCCAAGGTATAAATGCTCTTTCTAAAAATTGACTCTTGTGAAACCATTTAAATTGGCTCCAGAACACCCCTGGGTTCTCATTCCACCTTACCAACCTGCCCCACTTCAAGTCTTTGCTGTTGGGGATATTTATTATAACAGCACCTTTAATTTCAGGTAATATCAATGAAAAATCAACATATTTTCAGCTGTGTTTGACTCTTTGTGAACTTGTGGATCATAGCGATAGGGTTTGTGGTGTACCCCAAGAACTGGGGTTCACAGGTACCCCAAAATGTTGGGGGCGTACCAGAATGTTGGTGAATATACATGTTAGTCCCAGTGTCCTGAAATAATTCACTTGAACAGTCTCCAAGTTAAAGAAAGGCATTTATTGGGGTAATGTATCCAGCAGACTCAGTTCCTCATAGGAGGCCAGAGCAATTAGCCAGGTTAGGTGTCTGGTCTAAACACAGTTTGACAAGACATGTAAAAGGGGAAGAGGGGCAAGCACGGCTTTGGAATGCCTGGAATATCAGGTAGTCTGGAGGTGTCTTTGTCATATCAGTAAGCAAGGGAAACAGGAAAGGGGTAATGCCACGTAGTTGGAGAGTGCTCTGTGAAAGCACACAGATAAGTCCACAGTGGGGACATCAATGCATAGCCTGCAGTTTATCTCATATCTTACATCCTGCATCCTTCCTGCCCCATCTGCCTCGAACACTCTATCTACATCATCATTAGCGTGCCAGTGATATCCATACGATTTTCTTGGCAAAGATTATGGAGTGGTTTGCCATTGCCTTCTCCAGTGGAATAAGGCAAACACAGATTAAGTGACTTGCCCAGGGTCTCACAGCTAGTAAGTGTCTGAGATCGGATTTTAACTCAGGTCTTCCTGACTCCAGGCTCAGTAGCCATGTAGCTTTCTCAAGGAGTTGGCCTAAATGATTCAAAGGTCCCAGATCTCTAAATCTAAGATTCTATTTATTATAAAAATAGCAAGTGTTGCTTTGGAACATGGGATTCACAGAAATAGGTGGCATATCTTTTCTGCTCACTCCTCCCTGCTAAATCCTTCCTGTCTGGTTCCTATCTCTTCCCTATGGTATTAGTTTAGGATGTAATCTTATTTTTTTCCCCAGTCACCAATCTCTTCTCCCCACATCCTTTATCTCTGGAGATTTTATTAGTCACTTCCTATTACAACAACTAATTTACTTATTTAGCCCGTGGGCAATAAAATGGCCCTCAGATCCATATGATTCCTTTCTCTATTTTACGGAGTTTACAGCAGATGAGAAGTTATTGACAATAATCCCAAAAGTTCAAAGCCTCAGAAAAATTCATTATATTCAGACAGAAGTTTACCTCTCTACACTAATCTAAATTTTTGTTCATCACTAGCTATCCTCTGGCTTCTTTATGTTTGAGACAAAAATCTGAGTCCTGGAAACATTTTATTAAAAGAAGTGAGCAAAGCAGCGTTTGTCAATAGACAAGCATGAAGACAGGAAGTTAAGGAAGGAGCAGAACTCTTTGAACTTCCTCCACTCATTGAAGAAATAAGTATAATAGGTAGTTTCAGCTCAAGTCTTCTGCTCTTCAATGTCTATGGGAGCCTAATGACTCTCCTTGACCTCTCCTTTCTTGATCCGTTCCTTCTCCACTGCAGCTCAGCTCTTCTTTGATTTTTTTTCCTTTCAGTTTCTCTTTTTGCTTATTGTACCTGTGCCCATTCTTTCTGACTCAGTTCATTAAGTCCTAGTTGGGGACTATCTGGGGACCCTGTCTTCCCAGAGCTGCTGCTGCTGTTGCTGAGTCTTTGAAGTCCTACTCCTTCTGCTTGGTATGTCTCAAAGACAGTTTGTTCTTTAAGAACTCTCAGGACTGAGTCAAGTGTATCTTCAGGCTCACATAGATAAAATGACACATTTTGTAAATTTCTCTCAGGGGCAAGAAGAAATACTTACTCTTCTGAACTATAGATTCCAGGATGATGATCAGTTCTCAAACTCCTATTACATTCCTCCCCAGGGATTGTAATTTTACAGTTCCTTGCAAAATTAGATGCAATTTTGACAATCTGGCATTTGACAATTTGACAACACTTGACATCTAGAATTATCAGATCTAACAATCTGACAGTTTGACAATACTGGAATTATACAGTATAACATCAAATCATAGGAACATTAACTAGAGCAAGGATAATTAATCCAGGTAATCATGTAAGGGTACCATTCACAGAAAATATACATTAACAACACATGGAAATAATTAGTTCCTTGCAGAACATCACTTGACAGGCTGCTTTATTATCTGTACATGTGTCAGAAGTACATGCATGTACATATAAAACAAATGTTTATAACAGCAAACAAAAACTAAGTGATATTACGTTGGTAGGCTATGAGACTATACAATAAATGCATGATGCTAATACAAAGCAAATCAACATAAATGAGAAAGATAATAAAAGGAAACATATTACAGATTTAGCAATTAACGTATGCATGAGTGAACATAGGTAGTTACATGCAAGGTGCACATTGAATAGGTTCAGGTACTCATCTTGCCTAGTAGTCTGCTCTTTGCAAAGAAAATTTTTCATGTTTATTGTTAACTATTTTTGGGGACCCAAGCTGGTTCTCTGAAAAGCTGTGACATTAAATTTTGATTGTTTTCTGGTAGTTATTCTTTCTATTTATATCACTGTAGTTACTATATTACGATATTGCTTTCTTGCTCCTTATTTCATCTTGCAACAGTTCGTGTACTTTATACACTTCTCAGCATTCATCATATTTATTGTTTCTTACAGTACAGTAATATTTTATTACATTCATGCATCATAATTTGTTTAGCTGTTCTTCAGCTGATAAGCATCTACTTTATTTGTAGTTTTCTTCTTGGGAAGGTGATGTCGTGGTCCTCTTTGAGAACGAAGGACAAACAACAATCAACAATCTGTGAGGAGTAGTAACTACCCTGCTGGGGATCCAACTGACCAGTTCCAGTTGGGCAACACAACTCCTTCCTTCTTTCCTCCCTCCCTCCCTTCCTTCCTCCCTCCCTTCCTTCCTCCCTTTCTTCCTCTCTTCCTTCCTTCCTTCCTTCCTTCCTTCCTTCCTTCCTTCCTTCCTTCCTTCCTTCTTTCCTTCCTTCTGTCCGTCCCTCTTTCCCTCACTCCTCTCCCTCTGTCCACACAAGGAATCATACCCATTTCCTGTGGGTTCTCTGCCCAAAGGAATATAAATTTGGATCACTGAAACCTGGCATATCTTGGGGTTTACAGGCTAGATTTCTTTTCTTAAGAACCATGCCTCAAACCTAAATCACTCTGGCTCTCATTGATTGACCAAGCCTCATTTGGTCACTGTTTGGGCTCTGATGGCTCAGAGTATGTATAAATAGCAATTGTTTCTGTTTTGGCCAGAAACCCTGAGGGTTTACCCCTTTCAGATTGATTTTTTTTTGATTAGATACTGGTAAAGGAGGCCATTCTTTGCTGTATTTCTTACTTAGCTTTAATTAGTGAATAGGCATTACCTCAGACAAATTGAGACCTGAGAATGACCTTAATTTCAAAAGGCCAAGGTTTCCCATTGCACTTGGCCATTTCCAGTCATCCTGATCTATATCTTGCCACTGGACCCAGACAACTCTGGAAGAGAATAAGGTCAATGACTTTCCACAGCCTTCTCTCACTTAAATCCAATTCACTTGCAAGTCATGATATCGCTTTGCTGATGTCATGGTCCTCTTCAAAAATGAAAGACAAATAACGACAGATCTCTGCCACCACAAAACATGTTGCTGTAAATATTTTGGTGTACATGGAGACTTTCTTTTTATCAGTGACTTCTTTGGGTTTTTGTCTAGCAGTCAAATCTCTGAATCCAAGGGCATGGATGTTTTGACCACTTTATTTGCATAATTCTGAATTGTTTTCCAAAATGGTTGTACTAATTCCCCACTCTACCAATAATGCATTGGTGCTTGTCTTTCTGTAGTTCTTCCAATACTGATTATTCCTGCCTTTCAACATCTTCAACAATTTTTAAAGTATTAGTTGAAACCTCATGGTTGTTTTGATTTGTGCTTTTATTATTAGTGATTTCTAGTATTCTTTCATGTATTGTTAATAGTGTACAATTTTTCTTTTGAGAACTTTTGTTCATATTCTTTGACAGCTTCTCTATTTGAGAATGACTTTTGATCTTTCTCTAGTTCTTCTCACTGTGTACTAGCTGACCATTTCCATATTTGTTCAAAAGCCTTTAAATTCTGTGTAATCAAAATTATTTATTTTATCTTGTGTAACTGTGTTGTCCTGTGTAACTATATTCTTTCTTTGGTTAAGAATTTATCTCTTATCCATAGCTGTGAAAGTTATATAATTCACTTCTCTTCCAAAAAAATTTAACGCTATGATTTTTAATATTCAGGTCATGCATTCATTTTGGATTTATAGTGAAATATACTTATTAGCCTATTTTCTGCAAAGTTGATTTCCAGTTTTACCAGCACTTCTTTTCAAATAGAGAGCTCACTAAGTAATTTTGGTTTTTTGGACACTGAGTTCTGGAGTCTCATCATTTTTGATTCTACTTTGTCTAGTCTTTTACTTTGATCTATTGTTCTATTTTTAACTAATATGGAATGGTTTTGATGGCTTCTGCTTTATAATATAGTTTGAAGTCTTGAAGTATTATTCCCCTTCATTGCTACCTTTTATATTTCATTATTTTCTTGATTATAAAAATTTTTTCTTTTTTATAATAAGGTTTGCTGGCATTTTATCTAGCTCCCTAAAGTATCTTTTTGGTAGTTTGATCAGTATAGCATTAAAACTATAAATTTACTTTGGTAGTACCATTTTTATTATATTGGCATGGCCCAGCTATGAACATCGAATATTCCTTCAACTACTCAAGTTGTTCTTCATTTCTTTAAGGAGCATTTTGTAATTGGATTTATACAAATTTTGAGTGTGCTAAAGTAAATTGACCTCTATGCATTTAATGCACAAAAATCAACAGCATTTCTATATTATAATAAAATTAAAATCCAAGAGGCAGTACTAGAAAGGGAAATGCCATTTGAAATCATAGAAATGCTATTGATTTTTATGGATTCTTGAGAATTCAACAAATAAGCTGTCCTAGAATGAGAACAGCATTCAAAAGCATTTTTTAAAAAGTATAAAAGTCAAAAGTGTTACCTGAACTTGCCCAAATATAACACAGATCAAGAGTCAGCAAACTATGGCCACAGGTCACGTTTTTAAATACAACAAAAAGTATAAAAAACATTTTAAGCTTGCTGGACATATAGAAAGAAGAAGTGTCAGGCTTGGTCTGGGGGCTGTAATTTGCTATCCTCTGTAGATCCAAAATGCTGTTTGATTTCTTAGTTCACTATTAATCAAGTGATTAATATGATATTTTTGGCTTAACTCCTCATTTGACTTGAAAGCTATACTCAGTCCTATTCATGAGCGATAATGATGAAGTGGAGTCTAGGCAAAACTACAATGGCCTCCAAATATCTCCCAAGAAGTTGCCACATTTTAAAATTTATCATTCTTGTCAGTGTTTTATTTGGGAGGAAAACAAGAAGAAAAATATACTGTGAGATCTTGAGGAGCTGGTAAGATCTAATGAATGTTTTTTGAAGATGTGGCAACTTGAAAATAGCAGGGAAGGAACCAGTGGAGAGAGAGAAATTGAAGATTCAACTCAGAGAAGGAATGATTAATGGGATAATTGCTGGAGAAGATGGGAGAAATTGGTTTCAAGGACATATGTATAGAGAGCGGCGATGAGAACTATCTCATTATCAGAAATTGGAGGAAAGGAAGATAGAGTAGAAGATGTCAAAGGGTATAGCATATTGTATGTGCTATGGTGCATTACAACATAGTGTAGAACAGATACAAAGAAAGGCTAAAACATGCCCGTGCACTCACGGAGCTCACATTCTGATGGAGGGGAGACCACATGAAAACAACACATAAAATATACACAGCGTAAATGAAAGGCAATCTCAGAAAGAAGGTGCCAGCATTAGGAAGCAGGGAGAAGGGAGGAGTGGGCCAGGAAAGGTCTCATGCAGAAGACTGGATTTGAGCTGAATCCTGAAAGAGGCCAGATAAGCCAGTAATCTGAGTGGAAAAGGGAGAGCATTCCTTGGGGGACAACCAATGAAAAGATAGGACTTAAAATAGAGTTTTGCAGAGGGAAGTAAAGTATAAGAAGACTAGGAAGATAAGTGAGATCTAGGTTGTGAAGCACTTCAAACAATAAAAAGAGGATTTTATATTTGATCTTTGAAGTTCTAGGAAGCCCTTGGAGTTTATTGGCTCGGGGAGAGGTAATGTGGTTAGATTTGCACTTTAGGAAAATCTGTTTGGTAGCTGAGTAAAGGATGGATTGGAGTGGGGAGAGATTTGAGGCAGGTAGACCAAGCAGAAAACGAATTGCAATAGGACACGTACGAGAGGTGATGAAGGCTTGCACAAGAGTGGTAGCTGTGTGAGTGGAGAGAAGGGGACATACTAAATATATTGTGAAGGTAGAAAGGTAGAAATAATAAAACTTGGAAACAGATTGGCTGTATGGAAAGAGGGGACACTGGGAAGATAGTGGTGCTCTCAACAGAAATGCTAGGGAATATGGGAGGGTTTGGGGTGAAAGACTTCAGTTTTGGACATGTCAAGTTAGAGATATCTAATATCTCTACTTCTATCATTTAATTCAACATGTCCTAAAGATGACTGGTGATCTCAGGAGAAAGATTAGAGCTAGCTAGCTAGATTTCAGAATCATCTGGATAGAGATGATAAATGAACCCAGGGAAGCTGACAATATCATTAAGTAAAATAGAGAGAGCAGAGAAGATAGTCCAGGACAGAACCTTGGGGAACACCCATGGTTGTTAGGCATGACTTGGTTGGATCCAGGAAAGGAGACTGAGAAAGAGAGATCAGACAGGTAGGAAGAGAAGCAGGAGCTAAAGAGGAGAGAATTTCCATGAGAAAAGAGTGATTGGCAATGTCAAAGGCTGGAGAGGTCAAGGAGAATTATAATAAAAAAGGCATTAAATTTGGAGATTAAGAAAACTTTGAGAATTTTGGAGAAAGCATTTTTAGTTGAGTGATGAGGTAGAAAACCAAATTTCAGGGGGTTTAGGAGTGAGTAAGGGAAGATGAAGGGGGCAACCCTTAGAATAGAAAGCTTTCTCAAGGAGTTTCATATAGAAGATGAAGAAAGATGTAGGACAATAGCTAAAAAGGATGAGAGAGACATAGGTATATTTTCAGGCAATAGGGAAGGAGCCAGTAGATAAGAAGAGAGAGAGAGACAGAGAGACAAAGACAGAGAGAGACAGAGACAAAGAGAGAGACACAGAGACACATACACAGATAGACAGAGAGACAGAGGCAGAGAAAGAGAGACAGAGACAGACAGAGACTGTAATGTTAATGGCATATGAAGATCTTCCCTGCCATTAATAGGCCTCTCGTGAAGCCCATTAAGGGAAGCTTGCTTGGGGGGGGGGCATTTGCTTATAGGAAGGTTTTCACACCTTTTGGCACTAAGTTGATTAAGTACTGAGCCATGAGAGTTGTGATGCCTTCTGGCTCTGAGAAGTGTATATATATTCTCAGTTGGTATTTTGCTTTGGGGGCTCACTTATGAGAAGGATCTTATGATTTTCTGGTTGAGACTCTGAGTAGCCATATGTTCAGAGCTCCCTGACTACTCAGATGTAAAGCCTCTCTTGATCTAGCGATGTATGCAAAGTGTATAGCAATATTTCTTTGATCAGGCAGTTAGAGCCCTGTCTGTTGGTCTTTTGTGCTAATTTCTCTGCTTGTATCTTCTGTTTGTACTTTCTCTGCTTGTATTTTCTCTGACATTCAGGGTGTTGACTTTTCTGCTGAACTACTGAATGTAATTAAATTATTGACCCCTTTAAAGTTGCCTTCCTTTAAAAGCAGAACAAAGAACCTGTGCTAGCAGGACATCCTGGTGTGTTAGGGTGCTTGCTATTACAGAGACAGACAGAGTGAGACAGAGACAGAGAGACAGAGAAAGAAAAGGAGGGAGGGAGAGAGAGGATAGGATGATAGAATGATAGTGTGAGAAGAGGGGAGGGCAATAGGATCAAGATACACATTAAGGGATTTATTTGCCTAAGAAAGGACAAGGACCATGTGAGACAAGGGTAAAGGACAGTGAGGGGAAAAAGTCTGAGTGATGTAAGATAAGGGGGGGAGGAGTTATGGAGTGGCCTCATTTTTTTTCCATGAAAGTATGGGTTCACCCTCAGCTAAGAGGGTGAGTGGAAGGAGTGATGTAGGAAGGTGGAGGAGGAATGAAAATGTTTGTACAATATGGTATAATCTTGAAACTCACATCTACAAAGCTCTTTCAGCTGTACAAAGCACTTTTCTCACAATGGCCCATGATGTAGGTAGAACCCATAGTATTTAGCTAATCATTTTCTTATTGATTGAGGAGGCTGACTCTAAGCTCCTCATTTCCTTCCTCATCAAACATATTCTCCAATACAGCATGAATTTCATTCTTCTCAAAGGGCCATTTCCCAACACTCTCTCATGTAGGTCTTGCTTCAGTGACAAAGACTACTCATCTTCCCCCATCTCCCCTCCCTCTCTTGTTTTTTGGGCATAACCCTAAGGTGAATTTGATCATTTTGGAGCCTTAGTGGGAAAATGAAGAAATACATGAGGGTATTGTTGGCTTCAAATAAAGCCTTCAGGATGTTTAGGGGTCTGGATGATTCCCTGAAGTGGAGAATGATTCTTTAGTTAGTATAATAAAAAGTGATATTTGTCTAGGATTTTAAAGTTTGCCAGGCACTTTGTACACATTTGAGCCTCCTGATAGCTCTGTGAGAGATGAGCTACAGATATTATTATGCCAATGTTACATGGCTTATTTCCATTCTTCCACCATGCCCACATGTTGGAAGACAAATCTAGAAATCTTCAGGAAGGGTTCAGATAATCTCCAAATGACCTTAGGCTACTTTAAGGAGTCCAATACTCAGGCAGGTTAATGATTTGCCCAGAGTCACACAGCTAGTGAGAATTTGGGGCAGGATGTGGATTCCTCATTCAGCATTTTATTCACTATGCTAAGTTGCCTCATATAACAAAGACAGTGTATCTTTTAATATTCTCATATATTTTTTAGCTGTCTCTCGTTCATTTCCCCTTTAGTGATTGCAATCAGATCATGTGGTTAGGGATAGATTTAGATTTTCATTCAGATTTGAATAAGTTTGAATGATTTTAGACTCACTTTTCAGAAGAGAAGTGAAGCAAAGCGACGACACCATTCTTTCCATTATCTTAATTGGTAGAAAGGCTATCCCCTTACATCACCTTTTCCCTCAGGGCAGCATTAAATCTGCCCATTTTACTGTGGGTGCACAGAAGAAAACCGTACATGCCTGACATTATCATTTTCTCAAAAAATGTATTACCTGTCAAGAAAAATGGGTGCTTTTTTTCTGTCATGATCTCTTTTGGAAAGCCTAGATGAAGGAGATACTCAGTAAAAGGAACACATTCTGCCTGTTCCTCTTCAACATAAAATCTAAGGTCTGGAAAAGCTTCTTTGTCCTTGTTCCAGAAATGCCAAGCCCTTCTACAACAGAATAATAACAACTGACATTTACAAAAGTCTAAGATTTGCAAAATACTTTAATGTATTGTTTCACTTAAGCCTCATAATAACCATGTGAATTAAATAGTACAGGTTTTCTTAGTGCTGTGGGGAAGAGAGATTATTTGATTTCCTTAGTGTATAGAACTTTCTTCTGGGAAGTGAATAGCTGGTTAAGAAGAGAGACATTGATGGCTCAATGAAAACTTACTACTGAGAGCTTAATATGGAGTAGCAATTGAAGGGTATAATGATTACTGGACTTGAAACTAAGAGACCCCAGTTCAAAGCACTCCTCAGATACCTAGTACCTGTGTGATCATGGACCAGTTGCTGAACCTCTAAGTACCTCAGTTTCCTTGTATTTAAAAAGGTAGTACTAATACTTGCATTACATAAATCACAGGATTATTATGAGAAAAATCTTCTATTAATCTTAACACGATAAAAAGCTTGTATTATTAATTCTTATTATTTCTAAATGTTTCCGCCATGAATAACCTATAGCATATAATGTCTGAGATGCTCATTTCTAGATTGCCCGTTGAAAAACCAAAATGAAAAAATGATGTTAGTTACATCAAGACAAGATGCTCTCAACCACTTATGGAAGTAAAAAGGAGACATTGCAAAAGTCTCTGACAAAAGAGAGTTGATGTTATTGTTCAGGACCATCCCCCCTTTTCCTTCTAGGAAAGTCCTCAGGAATAGGATAGTCAGGCTTTCTTCCTTTCAAGGGCAAGAATCTATGATTTGGAGTTGTACCTCTAAGATGAATTGTGTTCCCAGAAGAGGGTTTTTCTGTACATTGCACACAGAACATCCAAAAGCAATATGGGGTTAAATAATAAGACTTTGGAAGGAGAGTGGCTAGTTTTCAGGCTCCTTTCTCCCATGGTGAAAGCCCATATTTTCATTCCCCATAACAGCACACTAATGGCTTCTTTCCATTCTTCCACTATGCCCACATGTTGGAAGACAAATTTAGAAATCTTCAGGAAGGTTTCAGATGATCTCTAAATGACCTTAGGCTACTTTAAGAGAGCAATATTATGCAGGGCTAATAGTTCCACCTCTGGGACCAGTGCCCTGGTCAGAAGTCCTCTGGAATATTGTGTTGAATTCTTGGCAGCACATTTTAAGAAGGACAATGATCAGCTAGAGAGTATCCAGAGGAAGCCAACCAGGATGGTTGTAAAGGGCCTTGAGAGGTTTGGATAGTTAAAGGAAATGGGAATGATTCATCTGGAGAAGAGAACCATTGGTGGTGGTAGTAGTAGATGTCATTTGACACATTTAAAGAGCCATTGTATCAAAGAGAGATAAGACTTAATCCACTTGGCCTTAAAGGGCAGAAGAATGGAAAAGGGTAGCAATGGGAAGAAGTTGCAGAAAAGCAGATCCAGGTTTGGTGTAATGGAAAACTTCCTAAGAATTAATTATCCAAAAGTGGAATGAACTGCCAGAGGGAGTGGTTTCCTTTCCACTAGAAGCCTTCGAGGAAAGGCTAGATAACCACTTGTTAAGTATGTTGCAGCTGGCATATTTTCCCCAAGAATGGGTTAGACTAGATGCCCTCTGAAGTCCCTTCCAACTCTGAGATAATTTGTAATTCTGGAAGGTTGCCGTAGGTCTTGGCACAAAGATTAAATTTAGTCTGGAACATATATACAAGAAAATTGAGGAAAGCTATGACAATTTGTGAATGTTTTCAAGATTCTCCTTAGGTGCTCTGAAAGGTACCAGGAATTATCCCTATTAGGGCTTCACAAGACTTTTTCTTTGGAACTTCTAGATAACTAAATAAATGGAGTAGAGTAGGGGACTGGGAGCTGTAGTCAGTTCCTTTGTTGTGGGATCAGAAACGGTCTTTCTTTTCTTTGCACTGGGTAACTCAAACTCAAGTTTAATCCTTTGCAGGAATTCTCAATTCCCAGACCTGTTCAAGGGGCAAGAGGACTCCTCTCCTCTCAACTCCCTTCCCAAATCCCATAGGATCTATATAGAGAGCTAGAAATATCTTATTGGTTATGGTGTAGCAGATAAAGAGCTGGATTTGGAGTCAGAAAGACCTGGGTTCAGAACCTGCCTCTGACACTTAGCAGCTGTGTGACCCCTGGGCAAGTCACAGTCTCTCTGATGCTCAGATTTCTCAGCTACAGAAGGTGGTAGGGTGGCAGTTAGACTAGAAGGGATTTAAGGACCTTTTCAGCTCTAAATCTAGGATCTTTTGATATTCAATTACCTCATTTCACAGTTAAGGAAACTGAGGCTCAATCAGGGTAAGCAACTTGTCCATGTTCACACAGTTAGTTGTACTTAGGACTTTTTAACTCCAAGTCTAACACTCTACCTACTTTATCAGGCTCTCAGTTTTTAGCTCAGCCATTTTTTCCCCTTCAGCACAGTTAATGCTATAACTAATTATGTTTTGGGGGTAACTTTTCTCATATGCCTTTAATAGAATGCTCAGTGAAGAGATTCACATACTTCACAGACCACAGACCCCATTTATACTCCTTGGTTATTGTTCTTAGCAGCCTTCTTTGGACCTTAGAATGTTTGCCTTCAACTTAGAGACTGGAAAAGCTAAACATGCTAAAGTTTTTGTAAGCAACATCATATGAAGCAAATGATATAGATTTTAATGATATTTAATACTGAGTCAATCAACAGCAATTTAAATTCATGAAATATCATGTGTGAGTTTGACATAGCAATGGAGGAAGTAATTAGAAATTATTTTGCTCCGTTATTGTCTAATGGAATTGATAAGTAAAATGGATAAGTATATATGTATATATATATATATATATATATAAAACATTCAGATTAATATATAAAGGAATAGAGAATTTAAATAAATCAATATCAGAAAAAATTTGAGGAAGATATAAAGGAACTCAAGTAAAAAAGATGAATTTGAAAATTTTGTCAAACATTCAAGAAAAATTTATTTTAATATTACATAAACTCCTTGCAGAAGTAGAAAAATGCCTATGCTAAATTCCTTCCATACAAATATAGTCTTAATAACTATACTAGGGGCAGAAAAAGCCTAAAGAAGAAAACTAGACCAATATCCTTAATGAGAATTAAGGATACAAAAATATCAAATAAGTACACAAAAGTATTAAAGGCAATATTATAAGAAAAGTACTGGCAGATATTAAAAAAGATAATGAACTAAGTTGGACTCATATGAAGGATACAGAGCTGCTTAAATATTAAGAAATTACAAGCATAATAGACAATATTTATAAGAAACTTAATAAAAATAATATGATTATGTCAAAAGGTGTAGGAAATGTTGGGGCTTTTGTGCAAAATACAAGTCATTTCTACTATAAGATATTAAAAAGCATAGACATTAATGGATCTTTCCTTAATATGATAAGTAGTATGTATCTAAAAACAAAAACTATCATTATTTGCTTTGGAGAAGCACTAGAGGTTTTTCCAATAAGATCAGGGTTAAAACAAGGATGTCCATTATCACCATTTTTCTGATAAAGTTCTAAAAATATTAATTATTGCAGTAAAAGAAGAAATAGAAATTGAACCAATAAGCATAAGCCAAGAAGAAACACAATAATTATTTTTGAAGATGATCTGATGGTCTACGTGGAGAATTGTAGAGATTCAACTAAAATTTAATTGAAACACTAACTTCATCAAAGAGCAAGAAATAAAATGTAATCACATCAATCACCATCATTTCTGCATGTTACCTATAAGAAGAAGAAATAGAAAGAAAATTCTATTCAAAATAATTATAGATTGTATAAAATATTTGAGAATCTGCCTATCATGACAAACAGGAAATGAATACAACTAGAAAACACTCTTTATTGAAATTAGGAAAAGCCTAAATAATTGAAAAGCTAGTCATTGCTCATATTTTGGCTATGCAATGTAATAATAATTTCAATTCTACCTAAATTAATTTACTTATTCAGTTCCATAACAACCCAACTCCCAAAAGGTCAATTTCTTAGAGTGGAAGAAGATGAAAATTCATCTGAAGGAAAAAATTGGTCAAGAATCTCTAGAGAAATAATGGAAAAAATGTAAGATAGGGTGGCCAAGAGGACAAGAACCCTAAATCTACTAGTAAGCCATAATCATCAAAACTTTTTGGTAGTGGTTTAAAAATAGAAAAGTTGATTAATGGTATAGTTTAAGTACACAAGATGCAGAAGCAAATGAACATAGTAGCATCATATTTGACAAATCCAAAGAATCCAGCTGCTATAATAAGGACTCACCATTGGGCAAAAACTGCTGGGAAAACTGGAATTTAAATTGACAAAATTTGGTTTAGAATAACAGCTCCTATCATATATCAAAATAAAAATCAAATTCATTTGTGATCCAAATCATAATCCAAACTGATACACGATCTAGATAATAAAATTAAGGGAACAGGGAAGGAGATATCTTTCATAAATATGCATAGAGGAAGACTTCTTGACCAAATGAGAGTGAAAATCACAGAAGATAAAATGGACCTTTAGGATTACTGAAAATTAAAATTTCTTAGCACAACCAATCAGTTAAAATTAGAAGGGAAAGAAGTTTTTTTCCACAAGTTTCTCTGATAAAGATCAAATATTCAAGACATATTGTAACTGATTCAAATAAAACAATATTAACAATGATGATATTTCACCTTTTTGTACCATAATGTTTACAAAGTACTTTGCATATAATATCTCATTTGATCCCTGCAATAGTATTATGAAGTATTCTCACTTGGTGGATAAGAAACCTGAGGATTAGAGCTATTAAAGAATTTGACTAGATTCACACAATTAGTAGGTATATATAAGAACAAAAGCCATTCCCCAATAGATAAAAGGGAAAAAAAATTAACTGGCAATTCTCAAAAGAGCAAGAGTAAGCTCTCAAAAGCCATATGAAAAATTGATCCAAATCACAAATAATAAGAAAAAATGCAAATTAAACAACTCTGAGTTTCTACCTCACACCTATCAGACTGTCAAAGATACCAAAAAAGAAAAACGAAATTGTTGTCAAAGGTGTCAACCATTCTGGCCCAAACCAGATTAAATTGTAATTGGGAAATATTTAACAAAATAAAAATACAACAGAACATGTAAAAATGTTAATGTATGATTTTCTAAGTCACTATCCACCCTGCAAGGATACTTATGCATAGTTTATTGGCCCCATTTCTATTTAAGTTTGATACCACGATTGTGGTACACTTGGGAGCTCAAGCACACTAATGCACTATTAGTCTCACTATGAAGTGGTTCAACCATTCCAGAAAGGATTCGGAAATATACCTTCCAAATTAACTAAATTGAACATACCCTTTGGCACAGTGGTATCCCAAAAGACTCGTTCGAACTGATGCATGGTAAAATGAGCACAATCAGTAGAACAATTTATACCACTGCTTGCAATACTTTAAACAACTTAAAAACTATGATTAATGCTATGAGCAACAAGAACAACAGAGGATAACAAGTGCATCAAGCTTCCTTCTCTTGACAGAGAGCTGATGGACTAGAATTTCAGAATTACAAATCCATTTTCAGCCATCACTAATCTGTGAATTTGTTTTGTTTGACTAGGCTTATTTGTAATGTGGCAGGTCATTATTTTGAGGGGAAGAGGGAGATATACTGTGACTGAGGGGGATTAGTAATAGATAATCATGCCCCAAAAAGAAGAAAAAGAAAAGAACACTGAAATATCTTTGAAAAGTGCACAAAAGAAAGCAGAAGGAAGTTAAAGGTAGAGTGACAAGTCAGACAACTTTGAAACTATTGTCCCAAGTTGTTCAGCTACTGTTGAATTATTTATATACTTAAAGAAATAGAACAAATTATCCAAAATAGAGATTTGTGGTTTCATTTGCAATCCTCTTTTTATAGTCAGCTTTGTTATGTGGACACGGCCATGTATATTGTTTGCCAAGTTCGAAATGATAAAGATCAAAATTCAAAGCATACTTTTTAGAAAAGGAATGTTCACAGGATCATCAGCCTTGTTCACTGATGTCTCTTCACTAAGTCATTTTACTTAATTTTTTTTTAACACCAATTTTCTCATCTATTAATTGGAGGGAGGGAAGAATTGAATTGGTGGTCTCTGAAGTCTTTTCTACCTATAAAACTATTATCTCTAGGGCATTCCCTAAGAAACATTTAGGAGACAGGATATGCCCTTTTACATTGACCATATGGTACTATAATTGCCTGTTGTTGCTCCCCAGAGTTTTGTTGCCTTTTCATATTGTGGCACTTCCTGATGTCTTGCCCACTTTTTTCTTTGAATTCTGGGCAGGGCAGCGCTGATAGCGGACATTAAGTATTTGGATGTTAGAATGCTATGTCCTCCATATGACTAAACTGTCATGCAGTTGACCATTCATTCTTTTGATTTGGGTCAGCAGAAATCAGTCCCCTTCAGCCTCACCACCCTGAGAGAAAAATGTAAGTTGCTGATTTGAGTTCAGATCACAGTTCCCACAGGTGAGGACTGGAATCTGGATCCTTGATGAGCCAGCTTACTGAAGGGTAAACCACCTGGGCTTGGACAGCTAGCCAGTTTTCTCTCTTCCATCTTACTGTATTTCCCCATTTATAAGACGCACCCTTTTCCAAAAATTTTGGGGTCTAAAAACTGGGTGTGTCTTATAGAGTGGTTGTAGATTTTTTTACTTGCATTTCCCGCTTTTTCGCTTGTTTTTGCACTCGTTGTAGATTTTTTACTTGCATTTCCAGCTCTTTTGTGCTTGTTGTCTTCGCACTCATTGTTTTGCATTCATTACTGATACATTAGGTTATGTTTTGCCATGTCCTGCCCAGAAATGGCTCAGAAAAGATTTTCTTACAGTGCTGAATTCAAGTTAAAAGTGATCCAGTTTGCAAAAGTGAATGGAAATCGTGCTGGTGAACGTAAGTTTGGTCCTCCTCCAACTGAGAAAACAATCCAAGACTGGCTACGGGAAGAAAAAACCCTGCTGAAAATGCCACGGCAGAAGAAGGCCATGAGAGGCAAGTCAGCAAAATGGCTTGATTTAGAGAGGGAATTGAAGATATGGATTGAAGAGCAAAGGCCAATTGGAATTCTTGTATCTACGAAGATGGTTCAGCATGAGGCAAGAAGAATTGCTGATGAAAAAGAGGTTACTGATTTCAAAGGAGGACACAATTGGTGCTTCAGGTTCGTGAAACGGAATGGATTAAGCATGCGTCCGTGCACCAGACTTGCCCAAAAGATGCCTGAAAGCTATGAGCAGATGAATAAAACTTGAATTCAATAACTTTATGTAATACATTATTTTTTCAAATTTCAGTCCCCAAAATTAAGGTGCATCTTATAAGTGGGAACGTCTTATACATGGGGAAATATGGTACATTAACAACAGACATAATAGCTCATTAAGGTCTTTACCAATGAGCAACAATTAAATTTTGGCAATTTCAAAGTATTGATGATGCTGCTGGTGAAAGAAAATAGTTTTTTCATTCCTGATTTGTCAGATCTGTCCACTTTAAATAAAAGGGCCTGCCTGAATGCAGGAATAATCAAAATTGTGTGTTAAAGGCTGTGATGTCTATAAGAACCAATCTTATTTGCTCCTTAGGAAATCATGGAGCCATGAACCACTTACAGAGAAAACCAATCTGGGACCTTAATGGAGCACAAACAGCCCTTCCACTGCCTCTCCCCGCTGCCCCTTATCTCATTCCACAGAAAGATTTTCTGTTTCTTTGTTCCTCCCTCCCTCTCTGCCTCCCTTCCTCCTTCCATCTCTCTCTCCCTCCCTCCTTACCTCCTTCTCTCCCTCCTTCCTTCCTTCCTTCCTTCCTTCCTTCCTTCCTTCCTTCCTTCCTTCCTTCCTTCCCTTCCTTCCTTCCTTCCCCCCCCTCTCTTTCTTTCTTTCTTTCTTTCTTTCTTTCTTTCTTTCTTTCTTTCTTTCTTTCTTTCTTTCTTTCTTTCTTTCTTTCTTTCTTTCTTTCTTTCTTTCCTCAACACTTGACTATTGCAATAGCCTTCTGCTTGATCTCCCTGCCTCAAGACACTTCTTGTTCTAGGGTATTCTCCACTCAGTTTTCATAATGATCTTCCTCAAATCTCACATCTCCGACTGCCTAATGGACATCTTGAACTGAATATCTCATAGACATTTTAAGATTAAAATGATTAAAACTGATTTCACTCTTACTCTTGTCCCCCCAAACTCTCCCCTTTTCCTAAATTTCCTATTTCTGCTCAAGGAATGATAATTCTCCCAGTTGTCCAGATTTGTAGCCTAAGCATCATCCCGTATTGCTCATTCTGCACTCCCCTCCCAAGCATATTCAATCTGTTACCAAATCCCATCAATTCTACCTTTGCAACATCTCTGCTATACACTTCCTTCCTTATCCCCTTACTCTTGGACAATGGGCTCCTGGTTGGTCTCTGCCTTCAGCCACTCTCCACTCCAGGCCATCCTCCTTTCAGCAATCATACTGTTGTTCCTAAAGGGCAACTATGCCCTGTTGCATTCAGGATCAAATATCAATTTCTCTGTTTAGCTTTTAAAGCCCTTCATAGCCTGGCCCCTTTCAATCTTTATGTTCTTCTTATACCTTCTTCGTCTTCATGTACTCTACAATCCAGTAACACTGGGCTCCTTATTGTTTCTCACCCAAGAATTCTATCTCTTGACTTTCTATATAAAGTCTTACTTGCACATGGTTGTTTGCATGTTGTCTCCTTCATTAGACTATGAGTTCCTTGAGCACAGGGACTTTCCTCCCTTTCTATGGCTAGCACTTAGCCCAATCCCTGACATATAGTGGGCGCTTAAGAGATGTTTGTTGACTTGACTTGACTCAAACTCAAAATGTCCCAAACCAAACATTATATTTTCCCTGAAACCTGACTCTTCTGATTTTGCTTTTATATCACAGGCACCAACACCTCCTACATTTTAACCCTGGTGTTCTCCATAATTTTTCTTTCTCTTCCAAATCAGTTATTAAGTACAGTAGATAGTGTCTCTACATATCCCACATCCATTTCTTCCTCACAGATAGTACCTTTATATAGGGCCCCAATACTACCTACCTGGACTACTGAAATGGCCTGTGGAGAGAATTCCCCATGCTATTATCTCCTTTTAAAATTTACTCTTCACCCAACTGCAAAATGAATCTTCCTTATGCATAGATCTAGTGATACCATTCCTCCACAAAACCTTTCAGGACTTTCCTATTCCCTATGAAATAAGGTTCAAAATCCCTCTCTTCACTTTCAAGAACCTTCAAAATCTTTCTTGCCACGTCTTATCCTATTGCTTTTAATTACCTCTATGTTCCAGCAAAACTAATGAGAATACTCTTTTCTCTAAACATACCAACTTCAATACTTTCCAACCTCAGCGCCTTTACTCACGTATTGCACAAGTCTGACCTATTCTCATTACTACAAATACAAACCCAGTTCATAACAATGTTCATTCTAGAATCTTCCATAATCCCTTCCTTGTTGCTTTCTAATGAATGAATTCATCATGCACTATTATGTATTACTGTTATCTGTGTTTGTCTCACCCTTTTCCAGATTGTAAGGACCACAACATTAGGGATTGTAACTTATTGGGACTTTATATACCTTTTGGATTTTAGTACAATATTTTATGCACAGTAGGTACTTAAGAAAGGCATGTTGAATTGAAACGTTCCTACATGAATTGAAGTATGAATAGTCCCACACTGTAGAGAGGATTCCTACCGAGCTTTGGGTTGGACTAGATGCCACTTGAAGTCAGTAGCAACTTTGAGATTCTATGATCCAGTGACCTGGAGAAAATCAACATATGTTAACAGAGCTATGCTGTAACTAGAATTTATCAATATAAAAAGCCTGTGAAGACCCTCTGAGGGAAGTGATTAAATGTCTTTTTTTTGTTTGTGTATTTCCTGGTGAATTCTCCCCATTCCTCATTTGATGAGCTATTCCCTTGGAAGAGAAGACAGAAATCCTGGCACAAAATGGGGTGGGGGTTGGGGAGCAGGGGTCAAGGAGTCTCTTTAGCTGGTCAGAAATCCCAAAAGCATAAAATGAAATCATTCTGTTAGTCTTTACTAAGTGCTTCTTTGGGGATGGTCCAGCCATGGTCCTGCAGCTATGAATCTGAGTTCTGCTATGTGTTCAATAGAAGGTTTCCAATATTATGAGAGGCCCCAAAGGAGGTGAACTTTTCCAATAGGTTTTTTTCCTCTACTTTTGCCTCATCACAAATATGGAGAAAATTATGAACAAACTTATACATCATCATAGCATGGGGAGTTCTATCTGATAATCGGCCAGGCAGTTTCTTCCTCCCCTGATGGGCTTTCCGTCACCTTTTCAAAACTGTGGGTAGATAAACATCTTTCCTCCCTGAAGCACATATAAGAGCTTCACAGCCACCCAAAGACAGTTCAGAGTCTCCAAGGGTAAAGTCTCCAAGTGTAGGGATGCAGGCCAGTGGTGTTCTCCTCCTCTTCTGCACCTCAGCATATTGGCTGCTCACGGAGACTTACCCTACCACAAATGTGCAATGTGACAAAATTACTCGTCTTCGTAAACAAATTATTGAACTTCCTTTTCCTGAAATAAACGTAAGTAATTTTCAAGTGTTCTGAATCTGGTTCAGTACTTAGAATTCACTGGCTTGTTTTGTTCTTGAAAATTGTCCAAACTAACTTCACTCATTTTTTTCTCATCCACAGGAGGATGTATCTGTCCCAGCTAATTATGACGAAGAGGTAAGAGATGCTTGTCATCTGCTGCCCTTTCTTTAATTATCTGGGACCCCTGTGATTACAGATTCATGTTTTACATGATAACTCTTATCTTTCTTATCATGGAGTAAAATCAGTGTGTGAGAGGCAATGTGGTGTTATGTGTAGAGGGCTAGCCTTTGAATCCTGAAGACCTTGGTTCCTGTCTCTGACACATACAGCTGTATGACCCTTAGACAAATCATTTAAACTATTACTGTCTCAAGTCACTCTCTAAGATTATAAATTGTAGATGAGTGGTTGATCTGTTGATGCATTTTCCACACTGGGAATTACCTATGTGGATAAATTCACAGGTCTCACTTGCTCCCCAATCCTGTGCCCCCCAAAATACCAAAACTGTGTGTGGACAACAATTGTACCTTGTAAGAATAATTGGTCTCTTTCAGTTTAAGTCTAAATCAAAATAGAAATAGCAGAGACCTTACAGTGGTCACTTTAGATACATCATTTAGATATACCCAGATATTGACACTGCAGCATAGTATGGGGGGAAAATGTATTCAACGCCATCCCCTTTGAGGAGCAGTCAGGGAAGGTCTCCAATACATAGGATATTACAGTTCTCTTATGGACTGGGAGCCTGAGGAGCTAAGGGTCAGAGCTGAAATCCATCATATTCAGCACAGGGTTTTGCTGAGAGCATGAGACAGAGACCCCACTGGAGGGTGGTAGAGAGGGACTTGTCTTCAGTCATTACCCAATGCAGGAGCGTACATGTCAGAACACACCTGTATCTACCTTTTAAGACTCCTCCTTCATTCCCCCTCTCTCTTATCCCCAAGAAGGCCATGGTAAAACTCAGGCTGCTGGCCCCCAGGATAGGAGCCTACAGATCACTTTATATTTCTCTATTGCCCAGCAGTGTTGTCAGGAAAATCTGGAAATCTTCATGAAAGCTGCACAAACAATCATCAAAGCAAATGAGGAAGTAGGCATGGCCTTTAATAACACTATGAGAGAAATCCAGGTGAGTCTTATGAGGAGCTGCCCTCTCCATATCTTCTCTGCTAAGGGTTCCTTGGCTAGGGACACCACATACAGTAACCTTGCTCCTGTCTTTGCTCACTAGAGGGGACTACTTCCATATTTTTCCCCTGGAAATGACAAATGAGTCACTTCTGTTGCATAGCTTTTCCTTTTGTTACCTCTCCATAAAGTGACTCCATAGTGACCATGTTTAGGGGGCTCAGTGAGTGGGAAGAGATAGGTTGGGCCTGGTGACTCAGGGTAGAAGAGGTTTTTCTCCCCATCATTTTCATAGCTGCAGGGGGAAAAAGCATTTCTTGGGGGAATGTGGGTTGGGGTTTATGAGGAGAATGGGTTTCCAGGAAGAGAAAATGAAATGCATCCTGGGTTATCTAAATTGGGGATATCTCAGGCCACATCAAATGTTAGAGGTTATGGTAGTACCTGAGGAGAAGCCCACTCTGGCTATGGAGTTATTTTTGGAGTCAAAGATATGGGCTAGGGGTCTGTGGTAAGAGATGTTGGCCTGTGATGGAGTAAACCAACATTCCTGACCTTTGCTCTAGGCAGCTCTAACTCATCTCTCCTCCTTTACAGAAAATTCTTCTACCTGGAGGCCACTCAGAGGTAAGAAGTTTCCTTTCTTCCCAATTCCACATCCTCCATCCCAAAGCCTCACTGCCACCTTTCTCTGACTTTGCCAATGTCTAATGTCAATTTTATGATTTTGTCATTAGAAACGTGCCTTCCAGGAAGCCAAGATTCCTCTCAGAAATTTCAAAGAAAAGCTAGAGCTATTTTTGCGTCAGATTCAGCGTCACCTCGCTCAAGGCAATAGTTGTTGAATAAGACAGTTTCCAGGCTCCAGACAGATCACCCTTCTCCCACGGGTGAGGACAGCCTTCTCCAGACCTTGGAGTGTTTGCCTTCTTCTCAAAGACCACAAAAGCAAAACATGGAAATGACATGTGAAAATATGAACTTTTCAGCAGTATGTGAAGCAAATGTTTATTTTTATCATATTTAATACCATATTCATCAATATTATTTATATTAATGAAATGTATGGCTTGAATTTTATATTAGCTGGCTAATTTATTTCAGTATATTTATTATATTTGTATTGTCTTAGAAAGCTCTAAGCATTCTCTAAATGTGACTTATTTTCATTATTATTATTATTATTTATTACCCTATTTATGATGTTCTTTTAAAAATTCCATATGTATTTATAAATTATCTGTTAAGTATCAATTTTGATGGAAAGAATAGATGGACTTTTGGAGCACTTTCACATGTAAATGACTAGAAAAATTGATTGTTATCTTCTTCATTAGTATTTTAAAATAAATAACAATTTAAAACACATGCTTTATTTTTCAGTGTAATAGTTTTTATGTAATAGAAAACACCTAATCTATTTTTTTATTTTAATTTTTATTAATGCCTTTTGTTGTTAGCACACATCCATTTTGGAGAACATTCCTCCTCCCTTCCTGACACTTTGAACAGCCTTTTGTAACAAATGTTAAGAGAGAGAAATTTAAAAAAAAACACAGCAAAACCAAACTCATCAACACACCAATCTTTTCCTTCATCGGAAATATTCATGATATAACACTTGCTCATGGTGTTTTAGGCTCTTGAAGAGTTGTCTTTTTGCTTTTCTTTTGTATTAAAAGTCATTTACTTTTGTTTTTTCTCCTTAATCTTTGGATCCTACTTCTTTCCTGCCCTGGTGTCCATAGCCTTCTCTCCTTCCCGCTTTCCTCCTCCCATTTCCCAAAGCAAGCACTGATTCCTTGTTCTACGTAGTCTCCAGAGGCTCTTTTCCCTTAGTTGTGACCTTCTTTTTCCTTTTAGTTTGTTCTGCCTTTTGCTCTTTAGCTGCTCTCCTTTTCCCCAGGTGTTCTCCTCTTCCTTTGCAAAACTTGACAGAATCAATGTCTGTCATCTCTATGGTTGATAGGGCCATGGGGGAGTGGACACAAAGCTGCACAGCCAGGACCCAAACCACCACTCTGAGAACCTCCTTACACTCATTGTACCTAGTGTGTGGAGTGGTTTAGAGGTGGGAATACTGAGTGAGAATTCTAAGAATTGAAGTTTTCTGACATCATCTCATGAAGTTTTTAATGTTCTGTGACATATCTTTCCTTTTATACTTTATCATCTTTAGTTGATATGCTACATGTAATACTCTGTATTTGATGCATGGTTCCTTTTTTCTGATATTTTTGGATTCTTTAGGGAAGCTGAAAGCAATGATTCTGGCATTTGCTGGTTACAGCAGCAAATGAAAGACTTTCTCCACTCCCAAGGAAAGTTTCTTTCTTGAAAAACAATCCTCTACTCCTTTAAAAAGCAACTTCCGTTGGTGTCCCTGCTGCACACTCTATAGCAGTTGATCCTGTCTTTCAGGGTAACTGTAAGATTGACTTTTATTTTTTTGATTCACTACAACATATGTGTAGTGTAAATGCTTGTTTTTCTTTAGGATCTAAGGAGGGCACTAGTGTTCTCTGAGACTAGACATATGTTACTGTCATAAAATGCATATTGTTTATACAAACCACTGTGAATGTGTTTTTTTTTCCTTTTTATTTTTACGCTTTAAAAGATTTGTTCCAAAGGGATTGCTTTTTCTTTCATTGTCTTGTCATGTTCTCAACATTAGGAATAACCTTCAATCTTGCCGGCATCACTGGTATGATGTATATTTAATTAAAGCACACTTCCCCTACCATATACGTCTGACAATTAAAGCCATTATTTTAAATGTTTGTGACTTTCCTAAAACCAAAGTTTCTGTTGAAATATGTATTGACACAACCCATAAATACCCATTGGCATGGTTGTATGTAAATGCCTTCCTCCTGAGGATTTCAAAAGAAGTTTTGATTTTGAATAGCCAATAGTAATGCAGTGCTGTTTATGCTATTAATGATTAAAGTTAATAAAATTTTGTACAATTTCCATATTGCCTATTCATTAAGTAATCTTTTTACAGTTGCGTCAGGCCTGAACCTGTCCATTCGGAAAGCTTCAAATTATAGAAACAATACTGTTCTATATGAGTGATTGGTTATGCTTTCTTTGGCCTACATGCTTTATTCTGTGGTGAAGTTGAGGCTTGTAAGTCAAAAAACAAAGGAATTAACTTAATGTTCATCAGTTTATACAAAACTTACAGTATCTATGACTTTTTAAAACTAAGATCTGTTAAAGAAACCTGTTTGAACAGATGACAGTGTACTATACCATGTAGTGAAAACTAATTCAGACTTATTAAATGAAGAACTTGTTAAATCCTCTCAGTGTCAGTTTATCAGCACAAAACACATGGGAAAACTGTTGATGGCATATTGAGTAGATTTTAATGAATAAATTGCTCTGGAAACCAAAAAAAAAATGATTCCACCAGGTTGCCAGTCTCATGATCTTCTCTGATTTGAAATGGCAACTCTCCTTCCACTTTAATACTTAAAAAGAAAGGAAAGAAGGAGAAAAAGGAAAGAACTACTACACATAGTTCTCCACACAACTAGAATGATGAATGAGCAATGGAGGCTGAGAAGGAATGGTCATTAAAAGGAGGAGTGTTAGGAGAGAGTAAGGTCACAAAAGAGACGGCTAGGTGGCATAGCGTATGGAGTACCAGGCCTGGAATCAGAAAGGTGCACCTTTCTGAGTTCAAATCTGAGCTCAGACTCTTACTAGTTGTGTGACCCTGGGCAAGTAACTTAACCCTGTTTGTCTTAGTTTCCTCATCTGTAAAATGAGTTGGAGAAGGAAATGGCAAACCACTCTAGTGTCTTTGCCAAGAAAACCCTAAATGGGGTAATAAAGAATCATACATGACTAAAAATGATGGGAAAACAACAAAATGTCACAAAAACTTGGAGAAGACAGAGTATATAGGAGGAAAATGTTGCCAACAGTATCAAATGCTAAGGAGAAGTCTAGACAAGTGAAGATTGAGAAAATGCCATTTGATTTGGCAATTAAATGATCATGGGTAAGTAGACGGAGCAGTGATTGAGTGATTGATTAGGTCAGAAGCCAGATTATAGAGTGTGTAGCAGAGAGTGTGAAGAGAGGAAATAGGGTATCCAATGTAGTATCTTTTTTCAAGAATTTGGCTGAGAAAAAGAGGAAAGATAAAATACAATTGCCAAAAGGGATATTAAGATGTAATGATGGTTTTTGAAGGATCATGGAAACTAGGTCATCCCTATACATAACATGAAAGGAAACAGTAGATCGGAAAAAACTGAAAATTAAAGACCTTTTATGTCTTTATGCCTTTAATTATTTCCTTTTTTCTTAATGCTATTCCTATTATTTGTAGAACTGTATCACATTACACTGGGAAAGTGTGGCGTGCTTGTTTTATTCTTGTGTTCATTAAGAAAGCTTCTAGTGTTTCTTCAATGAATGTACAGTGGGGGGGGGGGTTTAGATAGATATATTTTATTCTACTGTCCTTCAATTCCTATGATTTTATCATTTTAGTGTAAGCGAATGTCCCAGTTTGTCAAGATTGTTTTCCTGTACCTATTTATATAACTATGTAGTTTTAGATATTGTATTTTTAATATGGTTAATTATATTGTTTTCCTAAATATAACCATGGATGCCCTGGCATCCTTAGCTTTCTATCTCCTGCTGGGTACGGCATGTTCTCTAAGGAAAGGCTGCTAGGGGCCAGACCTAGAATATTCCAAAGCCCCAAATCAACCATCTGTGTCAACACAAGGCATCTGCCACCTGCTGATGCTGGCCCAATTTCCCAATTGGCATGTGGAGAATCATCTGTGCAAAGAAGAGTAAGCCTCTTCTCAACTTCAGACCTCTCATATTCTGCTGCTCTTGTCCTTTGAGGGTATAGGAGTGGCTTTCTCCGTTTGATGATGACCATTCTTATACTGGTCATACCCATCATATCCCAGTGACTCTGAACTCCTATAGGTCATCATCCAAATCCCATTCCTTATTCCCCATTACCTGATTTCTCACTGTCATCTACTTCAATCCTCCTACCCTAAAGTTTCATCCTAATTCTACCTAGCCCTTCCACTGTGCCCACAGGAATGTCTATTCCATAGACAGCAAATTTCCCATCATCTTAAAACTATTCCTCTCCTACTCCTTTCATCTATTAGTTTTTATTGAAACCAGGTTTCTCCCGATGACTCAGCCTCCCTGGCCATTCTTTCTAATATCAGCTGCACCTTCAATTCATTCTCCTTGGCTCACTAGTCAAAGCAGGGGAATTAGAATACTCCTTGCTGTCACTTCCAGGTTCTCCTTCCTCCATCACTCAGTAATCTCTCTTCCTTTGAGGTACATGCTATTCATGACTACCACCAAATGGAAATCCTGGTAGCTTTTGTCTATAGATCATCAGGTCGTTCCCCTTCCTTCCTCAATGAGTTTGATGGCAGACTTAACAATTGTTCTCCCCTCCCCAACTCCTGCCCTTATACTCAGGAACTTTGACGTACATATTGATTCTCCCTTAAATACCCTAACCACTAAGTTTTTTGACCTACTCACCTCTCATAAGGTATTTCTCCACCCCACTTCAGCCATGCACAAAGATGTTCATACCCTTGATCTTTCCATTGCTCACAAATGTACCACCTTCACTTTCAAGAATTCTGAAATTCACCTATCCAACCATAATCTATTGGCTTTTCACCTCTTTCTTTACCTTCTCTTCACTAATTCTACTCTTCCTCCATACTGTGACCTCTAATCCCTTGACTACTCAATTTCCTCCCAGGCCATCTGCCCTGTACTAGCCACTCTCACCTCTTCTCCCCATCTTGACTCCTTATGAACCAATTTAATTCTACACTGTCCTCTTCTCTTGAACATCTCAAACTCTTATCATATCACCAATTGTACCCAGCCAAGCCTTAGCCTTAGATGACTCCCACCATTTGTTGCCTTTGGGTTCTATGCATGTACAGCTGAATGAAAGTAGAGAAAATCACACAAGTACTCTGGGTCTACTACAAATTTATGTTACATAACCTCAACAGGGTCCTCACTGTGCTAGGCAATGCTACTATACTTCCTTTATCAACTCACCATTTCATTCCATGGGAGCTCTTCCAAACCTTTTCATCTCTTCTCAAACTTTCCATTGCTCCCCCTTTTGCCACTCTCTCAGGTGAAAACCTTGCTGCGTATTTTACAGAAAAAATTGAGACTATTCCCTGTGAACTCCCTCTTCTCTTTTATTCCTCATCTTCTGTCACTCTGGTGACTTCTGCTGCTCTCTCTTTCTTCACCCCCATTTCACATGATGGCCTTCCTCCTCTCCAAGGCTAACGCCTCTAACTTGCTCAAGTGATTCCATTCCATCTTGCTTCCTCCAACTGATCATCCCCTATTAGCCTTACTCTTCCACTTATTTTCATTCTCTCTCTCTTTTAGTCCATGGTGCTTCAATTAGGAAGACCTGAATTAAAATCCAACCTCAGACACTTACTAGCTGTGTGCCCCTGGGCAAGTCACTTATCCCTTGTTAGCCTCAGTTTCCTCATCCATGAAATGGGGGATAATAATAGCACCTACATCCTAGGATTGTTATGACAATCAAATGAGATAGTGCCTGCGTAGTGCCTGGCACAGAGCAGTGTATAGTGGTGCTATATAAGTGTTGTCGTTGTTGGAGGAGTTTAGGAGAAGCCAAGGCTGGGCACCTGAGAGTACCCAAGGCTGTCTGATCAAGGGAAAAATCTGATCAATCCACTTCTGGAGCCAAAGATGCACAGATGCTGCTCACTTCTGTTCATAACTCCTGTCCAACACACAGCAGCAGACCCTCAACTGCTGCTTGTCACACAGCTCCTAAGCACAGGGCCCTCCTCAGTCAGTCCTGTATCTACAACCTGGTTCTGGCATTAGAGCTTTAGAATGTCCCATGGTCTCCTACTATGGCTTCAGGCACGGCCTCAGGGACCTCTTTGCTGGATCTATCCTCTCTTATCATTATGGTGCACGGCCTGTCTCTGCACTGAGGGCTCTTTGTGGTCACCTTGTGTCTGGTGTCTGTAGAACTTTGCCTCTTTCTTTAGATAGGCCTGGGGTATAAAAAAATGACTCACTCTGATTTTCCCTCAGATCAGTATTCAGTCTGGATATTGGGCAAGGATCGTGGATGCAAATGAGTAACACCTGTGTATGTCTGGCTCCAGAAAGGCTGTGATCAGATTCTGCCTGGATCAGACAGCGCTGGGTGCACTGAAATGATCCAGGTACCCAGTCTCAGTTTCGTGCATCTACATGTCTCTGCTGGATTAGTTGTAGAAGAGAGCTGTCAGGAGGCAGATAGGTAGAGCACTGGACCTGGAGTTAGGAAGAACTGAATTCAAATCCTGTTTCAGATGCTTACCGGCTGTGTGACCTTGGGTAAGTCACTTAACCTCTGTTTGCCTCAGTTTCCTTAACTGTAAAATGGAACCAATAATAACACCTACCTCACAAGATGATTTTGAGGCTCAAATGAGATAATATTTGTAAAATGCTTAAGATAGTGCCTGGCACATAGTAGGTACTGTATAAATATTATTATTATTAGGTACTATTATTTTCTCTGCCAAATTAGCTGATCTCCTGCCAAATGAATTTTATTACTATTTTATCTGGTTCTGTAAAGCATCCCTTTGGTAATTTGATTGCTAAAGCATTAAAACTGTAATTAAATTTAGTAACAATGTTCTTTTTTATTGTGTTGGTATGGCCAATCCATGAGCCATCCATTTCTCCAACTATTTAAATTATTCTGTCTTTCTTTAAAGGTCTTTTTGTAACTGAATCTACGTAAATCTTGTATGCGTTTTGGCAGATTGACTCCAAAATATTGCATGAGTTTTGTGGTTAGTTTGAATCTCTCTTTCTATTATTGCCTCTTGGATTTTGTTGTTATTATATAAAAACACTACTGATTTTTCTGGTTTTATTTTGTAACCTACAACTTTGCTGATTCCCTAGGATTTCTCGCTGCACTATCATGTCAGCAGCAAAAAAGGGGTAGTTTGTCTCCTCTTTGCCTGCCTTTAAAGCCTTTGACTTTTCTTTTGTTCTATTGCTATTGCTAACATTTATTTCTAGGATTATATGAAATAAAAGTGCAGGAAAATGGGCACCCTTGCTTTATTCCTGTATTTATTGGAAAACATTTAGTGTCCCCATTACATATGGTTTTTGCTTTTACTCCAGGCCTGGCATTTTATCCACCATGTCAACTAGCTGCCCCATTTTTCTGTAATAAAAGAAAATGATACAAATGTTCCCTTAGAATGCAAATTTCATCTGAGGCCATAGAGGGGAATAAAATAAGACAGAGAGCACACTTCTTATTTGCTACCCTCTTCTTTGTAAAGGAGGGGCAAGAAAAAAGAGAGAGAAAGAAATAAGAAGAGGGTGTGTGGGGGGGGTGGAGCCAAGGTGGCAGCTGGAAAACATTGGCTTGCTTAAGCTCTCCCCCAGGTCCCTCCAAATACCTGTAAAAAATGGCTCTGAACAAATTCTAGAGCTGCAGAACCCATGAAATAGCAGAGGGAAGCAGGTCTCCAGTCCAGAACAGCCTGGATGGTCACTGGGAAGGGTCTGTCACTTGGGGCTGGGAGTTGAGCACAGCCCACCATGTATGTTGGTAACCAAAAACGGGCTCCTTAGCACTTAGTTCAACAAGTGCCCTTGAATAGTTTGGCTTTTGTTTCCTTTGAGTAATTCATTAAGCCTAACTAGGTGGTAAGCCCCAGGCCCAAATCCCTATTAGGTGTAAAACCTTAGTGGGTGTGGATTGGCCACTAAGGTGGGGCCCAAGGTGGGGATAACTCCAGGGAGGGCCTAGTTTACATGTCTGGGAGAGCAGAGGCTTTTAGACCACGTGGGTTTAAGTCCACCTCTTTGTGATGATTCTAGGTCACGTGGATGAGCGCATGTGTGACTCACCCCTGACGCTGAAAAAGACATAAAAACCAGGGGTTGGCTGTCTGTTCTTTGGAACTCTTTGCTGCAGCAGTGGTGGTGTGTGACTTTGGGCCAGCTCTTGTTCTGAGCTCCCGGACTGAACCTAGATGTTGGTAACTATGAATTGTATTGGGTCTGTCTGTTGATATTTGTAATTTGTTTGTATTTTGTTCTGAAGTTCAGGGTGCTGGATTTTTCCCCTGAACTAAGTGAATGCTGTCTGTATGCTGGATTAAAGTAAACTTGTACACCCCTTCACCTTGCTTTCCTTAGTTAAGCAGATCAAAAGAACCTGTGCTGTTGGCAGCTTTCCGGCACTGGCTGTGGGGTGTACCCCCACAGAAGCTGCTAGCCAGATTGTTGAAACACTGTGGGTCATGCCAGGACAGACCAGACCTGGAGTTGGCCCAGAGCAAGCCTTAGGACCATGAATCGTTGAGCTGTGGCAGTTATCAGACTTCTCAACCTACAAACGCCAAAGACCATGGAACAGGTTAGTGGGAAAACTGCTAGATCAGGTTAGAAAGTGGTCTGGCACCAGCCCTGAGGGTGGCGAAGGTGGTGTGCTGTGGTGACAGCAGCAGCAGGGAGCTCCTGTGGCTGCTTCCAGAGCTCCAGCATCAGCTGCTTCCAGAGTCCCTGGCTCACATGGTGGGAGGAATCAAGTGGCAGACCAGAGTGGGAGTGCAGGGCTTGCTTTGCCCTCCTTGGAT
The DNA here is from genome assembly GCF_011100635.1 of Trichosurus vulpecula. NCBI lineage: Eukaryota > Metazoa > Chordata > Mammalia > Diprotodontia > Phalangeridae > Trichosurus > Trichosurus vulpecula. Next base: position 24,451,824 of record NC_050575.1, on the reverse strand, counting down.
CTGGGTCACAATCCTGGTTGGAGGTTCTTGGGAGAGGAGGAGCCCTGCCGTGGCAGAAGTTGTTGTGACAGTGGAGTAGAAGCAGCTCTGAAAAGAATAGCACAGCCCCTAAAGCTTGGGACAAACCACTCTCTACCCTACAAGCAGTCATACCCTGACAAAAAGCTCAAAGTTCAAGTAGCTGGCTGAGAACATGGCTGGGCAGTGAAAAAGGACACAGACTCAGACTCTAGAATCTTTTTTGGTGAGAAAGAAGATCAAAACACACAGCCAGAAGAAGTCAACAAGGTCAAAGAGCCTACATCAAAAGCCTCCAAGAAAAATATGAATTGGTCTGAGGCCATGGAAGAGCTCAAAAAGGATTTGGAAAAGCAAATAAGAGAAGTAAATGAAAAATTGGGAAGAGAAATGAGAGAGATGCAAGAAAACCATGAAAAACAAGTCAATGGCTTGCTAAAGGAGACCCCAAAAATACTGAAGAAAATAACAACTTCAAAATAGACTAACCCAAATGGCAAAAGAGCTATAAAAGGCCAATGAGGAGAAGAATGCCTTGAAAGGCAGAATTAGCCCAATGGAAAAGGAGGTCCAAAAGACCACTGAAGAAAATACTACCTTAAAAATGAGATTGGAGCAAGTGGAAGATAGTGACTTTATGAGAAATCAAGATATTATAAAACACAACCAAATGAATGAAAAAATGGAAGACAATGTAAAATATCTCTTTGGAAAAACCACTGACTTGGAGAATAGATCCAGGAGAGATAATTTAAAAATTATTGGACTACTGAAATCCTTGATCAAAAAAAGAGCCTAGATATCATCTTAAAGGAAATTATCAAGGAGAACCACCCTGATATTCTAGAGCCAGAGGGTAAAACAGAAATTGAAAGAATCCACAGATCGCCTCTTGAAAAAGATCCCAAAAAGAAAACTCCTAGGAATATTGTCACCAAATTCCAGAGCTCCTAGATCAAGGAGAAAATATAGCAAGCAGTCAGAAGGAAACAATTTGAATATCGGGGAAACACAATCAGGATAATACAAGATCTAGCATCTTCCATGTTAAGGGATCGAAGGGCTTGGACTATGATATTCTGGAGGTCAAAGGAGCTAGGATTAAAACCAAGAATCACCTACCCAGCAAAACTGAGTATCATGCTCCAAGGCAAAATATGGATTTTCAATAAAATAGAGGACTTTCCAGTTTTCTCAGTGAAAAGACCAGAGCTGAATAGAAAATTTGACTTTCAAACGCAAGAATCAAGAGAAGCGTGAAAAGGTAAACAAGAAAGAGAAATCATAATGGATTTATTTAAGTGGAACTGTTTTGTTTGCTTTCCTACATGGAGAGATGATGTGTATAGTTCATGAGACCTTTCTCAGTATTAGGGAAGTTGAAGGGAATATACATATATATATATAGGCAGAGGGCACAGGGTGAGTTGAATATGAAGGGATGTTATCTAAAAAAATAAAATTAAATTAAGGGATGAGAGAGGAATATATTGAGAGAGGAGAAAGGGAGAGATAGAATGGGGTAAATCATCTCCCACAAAAGTGGCAAGAAAAAGAAGTTCTGTTGGAAGAGAAGAAGGGGCAGGTGAGGGGGAATGAATGAATCTTGCTCTCATTGGATTTGACTTGATGAGGGAATACCATACACACTATCTTAACCCACAGGAAAGTAGGGGAAAGGGCATAAAAAGGGGGGATGATAGAAGGGAGGGCAGATAGGGGAAGGAGGTAATCAAAAGCAAACACTTTTGAAAAGTGACAGGGTCAAGGGAAAAAATTGAATAAGCGGGGGCAGGATAGGATGGAGGGAAATATAGTTAGTCTTTCACAACATGAGTATTGTGGAAGGGTTTTGCATCATGATACATGTGTGGCCTATGTTGAATTGTTTGCCTTCCTAGGGAGGGTGGGTGGGAAAGGAAGAGGGGAGAGAATTAGCACCTCAAAGTTTTAAAAGCAGGTGCTCAAAAGAAAAAGTTGTTTTTGCATGAAAATGAGAAAGAAGATATATAACAAATGGGACATAGAAATCTATCCTGCCCTACAAGAAAGGAAGGGGAAAGGGCATGGGGGGGGAGTGGGGTGACAGAAGGGAGGGCTGACTGGGGAATGGGGTATTCAAAATATATTCCATCCTGGAGTGGGGGGGAAGGGTAGAAATGGGGAGAAAATTTGTAATTCAAACTCTTGTGGAAATCAATGTTGAAAACTAAAATATTAAATGAATAATAAAATAAGAATTGAAAAAGAATAGGATATAAGGAAATATACCATTAATGATCATAACCGTGAATGTGGATGGGCTAATCTAATTTATAAAATGGAAAAGTATAAAAGAATGAATTAGAAAGCTGAATCCAACAATATCTTGCTTACAAGAAACACATTTGAAGCATGAATATTCACAGGGCAAAATATTATACTTTAGCCAAAGTATAAAAAGGACAGGCAAGACAACAGCAACAGTTTATTTGATTATAGGACATAAAACAAGGAAACTATATTTTGCTGAAAATTACTATAGACAATGAATTTATATCAATATTAAATATATATGCACCAAATGATATAGCAACTAAATACCTAAAAGAAAAGTTAATTGAGTTGCCAGAAGACATAGAAAGAAACTATTATATTGGTTTACCCCAATATACCCCTTTCAGATCTACACAAAGCTATGTGACCCCGGGCAAATCACTTAACTCTGTGTCCAGAAAGAACATCAGAGACAATCTAATTCAACTCCTCCTTCCTCCAATTAACAGTTGAGAAAATTGGCATTAAGGAAAGTGAAATGACTTGCTGAGGGGACACCAGTGAACAAATAGCATTAAAATGTGGTTTGGGTTCCAACATTGGGCCTTTTCTTGTTCTTGAGCCTCTTACTTTGCAAAGGGCTGCATCTAGTGTTGGTTTGGAAGCATCTGTTGTGTCAAAATATAATATTCACAAATTCACTAGAAAAAAGTGCCTCAGTGAGTATGGAAGGAGAGCAAAAAGAGGTTTGAGGTATTTCATCCTGAGACAGAGCCTGCTGAGGTTCCCTTGGATCTAATAAAGAGCAACTATTTGTTCTGAAGTAAACTTTTTATTCTATCATGAGAAAGCAAATCACTGAATTTCCAACATTCCCTGTATTTCTTCTTAATTATATGTGAAAATGCACTTAATGACCCTTGCATTGTCCCCAAACACTCCTAGTGCTCACATAATCACTACTGCACTCCACCCAGAAGGGCTTCCCCACTTTGGCCCACTCAGTCTAATCCTAACCATTCTTCAAGGTCCACCTCACATTGTTCCTCATCCAGAAAGCATTACCTGAACCCCTAGCTCAGTGTTCTCTACCTACTATGAGCTGCTAAGCTACTTACTATCTGTGATAGTGGTTTCGCATTTGTCTAAGGAGGTATATTTTGAGGCATAATTCTTAATATTTTGTTATAAACTTATTTTTTAAACACAAGTAAACAAATAATCCAAGCAAATTTTAAATTGATGTCCTAAAATTTGAATTACTAATAGTTGTATTACTAAAATAACGAATGATACATAATGATATTCAGGGTATTCCATCAACTGGCTCCAGAGTCAGAGGAACTGGGTTCAAATCCTACCTCTGAAGCACCTGTGTGCTTAAGCAGGTCACTTAAAGCCCATGGTATTAAGATTCCTCATCTGTAAAATGAGGGAGTTGGACTAGATACCCTCTAAGTCTTTTCTGACTCTAGATTGATCAGCCTGTGAACACTCCTTTTTAATGTGATTTGAATTTTGATCTATTTTTTTAATCATTTTGAACTTGACAAAGATCAATAAACATGGGCATCTCCACATTCAAAGCAGATCATAAAAAGAGGATTGCAAAGGAAACCATGGTTCTCTATTTTGGATAATTTGTTCTATTTCTTTATATAATACATTCAACAATAATTAAACAACCTGGGACAGTAGTTTAAAAGTTGTTCTGCTTGTCTGTCTTTAATGTCCTTTTGCTTTCTTTTATTCATTTTTCAATGATCTTTTATTGTTACTCTTTTTCTTCTTTTGGGGCATCATCATTTATTACTAATTGTCCTCAATCACACTATATCTTCCTTCCCCCGACCCAAAAAATAATGACTTCTCATGTAACAAATGCAGATTAATGATGTCTGAAAATGGATTTGTAATTCTGCAATTCCAGTCCATCATCTGTCTGTCCAAAGGAAAAAGCATGATACATGTTTTTGTCCTCTAGAGTCCTTGTTGCTCATGGCATTAATCATAGTTCTTAAGTTGTTTAAAACATTGCAGGCAGTGGTACAACTTTTTCTACTGCTGGTGCTAATTTCACCACTACATCAGTTCAAACAAGTCTTTTTGGGTACTATTGTGTCAAAGGATGTGTTCAGTTTAATGAATTTGGAAGATATAGTTCCAAATTGCACTCCAACAGTTGAGCCATTTCACACTTACACCAACATTAATATGTTTGAACTCCCAAATGCTCTACAATGGTGGTATCAAACTTAACTACAAATGGGGCCAGTGAACCATAGATAAAGATCCTTGCAGGATGGATAGTGACTTAGAAAACCACACATTAATAATTTTCTACAGTCTATTGTGTTTTTATTTTTTGTTAAATATTTCCCAATTACATTTTAATCTAGTTTGGGCCATGCATGTTTGACACCTCTGCTTTACAGCAATTGTTGTTTCTCTTTTTGGTTACCTTTGACAATCTGATGGGTGTGAGGTGGAAACGTGGAGTTGTTGTAGTTTGCATTTTCTTATTATTAGTGATTTGGATCAGTTTTTCATATGCTTATTGAAAGCTTGCCTTTATGTATTTATATATTTATTTATTTATTGGAGGGAGGCAGGCAGGACAATTGCGGTTAAATGATTTGCCCAAGGTCACACAGCTAGTAAGTGTGTCAAGTGTCTGAGGCTGGGTTTGAACTCAGGTCCTCCTGACTCCAGGGCAGGTGCTCTACTCACTGCTCCACCTAGCTGCCCCATTGCTTTTTTTTTTATAATTGCCAGTTAATTTTTTTTTTTACCTTTTAGCTATTGGGGAATGGCTTTTGTTCTTATATATACATACTAGCTGTGTGAATCTAGCCAAGTCTTTTAACACCTCTTACCCTCAGGTTTCTCATCTGCAAAGTGAAAATAATAGCACCTCCTTCATGATACTGTTATACGGAATGTAATAAGTTATTATATGCAAAGCACTTTGTAAACATTATGGTGCAAAACACGTGAGCTATCATCATCATTAAGTTTGCAATATTTGAATTAGTTACAATATGTCTTGAATATCTGATCTTCATCAGAGAAACTTGCTCAAAATATTTCTCAGTTAAATCTTTCCCTTCTAATATTAACTGTTAAGCTAAAAAATTAATTTTCAGTCCATTTAATCTTATCTTTTCTTTTTCTTCAGTATTTTATTTTCCCCAATTACATGTAAAACAATTTCAACATTCTTTCTTAAAATTGAGTTCCAAATTCTCTCCCTTCCTTTCCAGCCCCCTTCACTGAGAAGGCAATGTAGTCATGCCCAACAAATTTCCATATTAGTCATGTTGTATGAAAAATCATAGACCAATATAAAAAAAACAAGAAAAATAAAGAAAGTAAAAGAGCATGCTTCGATCTATATTTAGACTACATCATTTTTGGATATCATTTTTCATCATAAAGCCTTCAGGGTGAATTTGTGAATATTATATTTTGACACAACAGATGCTTCCAAACCAACACTAGATGCAGCCCTTTGCAAAGTAAGACACTCAAGAATAGGAAAAGGCCCAGTGTTGGAACCCGAACCACATTTAAATGCTATTTGTTCACTGGTGTCCCCTCAGCAAGTCATTTCACTTTCCTTTATCAAGCTGTTGACTCTTTTTTTCATGATTTCCTTGTAAATCTCATTTTTCTTCCCAATCTTTACTCTACCTCTCTTACTTGATTTTCAAAATCCTTTTTGAGCTCTTCCATGGCCTAAGACCAATTTATATTTTACTTTGAGGCATTGGATGTATGAACTTCAACTTTGTTGTCTTCTGCGTGTGTTTTGATATTCCTTGTTACCATAGTAACTTTCTATAGCCAGAATTTTTTCTGTTGTTTGCTCATTTTTTCAGTCTTTTTCTTAACTTTTAAGTCTTTGCTAAAGTGGGGCTCTGCTTCCAGCATGGAGGGCACACTGCCCCAAATTTCATGGGTTTTGTGCAGCTGTTTTCAGAGATACTTCTAGAAACTTCTGTAAGTTTTCAGTTCTTCCAGGGTGATATGATCTAAGGAGAGGTGTGTGTACTATTCTCCTGGCCTGTGCTCTGCTCTGCAAGTGACCACAAGAACTCTTCTCTGCCCTGTAACCTTGATGAGGGTCCCTGCTCCAGTTTGGCTACAAACTCTGGTGTGCTGGTGCTCCTTCTTGCCCTGGGACTGCCATCCAGGACTGTGACCCAGATCTGAGTATGGGCAAAGCCTCAGTGTCCTGCCCCGTGCCATCAAGGGATCCCTGTAATCTCTTTGTGATCAGTTGTTCTATCCCTTACTGTCTATAGACTGTGAGGGCCAGAAGCAGCCATGGCTGCTGCTGATTCAGTCATTTCCAAGAGCTGCTCCTGGTTTCCTAGGCCATGGTGTGCTGAGGGGCAGCCTGTATTGGACTGTGCTACACTCTCCTCCTAGGGGGACAGATCTTTCATGCTGACCTTCTAAGTTGTTCTGGACTCAGGTCCAATTTATCTTCTGTAATTTTCATTCTCAAAAAGATGTCTTTCTCTATCCATACTTGTGAAAGGTATCTCCTTCCCTGTTCCTTTCATTTTATAATCTAGATCATGTATTAGTTTGGATTATGATTCAGATCACATATAAATTTCATTTTTATTTTGATGTATGATGGGAGCTGTTATTCTAAATTGATTTTTGTCAAATTACTTTCCAGTTTTCCCAGCAGTTTTTTCCCAATAGTGAGGCCTTAATATAGCAGTCGATTCTTTGGATTTATCAAAAAAAATACTACTATGTTCACTTGCTTCTGCATCCTGTGTACCTAAAGTGTTCCATTAATCCACATTTCTATTTTTAAATTGCTACAATTAATTTTAAATTACCACTACTAATTTTAAATTAAAATAGTTTTTATGACTATGGTATAACAGTAGAGTTAGAGATCTGGTTCTGTAGGCTGTCCATGTTCCATTTTTCCCATTATTTATCTAGAGATTCTTGAACAACTTCTTCTCCAGCCCATTTTACAGATGAGGAAACTGAGTCAAACAGGGTTAAGTGACATTAGCACAGCGAGTAACAGTCTGAAATTAGACTCAAACTCAGAAAGATGTGTTTTCCTGACTCCAGGCCTGGTACTCTATGCACTATGCCCCTTTTGTGACATTGCTCTCTCCTGACTCTCCTCCTCCTGAGTCTTCATTGCTCATTCATCATTCTAGTTCTGGGGAGAACTATGTGTATTAGTTCTTTCCTTCCTTCTTTCCTTCCTTCCTTCCTTCCTTCCTTCTTTTTTTTCCTTTCTTTCCTTCCTAAATGTTCCTTTCAAATGGAAGGAGAGTTTCAATTTCAAATCAGAGGAATCCAAAAATATCAGAAAAAAGAATCATGCATCAAATATAGAGTATTGTATGTAGCACATCAACTAAAGATGATAAATTATAAAAGGAAAGATATGTCACAGAACATTAAAAACTTCATGAGATGATGTCAGAAAACTTCAGTTCTTAGCATTCTCACTCAGTATTCCCACCTCTAAACCACTCCACACACTAGATGCAATGAATGTAAGCAGGTTCTCAGACTTGTGGTTTGGGTCCTGGCTGTGCAGCTTTGTGTCCACTCCCCCATGGCCCCATCAACCATAGAGATGACAGACATTGATTCTGTCAAGTTTTGCAAAGGAAGAGGAGAACACCTGGGGAAAAGGAGAGCAGCTAAAGAGCAAAAGGCAGAACAAACTAAAAGGAAAAAGAAGGTCATAACTAAGGGAAAAGAGCCTCTGGAGACTACATAGAACAAGGAATTGGGGCTTCTTTGGGAGATGGGAGGAGGAAAGCGGGAAGGAGAGAATGCTATGGACACCAGGGCAGGAAAGAAGTAGGATCCAAAGATTAAGGAGGAAAAATCAAAGCAAATGACTTTTAATACAAAAGAAAAGCAAAAAGACAACTCTTCAAGAGCCCAAAACACCAGGAGCAAGTGTTATATCATGAATATTTCTGATGAAGGAAAAGATTGGTGTGTTGATGAGTTTGGTTTTGCTGTGTTTTTTAAAATATTTGTCTCTCTTAATATTTGTTACAAGAGAAGGTTCAAAGTGTTGGGAAGGGAGGAGGAATATTCTTCAAAATGGATATGTTTTGACAAGAAAAGGCATCAATAAAAATTAAAATAAAAAGAGATTAATTATTTTCTTTTATGTAAAAATTGTTACATTGAAAAATAAAGCATGTGTTTTTGAATGTTATTCATTTTAGAATACAAATGAACCTGAGAACAATCAATTTTTCTAGTCATTTACTTGTCAAAGTGCCCTGCAATTCCATCTATTCATTAAAATTCATCCTTACAGATTATTTATAACACATGTAGAATCTTTTTTTCTTTACAGAGAACATCATAAATAGGATAATAATAAATAATAATAATGAAAATAAGTCACATTTAGAGAATGTTTAGAGCTTTCTAAGACAATATAAATATAATAAATATACTGAAATAAATTAGCTAATATCTAATTCAAGCCAGACATGTCATTAATACAAGTAATACTGATGCATCTGGTATCAAATACGATAAAAAATCTTTTCTTCACACACTGATGAAAAGTTCATATTTTCACATGTCGTTTCCATGTTCTGCCTTTCTGGTCTTTGAGATGAAGGCAAACACTCCAAGGTCTGGAGAAGGCTGTCCTCACCAGTGGGAGAAGGGTGATCTGTCTGGAGCCTGAGAACTGTCTTTTTCAAGAATTGTTGCCTTTACAGAGGCAACGCCGAATCTGATCCAAAAATGATCCTAGCTTTTCTTTGAAAGGCATAATGCCATCATCGCAGCCCTAATGACAAAATCACAAAATTGACATCAGATTTTGGGAAAGTCAGAGGGAAGCTGGCAGTGGGGCTTTGGGATGGAGGCTGTGGAACTGGGAAGAAAGGAAACTTCTTACCTCTGAGGGACTTGTAGGGAGAGGAAATTGCTGCAAAGGAGGAGAAATGAGTTAGAGCTGCCTAGAACAAAAGTCAGGAACGTTGGTTTACTCCATCACAGGCCAAGATGTCTAACCACAGACCCCTGGCCCATGTCCTAGACTCCAAAAATAATTCCACAGCCAGAGTGGGCTTCTCCTCAGGCACTGCCATACCCTCTAGCATTTGGCGTGGCCTGAGATATCCCCAATTTAGATAATCCCAGGATCTATTTCACTTCTACTTCCTGGAAGTCCATTTTCCTCATCAACCCCTACCCACATTCCTCAAAGAAATGTTTTTTTGCCCCCTGCACCTATGAAAATGATGGGGGGTGGGAAAAACTTCTTCTACCCTGAGTCACCTGGCCCAACCTCTCTTCCCACCCCTGGAGCCCCCTAAACAATAGTCACTATGGAGTCACTTTATGGAGAGGTAACCAAAGGAAAAGCTATGCAACGGAAGTGACTCATTTGTCATTTCCGGGGAAAAGCTTTGGAAGTAGTCCCCTCTAGTGAGCAAAGATAGGAGGAAGGTTACTGTATGTGGTGTCCCTAGCCAAGGAACCCTGACTTTAGCAGAGAAGATGTGGAGAGAGCAGCTCCTCACAAGACTCACCTGGATTTTTCCCAAACTGCTATTAAAGGCCATGCCCACTGTCTCATTTGCTTTGATGATTGTTTGTGCAGCTTTCTTGAAGATTTCCAGGTTTTTCTGACAACACTGCTGGGCAATAGAGAAATAGAAAGTGACCTGTAGGCTCCTATCCTGGGGGCCAGAAGCCTGGGTTTTACCATGGCCTTCTTGGGGATAAGGGAGAGGGGGAATGAAGGAGGAGTCTTAAAAGGTAGATACAGGTGTGTTCTGACATGTGAACTCCTGCACTGGGTGAAGATTGAAGACATCCTCTACCACCCTCCAATGGGATCCTGTCCCATGCTTTCAGCAAAACCCTGTGCTGAATATGATGGATTTCAGCTCTGACCCTTAGCTCCTCAGGCTCCCAGTCCATAAGAGAACTCCAATATCCCATGCATTCGAGACCTTCCCTGACTGCTCCTCAAAGGGGATGGCGTTGAATACATTTTCCCCCCATACTATGCTGCAGTGTCCATATTTGGGTATATCTAAATGATGTATCCAAAGTGACCAAAGTAAGGTCTCTGCTATTTCTATTTTGATTCAGATGTTAACTGAAAGAGACCAGCTATTCTTACAAGGCACAATTGTTACCCACACAATTGTTGTGGGGCGGGGCAGAATTGGGGGGCAAGTGAGAACTGTGAATTTATCCACATAGGTAATTCCCAGTGTGGAAAATGCACCAACAAATCAGCAACTGATCTACAATTTACAATCTTAGAGAGTGACTTGACACAATAATACTTTCAATGATTTGTCTAAGGGTCATACAGCTGTCTGTGTCAGAGACAGGAACCAAGGTCTTCAGGATTCAAAGGCTAGCCCTCTACACATAATGCTACATTGCCTGTCACACACTCCCTTATAAGAAAGATAAGAGTTATCATGTAAAACATGAATCTGTAATCGCAGGTGTCCCAGATAATTAAAGAAAGGGCAGCAGATGACAAGCACCACTTACCTCATCAGTGTAACTAACTGGAAGATGTACATCCTCCTGTGGATGAGAAAAAAATGAGTGAAGTTAGTTTAGACAGTTTTCAAGAACAAAACAAGCCAGTAAATTCTAAGTAATGAACCAGATTCAGAACGCTTGAAAATTACTTACACTTAGTTCAGGAAAAGAAAGGTTAATAATGTCACGATAAAGAGTATTAATTGGGTCACATGGCACATTTGTAGTAGGGAAAGTCTCTGTGAGCAGCCAATATGCTGAGGTGCCGAAGAGGAGGAGAACACCACTGGCCTGCATCCCTACACTTGGAGACTTTACCCTTGGAGACTCTGAACTGTCTTTGGGTGGCTGTGAAGCTCTTATATGTGCTTCAGGGAGGAAAGATGCTTATCTACCCACAGTCTTTGAAAGGGGAGGGAAAGCCCATCACGGGAGGAAGAACCTGCCTAGCTGATTATCAGATAGAACCCCCACACTGTGACGATGTACAAGTTTGTTCATAATTTTCTCCATATTTGTGATAAGGCAAAAGTAGGGGAAAAAGCCTATTGGAAAAATTCACCTCCTTCGGGGCCTTTTGGAAACTTATTGAACACATAGCAGAACTCAGATTCATAGCTGCAAGACCATGGCTGGACTGTCCCCAAAGGAAACACTTAGTAAAGACGAACAGAGTGATTTCGTTTCATCCTTTTGAGATGGGATGTTACACTGAGGTTTCTAACCAACTAGAGAGACTCCTTAATCTCTGTTCCCCATCTCCTACCCCCATTTTGTGCCACGATTTGTAACTTCTCCTCAAGGGATCAGCTCATTAAATGAGACACAGTGAGAATTCACCAGGAAATAAACAAACAAAGAAAAAAGACATTTAGTCACTTCCATCAGAGGGTCTTTGTAGGCTTTTTACATTGATAAATTCTAATTACAGCATAACTCTGTTAATATATGTTGATTTTCTCCAGGTCACTGGATCACAGAATCCCAAAGTTGCTACTGACTTCAAGTGGCATCTAGTCTAACCCAAAGCTCAGTAGGAATTCTCTCTACAATACGGGACTATTCATACTTCAATTGATATAGAAACATTTCAATCAACATGCCTTTCTTACGTACCTACTGTGAATAAAACTTTGTACTAAAATCTAAAGGGTAAACAAAGTTCCAATACGTTACAGTCCCTAATGTCATGGCCCTTACAATCTGGAAAAGGGTGAGACAAATACAGACTGGGTTTGTATTTGTAGTGATGAGAATAGTCCAGACTTGTATAATACATGAGCAAAGGCCCTGAGGTGGGAAAGTACTGAGGTTGGTATGTTTAGAGAAAAGAGTATTCTCATTAGTTTTGCTGGAGCATGAAGGTAATCAAAGGGAACAAGATAAGATGTGGCAAGAAAGATTGTAGAGGTTCTTGAATGTGAAGGAAAGGATTTTGAACTTTATTTCATAGGGAATAGGAAGGTCCTGAAAGGTTTTGAGGCAGAATGGTGTCACTAGATCTATGCATAAGGAAGATTCATTTGGCAGTGGTGAAGAGTAAATTGAAAGATGAGATAACAGCATGGGGAATTCTCTCCACAGGCCATTTCAGTAGTCCAGGTAGGTAGTATTGGGGCCCTATATAAAGGGACTATCTATGAGGAAGAAACGGATGTGACATAGGTATAGACCCAATCCACTGTACTTAATAACTGCTTGGAAGAGAAAGAAAAAATATGGATAACACCAAAGTTAAAATGTAGGAGGTGGTGGTACCAAAGATAGAAAAGCAAAATCAGAAGAGTCGGGTTTCAGGGAAAATATAATGTTTGGCTTGGAACATTTTGAGTTTGAGTCAAGTCAAGTGGAGAAACATTTATTAAGTGCCTACTATATGTCAGGCACTGGGTTAAGTGCTAAACATAGAAAAGGAGGAAAGTCCCTGTGCTCAAGGAACTCATAGTCTGATGAAGGAGACAACATGCAAACAACCATGTGCAAGACTTTATATAGAAAGTCAAGAGATAGAATTCTTGGGTGAGAAACAACAAGGAGTCCAGTGTTACTGGACTATAGAGTACAAGAAGAGGAAGAAGGTATAAGAAGAACATAAAGGTTGGAAGGGGCCAGGCTATGAAAGGCTTTAAAAACTAAACAGAGGAATTGATATTTGAGCCTGGATAGAAAAGGGCAAATTTTCATTTTAGGAAGAACACTATGATAGCTGAAAGAAGGATGACCTGGAGTGGAGAGTGGCTGGAGGCAGAGACCAACCAGGAGCATATTGTCTAGGACTAAGGGGATGAGGGCTGCATCAGAATGGTAGTAGCAGCATCAGAGGAGAGAAGGAGGTATACACCAGAGATATTGCAAAGGTAGAATTGATAGGATTTGGCAACACACAGAATGTGGTTGGAGAGAGGGGTGGAGAATGAGCAACAGAGGATGATGCTTAGGCTTCATATCTCGGCAACTGGGAGAATTATGATTCCTTCAGTAGTAATTTAAGAAGAGTGAAGAGTTTGGGGGTAAAAGTGAATTCATTTTTAATCATTTGATCTTAAGGTGTCTATGAAAAAATGTCCAGTAGAGAGTTGGAGATGTGACTTGAGGAAGATCATTATGATAGCTGAGTAGAGGATGGCCTGGAGTAAGGAGTGTCTTGAGGTAGGGAGATCAAGCAGAAAGCTACTGCAATAGTCCAGTGGTGAGGAAAGGAATAAAAGAAGAAAGAAAGAAATAAAGAAAGAAAGAAAAGAGGAAAGAAAGAAGGAAGAAAAAAGAAGGAAGGAAGGAAAGAAAGAATGAAAAAAGGAAAGAAAGAAGGGAAGGATGAAAGAAAGGAAGGAAGGATGAAAGAAGGAAAGAAAGAAAGAAGGAAGGAAAGAAAGAAGAAGAAAGGAAGGAAGAAAGAAAGAAAAAAAGAAAGGAAGGAAGGAAGGAGTGAAAGAAGGAAGGAAGAAACAAGAAAAAGAAAATCTTTGTGTAGAATGAGATAAAGGGGTGGGGGTGGGGATGGGGGAGCAGGGTGTTGTGGAAAGGCTATTATCCTCCATTAAGGCCCTAGATTAGTTTTCTCTGGAAGTGGTTCATGGCTCCATGATTTCCTAAGGAGCAAATAAGACTGGTTCTTATAGACACTACAACCTTTAACACACCATTTTGATTATTTCTACACTCATGCAGGTCCCTTTATTTAAAGTGGATAGATTTGACAAACAAGGAATGAAAAGACTATTTTTTTTAACAGCAGCATTATCATTTCTTTGAAATTACCAAAATTTCATTGATGCTCATTGGTAAAGACCTTAGTGAACTATTATGTCTGTTATTAATGGAAGAGGGAAAACTGGCTAGCTGTTCAAGCCCAGGTGGTTTACCCTTCAGTAAGCTGGCTCATCAGGGATCCAGATTCCAGTCCTCAGCTGTGGGAACTGTGATCTGAACTCAAATCAGCAACTTACATTTTTCTCTCAGGGTGGTGAGGCTGAAGGGGGCTGATTCCTGCTGACCCAAATCAAAAGAATGAATGGTCGACTGGATGACAATTGAGTCATATGAAAGACATAGCTTTCTCATGTCCAAATATTTAACGTCCACTATCAGCACTACCCTGCCCAGAATTGAAAGAAAAAGGTGGGCAAGACATCAGGAAGTGCCTCAATATGAGAAGGCAACAGAACTCTGGGGAGCAACAACAGGGAGTGATCATACCAGACAGTCAATGTAAAAGGACAGTTCTTTCTCTTAAATGTTTCTTAGGGAATGTCCTAAAGATGATAGATTTATAGGTTGAAGGGACTTCAGAGATCACCAATTCATTTCTTCCTTCCATCCAATTGACAGATGAGAAAATTGGTGTTAAAAAAATGAAGTGACTTGGTGAGGAGACATCAACGAACAAGGCTGATGATCTTGTGAACATTCCCTTTTTTAAATACGCTTTGAATTTGGATTTTTATCATCTTGAACTTGACAAACAATGTATATGGCCATCTCCCCATCCAAAGCCAACCACAAAAAGAGGATTGCAAATGAAACCAGGAATCTCTATTTTGGATAATCTGTTCTATTTCTTTAAGTATATAAAAAAAATTCAACAGTTCCTGAGCAACTTGGGACAGTATTTTTACAGTTTTCCGGCTTGTTTCTCCTCCTTTACCTTCCTTTTGCTTTCTTCTCTGCACTTCTCAAAGAGATTTCGGGTTTCCTCTTTTCTTTTTCTTCTTTTTGGGGCATCATTATCTATTACTAATCCCCCTCAGTCACACTATATCTCCCTCTTCCCCCAAAATAATGATCTCCCATGTAACATATAAGCCTAGTCAAACAAAACAAATTCACGGATTAGTGATGTCTAAAAATGGATTTGTTATTCTTAAATTCTAGTCCATCAGCTCTCTGTCAAGAGGCGGAAGCTTGGTGCATTCTTTATCCTCTGTTGTTCTTGCTGCTCACGGCGTTAATCATAGTTATTAAGTTGTTTAAATCAGGACTGTCCAACCATAGGTTTTTATTGAAACAATGGACAATATATTTTGATTTGCCATTTAGTGAGAGCTCTGAGGTAGCTTGACTTCATTTACTAAAGCATTTATGTAAATTTCTATGCTTTTAGGTGGATGGCATAAATCTCACTGAGAGGGGCCTGTGGGCCACATCTTGGACAGCCTTGGTTTAAAATATTGCAAGCAGTGGTATAAATTGTTCTACTGATTGTGCACATTTTACCATTAATCAGTTCAAACAAGTCTTTTGGGGTACCATGTGTCAAAGGGTATATTCAGTTTAGTGAATTTGGAGGACATATTTCCAAATCCTTTCCAGAGTGATTGAACCACTTCATAGTGACACCAACAGTGCATTAGTGTGATTGAGCTCCCAAGCGCTCAATAGTAATGGTATCAAACTTAAATAGAAATGGGGTCAGTAAACCATACATAAGTATCCCTGCAGGGTGGATAGTGACTTAGAAAATATTTTTCCATGTTCTATTTTTTTTGTTAAATATTTCCCAATTACATTTTAATCTGGTTTGGGCCAGAATGGTTGACACCTTAGCTCTACAGAAACTTTTATTTATATTTTTTTGCTATCTTTGACAATCTGATGGGTATGAGGCGAAAACTCATAGTTGTTGTAGTTTGTGTTTTTC
This sequence comes from Trichosurus vulpecula, assembly GCF_011100635.1. NCBI lineage: Eukaryota > Metazoa > Chordata > Mammalia > Diprotodontia > Phalangeridae > Trichosurus > Trichosurus vulpecula. The sequence goes on along the minus strand of NC_050575.1, from coordinate 24,435,866 downwards.
TTATTTTTTGTGATTTGGGTCAATTCTTCATATGGCTGTTGAGAGCTTGCTTTTATTCTTTTGAGAATTGTCAGTTAATTTTTTTTTTTTTTACTTTTTGTGTGGTAGGGAATGGCTTTTGTTCTGTTATATACTTACTAGCTGTGTAAATCTAGTCAAATTCTTTTAACAGCATAAATCATCAGGTTTCTTATCTGCCAAGTGAGAATAATAGCACCCACTTCATAATATTATTGTAGGGATCAAATAAGATAATATATGAAAAGAACTTTGTAAACATTATGATGCAAAAATGTGACCTATCATGAATATTGTTTTATTTGATTCAGTTACAATGTCTTGAATATCTGATCTTTATCAGAGAAACTTATGGAGAATATTCCTAGTTAAACTTTTCCCTTCTTATTTTAACTAATTGTGCTGAAAATATTTAATTTTCAGTAATCTTAAAGGTCCTTTTTATCTTCCGTCATTTTTCACTCTCATTTGGTCAAGAAGTTTCCTCTATACATATTTATGAAAGGTATCTCCTTCCTTGTTCCTTTAATTTTATGATCTAGATCATATATCAGTTTGTATTATGATTTGAATCACATATCAATTTGATTTTCATTTTGAAATGTGAACCAAATTTTTTCAAACTCTTTCCAGTTTTCCCAGCAGTTTTTGCCCAAAGGTGAGTCCTTACTGCATTAGTTAGATTCTTTGGATTCATAAAATATGATGCTACTAAGTTCATTTGCTTCTGCATCTTGTGTACCTAAACTGTTTCATTAATCAACTTGTCTATTTTTAAACCACTTCTGAATGTACTGTTAGAGTTAGAGATGTCATCCCTACTTTGCAGTTCTTCCATTATTTCTCTGGAGATTCTTGACCAATTCTTTTCCCTTCAGATGAATTTTTTTCCTCCTCTACTCTAAGAAATTAACCTTTTGGGAGTTGGGTTGTTACGCAACTGAATAAGCAAACAAATTTAGGTAGAATTGAAATTATTATTATACTTGCAAAGCCAAAATGCGAACTCTCCTATTATTTAGGCTTTTCTTTATTTCAGGAAAGCATGTTTTCTAGGTGTATTCATTTCTTATCTTGATAGGTAAATTCTCACATATTTTAGACATTCTGTAGTTAATTTGAACAGGATTTTTTTTCTATTTATTCCTGCTGGCTTTTGTAGGTAATATGCAGAAATGATGGTGATTGATATGATTACATTTTATTTCTTGGTCTTTGATTAAGTTATTGTTTCAATTAAATTTAGTTGAATCTCTACAGTTCTCCAAGTAGGCCATCACATCGTCTTCAAAAATAATCATTGTGATTCCTCTTGGCTTATGCCAAGAGGTTCAGTTTCTATTTCTCCTTTTATTACAATATGCTTATTGGTTCAGTTTCTATTTCTTCTTTTATTACAATATGCTTATTGATTCAGTTTCTATTTCTCCTTTTATTACAGTAACTACTTTTTCTAGAACTTTATCAAACAAATGGTGATAATGGACCACTTTGCTTTAACCATGATCTTATTGGAAAGGTCTCTAGTATTTCTCTAAAGCAAATAATGTTGGTTCTTGGTTTTAGATACATACTATTTATCATCTTAAGGAAAGATCCATTAATGCTTATGCTTTTTAATATTTTTACAACAGAAATGAGTGTTGTATTTTGCATAAAACCCCCACTATTTTCTACATGTATTGATATAATCTTATGATTTTATTAAATTTCTTATAAATATGGTCTGTTATGTTTGTAGTTTCTCAATATTGAACCATCCTCATATCTTTAGTATGTTTCCAACTTGGTTCACAGTCTTTTTTTAAATATGTGTCTGTAGCTTGTTTGATAACATTCTCTTTAATACTTTTGTGTCTTCATTTAATATTTTTGTATCTTTAATTTTCACTGAGGATATTGGTCTAGGTTTTTTAGGCTTTATTTGCCCATTATAATTATCAATATCATATTTGTATCATAGCAGGAATTTAGTACAATATTTTTTTCTAATTTTGTAGTTTATATAAGACTAAAATAATTTGTCTAGAATGTTTGACAGAATTTGTAAATTTATCTTGTTTTTAATTTTAGGGTCCCTTTATATCTTGCACAAATTCTTTTTCTATCATCAGATTATTTAAATTCTCTATTTCTTTATTCATCACCAAGGCACACTAGGACCTTCTGTCCTCCACCATTTCCCCCAGCCTGTCCAATTTCATGTTCATTTTTTCCTATGACACTATCTATCTCATCCTCTACTGTCCCCTTTTTCTTTTGCCTTCAATCTTTCCCAGTGTCAGCATCTTTCCCAATGAGTCCTGACTTCTCATTTATGTGACTAAAATATTTAAGCTTCAGCTTCACTGTTTTACTGCCCACTGAATAGCCTGAGTTAATTTAAGTCTTGAAACATTTGACCTCCTTACTGTTCAAGGGAATCTCAAAAGTCTTCTCCAGCACCCCAATTTGAAAGCATTGATTCTGAGGTCCTCAGCTTTCCTTGTAGTCTAACTCTCACAGCCATACATGGCTGCTGGAAAAACCATAACTTTGACTACACAGACCTTTGTGGGCAAAGTGATGTTTCTAGTTTTTAGTATGCAGTCTAGATTTGCTATAGCTTTCCTTCCAAGGAGCAAAAGTCTTTTAATTTCATGCCTGCAGTCGCTGTCTCCAGTGATCTTTGAGCCCATGAATATAAAATCTGATGCTGCTTGCATTTCTTCTCCCTCTATTTACCAGGAAGTGATGGGACCAGTTGCCAAGATCTGAGTTTTTTTTGACATTAAGCTTCAAGTCAGCTTTTATGCTCTCCCTTTTCACCCTCATCAAGAGGTTTCTTAATTCCTCTTCACTTTCTGCCATCAGGTTGTTATTGTCTGCATATCTGAGATTGTTGAGATTTCTCTCAGCAACCGTCATTCCAGCTCTTGATTCATCTAGCCCAGCATTTTGCATGATGTACTCTGCAAATAAGTTAAATAAATAAGGTGACAATATACAGCCTTGTCATACTTCTTTTCCAATCTTAAGCCAATAAATTGTTTCATGTTTAGTTCTAAGTGTTCTTTCTTGGCCTGCATACAGGTTCCTCAGGAGACAAATAAAATTATTTGGTACTCCCATACCTTTGAGGACTTGCCACATTTTTCAGTGATCCACATAGTCAGAAGCTTTAATATAGTCAATGAAGCAGAAGTAGATGTTTTTCTGGAAATCCCTCACTTTCTCCATAATCTGATAAATGTTTGCAATTTAGTTTCTAGTTCCTCTGCCTCTTGAAAAACCAGCCTGTTCTTCTGGTAATTCTTGGTTCACATCTTGTTGAATTTTGCAGAAACTTCAGCATAACCTTCCTGGCATGTGAAATGGGCTTAATTGCTTGGTAATTTGGACACTAGTTGGCTTTGCCCTTATTTAAGATTGGAACACAAACTGATCTTTTCTAATCCAGTGGTCACTGTTGAGTTTTCCAAATTGGTTGGTATATTGAATACAGCACTTCAATATCATCTTTTAGGATTTTAAATTGCTCAGTTGGAAATTCATCCCTCCATTCCCGATTGTTAACAATGCTTCCTAAGGCCCATTTCGTTCTCTAGGATTTCTGGCTCTAATTCAGTAATCACACCATCATGGTCATTGTCAATGTTACAATCATTTTTGTGTATTCTTGCCAATTCTTCTTTTTTTGAGATTTTTTATTTTCAGTTTACAACACTTGGTTCTACATAATCTTGAGTTCCAGATTTTCTTCCCCCCACCTCCCTCCCCAAGAAGGCATGGAATCCGATATATCTTCTACATATAACTTCACATTGAACTTATTTACACAATAGTCAAATTGTTAAGAAGAATTATGACCAATGGAATGAATCATGAAAAAGAAGAAACAGAACCAAAAAACCCCCAAACAAAAACAAAAGAGAAAAAAAGGGGAAAAAGACGAGCATAAAGTGTGCCTTGATCTGCATTCAGACTCCCTAGTTCTTTCTCTGGATGCAGATAGCATCCTCCATCGTGAATCCTCTGGAGTTGTCTTTGCATTTTGTATTTCTGAGAAGAGCAAAGTGTATCAGGGTTAGTCATCACAGAATCCATATATTTGTGGTTGTATATAATGTTCTCCTGGTTCTGCTCCGCTCACTCAGCATTATATTGTTTAGGTTTTTCAGGTTATTATGAAGTCTGTATCATCCCCATTTCTTATAGCACAATAGTATTCCATTACCTTCTTATACCACAACTTGTTCAGCCATTCCCCAATTGATTGGCATCCCCTTGATTTCCAATTCTTTGCCACTACAAAAAGAGACACTAAAAATATTTTTGTACATATGGGTCCTTTTCCTACTTGTATGATCTCTTTGGGATACAACCCTAGAAGTAGTACTGCTGGGTCAAAGGGTATGCACATTTTTATAGCCCTTTGGGCATAGTTCCAAATTGCTCTCCAGAATTGCTGGATCAGTTCACAACTCCACCAGCAATGTAACAATGTTCCAATTTTCCCACATCCTCTCCGGCATTTATCATTTTCCTGTTTTGTCATGTTAGCCAATCTGGCAGGAGAGATGTGGTATCTAGGAGATGTTTTGATTTGCATTTCTATAATCAGCAGTGATTTCGATCATTTTTTCATATACTTATAGATATCTTTAATTTCTTCCTCTGAAAACTGCCTGTTCATATCCTTTGACCATTTCTCAATTGGGGAATAACTTGTATTCCTATAAATTTGGTTCAGTTCCCTGCGTATTTTAGAGATGAGGCCTTTATCAAAGACACTGGCTGTAAAGATTTTCTCCCACTTTTCTGCTTCCCTCCTAATCTTTGTTGCATTGGCTTTTTTTACACAAAAACTTTTCAATTTAACATAACTAAAATTATTCATTTTGCATTTTGTAATGCTCTCCATCTCTTGTTGGGGCATGAATTCTTTTCTTTTCCATAAATCTGATAGGTAAACTATTCCTTGGTCTCCCAAATTGCTTATAGTATCAGCCTTTATTCCTAAATCATGAACCCATTTTGACTTTATTTTGGTATATTGTGTAAGATGCAGGTCTATGTCCAGTTTCTGCCTACCATTTTCCAATTTTCCCAGCAGTTTTTATGAAATAGTGAATTCTTAACCCAGAAGCTGGATTCTTTGGGTTTATCAAAGAGTAGATTGCTATAGTCGTTGACCTCTACGTTTTGTGTACCTATCCTATTCCACTGATCCACGACTCTGTTTCTTAGCCAGTACCAGTTAGTTTTAATGACTGCTGATTTATAGTACAGTTTAATATCTGGCATGGCTAGGCCACCTTCTCTAGCATTTCTTTTCATTAATATCCTAGATATTGTAGACCTCTTTTTCTTCCAGATAAATTTTGTTATTATTTTATCCAGCTCTGTAAAATCATTTTTGGTAGTTCAATTGGTATGGCACTGAATAGATAGATTAATTTAGGTAAAATTGTCATTTTTATTATATTAGCTCAACCTAACCATAAGCAACTGATATTTTTCCATTTATTTAGATATGACTTTATTCACATGAAAAGTGTTTCATAATTATGTTCATATAGACCCTGGGTTTGTCTTGGCAGATAGACTCCCAAATATTTTATAGTGTCTACAGTAACTTTGAATGGAATTTCTCTTTCTATCTCTTGCTGTTGGGCTTTGTTAGTAATGTATAGGAATGCTGAGGATTTATGTGGGTTTATTTTATATCCTGCAACTTTGCAAAAGTTGTTTATTATTTCAAGTAGTTTTTTACTTGATTCTCTAGGATTTTCTAAGTAAATCATCATATCATGTGCAAAAAGTGATAATTTAGTTTCTTCTTTGTCTATTCTAATTTCTTCAATTTCTTTTTCTTTTCTTATTGCTACAGCTAACATTTCTAGTACCAAATTGAATAGTAGGGGTGATAATGGACATCCTTGTTTTACCCTGGATCTTATTGGGAATTCAACTAGCTTATCTGCATTACAAATAATGCTTGTTGATGGTTTTAGGTAGAGGCTATTCATAATCTTAAGGAAGGCTCCATTTATTCCTGTGCTTTCTAGTGTTTTTAATAGGAATGGGTGTTGTATTTTGTCAAAGGCTTTTTCTGCATCTATTGAGATGATCCTATGGTTTCTGCCAGTTTTTTGTTGATATGATCAATTATGCTGATAGTTTTCCTAATATTGAACCAGCCTTGCATTCCTGGAATAAATCTTACCTAGTCGTAGTGTAATATTCTTGTGATAAGTTGCTGCAATCTTTTTGCTAACATTTTATTTAATATTTTTGCATCAATATTCATTAGGGAAATTGGTCTGTAATTTTCTTTCTCTGTTTTGGCTCTATCTGGTTTGGGTATTAGTACCATATTTGTGTCATAAAAAGAATTTGGTAGGACTCCTTCTTCACCTATTTTCCCAAATAGTCTATAAAGTACAGGAATTAATTGTTCTTTAAATGTTTGTTAAAATTCACAAGTAAAACCATCTTGCCCTGGAGATTTTTTCCTAGGGAGTTCACAGATGGCTTGTTCGATTTCTTTATCTGAAATGGGGTTATATAGAAATTTTACTTCCTTTTCTGTTAACCTGGGCCGTTTATGTTTTTGTAGATATTTATCCATATCCCTAAGGTTGTCAAATTTATGGCCATACAATTGGACAAAATATTTCCTAATTATTGTTTTGATTTCCTCTTCATTAGAGGTGAATTCACCCTTTTCATTTTTGATACTGGTAATTTGATTTTCTTCTTTCTTTTTTCTTAATCAAATTGACCAAATGTTTATCAATTTTATTGGTTTTTTCATAAAACCAGCTCTTTGTTTTATTTATTAATTCAATAATTTTCTTGGTTTCAATTTTATTAATCTCTCCTTTGATTTTCAGTAGTTCTAATTTGGTATTTAATTGGGGATTTTCAATTTGTTCTTTTCTAGCTTTTTCAGTTGCATGCCCAATTTATTGATCTTTTTTATTCATGTAAGGATTTAGAGATATAAAACTTCCCCTAAGAACTGCTTTTGATGCATCCCACAAGGTTTGGTACATTGTCTCATTATTATCATTCTCTTGAAAGAAGCTATTAATTGTTTCTCTGATTGTTCTTTGGCCCACTCATTCTTTAGAATTAGATTATTTAGTTTCCAATTAATTTTTAGCTTATTTTTCCATGGTTCTTTATTACAAATAATTTTTATTGCATCATGACCTGAAAAGTGTGCCTTGACTCCTTCTGCCTTTTTGCACTGGATTGTGAAGTTTTTATGCCCTAATACAACATCAGTTTTTGAGTATGTGCCATGTACCACTGAGAATAAAGTATATTTCTTTTTATCCCCATTCAATTTTCTCCTTTTCTGCCTTTTCTAAAATTCTGTTCACCTCCTTAACTTCTTTCTTATTTATTTTGAGGTTAGATTTATCAAGTTCAGAGAGGGGGAGGTTGAGGTCTCCCATTATCATAGTTTTGCTGTCTATTTCTTCCTCTAACTCCCTTAACCTCTCCTCTAAAAATTTGCATGCCATACCACTTGGTGCATATATGTTAAACAATGATATTGTTTCATTGTTTATGGTGCCTTTTAGCAGGATGTAGTGTCCTTCCTTATCTCTTTTAATTAAATCTATCTTTATTTTGCTTTGTCTGAGATTAGGATTGCTACACCTGCTTTTTTTACTTTAGCTGAAGGGCAATATATTTTACTCCAGCCTTTTACCTTTACCCTGTGTGTGTCCCCCTGTTTCAAATGTGTTTCTTGTAAACAGCATATTGTAGGATTACAGTTTTTAATCCATTCTGCTATCCCCTTCCGTTTTATGGGAGAGTTCATCCTATTCACATTCATAGTTATGATTACTATCTGCGTCCTTTTCTCCATCCAATTTCCCTCTTGTTTATGCTTTTATTTCTCCCTTTCCCCTTCCACTCCTCAACAAAGTTTTGCTTTTCATCGCTGCCTTCCTCAGTTTACCCTCCCTCTTGATTCTTCTCCCTTACCCTTATCTTACCATTTTCCACTTGCTACTTCTTCCCTCCCTTCTGACCACCCCCCTCCCTTTTTCCCCCTTTGCCCCACTACTGCCTGTAGGACAAGTTAGATTTCTATACTTATCAGGGCGTGTTATTCCCTTCTTGAACCAGATCTGATGAGAATAAAGCTGAAATGCTGCTTTTCTCCCCTTCTTTCCCTCTACTGTAATGTGTTTTTGTGCCTCTTCATTTGATGTAATTTACCTTTTTCTACTACCTCCTTACCTCTTCTCCCAGAACCTTCCCTTTACATCTCTTAATTATGTTTTATATCCTTATATCGGTTTTTTATACAGACATTCACAGTCTATGTGTATCCCTTTCAATTGTCATAATAACCGTATTATTCTCAAGATTGACATATATATACATATATATAAAACATACATAAGATGATATAATCCTATATAAAGATGCAAATAATTTGCCCTTATTGATTAATAAGGTTTGCAGGGTTTTTCCCCATTTACCTTTTCATGTCTCTTGAGTTTTGTATTTGAACATCAAATATTCCATTGAGTTCTGGCTTTTTCATCAGGAAAGTCTGGAATTCCCTTATTTCATTGAATGTTCATCTCCTTGCCTGAAAATTTATGCTCAATTTTGCTGTGTAGTTGATTCTTGGTTGTAGTCCCAGCTCCTTTACCCTTCAGAATATCATATTCCAATTTCTCCTGTCATTTAATGTAGAAGCTGAAAGATCCTGTGTGATCCTGACTACAATTTCATGATACTTGAATTGTTTCTTTTTGGCTGCTTGCAGTATTTTCTCCTTGACTTTGTAATTCTGAAATTTGGCTATAATGTTTCTTGGTGTTTTCAATTTGGGATCTCTTTCAGGGGGTGATTGGTGGATTCTTCCAATGACTATTTTACCCTCTGGTTCTAGGACTTCTGGGTGGTTCTCTTTGATAATTTCTTCGAAGATACTGTCAAGGTTCTTTTTTTTTCATCGTGGACTTCTGGTAGACCAATAATTCTTAAATTATCTCTCCTGGATCTATTTTCCAGGTCAGTTGTTTTCCCAATCAGATATTTCACATTTTCTTCTATTTTTTCATTCTTTACATTTTGTTTTACTACTTCTTGATGCCTCATAGAGTCATTAGCTTCCATTTGCTCAATTCTAATTTTTAGTGAGTTGCTGCCTTCATTTTGCTTTCGAGTCTCCTTTTTCAATTGGTTGATTTTGCCTCTCAGGGTGTCATTTTCTCTATCTAGATTCTGAATCTCAATAGCCATTTCGCCAATCTCATTTTTTAAGAACTTGATTCCATTAGTGGTTTTTTTTCCCACTTTTTCTTTTACCTCCCTAATTTGGTTTTTAAAATCCTCCTTTAGCTCTTCCAGTAATGCTTTCGGGGCTTGCCACCATTCTACATTCCCTTTTGAGATATCAGATGTGGGTATAGTGTCAATGCTATCCTCTTCCAGATTGGTATTTTGATCATGCCTGTCTCCACAAAAAGAATCAATGGTCCTCAGTTTTTTTATGTTCTTCTTCAGGTTGGTTAGCTTTTTCCTGACTTTACAGTGAATTTCTGCTTTGGGGGCTCAGGGCTCTCTATCCCAGGTTTCTTGTTCTGGGGATTGTGAGTCTAGTTATTGACTTTGAGTATTATAGCCTTCAGTTTCCTGAAGTGTGGGGGAGGGGCCTGGCTGCCTGAAGTTTCCTCTTCCCCTGGGGTTGGTCTTCAGCACTGTTGCTCTTCAGCAATATTCTCAGCTATTTGTTGTCTGTGTTGGTGTCTGCCACTTCCCCTGGGGGTGCAAGGGTCTGTCTGGGCTCCTGCTATTGACCACTGCTGGCTCTCTCTGGTAACTGTGTATGTTTTGTTTTCTACAACCTGTCTGCTTATTTGTGTTATTTTGCTCTGTTTATATAGCTTCTGTTTGTGTTTGCTCTGAAGTTCAGTGTGCTGGCTTTTTCCCCTGAACTAAGTGAATGATATATGTATGTTTAATTAGAGTAAGATTGTAAACACCTTAACATTGCTTTCTTTAGAAAAGCAGATGAAAGAATCTATGCTAGCAGCCATCCTGTGTGCTGGCGTAGTTGGTCTTTCACCTCCACAGCAGCTGCTAGCAACATTGTTGCTAAACATAGTTATTTTTCTTATGTTTCCTGTTGGTTTGTTTCTATTCTAATTTTTAAAGTGCATACTCAGATCATTTTCTCTCTCTCTCTGCTTATGTAATTGTGGAGAAAAATCTATTTTTTTGCTTTGGCCACATCCAAGAGATTTTGATATGTAGGATCACTATTGCCTTTTACTTTTGAGTCACCTGCTATTGTTTCTGTAATTTATTCTTTGTCCTAGATATGGTCCCATATATATGTCTATGTATGTATATACACATGAGTGTGCATGTATGAATTTCATGTCCACATGGACATCCAACATTGATTTATTGTATCACTTTGGTTTTTGTTCAGCCCTTCAGTTGTGTTTGACTCTTCATGACCCCATAGACCACAGGACACAAATAGTGTCCATAGGGTTTTCTTGGCAAAGATTCTGCAGTGGTTTCCCATTTCCTTCTCTAGTGGATTAAGGCAAATAGAGGTTAAGTTACTTGTCCAAGGTCAATAGCTAGTAAGTGTCAGAGGTTGTATTTGAATTCATGTCTTCCTGGGATTCTGTACTGAATCACATCAGGAATGGTGGAAAATAATGTCAGATGCAACTGACATACAACAGATAGGAATGATAACCTAGGAGGGATACCAGTAAGATAATTGGGGAAGAGAGAGAGAGAGAGAGAGAGAGAGAGAGAGAGAGAGAGAGAGAGAGAGAAACAGATAGAGAGACACAGTCAAGAGACAGTGACTGACAGCTGAGAATGAAGGGCTGTATTATTTGTTCTGAATCTGAGTCAGTATCAGAGAGAATATGGTAGACATCACATCTTACCCTCCAGTTATCCATAACTGTGGGAGGGTGCAAGGTAGAGAAATAACAAGGTTCTTGCCCCAACATTTCCAGTACCAGCTCCTCAAACCTGTCCTGGATTTGCAGGAATCATGGTCTGGTCACGTCCAGTATTCTAGTATGAAACTAAAAGCCATGGTATTGTGCCAATTTAGGATTTTGGAAGGGAACATGGCTAGACTTGCCACAGCTTCCTATGACTGGAATAGTTGAGGAGCCAGTGCTTGACCTGTTGAAATTTATCAATATAGGCCTGAGAGAACCTTGATAGCTGGGAGGTGATGGGTGATCAGTGTGTGTGTGTGTGTGTGTGTGTGCGTGTGTGTGTGTGTGTGTGCGTGTAAGACTGTGGGAAGGGAGTCTTAGAGATAACCTTGATTCCAGCTAAGTTGCTCCAACTCAGCCTACAGGAAGGGAAAGGGTACAATGATTAGAATTCTTCACTCATCTGTTCTATCCAAGATTCATAGTTTCTGCCCTGATCCTCTATCCAAGTTGACTGCAGAGAACAATAGTGAGAAGTTATTACCAGATGAACTTACTGACTGAGGTCTGAGTGTTCAGTATGGCTCTTTGTAGTCATCTACTTCTGCCCAGGATCCTACACTAAAGGAACGTAGGAAGGGTTCACTTTTTGGAAAATGATAAACATGATATGCCTTGTTAATAAATCAAAATAATCAAAGCCACATAATTATAGTAATAGATGCAACAAAATCACCTGACAATACTAAGATCTAAAGGACTTATTCATGTTAACAATACTAAAAAACAAAAGAATAAAATGATTTAAAAAACAGAGGTAGCAATCCTGATCTCAGACAAAACAAAATCAAAAATAGATCATTTAATTTTAAAGAGTTAAGGAAGGAAACTACATCCTGCTGAAAGGTACCATTGACAATGAAGCAATAGCAATACTAAACATATACACGAAATGGCATCATGTCCAAATTCTTTGAGGAGAAGTTAAATAAGTTACAGGAAGAAATAGCAAACTGTATTAGAGGGAGACCTCAACCTCCCCCTCTTAGAACTAGATAAATCTAACCAAAAATCTAACAAGAAAGAAGTTAAAGAGGTGAATGAAATCTTAGAAAAGTTAGATATGGTAGACCTCTGGAGAAAAATGAATGGAGATAGAAAGGAATATACCTTTTTCTCAGCAGTACATGGCATCTACACAAAAAGCGACCATGTAGTAGGACATAAAACCTCACAATCTGGTGTAAGAAGGCAGAAATATTGAATACATCCTTTTCAGATCATAATGAAATAAAAATTACATGTAGTAAGGGGCCATGGTGTGTTGGCAACCAAAAAATGGGCTCCTTAGCACTTAGTCAACAAGTGCCCTTGACTAGTTTGGCTTTTTCCCCTGAACTGAATGCTGTTTGTATGTTGGACTGGAGTAAGCTTGTTGGCCCCTTCACCTTGCTTCCCTTGCTTAAGCTGATGGAAAGAACCTGTGCTTTCCCCGGTGTACCTTACACCCTCGCAGAAGCCGGATGGTTAAAAACAGCTTGCGTTGGAGCCAGAGGCTGCTACAGCTACAGCCACAGCTGAAGCTGAAGCAGGAGCTGCCGGTAGCAGAGCTGACCTACGGGAGGAAGCTGAATAAGGACTTGAGGCCAGTGGGTAATCTTTTTACCATAGAGGGGGAAGCATGATTTTGCTTTACACCATCATGCTCCTCTGTAGCCTCCTGGTTACTCTTGTGTGGCGTACTTATTGGTCCTGGAAGCTTTTGATCAATATATCAAAATGGGGATGCTGGTTCATGGGTTGGTTACTGTGGAGCCCAAATATATGCTTTGATTCTTCTGCCTCCTACTTTGAGAGTTTCTTATATCCAGCGGTTCCGAACCTTTCAGACATATATATGATCCTCTTTGAGATTATAAACTCTGCCCTCCTAATACATTTGGCGACAAGGATGGGATCACTAGGTATAAGATCTCTATTTAGAAGCAGAAGAACTTTACAGAAAGAGATGAATATCCCAGGGTGGGAGGATCCATTTTATTCCTCCCTAGCAAAAGAATTGGCTAAAAAAGCTGGACCGTGTGAAAACTGGGAACCAAGGCTACAGAGAGGAGATCCTAAGGATTTGGAAAGATGTTTACAAGAGGTTGGGATTCAGTCAGGGGCATCACTATCTAGGCAAAGCTGGATAGTGTTATCAGCCTACCGGCTAGTATATGAAAGATTGAGATTAAGTGAAAGAGATGGGGGCACTCCTACCCCACGGCAAGAAGGGGAATCTCAGATAGCAGGAGAACAAACTGACTCAAGTGAGAACTTTTCTATTAATGTGGATAGGAGCAACAGGAGACCAAATAAGCCCAGAGTGCATTCCAACCCAGCCCAGACTGAGCCTGACTGCCAGCTTCATCCTTGCCATGGTGGCAGGGGAAGCAAGTGGGGGGAAAATGAGACAACATTAGGGGCTGAGGCACAAAATACTACTAGGGTTCAGGACGTCCCTCACACAGAGAATGGGAGATGGTTAAATGATCAGACAAGGGCTCGACCCATGCAAAGGAGGAAGACAGAAACCCGAGGTGAAGATTCAGTTACAAGGGAAATTCAGGAAGATTTCTCACCGCAAGAGGTCACAGATATTTTGAGTAGATTCAGCCAAAGAATAGGAGAACCATTAATATCTTGGATGGTAAGACTCAGTGATCAAGGGGCCAGTGGAATATCAGTAGATAGGACAGACTGTATGAGATTCATAGGTATCAGCCATGATCCTCTAGTTCAACAAGCTTTTAGGGAACATCATCAGCAAGGAGATGGTGATAGCAGGACTACTCTGTTGGCATTAGCCGCCGTGGGATGCAATAAGAGATATGCTACTGATTCTATGTGGCCCACTGAGCACAGACCCTGGTATTCACTTAGAGATTGTATCATGAGACTAAAGGAGGAGGTAATGAAGACTGCTATCATGATAGGAACTGCAGACAAATATTACAATGATCCAATGGGACTGCCTCATAGGAATTTGATAATTAGGACAGCTCCCCCTGCTTATAAACAACTAATTTTGAATTTGTTACTTGGGGAAGTAGGGAGCCATCTTACAACAGTGTTAAATAAGATTTTACAGTTACATGACTTAGGAGACTGGGGAAGGGATAGATCTCCTCGAGAGAGAAGGGTGAATAACCAGCAAACTTGGTGCCAAAATAGAGTAACAAGGAAAGAAATGTTTACTGCTCTATTGAGAGCAGGGGTAGGTTTTGAAATGATAGATGGAATTCCAACCAATGAATTGTACAGAATGTACCAGGATAAAGGACTTGATAACAGGAGAGATAGGGAAATAAGAACTGCTCCTGCAAATGCTACAGACATTGAACCTTCATACCCAAGTGAATCACATGAAAGGGGATACTAGGGAACAGGCCGAGCCCCAGTTCAAATTAAGGAAATACACAGGCTGGATTGCAGACCTCACATTAACTTGACCATATATTGGAAAAATGGGTCAAGTACGGTAACTGAGGCATTAATAGATACTGGGGCCGAGGCCACCCTTATTTATGGAAATCCAGACAAGTTCAGCCATGGAACTCCTATTACCATTAAAGGACTAGGAGGGACTGAAATATCAGCCAGGCAAGTTAAATTAATAATGAAAATTGGACAGTTGCCCAAGAAAGAATATAGTGTGGTTATTGTGCCTATTCCCGAATATATCATTGGAATAGACATATTGAAGGGTATGACCTTAAATTTACCCGAAGGGAAATACCAATTTGCTGTGAGTAAAATGGGCATTAATGCAGTCTTAGTGGGGAAAATCAAGATGGATCCAATCACTTTGCCTGAACCTTCTAAAATAATTACTTTGAGGCAATATCGTGTGCCAGGTGGGCAAGATGAAATTGCCAACACACATGGAAAGACAGACTAAAAATTAATTAGAAACAAAACAATCCAATCCTAAAGAATGAGTCGATCAAAAAACAAATCATAGAAATAATCAATACCTTCATCCAAGAGAATGACAATAACGAGACAACATATCAAAAGGATGCAGTGGAAGTGGTCCTTAGGGGGAAGTTTTATAGCTCTAAATGCTTACATGAATAAAATAGAGAAAGAGGAGATCAATGAATTGGACATGCAACTAAAAAAACTAGAAAAAGAACAAAAACATCTCCAATTAAATACTGAATTAGAAATTCTGAAAATTAGAGGAGAGATTAATAAAATTGAAAGTAAAAAAACTATTTAACTAATAAATAAATTGAAAACATAATTTTATGAAAAATACCCAATAAGTTAGATGAATCTTTGGCTAATTTGATTTAAAAAAACAAAGAAGAAAACTAAATTACCAGTATCAAAAAGGAAAAGGAAAAAGATGAAAAGGGTGAATTCCTCTCCAATGAAGAAGAAATTAAAATAATTAGGAGCTACTTGGTGCAACTGCATGCCAATAAATCTGACAATCTTAGTGAAATGGATGAATATTTTAAAAAAACATAAGTTTCCAGATTAACAGAAGGGGAAATGAAATACTTAAATAACCCCATTTGAGAAAAATAAATTGAACAAGCCATCAATGAACTCCCTAAGAAAAAAATCTGCAGGGCCAGATGCATTTACAAGCCAATTTGACCAAATATTTAAAGCACAATTAATTCCAATTCTATATAAACAATTTGGAAAAACAGAAAACGAAGAAGTCCTACCAAATTCTTTTTAGGATACAAAGATGGTGCTGATATCTAATCTGGGAAGAACCAAAACAGAGAAAAAAATTACAGACCAATCTCCCTAATGAATATAGATGCAAAATTTTTATGTAAATATTAGCAAAGAGATTATAACAACTTATCACAAGGATAATATACTATGACGAAGTAGGACTTATATCAGGAATGCAGAGCTGGTTTAGTATTAGGAAAACTATCAGCATATTTGACCATATTAATAACGAAATTAACAGAAATCATATTATTATCTCAATAGATGCTGAAAAAGCTTTTGACAAAATACAATACTAATTTCTATTAAAACACCAGAGACCATAGGAATAAATGGAATTTTCCTTAAAATGACAAGTAGCATCTCTCAAAAACCAACAGCAAGCATTATGTGTAATGCGGTTAAACTAGAAGCATTTCCAATAAGATCAAGGGAGAAACAAGGATGTCCATTATCATCATGGCTATTCAATATTGTACTAGAAATTTTAGTTTTAGCAACAAGAAAAGAAAAAGAAAATGAAGTAATTAAAATAGGAAATGAAGAAACAAAGCTATTACTCTTTGCAGATGATATGATAGTATACATAGAGAATGCTAGAGAATCAAGTAAAAAAGTACTTGAAATAATGAACACTTTTAGCAAAGTTACAGGATATAACATAAACCCATATAAATCATCACAATTTCTATATATTAGTAAGAAATCCCAGCAGCAAGAGACAGAAAGAGACATTCCATTTAAAGTAACTGTAGACATTCTAAAATATTTGGGAGTGTACTTGCCAAAGCAAAGCCAAGAACTATATGAATAAAATTACAAAATGTTTTTGCACACAAATAAAATGAGATATAAATAATTGGAAAAAAACTTTATTTGCTCATGGGTAGGCCAAGATAATGTAATAAAAATGAGAATTCTACCTAAATTAATTTACTTATTTAGTGCCATACCAATCAAATTACCAAAAATTATTTTCTAGAACTAGAAAAAAATAATAACAAAATTCATCTAGAACGAAAAAAATCTAGAATATCAAGGCAATCAATGAAAAGAAATTCAAGGGAAGGTGGTATAGCCATTCTAGATCTAAAATTGTATTATAAAGCAGCAATAGTCAGAACTACTTGGTACTGGCTAAGAAATAGAGTGATTTATCAGTGGAATAGGCTAGGTACAGAAAACACAGTAGTCAATCACTATGGTAATCTGTGTTTGATAAACCCAAAGACTCCAACTTCTGGGGTATGAATTCACTATTTGACAAAAACTATGAGAAAACTGGAAAAATCTGGCAGAAACGAGGCATAGACCAACATCTTACATCATATACCAAGATAAAGTCAAAATTGGTACATGATGGGGGGCGGAGCCAAGATGGCGGCTGGTAAGCACGGACTAGAGTGAGCTCCGTACCCGAGTCCCTCCAAAAACCTATAAAAATGGCTCTGAACCAATTCTAGAACGGCAGAACCCACAGAACAGCAGAGGGAAGCAGGGCTCCAGCCCAGGACAGCCCGGATGGTCTCTGGGTGAGCTCTATTCCACACGGAGCTGGGAGCTGGGAGCTGGGAGCTGGGAGCTGGGAGCTGGGAACGGAGTGGAGCAGAGCCCAGCCTGAGCGGCGTGGACGATCCAGACCAGAAGCCTGGCGGAGGGGGCCCTAGCGCCCTGAATATGTGAGCTGCGGCAGTTACCAGACCCCTCGACCCACAAACACCAAAGACTGCGGAGAAGGTTAGTGGGAAAAGCTGCGGGAGTGGAAGGAGTTCGCGGTTCGGCTTCCAGCCCCAGGGGCAGCGGAGGTGGGGCAGCTACAGCTGTTGTTACTTCCGGCTCCAGGCCCACCTGGTGGGGGGAAATAAGTGGCAGATCACAGCAGGGGTGCACAGCCTGCCGAAGATCTGAGCCCAGTCTGGACTGGGGGTCCTTGGGGAAGGAGGAGTGCGGCTCTGACAGAGCTGGCACCTCCCCCCCAAACGCAGAACATAGAACTCTGTAATCTACAAGCAGTCATACCCCACTGAAAAACTCAAGAGTCAAGTTAGTTGGTTGGGAATATGGCCAGGACGCGAAAACGCGCCCAGATTCAGTCTCAGACTTTGGATTCTTTCTTTGGTGACAAAGAAGACCAAAACATACAGCCTAAAGAAGACAGCAAAGTCATAGAGCCTACAACCAAAGCCTCCAAGAAAAAACATGAACTGGCCCCAGATCATAGAAGAACTCAAAAAGGATTTGGAAAAGCAAGTTAGAGAAGTAGAGGAAAAATTGGGAAGAGAAATAAGAAGGATGCGAGAAAACCATGAAAAACAAGTCAATGACTTGCTAAAGGAGACCCAAAAAAATACTGAAAAATACACTGAAGAAAATAACACCTTACAAAATAGACTAACTCAAATGGCAAAAGAGCTCCAAAAAGCCAATGAGGAGAAGAATGCCTTGAAAGGCAGAATTAGCCAAATGGAAAAGGAGGTCCAAAGACCACTGAAGAAAATACTACTTTAAAAATTAGATTGGAGCAAGTGGAAGCTAGTGACTTTATGAGAAATCAGGATATTATAAAACAGAACCAGAGGAATGAAAAAATGGAAGACAATGTGAAATATCTCCTTGGAAAAACCACTGACCTGGAAAATAGATCCAGGAGAGATAATTTAAAAATTATTGGACTACCTGAAAGCCATGATCAAAAAAAGAGCCTAGATACCATCTTTCAGGAAATTATCAAGGAGAACTGCCCTGATATTCTAGAGCCACAGGGCAAAATAGAAATTGAAAGAATCCATCGATCGCCTCCGCAAATAGATCCCAAAAAGAAATCTCCTAGGAATATTGTTGCCAAATTCCAGAGCTCCCAGATCAAGGAGAAAATACTGCAAGCAGCCAGAAAGAAACAATTTGAATATTGTGGAAACCCAATCAGAATAACCCAAGATCTGGCAGCTTCTACATTAAGAGATCGAAGGGCTTGGAATGCGATATTCCGGAGGTCAATGGAGCTAGGATTAAAACCTAGAATCACCTACCCAGCAAAACTGAGTATCATGTTCCAAGGCAAAATATGGACTTTCAATAAAATGGAGGACTTTCAAGCTTTCTCAGTGAAAAGACCAGAACTGAATAGAAAATTTGACTTTCAAACAGAAGAATCAAGAGAAGCATGAAAAGGTAATCAAGAAACGGAAATTGCAAGGGACTTACTAAAGTTGAACTGTTTTGTTTACATTCCTACATGGAAAGATGATGAGTATGATTCATGAGACCTCAGTATTAGGGTAGTTGAAGGGAATATGCATATATATATATGCATATATATATGTTTATGTATATATATAAGTGAATGTGTATGTATGCATGTATCTATGTGTATATGTATGTATGTGTATGTATGTGTATATATATATATATATGTAAAAGAAAGAGAGCAGACACAGGGTGAGTTGAGGATGAAGGGAAGATAGCTAAAAGAAATAAAATGAAATTAAAGGATGAGAGAGTAACTTACTGAGAGAGGGAGATAGGGAGAGATAGAATGGGGTGGATTATCTCCCATAAAGGTGGCAAGAGGAAGCAGTTCTAGGAGAGGAGGGGAGTGGGCAGGTGAGGGGGGAATGAGTGAACCTTGCTCTCATCAGATTTGGCCTGAGGGGGAATACCATACATACTCAGTTGGGTATCTTACCCCACAGGAAAGAAGAGGGAGGAAGATAAAAAAAAAAAAATAAAAGGCAGGGGGATGATGGAGTGGAGGGCAGATGGGGGTGGAGGTAATCAAAACAAACACTTTGGAAAGGGGACAGGGTCAAGGAAGAAAATTCAATAAGCGGGATGGGTTGGGAAGGAGCAAAATGTAGTTAGCCTTTCACAACATGAATATTGTGGAAGGGTTATACATAATAATACATGTGTGGCCTAGGTTGAATTGCTCAACTTCTTAGGGAGGGTGGGTGGGAAGGGAAGAGGGAAGGGAATTTGGAACTCAAAGTTTTAAAATCAGATGTTCAAAAACAAAAAAACTTTTTGTATGCAACTAAAAAATAAGATACACAGGCAATGGGGCGTAGAAATTTATCTTGCCCTACAAGAAAGGAAGGGAAAAGGGGATGAGAGGGGAGGGGGGTGATAGAGGGGAGGGCTGACTGGGGAACAGGGCAACCAGAATATACGCCATCTTGGAGTGGGGGGGGAGGGCAGAAATGGGGAGAAAATTTGTAATTCAAACTGTTGTGAAAATCAATGCTGAAAACCAAATATGTTAAATAAATAAATTGCATTAAAAAAAATTGGTACATGATTTAGACATAAAGAGTGATACTATAAACAAACTAAGAGGGCAAGGAATAGTTTACCTGTCAGATCTATGGAGAAGGGAAGAATTTATGACCAAACAAGAGACAGAGAACATTATGAAATGCAAAATAGATAATTTTGATTATGTTAAATTAAAAAGCTTTTGCACAAAGCCAATGCAACCAAGGGAAGCAGAAAACTGGAAACCATTTTAGAGCCAGTGTCTCAGATAAAGGCCTCATTTCTAAAATATATAGACAGCTGAGTCAAATTTATAAGAATACAAGTCATTTCCCGATTGATAAATGGTCAAAGGATATGAACAGTCAGTTTTCAGATGAAGAAATTAAAACTACCTATCATCAAATGAAAAAAAATGTGCTAAATCATGATTGATTAAAGTAATGCAAATTAAAATATGTCTAAGGTACCAAATCACAGCTATCAGATTGGCTAACATGACAAAACAGGAATATGATGGATGTTGGAGAAGATGTGGGGAAATTGGAACACTAATGCATTGTTTGTGGAGTTGTCAATTTATCCAACCATTCTGGAGAGCAATTTGGAATTATGCCCAACAGGCTATAAATACTGTGCATACCTTTTGATCCAACAATACCACTTCTGGGTCTGTATCCCAAAGAAATCGTAAAAATCGGAAAAGGACACATATGTACAAAAATATTCATAACAGCTCTTTTATGTTGTAGCCCATCAATTGGGGAATGGCTAAACAAGTTATGGTATATGAATGTAATGCAATATTATTGTTCCTTGAGAAATGATAAGCAGGCAGACTTCAGGAAAACCTCGAAAGACTTTTTTATGCATTTCTGAGTTTCTAAACTTTTTCTGTGTCATCTGCTGGCCTTCACATATCATCTGCGGCTTGCACAAAACTCCCCAAAATTTTCCATTTAATTTCTTGTGCCACCTTGCGATGTATTGAAACTATGATGGGGAAAGTTGTGATGTGGAAGGGATAATAGTAATTTAGAACAAATAGGTTCTTTTCCTTTTTCCCTGATCACCTTGGGAAACAAACCTAATGGTGGTATTACTGGATGAGAGGGTAATCACAACTTTGTAACAATTTGGGCATAATTTCTGATTGCTTTCCAAAATGGTAGGATCAGTTTACAGGCTCACCAACACCAGTTTTTCCATGTTTGCTCCAACATTATTCATATTCCACTCCTATCATTTTAGTCAGTCTGATAAATGTCAAATATCTCAAAGTTGTTTTAATTTGCATTTCTCTTACCAGTGATGATTTAGAGCATTTTTCATATGGCTATATATAGTTATGATTTCTTCATTGGAAAATTGCCTGTTCATATATTTTGACCATTATCAATTGGGGAGCGACTCATATTCTTTTAAATTTGTCAAAATTCTCTATGTATTTGAGAAATGAGTCTTTTATCTGAGAAACTATAATTTTCTCCCCAATATTCTACTTTTCTTTTAATCTTGGCTACATTGGTTTTATATGTACAAAATCTTTTTTTTAATTTAATGTAATCAAAATTATTCATTTTGCATCTCACAATATTCTCTCTCCCTTATTTATTCATAAATCCTTTCCTTATCCGTATGTTTGATAGGTAATGTGTTCCACGTTCTTCTAATTTACTTATGATATTTCCCTTTATATTTAGGTCAAGTATCTATTTATCTTGCTAAATTGTCTAAGTTATTGGTCCATACCCAGTTTCTGCCAGACTGCTCTCCAGTTTTCCTGACAATTTTAACCAAATAATGAATTCCTATGCCCAAAGCTTAAATCTTCACTTTGGGCACACACAAGGTTATTATAATCATTTAATCCTGTGTATTAGACATCTACTCTGTTCCATTGAAGTAACTTCCTATTTCTTACTCAGTACCAGAGAGTTTTGATAATTACTACCTCATAATATACTATAGGATCTGGTACTGCTAAGCCTCCTTCCTTTACCTTTGTTTCATTAGTTCTTTTGATATTTTTGACCTTTTGTTCTCCCAAATGAATGTTATTATTTTTTTCTACCTCAATGAAATTTTTTGGTAATTATTTAGTATGGCATTAAATAAGTAGATTAGTTTAAGTAGAATTTTCATTTTATTATAATTGTTCTACACATTCATAAACAATTAATATTTTTCCAATTATGTAAATCTGACTGTATTTGTTTAAAAAGTGTTTTGTAATTATGTTCCTGGAGTTCCTGGGTTGTCTTGGCAGTTATATTCCCAGGTATTTTATACTGTCTACAGTTATTTTAAATGGGGTATCTCTTCTTGCAGGATGTTGTTGGATATATATATATATATATATATATATATATATATATATACATATATATATATATGTATATATATATTTATGTATATATATAAATGCTGATGATTTATGTGCCTTTGTTTTATATCCTGCTACTTTGCTAAAATTATTAATTGTTTCAACTAATACTTTAGTTGAATGTCTAGGATTTCCCATGTATCTCATCATATATGTGCAAAAAAAAAGACAGTTTTAGTACCTAGTTACCTATTCTGATTCCTTTGATTTCTTTTTCTTCTCTTATTGCTACTGCTAGAACTTCCAATACAATACTGAAAAATATTGGTGATAATGGACATTCTTGTTTCACACGTGATCTTATTGAGAAGGCTTCTTATCTTATCCCCATTACAAATAATGCTTGTTAATGATTTTAGGTAGATATTTCTTATATATGAAGGAAAAATCCATTTATACTTATGCTTTCAAGTATTTTTTAATAGAAATGAGTGTTGCATTTTGTGAAAAGCTGTTTCTGCTTCTATTAATGTAATCATATGGTTTTTTGTTACTTTTGTTATTCATGTAATCAATTATGTTAACGATTTTCCTTGTTAAACCATCCCTGCATTCCTGGTATCGATCCCACTTGCTCCAATGTATCAAGTTTGTGATATGTTGTTTTAATCTCCAAGCTAATATGTTATTTAGGATTTTTGCATCCATGTTCATTAATGAAATTGGCCTATAATTTTCTTTCTCTGTTTTTGCTTTTCTCAGTTTAGGTATCAGCACCATATTTGTTTCATAAAAGGAATTTAGTAGGATTTGTTCTTTGTCTATTATTCCTGATAACTTATTTAGTATTGGAATTAATTGATCTTTAAATATTTGGTAGAATTCATCTCTAAATCCATCTAGTCCAGATGATTTTTTCTTAGTAAGCCAATTATGGCCTGTTCGATTTCTTTTTCCAAAATAGGCTTTATGTAGACATTCAATTTCATATGGCCCTTTGACTGAATCCAAATTTCACAGAGAAAATCTCCTTAATAAAAGGGTTTATTCTATAAAACTTGGACTCAGTCAAAAGGCCATCCCCAAGGACATAGAAAGCCACATGTGGCCTTGCGGCCACAGGTTCCATACCCCCGATAGGCAGCATATATTTTTATAAATATTCTTCCATTTTCACTTACATTGTTAAATTTATTGGCATATAATTGGATAAAATAACCCCCAATATTTGCTTTGATTTCATCTATTTTATTTTATTTTGAATTTTATCATTTTAATTTAATGTTTTAGTTTTCAACATTGATTTGCAGAAGATTTTGAGTTACAAATTTTCTCCCCGTTTCTACCTTCACCCCCATTCCAAGATGGCATATCTTCTGATTGCCTCATTCCCCAGTCAGCCCCCCCCTCCTGTCATCCTGCTCCCTCCACCCAATCCCTTTCCCCTTACTTTCTTGTAGTGTAGGAAAAATTTCTATGCCCCATTCCCTAGATATCTTGTTTCCCAGCTGCATGCAGAAACAACTTTTTTTTTGAGCATCTGCTTTTGAAACTTTGAGTTCCAAATTCTCTCCCCTCTTCCCTTCCAACACACCCTCCCTAAGCAGTCAAGCAATTCAACATAGGCCACACATGTATCATTATGTAAAACACTTCCACAATACTCATGTTGTGAAAGGCTAACTATATTTCCTTCCATCCTATCCTGTCTCCCTTTATTCAGTTTTCTCCTTTCACCCTGTCCCTTTGCAAATCTATTTGCTTTTGATTACCTCCTCCCCATATCTTCCCTCCCTTCTATCATCCCCCCTTTTTCATCCCCTGCCCTTTACTTTCCTGTGGCGTAAGACACCCAATTGAGTGTTTATCTTATTCCCTCCTCAAGTAAAATCCCATGAGAGCAAGATTCATTCATTCCTCCTCACCTGTCCCGTGTTCCCTTCCAACAGAACTGCTTTTTCTTGCCACATTTTATGTGAGATAATTTACCCCATTCTATCTCTCCCTTTCTCCCTTTCTCAATATATTCCTCTCTCATCTGTTATTTTATTTTTTAGATATCATCCCTTCATAGTCAACTCACCCTGTGCCTTCTGCTACATATATGTATATTCATTTCAACTGCCCTAATACTGAGAAAGGATGCATGAATTACACGCATCATCTTTCCATGTAGGAATGTAAACAAAACAGTTCAACTTTAGTAAGTCTCTTAGAATTCTCTTTCTTGTTTGCCATTTCATGCTTCTCCTGATTCTTGTATTTGAAAGTCAAATCTTCTATTCAGCTCTGGCCTTTTCACTGAAAAAGCTGGAAAGTCCTCTGTTTTATTGAACGTCTATATTTTGCCTTGGAGCATTATACTCATTTTTGCTGGGTAGGTGATTCTTGGTTTTAATCCTAGCTCCTTTGACCTCTGGAAAATCATATTCCAAGTCCTTTGATCCCTTAATGTAGAAGCTGCTAGATTTTGTGTTATCCTGATTGTGTTTCCACAATACTCAAATTGTTTCTTTCTGGCTGCTTGCAGTATTTTCTTCTTCACCTTGGAACTCTGGAATTTGGTGACAATATTCCTAGGAGTTTTCTTTTGGGGATCTTTTTCAAGAGGCAATTAGTGGATTCTTTCAATTTCTATTTTTTCTTCTGGTTCTAGAATAATAGGGAAGTTTTTCCTTGATAATTTCTTGAGAGATGATGTCTAGGCTCTTTTTTTGATCATGGCTTTCAGGTAGTCCAATAATTTTTAAATTATCTCTCTTGGATCTATAGTTATTTGATTTCCAATAAGATATTTCACATTGTCTTCCATTTTTCATTCCTTTGGTTGTGTTTTATAATATGTTTATTTCTCATAAAGTCACTAGCTTCCACTTGCTCCTATCCAATTTTTAAGGTGATATTTTCTTCATTGTTCTTTTGGACCTCCTTTTCCATTTGGCTAATTCTGCCTTTTAAGGCATTCTTCTCCTCATTGGCTTTTTGGAGCTCTTTTGCCATTTGAGTTAGTCTATTTTTTAAGGTGTTATTTTCTACAGTATTTTTTTGGGTCTGTGTTAGCAAGTAAATGACTTATTTTTCATGGTTTTCTTGCACCACTCTCATTCCTCTTCCCAATTTTTCCTCTACTTCTCCTACTTGCTTTTCCAAATCCTTTTTGAGCTCTTCCATGGAGTGAGACCAATTTGTACTTTTTTTAGAGGCATTTGATGTAGACTCTTTTACTTTGTTGACTTCTTCTGGCTGTATGTTTTAATCTTCTTTCTCACCAAAAAGAGATTCTAAAGTCTGAGTTTGAGTTTGAGTCCTTTTAAGCTCCCTGTTCATGTTCCCATCCAGCTGTTTGACCTTTGACCTTTTTGTCAAGTACAACTGCTTGTAGAGTAGAGAGTACTTTGTCCAAAGCTTTAGGGGCTGCGCTGCTGTTTTCAGAGGTACTTCTACTCCACCATCACCACAAGCTCTGCTACGCCAGCTCTTCTCCTCCCACAAGAACCACCAACCAGGACCATGACCCAGATTCAAGCAGGGTAAAGCAAGAGAACCTGCCTCTGCACCAGCAAAGCACTCCTTGCACTCTCACTTCTATCTGCTGCTTGATTCCTCCCACCGAGTGAGTCAGGGACTCCAGAAGCAGCTGACGCAGGAGCTCTGGAAGCAGCAACAGGAACTTCATGCTACTGCCACCACTGCCACCACTGTGCCCCCTCCACTACCTCCAGGGCTGGGGCTGCGGTGCTCTCACCCTTATGCAGCAGTGTTCTCGCTAACCTACTCTTTGGTCTTTGGTCCTTGTGGGTTGAGAAGTATGGTGACTGCCACAGCTCAATCATTCATGGCCCTCAGACCTGCTCTCCCCAACTCCTGGTGTGGTTGGTCCTGGCGTGGCCCACACTAGGCTACGCTCTGCTCCCAGCCCTTTGCAATAGACCCTTCCCAGCAACCATCCAGGCTTTCCTGGGCTGGAGACCTGCTTCCTTCTGCTATTTCATGGGTTCTCCAGCTCTAGAATTTGTTCAGAGCCATTTTTATACAGGTGTTTGGAGGGATTTGGGGGAGAGCTTGAGCAAGTCTCTGCTTTCCAGCTGCCATCTTGACCTATGGTTAAATTTAAAATGTAAGCATTTATATCTCAGAAATTGCCAGTAGACAAATTGAGGCTAAATTTCTTGTTTTATTAATTGCCTTTTCTTTAAATAGTGCTAATCACGCAAATTAAATGTATAAGTACATGCACGCATGTTTCTCTCCCCTCCTCCCTTAATAGCCCTATTGCTATACATACACCAGCATATGCTTGTGTTGCTTTATAAACCTTGAGATTGAGCCCAGCAGGAGCGAGGTAGAGAGTTTAGGGAATGAATTTATCAGCAGCCGGGATGGCTGGAGACTCACAACAACAACAACAACAACGACACACAAAAGGAAATGGCACTTCAAAGTTTGTGAAGAGTTTTGCATACATCATCTCATTGGAGCCTCACAACACTCACTAACTATAGCCCAATTGTGCCTCTTTCTACATAATGCATACCCCGTCTATAAGTCAGGAACAAAGAGATTTAGTTTTTAGCAGTAGAATTACCATTACCTTGAAATAACCCAAATCTCTCAATACTCAATGGCTAAGGCCTTAGTGAATTACTTTATCCATTTTAAATAAAAATATTTAATGTAGTAAAAAAGCTGAAGCTAGAAAGGGGAGAACTGCCTGGCTCTCCAGGCCCAGGGTTTCTATCCTTCAAAAAGCCAGCTCACTAGGCATCCAAGCTCCCCATCCATGAAGGTTTTCTGTTTCATTTTTCTAGGAAAACAACGTAGTATAGTGGATATATAGACAAGAGAATCAACTGCATAGAACACAGTAGCTAATGAGATCACCAAGTAAGACAAAAGAAAAGGAAGAGAGAACAGACATAGGATTGAACTTTGAGGGGACACAAATGAAGATCCAGCAAATAAGATTGAAAAGGAACAATCAGGTGAGAAGAGAACCAGAAGAGAGCAATGTTACAAAAAGGAGTCCTAGGTTTGGAGCCACGATGGATCTGGCTTCAATTCCTTGGAAACTTACTGTACAACTGTATTTTCTGTCCAACTAAAGGTAAAACTCTTGCAACTTTCATGAGAACCATTCTCACTTGCTTCCTGAGAAATCATGGAACCAAGGCACACGTCTGTGCCTTAAATTTCTTATCTGTGCCCCTGGAATAGTAACACCTGTAATATTCATGTCACAGAGTTGTGAGCTTGAAAGGAGGTGATATATGTAATGTGTTGTTTGAAACCTAAGGTGTTGGGGTGGAGCCAAGATGGCTGCATGAAAACAGCGTCTTACTGGAGCTCTCTCACAGGGTCTGTCAGATTCCTATAAAAAAGTGAATTTGAGCAGATTTGAGAGAGTCAGAAACTGCGAGCAGTCTGTGTGGGGCAAGTTTCCGAGGCGGGAGAGTCTGAAAGGCCGAAAGCACGAATCTGTAGGCTCAGAGAGTGCTCAGCATGGGGCGCGCGGAGCTGCTCCAGACCAAAGTGGAAGCGGCCGGCTGGGAAATCCACTTGGGAGACAGGCTGGGAGAAAGCTGGGCGCCAGAAACCGGAGGAGATCCCCAGGCCTCCCAACACAGGACAGCAGTCTGTGGAAGCGAGGAGAGGCAGCACAATGCCACCGGCCAGGAAAATACCTACTCCTGAGGCTTGCAGCCCGAAGGGATGAAATGCGGATTCTTGAGAGACATAATGGCCAGGCAAATAGCTCTAATCCCTCTCCCCCCTAACCCAGAGAATTCCTTGGGGAAAAAAAAAAGAACGCTGGAATAGAGGAGAAAGAAGTGGGGCTTCAGTGGTCAAATAGTAGAAGTTCATTAGTCCCAGAGGGGCAGAGTCGGCAGGGGTCAATACCAGGAACCTAGACGTAATCTTGCTCCCCCAGGGGAAGTGCCACACATCAGCTCAAACAACAAACAGCTGAGACCATTGCTGAAAAGCAACAGTGTTGGAGAGCACCCATAGGGAATGAGAAGTCAGGGAGCCAGACCCCTCCCCCACACCTCAGTGTTTGAACAATCTGGGTAGCAGCTTCTGTGCGGGTATAAGATTCACCCACAGCCAGCACCCAGAAAGCTGCCAACAGCACAGGTTCTTCTGATCTGCTTAAGCAAGGGAAGCAAGGTGAAGGGGTTGACAAGCTTACTTTTAATTCAGCATTCAAATATTATTCAGTTAGTTCAGGGGAAAAAGCCAGCACCCTGAACTTCAAAACAAAATGCAAACAAATTACAAACATCAACAGACTTTGTCTGATTCAAATCCTAACACAGTTACCAGAGTTCAACAAAATCTCAACATCCAGATTTACAAGCTGGAGGGCTCCTTAGCTACAGCTGCCCGGAGTCTCCTCATCAACACCATCTCCAGAGCCCCGCACAAATGGCTCTGTCCTCCCTACTTATAGGGTTTCAGACATCATCAAACATCATCTGAATCACCAGAGCTCAGGCTCTGGTGATTGGTTCTTGAGTTGGCCCCTCCCCTTAGGACCCTGGGAGGTTCACATCCACATGGATTAGGTTAACACCTAATGGGGTTTGGGCCCGGGGCCCAAACTCACTGAGATAAATTGAGTCACTCAAAGAAAACAAAGGCCATTCTCATTACACTCAGGAAACTGAAGGCTATAATTCTAGACTCACAATCCCCAGAATAAGAAAGCTGGGACAGAGAGCCCTGAGTCCCAAAGGCAGAATTTGTTGTGAAGCCAGGAAAAGGCAAACCAACATGAAGAAGAACACAAAAAAACTGAGGACAATAGATTCCTTTTATGCAGACAGGAATGATCAAAATACCAATTTGGAAGAGGACAGCAGTGACACTATAGATCCATCTGATACCTCAAAAGGTAATGTGAACTGGTCTCCAGCCCAAAAAGCATTACTGGAAGAGCTAAAGGAGGATTTTAAAAACCAAATTAGGGAGGTAAAAGAAAACATGGAAACCTAAGGTGTTGTAAAAATGCCAGTTGTTTTTATTTTTTCGGAAGTGTTGGTATTTCAGGTACAGGTTAGTCAAGAAAGCCACTTCCAGTTCTAAGAGTTTGTAATTCTCTATTGAGGAGAAGGATGGGGAAGAAGCAGGGGATTATGTTACAGTTTTTTGGAGTGTCTTTCTCTGTCTGGAGTTTCCTGGAATGATTCTCACATTAAGAAGCACAAGTAGCCTTTCAAAATGATGCAATGTTTTTTGAAAGTGATATAATACCACATAAAGATGTGTGTGGCCTCCTCATAGTGCCAAGGAGACATATGACAATTAAGGATAACCCTCCCAGTGATGGAAAGAAATATATCATCTCCTTCATTCATTTTTCTTCCGAAGTATTAATGCAAACTCATTCAAACTTCTGAGAATCTGGAACGAATATCTGAATGTCTCTCTCACCAGTTGATCTGATTGTAATCACAGTAGGGGAAATGAGTCAGAAACAATCTCAGAAAAAATAAGTTTATTAAAAGAACAGCTCCTCTTGTCCCTTATACCATACATGGTAGAGGCAATCTGAGCTTATTTCATAGAGAGTTCATTTTCATGTCAGGATGTCCTTGGTTCAAATATTACCTCTAGGCATATTGTTTAACATTCAGTGCTTCCAGGCAAAGCTAAGATTATACTTCATAGAACAATTGCCTATTTATATTGATGGATGAAGTTTCCTCAGTAGAAATTCCCTGGAATCCCTAGAGGCAGCTAGGTGGCACAGTAGATGGAGCATTGGGTTATAGTCAGGAAAACCTGAGTTCGAATCTAGCCTCAGACACTTATCAACCCTGTGATCCCAAAGAAGTCATTAAACCTCTGTTTGATTCACTTTCCTCAATTGCAAAATGACCCATCTCCTAGGGTGGTTGTAAAGATTAAATGAGATAATAATTGTGAAATTCCTAAACCAGTGGAAATCACAGATCCAATCTTAAGGAAAAAAATGACCTATGTAATACAACATAACTGTTATGAAGGCTAAATTAGCTGAAGCTTTACAAAATTTAGAGTATTACATGTCATTTATTACAATTACTAATTGAAAGATTGTTGTCCACTTCAGAGGACTATCCAGGTCCCCCATAAAGAAGAACTTTTATCCTAATGAACAATCCCCATCAACTTCCCCACCCTCCTACCAACTCCCCAAAAGACTAGAAGTTGGCAGAGTTGTTATTCCCTCTACCCCCACCCTAAAAAGCTAGTGAGCAAAAGGGCTTGAGGAGATTAGGCTTTGTTTCTGAATGAAACATGAGAGAAATTGCTTGGAATTGGAATTGGAGAACTGAGACTCTCTCTAGACTAGCCATTGTTCTTGAACCATTGGGAAGTGGGAAGTTCAGGGGCAGCCTCTTCCAATAGTAAGAGTAAGACCGGGTAGTATTACTGGTTCTACCCACCCCATAGGGCCACTGTGAGCAAAGGGCTTTGTAAAATTGAAAGAGGTGTGTTAATGTGATGCTATATCATTTTGTGCAATGCTATACTACGTTGTGTTATATATCACATATCATACCTCACCACACTAACTACACCACAGGCATGGAGTCAATAAGAGATAAGTTTAGAAAGGTAGATTCAAAGCCAAATAATAGAAAGCTTTGAAACATCATTCAAACTCAACAGAGGACTTTTAATTTTATCACACAGACATTCATGAGGCCATGAAATTTTCTGAGCACAGGAAAGACGTGGCCTGATCTCAGTTTAAGAAAAATGATTCTAGTTGAGTAATGAATTATGGAGGGGTGTGTGTTGATGATACTCCTCAAGACTTCATTATTATTAGTGTGTCTGTGTTACAAGAAGTTATCAGTAAATCAGAACCAAACTTCTAATCAAAAGAACTGAACTGGAGTCCCAGCTCAGTCACTCAATTTCTATGTCACTTCATCTCTCTGAGAATCAGTTTTTTGCATTTCCAAAGATGATAATCCCACTCCCCACCAACTTTACAGAGTAGTTGCAAGGATCACATGAAATAATGTATTTAAAGTATTTTGTCAACCAAAAAAGTGAAATATCAATATGGAACAGAGTTCTGGCAAATGCTCAGAGGGACTGAGATAGTACATCCCCATAGGCTAGGGATTTTGCTTCAGGAATAGTTGTGATGCCCTATACTGGGAGTACTTTGAAGAGACTGTGGAATATATGTGGAACATCTTGGCAGACAGGCTAAACCAAGTTGATGATACCTGACAAGCCTCCAACCCATTGGTTAATTAGGGAGATGTCTACCCCAATCATGTGAAGGCTTCCCCCAGCAGAATGGGTAGATGAGAATAATTTGTTCTAATGATTATGAAGGGAAATGAAACAAGTGCTGAGAGCTTGATTAGACATCATAGACGCCAAGGTCAGGCACTTCATCCTGAGCCATCACCAGTGTCTTGACTTTGGTCTCGCCACTGGGCTTCAGTGACTCTGGAAGAGAGTGAGGCAGATGAGTTTGTGCCACTCTGCCTTACTTAAATCTAATTCACATGTAAGTCAAGACATCACCCCATGGCATCTTTGGTCCTCTTTGGAGGGGAGAAGGGAGGGAGGGGAAGAAAATTTGGAGCTCAAAAGCTGTGGAAGTGAGTGTTGTAAACCAAAATTTTAAAAATTACATATTTGAAAAAGTAAAGGATGAATAACAACTGCTTCCAGTCTGCTAATTAGATGATGCTGAGTACTGAGGCCTGAAGAAAGGGAGAGGTGGAAGTGGACATCTGATAATTTCATTCATCAGATGCATTAGAGTGTGGTCTGACAACACTGTTTCTCCAGTCCTATATTGTGTGGTTGTTATCTCTTAAACTCCTTTCCATGCCAATGCTCTTTCCACTGGAGAACACTACCTCACTCTAAGGCCTCTCCCATGTGTAGTCATCACTGTCAGTCAAGTAGGAATAAGTAGCTTAGTTCTAACAAGGCAGAAACAATGGCCATTTTAACTACTTTCCTTTCAGCTGTGCCCTTAGGGGATCTCAGTGATCTCTTTTGGCCTCTGTGTTCTTTTATATTTTTTGTGAAAGAGATTAGTCTAGAGGTCAGGAGCGGAAGCCACAGAACTCTGGAGTCAGAGAGCAGGATAAGTTTTGTGGCCCAACTAGCATTGATGCCTTGAGAAGCAAGAAGTGATTTTCAGAAATGACCTTTTGGACCCAGGCCAGAAGAAGCTGAGATGGAGGTTCATTTGACCACTTCTGCATGGGAACTTAGTGGGACCAGTGCTGTGTATGAGACAAAATAACTTGAACCTCTTCTTTCCAAAGACTAAGATGGTTTAGGGGAGAATATACCCCTAGGGCCCCGGGCAAAATATTTGTAGAAATGTACCTATATTTGTTCCTGTTAAATCTTTGAAGTAAATGTCTGTCTGTGAAAGCTAATCGATGTTAAGTGATTAACCAGAACTGTGTCAATATTAACTGGTACCTAAGAGTGTGTCTATGTTTAGAGGTGGGGGAGTTGATCCAATGGTAATAGATAAATGTAAACCTTAACCATTCATGATACCCTAGAACACTGGGGAAAGATGAAGCAAGTCTGGTTGTAAGGAGAGAGAGCCACAACATACATGCTACAAAAATATAAGGAAGATAAAAATGAAGGAGTTCCTACCCTCAGGGAATCCATATTTGCAGTTCATATTCAGATATAGAAAGAGAAAAAAATCAGGGGAAAGAGAGAGAGAATGAGAGTGAGTGAGCGAGAGAAAGAGAGAGAGAGAGAGAGAGAGAGAGAGAGAGAGAGAGAGAGAGAGAGAGAACAGTAACAACTGTGGAGTTATGAAGGATTCATAAAAGAGGTGACACCTGAACTGAGGCTCAAATGAAGATTTCTGAGAAATAAAGGATCATGTTCTTGTCCTGGAAATCAGCTTAAACAACTGCACCTTACCAAGAGATGGGATGTTGAGTTCAAGAATGAGAAGTAGGCCAGTTTGGCAGAAATGAAGGTTGTGAAGTGATAATAGATAACATAAAGCTGAAAAGGAGGTAGGAAACATTGTATAGGACCTTAAATTTCAGGCAAGCCAGTTTGTACTTTATTGTAGAGGCAATAGACCATCCTGGAAAAGGGGATTAAAAATGTTACCAATGTGCCTAATGAAGATTATTTTGAGACTTGGGAGCCTGTTATACTGCTCTCACTTGTAAACCCTGAGATCTTGAGAAATGCAGCATGCCTGTCCCCTGAAAACCAAGAATGATTCATTTCTGTTTTGAGGGTCTTCTAGAAAGGAAAATGTAGAGAGGAAAGTTGCCCCCAAAACTTGAGAAATGTAGTTATTGGAAACCCCATCTGATGAGTCATTTCCCTTTGTAGTAGATAGTCAGGGACCTCAACTCACCAAATGGAAAATAAATGTCTAGGACATTCTTTTCATTCACTAATATATGGTTGTTAAATGAATGAACTTTTATCTTGATTCATCATCACCAAATTATTCAAATTTTGAGGGAAAAATAGTTTCTGGCCACTATTTGATTGTAGCCATGATGAGAAGAATGAACCATAAAGCAGGTCAGAAAACAGGAGTCTATTATCAGGAGCAAGGTTCTAAACAGATGTTTTACCAGCAGAGGGTTCAGCCTCAAGGTCAGAGGACCCTGCTGGTCCCTGGGCTTCTAGGTGAGCCTCTTCCATAGCCAACAACCCCTGTGAACATTATCTTCCCTCCACCCACTCTCCAAAATAATAGATGTTAACACAGCTATTCTCCCAAGGAAAACACAGAAAGAATATTTTTTTTAAATGTCCTCTGTGTGTGTGTGTGTGTGTGTGTGTGTGTGTGTGTGTGTGTTTTCTTGGGACAAATCAAGGAAAAATTGTGTGAATTAGATCATCAAGAAGATTAAAACTCAGTGAGTACAAAATATATGTTTCAATCAGGTAGTAAGGAACTAACAGACAATTTCTTTTATTGTGAATAACATCTCTCAGGTAATTCTATATAACTCTTTAGCCAAGGGGAGAAGGGTCTCACCAAGAAGAGGCTTGCTGGACATTTTGCATTTGGATCACTGAGAAGACTTCAACATGGAGCACTTTGTTTGGGCCTCTGCTATGTATTGATCACATTTAGCCTTTTATTGTAATCCTCTCTGTGTGGTTTTACTTCCTACCCCCTTTCCTGGTGACTAGGGACCTAGTAACTCACCCTTTGATTGTGTCAGGGATGACAAACTTCTTCAAGTCTTGTAGCTCAGTGCTGAAGTACTAGGTGTTTTGAAATAAGAAGGAATCACCTCATTGGCTACTGAGCCAGAGAAAGGATGCTTCAGTGGACATTTTTAAGAAGAGATAGTTCAGACTCCCTTGTTTTGATTCGTGTACAGGCATAACTTGGAGACATTGCAGGTTTGGTTCTAGACCACCCCAGTAAAGTAAATTCACAGTAAAGCTAGTCACACAAATGTTTTGGCTTCCTAGTTTATGTAAAAGCTGTGGTTACACTATACTGTAGTCTGTTCAGTGTGTAGTAGTATTATGTCTTAAAAAACTCCATATGTACCTTAATTTAAAAATACTTTGTTGCTAAAAGGCTAATCATCATCTGAGCCTTCAGTGAGTCACAATCTTTTTGCCAATGGATGGTCTTGCCTCAGTGTTGATGTCTGCTGACTGATCAAGGCAGCGGTGGCTGAAGGCTGGGGTGGCTGTGGTAAGTAAGACAACAATGAAGTTTGCCATATTGATTGACTCTTCCTTTCACTTGAATACTTAGAGACCATTGTAAGGTTGTTATCTGGCCTAATTTCAATATTGTTGTGGCCTCAGGAAATATGGAGGCCCTGTGGGGGTGGGGGTGAGAGAGTGAGAGAGAGAGAGAGAGAGAGAGAGAGAGAGAGAGAGAGAGAGAGAGAGAGAGAGACAGAGAGAGAGACAGAGAGAGACAGAGAGAGAGAGAGAGAGAGAGAGAGCGCTAAACCAGAGCGGTTGACAGAGTAGTCAGAACAGACATAAACTGCATCAATTAAGTTTGCCATCTTATTGGGGTGTAGTTTGTGGCACCCCAAAATAATTACAATAGTGACATCAAAGATCATTGATCACAGAAAACCACAAAAGATATAATAATAATGAAAAAGTTTGAAATATTGTGAGAATTATCAAAATATAACACAGAGACACAATGTGTGTACACGCTGTTGGAAAAATGTTGTCAATACTTATATGAACTGAGGCTGAGAGAAGTGAGCAGAACCAGGAGAATATTGTACACAGTCATAGTAACGCTGTGACATGATCAACTATGATTTACTTAGCTCTTCTGGGTAATACAATGTTCCAAGACAATTCCAAAAGATTCTTGATGGAAAATGCCATCCACATCGAGAGAAAGAATTGATGGGGTCTTAATGCATATTGAAACAGACTATTTTCACTTTTTGGAGTTTTTTTAAAATGTTTTTTCTTTGGTTCTGTTTCTTCTTTCGCAAAATGACTATTGGAGAAATATGCTTTACATTATTACACATATATAATGTATATCATATTGCTGACCATCTTGGGGAGGGGGAGGACAGGGAGGGAGAAAAATTTGGAATTCAAAATCTTTCAAAAATGAATGTTGAAAATTTTCTTTACATGTAATTGGAAAAAATAAAATGCTATAAAAAAAGAAAATGACTTCAATAGACTTACTTGTCACAGGGTTGTGACAAACATTTAATCTGTAGAAAAAGCAATTTCTGTGAAGTGCAATAAAGTGAGATATGCCTGTATGTGGCAAGAAGTTTTCAATCGTACAAAGTGCTGATGGGTTTTATATATAAACCTCCAAGCACATTGGGAAGTAATACAGTTATAAATTGTCACAGAATGTTTTAAGTTTGTGTTTGTTGAATGTACTCTTTTAAATGTTCTATGCATAGCATTCCTTTTGTGTATAAGAAATAAATATAAATATAGAAGTAAATATATAAATAAGAAGTAAAAATAACCACATCTGATTCATATTGCACAGTGAATATCTTTCCACATTGTCTTTTGGAGAAATCCTAGATATAAGTCTGATACTAAGCTTTAAATAATTTGTTCTCTAGAGCCTTTGAGGGGAGTTAGCAAGGAGTTGAGGAGAGGTGGAGACACATTAGTGCAGCATTCCAACTCCCAATTAGAGAAAGGAAAAAATGAAATTATCCCAAGATGAGATTTCCGATTGTTATACTATAGGCTGTCACTATGGAGTACAGAGTTTGCTGGACAGTACTCATCATTTCTATTCCCTCCTCCCTTCTGGGAAAAGGTGTAGAGAAGTCCTCAAAGCCTCAATTATCTTCTCCATGAGGAGGAAGGGAGCAGGGGTTGATTTCAGATATGACCTTTGTGGTCACTACCTTCTCATCCCAGCCGGGTGGTGCAGTGCCTTGAATGCTGTTTATGGGGACTGAAGGATGTCAATTCAAATCCAGCCTCAGACACTTACTGGGTGTGAGACCCTGGGGAAATCACTTAACTTCCATCTGCCTCAGTTTCTGATCTGTACAATGGGGTTAATAATAGCACTTGCCTCATAGAATTGTTGTTAAGATCAGATGAGATAGTATCTCTAAAGCACTTGGCACAGTACCTGTCAAGCAGTACAGGCTTAATAAATGCTTATTCCTTTTCTTCCTTTTCCCTCTCCTTCTTCACATCTGACACACCAATTAGCTAGCTTTTAGCCTAAGGGAAAGATATGGGTTTCAAATCCAAATGGCTACTTTATGCTATTTTGTGGAGTTTATACTAGATGAAAAGTTATTAATGTAATCATAATTCACCTGAGCTCCTAGTTAGGAGAATGCCTGACACATCGAAACTTTGTCCTGCTTTCTTCTGTGTTTTTTCTACCTAACTCCTGACTTTTAATCTTCCTCCTTTCTTGGCATAGGCTAGGTAAAATTACTTACCTTCATGACTAACTCTAAGTTTCTTTATATAGATGAAGCAAAATCAAAATAGAGGAAATGCTTAAATAAAAGACATGAAAAGAATATATTAACAGTGCTTGACACTAAAACAGGGGAGAAGGGGAGAAGTTGGAGAAAGAGTACATCTTTTAGAACTTCCCTCAGTCCTTGAAGGGGCGATGACAACCAGAAGCCTCAGTCCAATCTTTGTTCCAAGATGCCTGAAGTGACCCAATGACCCAACTTTCTCTCTCTCTTCTTTGCCACAGTCCAGTTAGCTCTTGCTTTCAGTGTCTCACCATGTCTGTCTTTGCCTATGTGTGTATTTCTTTTTCTCTCTGTCTCAATCTCTTCCGGTCTCTCTCTCTCTCTCTCTCTCTCTCTCTCTCTCTCTCTCTCTCTCTCTCTCTCTCTTCCCTTCCCTCTTTCTGCCTCTCCATCTCCCCCTCTCCCCCCTCTGTTTCTCTGTCCCTCTCTCTTTCTGTATTTCTCTTTCTCCTTCTTTCTCCACCCATTGTCCCTGTGCTCTAGCTTCTCTTTGGCTCAGTTTGTAAAGTCCTTGTTGCTTTGAGGATACTGTCTACCTTGATCATATAAAAGGCACAAAGGATATGACAGAATGTAGGATAACTCCAAATGTGCAAATCTGGTTGGCTAAGAGGATGGTGATGCAGAAATAATGAAGTTTGAAAAAAAAGAATAGCTTTGGGTGAGGGAATAGGAAAGATACTGAGTTTCATGTTGGTCATGTTGAGTTTGAGATGCCTGTGGGCCATCTAAGAGGAGTTATCTAGTAGGCATCAATGATATATGACTGCAGTTCAGGAGTGAGTCTAGTGCTAGATACACAGATTTTGGAGTAATTTTCTACTGTCACCATTGCTCAAACCTTGCATTCCTCATGTCTTTTTTCTTGAAGATTGTGTGTATGTGTACTTTCCAAAGCATGACTCATATCTGCCTTCCCTTTCAGAGGTCATGACCTTCCCTCTCAGAGGTCATGACCTGGCGCAGCTAGGTGGCACAGTGACCTTGGGCAAGTGCCTTAACCCCAGTTGCCCTCCTTTCTCCCTCCAAAAAAAAAAAAACAAAATCCAGAGGTCATTACCTTCCGGCTCACATATCATGAAAATCTAAATGACTCTATGAGCTGACGTGTTAATGCCTGGCTAGGTTGCCAGTCAGTTTTCAAACACTGATTACACTCCCTTTTTTTTTTTGAAGGAAAAGAACTTTTGTTTATTAAAAACATATAAAACATAAGTTAAAAACCACATTTGTCAAAGACTCAAATACAGAGTACCACTGTGAGGACTGTGGGATGACTGGTTGGGAGTGTGTATGTTATGGTTCCATGGGAGAGTTTGGCTCCTTGGTTCATTTTTATGTAACTTTTTAAGATTAAAGAAGTTAACTCACAAAGTGATAATTCAAATAACTGTTTGAAAACGATGAGATGAACAAATAAGGAAGATTTCATGAAGTTTTCTTCATAAGGGAAAGCTGAGTCACTTGTTCCAGGAGGCTCTAATTTGAACTACTGAAAGTAGTAGTGAAGGACATGCTTCAGAAGAGTGATGACTCAGCAGGTGATGGAAAACTGTGCTCCAAGGGAACTCTGTCAGGAGGTGGGTAGCATGCTTCATCTTTTGGTCTTTTGGAATTGTGGTTTGCATTCCACTGATCAGAGCTGTCCAGTCTTTCAGAGTTGTTGTTTTTGTTGGTTTTATAATGCTGTTACTGAATACATTGTTAAGTTTCCCATTTACATTTTAGTTTGGTTCAGGCTACCTGACAGCATGTTTGACACCTTTGGTGCACAGACATTTAAGGGTCTTAGTTTTGAGGTTTCCTTTTTTAGATTTTTGTCTCTTATAAAATTATTCTTCTTATATTATAGCTATTTTAAGGTATTTTGTTAGATGAATATGCATAGGCAGGTCCTCCTTCCCACAAACACACATACCTTCCTCTAGAGCACTTTTTATTAGATTTGAATGGCCCCAGGCAAATCAAATTTTCCTCCCCCTTTAAAGAACTCCATTCTTGGTCAGGGAACAGACATTCCTAGAATTAAGCTATGGTCCAGAAAACCTAAACTTGTTCCCAAACACCACCTTCTTAAATGTCTTTCTACTTCCCAAATCTGTTTTTTTTTCTCAATTGATTGCCTTTAATTTGTAGTAGCGATTAAATCACTACCTGTGTTACCAACACTCTTCTGTTTATTGTTCAATTCTTGGTAATAATTCTGATTTTAGATTCTTTCAGGTGATACCGTATGCAATCATGAGAATAATCTGAAGTTGGAATTAGCTAACAGGCTTGATAAATCTTGTTAGGCTCTATCATGTCAT
Source organism: Trichosurus vulpecula (assembly GCF_011100635.1). Taxonomy (NCBI): domain Eukaryota; kingdom Metazoa; phylum Chordata; class Mammalia; order Diprotodontia; family Phalangeridae; genus Trichosurus; species Trichosurus vulpecula. Next base: position 24,396,307 of record NC_050575.1, on the reverse strand, counting down.
GGATATGCACCTAGGGAAGACAACAGACCTCATTATTATTATCATCATCATCATACTGACAAATGGCTGCCTCAGTAGCCCTCAGTAAGGAGCCACCAAACACTACTATTTGCTTCTTGAACCTAATTGGATGACCCGTGCACTGAAATCATCCTTTCTTGGAGAACAAATCACTGTTTCCTTCTCTGAGAGTCCCTCCTCTTCGGAAAAAGTCGTATCTATTAAATTCTATTCTTGATCTGATTCTCACTAACAGGGAGGACATCGTTCCTAGGGGAAAATGAGGAGAAAAGAACACCTTATTGTATATTGTATGGTTTAGAAGAAGAGGAAAACTAGACATGCTGCCTAGATTTTGAAGAACAGATTTTTGAAGAACAGTTTGGAGATAGGATGTACTAAAATTCTACAGGGAAATATAGGGATGAAAAATCCTTAAGAATAAAAGTTTAAAAACCATAAGCAGAAATATTGCCATAGAGAAGGAAAATTTGAAGTTACCCAGATATTGATGTAGATAACCAGATAGAGAAGCAACCAACTTAGATTTTAACAGTGCATGTAAAACAAAAAATAAAACCATACACATATGATGTAAGCAAGGCCAGGGAACAGGATGAATGCAAGAACATTGAATAAGAAAAGCATCAGAACTGCCGGCTTTTGGAATGAGCTAAAGCTGATGAGAAAAGCTAAATGTTTGTTGGTTTTTTAAAAAATGCTACTGGTGGGGAAAGAGAAGGATCAAATAAACTATATGACTGCCTGGGTAAATGAAATAATAATTATGACTGAGAGAAGACAAAGATGCTCCATATTTAATCTGCTTCTGGAGCTGGTGCCAAGTATAAAATATCCTTTGAGAGAGAGAAAGAGAAGTTAGAGAGAAGAGAAAGAAAAAGAGAATTAAAAGACTGTTATGGTTTTACCTTACATCTTGCAAATTGATGATGATAAGAGACAGAAAAAGTCAGTGTGAGAATGACATTAAGAAGGATACACATACATTATTTGTAGCAATGATTTGGTCTGTCTTCTGTAAATAATTTGCAAGTGTGCTAGAAGAGCCATTAACTTCTTCATACCTTTGACCTACCATCCTATTACTGAGTGTGGAAGGAACAATACCCTAAGGAGACAAGGGCACAGGACCCCAGAGTTAGTGTTTAAAGGGTAATGGACACAGATGCAGGACTTCATATAATAGCAGACAGTAAAGATATATGAGCCCCAGTGGCGAGGAGACAGTCCCTGGCAACAGAGAGGTTCCTGGTAGCAGAAAAATGGCCCCCTCCCTACTGCTAGGGGTCACTCCCTTACTCAACAAACTTCAGTGGCTTCTTATTTTCTCCAGGATCAATACAAAATCCTCTGCTTAGCATTCAAAGCCCTTCATAACCTAGCTTGCTCCCAGCTTTCCGATCTTCTTTCACCTTACTCCCTACCAGGTAATCTTTGATCTAGTGATACTGGCCTTCTGGCTATTCCACAAACAAGCATTCCATTTATTAATTGATTGTCACAAACAGTGGGAAAAGACAGGTCCAATGAAGGCCATTGCTTACTGTTATCTAGTATTGATTGCCCCTCTCACATTGCCACCAATAAAACACTCAGTGATCATTATACAATTCTTCCTCAGGAAGGGCTTAAAGGACCAAGTGGTCCTTTATTATTTATTATTATTTATTATTAGAAGGTGGTTTGTTTTTTGGCAACAAGAGGGATGGAGGTGAAAGGTCTGCCCAGCCTCTACAAAAAAGTGTGGCAATTTCTCAGAGGCCTCTTTGGGATAAAAATTTTGCATCCTCCCCACCTTGGGACTCCCAGGGGACACTAAGTGGATGGTGTTCCTCACTAGTTATCTCTGACGTATGGGGAATGCTGGTTATGCAGGAAGTTGTGTCATTTTTGCAATAGCCCTAGTATTCCTAGTGCTGTTCCTCCTTAATTTCACCTTTCGGCATTGAGAGACTACTTGTGAATTGTAAAAAAACTTGGCATCAGCTACTATATGGACCTGATCACTTAGACCTGGGCCTCAACATTTGCAAAAGCAGAGTGGAACGAAGCATGGGATTTCTGGTCTTTGTCCTCTCTTATTCAATCACTCCTTCAGTGAGCTGTTAAATTGTTTTGTTTCGTTTATGCTATGTTTATATTTTGTATTTTCTTTCTTCTTTAAGTGCTTCCTGTATGAAATATTGGAGATGAGAATTGACCAGAAACAGTCCCAAAGTCATTTAGGTGGTGAAAGACCTTACATATCTTAACACCAAGGGGCAGAGTATGATGGGAGTGATATCTGATAACCTCTCCACCCTCTCCTCCCTGCCATATTAGGCTAGTTTTTCCTTAAAAGATATTTGAGATCATCCTCCAGACCTAGTCAGCTAAAAGGACTAATAGCTGAGTCTGTTGGCATCAGGTCCTATTTGCCAAAGCACAAGGGGAAGCTCAGGCAAGGGAGCCTTGTTCAGCTGAATCAAAGTGCGCTCAGTACCCATCCTTGTCGAATGACCTGTTGCTATGATTAAGGAAATCTCCTTTTGTTAACTGAGAATGCCTTATGAGTATCTCTTTTTGTTTCAGTATTGAGTAAAAACAACCAAGGGACTTGCTTGGGTCAGGCCAAGCTCAGAATACTGGGCACATAGGACAAGGTCAAAAACAAAAAGAAAGGTCATATCAATTACGTAATTATAATTTATATATATATATATATACATACACATACATACAAAGTGTGTACTCATCAACTAGAGAACGCATGAACAAATTGCGCTTTATGAATTAATGAAATAGTTTTGTTCTGTAAGAAATGACAAATATGAGAAATTCAGAGAAGCATAGAAATATCTGTATAAACTGATAGAGGGTGAATTAAATAGAACCGGGGGAATAATATAAAGATTACAACAATGCAGATAGAAACAACACTAGAAAGCCATCAAATTGACTAGTCATAATGATCAAACTTAACTCTGGAGATCAGATAATAAAATATACTTCTTTCTTCTAATGAGAAAAGTAGGGGCTATTGGAGGCAAAATATTATGTGTACTGCCAAGATGCAATCATTGTGTATTTTTTTTGTTTGTTTTTTTCCACTATGGTACAAAGAAGAGTTAACTTGGAGGAGGTGTAGATCAGGAAACAATTTTGTAAAAAAAAAGGCCTCATCAATACATTTTGAAAAAAATAAATTGTATAATGCTAATTAAAAATGAATGTATTAAAAATCTAAAGAAGAGTAACAGTGAAAATGAAGTGGCTATTTGTAATTTAGTTATAAGTATGAATGCATCTCATAGATCATATCTTCAATCTATTTGCAAATGGACATTCCATCTGTGAAAAACATTTAAATTGACCTTATGCATACTGAGAGAGAATTCTTAATTACAAATAAGAAGTGGTTCTTGGCAAAGAATGCCATATATAGTATGAAGATGAATGGATATTAATTTAAGTTTGCAATTTAGAAAACATATATTATCTACACAGAGCTTTCAAATGATGGAAATATAATAAAAATATGGAGATCATTGCTAATCACCCTACTGGAAAGCACATTTTGTAAACTCAAATTGTTAGCAATTAATGTGGCATAAAATGTGATGAAAAAATAATTCACTTCATGTGGTGTTAATGAAAGGTTGTTTTTAAAAATCAGTATAGTCAATTCTTCTGGTCTTTTTGATGAAGACAAAAATCTCAAGGTAAGGAGAACTGCTCTCCCCAGTGGTGTGAGCTAGAGATTCATTTGATTGGCTTCTAAAACCATTTATTTGTTCTCTTTGCATAAGCATGGGGAAAGGGAAAGCAAATATATTCATAGGTTTGTCACAAAGTTTGTCAAAGGAAGAAAAGTATTGTGGCAGTCGGATACCTAATGAGAAATAACAAAATTGGTTATCAGACATCAAGAGGTAAATTATTACAGCTTGTTGCTTCAGAATGGTGTAATGAGGGTTGGGAGGTTGCTGGGGGAATGTTGTTAACTGGCAGAGACCACAGCAGCAGTAAAGGAATTACTAAGCAGATCTCAGAACACAAGCCCATGTGTAGGGCTGTGCTGCTCTGCCAGACTGGGGACGAGTGGAGGAGAAGATACTGAGTGAGTACATTAGGGATTAGCCTTCTCTGTTATCAGATCACTGTGTTGTTAACTCCTTAAGAGTGCTTGGTACTTAGATCATGGGGGCAGCTGCAATTACTTCACCTCTTGTGCATAATTGTTTTGGAGAGATTTGAGAGGTTACTAGGAGGTGTCTAGTCTTCCATGTTGTTGATCACATGATCCAGAAATCCCATCCAAACTTGATGGGATAAAATCCATGCTTCTTGAAGAACATATGGTAATCAAAAGTAACAGAATCAGTAAAAGTGGACTTGGAGTAATGCTACAAATTAAGAGAAGCACATGAGATTTTTTAAAAGACATATATTGGGAAGAAATCCAGGACCCAGAATTGGAAAGCATGGTACAGAGAATTTTAGCAAAGATAAGAAGAAGTAGAAATTGAAGAAGAATATTAACATCCATATATAGTATGAACTCCCTGGTAAGAAGAGGAAATAGAAGTGGTATTGAGGGAAAACAGATCTCAAGCCTGGCAAAGAACATTTTACCCGAGTGGTGTAATTCAGAGACTGTGGAGGGTTGGAAGCTTCAATGTACATTATTGACCACTAGGTGGCATTGCAAGCTACTATCATGATCCTTTAATAACAAAGACTGTAGCATCCAAATCTCCAAGGCATTTCAGAGGCATTTTAATCTAACCCACTCAATTTAGATTTAAGGCAATTGAGTCCTATGGAGGCTAAGTGTCCTTCTCAAGGTCATACAAGGAGTAGATGTCCCATCCAGAGCCAGGCTCAATCTCTGCTCTCCCTAGCAATTATGTATTCTACTGAGATGAGCTGACATGCCAAGCCCCATGTCTATTGAAAAGCAGATAGAATTTCTATCCTCTCAGCTCTGTTTGTATCTTGGATAGTATGCCATATCACTAGCCTTAGGTGTGTGAATAGTGTAAATTTGGGCAATCAGAATTAATTTTCAATCCCTAAATTTTCTTTTCTTTTTTTTTTTTTCAATTCAAAGGATCTCTATTAAGCTCTTCTAGAGTTGTTCAGAACCCTGTTCTGGGAAAGTAGGTGATACAGAGTTGAGATAGGACACAATCCTTGCCGTCACAGAGCTTACCACCTATTATAGTGATACATCATTTATAGAGATAGCTATAATACAACACATATGATGATGCCTATATGAGAGAGGTTCGAAAAGTGCTATATAAAGCCTTGGAGGCAGACATCCGTCATTACCTTGGTTGATGGGTAGGAGGTACTATTTAAGTCAGAATCCAACCAGTAAAGTTCAAAGTTTTGAACATATGGAAGGTATAGCTGAATTACAGTACAATTGATGGGAAGCTATGTGGAATCTGTATACTTTGTTTCACATACATTAGCTGTGTGTGGTATACTAGATTGAGAGCCGGGGAATCTGGATTCAAATTCTGCCTCTGGGGCTCCATTCCCTCATCTATAAAATGAGGGATTTGGTCAGTTCTTTAATCATTTGATTTTCATAATAGCCATGGGAGATGGGCAGGACAGAAGATCTCCCAATTTTCTGGATAAAGAAACCCAGCTTCAGAGAATAAAATGCAAAGTTACAGGACCAGGGAGGAGGAGAATTTAAATCTTGGCCTTCTGATGTTTTCTATTATGCTTTAAAAGGTATTATATTCTAATTTGGAACTCAGAATTAAAAAAAAATGAATGTTAAAATTTTTTTTATAGGCAATTGGAAAAAATTAAAATATCATTTTAAAAAGGTATAATTTCATTTAAAAGGGTACAGCCTCTGTGCCCAGTTATGCTTTTATGACTGCTTCTGAAAACAAACAGGTGAGATTAAGAAGAGAGGGATATAAACCAATAGAGTAAGCTTGCTGATATCTTTTCTCTTGAGTCATCATGACAATCATCAAACATTTCTGTTTTATAAATGCAGAGATGTGGCAGTTATGCAACTAAAAATAAAAGCAATGTAGCCCCAGGTTACGACCCCTTGATTTATATCTTCATAAGAGACTACATTATTTACAAATTAACTGTATATTAACCATCACATGTAGCATGATACTTAAAGTTTGACTCTAATATAAACTTTGTCCCCTTGACATTTCACATCGTGTCATCTTACAGTGTTCGCTTTCAAGTTGTCCATTTCATTCAAGTAAAATATTGATGCCATATATAAACACTTAAAAGAATCAATTCTAAAGCATTTCTTTTACCAAGTTCAAATGTAGTTCTCAGCTAGAAAAGAAAAAAAATCACTTTTAGTTTGCTTACTTTATATTATGAAAACGAGCAATAAAACCCACTTCCGTAATGAGTTCTCTACCACTTTAATCAAATTATTCCTGGATGAATTAGATATTCTAACCCTGTTGGATTCTTGATCATTTTCAGTACTGTTGAGAGCAGCAGAGCTGCGCTGACAATGAGTCTAATCTGTCATACTTCATAATTCAGGCAAACTGGTATTCAAAGGAATATTTACCTATGTCCACGAAGAATAGTCTCAGCATTTGTTTTAAATTTTTTTTTACAAAGAACTATGATGTTGCTGTTCTTTCTGAAGGTTCAAATTGTTCCGCTTCAAACTTTTCCTCGAACTTTAAGTAGTCTCTTCTTTTATCAAAATGTTTAATTCACTGTTGGGGGCAGCTTGATTCCAAAACGCTTCTTAACTTTTTACACTTAGAGGTATCATCAGTATTTTCATCGAAGTATTTCCAGTAGTCATCTTGAGTTCCCCAGCAAACTTGCCTTTCTTTCATGGAAGGCGCTGTCATTTTTATTTCTGTTTGGAGGCAAACACCTAGCCCTTCCGGTGAAATCCCTAAATTTTCAAGAAATGTTTATTGAGCTTTTCTTTTCATATCACCTAGATTTCTCCCATATCACACCTCCTCCCTACCAGAGAGCCATTCCTTACAATAAAAGATGCTCTTTAAAAAATAGAAAAAAGGAAAAATCAGCAAACCAATTTATTAAAGAATCTGACATTATATGCAATATTCCATGAAGGGGAGAAATCTTTTCATATCTCTTCTTTGGTACTAAACTTATTCTTTTACTTTTCCAAAATTAGTTTTTGATGGCTTTGCGGGTGTGGTTCTTTTCACTTACATGATTATACTCACTATGTGTATTATTTTCTTGGCTCTCGTAACACTTTTCATCAGTTCATACAAATCATCCCAAGTTTCTTTAAATTCATCACATTCTTCATCATTTACAAAACCATAATAATCCATTACATCAATATGCCACAATTTGTTTCACCGTTCCCAACTGATGGACATCTGTTTTGTTTCCAGTTCTTCGATATCACAAAAAGTACTGCTGATATTTCAGTGTATATGGAGCCTTTCACTTTGTCAATGACCTTTTAGGATATATACCTAGCATTATTGCTAGGTGGCGCCATAGTGCGTAGAGGGTTAGGCCTGGAAGTCAGGAAGACTCATTTTCCTGAGTTTAAATCTGGCCCAAGACACTTACTAGCTGTGTGACCCTGGGCAAGTCACTTAACCTTGTTTATCTTAGTTTGCTCATCTATAAAATGAGCTGGAGAAGGAAATGGCAAACCACTTCAGAATCTTTGCCAAGAAAACACCAAATAGGATCATGAGGAGTTGGACATGACTAACATGACTGAACAACAAGTGAAATCTTTGGATCAAGGAGTTTTAGCTATTTTATTTTCACATTGTTTTCCAGAATGATTGTACTAATTCATAGTAATGCAATGTGCATCTTTCCAGAATCCTTCCTATTTCCATCTTTTCTTATTTTTGCTCATTTCCCGGGTGCACAGTAAAAGATTAGGGTTGTTTAGATTGGCATTTTTCTTATTGTTGGTGATTTGGAGCATGCTTTAATATGGTTTTTAACAGTTTGCGATTGCCTTTAGATAATTGATCTTTTATATTCACTGACCACTTATCTCACAGAGAATAGAATTTGGTTTTATGTATATCTATAACCAAATATATTTATATATTAAACTTAATTAATATATATAATTTAATATAAATTAGATTATATATAATATACATTATATATAATATAAATTAAATGTATATAAACAAATATATATGTAAAACCCATACATATACATATATAAATATGCACACATACGCACACACACACACATAGTTGGTTGTCTCCATATCTCCATTATAGATTCTTTATCAGAGATATTTGAAATAAAGTTCCTCTCTGCTCCCAGTGAACTGCCTCCTTTCTTATGCTAGGTGCATCAATTTTATTGGAAAAGAAGGTTTTTCAATTTCATGTAATCAAAATTATTTATTTTAACTTTTGTAATTGCCTCTATTCCTTAGCTGGTGAAAAACTAATTTCCTAACTTTGGTAAAAGGTATTTGATTGATTTCTATTCTTTTCAATGGTATCATCTTTAATATTCAGGCTCTGTATACATTTTGAATTTTTTGTGGAATAAGTTTATTGGTCTAAGCCTAATTTCTGTCAGAGGACTTTAAAGTTTCCCCCAAAATTCTTATCCCATACAGAATTTCTTCTGAGGCCATTTAGGTTTGAGTTTTATCAGACATGGTTGTTCATATTAACTATTCTGATTCTTCTTTTTTTAGCCTGTTCCATTGGTTTACTTCTCTATATTTACTATATTATATATATATGTATATATTTCTATATTTTCTTCATCAATACCAAATGTTTTTGATCATTGTTCTTATCATTCAAAACTATTGCTTGAGGTTTAAGCATGCTACCCTCTCCCAAAGAGATTTTTTAAATGGAAAAGGGCTTATTTGTACAAAAATATTACAGCAGAATTTTTATTTCTAGCAAAGAACTGGAAATTGATGGGATGTCCATCAACTGGGGAAATGGCTGAACAAGTTGTAACATATGATTGTAATGGAATGCCACTGTGCTATAAGAAATGATGAGCAGGATGATTTCAGAAAAACCTTAGAAAGACTTACATTAATTGATGAAGAGTGAAGTGTAGAGAACCAGGAGAACATTATATACAGCAACAGCAATATTGTATGATGATCCACTGTGAATGATTTAAGTATTCTCATAAATATGCACACATAAACACACACACACACACACACACACATAGTTGGTTGTCTCCATATCTCCATTATAGATTCTTTATCAGAGATAAATGATTGAAGTCAATTCCAAAAGACTCATGATGAAAAATGAAGAGAAAGAACTGATGGGGTCTGAGTGCATACCAAAAACACAGTATTTTTCATGTTATTTTTTTCATGGATTTTTTTTGGTCTGTGTTTTCTTTCACAACATGACTAATAGGGAAATATGTTTTGCATGATTGCCCATGTAAAATCTATATCAAATTGATGACCATCTCAGGGAGAGGGAGAAGAGAAAAGTAGAGAGAGAATGTGGAACTGAAAATTTTTAAAAATGAATGTTAAATATCGTTTTTACATGTAATTGGGAAAAACATTATTAAAAAATAAAACTGCTACCCTCTTTCATGCATACCTTTTTTTCTTTGTTTCCCTTGGTATTCTAGATCTTTTGTTCTTGGAAATGAATTTTTAAAAATTTTCCCTAATTCTGTAAAGTCAATAATTTGACTGGCATGATATTAAATTTGTTAAATTAAATTAAGCTTTGATAGCATTGCCATTTTTGTGGTATTGGTTTCAAAGAAAAATATTAATACTAATGGTGTACTCTGTAGTTTTAGGCTTAAATCTGCATACAACAATTTTCATTGCTTTGTCATTAATCATTTCTAAGCTATTTCTAGCTTGGAAAGAGAGATGTCCAAACGAGCAGCTTCCCCCGTTATAATCTCCAATGTGATTTAAGCAAATTTATAGGCATCTTGAACACGAAAAAAATATATGTTAAAATACAGTCTGTGTTAATTTGCAAGAATAGTTGAATAATGAAGTTCCTTGGACTAGTCCTCTCACTCTTGGATGAGACAAAAAAATGTTCTCTGTCCTACAGATATCTTAATTCTTTATCAGTACAGAATGGCAGTGTTAGAATTTTAGGTGAATGGGCAGCATACGATGATTTGTGATTATAAAAACTGTGAAATTATACCTGGAATAATATATATTGAAGGTACATTTAGAGGCAATTTAGTCTCCATTGATTCCAGTTTTAAAGATTGATTTTTGCCTTAGGGATTAATATACAATACCTTCAGAAATAGATATGATAGTCTGGAGACTTACGGTAAGTAATCAGTGTTTTGGGGGATTTCGAGTGAACTATCATATCTGTGTGAACAATCTATGTGGAATTCAAAAACGTATTTATTTTCTTAATTTTAAAAATATTTTCTTAATTTCTAATGATTGATTTTTATAGGATAAATTTAAACTCAAGAAAAAGTGTGGGGGGTGGGGAAGAGAAAAAAAGGAGAAGAAAGGATCTTGAATGAATTTTTTTCAAAAGTCTGGTAAACTTTTTATTAAGTGTTATTGCAACAACATGAGAAATAATAATGGCTTTATACAGCTCTAAGCTATGATTAATGAAATTTGCTCTTTGAGGTAAAATCTCTTGGGATTGTAATTTGCTTTAATTTGGGTTTGGAATTCAAGTATAAATGTCTAAATTGCTATTAAGTCAGTAGTCTACCATTTGAGGGAAATTCTATGAGTGTCTCAAAGGGAGTGTCATTGGAAAACTGCTACAGGTTGATGTATGGAATTTCCAACATTCCCTGTATTTCTTCTTAATTATACATGAAAATGCACTTAATGACCCTTGCATTGTCCCCAGACACTTCCAGTACTCAGATAATCACTACTGCACTCTACCTAGAAGGGCTTCCCCACTTTGGCCCACTCAGTCTAATCCTAACCATTCTTCAAGGCCCACCTTGCATTGCTCCTCGTACAGAAAGCATTACCTGAACCCCTAGCTCAGTGTTCTCTACCTACTATGAGCTGCTAAGGTACTTACTGTCTGTGATAGTGGTATGGCATTTGTCTAAGGAGATATATTTTGAGTTATAATTCCTAAAATTTTGTTATGAACTTATTTTCTAAACACAAGTAAATAATCCAAGCAAATTTTAAATTGATCTCCAAATTAAATCCTAAAATTTGAATTACTAATAATTGTATTACTAAAATAATGAATATCATAACCATATTCGGGGTATTCCAGTGAGACATCAACTTGCTCCTGAGTCAGAGGAAGCAGGTTCAAATCCTCACTCTGAAGCATCTGTGTGATCTTGGGCAGGTCACTTAAGTCCCGTGGCCTTAAGATTCTTCATCTCTAAAATGAGGGATTTGGACTAGATACCCTCTGAAGTCTTTTCTGACTCTAGATTGATGAGCCTGTGAACACTCCTTTTTTTAATGTGATTTGAATTTTGATCTATTTTTTTATCATTTTGAACTTGACAAAGACCAATAAACATGGGCATCTCCATATACAAAGAGGATCTTAAAAAGAGGATTGCAAAGGAAACCATGATTCCCTATTTTAGATAATTTGTTCTATTTCTTTATATAATAAATTCAACAATAATTAAACAACCTGGGACAGTAGTTTAAAAGTGGTTCTGCTTGTCTGTCTTTAATGTCCTTTTGCTTTCTTTCATGCATTTTTCAAAGATCTTTTATTGTTACTCTTTTTCTTCTTTTGGGGCATCGTTATCTATTACTAATTGTCCTCAATCACACTATATCTCCCTTCCCCCCACCAAAAAATAATGACCTCTCATGTAACAAATACAGATTAATGATGTCTGAAAATGGATTTGTAATTCTGCAATTCCAGTCCATCATCTCTCTGTCAAGAGGAAAAAGCATGATACACTTTTTTGTCCTCTAGAGTCCTTGTTGCTCATGGCATTAATCATAGTTCTTAAGTTGTTTAGACCATTGCAGGCAGTGGTACAACTTTTTCTACTGCTGGTGCTAATTTCACCACTGCATCAGTTCAAACAAGTCTTTTTGTGTACTATTGTGTCAAAGGATATGTTCAATTTAATGAATTTGGAAGATACAGTTCCAAATTCGTCTCCAATAGTTGAGCCAATTCACACTTACACCATCAGTGCGTTAGTATCATTGAACTCCCAAATGCTCTACAATGGTGGTATCAAACTTAACTACAAATGGGGCCAGTGAACCATAGATAAAGGTCTTTACAGGTTGGATAGTGACTTAGAAAACCACACATTAATGATTTTCTATGGTCTATTGTATTTTTTCTTTTGTTAAATATTTCCCAATTATATTTTAATCCGGTTTGGGCCATGTATGTTTGACACCTCTGCTTTACAGCAATTGTTTCTCTTTTTGGTTATCTTTTTTTTAAATTTAAATTTATTTATTTAACATATTTGGTTTTCAGCATTGATTTTCACAACAGTTTGAATTACAAATTTTCTCCCCATTTCTACCCTCCCCCCCACTCCAAGATGGCATATATTCTGGTTGCCCTGTTCCCCAGTCAGCCCTCCCCTCTATCCCCCCCCTCCCCTCTCATCCCCTTTTCCCTTCCTTTCTTGTAGGGCAAGATAAATTTCTACACCCCATTGCCTGTGTATCTTATTTTTTAGTTGCATGCAAAAACATTTTTTTTGTTGTTTTTGAACATCTGTTTTTAAAACTTTGAGTTCCAAATTCTCTTCCCTCTTCCCTTCCCACCCACCCTCCCTAAGAAGTCAAGCAATTCAACATAGGCCACACATGTATCATTATGTATAACCCTTCCACAATACTCATGTTGTGAAAGACTAACTACATTTTGCTCCTTCCCAACCCATCCCACTTTATTGAATTTTCTCCCTTGACCCTGTCCCCTTTCCAAAGTGTTTGTTTTGATTACCTCCACCCCCATCTGCCCTCCCCTCCATCATCCCCCCCCCTTTTATTTTATTTTTTTTATCTTCCTCCCTCTTCTTTCCTGTGGGGTAAGATACCCAAATGAGTATGTATGGTATTCCCTCCTCAGGCCAAATCTGATGAGAGCAAGGTTCACTCATTCCCCCCTCACCTGCCCTCTCCCCTCCTCCCACGGAACTTCTTCCTCTTGCCACCTTTATGCGAGATAATCCACCCCATTCTATCTCTCCCTATCTCCCTCTCTCAGTATGTTGCTCTCTCATCCCTTAATTTCATTTTATTTCTTTTAGATATCTTCCCCTCATCTTCAACTCACCCTGTATCTGTTCTCTCTCTTTTACATATATATATACACACACACATACACATATATATACACATACATACACATACATACATATACACACAGATATATACATACATACGCATTCACTTCTATATATACATAAACATATATATATGTACATATATATGTACATATATATATATATATATATGCATATTCCCTTCAGCTACGCTAATACTGAGGTCTCATGAATCATACACATCATCTTTCCATGTAGGAATGTAAACAAAACAGTTCAACTTTAGTAAGTCCCTTGCAATTTCTGTTTTGATTACCTTTTCATGCTTCTCTTGATTCTTGTGTTTGAAAGTCAAATTTTCTATTCAGTTCTGGTCTTTTCACTGAGAAAGCTTGAAAGTCCTCTATTTTATTGAAAATCCATATTTTGCCTTGGGACATGATACTCAGCTTTGCTGGGTAGGTGATTCTAGGTTTTAATCCTAGCTCCATTGACCTCCGGAATATCGCATTCCAAGCCCTTCGATCTCTTAATGTAGAAGCTGCCAGATCTTGGGTTATTCTGATTGGGTTTCCACAATACTCAAATTGTTTCTTTCTGGCTGCTTGCAGTATTTTCTCCTTGATCTGGGAGCTCTGGAGTTTGGCGACAATATTCCTAGGAGATTTCTTTTTGGGATCTATTTGAGGAGGCGATCGATTGATTCTTTCAATTTCTGTTTTGCCCTGTGGCTATAGAATATCAGGGCAGTTCTCCTTGATAATTTCTTGAAAGATGGTATCTAGACTCTTTTTTTGATCATGGCTTTCAGGTAGTCCAATAATTTTTAAATTATCTCTCCTGGATCTATTTTCCAGGTCAGTGGTTTTTCCAAGGAGATATTTCACATTGTCTTCCATTTTTTCATTCCTTTGGTTCTGTTTTACAATATCCTGATTTCTCATAAAGTCACTAGCTTCCACTTGCTCCAATCTAATTCGTAAGGTAGTATTTTCTTCAGTGGTCTTTTGGACCTCCTTTTCCATTTGGCTAATTCTGCCTTTCAAGGCATTCTTCTCCTCATTGGCTTTTTGGAGCTCTTCTGCCATTTGAGTTAATCTATTTTTTAAGGTGTTGTTTTCTTCAGTGTATTTTTCAGTATTTTTTTGGGTCTCCTTTAGCAAGTCATCGACTTGTTTTTCATGCTTTTCTCTCATCCTTCTCATTTCTCTTCCCAATTTTTCCTCTACTTCTCTAACTTGCTTTTCCAAATCCTTTTTGAGCTCTTCCATGGCCTGGGACCAGTTCATGTTTTTCTTGGAGGCTTTTGTTGTAGGCTCTATGACTTTGTTGTCTTCTTTAGGCTGTATGCTTTGGTGTTCTTTGTCATCAAAGAAAGAATCCAAAGTCTGAGACTGAATCTGGGTGTGCTTTCGCTGCCTGGCCATATTCCCAACCAACTAACTTGACCCTTGAGTTTTTCAGCGGGGTATGACTGCTTGTAGACTAAAGAGTTCTATGTTCCACGTTTGGGGGGGGAGGTGCCAGCTCTGTCACACCAGCACTACTCCTTCCCCAAGAACCCCCAGCCCGGGCTGGGCTTAGATCTTCAACAGGCTGTGCACTCCTGCTCGGATCGGCCACTTAATTCCTCCCACCAGGTGGGCCTGGGGCCAGAAGCAGCAGTAACTGTAGCTGCCCCACCTCTGCTGCCCCCGGGGCTGGAAGCTGAACCGCGAACTCCTTCCACTCCCGCAGCTTTTCCCACTAACCTTCTCCGCAGTCTTTGGTGTTTGTGGGTTGAGGGGGTCCGGTAACTGCCACAGCACACATATTCAGGGTGCTAGGGGCCCCATCCGCCCAACTCCAAGTTTGGTTGTTCCACGCCGCTCAGGCTGAGCTCTGCTCCACTCCGCTCCCAGCTCCCAGCTCCCAGCTCCGTGTGGGATAGACCTCACCCAGAGACCATCCAGGCTGTCCTGGGCTGGAGCCTTGCTTCCCTCTGCTGTTCTGTGGGTTCTGCCATTGTAGAATTGGTTCAGAGCCATTCTTTATAGGTTTTTGGAGGGACTCGGTACGGAGCTCACTCTAGTCCCTGCTTACCAGCTGCCATCTTGGCCTTTGGTTATCTTTGATAATCTGATGGGTGTGAGGTGGAAACTTGGAGTTGTTTTAGTTTGCATTTTTCTTATTATTCGTGATTTGGATCAATTTTTCATATGCCTATTGAAAGTTTGCTTTTATTTTTATTTTTTTTTGGAGGGAGGTAGGCAGAGCATTTGGTGTTAAGTGACTTGCCCAAGGTCACTCAGCTAGTAAGTGTGTCAAGTGTCTGAGACTGGATTTGAACTCAAGTTCTCCTAACACCAAGGCAGGTGCTCTACTCACTGTGCCACCTAACTGCCCCATTGCCTTTTTTTTTTTTTTGAGAATTGCCGGTTAATTTTTTTTAACCTTTTAGCTATTGGGGAATGGCTTTTGTTCTTATATATACATGCTGGTTATATGAATCTAGTCAAGTCTTTTAACACCTCTTACCCTCAGGTTTCTCATCTGCAAAGTGAAAATAATAGCACCTACTTCATAATACTGTTATAAGGAATCTAATAAGTTATTATATGTAAAGCGCTTTGTAAACATTATGGTGCAAAAATGTGAGCTATCATCATCATTAAGATTATTATATTTGAGGTAGTTACAATATGTTTTGAATATCTGATCTTTATTGGAGAAACTTGCTCAAAATATTTCTTAGTCAAATCTTTCCCTTCTAATTTTAACTGATTAAACTAAAAAAAATTAATTTTCAATCCATTCAATCTTATTTTTTCTTTTTCTTCAGTGTGTTATATTCTACAATTACATATAAAACAATTTTAAACATTCTTTTTAAAATTGAAGTCCAAATTTTCTCCCTTTCTTTCCATCTCCCTTCATTGAGAAGGCAATGTAGTCATGCCCAACATATTTCCATATTAGTCATGTTGTATAAAAAAATCATAGATCAATATTAAAAAATAACAAGAAAAATAAAGAAAGTAAAAGAACATGCTTTGGTCTATATTTAGACTGCATCATCTCTGGATATCATTTTTCATCATAAAGCCTTCAGAATTGCTTTGGATCGTTATATCACTGAGAATAGCTAAGCCATTCACAGTTAATCATCTTACAGCACTGCCATTACTGTGTACAATTTTCTCCTGGTTCTACTCCTTTCCCTTTGTAAAAGATCATGTAAGTCTTTCCAGGTTTTTCTGAGAGCATCCAGCTCATCATTTCTTATAGTACAATACTGTTCCATCACAATCATATAATGCTTGTTCAGCAACTCCCCAACTGATGGGCATTCTCTCAATTTCCAATTCTTTGCTAGCATAAAAGAGATTCTATAAATATTTTTTTGTACACATAGCTTCTTTTCCTTTTTTGTTTTTGATCTCTTTTGGGATACAGACCAAGTATTGGTATTGCTAGGTCGGTATGCATGGTTTTATACCCTTTGGGCAGAGTTTGAAACTGTTTTGCAAAATGGTTCAATCAGTTCACAACTCCACCAACAATGCATTAGTCACATCCCTTCCAATATTTGCCATTTTCCTCTTCTATCTTAATAGCCAATCTTGTAGATGTGAGGTAGTGCCTCAGATTGTTTTAACTTGCATTTCTCTAATCGATAGTGAATTAGAGTAATTTCTCATTTGGCTACAGACAGTTTTGATTAGTTTACCTAAAAACTGTTCACATTTTTGATCATTTATCCATTTGGAAATGGCTATTATTTCCATAAATTTGCTTCATTTCTCTGTATATTTGAGAGATGAGATCTTTATCGGAGAAATTGCTTCAAATTTTTTTCACAATTATGATAGCTAACTGTATTTTCCTCCATTGACATAATTATACATAACAGTATTTCCTCCCTTCCAGTGGCAAATAGGTTTTCCTTCCTGTTTATTCCATTTTCTTCCTCCTTTCACCTTGTCTTTCCTCAAAAATGTTTTGCTTCTGACTACTGCCTCCCCCAATCTGCCTTCCCTTCTATTAGTACATTCTTCTCTTATCTATTAGTACCCTTCTCTTATTCCCTTTCCCTCCTGCTTTCTAGTAGGGTAAGATATATATCTACAGGGTGTTCCTAAAGTCTGGACACATCGGAAATGTGGAGTTGTTGCATCAATTTCACGTGAATCTTGCAAAGCGCATCAATCTTTGCTTCACAAATGATGGAAATCATATTGAAGATGTTATTTGTTAATATTCCAATTAAATAAAATGTTGTTGAAAATTTCATTCATTTCTTGAAAGTATGCATTTTTGCCTGTCTGTCAGACTTTAGGAACACCCTGTGTACCCAATTAAGTATATATGTTATTCCCTCTTTGAGACAATTCAGATGAGAGTAAGTTTCAAACATTCCCCATCACCTCCCTCTCCTTCCCCGTCCACTGTAAAAGCTTTTTTTGTGCCTCTTTTATGACGTATAATTTATCCCATTTTACCTCCCTTTCTCCCCTTTCTCCTGGTGAATTCCACTTTCTCACTCCTTAATTTTATTTTTTTAGATATCATCCCATCACATTCATCTCACACCTGTGCTTTCTTTCTATGTATATTCCTTCTAACTCCCTTAATAATGGGAAGTTCTTAGAAGTTATAGGCATCATATTCTCATGGAGCAATGTAAACAGTTTTAACCTTATTAATTCCCTTAAATTTACCTTTCTTATTTACCTTTTCATGCATTTCTTGTGCCTTTATTTGAAAGTCATTTTTTTCCTATTCAATTCTGGTCTTTTTATCAGGAGTGGTTGAAAGTCCTTAATTTCACTGAATATCCTTTTTTCCCCCATGAAGGATTATACTAATTTTTTTCTGGGTATGTGATTCATTGTTATAATCCTAGCCCCTTTGCCTGCCAGAATATCATATTCCAAGCCCCCTGCTAAAACTTGCGTTATCTTGACTATGGCTCCATGATACCTGAATTGTTTCTTTTTGGCCACTTGCAATATTTTCTCTGTGACCTTGGAACTGGAGGTTTTTGGCTATAATATTCCTGGGAAATTTCATTCTTTCATTATCTATTTTACCCTCTGGTTCTAGAATACCAAGACATTTTAATTGATAATTTCTTGAAAGATGATGTCTAGGCTCTTTTATGATCATGACTTTCAGAAAGTCCAATAATTTTTAAATGATCTCTCCTGCATCTATTTTTCAGGTTAGTTTTTCCCAAAGAAATATTTCACATTTTCTTCTACTTTTTCATTCTTTTGTTTTAATTTATTGTTTCTTGATGTCTCATTAGCTTCCATTTGCCCAATTCTAGTTTTTAAGGAATTATTTATTCAGTGAGCTTTTGAACTTCCTTTTCCATTTGGCCCATTCTGCTTTTAAAGGAGTTCTTTTCAGTGAATTTTTGTATATCTTTTTCCATTTGTCCAATTCTGCTTTTCAAGGCATTCATCTCCTCATTAGACGTTTGTATCTCTTTCACCATTTGGTGTATTCTGTTTTTTTTCACATCTATTTTGTTTAATATATTTAGTTTTCAGCATTGATTTTCACAAGAGTATGAGTTACAAATTTTCTTCCCATTTCTACCCTCCCTCCCACTCCAAGATGGCATACATTCTGGTTGCCCTGTTCCCCACTCAGCCCTCCCTTCTGTCACCCCACTCCCCTCCCACCCCCTTTTCCTTTCCTTTCTTGTAGGGCAAGATAAATTTCTACACCCCATTGCCTGTGTATCTTATTTTTTACTTGCATACAAAAACTTTTATTTTGTTTTTGAACATCTGTTTTTAAAACTTTGGGTTCCAAATTCTCTCCCCTCTTCCCTTCCCACCCACCCTTCCTAAGAAGTCAAGCAATTCAACATAGGCCACATGCGTAACATTATGTATAACCCTTCCACAATATTCATGTTGTGAAAGACTCACTATATTTTGCTCCTTCCTAACCTACCCCCCTTTATTGAATTATCTCCTTTGACTCTGTCTTCTTTCGAAAGTGTTTGTTTTTGATTACCTCCACCCCCATCTGCCCTCCCTTCTATCATCTCCTCCCTTTTTTATCTTCTTCTTCCTCCTTTTTTCCTGTGGGGTAAGTTACCCAATTGAGTGTGTATGGTATTCTCTCCTCAGGTCAAATCTGATGAGAGCAAGATTAACTCATTTCCCCTCACCCGACTTCTCTTCCCTTCCTACAGAACTGCCTTTTCTTGCCACTTTTATGCAAGATAATTTACCCCATTCTATCTCTTCCTATCTCCCTCTCTCAATATATTCCTCTCTCATCCCTTAATTTTATTTTATTTCTTTTAGATAACTTCCCTTCATCTTCAACTCACCCTGTGCCCTCTCTCTCTCTCTCTCTCTCTCTCTCTCTCTCTCTCTCTCTCTCTCTTTCTCTCTCTCTCTCTCTCTCTCTCTCTCTCTATATATATATATATATATATATACACATGCATATATGCATACATACACACTCACATATACATATATATACATAAATATATATATATGAATATTCCCTTCAGCTACCCTAATACTGAGGTCTCATGAATCATACACATCATCTTTCCATGTAGGAATGTAAACAAAACAGTTCAACTTTACTAAGTCCCTTGCGATTTCTTTTTCTTGTTCTTTTTCTTGATTACCTTTTGAGACTTCTCTTGATTCTTGTGTTTGAAAGTCAGATTTTCTATTCAGCTCTGATCTTTTCACTGAGAAAGCTTGAAAGTCCTCTATTTTATTGAAAATCCATATTTTGCCTTGGAGCATGATACTCAGTTTTGCTGGGTAGGTGATTCTAGGTTTTAATCCTAGCTCCATTGACCTCCAGAATATCATATTCCAAGCCCTTCGATCTCTTAATGTAGAAGCTGCTAGATCTTGGATTATTCTGATTGGGTTTCCACAATACTCAAATTGTTTCTTTCCGGCTGCTTGCAGTATTTTCTCCTTGATCTGGGAGCTCTGGAGTTTGGCAACAATATTCCTAGGAGATTTCTTTTTGGGATCTATTTGAGGAGGCGATCGATTGATTCTTTCAATTTCTATTTTGCCCTGTGGCTATAGAATATCAGGGCAATTCTTCTTGATAATTTCTTGAAAGATGACATCTAGGCTCTTTTTTAAATCATGGCTTTCAGGTAGTCCAACAATTTTTAATTTCTCTCTCCTGGATCTATTTTCCAGGTCAGTGGTTTTTCCAAGGAGATATTTTACATTGTCTTCCATTTTTTCATTCCTTTGGTTCTGTTTTACAATATCTTGATTTCTCATAAAGTCACTAGCTTCCACTTGCTCCAATCTAATTCGTAAGGTAGTATTTTCTTCAGTGGTCTTTTGGACCTCCTCTTCCATTTGGCTAATTCTGCCTTTCAAGGCATTCTTCTCCTCATTGGCTTTTTGGAGCTCTTCTGCCATTTGAGTTAATCTATTTTTTAAGGTGTTGTTTTCTTCAGTGTATTTTTCAGTATTTTTTTGGGTCTCCTTTAGCAAGTCATTGACTTGTTTTTCATCGTTTTCTCACATCCTTCTCATTTCTCTTCCCAATTTTTCCTCTACTTCTCTAACTTGCTTTTCCAAATCCTTTTTGAACTCTTCCATGGCCTGAGACCAGTTCATGTTTTTCTTGGAGGCTTTTGTTGTAGGCTCTATGACTTTGTTGACTTCTTTAGGCCATATGTTTTGGTCTTCTTTGTCACCAAAGTAAAATTCCGAAGTCTGAGACTGAATCTGGGTGTGCTTTCGCTGCCTGGCCATATTCCCAACCAACTAACTTGACCCTTGAGTTTTTCAGCGGGGTATGACTGCTTGTAGACTAAAGAGTTCTATGTTCCAAGCTTGGGCGGATGCGCTGCCACACCAGCACTGCTCCTTCCCCAAGAACCCCCAACCCAGACTGGGCATAAATCTTCAGCAGGCTGTGCATTCCTGCTCTGATCCGCCACTTAATTCCTCCCACCAGGTGGGCCTGGGGCTGGAAGCAACTGCAGTTTTAGTTCTGTAGCTGCCCCACCTCCGCTGCCCCCAGAGTGGTAGCCGAACTGTGAACTCCTTCCACTCCCACAGCTTTTCCCACTAACCTTATCTGTTGTCTTTGGTGTTTTTGGGTTGAGAGGTGTGGTAACTGCTGCAGCTCACTGATTCGGGGTGATAGGGCACGCTCCACCCGGCTCCTGGTCTGGTTGGTCAGCACCGCCCACGCAGGGCTCTGCTCTGCTCCACTCTGCTCCGCTCCCGTGTGGGATAGACCTCACCCAGAGACCATCCAGGCTGTCCTGGGCTGGAGCCCTGCTTCCCTCTGCTCTTTTGTGGGTTCTGCAGTTCTAGAATTGGTTCAGAGCCATTTTTTATAGGTTTTTGGAGGGACTCGGTGGGGAGCTCACATTAGGCCATGCTTTTCAGCCACCATCTTGGCTCCACCCACTGTGTTCTGTTTTTTTAAGGAGTCATTTCTTTCTATTTTCGTGTCTCCTTTATCAAGCTGTTGACTCTTTTTCATGATTTTCTTGTATCACTCTCATTTCTCTTCCCAATCTTTACTGTATCTCTCTCACTTGATTTTCAAAATCCTTTCTGAGCTCTTCCATGGCCCAAGACCAATTTATATTTTACTTTGAGTTGTTGGATGTATGAACTTCTACTTTGTTGTCTTCTGTGTGTGTTTCGATATTCCTTGTTACCATAGTAACTTTCTATAGCCAGAATTTTTTTCTGTTGTTTGCTCATTTTTTTAACCTTTTTCCTTAACTCTTAACTCTTTGCTAAAGTGGGGCTCTGCTTCCAGGGTGGAGGGCACACTGTCCCAAATTTCAGGGGTTTTGTGCAGCTGTTTTCAGAGATACTTCTAGAAACTTCTGTAAGTTTTCAATTCTTCCAGGGTGATATGATCTAAGGAGAGGTGTGTTTACTATTTTCCTGGCCTGTGCTTTCTTCTGTGAGTGACCACAAGTACTCTTCTCTGCCCTGTAACTCTGATGAAGGTCCCTGCTCCACTTTGGCTACAAACTCTGGTGTGTTGGTGCTCCTTCTTGCCCTGGGACTGCCATCCAAGACTGTGACCCATATCTGAGTATGGGAAAAGCCTCAGTGTACTGCCCCGTGCCAGCAAAAGGATCCCTGTAATCTGATCAGTTGTCCTATCCCTTACTGTCTGTAGACTGGGAGGGCCAGAAGCAGCCTCGGCTGCTCCTGATTCAGTCATTTCCAAGAGCTGCTCCTGGTTTCCTAGGCCATGGTCTGCTGAGGGGCAGCCTGAATTGGACTGTGCTACACTCTCCTCCTAGGGGGACAGATCTTTCCTGCTGACCTTCTAAGTTGTTCTGGACTCAAGTCCAATTTATCTTCTGTAATTTTCACTCTCAAAAAGATGTATTTCTCTATCCATATTTGTGAAAGGTATCTCCTTCGCTGTTCCTTTCATTTTATAATCTAGATCATGTATTAGTTTGGATTATGATTCAGATCACATATAAATTTCATTTTTATTTTGATGTCTAATGGGAGCTGTTATTCTTAATCGATTTCTGTCAAACTACTATCCCATTTTCCCAGCAGTTTTTTCCCAATAGTGAGGCCTTAATATAGCAGTTGATTCTTCAGATTTATCAAAAAAATACTGCTGTGTTCATTTGCTTCTGTATCCTGTATACCTAAATGATTCCATTAATCAACATTTCTATTTTTAAATTACTACAACTAATTTTAAATTTCCACTACTAGGTTTAAATTAAAATAGTTTCAATGACTATGGAATTATAGTAGAGTCAGAGATCTGGTTCTGTAGGCTGCCCATGTTCCATTTTTCCCATTATTTATCTAGAGATTCCTGAACAATTTTTTCCTTCAGATAAATTTTATCTTCTAGTCTAATAAAACAATTTTTTGGTAGTTTGGTGGTTATGGAACTGAATAAGTAAATTACTTATTTTTATTCACATTCATATATAGTATGAATACATATATACACATAATATCACATAATGCATATGAATACAATATACATATTCATATATAATATGAAATTATTATTATATTTGCATAGCCAAAGCATGAGCAATAGTGATTTCTCCAATTATTTAGGCTTGTCTTTATTTTTGTAAAGAGTGTTTTGCAGTTGTATTCTTGTGATTCCTGTTTGTCCTGATAGGCAGATTCTTCTCTAACCCATTTTACTGATGAGGAAACCGAGTAAAACAAGGTTAAGTGACATTCCCACAGCGAGTAAAAGTCTGAAATTAGACTTGAACTCAGAAAGATGTGTTTTCCTGACTCCAGGCCTGGCACTCTATGCACTATGCCACCTAGCTGCCCCTTTCCTGACATTGCTCTCTCCTGACTCTCCTCCTCTTAATGAACATTCCTTCTTAGTCTTCATTGCTCATTCATCATTCTAGTTCTGGGGAGAATTATGTGTAGTAGTTCTTTCCTTCCTTCTTTCCTTCCTTTCTTCTTTCCTTCCTTCCTTTCTTTCTTTCTTTCTTCCTTCCTTCCTAAACATTCCTTTCAAATGGAAGGAGAGTTTCAATTTTAAATCAGAGAAGATCCAGAGACTGGAAAGCTGGTGGAATCATTGCTTTCAGCTTCCCTGAAAAATCCAAAAATATCAGAAAAAACTATCATACTTCAAATACAGAGTATTACATATCGCACATCAACTAAAGGTGATAAAGGATAAAAGAAAAGATATGTCACAGAACAGTAAAAACTTCATTTGATGATGTCAGAAAACTTCGATTCTTAGAATTATCACTCAGTATTCCCACCTCTAAAGCACTCCACACACTAGGTGCAATGAGTGTAAGCAGGTTCTCAGATTGGTGGTTTGGGTCCTGGCTGTGCAGCTTTGTGTCCACTCCCCCATGGCCCCATCAACCCATAAAGATGACAGACATTGATTCTGTCAAGTTTTGCAAAGGAAGAGGAGAACACCTGGGGAAAAGGAGAGTAGCTAAAGAGCAAAAGGCAGAACAAACTAAAAGGAAAAAGAAGTCCACAACCAAGGGAAAAGAGACTCTGGGGGTTGCATAGAGCAAGGAATTGGGGCTTGCTTTGGGAGATGGGAGGAGGAAAGTGGGAAGGAGAGAAGGCTATGGACACCAGGGCAGGAAAGAAGTAGCATCCAAAGATTAAGGAGGAAAAACCAAAGCAAATGACTTTTAATACAAAAGAAAAGCAAAAAGACAAGTGTTCAAGAGTCCAAAACCCCATGAGCAAGTATTATATCATGAATATTTCTAATGAAGGAAAAGATTGGTGTGTTGATGAGTTGGCTTGTTTCGCTGGGGTTTTTTTGAAATTTCTCTCTCTTAATATTTGTTACAAAAGAAGGTTCAAAGTATTGGGAAGGGAGGAGGAATATTCTCCAAAATGGACATGTTTTGACAAGAAAAGCCATCAATAAAAATTAAAATGAAAATAGATTAATTATTTTCTATTATGTAAAAATTGTTCCATTGAAAAATTAAGCATGTGTTTTTCAATGTTATTTATTTTAAAATACAAATGAGCCAGAGAACAACAAATTTTTCTAGTCATTACTTGTCAAAGTGCCCTGAAATTCCATCTATTCATTAAAATTGATCTTCACAGATAATTTATAACACATATAGAATCTTTTTTTTGTTTACAGAGAACATCATAAATAGGATAATAATAATAATAATGGAAATAAGTCATGTTTAGAGAACATTTAGAGCTTTCTAAGACAATATAAATATAATAAATATACTGCAATAAATTAGCTAATACCAAATTCAAGCCAGACATGTCATTAATACAAGTAATATTGATACATCTGGTATCAAATATGATAAAAAAATCATTTCTTCACATACTGATGAAAAGTTCATATTTTCACATGTCATTTCCATGTTCCGCTTTTGTGGTCTTTGAGATGAAGGCAAACACTCCAAAGTCTGGAGAAGGCTGTCCTCACCAGTGGGAGAAGGGTGATCTGTCTGCAGCCTGTTTTCAAGAACTGTTGCCTTTACAGAGGTGACGCCGAATTTGTCGCAAAAATGATTCTAGCATGTCTTTGAACTCTGTGAAAGGTCTAATGGCTTCGTCGCAGGAACAGTCCTAATGACAAAATCACAAAATTGACATCAGAGTTTGGGAAAGTCAGATGAAGCTGCCAGTGGGGCATTGGGATGGAGGCTGCGGAACTGGGGAAAAAAAAGGAAATTTCTTACCTCTGAGGTACATCTAGGCAGAGGAAATTTCTGCAAAGGAGGAGAAATGAGTTAGAGCTGCCTAGAACAAAGGTCAGGAATGTTGGTTTACTCCATCACAGGCCAAGATCTCTGACCACAGATGCCTGGCCCATGTCCTCGACTCCAAAAATAATTCCAAAGCCAGAGTGGGCTTCTCCTCAGCATTGCCATAACCTCTAACATTTGACAGGGCCTGAGATATCCCCCATTTAGATAATCCTAGTATCTATTTCACTTCTTCTTCCTGGAAGTCCATTCTCCCCACCAACCCCTACCCACATTCCTCAAAGAAATGCTTTTTTCCCCCTGCACCTATGAAAATGATGGGGAGAAAAACCTCTTCTACCCTGAGCCACCTGGCCCAACCTCTCTTCCCACTCCCTGAGCCCCCTAAACATAGTCACTATGGAGTCACTTTATGGAGAGGTAACAAAATGAAAAGCTATGCAACGGAAGTGACTCATTTATCATTTCCAGGGCAAAAGCTTTGGAAATAGCGCCCTCTAGTGAGCAAAGACAGGAGAAATGTTAATGTATTTTAATGTATCTGGTGCCCCTAGCCAAGGAACCCTGACTTTAGCAGAGAAGATGTGGAGAGGGCAGCTCCCCTCAAGACTCACCTGGATTTCTCCCAAATTGCCATTAAAGGCCATGCCTACTTCCTCATTTGCTTTGATAATTGTTTGTGCAGCTTTCTTGAAGATTTCCAGGTTTTCCTGAGAACACTGTTGGGCAATAGAGAAATAGAAAGTGACCTGTAGGCTCCTATCTTGGGGACCAGAAGCCTGGGTTTTACCATGGCCTTCTTGGGGATAAGGGAGAGGGGGAATGAAGGAGGAGTCTTAAAAGGTAGATACTGGTGTGTTCTGACATGTGAGCTCCTGCACTGGGTAACGACTGAAGACCAGCCCCTCTCTACCACCGTCCAATGGGGTCTCTGTCCCATGCTCTCAGCAAACCCTGTGCTGCATATGATGGACTTCAGCTCTGACCCTTAGCTCCTCAGGCTCCCAGTCCATAAGAGAACTCCAATATCCCATGTATTGGAGACCTTCCCTGACTGCTCCTCAAAGGGGATAGCCTTGAATACCTTTTTCCCCCCTATACTATGCTGCAGTGTCCATATATGGGTATATCTAAATGATGTATCTAAAGTGACCACTGTAAGGTCTCTGCTATTTCTATTTTGATTCAGATGTTAACTGAAAGAGACCAGCTATTCTTACAAGGTACAACACACCTTGTTGTGGGGTGGGGGCAGAGTTGGGGGGCAAGTGAGACCTGTGATTTTATCCACACAGATAATTCCCAGTGTGTACAATGCATCAACAGATCAGCAACTGATCTATAATTTCCAATCTTAGAGAGTGACTTGACACAATAATAGTTTAAATGATTTGTCTAAGCGTCATACAGCTGTATGTGTCAGAGACAGGAACCAAGGTCTTCCAGATTCAAAGGCTAGCCCTCTACACATAAGGACACATTTCCTGTCACACACTGATTTTACTCCATGATAAGAGAGATAAGCGTTATCATGTAAAACATGAATCTGTAATCACAGGGGTCCCAGATAATTAAAGAAAGGGCAGCAGATGACAAGCACCTCTTACCTTTTCATCATAATTAACTGGGACAGATACATTCTCCTGTGGATGAGAAAAAAATGAGTGAAGTTAGTTTAGACAATTTTCAAGAACAAAATAAGCCAATGAATTCTAAGTAATGAACCAGATTCAGAACACTTGAAAATTACTTACGTTTACTTCAGGAAAGGGAAGTTTAATAATTTCTTTACAAAGAGTATTAATTCTCTCACATTTCCCAGTTGTAGTAGGCAAAGTCTCCGTGAGCAGGCAATATGCTGAGGTGCAGAAGAAGAGGAGAACACCACTGGCCTGCATCCCTACACTTGGAGACTTTACCCTTGGAGACTCTGAACTGTCTTTGGGTGGCTGTGAAGCTCTTATATGTGCTTCAGGGAGGAAAATGCTTATCTACCCACAGTCTTTGAAAGGGGAGGGAAAGCCCATCATAGGAGGAAGAAACTGCCTAGCTGATTATCAGATAGAACCCCCACACTGTGACGATGTACAAGTTTGTTCATAATTTTCTCCATATTTGTGATAAGGCAAAAGTAGGGGAAAAACCTATTGGAAAAATTCACCTCCTTCGGGGCCTCTCACAGTATTGGAAACCTGTTGAACACATAGCAGAACTCAGATTCATAGCTGCAAGACTGTGGCTGTACTGTCCCCAAAGGAAGCACTTAGTAAAGATGAACAGAGTGATTTCATTTCATCCTTTTGGGATGGGATGTTATACTGAGCTTTCTGACCAGCTTTCTGACCTTGACGCCTGCTCCCCATCTCCTACTCCCATTTTGTGCCAGGATTTCTGTCTTCTCTTCAAGGGAATAGCTCATCAAATGAAGGACAGGAAAATTCACCAGGAAATAAACAAACAAACAAAAAAGACATGTATTCACTTCCCTCAGAGGGTCTTCATAGGCTTTTTATATTGATAAATTCTAATTACAGCATAGCTCTGTTAACATACGTTGATTTTCTCCAGGCCACTCAATCATAGGATCTCAAAGTTGCTACTGACTTCAAGTGGCATCTAGTCTAACCCAAAGTGCAGTAGGAATCCTCTCTACAGTATGGGACTATTTATACTTCAATTGATATAGAAACATTTCAATTCAAGGAAGGAAAGAAAGAAGGAAGGAAAAAAAGAAGGAAGGAAAGAAAGAGAGAGAAGAACAAAGAAAGGAAGAAAGAAAGGAAGGGAGGAAGAAAGAAAGAAGAAAAGAAAGAAAGAGAGAAGGAAAGAAGGAAAGGAAGAAAGAAAGAATGAAAGAAAGAAGGAAAGGAAGAAAGAAACAAAGAAAGAAAGAAGGAAAGAAAGAAAAGGAAAGAAGAAAGAAAGAAGGAAAGAAAGAAAAAGAAAGGAAGAAGGAAAGAAAGAAAGAAAAAAGAAAAGAAAGAAAAGAAGGAAGGAAGACAAGAAGGAAGTTGTGAAAGAAGGAAGGAAGAAACAAGAAACAGAAAATCTTTCTGTGGAATGAGATGAGGGTGTGTTGAGGGGCAGATGTTGTGGAAGGGCTGTTGTACTCCATTAAGGCCCCAGATTGGTTTTCTCCGAAAGTGGTTCGTGGCTCCATGATTTCCTAAGGAGCAAATAAGAACGGTTCTTATAGACACTACAACCTTTAACATACAATTTGGATTATTCCTACACTCATGCAGTTCCCTTTATTTAAAGTGGATAGATTTGACAAACAAGGAATTTTTTTAACAGCAGCATTATCATTTCTTTGAAATTACCAAAATTTCATTGATGCTCACTGGTAAAGACCTTAGTGAACTATTATGTCTGTTGTTAATGCAAGATGGAAGAGGGAAAACTGGCTAGCTGTCCAAGCCCAGGTGGTTTACCCTTCAGTAAGCTGGCTCATCAGGGATCCAGATTCCAGTCCTCAGCTGTGGGAACTGTGATCTGAACTCAAATCAACAACTTACATTTTTCTCTCAGGGTGGTGAGGCTGAAGTGGGCTGATTCCTGCTGACCCAAATCAAAAGAATGAATGGTCGACTGGATGACAATTGAGTCATATGAAAGACACAGCTTTCTCATGTTCAGATATTTAATGTCCACTATCAGCACTGCCCTGCCCAGAATTGAAAGAAAAAGGTGGGCAAGAAATCAGGAAGTGCCTCAATATGAGAAGGCAACAGAACTCTGGGGAGCAACAACAGGGAGTGATCATACCAGACAGTCAATGTAAAAGGACAGTTCTTTCTCTTAAATGTTTCTTAGGGAATGTCCTAAAGATGACAGATTTATAGGTTGAAGGGACTTCAGAGACCACCAATTCAATTCTTCCTTCCATCTAATTGACAGATGAGAAAACTGGTGTTCAAAAAAGTGAAATGACTTGGTGAGGAAACATCAATGAATAAGGCTGATGATCCTATGAACATTCCTTTTTTGAAAACATGCTTTGAATTTTGATTTTTATCATCTTGAACTTGAGAACAATATATATGGTCATCTCCACATCTAAAGGTGACCACAAAAAGAAGATATCAAACGAAACCAGGAATCTCCATTTTGTATTGTTTGTTCTATTTCTTTAAGTATATAAAAATATTCAACAGTTGCTGAAAAACTTGGGACAGTATTTTCACAGTTGTCCAACTTGTCTCTCTTCCTTTAACTTCATTTTGCTTTCTTTTGCGTACTTTTCAAAGATATTTCAGGTTTCCTCTTTTCTTTTTCTTCTTTTTGGGGCATCATTATCTATTACTAATCCCCCTCCGTCACCCTATATCTCCCTCTTCCCCTCAAAATAATGACCTTCCATGTAACAAATAAGCCTAGTCAAACAAAACAAATTCACAGATTAGTGATGGCTGAAAATGGACTTGGAAGTCTAGTCCATCACCTCTCTGTCAAGAGGAGGAAGCTTGAGGCATTTTTTATCCACTGTTGTTCTTGTTGCTCATGGTATTAATCATAGTTTTTAAGCTGTTTAAATTAGAGCTGTCCAAACTTAGGTTTTTATCAAAACAATAGACAATATATTTTGATCTGCCATTTTAGTGGGAGCTCTGAGGTAGCTTGACTTCATTTACTAAAGCATTTATGTAAATTTCTATACTTGAAGGCAGGTGGCATAAATCGCACTGTGGGGGGCCTGTGGGCCACATCTTGGACAGCCTTGGTTTAAAATATTGCAAGCAGTGGTATAAATTGTTCTACTGATTGTGCACATTTTACCATGCATCAGTTCAAACAAGTCTTTTGGGGTACCACATGTCATAGGGTATGTTCAGTTTAGTGAATTTGAAGGGTGTATTTCCAAATCCTTTCTAGAATGATTGAGCCACTTCAGACACCAACAGTGCATTAGTGTGATTGAGCTCCCAAGTGCTCTACATTAGCGGTATCAAATTTAAATAAAGATGGGGTTAGTATACCATACATAAGTATCCCTGCAGGGTGGATTGCGACTTTGAAAATATTTTTTCAATGTTCTATTTCTTTTTGTTAAATATTTCCTAGTTACATTTTAATCTTGTTTGGGCCAGAATGATTGACACATTAGCTCTACAGAAATTGTTGTTTTTCTTTTTTGCTATCTTTGACAATCTGATGGGTGTGAGGTGAAAACTCAGAGTTGTTTTAGTTTGCATTTTTCTTATTATTTGTGATTTGGATCAATTTTTCATATGACTGTTGAGAGTTTGTTTTTGTGCCTTTGGGAATTTTCAGTTAATTTTTTTTACTTTTTATATAGTGGGGAATGGCTTTTGTTCTTATATATACTTACTAGTTGCATGCATCTAGTCAAATTCTAATCAGCTCTAATCATCAGGTTTCTTATCTGCTAAGTGAGAATAACAGTACCTACTTCATAATATTATTGTAGGGACCAAATGAAATATGAAAAGAACTTTGTAAACATTATGATGCAAAAATGTGACCTATTTTTAATATTGTTTTATTTGAATCATTTACAATGTCTTGAATATCTGATCTTTTTCAGAGAAACTTACAGAGAATATTTCTTAGTTAAACCTTTCCCTTCTTATTTTAAATGATTATGCTAAAAATATTTAATTTTCAGTAATCTTTAAGGTCTATTTTGTTTTCTGTGATTTTCCCTCTCATTTGGTCAAGAAGTCTTCCTCTATGCTTATTTATGAAAGGTATCTCCTGCCTTGTTCCTTCAATTTTATTATCTAGATCATATCAGTTTGTATTATGATTTTGATCACATATCAACTTGATTTTCATTTTGATATAGGAACCACATTTTTTCAAACTACCTTCCAGTTTTCCCAGAAGATTTGCCCAATGGTGAGTCCTTACTGCAGTAGTTGGATTCTTTGGATTCATCAAATATGGTGCTACTATGTTCATTTGCTTCTGCATCTTGTATGCCTAAACTGTTCCATTAATCAACTTTTCTATTTTTAAACTACCACCAAATGTCGTGTTAGAGTTAGAGATCTTGTCCTTACTTTGCAGTTCTTCCATTATTTCTCTAGAGATTCTTGACCAATTCTTTTTCCTTCAGATAAATTTTATTCCTCTTTTAGAAATTAACCATTTGGGAGTTGGGTTGTTATGCAACTGAATAAGTAAATTAATTCAGGTAGAATTGAAAGTATTATTCTTGCAAAGCCAAAACATGAGCAATGAATATCTCTCCTATTATTTAGGCTTTTCTTTATATCAGGAAAGCATGTTTTCTAGATGTATTCATTTCTTGTTTGTCTTAGTAGGTAAATTCTCACATATCTTATACATTCTGTAGTTAATTTGAACAGAATTTTCTTTCTCTTTATTCCACTTGGCTTTCATAGGTAATATGTAGAAATGATGGGGACTGATATGATTACATTTTATTTCTTGGTCTTTGATTAAGTTATTGTTTCAATTAATTTTAGTTGAATCTCTACAGCTCTCCAAGGAGACCATCACATCACCTTCAAAAATAATTATTGTGTTTCCTCTTGGCTTATGCTTATTGGTTCAATTTCTATTTCTCCTTTTATTACAATACTAATTTTTCTAGACCTTTATCAAACAAATGGTGATAGTGGACATCTTTGCTTTAACCATGATCTTATTGGAAAGGTCTCTAGTATTTCTCTAAAGCAAATAATGTTGGTTCTTGGTTTTGATACATACTATTTATCATATTAAGGAAAGATCCATTAATGCTTATGCTTTTTAATATGTTTATGGTAGAAATGAATGCTGTATTTTGCAGAAAACCCCCACTATTTGCTACATGTACTGATATAATCATGTGATTTTTATTAAATTTCTTATAAATATTGTCCGTTATGCTTGTAGTTTCTTAATATTGAACCATCCTCAAATCTTTCATACTTGGTTCATAGTCTTTTTAAAATACGTGCCTTAGCTTATTTGATAACATTCTCTTTAATACTTTTGTGTCTTCATTTAATATTTTTGTATCTTTAATTTTCACTAAGGATATTGCTCCAGGTTTTTTGGCTTTATTTACCCATTATGGTTATCAAGATCATATTTGTATTGTAGAAGGAATTTATTAAAAGATTTTTTCTAATTTTTTAGTTTGTATAATGTTAAAACATTTTTTTCTTGAATGTTTGACCAAATTTGTAAATTTATCTTGTTTTTAATTATAAGGTCCCTCTATATCTTGCTCTAATTCTTTTTCTATTATTGGATTATTTAAATTCTCTATTTCTTTCTTCATCTGATGTTGTATTTTTGTTCATATGTTTAAAATTTTACTTAAGTTAGCAGTTCTATTTTCCAATAATGGAGCTTATGTTTCTAATTACTTTCAACATTGTTATATCAAACTCATTCATAGTATTTCATGAATTGAAATTGTTCTTGATTGACACGGTATTAAATATCATTAAAATATATATCATTTGCCTCACACAATGTTACTTATAAAAACTTTAGGATGTCTAGCCTTTATAGCTTCTAAGACGAAGGCAAATATTCTGAGATGCAAACAAAGCTACTCTTCCCCAGTGTAAGAACAATAATCAAGGAGGATAAATGTGGTCTACGAAATATATGGATCTCTCCATTGAGCATTCTGGTTGAAGGGGTACAAGAGAAGTGACTGACCAAATGTATTTAGTTGCAGCATTAACTCTGCTGAAGGGGAAAAATGGCTGTTATAAATAAAATTGACAGCATGTAAAGTGGGTAGATTATTAAACTTGTAGTTAAGAAGTCCTAAGTACAACTAGGTGTATGACCATAGACAAGTCAGTTAACCTGACTGGGTCTCCGTTTCCTTAACTGCAAAATGAGGTAGTTGGAGATAAAGGATCATAGATTTACAACTAAAAGGATTCTTAAATCCCTTCTAATCTAACCCTTCCCTACCATCCATTTTATAGATGAGAAAATCTGAGCATCAGAGAGATTAAGTGACTTACCCAGGGGTCACACAGCTACTAAATGTCAGAGGCAGGATCTGAATCCACATCTTTCTGACTCCAAATCCAGCTCTCTGTCAACTACACCATATCCAATAAAGTGTTTCCAGCTCTCTAATCTAATATCCTATGGGATTAGTAATGCAGATATCAGAAAGAAGATGAGTGGACAGGAGTCTTTTTGCCTCTTGGGCAGGTCTGAGTAGCAGGGGTTCCTAAAAGGGAATTAACTTGAGTTAGAGTTACACAGTGCAAAGGAAGGAAAGACTGGTTCTGATCCCACAATAAAGGAACTGACTGCAGCTCCCAGTCGCTTACTCTACTCTATTTATTTAGTTATCTAGAAGTTCCAGAGCAAGAGGATTGTAAAGCCGTCATAGAGATACCCCCTGGTACCTTTAGAGAACCTAAGGAAGACCTTGAAAACATTTGTAAATTGCCTTACCTTTCCTCAGGTCTTTTGTACATATATTCCAGGCTAAATTTAATCTTTGAGCCAAGACTTGTAGCAACCTCCCAGAATTACAAATCATCTCAGAGTTGGAAGAGACTTCAGAGGGCACTAGTCCAACCCATTCTTGGAAAAAATTCCAACTAACTTAACAAGTGGTTATCCAGTTTTTACTTGAAGGCTTCTAGTGGAAAGGAAATCACTCTCTCCTGCAGTCCATTCCATTTTTGGATTTCTAATTCATTTTTTAAAAAAAATAATTCATTAATTTTTAGTTTTCAACATTCACCTCCATAAGCTTTTGAGTTTTAAATTTTCTCTACCTCCCTGCCCCTCCCCACGCCAAGAGAATGTGTAATCTGACATAGGCTCTACATATACATTTTCATTAAACGTATTTTCGTATTAGTCATGTTGTAAATGGATAACTAATTCTTACGAAATTTCTCCTTACCCCCAACCTCAATCTGCCTCCTACTACTGCCCCTTCCCACTGGCACTCTAAGGCCAAGTAGATCAAATCTAATCTCTCTTTGACATAACAGTTCTTCAGATGTGTCAAATGGCTGTTAGTCCTCACCCCACCTAACACTACCACCAAGTTTTCTCTTCTCCAGGTGAATCATCCCTATTTCCTTCATCTGCCTAATCCTCATATGGCATTCTTCTTTTCCTTAACCCTCTCAGGGTCCTTTATAACCATCTTGATTGGCATCCTCTGGATACTCTCTAGCTGATCATTGTCCTTCCTAAACTGTGCTGCCAAGAATTCAACACAATACTCCAGAGGACTTCTGACCAGAGCACTGGTCCCACAAGTGGGACTATCAGCCCTGGCTAATATTGCTATCTCACAGTAGCCTAAGGTCATTTGGTGACTCTCTGAAATTTCCCGAAGATTTCCAGATTTATCTTCCAACGTGAGGACATAGCAGAATAGAAAGAGTTATTACGATGCTGTCATGGGGAATGAAAACATGGTCTTTCACCATGGGAGAAAGGAGACTGAAAACTAGCCTCTCTCCTCCCAAAGTCTTATTATTTAACCACATCTTGCTTTTAGGTGCTCTGTGCCCTATGTTCACAAAAACCCTCGCCTGGGAAATGCAATGCATCCTAGTGGCACAGCTCTAAGTCACTTGGCCCCAGTCATGCCTTCTTTCCTGAAAGGAAGAAAACCTGACTATCCTATTCCTGAGGACTTTCCTAGAAAGGAAAGGGGAAAGGAAGTCCTGAGCAATAGTGTCAGCTCTCTTTTGTCAGAGACTTTTGAATGTTTCCTTTTAACTGCCATAAATGGTTCACACATCTTGTCTCTCATTACATCATATTTTGACTTTTGGCTTTCAACAGCCACAGTCTAGAAATGAGCATCTCTGGCATTATGTGCTACAACTTAATCATGAGGGAAACACTTGGAAATAATAGTAATAAGTAATAATAATAATAATACACATTTCCATAACATGTTAAGGTTAATAAAACATTTTCTCATAATAATCCTATGATTTATGTAAATATAAGGAAACTTAGGCTCTTAGAAGTTAAGCAACTTTCCCATGATCACACAATACATACTGAACAACAAAGATCCAACTCTTTGTGAATCCATGCGCCAAGGCACACCAGGACCTTCTGTCCTCCACTATTCCCACAGTCTGTCCAATTCCATGTTCATTTTTGCCCATGACACTATCTATCTCATCCTCTACTGTCCCTTTTTCCTTTTGCCTTCAGTCTTTTCCAGTGTCAGCATCTTTCCCAATAAGTCTTGACTTCTCATTTATGTGACTAAAATATTTAAGCTTCAGCTTCAGTATTTTACTGCCCACTGAGTAGCCTGAGTTAATTTAAGTGTTGACCCATTTGACCACCTTGCTGCTCAAGGGAATCTCAAAAGTCTTCTCCAGCACCACAGTTTGAAAGCATTGATTCTGAGGCACTCAGCTTTCCTTGTAGTCTAACTCTCACAACCATACATTGCTGCTGGAAAAACCGAAGCTTTGACTACACAGACCTTTGCCGACAAAGTGATGTCTCTAAATTTTAGTATTGCAGTCTAAATTTGCTATAGCTTTCCTTCCAAGGAGCAAAAGTCTTTGAATTTCGTGCCTGCAGTCGCTGTCTCCAGTGATCTTTGAGCCCATGAATATAAAATCTGACATTGCTTCCATTTCTTCTTCCTCTATTTACCAGGAAGTGATGGGAGCAGTTGCCAAGATCTGAGTTTTTTTTTTTTTTGACATTAAGCTTCAAGTCAGCTTTTACACTCTCCTCTTTCACCATCATCAAGAGGTTTCTTAATTCCTCTTCACTTTCTGCCATCAGATTGGTATCATGTGCTTATCCAAGACTGTTGATATTTCTCTCAGCAACCTTCATTCCAGTTTTTGATTCATCCAGCCTGGCATTTTGTGTGATGTACCCTGCATATAAGTTAAATAAATAAGGTGACAATATACAGCCTTGTCATAATTCTTTTCATGTTTGGTTCTAACTGTTGTTTCTTGGCCTGCATACAGTTTCCTCAGGAGACAAATAAAATTATTTGGTACTCCCATACCTTTGAGGACTTGCCACATTTTTCAGTGATCCACATAGTCAGAGGCTTTAGTATAGCCAATGAAGCAGAAGTAGATGTTTTTCTGGAAATCCCTCACTTTCTCCATAATCCAATAAATGTTGGTAATTTGGTTTCTAGTTTCTCTGCCTCTTGAAAAACCAGCCTGTTCTTCTGGTAATTCTTGGTTCACATCTTGTTGAATTTTGCAGAAACTTCAGCATAACCTTCCTGGCATGTGAAATGGGCTTAATTGCTTGGTAATTTGGACACTAGTTGACTTTGCCCTTATTTAAGATTGGGACACAAACTGATTTTTTCTAATCCAGTGGTCACTGTTGAGTTTTCCAAATTTTTTGGTATGTTTAATATAGCATTTCAACATCATCTTTTAGGATTTTAAATTGCTCAGCTGGAAATTCATCGCCTCTACTAGCATGATTGTTAACAATGCTTCCTCAGGCCCACTTCCTTCTCTAGGATTTCTGGCTCTAATTCAGTAATCGCACCATCATGGTCATTGTTGATGTTACGATCATTTTTGCATAGTTTTTTTGTGTATTCTTGCTCATTCTTCTTAATCTGTTCTCCTTCTGTTAAGGCCCGATAATTCTTTCTTTTATTGTGCTTATTTTTTCAAGAAATGTTACTTTGATATCTTTGATTTTCTTGAAGAGATCTGTCTTTCCCATTCTATTGTTTTCTTCTGTTTCTTTGTATTTATGGGTGTGTGTATACACGCATACATACGTATGTATGTGTATAGTTTTACATATATATTAGTATCAGAGATACATGTTCTTCATAAGTTTGATAGTATTAACTTATGAATTGATCTGGGTATGGTGATTTTTCTTTTTATAAGATGTCTCTTTAATGATTTGCCTGATTTCTATTTTTGAAAATTTTCTATTTCTGTTATGAGTTTCATGTTTTGTTATTCTTGGTATTCTCCATTTTTATAGGTACTCATTCATTTGTTTAAGATCCTCAAATTTATTAGCATGGAACATGTATTGCAACCTAGGCTGTTTTGTTGATTTGTTTTGCCCTCCATTCTCTTTTCTTATTTCAATTTTGGTGATGTGACTGTACTCCTTTTTTTTTTAATCAGACATACTACTTGTTTATTAATTCTGTTAATCTCTTTTAAGGAGGCACTTGATTTTATTTATTGTTTCATTTGTTTCCTTATTTTTAATTGGATTAGTCAGGTATCATCTCAGTGTAAGGGCAAGCAAAGTGGGACTTTTTGTTGTCTTTTGTTTTAGAGTGCTTCTCAGCACTGAGGCAATCAAATGCCTTTGCTTGAGTCTTGCCTTTTTTGTAGAAAGGCCTACACCCTTTTGCTAATCAGGTCATGAGAGGTGTGAAACCCGAAGGGATGTGTAGTTCTCTGACCCTGAAGAAGTGTATATATGCTCTGAGGTTAGCGTTTTGTTTGAGGCTCTCACTCACTGGAAAAGTGTCATATGATTTGACCAGATTAGGCTCTGGGTAGCCATCACGGAGTCCCCGGGTTTCGAAAACCCAGATGTCATTGCTTCTGTCTCTGGTAACTGTGGATGTATTGTTTTGGACAGATAGAAGCCTGCCTGCTTATTTGTGTTATTTTGCTCTGTTTATATAATTTCTTTTTGTATTTGCTCTGAAGTTCAGGGTGCTGGCTTTTTCCCCTGAACTAACTGAATGATATAAGTATGTTTAATAAAAGTAAGATTGTAAACTCCTTTATGTTGCTTTCCTTAGAAGAGCAGATCAAAGAACCTGTGCTAGCAGCCATCCCGTGTGCTGGTGTTGTTGGTCTTTCACCTCCACATCAGTTGCTAGCAACATTGTTGCTACGCTTAGGTATTTCTCTTATGTTTCCTATTGGTTTTTTTCTAATTTTTAAGGTGTGTACTCTGCTCTATTTCTCTCTCTCTCTACTTATGTGATAGTGGAGAAAAATCTAATTTTTCTACTTTGGCCACATCCTAGAGATTTTGATATGTAAGATTTCTATTGCCTTTTTGTTTTGTGTCATCTGCTGTTCTTTCTGTAATTTATTCTTTGTCCTAGATATGGTCCCATATATATCTATATGTATGTATGTACACATGAGTGTGCATGTATGAATTTCATCTCCACATGGACATCCAACATTGATTTATTGTATCACTTTTGCTGTTGTTCAGCCTTTCAGTTGTGTTTGACTCTTCATGATACCATAGACCACAGCACACCAATAGTGTCCATAGGGTTTTCTTGGCAAAGATTCTGCAGTGGTTTCCCATTTCCTTCTCTAGTGGATTAAGGCAAATACAGCTTAAGTTAGTTGTCCATGGTCAATATCTAGTAAGCATCAGAGGTTGTATTTGAATTCATATCTTCCTGGGATTCTGTATTGAATCACATCAGGAATGGTGGAAAATAATGTCAGATGCAACTGACATACAACAGATAGGAATGATAACCTAGGAGGGATACCAGTGAGGTAATTGTGGGAGAAAGAGAGAGAGAGAAAGAGAGAGAGAGAGAGGGAGAGAAACAGACAGAGAGACACAAAGTCAAGAGACAGAGACTGACAGAAGAGAATGAAGGGCTATATTACTTGTTCTGAATCTGAGTCAATATCAGAGAGAATATGGTAGATGTCCCATCTTATCCTCCAGCACTATGCATAACGGTGGGAGGGTGCAAGGTAGGGAAATAACAAGTTTCTTGCTCCAGCATGTCCAGTTCCAGCTCCTCAAACCTGTCCTGGATAAGACAAAAACAAAAATGAATCATTTAATTAAAAGAGATAAGGAAGGAAACTACACCCTGCTAAAAGGTACCTTCGACAATGAAACAATAGCAATACTAAACATATATATACCAAGTGGCTTAGCATCCAAATTCTTAGAGGAGAAATTAAGTGAGTTACAAGAAGAAATAGCAAACTGTATTAGAGGGAGACCTCAACCTTCCCCTCTCAGAACTAGATAAATCTAAATAAAAAATTAACAAGAAAGAAGTTAAGGAGGTGAATAAAATCTTAGAAAAGTTAGATATGGTAGAACTCTGGAGAAAAATGAATGGGGATAGGAAGGAATATACCTTTTTCTCAGCAGTACATGGCATCTACACAAAAATGACCACGAACCAGGGCATAAAACCTCACAATCTGGTGTAAGAAAGCAGAAATATTGAATACATCCTTTTCAGATCATAATGAAATAAAAATTACATGTAATAAAGGGCCATGGAAAGATAAACTAAAAATTAATTAGAAACAAAATAATCCAATCTTGAAGAATGAGTTGATCAAACAACAAATCATAGAAATAATCAATAACATCATCCAAGAGAATGACAATAATGAGACAACATACCAAAACTTATATGATACAATGAAAGTGGTTCTTGGGAAAAGTTTTATAACTCTAAATGTTTACATGAATAACACAGAGAAAGAGGAGATCAATGAATTGGACATGCAACTAAAAAAGCTAGAAAAAGAACAAATTAAAAATCCCCAATTAAATACTAAATTAGAAATTCTTAAAATTAGAGGAGAGATTAATAAAATTGAAAGTAAAAAATTATTTAACTAAAAAATAAATAAATCTAAAAGCTAGTTTTATGAAAAAAATAATAAGATAGATGAATCTTTGGTTAATTTGATTAAAAAAAGAAAGAAGAAAACTAAATTACCAGTATCAAAAATGAAAAGGTTGATGAAGAAGATGAAGAAGATGAAGAAGAATTTAAATGAAGAAGAAATTAAAATAATTAAGAGCTACCATGTGCAACTGTGTGCCAATAAATCTGACACTCTTAGTGAAATGGATGAAGAGTTACAAAAACATAAGTTTCCCAGATTAACAGAAGAGGAAATAAAATACTTAAATAACCCCATTTGGGAAAAATAAATCCAACAAACCACAAATGAACACCTAAGAAAAAAATCTGCAGGGCCAGACGGATTTATAAGCCAATTCGACCAAACATTTAAAGAACAATTAATTCCAATATTATATAAACAATTTGGAAAAAATAGAAAAAGAAGAAGTCCTACCCAATTCTTTTTAGGATACAAAGATTGTGCTGTTATCTAAACTGGGATGAGCCAAAACAGAGGAAAAATTATAGACCAATCTCCCTAATGAATATAGATTCAAAAATTTTACATAAAATATTAGTAAAGAGATTACAACAACTTATCACAAGGATAATATACTATGACCAGGTAGGACTTACACTAGGAATGCAGAGCTGGTTTAGTATTAGGAAAATTATCAGCATATTTGACCATATTAATAACAAAATTAACAGAAAGCATATTATTATCTTGATAGATGCTGAAAAAGTTTTTGACAAAATACAATACCAATTCCTGTTAAAACACCATAGAGCATAGGAATAAATGGAATTTTCCTTAAAATGACAAGTAGCATCTCTCAAAAACCATCAGCAAGCATTTTGTGTAATGCAGTTAAGCTAGAAGCATTTCCAATAGGATCATCAAGGGAGAAACAAAGATGTCCATTATCATCATGGCTATTCAATATCGTACTAGAAATTTTAGCTTTAGCAACAAGAGAAGAAAAAGAAAATGAAGGAATTAAAATAGGCAATGAAGAAATGAAGCTATCACTCTTTGCAGATGATATGATGGTATACATAGAGAATGCAAGAGAATCAAGTAAACCACTTGAAATAATGAACACCTTCAGCAAAGTTACAGGATATAAAATAAATCCATATAAATCATCACAATTTCTACATACTATTCACAAAGCAGAGAAGCAAGAGACAGAAAGAGACATTCCATTTAAAGTAACAGTAGATATTCTAAAATATTTGGGAGTCTACTTGCCAAAGCAAAGCCAGGAACTATATGAATAAAGTTACAAAACACTTTTGCACACAAATAAAGTGAGATATAAATAATTGGAAAAACATCAGTTGCTCCTGGTAGGCCAACATAACATGATAAAAATGAGATTTCTACCTAAATTAATTTACTTATTTAGTGCCATACAAATCAAATTACCAAAAATTATTTTCTAGAACTAGAAAAAATAATAACAAAATTCATTTGTAAGAACAAAAGGTCCAGAGTATCAAGGGAATTAATGAAAAGAAATGCAAGGGAAGGTGGCATAGCCATTCTAGATCTAAAATTGTCTTATAAAGCAGCAATAATCAAAACTACTTGGTACTGGCTAAGAAATAGAGTGATGTATCAGTGGAATAGGCTAGGTACAGAAGACACAGTAGTCAATCACTATGGTCATCTGTGTCTGATAAACCCAAAGACTCCAACTTCTGGGATAAGAACTCACTATTTGACAAAAACTATTGATAAAACTGGAAAATAGTCTGGCAGAAACTAGGCATAGACCAACATCTTACATCATATACCAAGATAAAGTCAAAATTGGTGCATGGTATGGACATAAAGCATGATACTCTAAACAAATTAAGAGAGCAAAGAATACTTTACCTGTCAGATCTATGGAGAAGGGAAGAATTTATGACCAAACAAGAGACAGAGAACATTATGAAATGAAAAATAGATAATTTTGATTATGTTAAATTAAAAAGCTTTTGCACAAACAAAGCCAATGCAACCAAGGGAAGCAGAAAACTGGGAAACAATTTTTAGAGCCGGTGTCTCAGATAAAGGCCTCATTTCTAAAATATATAGACAGCTGAGTCAAATTTATAAGAATACAAGTCATTCCCCAATTGATAAATGATCAAAGGATATGAACAGGCAGTTGTCAGATGAAGAAATTAAAACTATCATCAAATGAAAAAATGTGCTAAATCATGATTGATTAGAGAAATGCAAATCAAAATAACTCTAAGGTACCACATCACAGCTATCAGATTAGCTAACATGACAAAACAGGAAAACGATGGATGTTGGAGAAGATGTGGGGAAGTTGGAACACTAATGCATTGTTTGTGGAGTTGTGAATTTATCCAAACATTCTGGAGAGCAATTTGGAATTATGCCCAACAGGCTATAAGTACTGTGCATAACCCTTTCATCCAATGATACCACTTCTGGGTCTGTATCCCAAAGTGATCATAAAAAGGAGAAAAGGACACACATGTACAAAAATATTTATAGCAGTTCTTTTTTGTTGTGTCCAAGCCTTGGAAATTGAGGGAATGCCCATCAATTGGGGAATGGCTAAACAAGTTATGGTATATGAATTTAATGCAATATTATTGTTCCTTTAGAAATGATAAGCAGGCAGACTTCAGAAAAACCTCGAAAGACTTTTTATGCATTTCTGAGTTTCTAAACTTTTTCTGTGTCATCTGCTGGCCTTCATATATCATCTGCCACTTCCACAAAATTCCCCAAAATTTCCCATTTAATTGCTTATGCCACCCTGCAATATATTGAAACTATGATGGGGAAAGTTGTGATGTGGAAGGGATAATAGTAATTTAGAACAAATAGGTTCTTTTCCTTTTCCCCTGATCACCTTGGGAAACAGACCTAATGGTGGTATTACTGGATGAAAGGGTAAACACAACTTTGTAACAAATTGGGCATAATTTCCGATTGCTTTCCAAAATGGTAGGATCAGTTTACAGGCTCACCAACCATGTATTAATAACCCAGTTTTTCCATATCTGCTCCAACATTGATCACATTCCACTCCTACCATTTTAGTCAGTCTGATAAGTGTGAAATATCTCAGAGTTGTTTTAATTTGCATTTCTCTTATCAATGGTGATTTAGAGCATTTTTCTTATGTATATATATAGTTTTGATTTCTTCATTGGAAAACTGCCTGTTTGTATCTTTTGACCACTTATCAATTGGGAATAACTCATATTCTTTTAAATTTGACAAAATTCTCTATGTATTTGCGATATGAGTCTTTTATCTGAGAAATTATAATTCCCCCCCCAATTTTCTACTTTCCTTCTAATCTTGGCTACATTGGTTTTATTTGTACAAAATCTTTTTTTTAATTTAATGTAATCAAAATTATACATTTTACATCTCACAATATTCTCTCTCTCTCTCTTATTTATTCATAAATCCTTCCCTTATCCGTATGTTTGATAGGTAATGTGTTCCATGTTATTCTAATTTACTTACGATATTTCCCTTTATATTTAGGTCAAATACC
Organism: Trichosurus vulpecula; assembly: GCF_011100635.1. Lineage (NCBI taxonomy): Eukaryota > Metazoa > Chordata > Mammalia > Diprotodontia > Phalangeridae > Trichosurus > Trichosurus vulpecula. Next base: position 24,352,730 of record NC_050575.1, on the reverse strand, counting down.
TATTTTGACCTTATCTTGGTAAATCGTCTAAGATATTGATCCATACCCAATTTCTGCCAGATAGCTTTCCAGTTTTCCTAACAATTTTAGCCAAATAATGAATTCTTATGCCCAAAGCTTAAGTCTTTACTTTGGTCAAACACAAGGTTGTTATAATCATTTATTACTGTGTACTAGACGTCAACTCTGTTCCATTGAAGCAACTTTCTATTTCTTAAGCAATACCAGAGAGTTTTGATAATTACTACCTTATAATGTGCTATAGGATCTGGTACTGCTAAACCTCTTTCCTTTACATTTCTTTCATTAGTTCTTTTAATATTCTAGACTTTTTGTTCTTCCAAATGAATTTTATTATTTTTTTCTAGCTCAACAAAAATTTTTTGGTAACTATTTAGGATGGTATTAAATAAGTAGATTAGTTTAGGTAGAATTTTCATTTTATTATAATTGTTCTACACATTCATAAGCAATTAATATTTTTCTAATTATGTAAATCTGATTGTATTTGTTTAAAAAGTGTTTTGTAATTATGTTCCTGGAGTTCCTGGGTTGTCTTGGCAGGTATGCCCCCAGGTATTTTATACTGTCTACAATTATTTTAAATGGGGTATCTCTTCTTGCAGGATGTTATTGGTGATATATTTAGAAATGCTGATGATTTGTGTGCCTTTATTTTATATCCTGCTACTTTGCTAAAATTATTAATGGTTTCAATTAATACTTTAGCTGAATGTCTAGGATTTTCCATGTATTTCATCATGTATCTGCAAAAAGAGATAACATTATTACCTTGTTACCTGTTCTGATTCCTTTGATTTCTTTTTCTTCTCTTATTGCTACTGCTAGAATTTCTAATACAATATTGAAAAAAATTTGGTGATAATGGACATTCTTGTTTCACACATGATCTTATTGGGAAGGCTTCTAGTTTATCCCCATTACAAATAATGCTTGTTAATGGTTTTAGGTAGATATTTCTTATCTTTTCAAGGAAAAATCCATTTATACTTATGCTTTCAAGTATTTTTTAATAGAAATGAGTGTTGCATTTCGTGAAAACTTTTTCTATATCTATTTATGTAATCATGTGGTTTTGTTACTTTTGTTATTCATGTAATCAATTATGTTAATAATTTTCCTTATTAAAACATCTCTGCTTTCCTGGTATCAATCCCACTTGGCCGTGATGTGTCATCTTTGTGATATGTTGTTGTAGTCTATTAGCTAATATGTTATTTAGGATTTTTCATTCATATCATTAATGAAATTGGCCTATAATTTTCTTTCTCTGTTTTTGCTTTTCTCAGTTTAGGTATTAGCACCATATTTGTTTCATAAAAGGAATTTAGTAGGATTTGTTTTTTGTCTATTATTCCAGATAGCTTATTTAGTGTTGAATTAGTTGATTTTTAAATATTTGGTAGAATTCACTTCTAAATCGTTCTAGTTCAGATGCTTTTTTTCTTAGTAAGCCCATTTAAGGCCTGTTTGATTTCTTTTTCTAAAATAGGCTCATGTAGATATTTGATTTCATGTGGCCTTTTGATGAAATCCAAACTTCACAGAACAAATCTCCTTAGTAAAAGAATTTATTCTACAAAACTTGGATTCAGTCAAAAGACCATTACCAAGGACCTAGAAGACCACATGTGGCCTTGAGGCCACAGGTTCCATACCCCTGATAGGCAGCATATATTTTTATAAATATTCTTCCATTTTCACTTACATTGCTAAGTTAATTGGCATATAATTGGATAAAATAACTCCTAATAATCACTTTGATTTCATCTATTTTATTTTATTTTTGAATTTTATCATTTTAATATAATATTTTAGTTTTCAACACTGATTTCCCAAGATTTTCAGTTACAAATTTTCTCCTTATTTCTACCCTCCCCCTATTCCAAAATGCCATATCTTCTGATTGCCTCATTCCCCAGTCAGCCATCCCTTCTGTCATCCCACTCCCCCCACCCATCCCCTTTCTCCTTACTTTCTTGTAGGGCAGGATAGATTTCTATGCCTCATTCTCTATATATCCTGTTTCCCAGCTACATGCAAAGCAACTGTTTTTGAGCATCTGCTTTTAAAATTTTGAGTTCCAAATTCTCTCCCCTCTTCCCTTCCCACCCACCTTCCCTCGGAAGGCAAACAATTCAACATAGTCCACACATGTATCATTATGTAAAACACTTCCACAATACTCAAGTTGTGAAAGGCTAACTATATTTCCTTCCATCCTATCCTGTCTCCCTTTATTCAGTTTTCTCCTTTGACCCTGTCCCTTTTGAAAAGTGCTTGCTTTTGATTACCTCTTCCCCCTATCTGCCCTCCCTTCTATCATGCCCCCCTTTTTATCCCAGTCCCCTTACTTTCCTGTGAAGTAAGATACCCAACTGAGTATATATGTTATTCCCTCCTCAAGTCAAATCTGATGAGAGCAAGATTCACTCATTCCCCCTTACCTGCCCCATTTTCCATCCAACTGAACTGCTTTCTTCATGCCACTTTTTATGTGAGATAATTTACCCCAGTATATCTGTCCCTTTCTCCCTCTCTCAAAATATTCCTCTCTCACCCTTTATGTTATTTTATTTTTTAAATATCATCACTTCATATTCAACTCACCGTGTGTCCTCTGTCTACATATATATATATATATATATATATATATATATATATATATATATATATATATATATATATCTTCCCTTCAACCACCCTAATAGTAGAAAGGTCTCATGAATAACAACATCATCTTTCCATGTAGGAATGTAAACAAAACTGTTCAGCTTTAGTAAATCTCTTATGAATTCTCCTTCTTGTTTACCTTTTCATGCTTCTCTTGATTCTTGTATTTGAAAGTCAAATATTCTATTCAGCTCTGGTCTTTTCACTGAGAAAGCTTGAAAGACCTCTATTTTATTGAGAATACATATTTTGCCATGGAGCATTATACTCAGTTTTGCTTGGCAGGTGATTCTTGGTTTTAATCCTAACTCCATTGACCTCCAGAAGATCATATTCCAAGCCCTTTGATCCCTTAATGTAAAAGCTGCTAGATCTTGTATTATCCTGATTGTATTACCACAACTCTCAGATTGTTTCTTTCTGGCTGCTTGCAGTATTTTCTCCTTGATCTGGGAGCTCTGGAATTTGGCGACAACATTCCTCGAGTTTTCTTTTTGGGATCTTTTTCAAGATACAATCGATGGATTCTTTCAATTTCTCTTTTACCCTATGGTTCTAGAATATCAGGGCAGTTTTCCTTGATAATTTCTTGAAAGATGATATCTAGGCTCTTTTTTTTGATCACGGCTTTCAGGTAGTCTGATATTTTTAAAATTATCTCTCTTGGGTAGATTATCCAGGTCAGTGGTGTTTCCAGTGAGATATTCCACATTGTCCTCCATTTTTCCATTCCTTTGGTTCTGTTTTATAATATCTTGATTTCTCATAAAGTCAGTAGCTTCCACTTGCTCCAATCTAATTTTTAAGGTGTTATTTTCTTCAGTGGTCTTATGGACCTCCTTTTCCATTTGACTAATTTTGCTTTTCGAGACATTCTCCTCCTCTTTTGACATTTGGGTTAGTCGATTTTTTAAGGTGTTATTTTCTACAGTACTTTTTGGGTCTCCTTTAGCAAGTCAATGACTTGTTTTTCATAGTTTTCTTGCACTACTCTCATTTCTCTCCCCAATTTTTCCTCCACTTCTCTTACTTGCTTTTCCAAAGTTTTCTTGCACCACTCTCATTTCCCTCCCCAATTTTTCCTCTACTTCTCTTACTTGCTTTTCCAAATCCTTTTTGATCTCTTCTGTGGCCTGAGGCCAATTCATATTTTTCTTGGAGGCTTTTGATGCAGGCTCTTTGACATTGTTGAATTCTTTTGGCTGTATGTTTTGATCTTCTTTTTCACCAAATAAGATCCTAAAGTCTGAGTCTGAGTCTGAATCCTTTTGTTCTGCCTGTTCATGTTTCCAGCCAACTGCTTGATCTTTGAGCTTATTGTCAGGGTATGACCACTTGTAGAGTACTTTGTCCCAAGCTTTAGGGGCGGCCCTGCTGTTTCCGAGCTATTTCTATTCCACCATCACTGCAAGCTCTACCACACCAGCGCTCCTCCTTCCCCAAGAACTGCCAACCAGGACCATCACCCAGATCCAAGCAGGGAAAAGCAAGAGAACCTGCTTCTGTGCCAGCAAAGCACTCTTTCCACTCCTGCTCCTATCCACTGTGTGAGCCAGGGACTCCAGAACTAGCTGACACTAGAGCTCTGGAAGCAGCTGCAGGAACTTCCTGCTACTACAACCACTGCCAGCACTGCGCCACCTCCACCACGACTGGGGCTGGGGCTGGACTGTCTCACACTCATCGAGAAGTTTTCCCATTAACCTGCTTTGTGGTCTTTGGCATTTGTGGTTTGAGAAGTCTGGGAACTGCCACAGCTCAATCATTCATGGCCCTTAAGCCTGCTCAGCCTGACTCCTGGTCTGGTTGTTCCTGGCGCAGCATAGGCTAGGCTCCACTCTGCTTCCAGCACCATGTGGTAGACCCTTCCCAGCAACCATCCAGACTGTCCTGGGCTGGAGACCTTCTTCCTTCTGCTATTTCATGGGTTCCACAATTCTAGAACTTCTTCAGAGCCATTTTTATACAGGTGTTTGGATGGATTTGGGGGAGAGCTTAGGCAAGTCTCTGCTTTCCAGCCGCCATCTTGGCTTATAGTTAAATTTAAAATGTAAGCATTTATATCTCAGAAATTGGCAGTAGACCAATTGAGGCTTAGTTTATTGTTTTATTGATTGCCTTTACTTGAAAGTGTTAATAACGCAAATTAAACTTAAAAGTCTATGCGCACATGTTTCTCTCCCCTCCTCCCTTAACAGCCCTATTGCCATACATTTACCAGCATATGCCTGTATTGCTTTATAAACCTTGAGCTTGAGCCCATCAGGAGAGCAGTAGAGAGCTTAGGGAATGAAGTTAGCAGCAGCCTGGATGACTGGAGGCTCACACCAAAAACAATAATAACAATGACAGAAATAGGAAAATGACACTTGAAGGTTTGTGTAGAGATTCATATCCATAATCTCATTGGAGCCTCACAACATTCCCTAACTATAGCCCAATTACGCCTCTTTCTGCATAATGCAGACCTCCTCTACAAGTCAGGAAGAAAGAGATTCAGTTTTTACTAGTAGAATTACCATTACCTTGAAATAACCCTAATCTCACAGTACTCAATTGCTAAGGCCTAAGTGAATTACTTTATCCATTTTAAATAAAAATATTTACTGTAGTGAAAAAGCTGAAGCTAGAAGGGGGAGCACTGGCTGGCTCTCCAGGCCCAGAGTTTCTATCCCTCAAAAAGCCAGCTCATTAGGAATCCAGAGCCTACTCCTTTGGAGTGCATGATCCAAGCTCAAAGCAGCAACCAGATTTAGTCCAAAAATGGAATATATTGCCTCAGGTGGTAGGGAGCTCCCCATCACTGAAGGTTTTCTGTTTCATTTTTCTGGGCAAACAATGTAGTATAGTGGATATATAGACAAGAGAATCAACTGCATAGAACACAGTAGCTAATGAGATCACTAAGTAAGACAAAAAAAAGGAAGAGAGAATAGACATAGGATTGAACTTTGAGGGGACATGAATGAAGATCCAGCAAAGGAGACTGAAAAGGAACAATCAGGTAGGAAAAGAACCAGAAGAAAGCAATGTTATAAAAAAAGAGTCCAAGGTTCGGATTCATGATGGACCTGGCTTTGATTCCTTTGAAACTTACTATACAGCTGTATTTTCTGTCCAGCCAAAGGTAAGACTCTTGTAATGTTTATGAGAACCATTCTCACTTGCTTCCTAAGAAATCATGGAACCAAAGCACATATCTGTGCCTTAAATTTCTTATGTGTGAACCTGGAATATGAACACCTGTAATATTTATATCACAGAGCTGCGAACTTGAAAGGAGGTGATACATGTAATGTGTTTTATGAAACCTGAAGTGTTGTGTAAATGCCAGTTGTTTTTATTTTTTTCAGAAGCGTTAGTATTTCAGGAACAGGTTAGTCAAGAAAGCCCCTTCCAATTTTAAGAGTTTGTTATTCTCTATTGAGGAGAAGAATGGGGAAGAAGCAGGGGAATATGTTACAGTTTTTTGAGTGTCTTTCTCTGGCTGGAGTTTCCTGAAATGATTCTCACATAAAGAAGCACAAATATTCTTTTAAAATGATGCAGTGTTTTTTGAAAGGGATATAACACCAGATGAAGATGTGTGTGGCCACCTCATATGTATGAGATATACCTCAGTCTTGCCAAGGAGACATATGACAATTAAGGATAGCTATCCCAGTGATGGAAAGAAATATATCATCTTCTTCATTCTTTTTTTTTCAAAAGCATTAATGCAAACTCATTCAAACTTATGAGAATCTGGAATGAATATCTGAATGTCTCCCTCACCACTTGATCTGATTGTAATCACAGTAGGGGAAATGAGTCAGAAACAAACTCAAGAAAAAATAAGTTTATTAAATGAGCAACTCCCCTTGTCCCTTATACCATACATGGTAGAGGCAACCTGAACTTATTTCATAGAGAGCTCACTTTCAAGTCAGGATGTCCTGGGTTCAAATATTACCTCTAGGCATATCATTTAACATTAAGTGCCTCCAGGCAAAGCTAAGATTATACTTTATAGAACAATTGCCTATCTATGTTGATGGATCAAGTTTCCTCAGGAGGAATTCCCTGGAATCTCTAGAGGCAGCTAGGTGGCACAGTATACAGAGCATTGGGTTATAATCAGGAAGACCTGAGTTCAAATCTAGCCTCAGACACTTACCAACCCTGTGACCCTAAGCCAGTCACTAACCTCTGTTTGATTCACTTTCCTCTACTGCAAAATGACCTATCCCCTAGGGTTATTGTGAAGATTAAATGAGAATTTTCGATTTTCTAAATGAGAATTATTTAATTGTGAAACTCCTAAACTAGTGGAAATCACAAATCTAATCTTAAGGAAAAAAATGACCTATGTAATACAATGTAACTGTTATGAAGACCAAATTAGCTGAAGCTTTACAAACTTTACAGTATTACATGTCATTTATTACGATTACTAATTGGAAGATTGTCGTCCACTTCAGAGGACTATCCAGGTCCCCCATAAAGAAGGACGTTTATCATTATAAACAATCCCCATCAACTTTCCCAACCTCCTACCAACTCCCCAAAAGACTGGAAGTTGGCATAGTTGTTTCCTCTACCCCCACCCTAAACAGCTAGTGAGCAAAAGCGCTTGGGGAGATTAGGCTTTGTTTCCTGAATGGGACATGAGAGAAATTGCTTGGAATTGGAATTGGAGAATTGAGACTCTCTTTAGACTAGCCATTGTTCTTGAACCATTGGGAACTGGAAAGCTCAGGGGCAGCCTCTTCCAATAGCAAGAGTAAGACGAGTTAGTATTACTGGTTCTACCCACCCCGTAGGGCCACTGTGAGCAAAGGGCTGTGTAAAATTGAAAGAGGTATATTAATGTGATGCTATATCATTTGTGCAATGCTATACTATGTTGTGTTATGTATCACATACCATACCTCACCACACTAACTATACCATGGAGTTAATAAGAGATAAGTTTAGAAAGGTTGATTCAAAGCAAACAATAGAAAGTTTTGAATGATGAGCAGAGGACTTTTAATTTTATCACATAGACACTCATGAAGCCATGAAAATTTTTGAGCACAGGAAAGACATGGCCTGATCTTGGTGTAAGAAAAATGATTCTAGTTGAGTAATGAATCATGGAGGGGTGTATGTTGATGATACTCCTCAAGACTTCATTATTATTAGTGTGTCTGTGTTAGAAGAAGTTATCAGTAAATCAGCACCAAACTTCTAATCAAAAGAACTTAACTGGAGTCCCAGATCAGTCCCTCAATTTCTGTGTCACTTCATCTCTCTGAGAATCATTTTTTTTCATTTTCAAAAGATGATAATCCCACCTCCTACCCACTTTACAGAGTGGTTGCTAGGATCACATGAAATAATGTATTTATTGTGTCAACCAAATAAGTGAAATATCAACATGGAACAGAGGTCTGGCAAATGCTCAGAGGGACTGAGACAGTACATCCCCATAGGCTGGGAATTTTGCTTCAGGAATAGTTGTGATGCCCTATGCTGGGAGTACTTTGAAGAGACTGTGGAATATATGTGGAACATCTTGGCAGACAGGCTAAACCAAGTTGATGATAACTGACAGGCCTCTAACCCATTGGTTAATTAGGGAGATGTCTACCCCAATCATGGGAAGGTTTACCCCAGAAGAATGGGTGAACAAGAATAATGTATTCTAATGGTCATGAAAGCAAATGAAGCAGGTGCTGAGAACTTGGTCAGACATCATAGATGCCAAGGTCAGGCACTTCATCCTGAGCCATCACCAGTGTCTTGACTTTTGTCTTGCCACTGGGCTTCAGTGACTCTGGAAGAGAGTGAGGCTGATGACTTTGTGCAACTCTGTCTTACTTAAATCCAATTCACTTGTAGGTCAAGACATCACCCCATGACATCATTGGTCCTCTTTGGAGGGGAGATGGGAGGGAGGGTAAGAAAATTTGGAACTCAAAAACCTGTGAAACTGAGTGTTGTAAAGTAAAAATAAAAAAATTAAGTATTTTTTAAAAATGAAGGATGAATAAAAACTGACCTCAGTCTGCTAATCAGAATATGCTGAGTACTTCTGAGGACTGAAGGAGGGGTGAGGTGGAAGTGGACATTTGATAATTTAATTTATTAGATGCATTAGGCTGTGGTCATAGACCATGACCCTTGTTCTGACAACACTGTTTTTCCAGTCCTATATTATCTGCCGTTATCTCTTAAACTCCTTTCCATGCCACTGCTTTTTCCACTGGAGAACACTGCCTCAGTCTAAGATCTCTCCCATGTGTAATCATTCTTCTCAGTCAAGTAGGAATAAGTAGCTTAGTTGCAACTAGCCTGAAACAATGACCATTTTAACTACTTTCCTTTCAGTTGTGCTCTGAGGGGATCTCAGTGATCCATTTTGGCCTCTGGGTTCTTTTATATTTTTTGTGAAAGATATTATTCAGGAGAGTAAGCCACAGAACTCTGGAGTCAGAGACCAGGATAAGTTTTGTGGTCCAGCTAGCGCTGATACCTTGAGAAGCAAGAAGTGATTTGCAGGAATGACCTTCTGGACCCAGGCCAGAAGAAGCTGAGATGGAGGTTCATTTGACAGTTGAACCACTTCTGGATGGGAACTTAGTGGGACCAGTGCTATGTATGAGATGAAATAACTTGAACCTCTTCCTCCCAAAGACTAAGACGGTGTAGGGGACAATATACCCCCAGGGCACTGGGGAAAATATTTTTAGAAATGTATCTATATTTGTTCCCGTTAAATATTTTTTTTACATTTCTGACCCTTTATTGGATCTCCATTTTCCCCAAAGAAATATAATACATTAGACCCCATCTCTGGGGGGAACACTAGACAGTCAGCCTTCCCCTGTCCATAGGACTCCCCACCCTAGGTTTGGTCCCCATCCCAGGTTTGGTCCCCATCCCAAGGGCAGCTTGACCCTTTCAAAATAAAGTACCCAAAGGGAAAAAAGGATGGAAGGAACTGTAGAGAAGGCCCTTGCAACCAGCTCCAGGATCATCTCAAGTATCATCTGGGAGAGGGGGAGACAGAGGGTTATTGGCGGCTTGAGGGGGCAAGAACATTGTTCTCTGCCCTTTGCTACCACCCGCAGTGTACCCTCCCCAGGTACTAAAGTGCGTCACAGATCTGCAGCTGAAGCATCCCACCTTTCTCCCCGACATGGAGGGTACAGGGGATGGGTGAGGGTTGAAGACTGTTCTGCGTAGGGAAGAGAGTTTTTTGTGGGTATCAGAGATAAAGTGATTATAGGAGTGGAGTGAAGAAAAGGGGACACAGCAAGGTGCTTAGGAGGCGGTGGGGGGAAGCAGGCATCCAAAGGGTGCAGCATTGGTCCAGGAGTGTCAACTGAGGCTGTCCATCTGTCCATTCCTTGGGGGGCAGGTGGAGGGGGGCGGTTCTCAGGAGAACGTATTCTCTGCAAGGGGCTCAGGGTGAAAGGGGGGTTCCGACATCTCGATGCCCTGATGGAGTTTTTCCAGGGAGAACAGCTCCACCGAGGTCCGGAGAATCTGCCGCCATTTGTGCACCTCCACACTGTGGAACTGCTTGCGGAGGGCCAAGATTTCTGCCCACTCAGCTGCCGTTCGAGGAAACTTCCTATGGAGAGATTTGGGGTCTTTGCCCAGAGCCAGGCTGTGCCAGGCCTCAAAGGTGTGGGCCGTCCGCTCCAGGAACCAGAGCTGGTAGAAGAGCAACCAGGATGACAAGGACAATGCTGATAATAAGGAGAATACCAGGAATGCCTGATCCAGGGCTCTGGTCTAGGGAGGGTTCTGAGAGTCGAGAAGAGATTGAGCCTGAAGGGTGCAGGCCTCCCCGAGTACAAGTGTCCGGATCAGCATGGGCCGGGGTCTCCCCGTGGTTCCTCCAGTCCCCGGGCCTCCTTCCCGCCCTCTTCCAGGGACACTTTCTCTGCTTTGGAGAGTTCTCTCTCCAAGTGGTGAAAGTAACCTTCGATATTGCTCCAGGAGTTCTCGATGAGGGACTTCACCAAACTCCAGGGCTGCTTCCCAGAACGGATCTCTGAGGACACACGGAGGCGGGTCTTGTTTCTGGCCAGGCTCAGCATGCAGTACCGATGAGCAGTGTAGAAACAGTCTTGGTATGGAATGCCCAGAGTGAGGACCTTGGAATCCACCACACAGCCTGAGGACTCCGTCGGAACAGGGTCTGAGTCTCCACCACCGCTGCACTCTTGGGGCCCAGAGGGTTGCTGACGGGGATGGTGTAAGACACAACTCGGTTCTGGTGACATTTGCTCAGTGAACTTTCGCTGCTGGAGGAAGCCCTGCAGGAAGGGGGAATCAGAGAACAGCATCTGCTGCAGGCGGTCAGCCCCCATGGGGAACACGCAGTTGATGAAGAGGCGGCCAGAGAGGTCCGGTAGGAAGGAGGAGGAGGAGTTACTTGTTTCTGTCAACATCTCTTCACTGGGCAGCATATCCAAGGCGGGCAGCGGGGCTGGACCATCAGGGGGCCTCTCGGCTGGAGGGGGCTCGGTCACTGGGATTAGTGTTTGACTGGAGGAGGCATCTGGTTGACTGTCGATCTGCCTTTCTTTATCCTCCTCACCCACACTGTCCCCATCACTGCTGGCCTGGGAGTAGCGGGGAGTGAGCTGGATCCTCCGGGAAGCTGTAGGGCTGGGTTCTCGGCTGAGGTCTGGAGACCCCAAACCGTGGAGCTGCTGCAAAGGGCAGACGTAATCGTCATCCTCACCGGTGAGGCCGAGTTCTGCCCCATAGCACTGATGTACCAGGTGCCACAGCTCCCGAGCGGCCAGAGTGTTGTCCAGCAGGGCATTCTGCCAAAGGCGGAAGATGAGCAGGAAGCAGCGGTCTTGGGCCCCAAAGGACGTGAAGAAATGTTTCCCGCTCTCGGTGCAGATCTGGATGGCCTTGGGAATCAGTTTGGCAGTTTTCTCCTTCAGACGTGTCACTCCCTTCAGCTGGATTGAAATCGTGGTTTGTCAATGGAAGATATTGGTGTAGCATCAGATCCAATTTTCAGAGAGGTAGAGGCGGCCTTGAAGAAGGCTATCCCTCTGCAATGAGCCGCCCAGCCTCAGGAAGTTTGCCCAAGAGCTTTCGGAAGTCCTCATTTCGCTCTTTGTAGGTGGGACTCGACGTACCGTATCAGCTCTGCATTGTCTCGCTATTTCTGATGAAGTTTCTGCCACTGAGTGACTGGGTTCCAGAAGCGCTTGCCCCTCGGCCTTTCTCTGGGGAGCTGTCGGAGCCCTTCTCAGACCCCTTCTCCACCGTGGCTCCGGTGTCCTGCTCCGCAAGTGGGGACAGGTTTGGGGGCAGCAGCAGCAGTCGCTTCCGGGGGGGAGGGGAGCTGCTGGGGGTGCCCCTGGCGGGGTGGGGCGGGGGGCGTGTCAAATATAGCACAGAGCGGCCGGGCGGGGCGGGACTCCTGGGCGCTTGGGGAGTGGGGGCCTTGGGGCGGGGAGGGGGTGAAGGCACGCCCGGGCTGCGAGGGCTCCGAGCCCTGCGTGCCGGGGAACGAGAATCAGCGCCCGCTTCCTCCGCCGCCCGCCCTCCTCCTGGCAACACAAAAGGCCGCGGAGCCGGCGGCGGCTACACCCCACCCCACCCACCCCCCGTTAAATCTTTGAAGTAAGTATCATTTGTAAAAGCTAATTGATGTTCAGTGGTTAACCAGAACTGTGTCAATATTACCTGGTACGAGAGAGAGAGAGAGAGAGAGAGAGAGAGAGAGAGAGAGAGAGAGAGAGAGAGAGAGAGAGACAGAGAGAGAGACAGAGAGAGAGAGAGAGAGAGAGAGAGAGAGAGAGAGAGAGAGAGAGAGAGAGAGAGAGAGACAGAGAGAGAGACAGAGAGAGAGACAGAGAGAGAGAGAGAGAGAGAGAGAGACAGAGAAAGAGACAGAGACAGAGAGAGAGAGACAGAGAGAGAACAGTAACAACTGTGGAGTCATGAAGGATTCAGAAAAGAGGTGACACCTGAACTGAGGCTCAAATGAAGATTTCTGAGAAATAAAGGATCATGTCCTTGTCCTGCAAATCAGCTTAAACAACTGCACCTTACCAAGAGATGGGATGTTAAGGTCAAGAATGAGAAGTAGACCAGTTTAGCTGAAATGAAGGTTGTGAAGTGATAGTACATAACATAAGGCTGAAAAGGAGGTAGGGAACATTGTATAGGACCTTAAATTTCAGGCAAGCCAGTTTGTACTTTATTGTAGAGGCAATAGACTGTCCTGGAAAAGGGGATTAGAAATGTTAACTATGTGCCTTTTGAAGATTATTTTGAGATTCGGGAGCCTGTTACACTGCTCTCATGTGTAAACCCTGAGATCTTGAGAAATGCAGCATGCCTATCCCCTGAAAACCAAGAATGATTCATTTCTGTTTTGAGAGTCTTCTAGGAAGGAAAATGTAGAGAGGAAAGTTGCCCCCAAAACTTGAGAAGTGTAGTTACAGGAAATCCTATCTAATGAGTCATTTTCCTTCATAGTAGGCAGTCAGGGACTTCAACTCCCTAAGTGGAAAATAAATGTCTAGGACATTCTTTTCATTCACTAATACATGGTTGTTAAATGAATGAACTTTTATCTTGATTCATCATCACCAAATTATTCAAATTTTGAGGGAAAAATAGTTTCTGGCTGCTATCTGATTGTAGCCATGATGAGAAGAATGAACCATAAAGCAGTTCAGAAAACAGGAGTCTATCACCAGGAGAAAGGTTCTAAACAGATGTTCTACCAGCAGAGGGTTCAGCCTCAAGTTCAGAGGACCCTGCTGGTCCCTGGTCTTCCTGGTGAGCCTCTTCTATAGCCAACAACCCCTGTGAATGTCATTTTCCCTCTATCCACTCTCCAAAATAATAGATGGTAACACAGTTATTCTCCCAAGGAAAGCACACACACACACAGAGGATTTTTTAAAAATATTCTGTGTGTGTGTGTGTGTGTGTATTCCCTGGACAAATCAAGGAAAAATTGTGTGAATTAAATCATCAAGAAGACTGAAACCAGTGAGGAAAAAAATATATGTTTCAATCAGGTAGTAAGGAACTAAGAGACAATTTCTTTTCTTGTGAATAACATTTCTTCCTAATCCTCAGGTAATTCTATCTAACTCCTCAGCCAAGGGGAGAAGGTCACACCAGAAGAGGCTTGCTGGACATTTTGCATTTGGATCACTGAGAAGACTTCAACATGGAGCACTTAGTTTGGGCCTCTGCTATGTATTGATCACATTTAGCCTTTTATTGTAATCCTCTCTGTGTGGTTTTACTTCCTACCCCCTTTCCTGGTGACTGGGGACATAGTAACTCACCCTTTGATTACGTCAGGGATGACAAACTTCTTCAAGTCTTGTAGCTCAGTGCAGAAGTACTAGGTGTTTCGAAATAAGAAGAATCGCCTCTTTGGCTACTGAGCCAGAGAAAGGATGCTTCAGGGGACATTTTTAAGAAGAGATAGTTCAGACTCCCTTGTTTTGATTCATGTACAGGCATAACTTGGAGATATTGCAGGTTTGGTTCTAGAGCACTGCAGTAAAGTAAATTCACAGTAAAGCTAGTCACAAAAATGTTTTGGCTTCCTAGTATATATGAAAGTTATGCTTACACTAAACTGTAGTCTGTTCAGTGTGCAGTAGTATTATGTCTTAAAAAACAACATATGTACCTTAATTTAAAAATACTTTGTTGCTAAAAATACTGATCACCATCTGAGCCTTCAGCAAGTCATTATCTTTTGCTGATGGATGGTCTTGCTTCAATGTTGTTGTCTGCTGACTGATCAAGGCAGTGGTTGCTGAAGGCTGGGGTGGCTGTGGTAATTTCTTAAAATAAGCCAAAAATGAAGTTTGCCATATTGATTGACTCTTCCTTTTACTTGAATACTTAGGGACCATTGTAGGGTCATTAAATTGGCCTAATTTCAACATTGTTGTGGTCTTAGGAAATATGGAGGTCCTAAGGGGGAGAGAGAGAGACAGAGACAGAGAGAGACAGACAGACAGACAGAGACAGAGACAGAAACAGAGACAGACACAGAGAGAGGGAGAGACAGTGACAGAGACAGAGAGACAGAGACAGAGAGAGAGACAGAAGAGAGAGACTAGAGTGGTTGATAGAGTAGTCAGAACAGAAATAACCTTTGTCAATTAAGTTTGCCACCTTATTGGGGTGTGGTTTGTGGCACCCCAAAATAATTACAATAGTAACATCAAAGATCACTGATCATAGATCGCCATAAAAGATATAAATTTTAAAATATTGTGAGATTACCAAAATATCACACAGAGTCACAACATGCTGTTGGAAAAATGGTGTCAGTACTTATATGAACTGACACTCAGCAAAGCGAGCAGAACCAGGAGAATATTGTACACAGTCATAGTAACACTGTGACATGATCAATTATGATTGACTTAGGTCTTCTCGGTAATACAAGGTTCCAAGACAGCTGCAAAAGACTCATGATGGAAAATGCCATCCACATCCAGAGAAAGAATTGATGGAGTCTTAATGCCTATTATTTTCACTTTTTTGAAGGGTTTTTAAATTTTTTTCTTTTGTTCTGTTTCTTCTTTCACAAAATGACTAATGTAGAAATATGTTTTACATTATTGCACATATATAATGTATATCAGATTGTTGCCATCTTGGTGAGGGGGAGGAGAGGGAAGGAGAAAAATTTGGAATTCAAAATCTTTCAAAAATGAATGTTGAAAATTTTCTCTACATGTAATTGGAAAAAATAAAATGCTATTTGAAAAAAAGAAAATGGTTTCAATAGACTGACTCATCACAGGGTTGCCACAAACCTTTAATTTGTAAAAAAAGAAGCAATATCTGTGAAGTGCAATAAAATTGGATATTCTTGTATGTGGCAAAAAGCTATCAATCATACAAAGTGCTGATGAGTTTTATATATAAACCTCCAAGCACATTGAGAACTAACACAGTTATGAATTGTTACAGAATGCTGTTTTGTTTGTGTTTGTTGAATGCACGCTTTTAAATGTTCTCTGCATAGCATTCCTTTTGTGCATAAGAAATAAATATAAATATAGAAGAAAATATAAATAAGAAGTAAAAATAACCACATCTGATTCATATTGCACGTTGAATATCTTTCCACATTCCCTTTTGCGAAATCCTAGATATAAGCCTGAAACTAACCTTTAAATAATTTGTTCCTATTTTCATTGAGGGGAGTTACCAAGGAGTTGAGGAGAGATGGAGACACATCAGCGCAGCATTCCAACTCCCAGTTAGAGAAAGGAAAAAAGGAAATTATCCCAAGATGAGGTTTCCAATTCTTATACTATTGGCTGTCACTATGGAGTATAAAGTTTTCTGGACAGGTCTCATCATTTCTATTCCCTCCTCCCTTCTGGGAAAAGGTGTAGAGAAGTCCTCAAAGCCTCAATTATCTTCCCCATGGGGAGGGAGGGAGCAGGGGTTGATTTCAGATATCACCTTTGTGGTCACTACCTTGTCATCCCAGTCGGGTGGTGCAGTGGATTGAATGCTGGTTATAGGGACTGAAAGATGTCACTTCAAATCCAGCCTCAGACACTTACTAGCTGTGAGACCCTGGGAAAATCACTTAACTTCCATCTGCCTCAGTTTCTGATCTGTACAATGGGGATAATAATAGCACTTGCCTCATAGAATTGTTGTTAAGATCAGATGAGATAGTATCTCTAAAGCACTTGGCTCAGTGCCTGTCAAGCAGTACCCACTTAATAAATGCTTTTATCTTTTCTTCCTTTTGCCTCTCCTTCTTCACATCCGATACAACAATTAGCTAGCTTTCAGTCTAAGGGAAAGATATGGGTTTCAGATCCAAATGGATATTTTATGCTATTTTTAAGGCATTTTGTTAGATGAATAGGCATAGGCAGGTCCTCCTTCCCACAAACACACATACCTTCCTTTATAGCACCTTTTATTAGGTTTTGATGGCCCCAGGCAAATAAAATTTTCCTCCCCCTTAGAGAACTCCATTCTTGGTCAGATAACAGACATTCCTAGAATTTAAGCTATGGTCCAGAAAATCTAAACTTCTTCCCAAATACCACCTTCTTAAATGTCTTTCTACTTCCAAATCTGTTTTTTTTTCTCAGTTGATTGCCTTTAATTTGTAGTAGTGATTAAATCACTACCTGTGTTACCAGGGCTCTTCTGTTTATTGTTCAATTCTTGGTAATAATTCTGGATTTTAGATTCTTTCTGGTGATGACATACGCAGTGATGAGAATAATTTGAAGTTGGAATTAGCTAACAGGCTTCATAAGTGTTGTTAGGATCTATCATGTCATGGATATGTACCTAGGGAAGACGACAGATCTTATTATCATTATTATCATATTGATAAATGGCTGCCTCAGTAGCCCTCGGGAAGGAGCCACCAAACACTACTATTTGCTTCTTTTTCCTATGACCCTAATTGGATGACCTGTGCACTGAAATCATCCTCTCTCAGGGAACAAATCACTGTTTCCTTCTCTGAGAGTCCCTCCTCTTCAGAATAAAGTCTCATATCTATTAAATTCTATTCTTGATCTGATTCTCACTAGCAAGGAGGACATTGTTCCTAGGGGAAAATGAGGGGAAAAGAACACTTTATTGTGTATTGTATGATATAGAAGAAGAGGAAAACTAGACTAGATTTTGAAGAACAGTTTTTTGAAGAACCGTTTGGAGATAGGATGGAATAAAATCCTACAGGGAAATATAGGGATGAAAAATCCTTAATAAAAATCTGAAAACCATAAGCAGAAATATTGCCACGGAGAAGGAAAATTTGAGTTATCTAGAGAGATTGATGTAGATACCCAGATAGAGAAACAACCAACTTAGATTTTAACAGAATATGTAAAACAAAAAATAAAACCATACACATACAATGTAAGCAAGGCCAGGGAATAGGGTGAATGGAAGAACACTGAATAAGAAAAGCACCAGAACTGCCAGTTTTTGGAATGAGCTAAAGCTGATGAGAAAAGCTAAAGGTTTGTTTTTTTTTTTAAACGCTACTGGTGGGGAAATAGAAGGATCAAAGAAACTATATGACTGCTTGGGTAAATGAAATGATAATTATGACTGAGAGAAGACAAAGATGCTCCATATTTAATCTGCTTCTGGAGCTAGGGCCACGTGTAAAGTGTCTTCTGAGAGAGAGAGAGGAGGAGAAGTTAGAGGGAAGAGAAAGAAAAAGAGAATTAAAAGACTGTTACAGTTTTACCTTACATGTAGCAAATTGATAATGATAATAAAAGACAGAAAAAGTCAGTGTGAGAATGTCAGTAAGAAAGATACACATACATTATTTGTGAGCAGTGATTTGATCTAAGCCTTCTGTAAATAATTTGAACTATGCTGGAAGAGACATTAACTTCTCCATACCTTTGACCTATATACCATCCTATTACTGAGTGTGAAAGGAACAATACCCTAAGGAGAGAAGGGCACAGGCCCCAGCGCTAGTGGTTAGAGGGCAATGGACACAGATGCAGGACTTCATATAATAGCAGACAGTAAAGAGATATAAGCCCCAGTGGTGAGCAGACAGTCCCTGGCAACAGAGAGGCTCCTGGTAGCAGAAAAGTGGCCCCCTCACTACTACAAGGGGTCACTCCCTGTTCTAACAACCCAGCTAGCAGCTTCTGTGGGGGCGTAAGATCCCCCCTCCCACAGCCAGCACCCAGGAGGCTGCCGGGACGCCAGGAAAGCACAGGTTCTTTTTATTTGCTTAAACAAGGAAAGCACGGTGAAGGAGTTGACCAGCTTACTTTAATCCAGCATTCAGTTAGCATACAGACAACATTCATTTAGTTCAGGAGAAAACGCCAGCATTCAGTTAGCGTTCAGTTAGTTCGGGGCAGCAAAGAGACAAACATCAAGAGATATACCAAATACAAATTCATTCACATACTTCAGGGGAAAAAGCCAGCACCCTGAGGTTCAAAACATTAATTTAGTTCGGGGGAAAACAAACCAGCACCCCGAACCTCAAAACCAAAATACAAACAAATTACAAATATCAACAGACAGACCCAATACAATTCATAGTTACCAACATCTGGGCTCAACCCGAGAGCAAGGGCTGGCCCCGAGTCACGTTCCCCACTGCTCCCACGCCAACCGGAAAAGGAAAGAGGATCTTCAAGCTGTCTTCTCCGCTCTTATAGAGTTTTTGACATCATCAAGCGCCACCTGAATGACCAGAGCCGATTGGTTCTTGAGCTGGCCCCTCCCCCTAGCTCAGACCAGGTTAACACCCAATAGGGCGTGGCTCTGGAGTTAACACCTCCCGTCAGCCAGCCCCATGACTCATCACACAGGAAGTTCTCTGATTCCTGGCATGGTCGCTGGGCTTCCTGCCCCGGAAGAGCAAGCCACAGCATCTAGTGAGGCTCTATGAGGTAAGCTGAGTCATTCAAAGAAAACAAAGGCCATTCTGGTTACACTCCCTTCCTCAACAAATTCCAGTGGCTTCCTATTGCCTCCAGGATCAATAGAAAAACCTCTGCTTAGCATTCAAAGCCCTTCATAACCTAGCCTGCTCTCAGCTTCCTGATCTTCTTTCACCTTACTCCCTACCAGGTAATCTTTGATCTAGTGATACTGGCCTTCAGGCAATTCCACAAAGAAGGCATTCTATTTATCAATTGATTGTCATGAACAGTGGCGAAAGACAGGTCCAATGAAGGCCATTGCTTACTGTTATCTTGTATTGATTGCCCCTCTCACATTACCACCAATAAAACACTCAGTGATCATTACACAATTCTTCCCCAGGAAGGGCTTAAAGGACCAAGTGGTGACATTATTAGAAGGTGGTTTGTTTTCTGGCAACAAGATGGATGGAGGTGAAAGGTCTGCCTATTTTCTACAAAAATTGTGGCAATTTCTCAGAGACCTCTCATGCGATAAAAATTTTGTATCCTCCCCATCTTGGGACTCCCAGGGGACACTAAGTGGATGGTGTTACTCATTAGTTATCCCTGACTTATGGGGAATGCTGGTTATACAGGAAGTTGTGTCATTTTTGCAATAGCCCTAGTATTTCCAGTGGTGTTCCTCCTTAATTTTACCTTTTGCCATTGAGAGGCTCCTTGTGAATTGTAAAAAAAAAAAAACTTGACATCAGCAACCATATGGACCTGATCACTTAGACCTGGGCCTCAATATTTGCAAAAGCAGAGTGGAACGAAGCATGGGATTTCTTGTCTTTGTCCTCTCTTATTCAATCACTCCTTCAGTGAGCTGTTAAATTGTTTTGTTTTGTTTTTGCTATGTTCATATTTTATATTTTCTTTCTTCTTTCAGTGCTGCCTGTATGAAACTTCTTGAATAATGGAGATGAAAATGGACCAGGAACAGTCCCAAAGTCATATAAGGTGGTGAAAGACCTTACATATCTTAACACCAAGGGGCAGAGTATGGTGGGAGTGATATCTGATCCCCTCCCCACCCCCTCCTCCCAGCCATATTAGGCTAGTTTTTCTTTAAAAGATATTTGAGATCATCCTCCAGACCTAGTCAACTAAAAGGACTAATAGCTGAGTCTCTTGGCATCATGTGCTATTTGCCAATGCACAACGGGAAGCTCAGGCAAGGGAGCCTTGCTCAGCTGAATCAAAGTGCTCTTAGTACCTATCCTTGTCGAATGACCTGCTGCTATGATTAAGTAAATCTCCTTTTGTTAACTGAGAATGACTTATGAGTATCTCTTTTTGATTCAGTATTGAGTAAAAACAACCAAGGGACTTGCTTGGGTCAGGCCAAGCTCAGAATATTGGGCACATACGACAAGGTCAAAAACAGAAAGAAAGTCCTTATCGATTATGTAATTATAATTTGTGTATATATATATATATATATATATATATAATATACATACAATCACATACACATATAAAGTGCGTACTCTTCAACTAGAGAACGCATGAACAAATTGCACTTTATGAATTAATGAAATAGTTTTGTTCTGTAAGAAATGACAAGTATGAGAAATTAAGAGAAGCATAGAAAGATCTGTATGAACTGATAGAGGGTGAATTAAATAGAACCGGGAGAATAATATAAAGATTACAACAATATAAATGGAAACAACACTAAAAAGCAACCAAACTGACTAATTGTAATGATCAAACTTAACTCTGGAGATCAGATTATAAAATATACTTCTTTCTTCTAATGAGAAAAGTAGGGGCCATTGGATGCAAAATATTATGTGTACTGCCAAGATGCCATCATCATTTATTTTGTTTGTTTGTTTTTCTCCACTATGGTACAAAGAAGAGTTAACTTGGAGGAGGTGTAGCTCAGGAAACAACTTTGTCAAAAAAAAGGCATCATCAATACAGTTTGAAAAAAAATAAATTGTATAATGCTAATTAAAAATGAATGTATTAACATCTAAAGAAGAGTAACACTGAAAATGAAGTGGCTATTTGTAATTTAGTTATAAGTATGAATGCATTTGATAGATCACATCTTTAAGTCATTTGTTCCTCATCCAGAGGATGGATATTCCATCTCTGTGTTCGATTAAGCTAGGTTAGGTTCTGATTCAGATTTGTGCTGGCAATAAGACACACACCCAACAGAACAACGTTTTTATTGAAAGACAGGGGATATAATCTGTTTACCCCTCAGCCACATTATTTAACAATTCCTACTACACAGTTAATGCAGTGACAAAGACAGAGACACAGACACACAGAGGCAACACCTATTCAGAGGAACACCCCTACCCAAGGTTATCTTGACCATGGCTCCATGATATCTGAATTGTTTCCTTTTGGACACTTGCAATATTTTCTCTGTGACCTTGGAACTGGAGGTTTTTGGCTATAATATTTCTGGGAATTTTCGTTTGGGTAGGTGAGTGGTAGATTCTTTCATTATCTATTTTACCCTCTGGTTCTAGAATACCAAGACATTTTTACTTGATAATTTTTTTAAAGATGATGTCTAGGCTCTTTTTTGATCATGGCTTTCAGAAAGTCCAATAATTTTTAAATGATCTGTCCTGGATCTATTTTTAGGTCACTTTTTCATTCTTTTGTTTCAATTTATTGTTTCTTGATGTCTCATAGAATCATTAGTTTCCATTTGTCCAATTCTAGTTTTTAAGGAATTATTTATTCAGTGAGCTTTTGAACTGCCTTTTCCATTTGGCCCATTCTGCTTTTAAAGGAGTTCTTTTCAATGAATTTTTGTATATCTTTTTCCATTTGGCCAATTCTGATTTTCAAGGCATTCATCTCCTCATAAAATTTGTGTACTTCTCTTACCATTTGGTGTTTTCTATTTTTTAAGGCATTATTTTCTTTTTTTGTGTGTCTCCTTTTCAAGCTGTTGACTCTTTTTCATGATTTTCTTGCATCACTCTCATTTCTCTTCCCAATTATTACTCTACCTCTCTTAATTGATTTTCAAAATCCTTTTTGAGCTCTTCCATGGCCTAAGACCAATTTATCTTTTACTTTGAGGTGTTGTATTTATGAACTTCGACTTTGTTGTCTTCTGTGTGTGTTTCAGTATTCCTTGTTACCATAGTAACTTTCTATAGCCAGAATTTTTCTGTTGTTTCTTCATTTTTTCAGCCTTTTTCTTAACTTTAAACTCTTTGCTAAAGTGGGGCTCTGCTTCCAGAGTGGAGGGCACACTGTCCCAAATTTCATGGGTTTTGTGCAGCTGTTTTCAGAGATACTTCTAGAAACTTCTGTAAGTTTTCAATTCTTCCAGGGTGATATGATCTAAGGAGAGGTGTGTTTACTATTTTCCTGGCCTGTGCTTTCTTCTGTGAGTGACCACAAGTACTCTTCTCTGCCTGTAACTCTGATGAGGGTCCCTGCTCCACTTTGGCTACAAACTCTGGTGTGTTGGTGTTCCTTCTTGCCCTGGGACTGCCATACAAGACTGTGACCCATATCTGAGTATGGGAAAAGCTTCAGTGTACTGCCCCATGCCAGCAAAAGGATCCCTGTAATCTCTTTCTGATCAGTTGTTCTGTCCCTTACTGTCTGTAGACTGGGAGGGCCAGAAGCAGCCCTGGCTGCTGCTGTTTCAGTCACTCCCAAGATCTGCTCCTGGTTTCCTAGGCCATGGTCTGCTGAGGGGCAGCCTGAATTGTACTGTGCTACACTCTCCTCCTAGGGGGACAGATCTTTCATGCTGACCTTCTAAGTTGTTCTGGACTCAGGTCCAATTTATTTTCTGTAATTTTCACTCTCATTTGGTCAAGATGTCTTTCTCTATCCATATTTGTGGAAGGTATCTCCTTCGCTGTTCCTTTCATTTTATAATCTAGATCATGTATTAGTTTGGATTATGATTCAGATCACATATAAATTTCATTTTTATTTTGACGTATGATGGGAGCTGTTGTTCTAAATCGATTTCTGTCAAACTACTTTCCAGTTTTCCCAGCAGTTTTTTCCCAATAGTGAGGCCTTAACATAGCAGTTGATTCTTTGGATTTATCAAAACCAATACTACTGTGTTCGCTTGCTTTTGCATCCTGTATACTTAAACTGTTCCATTAATCAACATTTCTATTTTATATTACTACCACTAATTTTAAATTAAAATAGTTTCAATGATTATGGTATAATAGTAGAGTTAGAGTTCTGGTTCTGTAGGTCACCTATGTTCCATTTTCCCCATTATTTATCTAGAGATTCTTGAACAATTTTTTCCTCCAGATAAATTTTTTCTTCTAGTCTAATAAAACAATTTTTTGGTAGTTTGGTGGTTATGGAACTGAATAAGGAAATTATTTATATTCACATTCACATATATTATGAATACATATCATATCACATCATGCCTATGAATACAATATCATACATATTCATATATAATATGAAATTATGGTTATATTTGCATAGCCAAAACATGAGCAATAATGATTTCTCCAATTATTTAGGCTTGTCTTTATTTCTGTAAAGAGTGTTTTGTAGTTGTATTCATGTGATTCCTATTTGTTTTGATAGGTAGATTCTTCTCCAACCCATTTTACAGATGAAGAAACCAAGTCAAACAAGGTTAAGTGACCTTCGCACAGCTAGTAAGAGTCTGAAATTAGATGAACTCAGAAAGATGTGTTTTCCTGACTCCAGGCCTGGTGCTCTATGCACTATGCCACCTAGCTGCCCCTTTTGTGACATTGCTCTCTCCTCACTCTCCTCTTCCTAATGAACATTCCTTTGTCTCCATTGCTCATTCATAATTTTAGTTCTGGGGAGAACTATGTGTAGCAGTTCCTTCCCTCCTTCCCTCTTTCCTTCGTTCTTTCCTTCCTTTCTTCCTTCCTTCACTTCTCCCTTCCCTCCCTCCTTCCTTCCTTTCTTCCTTGCTTCCTTCCTAAACATTCCTTTCAAATGGAAGGAGAGTTTCAATTTTAAATCAGAGAAGATCCAGAGACTGGAAAGCTGGTGGAATCATTGCTTTCAGCATCCCTGTAGAATCCAAAAATATCAGAAAAAAGGATTATGCATCAAATATAGAGTATTACATATAGCACATCAACTAAAGATGATAAAGTATAAAAGGAAAGATATGTCACAGAACATTAAAAATTTCATGGGATGATTAAAAATTTCATGGGTGCAATGAGTGTAAGGAGGTTCCTAGACTTGTGGTTTGGGTCCTGGCTGTGCAGCTTTGTGTCCACTCCCCCATGGGCCCATCAACCATAGAGATGACAGACATTGATTCTGTCAAGTTTTGCAGAGGGAGAGGAGAACACCTGGGGAAAAGGAAAGCAGCTAAAGAGCAAAAGGCAGAACAAACTAAAGGGAAAAAGAAGGTCACAACCAAGGGAAAAGAGACTCTGGGGATTACATAGAGCAAGGAATCGGGGCTTGCTTTGGGAGATAGGAGGAGGAAAGTGGGAAGGAGAGAAGACTATGAACACCAGGGCAGGAAAGAGTAGGATCCAAAGATTAAGGAGGAAAAACAAAAGGAAATGACTTTTAATACAAAAGAAAAGCAAAAAGACAAGTGTTCAAGAGTCCAAAACCCCATGAGCAAGTATTATATCATGAATATTTCTAATGAAGGAAAAGATTGGTGTGTTGATGAGTTGGCTTGTTTTGTTGGGTTTTTTTTTTGAAATTTCTCTCTCTTAATATTTGTTACAAGAGAAGGTTCAAAGTGTTGGAAAGGGAGGAGGAATATTCTCCAAAATGGATATGTTTTGACAAGAAAAGGCACCAATAAAAATTACAATAAAAATAAATTATTTTCTACTACGTAAAAATTGTTACATTGAAAAATAAAGCATGTGTTTTTGAATGTTATTTATTTTAAAATACTAATGAGCCAGAGAACAATCAATTTTTCTAGTCATTTACTTGACAAAGTGCCCTTAAATTCCATCTATTCATTAAAATTGATCCTTACAGATAATTTACAACACATGTAGAATCTTTTTATTGTTTAGAGAAAGCATCATAAATAGGATAATAATTAATAATAATAATGAAAATAAGTCACATTTAGAGAATGTTTAGAGCTTTCTAAGACAATATAAATATAATAAATATACTGAAATAAATTAGCTAATGTCAAATTCAAGCCAGACATGTCATTAGTACAAGTAATATTGATGCATCTGGTATCAAATATGATAAAAATTATTTCTTCACATACTGATGAAAAGTTCATATTTTCATATGTCATTTCCATGTTCTGCTTTTATGGTCTTTGAGATGAAGGCAAACACTCCAAAGTCTGGAGAAGGCTGTCCTCACCAGTGGGAGAAGGGTGATCTGTCTGCAGCCTGTTTTCAAGAACTGTCGCCTTTACAGAGGTGATGCCGAATCTGTCGCAAAAATGATTCTAGCATGTCTTTGAACTCTGTGAAAGGTCTAATGGCTTCGTCGCAGGAACAGTCCTAATGACAAAATCACAAAATTGACATCAGAGTTTGGGAAAGTCAGAGGAAGCTGCCAGTGGGGCATTGGGATGGAGGCTGTGGAACTGGGGAAAAAAAAGGAAATTTCTTACCTCTGAGGTACATCTAGGCAGAGGAAATTTCTGCAAAGGAGGAGAAATGAGTTAGAGCTGCCTAGAACAAAGGTCAGGAATGTTGGTTTACTCCATCACAGGCCAAGATCTCTGACCACAGATGCCTGGCCCATGTCCTCGACTCCAAAAATAATTCCAAAGCCAGAGTGGGCTTCTCCTCAGGCATTGCCATAACCTCTAACATTTGACACGGCTTGAGATATCCCCAGTTTAGATAATCCCAGTATCTATTTCACTTCTTCTTCCTGGAAGTCCATTCTCCCCACCAACCCCTACCCACATTCCTCAAAGAAATGCTTTTTTCCCCCTGCAGCTATGAAAATGATGGGGAGAAAAACCTCTTCTACCCTGAGTCACCTGGCCCAACCTCTCTTCCCACTCCCTGAGCCCTCTAAACATAGTCACTATGGAGTCACTTTATGGAGAGGTAACAAAATGAAAAGCTATGCAACAGAAGTGACTCATTTGTCATTTCCAGGGCAAAAGCTTTGGAAATAGCGCCCTCTAGTGAGCAAAGACAGGAGAAATGTTAATGTATTTTAAGGTATCTGGTGCCTCTAGCCAAGGAACCCTGACTTTAGCAGAGCAGATGTGGAGAGGGCAGCTCCCCTCAAGACTCACCTGGATTTCTCCCAAATTGCCATTAAAGGCCATGCCTACTTCCTCATTTGCTTTGATAATTGTTTGTGCAGCTTTCTTGAAGATTTCCAGGTTTTCCTGAGAACACTGTTGGGCAATAGAAAAATAGAAAGTGACCTGTAGGCTCCAATCTTGGGGACCAGAAGCCTGGGTTTTACCATGGCCTTCTTGGGGATAAGGGAGAGGGGGAATGAAGGAGGACTCTTAAAAGGTAGATACAGGTGTGTTCTGACATGTGAGCTCCTGCACTGGGTAACGACTGAAGACCAGCCCCTCTCCACCACCGTCCAATGGGGTCTCTGTCCCAGGCTCTCAGCAAAACCCTGTGCTGCATATGATGGACTTCAGTTCTGACCCTTAGCTCCTCAGGCTCCCAGTCCATAAGAGAACTCTAATATGCAATGTATTGGAGACCTTCCCTGACTGCTCCTCAAAGGGGATGGCCTTGAATACCTTTTCCCCCCTATACTATGCTGCAGTGTCCATATATGGGTATATCTAAATGATGTCTCTAAAGTGACCACTTCAAGGTCTCTGCTATTTCTATTTTGATTCAGATGTTAACTGAAAGAGACCAGCTATTCTTACAAGGTACAATTGTTATCCATACAATTGTTGTGGGGGAGGGGCAGGATTGGGGGGCAAGTGACACCTGTGATTTTATCTACACAGATAATTCCCAGTGTGGAAAATGCATCAACAGATCAGCAACTGATCTATAATTTCCAGTCTTAGAGAGTGACTTGAGACAGTAATAGTTTAAATGATTTGTCTAAGGGTCATACAGCTGTCTGTGTCAGAGACAGGAACCAAGGTCTTCCAGATTCAAAGGCTAGCCCTCTACACATAATGCTATATTGCCTGTCACACACTCCCTTATAAGAAAGATAAGAGTTATCATGTAAAACATGAATCTGTAATCACAGGGGTCCCAGATAATTAAAGAAAGGGCAGCAGATGACAAGCACCACTTACCTCATCTCTGTAATTCAATGGAACAGATACATCCTCCTGTGGGTGAGAAAAAAAATGAGTGAAGTTAGTTTAGACAATTTTCAAGAACAAAACAAGCCAGTGAATTCTAAGCAAGCAATGAACCAAATTCAGAATATTTGAAAATTACTTACACTTAGTTCAGGAAAAGAAAGGTTCATAATTTCTTTATGAAGATGAGTAATTTTGTTACATTGCACATTTCTAATAGAGGAAGTCTCCGTGAGCAGCCAATATGCTGAGGTGCAGAAGAGGAGGAGAACACCACTGGCCTGCATCCCTACACTTGGAGACTTTACCCTTGGAGACTCTGAACTGTCTTTGGGTGGCTGTGAAGCTCTTATATGTGCTTCAGGGAGAAAAGATGCTTATCTACCCACAGTCTTTGAAAGGGGAGGGAAAGCCCATGAGGGGAGGAAGAACCTGCCTAGCTGATTATCAGATAGAACCCCCACACTGTGACGATGTACAAGTTTGTTCATAATTTTCTCCATATTTGTGATAAGGCAAAAGTAGGGGAAAAAGCCTATTGGAAAAATTCACCTCCTTCGGGGCCTCTCGTAGTATTGGAAACTTATTGAACACATAGCAGAACTCAGATTCATAGCTGCAAGACCATGGCTGGATTGTCCCCAAAGGAAACACTTAGTAAAGACGAACAGAGTGATTTCATTTCATCCTTTTGGGATGGGATGTTATACTGAGTTTTCTGACCAACTAAAGAGACTCCTTGACGCCTGCTGCCCATCTCCTACCCCCATTTTGTGCCAGGATTTCTGTCTTCTCTTCAAGGGAATAGCTCATCAAATGAGGGACAGGGAGAATTCACCAGGAAATAAACAAACAAAGAAAAAAGACATTTAGTCACTTCCATCAGAGGGTCTTTGTAGGCTTTTTACATTGACAAATTCTAATTACAGCATAGCTCTGTTAACATATGTTGATTTTCTCCAGGTCACTGGATCATAGAATCCCAAAGTTGCTACTGACTTCAAGTGGCATCTAGTCTAACCCAAAGTGCAGTAGGAATCCTCATTACGGTATGGGACTATTCATACTTCAATTGATATAGAAACATTTCAATCAACATGCCTTTCTTACGTACCTACTGTGAATAAAACTTTGTACTAAAATCTAAAGGGTAAACAAAGTTCCAATAAGTTACAGTCCCTAATGTCATGGCCCTTACAATCTGGAAAAGGGTGAGACAAATACAGACTGGGTTTGTATTTGTAGTGATGAGAACAGGTCAGACTTGTGTAACACATGAGCAAAGTCCATGAGGGGGGAAAGTACTGAGGTTGGTATGTTTAGAGAAAAGAATATTCTCATTAGTTTTGCTGGAACATAAAGGTAATGAAAGGGAATAGGATAAAATATGGCAAGAAAGATTGTAGAGGTTCTTGAAAGTGAAGAAAGGGATTTTGAATCTTATTTCATAGGGAATAAGAAGGTCCTGAAAGCTTTTGAGGAGGAATGGTATCACTAGATCTATGCATAAGGAAGATTCATTTGGCAGTGGTGAAGAGTAAATTGAAAGAGGAGATAACAGCATGGGGAATTCTCTCCACAGGCCATTTCAGTAGTCCGGGTAGGTCGTATTGGGGCCCTATAGAAAGGGAGTATCTGTGAGGAAGAAATGGATGTAAGATATGTAGAGACGCAATCCACTGTACTTAATAACTGATTTGGAAGAGAAAGAAAAATTATGGAGAACACCAGGGTTAAAATGTAGGAGGTGGTGGTGCCCATGATAGAAAAGCAAAATCAGAAGAGTCAGGTTTCAGGGAAAATATAATGTTTGGCTTGGGACATTTTGAGTTTGAGTCAAGTCAAGTCAACAAACATTTCTTAAGTGCCTACTATATGCCAGGCATTGGGCTAAGTGCTAGCCATAGAAAGGGAGGAAAGTCCCTGTGCTCAAGGAACTCATTGTCTAATGAAGGAGACAACATGCAAACAACCATGTGCAAGCAAGACTTTATATAGAAAGTCAAGAGGTAGAATTCTTGGGTGAGAAACAACAAGGAGTCCAGTGTTACTGGACTGTAGAGTACATGAAGAGGAGGAAGGTATAAGAAGAATGGAAAGATTAGAAGGGGCCAGGCTTTGAAGGGCTTTAAAAACTAAACAGAGGAATTGATATTTGAGCCTGGACACAAAACTGTAGACTTGCATTTTAGGAAGAACACTATGATAGTTGAAAGGAGGATGGCCTGGAGTGGAGAGTGGCTGGAGGCAGAGACCAACCAGGAGCATATTGTCCAGGACTAAGGGGATGAGGACTGCATCAGAATGGTAGTAGCAGCATCACAGGAGAGAAGGAGGTATACACCAGAGATGTTCCAAAGGTAGAACTGACAGAATTTGGCAGCACACAGAATATGGTTGGCGAGAGGGGTACAGAATGAGTCACGGAGCATGATGCTTAGGCTGCAAATCTGGGCAGTTGGGATAATTATGATTCCTTCTGTAGTAATTTAGAAAAAGAGAAGACTTTCAGGTAAAAGTGAATTGATTTTTAATCATTTGTCCTTAAGATGTCTATGAGACATGTCTAGTAGAGAGTTGGAGATGTGAATTGAGGAAGATCATTATGATAGCTCAGTAGAGGATGGCCTGGAGTAGGGAGTGTCTTGAGGTAGGGAGATCAAGCAGAAGGCTATTGCAATAGTCCAGGGGTGAGGAAAGGAATAAAAGAAGAAAGAAAGAAAGAAAGAAAGAAAGAAAGAAAGAAAGAAAGAAAGAAAGAAAGAAAGAAAGAAAGGAGGGAAGGAAGGAAGGAAGGGAGGGAGGGAGGGAGGAAGGAAGAAAGAGAGAGAAATAAACAAGGAAAGAAAGAAAGAAGGAAGAAATAAAGAAAGAAGGTAAGGAAGAAGGAAAGAAAGGAAGAAAGAAAAAGAAAGGATGGAAGAAAGAAAGGAAGGAAGGAAGGAAGAAAGAAAGGAAGGAAGGAAGGAAGAAAGAAAGGAAGGAAGGAGTGAAAGAAGGAAGGAAGGAAGAAGAAACAGAAAATCTTTGTGTGAAATGAGATAAAGGGATGAGGGTGGGGATGGGGGAGTGGGGTGTTGTGGAAAGGCTATTATCCTCCATTAAGGCCCTAGATTGGTTTTTTCTGGAAGTGGTTCATGGCTCCATGATTTCCTAAGGAGCAAATAAGACTGGTTCTTATAGACACTACAACCTTTAACACACCATTTTGATTATTTCTACACTCATGCGGGTCCCTTTATTTAAAGTGGATAGATTTGACAAACAAGGAATGAAAAGACTATTTTATTTACCAGCAGCATTATCATTTCTTTGAAATTACCAAAATTTCATTGATACACATTGGTAAAGACCTTAGTGAACTGTTATGTCTGTTATTAATGGAAGATGGAAGAGGGAAAACTGGCTAGCTGTCCAAGCCCAGGTGGTTTACCCTTCAGTAAGCTGGCTTATCAGGGATCCAGATTCCAGTCCTCAGCTGTGGGAACTGTGATCTGAACTCAAATCAGGAACTTACATTTTTCTCTCAGGGTGGTGAGCCTCAAGGGGACTGATTCCTGCTGACCTAAATCAAAAGAACGAATGGTCAACTGGATGACAGTTGAGTCATATGAAAGACATAGCTCTCTCATGTCCAAATATTTAATGTCCACTATCAGCACTGCCCTGCTCAGAATTGAAAGAAAAAAAGTGAGTAAGACATCAGGAAGTGCCTCAATATGAAAAGGCAACAAAACTCTGGGGAGCAAAAAGGAATGATCATACCTCATGGTCAATGTAAAAGGACACTTCTCTTTCTTAAATGTTTCTTGGGGAATGTCCTAGAAATGATAGATTTATAGCTTGAAGGGACTTCAGAGACCACCAATTCAATTCTTCCTTCTATCCAATTGACAGATGAGACAAGTGGTGTTAAAAAAAAAATGAAATGACTTGGTGAGGAGGCATCAATGAGCTAGGCTGATGATCTTGTGAACATTCCTTTTTTAAACATGCTTTGAATTTGGATTTTTATCATCTTGAATTTGGTGAGCAATGTATATGGCCATCTCCCCATCCAAAGCCAACCACAAAAAGAGGATTGCAAATGAAACCAGGAATCTCAATTTTGGATAATTTTTTCTATTTCTTTAAGCATATAAAAAGATTCAACAGTTGCTGAAAACTTGGGACAGCATTTTCAGAGTTGTCCAACTTGTCTCTCTTCCTTCAACTTCCTTTTGCTTTCTTTTGTGCACTTCTCAAAGATATTTCAGATTTCCTCTTTTCTTTTTCTTCTTTTTGGGGCATCATTATCTATTACTAATCCCCCTCAGTCACACTATATCTCCCTCTTCCCCCAAAGTAATGACCTTCCATGTAACAAATAAGCCTAGTCAAACAAAACAAATTCACAGATTAGTGATGGCTGAAAATGGATTTGGAAGTCTGTAATTCTAGTCCATCAGGTCTCTGTCAAGAGGAGGAAGCTTGATGCATTCTTTATCCTCTTGTTCTTGTTAAGTTGTTTAAATCAGAGCTGACCAACCTTAGGTTTTATTGAAACAATAGACAATATATTTTGATTTGGCAACTTAGTGAGAGCTCTGAAGTAGCTTGGCTTCATTTACTAAAGCATTTATGTAAATGTCCGTGCTTGTAGGTGGGTGGTACAAGTCACACTGAGTGGCACAATGTCCATATTCTTAGAGGAGACATTAAGCGAGTTACAGGAAGAAATAACAAACTGTATTAGAGGGACACCTCAACCTCCCCTTCTTAGAACTAGATAAATCTAACAAAAAAATTAACAAGAAAGAAGTTAAAGAGGTGAATAAAGTCTTAGAAAAGTTAGATATGATAGATGTCTGGAGAAAAATGAATGGGGATAGAAAGGAATAAACTTTTCTGAGCAGTACACGGCATCTACACAAAAAGTGACCATGTACTAGGGCATAAAACCTCACAATCTGGTGTAAGAAGGCAGAAATATTGAATACATCCTTTTCAGATCATAATGAAATAAAAATTACATGTAGTTAAGGGCCATGGAAAGACAGACTAAAAATTAATTAGAAGCAAAATAATCCGATCCTCAAGAATGAGTCGATCAAACAACAAATCATAGAAATAATCAATAACTTTATCAAGAGAATGACAATAATGAGACAACCTATCAAAACTTATAGGATGCAGTGGAAGTGGTTCTTAGGGGGAAGTTTTATAACTCTAAATTCTTACATGAATAAAATAGAGAAAGAGGAGATCAATGAATTGGATATGCAATGAAAAAAGCTAGAAAAAGAACAAATTAAAAATCCCCAATTAAATACTAAATTAGAAATTCTGAAAATTAGAGGGGAGATTAATAAAATTGAAAGTAAAAAACTATTTAACCAATAAATAAATCAAAAAGGTAATTTTATTTAAAAAACCCAATAAGATAGATGAATCTTTGGTTAATTTGATTTAAAAAAAGAAAGAAGAAAACTAAATTACCAGTATCAAAAATGAAAAGAAAAAAAATGAAAA
The DNA here is from genome assembly GCF_011100635.1 of Trichosurus vulpecula. Taxonomy (NCBI): domain Eukaryota; kingdom Metazoa; phylum Chordata; class Mammalia; order Diprotodontia; family Phalangeridae; genus Trichosurus; species Trichosurus vulpecula. The sequence goes on along the minus strand of NC_050575.1, from coordinate 24,319,859 downwards.
GGATGAATTCCTCTCCAGTGAAGAAGAAATTAAAATAATTAGGAGCTACTTGGTGCAACTGTATGCCAATAAATCTGACAATCTTAGTGAAATGGATGAATATTTAAAAAAAAAGTTTCCCAGATTAACAGAAGAGGAAATAAAATACTTAAATAACCACATTTGAGAAAAATAAATTGAACAATGAACTCCCTAAGAAAAAAATCTGCAGGGCCAGATGGATTTACAAGCCAATTTGACCAAACATTTAAAGCACAATTAATTCCAATACTATATAAACAACTTGGCAAAACAGAAAAAGAAGAAGTCCTACCAAATTCTTTTTAGGATACAAAGATGGTGCTGATATCTAATCTGAGAAGAGCCAAAACAGAAAAAAAAAATTGTAGACCAATCTCCCTAATGAATATAGATGCAAAAATTTTACATAAAATATTAGCAAAGAGATTACAACAACTTATCACAAGGATAATATACTATGACCAGGCAGGACTTATACCAGGAATGCAGAGCTGGTTTAGTATTAGGAAAACTATCAGCTTATTTGACCATATTAACAACAAAATTAACAGAAATCATATTATTATCTCAATAGATGCTGATAAAGGTTTTGACAAAATATAGTACCAATTCTTATTAAAACACCAGAGAGGTTAGGAACAAATGAAATATTCCTTAAAATGACAAGTGGAATCTCTCAAAAACCATCAGCAAGCATTATGTGTAATGCAGTTAAACTAGAAGCATTTCCAATAAGATCAAGGGAGAAACAAGGATGTCCATTACCATCACGGCTATTCAATATTGTATTAGAAATTTTAGCTTTATCAACAAGAGAAGAAAAAGAAAATGAAGGAATTAAAATAGGCAGTGAAGAAACAAAGCTATTACTCTTGGCAGATGATATGATGGTGTACATAGAGAATGCTAGAGAATCAAGTAAAAAAGTACTTGAAATAATACACAGCTTTAGCAAAGTTACAGGATAGAAAATAAACCCATATAAATCATCACAATTTCTATATATTACTAAGAAAGCCCAGCAGCAAGAGACAGAAAGAGACATTCCATTCAAAGTAAGTGTAGACATTCTAAAATATTTGGGAGTCTACTTGCCAAAGCAAAGCCAGGAACTATAAGAATAAAATTACAAAACACTTTTCCACACAAATAAAATGAGATATAAATAATCGGAAAAACATTTGCTCATGGGTTGGCCAAGATAATATAATAAAAATGAGAATTCTACCTAAATTAATTTACTTATTTGGTGCTATACCAATCAAATTATCAAAAATTATTTTCTAGAACTAGAAAAAATAATAACAAATTTCATCCAGAAGAAAAAAGGTCTAGAATATCAAGGGAAAAGAAATGCAAGGGAAGGTGGTATAGCCATTCTAGATCTAAAATTGTGTTATAAATCAGCAATAATCAAAATTACTTGGTACTGGCTAAGAAATAGAATGATGTATCAGTGGAATAGGCTAGGTACAGAAGACACAGTAGTCAATCACTATGGTAATCTGTGTTTGATAAACCCAAAGACTCCAACTTCTGGGATAAGTACTCACTATTTGATGAAAACTGTTGAGAAAACTGGAAACAATCTGGGAGAAACTAGGCATACACCAACATCTCACATCATATACTAAGATAAAGTCAAACTTGGTACACAATTTAGACATAAAGGGTATAAACAAATTAAGAGAGCAAGGAATAGTTTACCTGTCAGATATATGGAGAAGGGAAGAATTTATGACCAAACAAGAGACAGAGAATATTATGAAATGCAAAATAGATAATTTTGATTATGTTAAATTAAAAAGCTTTTGCACAAAAAAAGCCAATGCAACCAAGGGAAGCAGAAAACTGGGAAACAATTTTTAGAGCCATTGTCTCTGATAAAGGCCTCATTTCCAAAATATATAGGCAACTGAGTCAAGTTTATAAGAATATACATCATTCCACAATTAATAAATGATCAAAGGATATGAACAGTCAGTTTTCAGATGAAGAAATTAAAACTACCTATCATTGAATGAAAAAATGTGCTAAATCATGATTGATTAAAGAAATGCAAATTAAAATAGTCTAAGGTACCACATTGCAGCTATCATATTGGCTAACATGACAAAATAGGAAAATGATGGATGTTGGAGAAGATGTGGGGAAATTGGAACACTAATGCATTGTTTGTGGAGTTGCGAATTTATCCAAACATTCTGGAGAGCAAGTTGGACTTATGTCCAGCGGGCTATAAATACTGTGCATACCCTTTGATCCAACAACACTACTTCTCAGTCTGTATCCCAAAGAAATCATAAAAATGGAAAAAAGACACACAAGTACAAAAATATTTATAGTAGTTCTTTTTTGTCATGGCCCATCAATTGCGGAATGGCTAAACAAGTTGTGGTATATGAATGTAATGAAATATTATTGTTCCATGAGAAATGATAAGCAGGCAGACTTCAGGAAAACCTCAAAAGACTTTTTTATGCATTTCTGAGTTTCTAAACTTTTTCTATATCATCTGCTGGCTTTCATATATCATCTTCAGCTTTGACAAAACTGCCCCAAATTTCCCATTTAATTTCTTATGCCACCCTGCAATATATTGAAACTATGATGGGGAAAGTTGTGATGTGGAAGGGATAATAGTAATTTAGAACAAATAGGTTCTTTTCCTTTTCCCCTGATCACCTTGGGAAACAGACCTAATGGTGCTATTCCTGGATAAAAGGGTAATCACAACTTTGTAACAATTTTGGCATAATTTCTGATTGCTTTCCAAAATGGTAGCATCAGTTTACAGGTTCACCAACAATGTATTAGTAACCGAGATTTTCCATATCTCGGTCATATTCCACTCCTATCATTTGTCAGTCTGATAAGTGTGAAATATCTCAAAGTTGTTTTAATTTGCATTTCTCTTATCAGTGATGATTTAGAGCATTTTTCATATGGCTATCTATAGTTTTGATTTCTTCATTGGAAAATTGCCTGTTCATATCTTTTGACCATTATCAATTGGGGAATGACTCATATTCTTTTAAATTTGACAAAATTCTCTATGTATGTGAGATATGAGTCTTTTATCTGAGAAACTATAATTTCCACCCCCCCTCAATTTTCTACTTTCCATCTAATCTTGGCTACATTGGTTTTATATGTACAAAATCTTTTTTTAATTTAATGTAATCAAAATTATACATTTTGCATCTCACAATATTCTCTCTCTTATTTATTCATAAATCCTTCCCTTATCCATACGTTTAATAGGTAATGTGTTCCATGTTCTTCTAATTTACTTATGATATTTCCCTTTGTATTTAGGTCAAGTATTTATGTATCTTGGTAAATGGTCTAAGACACTGGTCCATACACAATTTCTGCCAGACTGCTTTCCAGTTTTCCTAACAATTTTAACCAAATAGTGAATTCTTATGCCCAAAGCTTAAATCTTCACTTTGGTCACACTCAAGGTTATTATAATCATTTAATACTGTGTATTAGACATCTACTTTGTTCCATTGAAGCAACTTTCTATTTCTTAGTCAGTACCAGAGGGTTTTGATAATCACTACCTCATAATATACTATAGGATCTGGTACTGCTAAACCTCCATCCTTTACATTTCTTTCATTAGTTCTCTTGATATTATTTAGGATGGCATTAAATAAGTAGATTAGTTTAGGTAGAATTTTCATTTTATTAGAATTGTTCTACACATTCATAAATAATATTTTTCTAATTATGTAAACCTAACTGTATTTGTTTAAAAAGTGTTTTATAATTATGTTCCTGGAGTTCCTGGGTTGTCTTGGTAGGTATGCTCCCAGGTGTTTTATACTTTCTATAGTTATTTTAAATGGGGTATCTCTTCTTGCAGGATGTTGTTGGTGATATATATATATATATATATATATATATATATATATGTATATATATATATATATATGTATATACATATACACAAATGCCGATGATTTATGTGCCTTTATTTCATATCCTGCTACTTTGCTAAAATTATTAATTGTTTCAACTAATATTTTAGTTGAATGTCTAGGATTTCCCATGTATCTCATCATATATGTGCAAAAAGAGATAGTTTTAATACCTTGTTACCTATTCTGATTCCTTTGATTTCTTTTTCTTCTCTTATTGCTACTGCTAGAATTTCCAATACAATATTGAAAAAAATTGGTGATATTGGACATTCTTGTTTCACACATGATCTTATTTAGAAGGGTTCTTATCTCATCCCCATTACAAATGATGCTTGTTAATGGTTTTAGGCAGATGTTTCTTATTATTTGAAGGATAAATCCATTTACACTTACGCTTTCAAGTATTTTTTAATAGAAATGAGTGTTGCATTTTGTGAAAAGCTTTTACTGCTTCTATTAATGTAATCATATGGTTTTTGTTACTTTTCTTATTCATGTAATCAATTGTGTTAATAATTTTCCTTATTAAATCATCCCTGTATTCCTGGTATCGATCCCACTTGCCCCAATGTATCATCTTTGTGATATGTTATTTTAATCTCTAAACTAATATGTTATTTAGGATTTTTGCATCCATATTCATTAATGAAACTGGCCTATAATTTTCTTTCTCTGTTTTTGCTTTTTTTAGTTTAGGTATCAGCACCGTATTTGTTTCATAATTTGTTCTTTGTCTATTATTCTAGATAACTTATTTAGTATTGGACTTAGTCAATCTTTAAATATTTGGTAGAATTCATCTCTAAATCCATTTAGTCCAGATGCTCTTTACTTAGTAAGCCCATTTAAGGCCTGTTTGATTTCTTTTTCTAAAATAGGCTTATGTAGATATTCAATTTCATGTGGCCCTTTGACGGAATCAAAACTTCACAGAACAAATCTCCTTAATAAAAGGGTTTATTCTATGAAACTTGGACTAGGTCAAAAGGCCATGCCCAAGGACCTAGAAGGCCACATGTGGCCTTGAGGCCACAGGTTCCATACCCTGATAGGTAGCATATATTGTTATAAATATTCTTCCATTTTCACTTACATTGTTAAATTTAATGGCATATAATTGGATAAAATAACTCCCAAGATTTGCTTTGATTTCATCTATTTTATTTTATTTTGAATTTTATCATTTTTATTTAATATTTTAGTTTTCAACATTGATTTGCAGAAGATTTTGAGTTACAAATTTTCTTCCCATTTTACTCTTGCCCCCATTCCAGGATGGCATATCTTCTGATTGCCTCATTCCCCAGTCAGCCCTCCCTCCTGTCACCCCACTCCCCCCACCCAACCCCTTTCTCCTTACTTTCTGGTAGTGCGGGAAAAATTTCTACGCCCCATTCCCTATATATCTTGTTTCCCAGCTGCATGCAGAAACAAGTTTTTTTTAAAACTTTGAGTTGCTAATTCTCTCCCCTTTTCCCTTTCCACACACCCTCCCTAGGAAAGCAAGCAATTCAACATAGGCCACACATGTATCATTATGTAAAACAATTCCACAATACTCATGTTGTGAAAGTCTAACTATATTTCCTTCCATCCTATCCTGTCTCCCTTTATTCAGTTTTCCACCTTGACCCTGTCCCTTTGAAAATGTATTTGCTTTTGATTACCTCCTCCCCATATCTGCCCTCCCTTCTGTCATCCTCCCTTTTTTATCCCCTTCCCCTTACTTTCCTGTGGAGTAAGATATCCATTTGAGTGTGTATCTTATTCCCTCCTCAAGTCAAATCCCATGAGAGCAAGATTCACTCATTCTCCCTCACCTGCTTCCTGGTCTCTTCCAACAGAACTGCTTTTTCTTGCCACTTTTTATGTGAGATAATTTACCCCATTCTATCTCTCCCTTTATCCCTCTCTCAATATATTCCTCTCTCACCCATTATTTTATTTTTTAGACATCATCCCTTCATATTCAACTCACCCTGTGCCCTCTGTCTACATATATGTATGTTCACTTCAACTGCCCTAATACTGAGAAAGGACACATGAATTACACACATTGTCTTTCCATGTAGGAATATAATCAAAACAGTTCAACTTTAGTAAGTCTCTAATGAATTCTCTTTCTTGTTTGCCTTGTCATGCTTTTCCTGATTTTTGTATTTGAAAGTCAAATTTTCTATTCAGCTCTGGTATTTTCATTGAGAAAGCTTGAAAGTCCTCTATTTTGTTGAAAATCCATCTTTTGCCTTGGAGCATTATACTCAGCTTTTCTGGGTAGGCGATTCTTGGTTTTAATCCTAGCTCCTTTGACCTCTGGAACATCATATTCCAAGCCCTTTGATCTCTTAATGTAGAAGTTGCCAGATTTTGTGTTATCCTGATTGTGTTTCCACAATACTCAAATTGTTTCTTTCTGGCTGCTTGCAGTATTTTCTTCTTCACCTTGGAACTCCCGAATTTGGTGCCAATATTCCTAGGAGTTTTCTTTTTGGGATCTTTTTCAAGAGACAATCAGTGGATTCTTTCAATTTCTATTTTTCCCTCTGGTTCTAGAATATGAGGGAGGTTTTCCTTGATAATTTCTTGAAAGATGAAGTCTAGGCTCTTTTTTTCATCATGGCTTTCAGGTAGTCCAATAATTTTTAAATTACCTCTCTTGGATCTATAGTTATTGGTATATCCAATAAGATATTTCACATTGTCTTCCATTTTTCATTCCTTTGGTTCTGTTTTATAATGTGTTGATTTCTCATAAAGTCAGTAGCTTCCACTTGCTCCATCTAATTTTTAAGTATTTTCTTCAGTGGTCTTTTGGACCCCTCTTTCCACTTGGCTAATTCTGCCTTTCATTGGCTTTTTGGAGCTCTTTTGACATTTGGGTTAGTCTATTTTTTAAGGTGTTATATTCTACAGTGTTTTTTTGGGTCTCCTTTAGCAATTTGATGACTTGTTTTTCATGCCTTTTTGCACCACTCTCACTTCTCTTTGTGATTTTTCCTCTACTTCTCTTACCTGTTTTTACAAATCCTTTTTGAGCTCTTCCATGGCCTGAGAGCAATTCATATTTTTCTTAGAGGCATTTGATGTAGACTCTTTTACTTTGTTGACTTCTTTTAGCTGTATGTTTTGATTTTCTTTCTCACCCAAAAAAGATTCTATAGTCTGAGTTTGAGTTGGAGTCCTTTTAAGTTCCCTGTTCATGTTCCCAGCCTGTTGTTTGACCTTTGAGCTTTTTGTCAAGGTATGGCTGCTTATAGAGTAGAGAGTACTTTGTCCCAAGCTTTAGGGGCTGTACTGCCATTTTCAGAGCTACTTCTACTCCACCATCACTGCAAGTTCTGCCGCACTGGCTCTCCTCCTCCCCCAAGAACCACCAACCAGGACCATGACCCAGATTCAAGCAGGGCAAAGCAAGAGAACCTGCTTCTGCATCAGCAAAGCACTCCTTGCACTCCCACTCCTATTCGCCGCTTGATTCTTCCCACCGAGTGAGCCAGGGAATCCAGAAGCAGCTCACGCTGGAGCTCCGGAAGCAGCCACAGGAGCTTCATGCTATTGCCACCACTGCTACCACTGTGCCCCCTCCAACACCCCAGGGCTGGGGCTGGGGTGCTCTCACCCTTATCCAGCAGTTTTCCCACTAACCTGCTCTGTGGTCTTTGGTATTTGTGGGTTTAAATGTCTGGTAACTGCCACAGCTCAATGATTCATTGCCTTCAGACCAGCTCTGCCCAACTGCTCATCTGTTTGTTCCTGGCGTAGCCCATGCTAGGCTACACTCTGCTCACAGCACCTTGCAATAGACCCTTCCCAGTGATCACCCAGGCTCTCCTGGGCTGGAGACCTGCTTCCCACTGCTATTTCATGGGTTCTGCAGGTCTAGAATTTGTTCAGAGCCATTTTTATACAGGCATTTGGAGGGATTTGGGGGAGAGATTAAGCAAGTCCCTGCTTTCCAGTCACCATCTTGGCCTGTGGTTAAATTTAAAATGTAAGCATTTACATTTCAGAACTTGTCAGTAGACAAATTGAGGCTTAATTTATTGTTTTATTAATTTTCTTTACTTTAAATAGTGTTAATGATGCAAATTAAACTTAAAAGTATATGCATACCTGTTTCTCTCCCCTCCTCCCTTAATAGCCCTACTGCTATACATACACCAGCATCTGCCTTTGTTGCTTTGTAAACACTGAGCTTGAGCCCAGCAGGAGCAAGGTAGACAGCTTAGGGAATGAATTTATCAGCAGCCGGGATGGCTGGAGACTCACAACAACAACAATAACAACAATGACACACCACAGGAAAATGGCACTTCAAAGTTTGTGAAGAGTTTTATATCCATCATCGCACCGGTGCCTCACAACACTCCCTAACTGTCGCCCAATTGTGCCTCTTTCTGCATGATGCAGACCCCCTCTATATGTCAGGAACAAAGAGATTTAGTTTTTACCAGTAGGATTACCATTACCTTAAAATAACCCAAATCTCACAGTACTCAATGGTTAAGGCCTTAGTGAATTATTTTATCCATTTTAAATAAAAACATTTCCTGTAGTGAAAAAGCTGAAGCTAGAAGGGGGAGAACTGACTGACTCTCCAGGCCCAGGGTTTCTATCCTTCAAAAAGCCAGCTCACTAGGCATCTAAGCTTAAAGCAGCAGCCAGATTTAGTCCAAAAATGGAATATGTTGTCTCAGGGGGTAGGGAGCTCCCCATCACTGAAGGTTTTCTGTTTCATTTTTCTGGGAAAACAGTGTAGTATAGTGGATATACAGACAAGAGAATCAACTGCATAGAACACAGTAGCTAATGAGATCACCAAGTAAGACAAAAGAAAAGGAAGAGAGAACAGACATAGGATTGAACTTTGAGGGGACACAAATGAAGATCCAGCAAATGCGATTGAAAAGGAACAATCAGGTAAGAAGAGAACCAGAAGAAACAATGTTACCAAAAGGAGTCCTAGGTTTGGGATCACGATGGACCTGGCTTTGATTCCTTTGAAACTTACTATACAACTGTATTTTCTGTCCAGCCAGAGGCAAGACTCTTGTAACTTTCATGAGAACCATTCTCACTTGCTTCCTAAGAAATCATGGAACCAAGGCACACATCTATGTCTTAAATTTCTTATCTGCAAACCTGGAATAGGAACACCTGCAATGTTTATATCACAGAGTTGTGAGCTTGAAAGGAAGTGATATATGTAATGTGTTTTTTGAAACCTAAGGTGTTGTATAAATGCCAGTTGTTGTTCTTATTTTTTCAGAAGGGTTGGTATTTCAGGTATTGGTTAGTCAAGAAAGTCCCTTCCAATTTTAAGAGTTTGTAATTCTCTATTGAGGAGAAGCCTGGGGAAGAAGTGGGGGAATATGTTACAGTTTTTCTGAGTGTCTTTCTCTGTCTGGAGTTTCCTGAAATGATTCTCACATAAAGAAGCAGGAATAGTCTTTCAAAATGATGCAGTGTTTTTTGAAAGTGATATAATACCACATAAAGATATATGTGGCCTCCTCACAGTGCCAAGGAGACATAGGACAATTAAGGATAACCCTCCTAGTGATGGAAAGAAATATATCATCTCCTTCATTCATTTTTCTTCTAAAGCATTAATGAAAACTCATTAGAACTTATGAGAATCTGGAATGAATATCTGAATGTCTCCCTCACCACTTGATCTGATTGTAATCACAGTACGGGCAATGAGTCAGAAACAGTCTCAGAAAAAATAAGTTTATTAAAAGAACAGCTCCCCTTGCCCCTTATACCATACATGGTAGAGGCAATCTGAGCTTATTTCATAGAGAGTTCACTTTCAAGTCAGGATGTCCTGGGTTCAAATATCACCTCTAGGCATATTGTTTAATATTCAGTACCTCCAGGCAAAGCTAAGATTATACTTCATAGAACAATTGCCTATCTACATTGATGGATGAAGTTTCCTCAGTAGGACTTCCCTGGAATCCCTAGAGGCAGCTAGGTGGCACAGTATACAGAGCATTCGGTTACAGTCAGGAAGACCTGAGTTCGAATCTAGCCTCAGACACTTACCAACCCTGTGACTCTGAGCCAGTCACTAAACCTCTGTTTGATTCACTTTCCTCAATTGCAAAATGACCCATCTCCTAGGGTTGTTGTGAAGATTAAATGAGATGATAATGTGAAATTCCTAAGCCAGTGGAAATCACAGATCCCAATCTTAAGGAAAAAAATGACCTATGTCATACAACCTAATTGTTATGAAGATCAAATGAGCTGAAGCTTTACAAACTTTAAAGTATTACATGTCATTTATTACAATTACTAATTGAAAGACTGTTGTCCACTTCAGAGGACTATCCAGGTCCCCCATAAAGAAGAACTTTTATCCTAATGAACAATCCCCATCAACTTCCCCACCCTCCTACCAACTCCCCAGAAGACTGGAAGTTGGCAAAATTGTTATTCCCTCTGCCCCCACCCTAAACAGCTAGTGAGCAAAAGGACTTGGGGAGATTAGACTTTGTTTCCTGAATGAGACATGGGAGAAATTGCTTGGAACTGGAATTGGAGAATTGAGACTCTCTTTAGACTAGCCATTGTTCTTGAACCATTGGGAAGTGGGAAGTTGAGGGGCAGCCTCTTCCAATAGCAAGAGTAAGACAAGTTAGTATTACTGATTCTACCCACCCCATAGAGCCACTGTGAGCAAAGGGCTTTGTAAAACTGAAAGAGGTGTGTTAATGTGATGCTATATCATTTTGTGCAATGCTATACTATGTTGTGTTATATATCACATACTCACCACACTAACTACACCACAGGCATGGAGTTAATAAGAGATAAGTTTAGAAAGGTTGATTCAAAGCAAATAATAGAAAGCTTTGAATGATGAGCAGAGGACTTTTAATTTTATCACATAGACATTCATGAGGCCATGAAAATTTTTGAGCACAGGAAAGACATGACCTGATCTTGGTGTAAGAAAAATGATTCTAGTTGAGTAATGAATTATGGAGGCATGTGTGTTGGTGATACTCCTCAAGACTTCATTGTTATTAGTGTGTCTGTGTTACAAGAAGTTATCAGTAAATCAGAACCAAACTTCTAATCAAAAGAACTGAACTGGAGTCCCAGCTCAGTCACTCAGTTTCTATGTCACTTCATCTCTCTGAGAATCAGTTTTTTGCATTTCCAAAGATGATAATCCCACTCCCCACCAACTTTACAGAGTAGTTGCAAGGATCACATGAAATAATGTATTTAAAGTATTTTGTCAACCAAAAAAGTGAAATATCAATATGGAACAGAGGTCTGGCAAATGCCCAGAGGGACTGAGATAGTACATCCCCATAGGCTAGGGATTTTGCTTCAGGAATAGTTGTGATGCCCTATACTGGGAGTACTTTGAAGAGACTGTGGAATATACGTGGAACATCTTGGCAGACAGGCTAAACCAAGTTGATGATACCTGACAGGCCTCAAAACCATTGGTTAATTAGGGAGATGTCTACCCCAATCATGTGAAGGCTTCCCACAGCAGAATGGGTAGATGAGAATAATTTGTTCTAATGATTATGAAGGGAAATGAAACAAGTGCTGAGAACTTGGTTAGACATCATAGACGCCAAGGTCAGGCACTTCATCCTGAGCCATCACCGGTGTCTTGACCGTTGTCTCGCCCCTGGGCTTCAGTGACTCTGGAAGAGAGTGAGGCTGATGACTTTGTGCCACTCTGTCTTACTTAAGTCCAATTCACATGTAAGTCTAGACATCACCCCATGACATCATTGGTCGTCTTTGGAGGGGAGAGGGGAGGGAGGGGAAGAAAATTTGGAGCTCAAAAACTGTGGAACTGAGTGTTGTAAACTAAAATTTTAAAAATTATGTATTTAAAAAAATAAAAGATGAATAACAACTGACTCCAGTCTACTAACTAGATGATGCTGAGTACTGAGGCCTGAAGAAAGGGAGAGGTGGAAGTGGACATCTGATAATTTCATTCATCAGATGCATTGGAGTGTGGTCTGACAACATTGTTTCTCCAGTCCTATATTGTGTGGTTGTTATCTCTTAAACTCCTTTCCATGCCAATGCTCTTTCCACTGGAGAACACTACCTCACTCTAAGGCCTCTCCCATGTGTAATCGTCACTGTCAGTCAAGTAGGAATAAGTAGCTTAGTTCTAACAAGGCAGAAACAATGGCCATTTTAACTACTTTCCTTTCAGCTGTACTCTTAGGGGATCTCAGTGATCTCTTTTGGCCTCTGTGTTCTTTTATATTTTTTGTGAAAGAGATTAGTCTAGAGGTCAGGAGAGTAAGCCATGGAACTCTTGAGGCAGAGAGCAGGATGAATTTTGTGGCCCAACTAGCACTGATGCCTTGAGAAGCAAGAAGTGATTTTCAGAAATGACCTTCTGGACCTAGGCCAGAAGAAGCTGAGATGGAGGGTCATTTGATATTTGGACCACTTCTGGATGGGAACTGAGTGGGATCAGTGCTATGCATGACACAAAATAACTTGAACCTCTTCTTTCCAAAGACTAAGATGGTTTAGGGGAGAGTATACCCCCAGGGCACCGGGAAAAATATTTGTAGAAATATACCTATATTTGTTCCTGTTAAATCTTTGAAGTAAATGTCCCTCTGTGAAAGCTAATCAATGTTAAGTGATTAACCAGAACTGTGTCAGTATTACCTGGTACCTAAGAGTGTGTCTATGTTTAGAGGTGGGGGAGTTGATCCAATGGTAATAGATAAATGTAAACCTTAAACATTCATGATATCCTAGAACCCGGGGGAAAGATGAAGCAAGTCTGGTTGTAAGGAGAGAGAGCCACAACATACATGCTACAAAAATATAAGGAAGATAAAAATGAAGGAGTTCCTACCCTCAGGGAATCCATATTTGCATTTCATATTCAGATATAGAAAGAGAAAAAATCGGGAGAGAGAGAGAGTGAGAGACAGAGAGACAGAGAGACAGAGAGAGAGAGAACAGTAACAACTGTGAAGTCATGAAGGATTCATAAAAGAGGTTACACCTGAACTGAGGCTCAAATGAAGATTTCTGAGAAATAGAGTATCATATTCTGATCATGGAAGTCAGCTTAAACAACTGCATTTTAGCAAGAGATGGGATGTTAAGTTCAAGAATGAGAAGTAGACCAGTTTGGCTGAAATGAAGTTTGTGAAGTGATAGTAGATAACATAAGCCTGGAAAAGTTAGGTAGAAATGTTGTACAGGACTTCAAATTTCAGGCAAGCTGGTTTGTACTTTATTGTAGAGGCAATAGACAGTCCTGGAAAAGGGGATTAGAAATGTTACCCATGTGTCTTATGAAGATTATTTTGAGATTCGGGAGCCTGTTACACTGCTCTCATGTGTAAACCCTGAGATCTTGAGAAATGCAGCATGCCTGTCCCCTGAAAACCAAGAATGATTCATTTCTGTTTTGAGGGTCTTCTAGGAAGGAAAATGTAGAGAGGAAAGTTACCCCCAAAACTTGAGAAGTGTAATTATAGGAAATCCTACCTAATGAGTCATTTCCCTTCATAGTAGGCAGACAGGGACCTCAACTCACCAAATGGAAAGTAAATGTCTAGGGCATTCTTTTCATTCACTAATATGTGGTTGTTAAATGAATGAACTTTTATCTTGATTCATCATCACCAAATTATTCAAATTTTGAGGGAAAAATAGTTTCTGGCTGCTATCTGATTGTAGCCATGATGAGAAGAATGAACCAAAAAGCAGGTCAGAAAACAGGAGTCTATTACCAGGAGCAAGGTTCTAAACAGATGTTCTACCAGCAGAGGGTTCAGCCTCAAGTTCAGAGGACCCTGCTGGTCCCTGGTCTTCCTGGTGAGCCCCTTCTATATCCAACAACTCCTGTGAATGTCATCTTCCCTCTACTACTCTCCAAAATAATAGATGGTAACACAGCTATTCTCCCAAGGAAAACACAGAAAGAATATTTTTTAAATGTCCTCCCCATGTGTGTGTGTGAGTGTGTGTGTGTGTTCTCAGGACAAATCAAGGAAAAATTGTGTGAATTAGGTCATCAAGAAGATTGAAACCAGTGAGGAGAAAAATATACGTTTCAATCAGGTAGTATGGAATTAAGAGACAATTTCTTTTCTTGTGAATAACATCTCTCCCTAATCCTCAGGTAATTCTATCTAACTCCTCAGCCAAGGGGAGAAGGTCACACCAGAAGAGGCTTGCTGGACATTTTGCATTTGGATCACTGAGAAGACTTCAACATGGAACACTTCGTTTGGGCCTCTGCTATGTATTGATCACATTTAGCCTTTTATTGTAATCCTCTCTGTGTGGTTTTACTTCCTACCCCCTTTCCTGGTGACTGGGGACATAATAACTCACCTTTGATTATGTCAGGGATGACAAACTTCTTCAAGTCTTGTTGTAGTTCAGTGCTGAAGTACTAGGTGCTTCAAAATAAGAAGGAATCACCTCATTGGCTACTGAGTCAGAGAAAGGATGGACATTTTTAAGAAGATATAGCCCAGACTCCCTTGTTTTGATTCATGTACAGGCATAACTTGGAGATATTGCAGGTTTGGTTCTAGAAAACCACAGTAAAGCAAATTCACAGTAAAGCTAGTCACACAAATGTTTTCGCTTCCTAGTTTATATAAAAGCTGTGGTTACACTATACTGTAGTCTGTTCAGTGTGCAGTAGTATTATGTCTTAAAAAACAACATATGTACCTTAATTTAAAAATACTTTATTGCTACAAAATGCTAATCATCACCTGAGCTTTCAGTGACTCGTAATCTTTTTGCCAATGGATGGTCTTGCTTCAATGTTGATGTCTGTTGACTGATCAAGGCAGTGGTTGCTGAAGGCTGGGGTGGCTGTGGTAATTTCTTAAAATAAGACAACAATGAAGTTTGCCATATTGATTGACTCTTCCTTTTACTTGAATACTTAGAGACCATTGTACAGACTGGAGAAAGAGAAATAGAAAGAGAGAGAGAGAGAGAGAGAGAGAGAGAGAGAGAGAGATACAGAGACACAGAGAGAGATACAGAAAAAGAGACAGACATAGAAAGAGAGAAAGAGAGAGAGAGAGAGAAAGAGAGACAGACATACAGAGACAGAAAGAGAGAGGAGAGACCAAAGTGGTTGATAGAGTAGTCAGAACAGAAATAACCTTTATCAATTAAGTTTGCCACCTTATTGGGGTGTGGTTTGTGGCACCCCAAAATAATTGCAATAGTAACATCAAATATCATTGATCACAGATCACCATGAAAGGTATAATAATATTGAAAAAGTTTGAAATATTGCGAGATTAACAAAATATCACACAGAGACACAATGTGAGTACACACTTTTGGAAAAATGGTGTCAATACTTATATGAACTGATGCTAAGCAAAGCGAGCAGAACCAGGAGAATATTGTACAAAGTAATAGTAACACCGTGACGTGATCGACTATGATTGACTTAACTCTTCTCGGTAATACACTGTTCCAAGAAAATTCCAAAAGTCTCATGATGGAAATTGCCATTCACATCCAGAGAAAGAATTGATGGAGTCTTAATGCATATCGAAGCAGATTATTTTCACTTTTTTTGAGGTTTTTAATTTTTTTCTTTTGTTCTGTTTTTTCTTTCATGAAATGACTAATGTAGAAATATGTTTTACATTATTGCACATATATAACGTATATCAGGTTGCTTGCATCTTGGGGAGGGGGAGGAGAGGAAGGGAGAAAAATTTAGAATTCAAAATCTTTCAAAAAATGAATGCTGAAAATTTTCTTTACATGTAATCAGAAAAAATGATCGAAATCACTACTGATTCGAGAAATGCAAATCAAAACAACTCTTAGGTACCACATTTCTCCTGTCAGATTGGCAAAAATGACAAAAGAGGAAAATGATAAATGCTTGAGAGGATGCGGGAAAATTGAAACATTGTTACATTGCTGGTGGAGTTGTGACCTGATCCAGCCATTCTGGGGAGGAATTTGGAACTATGCCCAAAGGGCTATAAAATATGCATACTCCTTGACCCAGCAATACCACTTCTAGGGTCATATCCCAAAGAGATCACACAAGTGGGGAAAGGACCCATATGCACAAAAATATTTATAGTGGTTCTTTTTGTAGTAGCGAAGAATTGGAAATCAAGGGGATGACCATCAATTGGGGAGTGGCTGAACAAGCTGTGGTATATGAAGGTAATGGAATACTATTGTGCTATAAGAAATGGGAAAGATACGGACTTCATAATAATCTGGAAAACCTACACGATATAATGCTGAGCGAGTAGAGCAGAACCAGGAGAACATTGTACACAACCACAGATATATGGATTCTGTGATGACTCACTCTGATAGACTTCTCTCTTCTCAGCAATACAAGGTTCAAAGACAACTCCAAAGGACTCCTGAGGGAGAGAGCTATCTACATCCGGAGAAAGAACTATGGAGACTGAATGCAGATTGAGGCATATCTTATGCTCGCCTATTTTTTCCCCTTATTTGTCTGTTGTTTTTGTTTTTGGGATTTTTTTTGGTTCTGTTTCTTCTTTCTCATGATTCATTCCGTTGGTCATAATTCTTCTTTACAACTTGACTATTGTGTAAATAAGTTCAATGTGAAGTTATATGTAGACTATATATCAGATTCCATGCCGTCTTGGGGAGGGAGGGGAAAGGGCGGTGAAGAAAATCTGGAACTCAAAATTATGTAGAACCGAGTGTGGTAAACTAAAAATAAAAAATATAAAAAATAAAAAAAAATTTTAAAAAAGTAATAGATATAAATATAGAAGTAAATATAAATAAGAAGTAAAAATAACCACATCTGATTCATATGGCACAGTGATTATCTTTCTGCATTCTCTTTTGGAGAAATCCTAGATATAAGCCTGAAACTAAGCTTTAAATAATTTGTTCCTATTTTCATTGAGGGGAGTTAGCAAGGAGTCAAGGAGAGGTGGAGACAGAGCAGTGCAGCATTCCAACTCCCAGTTAGAGAAAGGAAAAAAATGAAATTATCCCACGATGAGATTTCCAATTGTTACACTGTTGGCTGTCACTATGAAGCACAGAGTTTGCTGGACAGTACTCATCATTTCTATTCCCTCCTCCCTTCTGGGAAAAGGTGTAGAGAAGTCCTCAAAGCCTCAATTATCTTCTCCATGGGGAGGAAGGGAGCAGGGGTTGATTTCAGATATGACCTTTGTGGTCACTACCTTCTCATCCCAGCCGGGTGGTGCAGTGCATTGAATGCTGGTTATAGGGACTGAAAGATGTCACTTCAAATCCAGCCTCAGACACTTACTAGCTGTGAGACCCTAGGGAAATCACTTAACTTCCATCTGTCTCAGTTTCTGATCTGTATAATGGGGATAATAACAGCACTTGCCTCATAGAATTGGTGTTAAGATCAGATAAGATAGTATCTCCAAAGCACTTAGCACAGTGCCTTAGAGAGTGAAAGGAAAAACACTAAGCAGGGGCCAGGTAGAAAAGTAAAGAACAGCTCAGTTTATTTAACTCAGGGACAGGGCTTACATACCTTTTAGGCAAGCAGAATCAACAAATCCAAATGCAAGGCATTTGCATAATGCATGACTTCCTCCTGCTTTTGTTCCCCTTTTGCCCTAAACAATATTGTGCTAATAGCCCACAGGTGGTATTTAGCAAGTGTGTGTCATGGGGTTCTTTGACAGAGCACGTGTGTACTGAGGAGGTTTGAAGAGCCTTCATCCTGAGCAGCACATGCATGTGAAGGGAGGGATGAAGAGCCCACATGCTGAGTTATCAGCCCAAGGGCAAGATCAGGCATCTGGCCTGTATCTTATCCCAGAATGGACTTTCTCAGAGCTGGCCCTCTACACCTCCCCACCTTGGGACTCCCAGGGGACACTAAGTGGATGGTGGTACACGCTAGTTATCCCTGACTTATGGGGAATGCTGGCTATGGAGGAAGCTGTGACATTTTTGCAATAGCACTAATATTCCCAGTGCTGTTCCTCCTTAATTTCACCTTTTGGCATTGAGAGACTCCTTGAGAATTGTAAAAAAAAAAAAAGGTGGCATCAGCTACCATATGGACCTGATCACTTAGACCTGGGACTTGATATTTGCAAAAGCAGAATGGAATGAAGCATGGGATTTCTGGTCTTTGTCCTCTCTTATTCAATCACTCCTTCAGTGACCTGTTAAATTGTTTTGTTTTTGCTCTGTTTATATTTTGTATTTTCTTTCTCCTTTAAGTGCTGCTTGTATGAAACTTCTTGAATCTTGGAGATGAGAATTGACCAGCAACAGTCCCAAAGTCATTTAGGTGGTGAAAGACCTTAAATATCTTAACACCAGGGGGCAGAGTATGGTGGGAGTGATATCTGATAACCTCCCCACCCTCCCTTCCAAGCCATATTAGGCCAGTTTTTCCTTAAAAGATAATTGAGATTATCCTCCAGACCTAGTCAGCTAAAAGGACTAATAGCTGAGTCTATTGACATCATTTCTTATTTGCCAAAACACAAGGGGAAGCTCAGGCAAGGGAGCCTTGTTAAGCTGAATCATAGTGCCCTTAGTACCTATCCTTGTCGAATGACTTGCTACTATGATTAAGTAAATCTCCTTTTGTTAACTGAGAATGACTTATGAGTATCTCTTTTTTGTTTCAGTATTGAGTAAAAACAACCAAGGGACTTGCTTGGGTCAGGCCAAGCTCAGAATACTAGGCACATAGGACAAGGTCAAAAACAAAAAGAAAGGTCATATCAATTACGTAATTATAATTTATATATATATATATATACATACACATACATACAAAGTGTGTACTCATCAACTAGAGAACGCATGAACAAATTGTGCTTCATGAATTAGTGAAATAGTTTTGTTCTGTAGGAAATGACAAATATGAGAAATTCAGAGAAGCGTAGTGTTGTGCCGAGAGTGAGTGAGACATGCCACAGGGTAAAAGTTTTAAATGGAGAATTTATTAGCTGGTGACCATTCGGGGTTCAACCCAAATCAGAATAGTCCTGAGTTGGGGTTAAGAAGTTGTATTTATACAGAAAAACAGGGTGCAGTGGTTAATTAACTCTTGAAATTTACATATGTTATTTTAGCAGACCCGGCAAGCCTGTGTTATTTCACTTTTTATGACCATGATACAAGAAAAGGAACTTCCTCAATAGAATAGATTATAAATACAACAAATCAGATAGCTGACAAAGCATCAACTGAAATTGCAACCCAAGATCTCTGTGTCCAATTTGCTATTTTCATCCCACAACATGGTATATGCTCGTAAGATAAGGATAAGGAACAGTCACATAATTCAAGAGAATGTCTGGGGCTGAGGCTTTCATCCTTAATGGTCATAGACAGACCAAGGGATGCTCCAGCTGGGTTTGTTGACACAAAATAGAGACATCTCTGAGCCCCCTCGGGAAACAAAGAGACTGCTAGCATCAAGCTTTTCCTCTGGTTAATTAGTCTACATTCCTTAGAACAGTCACGGGGCCCAAGGACATTTGCTGAATGCTAAATGGCAGGAACTAAGTCCATTTTTCTTACGCAAACTGGGGTTTTTAGTTAGGGGCTGGGGGCAGGGGTCTCCTTAGCAATAACTGATTTCTCCAGCACCACAATAGAAAGATCTATATGAACTGGTAGAGGGTGAATTAAATAGAACCGGGAGAATAATATAAAGATTACAACAATGCAGATGGAAACAACACTAAAAAGCAACCAAACTGACTAGTCGTAATGATCAAACTTATATCTGGAGATCAGATTATAAAATATACTTCTTCTAATGAGAAAAGTAGGGGTCTTTGGATAAAAAATATTATGTGTACTGCCAAGACGCAATCATTGTTTAGTTTTTTGTTGTTGTTTTTCTCCACTATGGTACGAAGAAGAGTTAACCTGGAGGAGGTGTAGATCAGGAAATAACTTTGTCCAAGAAAAGGCATCATCAATACAGTTTGAAAAAAATGAATTGTGTAATGCTAATTAAAAATGAATGTATTAACATCTAAAGAAGAGTAACACTGAAAATGAAGTGGCTATTTGTAATTTAGATATAAGTATGAATGCATCTGATAGATCACATCTTTAAGTCATTTGCACATGGACATTCCATCTCTGAAAGACATTTAAAATGACCTTATTCATACTGACAGATAATTCTTAATTACAAATAAGTAGTGGTTCTTGACAAAGAATACCATATATAGTATGAAGATGAATGAATGTTAATTCAAGATTGCAATTTATAGAACATATATTATCTACACAGAACTTTCAAATGCTGGAAATATAATAAAAATATGGAGATCATTGCTAATCACCATACTGAAAAGCACATTTTGTAAACTCAAATTATTAGCAATTAATGTGGCATAAAATGTGATGAAAAAATAATTCGCTTCATGTAGTGTTAGTGAAAAGTTGTTTTAAAAAATCAGTATAGCCAATTTTTCTGGTCTTTTTGATGAAGACAAAAATCTCAAAGTAAGGAGGATTGCTCTCCCAAGTGGTGTGAGGGCAATCAGGGGTGGGAAATGGATAGCTAGAGATTCATTTGATTGGCTTCTAAAACCATTTATTTGTTCTCTTTGCATAAGCATGGGGAAAGGGAAAGCAAAAATAATCATAGATTTGTCACGAAATTTGTCAAAGGAAGAAAAGTATCCTGGCAGTCAGATACCTAATGAGAAATAACAAAATTGATTATCAGGCATCAAGAGGCAAATTATTACAGCTTGTTGCTTCAGAATGGTATAGTGAGGGTTGGGAGGTTGTTGGAGAATGTTGTTAACTGGCAGAGACCACAGCAGCACTAAAAGAATTACTAAGCAGATCTCAGAAAACAAGCCCACGTGTAGGGCTGTATTGCTCTGCCAGACTGGGGACTGGAGGAAGAGAAGGGATTAGGGATTAGCCTTCTCTGTTATCAGATCACTGTGTTGTTAACTCCTTAAGAGTGCTTGGTACTTAGATCTTGGGGGCAGCTGCAATTACTTCACCTCTTGTGCATAATTGTTTCGGAGAGATTTGAGAGGTTACTAGGATGGGAGAGAGTGTCTAGTCTTCCATGTTGTTGATCACATGATCCAGAAATCCCATCCAAACTTGATGGGATAAAATCCATGCTTCTTGAAGAACATATGGTAATCAAAAGTAACAGAATCAGGAAAAGTGGACCTGGAGTAATGCTACAAATTAAGAGAATCACATAAGATATTTAAAAAGACATCTATTGAGAAGAAATCCGGGACCCAGAATAGGAAAGCATGGTACAGAGAATTTTAGCAAAGATGAGAAGAAGTAGAAATTAAAGAAGAATATTGACATCCAAATACAGTATGAACTCCCTGGTCAGAAGAGGAAATAGATATGGTATTGAGGGAAAACAGATCTCAAGCCTGGCAAAGAACGTTTTACCCAAGTGATGTAATTCAGAGACGGTGGAGGGTTGGAAGCTTCAATGTACATAATTGACCACTAGGTGGCAGTGCAAGCTACTATCATGATCCTTGAATAACAAAGACTATAGTATCCAAATGTCCAAGGCATTTCAGAGGCATTTTAATCCAACCCACTCGATTTAGATTTAAGGAAACTGAGTCCTATGGAGGCTAAGTGTCATGCTCAAGGTCCCACAAAGAGTAGATGTCCCATTCAGACCCAGGCTCCATCTCTGCTCTCCCTGGCAATTATGTATTCTACTGGGATGAGCTGAAGTGCCAAGACCCACATGTCTCTTGAAAAGCAGATAGAATTTCTATTCTACCAGCTCTGTCTGTATCTTGGATAGTATGGCAAATCACTAGCCTTAAGTGTGTGAATAGTGTAAATTTGGGCAATCAGAATTAATTTTCAATCCCTAAATTTTCTTTTTTTTTTCAATTCAAGAAATATTTATTAAGCTCTTCTAGAGGTGTTCAGAGCCCTGTTCTGGGAAAGTAGCGGATGCAGAGTTTAGATAGAACACAGTCCTTGCCCTCACAGAGCTTACCACCTATTACACTGATACATCATTTACAGAGATAGCTATAATACAACACATATGATGATGCCTATATGAGAGAGGTTTGAAAAGTTCTGTATAAAGTCTTGGAGGTAGTCGTCCATCATTACCAGGGTTGGTAGTAGGGAGGAGGTACCATATAAGTCAGAATCCAACCAGTAAAGTTCAAAGTTTTGAACATATGGAGGGTAGAGCTGAATTACAGTACAATTGATGGGAAGCTTTGTGGAATCTTTATACTTTGTTTCACATACATTAGCTGTGTGTGGTATGCTAGATAGAGAGCCAGGGAATCTGGATTCAAATTCCACCTCTGGGGCTACATTCCCTCATCTGTAAAATGAAAGATTTGGACAGTTCTTTGATCACTTGATTTTCATAATAGCCCTGGGAGATGGGCAGGGCAGAAGATCTCCCAATTTTCTGGATAAAGAAACCCAGCTTCAGAGAATAAAATGCAAAGTTACAGGACCAGTGAGGAGGAGAATTAAAATCTCAGCCTTCTGATGCCTAGTGTTTTCTATTATGCTTTCAAAGGTATTATATTCTAGTTTGGAACTCAGAACTAAAAAAAAAGAATGTTAAAAATTGTTTTTACAGGTAATTGGAAAAAATTAAAATATTATTTTAAAAAGGTATAATTTCATTTAAAAAGGTATAGCCTCTGTGCCCAGTTATCCTTTTATGACTGATTGTGGAAACAAAGAGGTGAGAGTAAGAATAGAAGAACATAAACCAAGAGAGTAAGCTTGGTGATATCTTTTCTCTTGAATCATCATGATGATTGTCAAGCATTTCTGTTTTATAAATGCAGAGATGTGACAGTCATGCAACTAAAAATAAAAGCAATGTGGCCCCAGGTTACGACCCCTTGATTTATATCTTCTTAAGAGACTACATTATTTACAAATTAACTGTTTACTAACCATCACATGTAGCAGAATACTTAAAGTTTGACTCTAATATAAACTCTGTCCCCTTGACATTTCACATCATGTCATCTTGCAGTGTTTGCTTTGAAGTTGTCCATTTCATTCAAGTAAAATATTGATGCCACATATAAACACTTAAAAGAATCAATTCTAAAGCACTTCTTTTACCAAGTTCAAGTGTAGTTCTCAGCTAGAAAAGAAAAAAAAATCACTTTTAGTTTGCTTACTTTATATTATGAAAACGAGCAATAAAACCCACTTCCATAATGAGTTCTCTACCACTTTATCCAAATTATTCCCGGATGAATTAGATATTCTAACCCTGTTGGATTCTTGATCATTTTCAGTACTGTTGAGAGGAGGAGAACTGTGCTGACAATGAGTCCAATCTGTCATACTTCACAATTCAGGCAAACTGGTATTCAAAGGAATATTTACTGATGTCCACAAAGAATAGTCTCAGTATTTGTTTTAAATTTTTTTTTTTACAAAGAACTATGATGTTGCTGTTCTCTCTGAAGTTTCAAATTGTCCCACTTCAAACTTTTCTTTGAACTTTAGTAATCTCTTCTTTTATCAAAATGTTTAATCCACTGTTGGGGGCAGCTTTATTCAAAAACACTTCTTAACTTTTTACACTTAGAGGCATCATCAGTATTTTCATGGAAGTATTTCCAGTAGTCATCTTGAGCTCCCCAGCAAACTTGCCTTTCTTTCATGGAAGGCACTGTCATTTTTATTTCTGTTTGGAGGCAAACATCTAGCCCTTCCGGTGAAATCCCTAAATTTTCAAGAAATGTTTATTGAGCTTTTCTTTTCATATCACCTAGATTTCTCCCATATCACTCCTCCTCCCTACCAGAGAGCCATTCCTTATAATAAAAGATGCTCTTTAAAAAATAGAAAAAAGGAAAAATCAGCAAACAAATCAATTTATTAAAGAATCTGACATTATATGCAATATTCCATGAAGGGGAGATATCTTCTCATATCTCTTCTTTGGGACCAAACTTATTCTTTTACTTTTTGAAGGTTAACTTTTTTTTTACATTGAAATAGACACTATTTATTTCCTTTAAGTCAAGCAGTGTAATTTGCCAATAGGTAAGTGTTAAGTGTCAAGCATGAAATCTGTACACATTTTTCCACTAAAGGCTGCAGAATCCAAGCTGCAGCCAATAACCAGGATGGAAATCCCACTAAACAATGAAGTCTACAATGGAGCTATAGCATATGGTGAAGAATTAGCCATCACCTGAGAAATGCCAGAGGCAAAACATTAGCACCAGATTTTTCTTAAGCAATAATATAGCTATTTACAAACTTGTGTACACAGAGACACAAGAATTCCAAGATTAGTTTTTGATGGCTTTGCGGTTGTGGTTCCTTCCATTTACATGATTGTAGTCACTACACGTATTATTTTCTTGGCTCTTGTGTCACTTTTCGTCTGTTCATACAAATCATCCCAAGTTTCTTTAAATTCATCACATTCTTCATCGTTTGCAAAACCATAATAATCCATTACATCAATGTGCCACAATTTGTTTCACTATTCCCCAGCTGATGGACATCTACTTTGTTTCCCATTCTTTGATATCACAAAAAGTACTGCTGATATTTCAGCGTATATGGAGCCTTTCACGTTGTCACCTTTTAGGATATATACCTAGCATTATAGCTAGGTGGCACCACAGTGCATAGAGTGCTAGGCCTGGAAGTCAGGAAGACTCATTTTCCTGAGTTTAAATGTGGCCTAAGACTCTTATTAGCTGTGTTACCCTGGGCAAGTCACTTAACCCTGTTTGCCTTAGTTTGCTCATCTCTAAAATGAGCTGGAGAAGGAAATGGCAAACCACATTAGAATCTTTGTCAAGAAAACACCAAATAGGGTCATGAGGAGTTGGGCATGCCTACAAAATGACCGAACAACAAATGAAATCTTTGGATCAAGGACTTTTAGCGACTTTATTTGCATATTGCTTTGCAGAATGATTGTTCTAATTCATAGTAATGCACATGTGCATCTTTCCAGAATCCTTCTAACACTATTTCCATATTTTCTTATTTTTGCTCATTTCCTGGGTGTGCAGTAAAAGTTTATGGTTGTTTAGATTAGCATTTTTCTTATCGTTAGTGATTTGGAACAGGCTTTAATATGGTTTTTAACAGTTTGCAATTCCCTTTTGAATATTGATCTTTTATATTCGCTGACTACTTATCTCATAGAGAATAGAATTGCATATATATATTAAACCAAATATATTTATATATTAAATTTAATTAATATATAATTTAATTTGATATGATTTAATATAAATTATATTATATATAATGTATATTATATATAACATAAATTATATATAATATATATAAAACCCATATATATGTACATGTACATATATAAATATGCACACATACACATACATATTTCATTGTCTCCATATCTCAGATATAGATTCAGTATCAGAGATATTTGAAATAAAGTTCCTCTCTGCTCCCAGTGAACTGACTCCTTTCTTATGCCGAGTGCATCAATTTTATCAGAAAAACATATTTTTCTATTTCACATAATCAAAATTATTTTTTTAACTTTTGTAATTGCCTCTATTCCTTATCTGGTGAAAAACTAATTTCCTAACCTTCTTGGTAAAAGGTATTTGATTGGTTTCTATTCTTTACAATGGTATCATCTTTAATATCCAGGCTCTGTATACATTTTGAATTTTTTGTGGAATAAGTTTATTGGTCTAAGCCTAATTTCTGTCAGAGGACATTAAAGTTTCCCCCAAAATTCTTATCACATACAGCAGTTCTTCTAAGGCCATTTAGGCTTGAGTTTTATCAGATATGGTTGTTCATATTAACTATTCTGATTCTTCTTTGTTTCGCCTGTTCCATTGGTTTACTTCTCTGTATTTAATGTATATGTGTATATATTTCTATATTTCCTTCATCAATACCAAATGTTTTTGATCATTGTTCTTTTATTCAAAACTATTGTTTGAGGTTTAAGAGTGGTACCCTCTCTCAAAGAGATTTTTTTTAAATGGAAAAGGACCTATTTGTACAAAAATATTAAAGCAATTTTTTTCTGGCAAAGAACTGGAAATTGACAGACTGTCCATCAATTGGGAAAATGGCTGAATAAGTTGCAACATATGATTGCAATGGAATGCCACTGTGCTATAAGAAATGATGAGCAGGATGATTTCAGAAAAACCCTAGAAAGACTTACATTAATTGATAAAGAGTGAAATGTAGAGAACCAGGAGAACATTATACACAGCAACAGCAATATTGTATGATGATCAGCTGTGAATGATTTAACTATTCTCAGCAATACAAGGATTGAAGTCAATTACAAAAGACTCATGATGAAAAATGCAGAGAAAGAACTGATGGGGTCTGAATGCATATCACAACATACTATTTTTCATGTTATTTTTTTCGTGGATTTTTTTTGGTCTGTGTTTTCTTTCCCAACATGACTAATAGGGAAATATGTTTTGCATAATTGCCCATGTATAATCTATATCAAATTGATGACCATCTCAGGGAGAGGGAGAAGAGAAAAGTAGGGAGAGAATGTGGAACTCAAAATTTTTAAAGATGAATGTTAAATATTGTTTTTACATGTAATTGATAAAAACATTATTAAAAAATAAAAGTGCTACCCTCTTTCATGCATGCCTTTTTTCTTTATTTCCATTAGTATTCTAGATCTTTTGTTCTTGGAAATGAATTTTTAAAAATTTTCTCTAATTCTGTAAAGTCAATAATTTTACTGGCATGACATTAAATTTGTTAAATTAAATTAAGCTGTTACATTGCTGGTGGAGTTGTGAGCTGATCCAGCCATTTCGGAGAGCAATTTGGAACTATGCCCAAAAGGCTATAAAAATGTTCATACCCTTTGACCCAGCAATACCACTTCTAAGGCTGTATCCCAAAGAAATCACACAAGTGGGAAAAGGACCCATATGTACAAGGATATTTATAGCGGCTCTTTTTGTGGTAGCCAAGAATTGGAAATCAAAGGGATGCCCATCAATTGGGGAATGGCTGAACAAGCTGTGGTATATGAAGGTGATGGAATACTATTGTGCCATAAGAAATGGGGATGATGCAGACTTCGTAACAAGCTGGAAAAACCTACATGACATAATGCTGAGTGAGCGGAGCAGAGCCAGGAGAACGTTGTGCACAGCCACAGATATATGGATTCTGTGAGGACCAACCCTGACATACTTCACTCTTCTCAGCAACCTAAGGTGCAAGGACAACTCCAGGAGACTCACGATGGAGAATGCTATCTTCATCCAGAGAAAGAACTGTGAAGTTTGAATACAGATCAAGGCGCACTACATGCTCGCCTTTTTTGCTTCTCTTTTGTTTTTGTTTTTGGGTTGGTTTTTTTTTTTGGTTATGTTTCTTCTTTCTCATGATTCATTCCATTGGTCATAATTCTTCTTCACAACTTGACTAGTGTATAAATTAATTCAATGCGAAGTTAAAAAAAATTAAATTAAGCTTTGATAGTATTGTCATTTTTGTGATATTGGTGTCAAAGAAGAATATTAATACTAATGGTGTACTCTGTAGTTTTAGGCTTAAATCCATATACAACAGTTTTCATTGCTTTGTCATTAATCATTTCTAAGGTATTTCTAGCTTAGAAAGAGGGATGTCCAAGCTAGCAGCTTCCCCTATTATAATCTCTGATGTGATTCTCTGCCCCCAAAATATTTGAAGCAAATTTATAAGCATCTGGAACATGAAAAAATATATGTTAAAATACAGTGTATGTTAATTTCCAAGAATAGTTGAGTAATGAAGTTCCCTGGATAAGTCCTCTCATGCTTGGATGAGACAAAGAAATATCCTCTGTCCTGCTGATCTTGATTCTTTATCAGTATGGAGTGGAAGTCTTAGAATTTTAGTTGAATAGGCAGCATACGATGATTTGTGATTATAAAGACTGTGAAATTCTACCTGGAATAATATATATTGAAGGTATATTTTGAGCCAATTTAGTCTGAATTGATTCCAGTTTTAAAGATTTATTTTTGCCTTAGGAATTAATATACAATGCCTTAAGAAATAGATATGTTAGTCTGGAGACTTACAGTAAGTAGTCATTGTTTTGGGGGATTTCGAGTGAACTATCATGTCTATGTGAACAATCTATGTGGAATTCAACAACATATTTATTTTCTTAATTTTAATACATATTTTCATAATTTCTAATGATTTATTTTTATACCAGGGTAAGTTTAGACTCAAGAAAAAGGTGGCAGGGGAGAGAAAAAAAGGAGAAGAAAGGCTCTCGAATGAATTTTTTTCAAAAGTCTGGTCAACTTTTTATTAAGTGTTATTGCAACAGCATGAGAAATAATAATAGCGATTTATAGCTCTAAGCTATGATTAGTGAAATTTGCTTTTTGATGTAAAATCTCTTGGGATTGTAATTTGCTTTAATTTGGGTTTGGAATTCAAGTATAAATGTCTCAATTATTATTAAGTCAGTAGTCTACCATTTGAGGGAAATGCTATGAATGTCTCAAAGGGAGTGTCACTTGAAAACTGCTACAGGTAGATGTATGGTTTCTGTGAAAGCTGAAGGGATGACCTTGCATAGGCAAAGACAGGATGCTCTTGATTTAATTTTCCCTTGTCGTACTTCCTTTCTGAACAGGAAAGTTTCCCACCTGGATGATTTTGACCCTGGCTATAATATCTGTGAATGATGTAGAACTTTGCTGAATGATTAACTGTTTCAGAAAGTTAGCTACAACTCTTAACTGAAATAAAACAGAATTAAAGATGCATTATTCTATTACACTGGTGTTAAGTCACTCTGTGCCCTTAGGCTTAGGCCTGGAAGAACATTCCTGATATTGTTTCATGCCCCTCCCTCTTCCTTTTTCTTTAACTGCAGCAAGCAAAACTGTAATACTATTTATATTGTCACCTTATTTATTTCATTTATATGCAGAGTATATCATGTGAAATACCAGCCTGGATGAATCAAAAGCTGGAATTAAGGTTGCCAGGAGAAAGATCAATAATCTCAGATGTGTGGATGATACCACTTAGAAAATGATATCACTCAGATGATATCATTGCAGGAATTGAAGAGGAATTTTAAAAACTTTATGATAAGGGTGAAAGAGGAGAGTTTGAAAGCTGCATTGAGGCTTAATATCAAAAAAATTTAAAAAAACCCCAAAACTCAGATCTTGGTAATTCATTCCATCACTTCCCAGAAAATAGGGAGAGCAGAAATGGAAGCAATGTCAAACTTATATTCTCCGGCTCAAAGATCACTACAGATGGGGACTACAGCTATGAAACAAAAAGATGCTTCACCTTGGAAGAAAAGCCATAGCAAATCTGGACAGCATGCCAAAAAGTAGAGACATCATCTTGCTGACAGAGTTCCAAATAGTGAAAGCAATGGTTTCTCCAGTGGCAATGTATGACTGTGAAAGTTGGACTAGAAGGAAAGGTGAATCAACACTTTTGAATTGTGGTGCTGGAGAAAACTTTAGAGAGTTTTCACTGTGCATGGCTGGTCTCAAAATCCAACATGGACTACAGCTTTTCAGCCTCTGGTATCTTACCATTCTGACCTTTTGAAGCATACAAGATCATAGATGCCTTCAATACTCTTTCACCTTTTCATGCTTCTTTTGATTCTTGTGTTTGAAAGGTAAATTTTCTTTTCAGCTCTGGTCTTTTCATTGAGAAAGCTTGAAAGTACTGTATTTTTTTGAAAATCTATATTTTGCCTTGGAGCATGATACTCAGTTTTGCTGGGTAGGTGATTCTTGGTTCTAATCCTAGCTCCATTGACCTCTGGAATATCATATTCCAAGTCCTTTGATCCCTTAATGTAGAAGCTGCTAGATCTTGTGTTACCCTGACTATGTTTCCACAATACTCACACTGTTTCTTTCTGGCTCCTTGTTCTGGGAGCTCTAGAATTTGGCGACAATATTCCTAGGAGTTTTCTTTCTGGGATCTTTTTCAAGAGGCGATCTGTGGATTCTTTCAATTTCTATTTTACCTTCTTGCTCTAGAATATCAGGGCAATTTTCCTTGATAATTTCTTGAAAGGTGATGTCTAGACTCTTTTTTGATCATGGCTTTCAGGAAGTCCAATAATTTTCAAATTATCTCTCCTGGATCTATTTTCCAGGTCAGTGGTTTTTCCAATGTGGTATTTCAAATTGTCTCTTCCATTTTTTCATTCTTTTGGCTCTCTTTTATAATATCTTGATCTCTCATAAAGTCACTAGCTTCCACTTGCTCCAATCTGATTTTTAAGGTGGTATTTTCTTCAATGGTCTTTTGGACTTCCTTTCCCTCAATTGGCTATACTCAATTTCCTGGTTCTTTGTCTAGCTTTTCATGCCTAGATGGTAAGCCTGCTTCCCAGCCAATGGAGAGAAGGGAGAGTGGTGGGAGGGAGTTCTTTTGAAATAGGATATATGTTGGTGCTTTGCCTTTGTAATCCGCCTCCTTCCACTAGTCCATACTAGGGGAGGTGACACCCAAATATCACAAGATTTGTCAAATAAAGATTAATTCCTTTACTGTCCCTACCTGAGAAGCCTCTGTGAATTATTGGGGTACTTGAGCGGTCTCACCACCCCACACAGGTCTGACACCCCTACAGTAGCTGCTAGCTGTTACTACAATAGATTATTCAACTTGTAGTTAAGAAGTCCTAAGTACAACTAGGTGTGTGACCATAGACAAGTCACTTAACCTGACTGGGTCTCAGTTTCTTTAACTGCAAAATGAGGTTGTTGGAAACCAAAAGGATCATAGATTGAGAACTAAAAGGATTCTTAAATCCCTTCTAATCTAACCTCACCCTACCATCCATTTTATAGATGAGAAAATCTGAGCAGCAGAGAGATTAAGTGACTTACCCAGGGGTCACACAGCTACCAAGTGTCAGAGGCAGGATCTCAACCCAGGTCTTTCTGACTCCAAATCCAGCTCTCTATGTACTACACCATGGCCAACAGGGTGTTTCCAGCTCTCTATCTAAGATCTTATGGGATTTGTGATGCAGATATCAGAAAGAAGATGAGAGGACAGGAATCTTTTTGCCTCTTGGGCAGGTCTGGGTAGCAGGGGTTCCTACAAGGGAGTACACTTGAGTTAGAGTCACATGGTGCAAAGGAAGGAAAGACTGGTTCTGATCCCACAACAAAGGAACTGACTGCAGCTCCCAGTTTTGCTGGGTGGGTGATTCTTGGTTTTAATCCTAGCTCCATTGACCTCCAGAATATCATATTCCAAGCCCTTGGATCCCTTGAGGAGAAGCTGCTAGATCTTGTGTTATCCTGATTGTGTTTACACAATACTCAAATTGTTTCTTTCTGGCTGCTTACAATATTTTCTCCTTGATGTGGGATCTTTGGAATTTGGCAACAATATTCCTAGGAGTTTTCTTTTTGAGATCTTTTTCAAGAGGTGATGGGTGGATTCTTTCAATTTCTATTTTACCCTCTGGCTCTAGAATATCAAGGCAGTTCTCCTTGATAATTTCTTGAAAGATGATATCTAGGTTCTTTTTTTGATCTTGGCTTTCAGGTAGTCCAATAATTTTTAAATTATCTCTCCTGGATTTATTTTCTGGGTCAGTGGTTTTTCAAATGAGATATTCCACATTGTGTTCCATTTTTTCATTCCATTGGTTCTGTTTCATAATATCTTGATTTCTCATCAAGTCACTAGCTTCCACTTGCTCCAATCTAATTTGTAAAGTAGTATTTTCATCAGTGGTCTTTTGGACCTCCTTTTCCATCTGGCTAATTCTGCCTTTCAAGGCATTCTTCTCCTCATTGGCTTTTTGGCACTCTTTTGCCGTTTGAGTTAGTCTATTTTTAGGGTGTTATTTTCTTCAGTATTTTTTGGGTCTCCTTTAGCCAGTCATTGACTTGGTTTTCATGGTTTTCTCGCATACTCTCATTTCTCTTCCCAATTTTTCCTCTACTTCTCTAACTTGCTTTTCCAAATCCTTTTTGAGCTCTTCCATGGCCTAAGACCAGTTCATGTTTTTCTTGGAGGCTTTTGATGTAGGCTCTTTGACTTTGTTGACTTCTTCTGGCTGCATGTTTTGGTCTTCTTTGTCACCAAAGAAAGATTCTAAAGTCTGAGTCTGAATCTGAGTCTGTTTTCGCTGCCTGGTCATGTTCTCAGCCAACTACTTGACGTTTGAGGTTTTCATTGGGGTATGACTGCTTGTAGAGTAGAGAGTACTTTGTCCTGAGCTTGAGGGTCTGACTGTTGTTTTCAGAGCTATTTCTACACTGCCAGTTCTGCCACACCAGCGCTCCTCTTCCCCCAAGTACCACCAACCTGGACTGTGACTCACATCTAAGCAGGCTCTGCACTCCGGCTCTGATCTGCCACTTAAATCCTCCCACCAGGTGGGCCTTGGGCCAGAAGCAACTGTAGCTGTAGCTCTGTAAGCTGCCTCATAGCTGCACCACCTCCATTGACCCCGGGATAGTGGCCAATGGTGAACTCCTTTCACTCTGTCCCTGCAGTTTTTCCCACTAACCTTCCCTGTTGTCTTTGGTTTTTGTGAGTTGAGAAGTCTGGTAACTGCCACAGCTCACTGATTCACTGCGCTGCAGCCTGTTCTGCCTGACTCCTGGTCTGGTTGGTTCAGGCACGGCCCACGCTGGGCTCTGCTCCCAGTATGGTGAGATAGACCTTACCCAGCAACCATCCAGGCTGTCCTGTGTTGGAACCCTTCTTCCCTCTGCTATTTCTTGGGTTCTTCAGTTCTAGAATTTGTTCAGAGCCATTTTTATAGGTGTCTGGAGGGTACTAGGGAAGAGTTTAGGCAAGTCCCTGCTTTCCAGCCGCCATCTTGCCTCTGCCTTCAATCTAATTTTTAAGGTGGTATTTTCTTCACTGGTCTTTTGGACCTCCTTTTCCATTTGGCTACTTCAGCACTTTAAGGCATTCTTCTCCTCATTGGCTTTTTGGAACTCTTGTGACATTTGGGTTAGTCTGTTTTTTAACGTGTTATTTTGTACAGTAATTTTTGGGTCTCCTTTAACAAGTCAGTGACTTGTTTTTCATGGTTTTCTTGCACCACTCTCATTTCTTTTCCCAATTTTTCCTTTACTTCTCTTACGTGCTTTTCCAAATCCTTTTTGAGCTCTTCCATGGCCTGAGACCAATTCATATTTTCCTTAGAGGCTTTTGATGTAGGCTCTTTGACTTTGTCGACTTCTTCTAGCAGTATGTTTTGATCTTCTTTGTCACCAAAAAAGGATTCCAAAGCCTGAGTCTAAATCTGAGTCCGTTTTCGCTGCCTGGCCATGTTTCCAGCTAACTTCTTGACCCTTGAGCTTTTCATCAGAGTATAGCTACTTGTAGAGTAGAGAGTACTTTGTCCCAAGCTTAGGGGGTGTGCTGCTATTTTCAGAGCTACTTCTACTCCCTCATCACCACAAGCTCTGCCACAGCAGCGCTCCACCTCCCCCAAGAACTGCCAACCGGGACCATGACCCAGATCCAAGCAGGCAAAGCAAGAGAACCTGCTTCTGCTCCAGCAAAGCACTCCTTGAAACTCCCACTCCTATCTGCCCCTTGATTCCTCCTGTTGTGTGAGCCAGGGACTTGGGAAGCAGCTGACGCTGAAGAGTTAAAGAAAGACATAAAGTGGTATAGGATAAAAATGGGAAAAGCAATTAGAATGGTGCAAGAAAATTATGATAACAGAATTAATAGCTTGGCAAAGGAGGCACAAAAATACTGAACAAAATAACACCTTAAAAAACAGAATTCACCTAATGAGAAAAGAGGAAAAGAAATGTAGTGAAGAAAAGAACTCCTTAAAAGTACAGCTGGCCAGATAGAAATAAGATACACAAAAGCTCACTGAAGAAAATAATTCCTAAAAAATTAGAACTGGGCAAGTGAAAACTAAAGACTCCTTGATACATCAAGAAATACTTATAATAAAAAGAATAAAAAAATAGAAGAAAATGGGAAATTTCTCATTGGAAAAACAACTGACCTGGAAAACAGATTGAGGAGAAATAATCTAAAAATTATCTGTCTACCTGAAAGCCTTAAAAATCAACAAAAAAGGAGTTGCAGAGCCAAGAAAAGGTAAGGGTAGGACATTTTTCTGGACTAAGAAAACTTAGATCAGCAATGATAAGAAAAAGAGCCTAGATATCATAATTCAAGAAATTATGAAGGAAAACTGGTCCAATATTTTAGATCCAGTGAGCAAAATAGAAATTGAAAGAATCCACCAATAAATCACCTCCTGAAAGAGAAACCAATATGAAAACTTCAAGGAATATTACAGCCAAATTCCAGACCTCCCAGTATAGGACAAGATATTGCAAGTGTCCAAAAAGAAACCATTCAAATATCAAATGAAGCCAGAGTCAGTATTGCACAAGATTTAGCAAACTTCCACATTAAAAAGCAGAGGGCTTAAAATATAATAATCTAGAAGACAAATGAGCTAGGATTACAACTAAGAATAACCTACCCAGAAAAACTGAGTATAATCCTTCAAGAGAAAAATTTGATAGTTAATGAAATAGAGGACTTTTAATCATTCCTTATGAAAAGAACAGGGTTGAATAGAAAACTGAACATGCAAAACACAAGACTCAAGAGAAGCATAAAAAAGTAAACATGAAAGAGGAATCATTAGGGACTTAATATATTCAAACTGTTTACATTCCTATATGGGAAGATGATACATGCAACTACTAAGAACTTTATCATATTAGAGCAGTTAGAAGGAGCATACATAGATAGAGGTCATGGATGTGAGTTGACTATAATATGATGATCTCCAAAAAAAAGAAAAGAAAGAGTGAGAAAGAGGGATGCACTGGGAGAAGGGGGGAGGGAAAGGGAGAATGAGGAAAGTTATCTCACCTAAAAGAGGCATGCAAGAAAGAGCCTTTAAAGTGGTTGGAGATAGGGAGGAGGAAGAGGAGGTGGGCACTTCTTGAACATAATTTTCATTAGAATTGGTTCAAAGGGGGAATAACATATACACTTAGGTGAGTACAGAAATATATCTTACCCAACAAGAAAGTAGGAGGTGAAGGGGATAAGAGAACGGATGGTGATAGAAGGGATTAAGGGAGACAGTGGTCAGAAGTAAAACAAACTTTTGAGGAGGCACAGGGTAAAAAAAAGAGAGAGAGAGAAGGATAAACTGGAAAAAATAGGATGGAGGGAAATACAGTTAATAATCATAACTGTGAATGTGAATGGGATGTTGTAATGGCAATTACCCTGGCACATATAGGATGGCCTGCTAGCACAAGTTCTTAGATCTGCTTTTAAAGGAAAGATAGCTTTTAAAGGGGTCAACAATCTTACTTTAATTACATTCACTAGTTCAGGGGAAAGGTTAGCACCCTGAATAGAGAAAATATGAGCAGAGAAAATACAAGCAGAGAAATTAGCACAAAGACCAACAGACAGGACTCTCAACTGTCTGAACAAGGTGATACAACCATCTACATACAATACTGGATTTGGGGAGGATCAACAACACCTGAGTAGTCTGGGGGCCTCTTAACAAACAGCTACTCAGAGTCCCAGCTGGGGAATCAAATGATCCTTCTCATAAGCAAACCCCCAAAGCAAAATACCAACTTCAGAATATATATACCCTTTGGGTTCAGAGCCAGAAAGCATCACAACCCTTGTGACTTATTGCCTAATTAGCTTAGTACCAAAATATGTGAAAACTTTCCTAAGGAAACCTCCCCTAAGCAAGCTTTCTCTAATCAAGCTTACTCTCTCAATGGGCTCTAGATGACTCAAGATGTATCACAGCTGTGAGCGGGGCCAGAGCTCAAAGCAGCAAGTGTATTAGTAGACAGAGAAGGTCTTCCTATTCCATTGACATTACAGATGATCTCAACCATAAAATAGAAGCAGGTAGAAGAATGGAATAGAAACCAGAATCCAAAAGTGTGTCGTTTACAAGAAACACACTTCAAACAGAAATATACGCACAGAATAAAAATAGGAGACTGAAGGGAATCTATTCTGCTTGCTTCAGCTGACATAAAAAAAATGAGCAAGGTAGCAATCATGATCTTAGAAAAAGCAAAAGCAAAAATAGACCTAATTAAAACTGATAAGCAGGGAAACTACATCTTGCAAAAAAAAAGATACCATAGACCATGAAGAAATATCAATACTAAACATATATGCATTAAATGGCATAGTATCCAAATTCTTGAAAGAAAAGTTAAATGTGTTACAGGAGAAAACAAAGTAAAATTATACCACTGTGATACCTCAACTTTCCCCTCTCAGAACTAGATAAATCTAACCATAAACTAAATAAGCAAGAAGTTGTGAAGATGAATAACATTTTAGAAAGGTTAGCTATGATATATCTTTGGAAAAAAATTGAATTGAAATAGAAAGCAGTATACCTTTTTCTAGGCTGTATATAACACCTTCGCAAAAATTTACCATGTATTAGAGCATAAAAACTCCCAAATAAATGCTGAAAAGCAGAAATAGTAAATGCATCCTTCTTGGTCCATAAGGCAAGAAAATCTACATTCAGTAAAGGATTGTGGAAACATAAATTAAAAATTAATTAGAAAACTAAATAATTTATCCCTAAAGAATGAATGGGTCAAGGAACAAATTATAGAAATAATAATCTCATTAAAGAGAATGACAGCAATGAGATAACCTACCAATATTTGTGGGATGCAGTCAAAGTAGTACTGAGGGAAAGTTTTATAACTCTAAATGCTTATGTCAATGAAAAAGAAAAAACAGATCTGTGAATTGGGCATGCAAATAAGTTAAAAACCCCCAATTCAATGCCAAAGTGGAAATACAGAAAATCAAAGGATAGATTAATGCAAATGAAAGTTTAAAAATTCATTGAAATAATAAATAAAACTAATAGCTGGTTTTACTAAAAAACAATAAAATAGACAAATCATTGGTTTATTTGATTTTTTTGAAAGAAACAAAAAAACAACAAATTATTAGTATCAAAAATCAAAAGGGTTCATGCACCATCAATGAAAATGAAATTAAAGCGATACTTAGGAAATATTTTGCCCAATTATGTTCCAATAAATCTGACAATCTAAGTGCAATAGAGGAATGGTTATAAAAATACAAATTTCTCAGAGCAACATAAGAGGAAATAGTATATATAAATAATCGTATCTTAGAAAAATAAATCGAATGAGGCATTAATGAGCTCCATAAGAAAAAGTTCTCAGGATCAAATGGATTTGCAAGTGAATTCTACAAAACATTTGAAGAACAATTAATTCTAATAGTATATAAATTATTTGTAAAAATAGCCAAAAGATTCCAACAAAATTCCTTTTATGGTGCAATGATTCTGATACCTAAACCAGGTAGAATAAAAACAAAGACAAGTATAGACCAATTTTCCTAAAGATTATTGATACAAAAATTTTACAAAAAAAGCAATATATCACAAAGATCAGGTGGGATTTTTATCAGGAATTCTGGCCTAGTTCAATTTTAGAAAAATTATCAGAGATGGTGCAGAGGATAGAATGCCTGGTCTGAAGTCAGGATGATTCTCTTTCTGAGTTCAAGTCTGGCCTCAGACTTGTACTAGATGTGTAACCCTTGGCAAGTCACTTAACCCTTTTGCTTCAGTTTCCTCATCTGTCAAGTAAGCTGGAGAAGGAAATGGCAAAGTACACCAATATCTTTGCCAAGAAAACCACAAATATAGTCATGAAGAGTGGAACACTGCTGAAATGACTGAATAACAATAATCAGCATAATTGACCATATCAATAACAAAAACAACAAAAATCATATGATTATATCAATAAATGAAGAAATTTTTTTGACAAAATACAATTCATTCTCAACACTAGAAAGTGTAGGAATAAATGGAGCTTTCCTTAAACATTATCTGTAATGGATATAAGCTAGACTCCTTCCCAATAAGATCAGGGATGAAGCAAGGATGTCCATTATCACTACTATTATTCAATATTATGCTACAAATGCTAGCTATAGCAATAAGACAAGAAAAAGAAGTTGAAGAAATTAGGACAGGCAATGAATAAACAAAACTATCACTTTGTAGACAATAGGATGATATACTTAGAGAATCAACTAAAAAACTAGTTGAAAAATTAATAACTTTAATAAAGTCACAAGATATAAAATAAACCCACATAACTCACCAGCATGTGTATATATTACCAACAAAGTCCAGCAGGAAGGAACAGAAAAAAGAAATTCCATTTAAAATAACTGCAGACAATATAAAATACTTGGGAGTCAACATTCCAAGGCAAGCCATGGACCTATATAAAAACAATTACAAAATACTTCATGCAAATAAAGACAGATTTAAAGCAATTAGAGAAATATTAATTGCTCATGGGTAGGCCAAGCCAATGTAATAAAAATGATAGTTCTATCTAAATTAATTTACTTACTCAATACTACACCAATCAAACTATCAAGGAATTATTTTATGGAGCTGGAAAAGTAGTAACAAAATTCATCTGGAAGAACAAAAGGTCAAGAATATAAAGGGAATCAATTAAAAATGCAAAGAAAGGCAGTGTATCAGTATCAGATTTCAAACTATATTAAAAAGTGGTGATCATCAGATTAATCTGGCAATAGCTAAGAAGTAGAATGGTGGATTAGATAAATAGATTAGGTATACAACACACTATTATAGATGTCTATAGGAAACTAGTCTTTGATAAACCAAAAGACACAAGCTTTTGGGATAAGAACTCACCTTTTGAGAAAAATTGCTGGGAAAACTGGAAAGCAGTGTGGCAGAAACAGGTATAGACCAAGATCTCACACCATACTTCAAAGTAAGGTCAAAATGGTTACATGACTTACATATAATTGGCCAAATCATAAGAAAATTAGAGGAACATGGAAAATTTTACTTGTTACATCTATGGATAAGGAAGGAGTTTATTACCAAACAAAAGATAGGGTCATGGGAGTAAAATTGATAATTAAAAAAAATTTTTGATCATTTTTATTTAAAGTTTTGAGTTCCAAATTCTCTCCCTTTCTCTCTTCCTCCCTCCCCTCTGCCTGAGATGGTAAGCAATCAGATATATATTATACATGTGGATGTAAAACATTTCCATAGTAGGGATTCTGTAGAAGATTCAAATAAAAGAAAAAAAATGACAGAAAGTGAGAAATAGCTTGCTTTAGTATGTATTCAATCAATATCAGTTCTTTCTCTGGAAGGCCAAATACTGAAGCTGAAATTAAAATGCTTTGGACCCATAATGAGAAGACAGGACTATTGGAAAAGACCCTGATATTGGGAAAGATTGAAGGCAAAAACAGAAGGGAATGACAGAGGATGAGATGGGTAGAGAGTGTCTTGAGCAACAAGCATGAACTTGGACAGCCTTCAAAAG
Source organism: Trichosurus vulpecula (assembly GCF_011100635.1). Lineage (NCBI taxonomy): Eukaryota > Metazoa > Chordata > Mammalia > Diprotodontia > Phalangeridae > Trichosurus > Trichosurus vulpecula. The sequence goes on along the minus strand of NC_050575.1, from coordinate 24,280,486 downwards.
ATAAAGGAGGATGGAAGGGCCTCATGTGCTATGGTACCTGGGGTCATGAAGAGTCAGAGACAACTCAATGGAAGAACAACAAATACGTTTACATATTTTACCTTTTGTGGTATAAAAGGGATTTGTTTTTAGATCATATGACAATACATAGATTATATACAATTCCATGCATTGGTATTTGAAGAAGTGCATTTTGTTTACTCCTCACTGATAACCTACTGTGTCTAAAACTGATGCATATGTAGTGTACTTGGCAGCTAGGTGTTGCAGTGGATAGAATGCCAAGCCTGGAGTCAAGAAGACTCCTCTTTTTAAGTTGAGTACAAAGCCAGCCTCACACACTAGGTGAGTCACTTAACCCTGCTTGCCTCAGTTGCTCATCTACAAAATGAGCTGGAGAAGGGAATCCACTTACCAAGAAAACCTCAAATGAAGGCACAAATAATCAGATACAACTGAAAAATAACTCAACAACATGCAGTTTATAGCAATGATGTCAAACTCTAACAGAAGCAGATCCCTATAAGCTGCATATTGACTTCAAAAACACAAATTAACATTATATTGTACTATATTTTTATTTATTTTGTTAAACATTTCCTAATTATATTTTAATCTGGTTCCCACTGCACTTGGAAGTTTTGCAGGCCATGAGTTTGACATCTCTCATATGCAGTATATGATGTTTTTCAGTAGTATTTTAGGTCCTCCTGATCAGGTGTAGTCTTTAGATTTTTTTTAGGTAATAACTGCATTCTAGAAAGCCTTAATTCAACATATCTGTTTGGAAATCTCTTGCTTTTTTAAATTAGAGAGTCACTTAAATGCACCTTATAGAATAGTTAACAGGTTAAACAAGCAAAACTACAATAGGGTGAATAACGAAATCCAATATAGTTGTAGCTTTAGGAGTGTCAAGTCCTTTGGCAGTGTCCATGATCTTCAGGCATCTTATGATTACATCCTGTGCATCTCTTAAGAATTTTTTGATGGATTAGGGCAGGCTTGTGGAGTTATTTCCTTAACCGTCTCCAGGTTCCTGACCACTTGTGGAGATTCTCTACTTAATGCTGCTAAAGCCTGCTGGTATTAAGACTTAGAATAATTTAGTAAATCCTGACAAAATTTAATCAGATGGACCTTCCAGCAATTAGTTCGTGTGGTTAAAACCTGTTCAGACCTTATGGAACCAACATTATAAACAACAAAGCTAAGGAAGTAGGCTACCCAATCAGGTACTTTATACTTGTATCCCATTTCAGCAGTTCAAAGCTGCTGAAGCATTGCCTTCATTACAATAAAAAGTTAGTTCTAGGGGGCGGAGCCAAGATGGTGTCAGGAAAGCAGGGATTTGCTTAAGCTCCCCACCAAATCCCTCCAAACACCTGTAAAAAATGACTCTGAACAAATTCTAGAGCTGTGGAACCCATGAAATAGCAGAGGGAAACAGGTCTCCAGCCCAAGAGAGCCTGGATGGTTGCCAGAAATGGTCTATCACACGGTGCTGAGAGCGGAGGACAGCCCTCCTTGTCAAAATAATAATAATGATAATAATAATAATAATAATAATAATAATTAGGTTTATTGTCTTCCCTAGGTACATATCCAGGACATGATAGAGCCTAACAAGACTTATCAAACCTGTTAGCTAATTCCAACTTCAGATTATTCTCATGACTGAATATGTCATCACCAGAAAGCATCTAAAATCCAGAATTATTACTAAGAATTGAACAATAAACAGAAGAGCCCTGGTAACACAGGTAGTGGTTTAGTCACTACTACAAATTAAAGGCAATCAATTGAGAAAAAAACAGATTTGGGAAGCAGAAAGACATTTAAGAAGGTGGTGGTTGGGAACAAGTTTGGATTTTCTGGACCATAGCTTAAATTCTAGGAATGTCTGTTTCCTGACCAAGAATGGAGTTCTTTAAAGGGTTGGTAAAATTTTATTTGCCTGGGGCCATTGAAATCTAATAAAAAGTGCTCTAAAGGAAGGCATGTGTGTTTGTGGGAAGGAGGACCTGCCTATTCATATTCATCTAACAAAATAACTTAAAAATATCTATAATATAAGAAGAATAATTTTTTTAAAAGGCAAAAATCAAAAAAATAAAGCTCAAAACTTAGAGCTTTAGATGTCTGTACACCAAAGGTGTCAAACATGCTGTCACCAAATTTGCTGAACCAAATTAAAACGTAAATGGAAAACTTAACAAAATAAATAAAAGTAGAATAGAACATAGAAAATGTTAACGTGTTTTTTAAGTCAGTATGCAGCCCACAGGGATCCTTATGTACAGTTTAGGAGCCCTGTTTCTTTTTGAGTTTGAGACTCCTCCTGTACACACCTGCATGCAGTGTGGGTAACAAGGAAGGTAAACTAGCGATACTGATGTAAAGAGGCAAATTTGGCTTCCATGGTATTATTATGACTTATCACATTATGACATAGTTCTGGAAAAACTGATCTTACTGAAGTGGAACAGAATGGGTAAAGAAGAGGTGGATTAGCACTATATATTAAGAGATACTTCTAAGTTCACAAAAAGCACATATGTTTGTATCAAGAAGAAAGCCAAGACAGAGTAGAAATGTATGGTAGAGAATATTTGAGTAAAGATTAGTGGCAAAAGTAACAGTGACAATATTGTCATTGTAGTGCACTTTTGTTGTTTTTTAGTCACGTCTAACTCTTTGTGACCCCATGGACCAAGGCACACCAATACTGTCCATGGGGTTTTCTTGACAAAGATACTGGAGCAGATGAAGGCAAACAGGTATTGAGTGACTTGCCCAGGGTCATATAGCTAGAAAGTGTCTGATTCTGGATTTAGAGTCAGATCTCCCTGACTCCAGGCCCAGTTTTTCATCTATGAGCCACTCAGCTGCCTCCTACTAACTGCCTATATTACTGGAGAAAATAAATATGGTGACGAAAGGAAACAACCCAAGCCTGTCAAAGAAGCGTGATACAGTAGTGAGATTGAGGAGACTTCTTTTTAAAACAGACAGAAAAAATATGCTTCAACCTGCACTCTGAGTCCATTAGTTCTTTATCTGGAGGTGGATAGCTTTTTGTATCATGAGTCATCTGCAATTATGATGGGTCATTATGTTGATCAGAGTTGCTGTCTTTCACAGTTGATTATCTTTACAATATTTTTGTTACTGTGTAAATTGTTCTCCTGGTTCTACCTGCTTCACTTTGCATCAGTTTACATAAGTCTTCTCAGTTTATGAAACTCCCTTCATAATTTCACATAGCACAATAGTATTCCATCATATTCATATAGTATAACTTGTTCAGCTATTCCCCAATTGATGGTCATCCCCTCAATTTCCAATTCTTCGCCACCACAAAAAGAACTGTCATATGGGCCCTCTTCTTTTTGATTTGATCTCTTTGGCTTATAGACTTAGTAGTAGGATAGCTTTTGGGGCATAGATCCAAATTGCTATGCAGAATGCTTGGATTAGTTCACAGCTCTACCAACAGTGCATTAGTTTACCTATTTTCTTATGTTGCCTTGAGATTTGGTCATTTTCCTTTTCTATTACCTTAGTCAATCTGATGAGTTTGAGGTGGTAACCTCTGAATTGATTTAATTTGCATTTCTCAAATTATTAGTGATTTAGAACATTTTTTTTCAAATGACTGTTGATAGCTATGATTTTATTGGAAAACTTTTTGTTAGTATCTCTTGACTGTTTATCAATAGAGGAATATTTCTGTACCAACAATGTGTATTGCTGCTACTGGGGCTATGTAAGCCTGACAACACCAGCACACAGAAGGGCTGCCAGTGCAGATCCTTTGATCTGCTTTTCTAAGGAAAGCAACTTTAAGGGGTTAACAATCTTACTTTAATTAAATACATATACCATTAACTTAGTTCAGGGGGAAAAATCAGCACCTTGAACTTTAGAGCAAACACAAACAGAAAGTACAAACAGAGACAATGTAAATAGATCAACATTTCTGTCTCACCAGTCTAATAGTACATTGTTACTAGAGAAGCACCAATATCTGGGTTTTCAAAGCCAAGGGGCTCTGATGGCTATTACCCAGAGTCTCTTCTGGCCAAGTCACACAACACTCTTCCAGTAAGTGAGAGCCCCAGACAAGATGCAAACCTCTGACCCTGTTCAGAGTCAAAGGGTGTCACGACCATGCAACTCAAAACCATGTGATATTTCTTTAGGTACCACAACCGTGCAACTCAAACCTTGTGAACTGGGCTTTCTTGTTTCTTAAGCAAGTCATCAAAGACTCCCGGATTTAATCAAAGAAACAAAAGCCAGACTTATCGTACTTCAGTGCTCCAAAAGGGAAAACAGTAAAAAAAAAAAAAAAGTCCCACCTTAGTTACCATAACAGCCTTATTCTTTAAATTTGGTTTCATTTCTTATACATTTGAGAAATGAGACACTTATCAGAGAAACTTGCCACAAAGTTTTTTCCCCTAGTTTCCTGCTTTTCTTCTAGTTTTTACTTCATTGCTTTAGTTTTTTTAAAAAAAAACAACTTTCATTTCTTATATCAAAATTATCCCTTTTACTTCTATGAACTTCTCCATCTCTTCTTTGGTCATGAACTCTTCCTCTATCCATAGTTCTGACAGATAATTTCTTCCAAGCTCCATGAATTTGCTTGTGATATCATCCTTTATGTCTAAATCATGTACCCACTTTGAGCTTATTTTGGTATACAGTTTGAGATGTTAGTCTCTGCCTAATTTCTACCAGACTTCTAGAAAGCTAGAAAGTTTTCCCAGAAGTTTTTGTCAAATATTCAGTTCTTGCCCCAATAGCTGGGATCTTTGAGTTTATTAAACATTAGGTTCTATGCTCATTCACTCTGTATATTGCATACCTGATCAGTGCCAGATTGTTGTGATGATAACAGCTCTGTAGTATAATTTGACATCTAATCCTGCTAGGGTCCCTTCTTTACCATTTTTTTCACTGATTGTATTGATATTCTTGACCTTTAGTTCCTCCAAGTGAATTTTGTTATTTTTTCTAGCTATATAAGGCAATTATTCAGTAGTTTGATTGATATAACATTTAATAAGTAAATTAATTTAGGTAGTATTGTGATTTTTGTTATATTGACTTGGCCTACCCATAAGCAATTAATATTTCTCCAGTTATTTAGATCTGTCTTTATCTTCATGAAGAAAGATTTGTAACTGTATTCTCTTCTTGCTGTGTGTGTCTTGAAGGTAGACCCCCAAGGATTTTATACTGTCTGCAGTTATTTTAAACGGAATTTTGCTATCTCTTCCTGCTTGGTTTTTTAATAATACATAGAAATGCTGATGATTTGTGTGGGTTTATTTTTTTCTTGCAACTTTGCTGAGATCGTTAATTGCTTTAACTGGTTATTTAACTGACTCTCTTGGGTTATCTAAGTAAACCATCATATCATCTGCAAAAAAACGATAATTTTGTTTACTCATTGCCTGTGTTTATTCCTTCAATTTCTTTTTTATCACTATATAGAATTTCTAGAAAAATATTGAATTGTAATGTTGAAAATTGACATGCTTGTTTCATCCTTGATCTTCTTAGAAAGGCTTCTAGTTTATTCCCCAGACAACACTTGTATTTTTTGTAGATAGATACCACTTATCTTTCTTTAAAACTCCATTTATTTCTATGCTTTCCAGTGTTTTTAATGGGAATGAATGTTGTATTTTGTCAAAAGTTTTTTTTCCTACATTAATTGAAATAGTTATATAATTGTTGTTGTTGTTATATGGTCAGTTATGCTTAGAGATTTCCTAATATTGAACCAGCTCACCATTCCTGGTATAAATCTGTCCTGATCATAGTGTATGATCTTTGCCATATATTGTTACAATCACTTTATTAATATTTTGTTTTAATATGTTGTGTCAATATTCATTAGGGAAATTGGTCTATAGACTTTTCTTTCTCTGTTTTGGCTCCCTCTGGTTTAGGCATCAAAATTGTACTTTTTTCCTCCTACACAAGGAATTTAGTAGGACTCCCGCTTTTGCTTTTTTTTCCACTTTATGTAATATTATAATTAATTGTTCTTCAAATGTTTTGTAGAATTTATTTATAAATCCATCTGATTCTGAACTTTTTTCCCCTTAGGGAACTCATTTATGATTTGTTCAATATCTTTTTCTAACATTTATTAGTATTATTTAAGTATTCTATTTCCTACTGTCTTAATCTGAGAAGTTAACATTCCGTTTTATTCGCATATGTAGGACAAAATAGCTCCTGATAATTGCTTTTATTTCATTCATTATTGGTTGCAAATTCACTTTTGGGTACTGGTAATGTGTGTTTCTTCTACCTTTAAAAAAATAAAATTAGCCTTTTCATGAAACCAGGTCCTAGTTTTACTTATTAGTTTAATTTTTTTTACTTTCAATTTTTATTAATCTCTGTTTTGATTTTTAGGGTTTCTCTTTTGGAGTGCTATTGGAGTTTTTTGATTTGTTGTTTTTCTTTTTTAGTTGCATACCTAATGTGTTGATCTATTTTTTCTCTCTTTTATTGGTATAAGCACTTACAGGTATGAATTTCCCCCTAAGTACTGCTTTGACTGCATTCCACTAATTTTGGTGTGTTAATTCCTGATTGTCATTCCCTTTAATGAAATTACGGATTGTTTCTATGATTTGTTCTTTATTCACTCATTATTTATTGCTAGGTTATTTAGTTTTCAATTAATTTTGAATCTATCCTTCAAAGACTCTCTATTAAATATAATTTTTGTTGCTTTATGGTCAGAAAATGATGCATTTAATATTTATGTCTTTCTGCACTTATTGGTGAGGTTTTTATGCCCTAATATAATATAGTTTTGTGAAGGTGCTATGCACAGCTAGGATATAGGAATATTCCTTTCTATAACCATTTAATATTATCCAGAGGTCTATTGTATACAACTTTTCTAAAATTCTATTTGTCTCCTTAACTTCTTTCTTATTTATTCTTATTTATTCTTGTTTAGATTTATCTAGATAGGAGGGGGAGTAAATTGAGGTTCCTCACCAGTATAGTTTTATTGTCTTTTTCTTCCCATAATTCATTTAATTTTTCTTTCAAAATTTTGGATGCTATGCCATTCGGTGCATGTACACTCAGTGAGATGGCACAGTGGACAGAGCACTGGCCTTGGAATTAGGAAGACTCATATTCCTGAATTCAAATCTGGCCTGAGATACTTACTGTCTGTGTGACCTTGTGCAGATTACTTAACCCTGTTTGCCTCAGTTCCTCATTTGTAAAATGAGCTAGAGAAGGAAATAGTGCCAAGAAAACCCCAAATGGGTTCACGAAGAGTCAGACACGACTGAAATGACTCAACAACAACAAATGTTAAGTATTAGTATTAATTCATTGTCTATGTGTTTTTAAAAAGCAAAATGTAGTTTCCCTGATTATCTTTTTCAGCTAAGCTTGTTTTTATTTTGCTTTGTCTGAGATGATTGCTATCCCTGCCTTTTTCCTTTTTAACTTCAACTGAAGTATAATAGATACTGCTTCAAGGGTGTTATTTGTTTCAACTAGTTTTTTAGTTAATTTTCTAGTGTTCTCTAAGTATACAAACATATCATCTGTAAAAAGTGACAGTTTTGTGTTTCTGGCTGCCTATTCTTATTCTCCCAGTCCCAGAAAAAAAAGCCTTCTAACAAACATGCATAATAAAGAAAGGAATTCTCATATTAGTCATATCCATAAATGCGTGTATCATTATGTATATTTAGTTTGTCACTTCTCTGGAAGGCAGTGAGTTGTATTCTTTATCAATTATCCTCTGGAATCATGATTAATCATTGCATTGATAGACTTAAGTCTTTCAAAATTGTTCCTTTTTACAATGCTATTATGGTTTAAATTGTTTTAATTCTACTCACATCATTCTGTGTTAGTATATGTGAGTTTTCTCAGGTTTCTCTCAAATTGTCTCTCACAATTTCTTATAGTATGACAGTATTCTATTAAATTCATATACAATAACTTGTTCAACCACTCTCTAATTGCTGAGTATCCCCTTAGTTCCCAGTTCTTTGCCTTCACAAGAAAGAGCTATTATAAATATTCCTCAGCTTGTACTTTCCCGTTTCTTTGATCTCTTTGAGGTTAATAATGACATCACTGGTTCAAAGAGTATGCACAGTTTAAATAACTTTTGGGGAATAATTCCAAATCTCTTAGCAGAATGGCTATACCAATTCAGAGTTCCACTAACAATTAATAAATATGCCCATTTTTCCCTCAGTCCCTCCAAAATTTCATATTTTCCTTCTTTATGAGTTTCACCAATCTAATGGATATGAAGTAGAACCTCTTTAATAATTAATTATTTAAATCACTTTTTCATACGGCTTTTAATAGCTTAAGATTTCTTCCTTTGAGAACTTCCTATTTATATTCCATGACCACTTATTAACTGCAGAATAGCTCTTAGTCTTATACATTTGAATCAGTTCCTTATAAATCTTGGAAATGAGAATCTTATCAGAAAAAAACTTGGAGTGGAAATGGCATGTCAGGAGGTATCGAGAAATACTAGATTTTTAATAAAAAGGGTTAGCACTAGTTGTAGAATCAAAGGTCTTGGGTTCAAGTTTTTCATTGTGACTTTGGGCCAAATCATTTACCTCCACCATAACTTGAGTTGCCTCATCTGTAAAATGAGGAAGTTTTACTGGAGGGTCTCTGTGGTCTCTTTCAGCTCTAGATCTGTAATCTGGCTTCACATTCTTTATCAGCCGTTAATAAGCTGTGGGACCATAACTAAAAGTCTTCAACTCTCTGGGCCTTAGTTTTCTGTGAAATGGGAGTTGTTACAAGGAAGAGAACATGGAAACCCAAAAAACCATGTAAAAGAAAAAGCAAAAATACTTTATGTAGTTAAGCACCAAAAGTTGTGGAAGATATGCTTTTGTTAACTTTAAATTTCACTGTACCTATTCCTCATATCTTAGATAAATATACAATAAAAAATGTCAGGTGTAAAAGATGGATAATACTCTACAGATGTGCACATGTACATGATCTTCTTCAAGCCTCAATACTTTCTGGTGAAGTAGGTCATAACAATAACATTATTCCTATTTCACAAATGAGGAAAGAAACTTAGAGTAACTAGTGACAGCCAATCAGTTGAAAAACTGAGACCTGGAGTCTTGCATAGAATTGTTCTGATTCCTAGTTAGGATTCTTGTTAGGAAACCCTCACAATAGTAGGAGTTCAATTTGATTTAGTTCAGTTCAATTTAACAGGAATCAGAGTATTCAGATCCCAGCTCTGCCACTTGCTGGTTTTGTTACCCCTGAATCTCTTAATTCAACAATTCAATAAACATTTCTAATGAACTCACTTTATGCTAGGCATACTACTAAGTTCTGAGTATATAAAACAAAAAACAAACAAACAAACCAATAACTGCCCTCAAAGAGCTTATATTCTAACAGGGACACATATTGTGTTTACTTGAAAGAATTTTTTTTTAAAAAAGAAAAAAAACAAGCATTTGTTAAACACCTACTACTTGCCAGGCACTGTGCTAAGTGTCTTAGAGATACTATCTCCTTTGATCTTGTGAGGTAGGTTCTACTACTATCCCAGTTTGACAGATGAGAAATTGAGGCAGACAGAGTAAATGTGGTTATATATTACATAATACAAAGTAATTTGAAGAGGAAGAGAGCTGTAACATTTGGGGGATCATGGCAGGCACAAAATAGGAAATGGCACCTGAACGGTGCTTTTAAGGAATCTACGAAATCTGTGAAATGGAGGTGATTAGAAGGTGCTTTCCAGATGTGAGAGAGCCACCTGCACAGGGGCAAGAGATGGAAGTCTTCTATGGGAAAGAGTAGGCAGGTCAGTTTGACTAGAATGTATGAAGGACAGTAAACAAAATCAGACTAGAAAGGTAGGCAGGAGCTAAATTATGGGGTGGGGCTTTAGATGCTGGATTGGTGCTTTTGTAGTTTACAGTAAAAGCCAGTGAAGACTTTTGAATAGGTAAGCATCATAGTTATACTTGTGTTTTAAGAGTGTAATCAGGCTCAGATTCAATCTAGCTCTGCTCAGATTAATCTGGCCCTCTGGCATTAGCATCACAAATGTTCAGGCTCCCTAAGAGTCTATCCTATATGGAGAATCTTTAATAAACTTTGATTTTCTTTGAGTCGAATTCATTCGAGCACAAACTGGCATGTTGCTATTTTGGGGTCCCACGCACCCCCCAACCCCAATCCTCAACATTGACCAGAGCATAAGACATGACAAAATGGATGGTTTGAGAGAGACCTGGAGGAGTTTGTCTGAGTGGATACGGATGGAGGTAAGCAGAACCAGGAAAACAACATATGCAGTAACAACATTGTAAAACCAACAAAAACAACAACTCTGAAAGACTTGAGAGCTCTGATCAGCGGAATGCAAACCACAATTCCAGAAGACCAAAAGATGAAGCATGCTACCCACCTCCTGACAGAGTTCCCTTGGAGCACAGTTTTCCATCACCTGCTGAGTCTTCACTCTTCTGAGGCATGTCCTTCACTACTACTTTCAGTAGTTCAAATCAGAGCCTCCTGGAACAAATGACTCAACTTTCCCTTATGAAGTAAAACTTCATGAAATCTTTCTTATTTGTTCATCTCATCGTCTTCAAACAGTTATTTGAATTATCACTTTGTGAGTTAACTTCTTTAATCTTAAAAAGTTACATGAAAATGAACCAAGGAACCAAACTCTCCCACGGAACCATAACATACACACTCCCAACCAGTCATCCTACAGTCCTCACAGTGGCACTCTGTATCTGAGTCTTTGACAAATGTGTTTTTTTCACTTATGTTAAGGAGTGTAATCAGTGTTTGAAAACTGACTGGCAACATAGCCAAGCATTAACATATCAGCTCATAGAGTCATTTAGACTTTCATGATCTCTGAGCGGCAAGGTCATGACCTCTGAGAGGGAAGGTCATGACCTCTGAAAGGGAAGGTAGCTATCAGTCATGCTTTGAAAAATACACACACACACAGTCTTCAAGAAGAAAGGAAAGGGGAATGCACAATTTGAGCAATGGTGACAGTAGAAAATTACTCCAAAATCTGTGTATCTAGCACTAGACTCACTCCTGAACTACGGTCATGTATCATTGATGCCTACTGGATAACTCCTCCTAGATGGCCCACGGGCATCTCAAACTCAACATGACCAACATGAAACTCAGTATCTTTCCTATTCCCTCACCCCAAATCTATCATTTTTTCAAACTTCATTATTTCTGTTGAGTGCATCATCATCCTCTTAGTCAAATTTGGAGATATCCTTGATTCTGCCCTATCCTTTGTGCCTTTTATATAATTAAGGTAGACAGTATCCTCAAAGCAACAAGGACTTTACAAATTGGGCCAGAGAGAAGCTAGAGCACAGGGAAAACGGGTGGAGAAAGGAGAAAGAGAAATGCAGAAAGAGAGAGGAACAGAGAAACAGGGAGAAAGAGAGGACCAGAGAGAAAGGGAAAGAGAGAGAGAGGAAAACAGAGAGAGAGGGAGAGGGAGACAGACAGACAGAGAGAGAGAGAGAGAGAGAGAGAGAGAGAGAGAGAGAGAGGAAGAGAGTGGGAGACAGGAAGTGAGAGAGAGGGCGAGAGAGAGAGGGGGGGGAGAGAGAGAGAGAGAGAGAGAGGAAGAGGGTGGGAGAGAGGAAGTGAGAGAGAGAGGGGAGAGAGAGAGAGAGAGAGAGAGAGAGAGAGGAAGAGGGTGGGAGAGAGGAAGTGAGAGAGAGGGAGAGAAACAGAGAGAGAGAGGGGGAGAGAGAGAGAGAGAGAGAGAGAGAGAGAGAGAGAGACAAAGAAAGATACACAGAGACAGAGACACAGAGACAGGAAGAGATTGAGGCAGAGAGATAAAGAAATGCACACATAGAGACAGACATGGTGAGACACTGAAAGCAAGAGTGAACTGGACTGTGACGAAGAGAGAGAGAAAGTTGGGTCATTGGGTCACTTCAGGCATCTCGGAACAAAGATTGGACTCAGGTTTCTGGTTGTAATTGCCACTTCAAGGACTGAGGGAAGTTCTAAAAGAGGTATTCTTTCTCCAGCTTCTTTCCTCCTCCCCTGTTTTAGTGTCAAGCACTGTTAATATACTCTTTTCATGTCTTTTTTAAGCATTTCCTCTATTTTGATTTTGCTTCATCTATATAAAGAAACTCAGTTAGTCATAAAGGCTAGTAATTTTACCTAGCCGATGCCTAGAAAGGAGGAAGGTTAAAAGTCAAGAGTTAGGTAGGAAAAACACAGAAGAAAGTAGAATAAAGGTTCAAACTGTAAGATATTTTCCTAACTAGGAGCTCAGATGAATTATGAATATGAAAAAAATGAATTTATAACTTTTTATCTAGCATAAATTCCATAAAATAGCATAAAATAGCCATGTGGATTTGAAACCCATATCTTTCCCTTAGGCTAAAAGCTAGCGAATTGGTGTGTCAGATGTGAAGAAGGAGAGGGAAAAGGAAGAAAAGAAATAAGCATTTATTAAGTGGGTACTGCTGGACAGGCACTGTGCTAAGTGCTTTAGATACTATCTCATCTGATCTTAACAACAATTCTATGAGGCAAGTGCTATTATTATCCCCATTGTACAGATGAGAAACTGAGACAGATGGAAGTTAAGTGATTTCCCCAGGGTCTCACACCTAGTAAGTGTCTGAGGCTGGATTTGAAGTGACATCCTTCAGTCCCCATAACCAGCATTCAATCCACTGCACCACCCGGCTGGGATGAGAAGGTAGTGACCACAAAGGTTATATCTGAAATCAACCCCTGCTCCCTCCCTCCCCATGGGGAAGATAATTGAGACTTTGAGGACTTCTTTACACCTTTTCCCAGAAGGGAGGAGGGAATAGATACGATGAGCCTTGTCCAGCAAACTCTGTACTCCATAGTGACAGCCAATAGTATAACAATTGGAAATCTCATCTTGGGATAATTTCATTTTTTCCTTTCTCTAATTGGGAGTTGGAATGCTGCACTGATCTGTCTCCACCTCTCCTCAACTCCTTACTAACTCCCCTCAATCACCCTAGGGAACAAATTATTTAAAGCTTAGTTTCAGGCTTATATCTAGGATTTTGCAAAAGGGAATGCGGAAAGATATTCAGTGTGCAATATGAATCAGATGTGGTTATTTTTACTTCTTATTTGTATTTACTTCTATATTTATATCTATTTCTTATAGACAAAAGGAATGCTATGCATAGAACATTTCAAAGTATCCATTCAAGAAACACAAACTTAAAACAGCATTCTGTAACAATTTATAACTGTGTTAATTCCCAATGTATTTGGAGGTTTATATATTAAACTCATCAGCACTTTGTACAGTTGAAAGCTTCTTGCCACATACAGGCATATCTCATTTTATTGTACTTCACAGACATTGCTTTTTTTTTTTTTTTAAATTGAAGGTTTGTGGCAACCCTCTGGTGAATAAGCCCAATGCAGCCATTTTCTTTTTTTAATAGCATTTTATTTTTTTCTGTATTACATGTAAAGAAAATTTTCAACATTCATTCTTTGAAAGATTTTGAATTCCAAATTTATCTCTCTCCCTCTCCTCCCCCTCCCCAAGATGGCAAGCAATCTGATATACATTATACATGTGCAAGAATGTAAAACGTATTTCTACATTAGTCATTCTGTGAAAGAACCAGAACAAAAGAAAAAAACATTTAAAAAAAAAGACTTCAAAAAAGTGAAAACAGTCTGCTTGATATGCATTAAGACCATCAATTCTTTCTCTGGATGTGGATGGTATTTTCCATCATGAGTCTTTTGGTATTGTCTTAGAACATTGCATTACCGAGAAGAGCTAAGTCAATCATGGTTGATCATGTCACAGTGTTACTGTGACTGTGTACAATATTCTCCTGGATCTGCTCACTTCTCTCAGCCTCAGTTCATATAAGTATTGACACCATTTTTCCAACAGCGTGTACTCACATTGTGTCTCTGTGTTATATTTTGATAATTCTCACAATATTTCAAACTTTTTCATTATCATTATATCTTTTGTGGTTTTCTGTGATCAATGATCTTTGATGTTACTACTGTAATTATTTTGGGATGCCACAGACCATACCCCAATAAGATGGCAAACTTAATTGATAAAGGTTATGTCTGTTCTGATTACTCTGTCAACTGCTCTGTTCTCTCTGTTCTCTCTCTCTCTCTCTCTCTCTCTCTCTCTCTCTCTCTCTCTCTCTCTCTCTCTCTGTCTCTCTCTCCCCTAGGGCCTCCATATTTCCTGAGACCACAACAATATTGAAATTAGGCCACTTAATGACCATACAATGGTCTCTAAGTATTCAAGTGAAAGGAAGAGTCAATCAATATGGCAAACTTCATCGTTGTCTTATCTTAAGAAATTACCACAGCCACCCCAGCCTTCAGCCACCACTACCTTGATCAGTCAGCAGACATCAACACTGAAGCAAGACCATCCATTGGCAAAAAGATTGTGACTCACTGAAGGCTCAGATGATGATTAGCATTTTTTAGCAATAAAGTATTTTCAAATTAAGATACATATGTTGTTTTTTAAGACATAATACTATTGCACACATAACAGATTACCGTATAGTGTAAACATTACTTTTATATGCACTAGGAAGCCAAAAAATTTATGTGACTAGCTTTACTGTGAATTTACCTTACTGGGGTGGTCTAGAACCAAACCTGAAATATCTCCAAGTTTTGCCTGTACACGAATCAAAACAAGGGAGTCTGGAACATCTCTTCTTAAAAATGTCCACTGAAGCATCCTTTCTCTGGCTCAGTAGCCAATGAGGTGATTCCTTCTCATTTTGAAACACCTAGTACTTCAGCACTGAGCTACAACAAGAATTGAAGAAGTTTGTCATCCCTGACATAATCAAAGGGTGAGTTACTAGGTCCCTAGTCACCAGGAAAGGGGGTAGCAAGTAAAACCACACAGAGGGGATTATAATAAAAGGCTGAATGTGGTCAGTACATAGCAGAGGCCCAAACTATGTGCTTTATGTTGAAGTCTTCTCAGTGATCCAAATGCAAAATCTCCAGCAAGCCTCTTCTGGTATGACCTTTCTCCCCTTGGCTGAGGAGTTAGATAGAATTACCTGAGGATTAGGGAGAGATGTTATTCACAAGAAAAGAAATTCTTAGTTCCTTACTACCTGATTGAAACACATATTTTATCCTCATTGAGTTTTCATCTTTTTGATGATCTAATTCACACAATTTTTCCTTGATTTATCCAGAGAACACACACACACACACACACACACACACACACACACACAAACACAAACACACATACAGAGATACAGAGGGAGGATATTTTAGAAAATATTCTTTCTGTGTTTTGCTTGGGAGAATAACTGTGTTAACATCTACTATTTCTGAGAGTGGTAGAGTGAAGATGTATTGGGAATAAAGATGGGCTCTTAGCACTTATTCAACCAAGTGCCCTTGAAGAATTTGGCCTTTGTTTCCTTGATTAAATTAGTAGTCCTTGATGACCTCCGTGCCTCAAGGGAAAGCCTCGTTTACATGGCTTTGAGTGACATGTTTGTGACATCAGAGGCTTTTGGACTAAGTAGGTTTGAGTCGCATTTTTGTGACGATTTTAGGTCACACGGGTGAGTCACATGTGTGACTCACCTTTGGCCCTGAACAGGATATATAAGTGCAGAGGTTGGCCTTCTCTTTCGGAGTTCTGAGCCACAGCAGGAGTGGCGTGTGACTCTGAGCCAGCTGTTGTCTAGCTCTCGGCTGAACTCAGATGTTGATGGTTCCTTGGTAACTATGAATTGTATCTGGTCTGTTCATAAATGTAGGTTTGTAACTTTTTTGTATTTGTTCTGAAGTTCAGGGTGCTGTCTTTTCCCCGTGAACTGAGTGAATGACATTCGTATGTAAAGCAAGACTGTTATCCCCTTAATGTTGCTTTCCTTAGTAAAGCAGATCAAAAGAACCTGGGCTTGCAGTGTTCCTGTTCTTGGGCTTGTGTCCGTTTTTCACCCCCACAGCAGCTGCTAGCTGAAGTGTTGAAACAGAAGATGATATTCACAGGGGTTGTTGGCTATGGAAGAGGCTCACCTAGAAGTCCAGGGACCAGCAGGGTCTTCTGAGCTTGAGGCTGAACCCTCTGCTGGTAGAACATCTGTTTAGAACCTTGCTCCTGGTAATAGACTCCTATTTTCTGACCTGCTAAAGCACATTCTTCTGGTTCATTCTTCTCATCATGGCTACAATCAGATAGTGGCCAGAAATCATTTTTCCCTCAAAATTTGAATAATTTTGTGACGATGAATCAAGATAAAAGTTCATTCATCTAACAACCATATATTAGTGAATGAAAAGAATGTCCTAGATATTTGTTTTCCACTTGGTGAGTTGAGGTCTCTGACTGCCTACTATGAAGAGAAATGACTTATTAGATAGGATTTCCTATAACTACACTTCTTAAGTTTTGGGGGCAACTTTCCTCTCTACATTTCCTTCCTAGAAGACCCTCAAAACAGAAATGAATCATTCTTGGTTTTCAGGGGACAGGCATGCTGCATTTCTCAAGATCTCAGGGTTTACACATGAAAGCAGTATAGCAGGTTCCCAAATCTCAAAATAATCTTCATAAGGCACATGGGTAACATTTCTAATCCCCTTTTCTGGGAATGTCTATTGCCTCTACAATAAAGTACAAACTAGCTTGCCTGAAATTTAAGGTCCTATACAATGTTTCCTATCTCCTTTTCAGCCTCATGTTATCTACTATCACTTCACAAACTTCATTTCAGCCAAACTGGCCTACTTCTCATTCTTGAACTTAACATCCCATCTCTTGGTAAGATGCAGCTGTTTAAGCTGATTTCCAGGACCAGAATATGATCCTTTATTTCTCAGAAATCTTCATTTGAGCCTCAGTTCAGGTGTCACCTCTTTTCTGAATCCTTCATGACTCCACAGTTGTCACTTTTCTCGCTCTCTATCTCCCCTGATTTTTTCTCTTCCTATACATATCTGAATATGAACTGCAAATAGAATTTCCTGAGCATAGGAACTCCTTCATTTTTATCTTCCTTATATTTGTGTAGCATGTGTGTTGTGGCTGTCTCTCCTTACAGCCAGACTTGCTACATGTATCCCCAGGGTTCTAGGGTATCATAAGTGGTTAAGGTGTGTATTTATCTATTACCATCGGCTCAACTCCCCCGCCTCTAAACACACACACAGTCTTAGGTACCAGTTAATACTGATACAGTTCTGTTTAATCACGTAACACCAATTACCTTTTACAAATGATATTTACTTCAAAGATTTAATAGAGAGGAGGGGTTGGTGACTCTAGGGGTGGCGTGTAGCCGCCGCCGGCTCCTCGGTCTTTTTTGGGGCCAGGAGGAGGGCGGGCGGCGGAAGAAGCGGGGCGTCGATTCCCCTTCCCCGGGGCGGCGGGTCTCAGAGCCCTCCCAGCCCGCGCGTCCCGTCTCGCCCCCGTTCCCGCCCCGACCCCACCCCACCCCGGGCCCGTCACTCCCTACGCGCCCAGGAGCACCCCAAACCCGGCCCGGCCTGGCGTCTCCGTGCTATGTTTGACACGCCCTCCGACCCACTGCGCCCGGCGCACCCCCAGCCGACCCTTTCCCTTCGAAAGCTGCTGCTGCTGCCCCCAAACCGGTCCCCACCTCCGGAGCAGGACACTGGAGCCACGGTGGAGAAGGAGATGGGGAAGTTGATGGGGATTGTTCATAGGGATAAAGGTCCTTCTTTGTGGGGGACCTGAAGAGTCCTCTGAAGTGGACGACAATCTTTCAATTAGTAATTGTAATAAATGACATGTAATACTTTAAAGTTTGTAAAGCTTCAGCTCATTTCATCTTCATAACAATTAGGTCGTATGACATAGGTCATTTTTTTCCTTAAGATTGGATCTGTCATTTCCACTGGTTTAGGAATTTCACAATTATCATCTCATTTAATCTTCACAACAATCTTAGGGGATAGCTCATTTTGTACTTGAGGAAACTGAATCAAACAGAGGTTTAGTGACTGGCTTATGGTCGCAGAGTTGGTAAATGTATTAGGCTAGTTTTGAACTCAGGTTTTCCCGACTATAACCCAATGCTCTATCTACTGTGCCACCTAGCTGCCTCTAGGAATTCTAGGGAATTTTTACTGAGGAAACACCATCCATCAATGTGGTTGGTCAATTTTTCTATAAAGTTTAATCTTAGCTTTGCCTGGAGGCACTGAATGTTAAACAATATGCCTAGAGGTGATATTTGAACCCAGGACATCCTGACTTGAAAGTGACCTCTCTATGAAATAAGCTCAGGTTGCCTCTACCATGTATGGTATAAGGGACAAGGGGAGTTGTTCTTTTAATAAACTTAGTTTTTCTGAGTTTGTTTCTGACTCATTTCCCCTACTGTGATTACAACCAGATCAAGTGGTGAGGGAGACATTCAGATATTCATTCCAGATTCTCATAAGTTTGAATGTTTGTGTTAATGTTTTGGGAAAAAATTGAATGAAGGAGATGACATATTTCTTTCCATCACTGGGATGGTTATCCTTAATTGTCATATGTCTTCTTGGCAAGACTGAGGTATATCTTCTCAGGTCACTATGAGGGGGTCACGCATATCTTTGGTGTTATATCACTTTCAAAAAACATTGCATCATCAAAGAATATTTGCGCTTCTTTATGTGAGAATTATTCCAGGAAACTCCAGACAGGGAAAGACACTCAGAAAAACTGTAACATATTCTCTGGTTCTTCCCCATCCTTCTCCTCAATAGAGAATAACAAACTCTTAGAATTGGAAGGGGTTTTCTTGACTAACCTGTACCTGAAATACTAACCCTTCTGAAAAAAATAGAAACAACTGGCATTTATACAACGCCTTAGGTTTCAAAAAACACATTATATATATCACCTCCTTTCAAGCTCACAGCTCTGTGACATAAACATTACAGGTGTTTCTATTCCAGGTTCACAGATAAGAAATTTAAGGCACAGACGTATGCCTTGGTTCCATGATTTCTTAGGAAGCAAGTGAGAATGGTTCTCATGAATGTTACAAGAGTCTTACCTTTAGTTGGACAGAAAATACAGTTGTACAGTAAGTTTCAAAGGAATCAAAACCAGGTCCATCATGAATCCAAACCTTGTACTCTTTTTTATAAAATTGCTTTCTTCTGGTTCTTTTCCTGCCTGATTGTCCCTTTTCAGTCTCCTTTGCTGGATCTTCATTTGTGTCCCCTCAAAGTTCAATCCTATGTCTATTCTCTCTTCCTTTTCTTTTGTCTTACTTGGTGATCTCATTAGCTACTGTGTTCTATGCAGTTGATTCTCTTGTCTATATATCCACTATACTACATTGTTTTCCCAGAAAAATGAAACAGAAAACCTTCAGTGATGGGGAGCTCCCTACCTCCTGAGACAACATATTCCATTTTTGGAGTAAATCAGGTTGCTGCTTTAAGCTTGGATCATGCTTTCCAAAGCTGAGGAGTAGGCTCTGGATCCCTAATGAGCTGGCTTTTTGACGGATAGAAACTCTGGGCCTGGAGAGCCAGCCAGTGCTCCCCCTTCTAGCTTCAGCTTTTTCACTACAGTAAATATTTTTATTTAAAATGGATAAAGTAATTCACCAAGGCCTTAGCCATTGCGTACTGTGAGATTAGGGTAATTTCAAGGTAATGGTAGTTCTACTAATAAAAACTAAATCTCTTTGTTCCTGACATATAGAGGGGGTCTGCATCATGCAGAAAGAGGCACAGTTGGGCGACTGTTAGGGAGTGTTGGGAGGCACCAGTGCGATGATGGATATAAGACTCTTCACAAACCTTGAAGTGCCATTTTCCTGTTGTGTGTTGTTGTTGTTATTGTTGTTGTCATTAGTCTCCAGTCATCCAGGCTGCTAACTTCATTCCCTAAGCTCTCTACTGCTCTCCTGCTGGGCTCAAGTTCAATGTTTATCAAGCAATACAAGCATATGCTGGTAAATGTATAGCAATAGGGTTATCAAGGGAGGAGAGGAGGGAAACATGTGTGCATATACTTTTAAGTTTAATTTGCATTATTAACACTATTTAAAGTAAAGGCAATCAATAAAACAATTAATTAACCCTCAATTTGTCTACTGCCAATTTCTGAGATATAAATGCTTACATTGTAAATTTAACCATAGGCCAAGGCTGGAAAGCAGAGACTTGCTTAAGCTCTCCCCCAAATCCCTCCAAACACCTGTTAAAAATGGCTCTGAACAAATTCTAGAGCTGCGGAACCCATGAAACAGCAGAGGGAAGCAGGTCTCCAGCCCAAGACATCCTGGATAGTTGCTGGGAAAGGTCTATAGCACAGTCCGTGGAAGCAGAGTGTAGCCCAGTGTGGCCTGTTCCAGAACCAACCAGACTAGGAATCGAACAGAGCAGGTCTGAGGGCAATGAATCATTGAGCTGTGGCAGTTATCAGACATCCAAACCCACAAACACCAAAGAGCACAAAGCAGGTTAGTGGGAAAACTTCTGGATCAGGGTAAGATCGGTCTGGCCCCAGCACTGGGGGTGGCAGAGGTGGTGCAGCTGTGGTGGTGGCAGTAGCAGCAGGAAGCTCCTGTAGCTGCTTCAAGAGCTCCAGTATCAGCTGCTTCCAGAGTCCCTGGCCCACGTGGTGGGAGAAATCAAGTGC
The DNA here is from genome assembly GCF_011100635.1 of Trichosurus vulpecula. Taxonomy (NCBI): domain Eukaryota; kingdom Metazoa; phylum Chordata; class Mammalia; order Diprotodontia; family Phalangeridae; genus Trichosurus; species Trichosurus vulpecula. The sequence goes on along the minus strand of NC_050575.1, from coordinate 24,259,734 downwards.
CACGTCAGAGCAGGAGAGCAAGGAGTGCTTTCCTAGCACAGAGGCAGGTTCTCTTGCTTTGCCCTGCTTGGATCTGGGTCATAGTCCTGGTTGGAGGTTCTTGGGGGAGGAGAAGTGCTGCTGTGGCAAAGCTTGCAGTGATAGTGGAGTACAAGTAGCTCTGAAAACAGCAGAGCAGCCCCTAAAGCTTGGAACAAATTACTCTCTACTCTATAAGCAGTCATACCCTGACAAAAAGTTCAAAGGTCAGGCAGTTAGTTGGGAACATGACCAGGCAATGCAAAAGGATTCGGACTCAGACTCGGACTCAGACTTTAGAATCTTTTTTTGGTGACCAAGGAGACCAAAACATACAGCCAGAAGAAGTCAACAAAGTCAAAGAGCCCACATTAAAAGCCTCCAAGAAAAATATGAATTCATTTCAGACCATGGAAGAGCTCAAAAAGGATTTGGAAAAGCAAGTTAGAGAAGTAGAGGAAAAATTGGGAAGAGAAATGAAAGTGATGCAAGAAAACCATGAAAAACAAGTCAACGACTTGCTAAAGGAGACCCAAAAATACTGAAGAAAATAACACCTTAAAAAATAGAATAACCCAAATGACAAAAGAGCTCCAAAAAGCCAATCAGGAGAAGAATTCCTTGAAAGGCAGAATTAGCCAAATGGAAAAGGAGTTCCAAAAGACCACTGAAGAAAATACCACCTTAAAAATTAAATTGGAGCAAGTGCAAGCTAGTGACTTTGTGAAAAATCAAGATATTATAAAACAGAACCAAAGGAATAAAAAAATAGAAGACAATGTGAAATATCTCATTGGAAAAACCGCTGACCTGGAAAATAGATCCAGGAGAGATAATTTAAAAATTATTGGACTACCTGAAAGCCATGATCAAAAAAGAGCCTAGACTTCATCTTTCAAGAAATTGTCAAGGATAATTGCCCTTATATGCTAGAGCCAGAGGGTAAAATAGAAATTGAAAGAATCCACCAATCGCCAGAATGCATGTGTTCTCAAGAATCAGATTGTAGAACTCCTCCAAAACAATCAGCATCTTTTCAATGATGACATAAGTAGTTTTCAGGTGTTGAATTTCTACCTCATTTTCCAACCAGTTTTGTTCTTGAATAATACGGCAATTAACTTCACTTTTTCTCATCCATAGGTTAATATTTCTTTCCCACTTAACAGCAGCAAAGAGGTAAGATTACTTATCAGAATTCAACTTATTATGTGTAAAGTACTTTTATGGTATTACTTGACCAATTTTCATGTCTTTATAAACATGCAGTCAAAATATGGGGTATAGTTGGTAAAGTTGAACTCTGGACTTGTAGCCGTGAAGACCTGGGTTTGAGTCCTATCTCTGACATATATCAGCAGTGTGGCAAGTCACTTAATCTCTTTTTGGCCTAACTTACTAAGGCTATGAATTACAGCTGATTTACTTATCCGCATCATAGATGGAGTATCCACACTGGAAATTCCCTATATGAATTAAATCACAGCTCCACACTAAAAGGAAGAAATGCATAAGGATAATAATTGTAGTGATTGCTTGCTTTCAGGTGAAAGTCCACCTCATTAAAAACAACAGAGAATTTTAGTTGCATACATAAAATAAATAACTTAGAAAATGGTGGGTATGGTCTTGTGGCTGAATTGTAGCTAAGGGGTCACATAGCATAGTAGGGGGTGGGGAGGAGGCATAGCAAATCTGAGGCCATCTCCTCTGAAGGAAACCAGAAAGGACACCCTGAGCTAGAATACACAACTTCTCTTCCTGCCTGGGATGAAGGGAAGTTATGGGTGGGAGTTAGAACTTTAGGTGCACAGCATCCTTGGTACAGGGTTTTCATGGAAATGAGATACAGAGTCCTCAGAAAGAAGCACTGGGTAAGCTAACACAGAGAGAGAAGAGAGCTTTGTCTTCTGTTATCACCCAGTACACAGGATACTCTGAGCACACCAGTGAGCACAATTAGCCTCTGCTTTTCAGCAGCCATAAAAACCATAGTGAAGCCCAGAATTCCACAGCACAGCAGCCTAAAGACCACTTTCTGTTATCTCCCCAAGTATTGGAAGACAGATTTGGAAATATGCATGAATGCTTCAAAGACAATATATACAGCAGTTGCTAATAAACTGAATGGTGATCGCTACAAGGACTTGGGACAAGTCATTTATCACAATCTAAGAAAAGTATGAGTGAGTCCTGAGGGAAACCATCTTCTCTCTGTCTTTTCTGCTAAAGTTCAGGTTCCTCAGTTGGGGGTCACCATACCCAGTAAACTCCTGGTCTTTGTTCACCAGAGGAGTCTTCTTCTAAAACTCTCCCTCTGAAAATGACAAATAATTCATTCTGCTATATCACTTTCCTTTTTATCATCTCCCCATAAATGATGACCATGTTTAGGGGGTCAGGAAGAAAAAGGTTTGGCTGAGTGATTCAGAGTAGAGAAGGCACCTTGTGGTTAGAAAGCCAAGCTTGGAGTCAGGAAGACCTGAGTTCAAATCCAGCCTCAAACACTTACTAGTTGAGTGACCCAAGGCAAGTCTCTTATCCTCTGTTTGTCTTACTTTCCTCATCTATAAAATGGAGATAATAGCCCTTAGCTCCAATAAAGTTGTTGTGAGAATTAAATGAAATAATAATTGTAAAACATTTAGGGTAATTCCTGACACATAATAAGCACTATTAAAATGTTAGCTGTTTTTATGATAATGATCTCCATCACATTCATAATTGTAGAAAGTGATGGAGGTGGGGGTGGGGGGAAATGAAATGGATTATTATCTAAATAGGGACTATCTGAAGTTCTTTCACCCTCTATAGGCAATAGCACTCCCTAAGGAGAAACCCAGTCTATGGAGTTATTTGGGGATCTAGTGACAAAGACCTGAGCTCTCTGGTCATTGTTTTTGGCCTGTGATGGGAACAGGCATTTCCAATATTTGTTTTGGGAAGGTCTAACTCACCTCTCCTCCTTTGTAGAACTCCCTGCTGCCTAGATGTGCCCCGTAGGTAAGAATTTTCCTGACCTCATAGCTCCCCAACTTCTATCCCAAAGCCCAGCTGCCAGCTTTGACTTCTCCAATGTCTGATATCAATTTTGTGATTTTCACTAGGAATGTGACTGCGAGGATGTCACTTTTCCTTTGACACAGTTTGGACAGAGACTAACATTATTTTTGAAGTCCATTTCCTTGTGCTTGTCTAATTCTCAGAGAACTAAAATGGGTGAAGAAGAACCTGGGACTTCCCAGTCAACCCACCAACCACACTGAATTTGCAGCCCTGACCTTTCTCACACCATTGGGCAGAGTAACCCTTTCTGGACCTTGGGATGTCTACCTTCATCAAAGAGACCAGAAAAGCTAGTATTTTTAATGAAATGTTCACTTGTGTTATAGTATATGAATGATTTATTTTAAATCATATTTATACCATGCTCATTAAGAAAAATTTGAATCACAAATTATGATTTTGATATTGAGGTTATCAGCCATAATCTGTTTTGTAAAAATTATATTTCTGTTATGTTTAACAGCTCCATGTAACCAATAGCTGCTTTCTAACTATGAAGTTTTGTTAATATTTATGTATTACCATTTCATATTTAAAATTATTTATCAAGAACTTGATTTTATTTATGACTGAGAATTCTCTACAAGGATCCATTTCAATGTCTTTCGGGGCATTTCCATGCATGATTGCAAAATTGTGTCTTAATGTATACATTAATACTGAAGAATAAGTTAAGTTTACAAACAGCTGCTTCATTTTTGTTGCCACAGTTCCTTTTTGGAGAGTTTGTTAAATGCCTTTTGTGTTCCATCACAATCATTTACAATGATTACCCCTTCCCTCTCCCTTACTCAGAGAGCCATCCTTTGTAACAACAACAGAGTTTAAAAGGGAAAAAGAAAAGCAGTTCATCCAAACCAATCCATTGATCACCTGAAGCTAGGAGCATATGAAGTATTCCACACCCATAGTTCCCACCTCTGCAGTGAAGGGAGAAAAATAGATTTCCTCAACTCTTCTCTGGGACTCAATTTCATCTTTACCATAATAAAACATTTGCATTTTATCACTCTTTCCATTTCCATTGTTGTAGTCATTATGCTGGAACAGGAATGAGCCAATGGAGGGTGTGCTCTGGCTCCAGTGGCATGGACACATGCTCTGACCTCTTGCTAAAGGTCATGTGTGAACCAAGTTTCCTTTTTAGACCTTTGGTTCCCATCATGGAACCAAAAGAGAGAGACCATTGCAGAAAGGGAAGAAGATTGTGCCAAAGAGGACTGGTGATCGAATTAGGAAGAGCTACGCACTCAGTCGTCTTTAAAAGATGAGAACAATTTTCCCTCTTTCTTCCTCTTTTTGGTGCTTGAGACTCAAGCAGTCTCTCCCTCCACTAACCCCTCCCTGCCCCCAGGAAGAATGGTAACTATATACATAAGGCAGTAACAGCATGTGCTATTTGCCTTTGTAAGCCTGGGAATGGATCTCAAATCTTCATCTACAACTTTTGTTTTATGTTTTCCCCCTTCCTGAGTACAAGCAATTGAATCCTGTGATAGATTTCCCCCCACTTGGAGGCTGTCTCATGAACAAATGTCTAGGTGGTTTAGATGCCCAGAAGAAAATCTTTCCTGCAGCTCTACTTGTCTTGAAGGAAAAGATGACCATTGCTAAGAGGATAAGCCATGCATACTTGATTGACTAGAAGATGTGAAACTTAAAAAATTAAAGTGGCATATAATCTAGATTTGAAATTTCATATGCAATCCTTTTTTTATTCTTTATATATTAAAATGTTCCTGTTTCTCTTTGTGTGTTTATGTATTTGCTTTGCTTTTATTTTTATACATAAACATAGTAAATATTTATTCCATTATTATGAATTACATAAAATTAAAGGGACAATGGGGCAGCTAGGTGGGGCAGTGAGTAGAGCACTGGTCCTGGAGTCAGGTGGACCTGAATTCAAACGTGGCCTCAGACACTTAACACACTTACTAGCTGGATGATTTGGGGCAAGTCACTTAACCCTAACTGCTCTGCCTTGCTCCCTCCAAAAAAAAATTAAAGGGACATCATATATATATACATGCACACATATATACATATGTGTATATATGTATATATACATATATGTGTGCTGTATACATGTGTGTATAGGAAACTTTGACCTGCTTCAAGGTCCTTCACTTTTTAAAAAAAAATTCCAAATTTTGGGTTCCAAATTCTCTCCTCCCCTTCCCTCCATCCTCTCTCCCTAAGATTTGATATCAACTATACATATACAGTCAAGCAAAACATATTTCCATATTAGTCATGCTGTGATGAAAACAGAGACAAAAAAACGAAATGAAACGAAACAAAATCAAGAAAAAATGTTTTTAAAGTTTTAAAAAGTACACTTTAGTCTGCACTCAGGATTCATGAGTTCTCTCTGTGGAAGTAGATAGCATTTTTATCATGAATCCTTAGGATTATCGCAGATGATTATATTGCTGGGAATAGCTAAATCATTCACAGTTAATAATGCTACAATATTGCTGTTACTGTGCAAACTGTTCTCCTAGTTCTGCTCACTTCCCTTTGCATCAATTCATATAAGTCTTCCTAGGTTTTTCTGAAATCTTCCTGCCCATTATTTCTTATAGCACAATAATATTCCATCACAATCACACACCACAACTTGTTCACCCATTCCCCAATTGATGGACATCCCCTCAATTTCCAATTCTTTGCCACCATAAAAAGAGCTGCCATAAATATTTTTGAATATATAAGTCCTTCTCCTTTTTTTTCTTTGTTTAAATCTCTTTGGGATAAAGACCTAGTGGTGATATTGCTGGTTCAAAAGCTATTCACAGTTTTATGGCCTTTTAGGGCATAGCTGCAAATTGCTCTCAAGAATGGTTGGATCAGTTCACAACTCCACCAACAGTGCATTAGTGTTCCAGTTTCCCTGCATTCCTTCCAACATTTGCCATTTCCCTTTTCTGTCATATTAGTCAATTTGATAGATGTGAGGTGGTACCTCATTTAATTTGCATTTCCTTAACTAATAGTGATTTAGATTTAGATTTTTTTTCACGTGATTATACGTAGCTTTGATTTCTTTATCTGAAAACTGTCTTTTCATATGTTTAGACATTTATCAATTGGGGAATGATTTGTATTCTTACAAATTTGACTCAGTTCTCTATATATTTGAGAAATGAGGCCTTTATCAGAGAACTTGCTGTAAAATTTTCTCCAGTTTTCTGCTTTCCTTCTAATCTTGGCTGCATTGGTTTTGTTTGTGCAAAAAAAAATTAATGTAATGTAATCAAAATTACCCCATTTTACTTCTCATAATGCTCTCTATCTCATATTCAGTCATAAATTCTTTCCTTATCCATAGATCTGATAGGAGGTACTTCATTTTCACCTTGGTGCTTGATTTATCTATATTTCCCTCTGAACTTCTTTTTGTCCTCTTCTGTGCATGTTGAAAAATGCTTCCCTTGACCATCTTATTTTTGGCATCCCTATCATCTACTTTTCCCACACTCCCAAATAGAAAAAAGAAACCCCTCCTTTAAGGTGACCCTAGTTCCACTGGTTCTTTTCCCTTGCTTTTGATCACCTCATCCTTTTAGCTACCACTTTCCCTTTAGCATTTTACTTTTCTTTCCTGCTTTTTGTCTGATTGTTTAATTCTCCCCCTCTTCAACCCCCTCAGCTAGTCAAGATTACAAAATTTTTAAAATTGAGGAAGATCATAGGCCTCTCATGGCTGTGGGTAGAAAATGTATTCTTAATGAAACAAGAGATAAAGGCTATTATAAAAGAAAAAATAAATGACTTTGATTACGTGAAACTGTAAAGCTTCTGTACAAACAAAATTAATGCACCTGGGGCAGCTAGGAGGCACAGTGAGTAGAGCACCAGCCACGGAGTCAGGAGGACCTGAGTTCAAATCCAGACTCAGACACTTGACACACTTACTAACTGTGTGACCTTGGGCAAGTCACTTAACCCCAATTGCCCTGTCTTTTCCCATCCAAAAGAAAAAGAAAAAAAAAGAAATATAAAAAAACAAAATTAATGCACCTAGGAAAAGAAGGGAAGTAGGCAAATGGGGAAAAAGTTTATCCAATGTTTCTCATAAGATTTTGTTATCTAAGGTATGTAAACAATTAATAAACATACATAAGACTAACAACTATCACCAATAGATGTCAAAGGATACAAACAAACAATTCTCAATATAATTGCCGAATTATTGTTGTTGTTTGTCCTTCCTTCTCAAAGAGGACCAAGGACTTCAGGAGGGTGACTTGTAAGTGAATTGGATTTAAGTGAGGCAGGGCTGTGCAAAGTCATCAACCTTATTCTCTCCTCCAGAATCATCTGAATCCAGTGGTAAGACATAGATCAGAATGACTGGAGATGGCCCTGGATGCAGTGAGAGATCTTAGCCTCTTAAAACTAAGATTTTTCCTAGGTCTTGGTTTGTCTGAGGCAACAGTTAGTGATTTAAGGCTAGAAAAGAACTGAGGCAAAAGAGGACCTAGTTTGTTTACTCAAAATAATCAGTCTGGGAAGGGAAGACCCTCAGGATCAGAATAGAAACAATTGCTATTTACACTCACTCTGAGCCATCAAAACCAAAACAATGAGGAAGTAAGACATGGGCTTGGACCTATTTGACCAATCAGTGGGAGCCAGAGTGATTTGGGTTTTGAGGCATAGGCAAGTAGCTCCCTTTGAATCTCAATGGGCTTTATCAAAGCCTGGTTTCTAGAGCTATATTCAAGAAACGATAAGTGAAAACTACATGAGACAAAAGCATTAATTTTCCCAGTTTTTTTTTAAATGATAGAATAAATAAAGAGGGGAGAAAAAATCTAGTCCCCAAAACCCAAAATATCTTGTGAGGTTTAAATGATCAAAATTTATATTCCTTTGGACAGAACACCCACATGTAAGGCAGACAGAGGGAGAGAAGGGGTGGCGAGGAGGAAAAAAGGAAGAAAGGAAGGAAGGAAGGAAGGAGGGAGGACAGGAAGGAAGGAAGGAAGGAAGCAGAGAAATAGCAACATTGGCCAACTAGAACTAGTCAGTTGGGTTCCCAGCAGTGCCGTTATGCCAAACCGCACAGCGAGCAAGACACGTCACAGAGTATAAGTTTTAATTGAAGAATTTATTAGGGGGCAGCCGTCCGGGGCACAAGCAACACAAATCAAAGCGGCCTCAAACAGAGCTCGGAGGGAGACTTTTATACCGAACTATTAATGGTTGAGCAAGCAAAAGGGTACAGAAGCAGAGGTTCAGCGGTTAGATATTTCTCTTAACTGTATGGGTCATTGCACAAGGTTTGGGCACAAGAGTCAAGGAACAGGGATGTTAGCAAATGTCCATCTTTGCATAACCTTATCCTTTTTTTAGCTGACAGGAATAGACCTCGAGGGGCCCCTCGAGGCCTAACTACATACATACATGCCTTATTATTTTACTGTTTGGGGGCAGGGGCCTTGAGGGCTATACCCATAACAGGACTTGTTTGTTCACTTTGGGTGTGGGTCAGTTCCTTGTTCCTTAAGCCATAGTTTTGAGACAGGGTCTTGTGCTAATTCAGGTTGAAGCAAGAGGGTGGGGGTCCCTTGGGGGATTACAGGAATGTGTGGCAAGGCATTTTCTTCTTGGTGCATGGATGTGTGCTGTAATGCAGGGTGGGGTCAACAACTGTCCTAAAACAGGGTTCTTTATTATAGATCTAAACTGCAATCCTAATTCCAAGTATCACAATGCAACTACTACTACTCACAGATTGCTGTTCCTCTTCCATTCTCAAAGAGGACCAATGACATCAGATGCTTAGTATTCACAATCACATCAAAGAGTGCTCCAAATAACTAACGATAAAAGAAATTCCAACAAAAAGCAAGCCTGAGGTTTTACCTCACACCCCGAAAACTGGCAAAAATGACCACAAATGGCAATACTCAATGTTAGAAAGGTTGTGGAATGATAAGCATCTTAATACCTTGTCAGTGAGGCTCTGAGATGGTACAACCATGTTGGAAAACAATTTCAAATTATGCAACTAAAGTGACAAAGATATCTGTACCCTTTAAACCAAAGACTCCATAACTGGGCTTATCCCCTAAGGAATCTATCAATAAAAAGAAGGTCTTCATATACACTCAAATATTTAGAATAGCATTTTTCATGAAAGCAAAGAATTAGAAACAAAGTAGATGCCATCAGTTCGAGAATGGCTAAGCAAACTGTGGCATATGAATGTAATGTAATGTTTCTATGCTGTAAGAAGTTGTGTATGTGATGAATATAGAATAGCATAGAAAGATGAACTGATACAGAGTGAAGTGAGTAGAGTCAAGAAAATATGCACAATAACTACAATGCAAATGGAGAGAACAACCACACACCAAAAAATCAAAAGTAAATGTAACAAAATTAAAAAGATCAAGTAAAACTGAAATGAAGACATACAAGAGGATATCCCCAACTGTAACAACAGTGTTACTAGCAGCTGCTGTGGAGTTGTAAGACCAATAGCAAGACCAACAACAGCAGCACACAGAGGGGCGGCTAGCATAGGCTCTTTGATCTGCTTTTCTGAGGAAAGCAACTTTAAGAGATTTACAATCTCACTTTAATTCAACATACATATATCATTCACTTAGTTCAGGGGAAAAAGCACCCTGAACTTCAGAGAAAACACAAACAGAAATTATATAAACAGAACGAATAACAGAAACCAGCAGACAAGGCTTCTAACCATCTGACTAAGACATTATATACATAGTTACCAGAGAGAGAAGCACCAACATCTGGGTTTTTCAAAGCCAGGGGGCTCCATAACGGCTACACAGAGTCTCTTCTAGTCAAATCACATGACACTCTTCCAGTGAGTAAGCACCAAGCAAAATGCTAACCTCAGAGTATATATATACTTCTTCAGGGTCAGAGGGCATGATAACCATGCTACTCAAACCCATGTGACTTAAGCATTCCTGTGACTTAAGCAGGTCATCGAAGACTCTTGATTCAATCAAAGACTTGATTAAAACAAAGGCAAGACTCAAAGGCACTTGAGTGCCTTAGTGCTGAAAAGCACTCCACAACAAAAGATAAGAAAATGTCCCACTTTACTTGCCATTACACCAACCCATCCCTTCATGGAAGTGAGAGGTCCACAGGTAATAGACATTGCACATGTTTTTGAACTTTTCATATGTATCTCTTTTTCCAACATATTTTATATGGAGATCTCTGAGAGGCAAGGAGGAAGGATCCTGGGGATAACTATGATGTATAAAACAGAAGATATCAATAAAAATGTATTTAAAAAAACAATTCTTCAATGGCTAGCCTTTGTAGGATTTTTAAGTTAAGAATTGATAAGATAAAGCATTTTAAGTGCTTACTATGTACAAGGCATTGTGCTAAATGCTGGTAACACAAACAGAAGCAAAAGATATTCTCTGCCCTCAAGGAGTTTACATTCTATTGGGCAAGCTTTGTGGGGGCAAGCTAGAAAAGTAATCAAAAGAGTAAAGAGCAGAATCAGTGAATGTGGCTGATATAAGTACTTCCTCATAAGAACTTCTGAAAAGGAACTCACCAATCAAAAGAAGTCACAGGACTGGAGCATTAGAAGGCCTTTGGGTCTGAGCTGGAAAACTAATTTGGAGAATCAGGAGCTAAGTCAGGTTAGAGACTAAATGTGAATTGTACTCTGTTAAAGAGCTTGTCTGAATCTATTGCTATGATAATATGGTTTGGGATGTTTTGGTTTTCAATATTACTAAGTTAAATTTTTGAACATTGTACCATGTTTGCAACCTCACCCAAAGGCCTCCTAATGGTCCACTCCTGTGACTTCTTCTTTTGATTGGTGAGTTCCTCTTCAGAACTTCTTACAAGGAAGTACACATAAGAACAAAAAAAGAGAGAATGGGAAACATCTCATTAGAAAAACAACTGACAGACATAGTAGTAAATTGCCATAGTAATGTAATATATGATAAACCCAAAGATCCAAGCTTTTGGAATAAAAACTCATTATTTGACAAAAACTGCTGGCAAAACTGTAGAACACTGTGGCAGAAACTAGTAATAGACCAACATCTCGCAACACATACCAAGATAAGGTCAAAATGTGTACATGATTTACACATAAAGGGTGATGGCAAAAGCAAATTGGGAAAGCATGAATAATTTCTCTATCAGATCTATGGATAAAGGAAGAATTTAGGACCAAAAAATATAGAGAGTATTGCAAAATGTAAAATAGATAATTTTGATTATATAAAATTTTAAAAGTTTTGCACAAACAAAACCAATGCAATCAAAATTAAAAGGAAAGCAGAAAACTGGGGTGGGGGAATGTTTGCAAGAAGTATCTCTGATAATGCCTCATTTTTCAAATATATAGAGTACTGAGTCAAATTTATAAAACATAAGTCATTCCCAATTGATAGGTTGTCAAAGGATGTGAACAGACAGTTTTCAGGCAAAGAAATCAAAGCTATCTATAGTCACATAGGAAAACACTCTAAATCGTGAGTGAGGAGAGAAATACAAATTAAAACAACTCTAAAGTACCACCTCACACCAATCAGATTGGTTAATATGACAAAAATGGAAAACGATAGAGGTTGGAGGAGATGTGGGAAAACTGGGACACTGATGCACTGCTGGTGAGGCTGTGAACTGATCCAACCATTCTGGAGAGCTATTTGGAACTATGTCCGAAGGGCTATAAAACTGTACATATCCTTTGATCCAGCAATACCCCTGCAAGGTCTATATCCCAAATATATAAAAAAGGGGAAAGGACTTACTTGCACAAAAATATAAAGCAGCTCTTCTTGTGGTGGATAAGAATTGGAAATTGAAGGGATGCCCATCAATTGAGAAATGGCAAAACAAGCTGTAGTATATGATTGTAATGGAATATTATTGTTCTATAAGAAGAGATAAACAGAATGATTTCAGAAAAAAACTCGGAAAGATTCACATGAATTAATATAAAATGGAATGAACAGAAGCAGGAGAACATTGCATATAGTCAAAGCAATATAGCAGGATGATCAACTGTCAATGATTTAGTTATTCTCAGCAACACAATGATCCAAGACAATCCCAAAAAACTAATGATGAAGCATACTATCTGCCTCCAGAAAAATAAATGGTGTTGTTTGAATACAGAATGAAGTATGCTATTTTTCATTTTCTTTTATTTAAACCTTCTTGTAATAATGACTAATATGGAAATACTTTACATGATTGCACGTGTATAATCTATATCTGATTGCTTACCAACTCAGGGAGGGAGAAGGGCAGGAATAGAAGGAAGGACAGTATTTGGAGCTCAAAATGTTAAGAAAAATATATTTTAAAATTGTTTTAAAATGTAATTGGGGAAAAAAAAATATGTTAAAAAAGAGGAAAGAAAGAAAGAAAAACAACTGACCTGGAGAATAGATCAAGAAGAAACAATATAAGAACTGTTGGACTATATGAAAGTTGTGATTAAAACTTCAAGAAATTATTAAGGAAAATTGCCCTGAAATTTTAGAACTAGAGTGTAAATTGACATTGAAAAAAAATCTACCCATCTCCACCTGGAAGAGATCCCAAGTTGAAAACTCACAGGAACATTATACTTAAGTGTCAAAGCTCCCAGGTCAAGGAGAAAATACTACAAGCAACTAGAAAAAAATTATCTAACTACTGTGGAGCTACAGTCAGGATAATACAAGACTTAGCAGCTTCTATATCAATAGACAAAAGGGCATGGAACATTATGTTCCAAAGGGCAAAGGAACTGGGTTTGCAATCAAAAATAATGCCCAGCAAGGTGTGTAATCTTGCATGGAAAAAATGAATATTTAAAGAATTAAAGGACATTCAGGTACTTGTGAGTAAAAGACCAGAACTGAACAGAAACTTTGATCTACAAGAATCAGGAGAAACATAAGAAAGAAAATATTAAAGACCAATTACAGGGGATTTAATAAGGTCAAACTGTTTACTTCTCCTATGAGAAAATGTAACTCAATAACATTATAATTATTTGGGTAGCTTGAAAGAGTATAAATATTTGGAAGGCTTGGGGTTGAGTTACGTATGATGGGATGACCCAGAAACCAAAATTGGGTAGGGAGAGGTAAAATGGAGCAATTATCTCATACAACTGAGACATGTATGGAATAACTACTACAGTGGGGACATCAGGGGATTGAAGACTGCTAGTGCTAGAATCTTATTCTTATTAGAACTAGGTTAAAGAGGGAATAATATATGCGTCTAGAAGGGTATAAAAGTCTTCTTAATTTACAAAGAAAGGGAAGAATTATTAGAAGGGGTGGGGACTACAAGCAGTGAATAGAAGAAAATTAGATAGTTGAGGAGGGATTGGGTAAAAAGAGAGAAAGAGAAGGATAAACAATGAGGAAAAATAGGCCAGAAGGAAATACGTAACTAACAATTATAACTTTGAATACGAATGGGATGAACTCACCCATAAAATGGAAATGGATACCAGAATGGATTAAAAACCAGAATCCAACAATATATTGTTTACCAAAAACACATTTATAAATAAGAGATACACATCATGGGTGAGTTGCTTAAAGGCTAAGAGCCTCAGGTTCCTCATATTTAAAATGGGAGTACTAAAACTTGGATTACATAAATCATAAGATTATTATGAGAAAAATATTTTATTAACCTTAACATGTAGAAATGTATATTATTATTATTACTAATTACTGCTATTATTTCCAAGTGTTTCCCTCATGATTAAGTTGTAGCACATAATGTCTGAGACGGTCATTTCTAGACTGTGGCTGTTGGAAAAACAAAAGTCAAAATATGATGTAATGAGAGACAAGATGTGTGAACCATTTATGGGAGTTAAAAGGAAACATTCAAAAGTCTCTGACAATAGAGAGCTGACACTATTGCTCAGGACTTCCTTTCCCCTTTCCTTTCTAGGAAAGTCCTCAGGAATAGGATAGTTAGGTTTTCTTCCTTTCAGGAAAGAAGGCATGACTGGGGCCAAGTGACTTAGAGCTGTGCCACTAGGATGCATTGCATTTCCCAGGAGACAGTTTTTATGAATGTAGGGCACAGAGCACCTGAAAGAAAGATGTGGTTAAATAATAAGACTCTGGGAGGAGAGAGGCTAGTTTTCAGTCTCCTTTCTCCCATGGTGAAAGACCATGTTTTCATTCCCCATGACAGCATCCTAATAGCTCTTTCTATTTTTCTGCTATGCCCACATGTTGGAAGATAAATCCGGAAATCTTCAGGAAATTTCAGATAGTCTCCAAATGATCTTACACTACAGTAAGATAGCAATATTTTCCAGGGCTGATAGTCCCACTTGTGGGACCAGTGCCCTGGTCAGAAGTCCTCTGGAGTATTGTGTTAAATTCTTGGCAGCACAGTTTAGGAAGGACAATGATCACCTAGAGAGTACCCAGAGGAAGCTAACCAGGATAGTTATAACCCTGAGAGGGTTAAGTAGAAGAAGAATACCATGTGAGGATTGGGCAGATGAAGGAAATAGGAATGATTCACCTGGAGAAGAGACAACTTGGTGGTACTGGTAGGTGTGGTGAGGTCTAACAGCCATTTGACACATCTGAAGAACTGTTATGTCAAAGAGAGATTAGATTTGATCTATTTGGCCTTACAGTGCCTGTGGGAAGGGGCAGTAGTAGGAGGTAGATTGAGGTTGGTTGTAAGGAGAAACTTCCAAAGAATTAGTTATCCATTTACAACATGACTAATATGAAAATATGTATAATAAGAATGTATATATGGAGCCTATATCAGATTACATGCTGTCTTGGGGTGGGGCAAGCAGGCAGAGAAAATTTAAAACTCAAAAGCTTATTGAAGTGAATGTTGAAAACTAAAAATTAATTAATTGATTTTTAAAAATGAATTAGTAATCCAAAAATGGAATGGACTGCAGGAGAGGGTGGGTTCCCTTCCACTAGAAGCCTTCAAGTAAAAACTGGATAACCACTTGTTAAGTTAGTTGGAATTTTTTTCCAAGAATGGGTTGGACTAGATGCCCTCTGAAGTCTCATCTAACTCTGAGATGATTTGTAATTCTGGAAGGTTGCCACAGGTCTTGGAACAAAGATTAAATTTAGCCTAGAACATATGTACAAAAGACCTGAGGAAAGGTAAGGCAATTTGCAAATGTTTTCCAGGTCCTCCTTAGGTTCTCTAAAGGTACCAGGGGGTATCTCTATGATGGCTTTACAATCCCCTTGCTCTGGAACTTCTAGACAACTAAATAAATAGAGTAGAGTAAGGGACTGGGAGCTGCAGTCAATTCCTTTGTTGTGGGATCAGAACCAGTCTTTCCTTCCTTTGCACTGTGTAACTAACTCAAGTGTACTCCCTTGTAGGAACCCCTGCTACCCAGACCTGCCCAAGAGGACAGATTCCTGTCCTCTCATCTTCTTTCTGATATCTGCATCACAAATCCCATAGGATCTTAGAGAGAGCTGGAAACGCCTTATTGGCCATGGTGTAGTAGATAGAGAGCTGGATTTGGTGTCAGAAAGACCTGGGTTCAGATCCTGCCTCTGACATTTAGTAGCTGTGTGATCCCTGGGTAAGTCACTTAATCTCTTTGATGCTCAGATTTTCTCATCTATAAAATAGATGGTAGGGAGGAGTTAGATTAGAAGGGACTGAAGAATCTCTTTAGTTCTAAGTCTATGATCCTTTTGGTCTCCAACAACCTCATTTTGCAGTTAAGGAAACTGAGATCCACTTAGGTTAAGTGACTTGTCTATGGTCACACACCTGGTTGTACTTAGGACTTCTTAACTACAAGTTTAATAATCTATTGTAGTAACAATCAGCTAGCAGCTGCTGTAGTAGTGTCAGACCCATCAACAACGGACACACAAAAAGCTGCTGAGTGGGAGATAATTCTTGTGAAGACTTCTCAGAGAGACAAAATATAAGAGTTACTTTTTTTTATTTCTGGAATAAACAGGGGCAGTGAGATGATGGAATAGGCTTTGGGATTTAACCTTGTAAGAATGTGATTACCTAACTCTCAGGAATTTGGGTCCTGGGGCAATAGTGCTTCTCTCTGTCTCTGTCTGTCTGACTCTCATTCTCTCTCTCTCTCTCTCTGTCTCTCTCTCTCTCTCTCCTCTCTCTCTCATTCTCTCTCTCTCTCTCTCTGTCTCTCTGTCTCTGTCTCTCTCTCTCTCTCTCTCTCTTTCTCTGTCTCTCTCTCTCTCTCTCATTCTCTCTCTCATTCTCTCTCTCTCTGTCTCTCTCTCTCATTCTCTCTCTCTCTGTCTCTCTCTCTCATTCTCTCTCTCATTCTCTCTCTCTATCTCTCTGTCTCTCTCTCATTCTCTCTCTCATTCTCTCTCTCTCTCTCTCTCTCTGTCTCTCTGTCTCTGTCTCTGTCTCTGTCTCTCTCTCTCTCTGTCTCTCTCTCTCATCTCTCTCTCATTCTCTCTCTCTCTCTCTCTCATTCTCTCATTCTCTCTCTCTCTCTCTCTCTCTCTCTCTCTCTCTCATTCTCTCTCTCATTCTCTCTCTCTCTCTCATTCTCTCTCTCATTCTCTCTCTCTGTCTCTCTGTCTCTCTCTCTGTCTCTCTCTCTCTGTCTCTCTCTCTCTCTCTCTGTCTCTGTCTCTCTCTCTCTCTCTCTCTCTCTCTCTCTCTCTCTCTCTCTCTCTCTCCCCCTCCACTCCTTCCTTGTGCTAGCACAGAGTTGTTACCAAATAAGGACAGAAAGGACCGCATATGGGCTTTTCGTTCCCTGCTCCAGGAAGCCCCCTCCCTCTTTCCTCATTCCTCCTCATTATCTTAGCCATATTATTGCCACATCAGCAGCTAGTTACTACATAAGGAGATATGTTTCGATTGGCTATACTCGATTTCCTGGTTCTTTGTCTAGCTTTTCACACCTAGATTGTAAGCCTGCCTCCCAGCCAAGGGAGAGGAAGCATAGTGATGGGTGGGAGTTCTTTTGAGATAGGATATATGTTAGTGCTTTACCATTGTGATCTGCCTCCTTCTGCTAGTCTGTCCTAGTGGAAGGGACACCCTTTTCTCAGGAGAATTGAATCAAAATACCTTCTGTTCCTCCTGGGGACACCTTTTTATTTTATGAATTTTTACATTATATTGGTAAGGGTGTTGTACCCCACACACAGGTTCTTTGATCTGCTTTACTAAGGAAAGCAACATTAATGTGTTAACAATCTCAGTTTAATCAAACACACAAATATCATTCACAGTTTGGGGGGAAAAGATCAGCCCCCTGAACTTCAAGGCAAATGCAAACAGAAATTACAAACATCAATAGACAGACCTTGTCTGATTCAAATCACAATACATAGTTACCAGTGCCAACTTCTGGGTTGCAAAGCTGGGGGGCATTTTGCAGCTTGCCCAGAGTCTCAATACTCCTTCCATGAGTGTGCCCTAAATGTCAAACCCCAAACTCTCCTCAGTTATATCCAGTTTGGAGCCCTGAGGACTCTGACCTCACCCAGCTGGGTCTGGGAAAGTTCCCCATTGAGGGTATCACATCATATACAAATCAATGATTCCCAATTGTCTCAGTGCTGAGAAATACTCCAAGACAAAAAGATCCCACTTTGTCTGCCCCATTCAAACAAAGGCCAGAATCATTAAAGGCACTTAAGAGAAGAACAGCAAAAAAGTCCCACCTTAATTACTATTACATAGTCCACCCCTTTCCAGGATCCATGAACTAACAATATCTAAATTAAATGGCCATGGATCCTGGAACAAAATAGAAGTATTATACACTGTGATCACATTCAGGGAAATATAACAAAACATATTGTTCAGTATCATTCCCAAAATACTTGTTTATAATACACCATCCACCCCTAGGTCAAAGCAAGTCACTTTCTTTAAGCAGTACAGAAAGTCCAAGCAAAGTTCCTCTTTTGGTGGTTGGGTTTGGATGTAGAGATGGCCATATATATTGTTTGTCAAGTACAAGGTGATAAAAATCAAAATTCAAGGCATATTTTTAAAAAAGGAATGTTCATAGGATCATCAGCCTCATTCATTGATGTCTCCTCCCCAAGTCATTTCACTTTTTTTTAACATCAATTTTCTTATCTGTCAATTGGATGGAGGGAAGAATGGAATTAGGTGGTCTCTGAAGTCCCTTGAAGCTGTAAAACTATCATCTCTAGGACATTCCCTAAGAAACATTTAAGAGACAGGATGTGCCCTTTTACATTGACCATCTGCTATGATAATTCCCTGTTGTTGCTCCCCAGAGATTTGTTGCCTTTTCATATTGAGGCACTTCCTGTTGTCGTGCCCACTTTTTTCTTTCAATTCTGGGCAGGGCAGTGCTGATAGTGGATATTAAGTATTTGGATATTGGAATAGCATGTCCTCCATATGACTCAATTGTCATCCAGTTGACCAGTCATTCTTTTGATTTGAGTCAGCAGGAATCAGTCCCCTTCAGCCTCATCACCCTGAGAGAAAAATGTAAGTTCCTGATTTGAGTTCAGATCACAGTTCCCACAGCTGAGGACTGGAATCTGGATCCCTGATGAGCCAGCTTAGTGAAGGGTAAACCACCTGGGTTTGGACAGCTAGCCGGTTTTCCCTCCTCCATCTACCATTAATAAGAGACACAAAAGGTCACTAAGGTCTTTACCAATGAGCATCAGTGAATTTTTGGTAATTTCAAAGAAATGATATTGTTGCTGGTAAAAAAAAAATCTTTTCATTCCTTGTTTGTCAAATCTATCCACTTTAAATAAAGGGACCTGCATGAGTGTAGGAATAATCAAAATTGTGTGTTAAAAGTTGTAATGTCTATAAGAACCAGTCTTATTTGCTCCTTAGGAAATCATGGAGCCATGAACCACTTCCAGAGAAAACCAATCTAGGTCCTAAATGGAGCATAATAGCCTTTCTACAACACCTCCCTCCCACCATCACACACACACCTTTATCTCATTCCACACAAAGATTTTCTGTTTCTTGTTTCTTCCTTCCTTCTTTCATTATTCCCTTCCTTCCTTCCTTTCTTCCTTTCATTCTTTCTCTTTCTTTTTTCTTCCTTTCTTTCTTTTTCTTTCTTTCTTTCCTTCCTTCTTTCTTTGTTTCTTTTTTCTTTCTTCCTTTCTTACTTTTTTTTTTTCTTTCTTAGTTTGTTTCTTTCTTCCTTCCTTTCTTTCTTTTTCTTTTTTTCCTTCTTTCTTCCTTCCTTCCTTTCCTTCTTTCTTCCTTCCTTCCTTCCTTTCTTTCTTTCTTTGTGTCCTCCTTTCTTTCTTTCTTCCTTCTTTTACTCCTTTCCTCACCACTTGACTATTACAATAGCCTTCTGCTATTGTAATTGTGGTCACTCACAGAGCACAGCACAGGCCAGAAAAATAGTAAGCAGGTGTCTACTTAGATCATATCACCTTGGAAGAACTGAAAACTTACAGGAGTTTCTAGAAGTATCTCTGAAAACAGCTGCAAAAACCCCTAAAATTTGGGACAGTGTGCCCCCCAACCTGGAAAGAGAGCCCCACTTTAGCAAAGAGTTAAAAGTTAAGAAAAAGACTGAAAAAAATGAGCAAACAGAAAAAAAACTCTGGCTATATAAAGTTACTATGGTAACAAGGAATATCAAAACACACACAGAAGACAACAAAGTCAAAGTTCATATATCCAACGGGGTCTTAGGCCATGAAAGAGCTCAAATAGGATTTTGAATATCAAGTAAGAGAAGTTGAGTAAAGATTGGGAAGAGAAATGAGAGTGATACCAGAAAATCATGAAAAAAGAGTCAACAGCTTGATAAAGGAGACACAAAAATAAAGAAAATAACACAATAAAAAATAGCATACATGAAATGGTAAAAGAGATACAAAAATCTAATGAGGAGATGAACACCTTGAAAAGCAAAATTGGCCAAATGGAAAAAGATATACCAAAACTCAATGAAAAGAAAAACTCCTTAAAAAGCAGAATGGGCCAAATGGAAATGAGGTTCAAAAGCTCACTGAATAAATAATTCATTAAAAATTAGAATTGGACAAATGGAAGTTAATGACTCTATGAGACATCAACAGACAATAAATTAAAACAAAAGAATGAAAAATTAGAAGAAAATGTGAAATATTTCATTGGGAAAAAACCTGACCTGAAAAATAGATCCAGGAGAGATCATTTAAAAATTATTGGACTACCTGAAAGCCATGATCAAAAAAAGAGCCTAGACATCATCTTTCAAGAAATTATCAAGTAAAAATGTCTTGATATTCTAGAACCAGAGGGTAAAATAGATAATTAAAGAATCTACCAATCAACTCCCCAAATGAAAGTTCCCAGAAATATTATTACCAAAAAACTCCAGAGTTCCAAAGTCACAGAGAAAATATTGCAAGAAGCCAAAAAGAAACTATTCGGGTATCATGGAACTACAGTCAAGATAAAACAATGTATATTATGTATATGGAGGAAAATACAGTTAGCCCTCATAATTGTGAAAAAATATTGAAGCAATTTCTTCTGATATATACCTCATCTCTCAAATATGCAGAGAAATGAGTAAAATTTGTGGAAATAATAACCATTTCCCAATTCATAAAGGATCAAAAAATGTGAACAGTTTTTAAGTAATCAAACCTGTCTATAGCCAAATGAGAAATTGCTCTAAAACACTATTGATTAGAGAAATGCAAATTAAAACAATCTGAGGCACTACCTCACATCTACTAGATTGGCTAATAAAATAGAAAAGGAAAATGACAAATATTGGGGGGGATGTGAGACACTAATGCACTGTTGGTGGAGTTGTGAACTGATTCAACCATTCTGCAAAACAATTTGGAACTATGCCCAAAGGATATAAAACCATGCGTACCGACCTAGCAATACGACTACTTGGTCTGTATCCCGAAAGAGATTAAAAACAGAAAAGGAAAAGACGCTATGCGTATAAAAATATTTATAGCAGCTCTTTTCTGATAGCAAAGAATTGGAAATTGAGAAAATGCCCAACAGTTGGGGAGTTGCTGAACAAGTGGTATATGATTGTGATGGAACACTATTTTGCTATAAGAAATGATGACCTCGGGGCAGAGCCAAAATGGTGGCTGGAAAGCAGGAACTTGCCTAAAGATCTCCCCCAGGCCCCTCCAAACACCTATAAAAATGGCTCTGAACATATTCTAGAATGGCAGAATCCACAAAATAGGAGAGGGAAGCAGGGCTCCAGCCCAGAACAGCCTGGATGGTCTCTGGGAAGAGTCTATCACTTGGAGCTGGGACAGAGTGGAGCAGAGAACGGTCCAGTGTCAGCTGCACTGGGACCAACCAGACTGGGAGCCAGGCAGAACAGTCCTTAGCACCCTGAATCAGTTAGCTGTGGTAGTTACCAGACTTCTCAACCCACAAACACCAAAGATAACAGAGAAGTTTAGTGGGAAAAGCTGCGAGGACAGAGTGAAAGGAGTTCGAGTTTGGCCACCACCCTGGGGGCAGCATAGGGGGTGCAGCTCTGAGGCTGCTTATGGAGCTACAGCTGCAGTTGCTTCTGGCCCCAGGCCCACCTGGTAGGAGAAATTAAGTGCCAGATCAGAGTAGGAGCACAGAGCCTGCTTAGTTCTGAGACACAGTCTGGGTTAGCAGTTCTTGGGGGGAGGAGGAGTGCTGGTGTGGCAGAGCTTGCTGTGTAGAAGTAGCTCTGAAAACAACAGCACAGGCCCTCAAGCTTGGGACAAAGTACTATCTACTCTACAAGCAGTCATACCCCGATGAAAAGCTCAAGGGTCAAGTAGTTGTCTGGGAACATGGCCAGGCAAATAAAACAGACTCAGATTCAGACTCAGACTTGGAATCTTTCTTTGGTGACAAAGAAGACCAAAACATACAGCCTGAAGGAGTCAACAAAGTCAAAGAGCCTACATCAAAAGCCTCCAAGAAAAACATGAACTGGTCTCAGGCCATGGAAGAGCTCAAAAAGGATTTGGAAAAGCAAGTTAGAGAAGTAGAGGAAAAATTGGGAAGAGAAATGAGAGTGATGTGAGAAAACCATGAAAAACAAGTCAATAACTTGCTAAAGGAGACCCAAAAAATACTGAAAAAAATACTGAAGAAAAAATAGACTAACTCAAGTGGCAAAACAGCTCCAAAAAGCCAATGAGGAGAAGAATGCCTTGAAAGGCAGAATTAGCCAAATGGAAAAGGAGGTCCAAAAGACCACTGAAGAAAATGCCACCTTAAAAATCAGATTGGGGCAAGTAGAAGCTAGTGACTTTATGAGAGATCAAGATATTATAAAACAGAACCAAAGGAATGAAAAAATGGAAAACAATGTAAAATATCTCACTGGAAAAACCACTGACCTGGAGAATACATCCAAGAGAGATAATTTAAAATTTATTGGACTACCTGAAAGCCATGATCAAAAAAGAACCTAGACATCACCTTTCAAGAAATTATCAAGGAGAACTTCCCTGATATTGTACAGCCAGAGGGTAAAATAGAAATTGAAAGAATCAACTGATCACCTCTTGAAAAAGATCCCAAAAAGAAAACTCCTAGGAATATTGTTGCCAAATTCCAGAGCTCCCGGATCAAGGAGAAAATATTCCAAGCAGCCAGAAAGAAACAGTTTGAGCATTGTGGAAACATAATCATGATAATACAAGATCTAGCAGGTTCTACATTAAGGGATCAAAGGGCTTGGAATATGATATTCCAGAGGTCAATGGAGGTAGGATTAAAACCAAGAATCACCTACCGAGCAAAACTAAGTATAATGCTCCAAGGCAAAATATGGATTTTTGATGAAATAGAGGACTTTCAAGCTTTCTCAATGAAAAGACCAGAGATGAATAGAAAATTTGACTTTCAAATACAATAATCAAGAGAAGCATGAAAAGGTGAAAGAGTATTGAAGGCATCTGTGTTCTTGTGTGCTTCAAAAGGTCAGAATGGCAAGATACCAGAGGCTGAAAAGCTGTAGTCCATGCTGGATTTTGAGACCAGCCATGCAGAGTGAAAACTCTTTAAAGTTGTCTCTGGCACCACAATTCAAAAGTGTTGATTCACCTTTACTTCTTGTCCAACTTTCACACATTGCTACTGTAAAAGTCATTGCTTTAACTATTTGGAACTTTGTCAGCAAGATGATGTCTCTACTTTTTGGCATGCTGTCCAGATTTGCTATGGCTTTCTTTCCAAGGCACAGGCATCTTTTTGTTTCATAGCTGTAGTCCCCATCTGTAGTGACCTTTGAACCAAAGAATATAAGTTTGACATTGCTTCCATTTCTTCTCTCCCTATATTCTGGGAAGTGATGGAATGAGTTGCCAAGATCTGAGTTTTTTTTAATTTTTTTTTGTAGTATTCAGCCTCAAGGCACCTTTCAAACTCTCCTCTTTCACCCTCATCAAGAAGTTTTTTAATTCCTCTTCATTTCCTGCAGTGGTATCATCTGAGTGATATCATTTTCTAAGTGGTATCATCCACACATCTGAGATTATTGATCTTTCTCCTGGCAACCTTAATTCCAGCTTTTGATTCATCCAGGCTGGTATTTCACATGATATACTCTGCATATAAATGAAATAAATAAGGTGACAATATAAATAGTATCACAGTTTTGCTTGCTGCAGTTACAGAAAAAGGAAGAGGGAGGGGCATGAAACAATATCAGGAATGTTCTTCCAGGCCTAAGTCTAATTCATTCTTAATTCTGTTTTATTTCAGTTAAGAGTTGTAGCTAACTTTCTGAAACAGTTAATCATTCAGCAAAGTTCTACGTCATTCACAGATATTATAGCCAGGGTCAAAATCATCCAGGTGGGAAACTTTCCTGTTCAGAAAGGAAGTACGACAAGGGGAAATTAAATCAAGAGCATCCTGTCTTTGCCTATGCAAGGTCATCCCTTCAGCTTTCACAGAAACCATACATCTACCTGTAGCAGTTTTCAAGTGACACTCCCTTTGAGACATTCATAGCATTTCCCTCAAATGGTAGACTACTGACTTAATAATAATTGAGACATTTATACTTGAATTCCAAACCCAAATTAAAGCAAATTATAATCCCAAGAGATTTTACCTCAAACAGCAAATTTCACTAATCATACCTTAGAGCTATAAATAGCTATTATTATTTCTCATGTTGTTGCAATAACAGTTAATAAAAAGTTGACCAGACTTTTGAAAAAAATTCATTCAAGATCCTTTCTTCTCCTTTTTTTCTCTCCCTTTTTCTTGAGTCTAAACTTACCCTGGTATAAAAATCAATCATTAGAAATTAAGAAAATATTTTTAAAATTAAGAAAATAAATATGTTGTTGAATTCCACATAGATTGTTCACATAGACATGATAGTTCACTCGAAATCCCCCAAAACAATGACTACTTACTGTAAGTCTCCAGACTAACATATCTATTTCTTAAGGTATTGTATATTAATTCCTAAGGCAAAAATAAATCTTTAAAACTGGAATCAATTCAGACTAAATTGGCTCAAAATATACCTTCAATATATATTATTCCAGGTAGAATTTCACAGTCTTTATAATCACAAATCATCGTATGCTGCCTATTCAACTAAAATTCTAAGACTTCCACTCCATACTGATAAAGAATCAAGATCAGTAGGACAGAGAATATTTCTTTGTCTCATCCAAGCATGAGAGGACTTGTCCAGGGAACTTCATTACTCAACTATTCTTGGAAATTAACACACACTGTATTTTAACATATATTTTTTCATGTTCCAGATGTCTATAAATTTGCTTCAAATATTTTGGGGGCCCAGAATCACATCAGAGATTATAATAGGGGAAGCTGCTAGCTTGGACATCTCTCTTTCCAAGCTAGAAATACTTAGAAATGATTAATGACAAAGCAATGAAAATTGTTGTATACAGATTTAAGCCTAAAACTACAGAGTACACCATTAGTATTAATATTTTTCTTTGACACCAATATCACAAAAATGGCAATGCTATCAAAGCTTAATTTAATTAAACAGATTTAATATCATGCCAGTCAAATTATTGACTTTACAGAATTAGAGAAAATTTTTAAAAATTCATTTCCAAGAACAAAAGATCTAGAATACCAAGGGAAACACAGAAAAAAAGGTATGCATGAAAGAGGGTAGCACTTCTATTTTTTTAATAATGTTTTTCCCAATTACATGTAAAAACGATATTTAACATTCATTTTTAAAAATTTTCAGTTCCACATTCTCTCTCTACTTTTCTCTTCTCCCTCTCCCTGAGATGGCCATCAATTTGATATAGATTATACATGTGCAATCATGCAAAACATATTTCCCTATTAGTCATGTTGTGAAAGAAAACACAGACCAAAAAAATCCATGAAAAAAATAACATGAAAAATAGGATGTTTTGATATGCATTCAGACCCCATCAGTTCTTTCTATGTATTTTTCATCATGAGTCTTTTGGAATTGTCTTCAATCATTGTATTGCTGAGAATAGTTAAATCACTCACAGTTGATCATCATACAGTATTGCTGTTGCTCTGTATAATGTTCTCCTGGTTCTCTTCACTTCACTTTGCATCAAATAATGTAAGTCTTTCTGAAGTTTTTCTGAAATCATCCTGCTCATCATTTCTTACAGCACAGTGGCATTCCATTACAATCATATGTTACAACTTAGTCAGCCATTTCCCCAACTGATGGATATCCCCTCAATTTCCAGTTCTTTGCCAGAAAAAAAAAATCTGATATAATATTTTTGTACAAATAGGTCCTTTTCCATTAAAAACAATCTCTTTGGAAGAGGGTAGGGCTCTTAAACCTCAAACAATAGTTTCAAATAACAAGAGCAATGATCAAAAACATTTGGTATAGATTTAGTAAATATGGAAATATATATATACATATATATAATATAGTAAATATAGAGAAGGAAACCAATGGAACAGGCTAAACAAAGAAGAATCAGAATAGCTAATATGAACAACCATGTCTGATAAAACTCAAACCTAAATGACCTTGGAAGAAATTCTGTATGTGCTAAGAAGTTTGGGGGAAACTTTAAAGCTCTCTGACACAAATTAGTCTTTGACCAATAAACTTATTCCACAAAAAATTCAAAATGTATACAGAGCCTGAATATTAAAGATGATACCATTGTAAAGAATAGAAACCAATCAAATACCTTTTACCCAGAAGGTTAGGAAATTAATTTTTCACCAAATAAGGAATAGAGGCAATTACAAAAGTTAAAATAAATAATTTTGATTACATGAAATTGAAAAATCTGCTTTTCCAATACAATTGATGCACCTAGCATAAGAAAGGAGACAGTTCACTGGGAGCAGAGAGGAACTGTATTTCAAATATCTCTGATACTGAATCTATAACAGAGATATGGAGACAACCAACTATGTGTGTGTATGTGTATGTGTGCATATTTATATATATATATGGGTTTTATATGTATATATTTGTTTATATATATTTAATTTATATTATATATAATGTATATTATATATAATCTAATTTATATTAAATTATATATAATTAATTAAATTTAACATAAATACATTTGATTATATATATGTGCATATATATGCATATATATATATACATATATATATGAACCAAATTCTATTCTCTATCAGATAAGTGGTCAGTGAATACAAAAGATCCATTATCAAAAGGGAATTGCAAACTGTTAAAAACCATATTAAAGCCTGTTCCAAATCACTGACAATAAGAAAAATGCAAATCTAAACAACCCTAAACTTTTACTGCACACCCAGGAAATGAGCAAAAATAAGAAAATATGGAAATAGTGTTGGAAGGATTCTGGAAAGATGCACATTGCATTACCATGAATTAGTACAGTCATTCTGGAAAGCAATATGCAAATGAAATAGCTAAAACTCCTTGATCCAAAGATTTCACTTGTTGTTCAGTCATTTTACTCATGTCCAACTCCTCATGACCCCATTTCATATTTTCTTGACAAAGATTCTAAAGTGGTTTGCCATTTCCTTCTCCAGCTCATTTTACAGATGAGCAAACTAAGGCAAACAAGGTTAGGCGACTTGCCCAGGGTCGCACAGCTAGTAAGTGTCTTAGGCCAGATTTAAACTCAGGAAAATGAGTCTTCCTGACTTCCAGGCCTAACCCTCTATGCACTATGGCGCCACCTAGCTACAATGCTGGGTATATATCCTAAAAGGTCATTGACAAAGTGAAAGACTCTATATACACTGGAATATCAGCAGTACTTTTTGTGATATCAAAGAACGGGAAACAAAGTAGATGTCCATCAGCTGGGGAATGGTGAAACAAATTGTGGCACATTGATGTAATGGATTATTATGGTTTTGCAAACGATGAAGAATGTGATGAATTTAAAGAAACTTGGGATGATTTGTATGAACTGATGAAAAGTGATATAAGAGCCAAGAAAATAATACATGTAGTGACTACAATCATGTAAATGGAAGGAACCACAACCGCAAAGTTATCAAAAACTAATCTTGGAAAAGTAAAAGAATAAGTTTGATCCCAAAGAAGAGATACAAGAAGATATCTCCCCTAAATGGAATATTGCATATAATGTCACATTCTTTAATAAATTGATTTGTTTGCTGATTTTTCCTTTTTTCTATTTTTTAAAGAGCATCTTTTATTATAAGGAATGGCTCTCTGGTAGGGAGGAGGTGTGATATGGGAGAAATCTAGGTGATATGAAAAGAAAAGCTCAATAAACATTTCTTGAAAATTTAGGGATTTCACCGGAAGGGCTAGGTGTTTGCCTTCAAACAGAAATAAAAATGACAGCGCCTTCCATGAAAGAAAGGCAAGTTTGCTGGGGAACTCAAGATGACTACTGGAAATACTTCGATGAAAATACTGATGATGCCTCTAAGTGTAAAAAGTTAAGAAGTGTTTTTGAATAAAGCTGCCCCCAACAGTGGATTAAACATTTTGATAAAAGAAGAGATTACTTAAAGTTTGAGGAAAAGTTTGAAGCAGGACAATTTGAACCTTCAGGAAGAACAGCAACATCATAGTTCTTTGTAAAAAAAAAAATTTAAAACAAATACTGAGACTATTCTGAATTATGAAGTATGACAGATTGGACTCATTGTCAGCGCAGCTCTGCTGCTCTCAACAGTACTGAAAATGATCAAGAATCCGACAGGGTTAGAATATCTAATTCATCCAGGGAATAGCTTGAATAAAGTGGTATAGAACACACTGTGGAAGTGGGTTTTATTGCTTGTTTTCATAACATAAAGTAAGCAAACTAGAAGTGATTTTTTTTCTTTTCCAGCTGAGAACTACATTTGAACTTGGTAAAAGAAGTGCTTTAGAATTGATTCTTTTAAGTGGCATCAATATTTTACTTGAATGAAATGGACAACTTGAAAGCGAACACTGTAAGATGATACGATGTGAAATGTCAAGGGGACAAAGTTTATATTACAGTCAAACTTTAAGTATTATGCTACATGTGATGGTTAATAAACAGTTAATTGGAAATGATGTGGTCTCTTAAGAAGATATAAGTCAAGAGTTCATAACCTGGGGCTACATTGATTTTATTTTTAGTTGCATAACTGCCACATCTCTGCATTTATAAAACAGAAATGTTTGACGATTGCCATGATGACTCAAGAGAAAAGATATCAGCAAGCTTACTCTATTGGTTTATGTCTCTCTATTCTTTCTCACCTCTTCTTTTTCAGAAGCAGTCATAAAAGGATAACTGGGGACAGAGGCTATATCTTTTTAAATTAAATTATACCTTTTTAAAATAATATTTTAATTTTTTCCAATTACCAGTAAAACCAATTTTTAACATTCATTCTGTTAATTCTGAGTTCCAAATTAGAATTTAATACCTTTTAAAGCATAATAGAAAACATCAGAAGGCTGAGATTTTAATTATCCTCCTCCCTGCTCCACTTTGCATTTTATTCTCTGAAGCTGAGTTTCTTTACCCAGAAAATTGGGAGATCTTCTGCCCTGTCCATCTCCCAGGGCTATTATGAAAATGAAATGATTAAAGAACTGTCTAAATCTTTCATTTTACATATGAGGGAATGGAGGCCCAGAGGTAGAATTTGAATTCAGATTCCCTGGCTCTTGATCTAGCATACCTCACACAGATAATGTATGTGAAACAAAGTATAAAGATTCCACAAAGCTTCCCATCAATTGTACTGTAATTCAGCTCTACCCTCCATATGTTCAAAACTTTGAACTTTACTGGTTGGATTCTGACTTAAATAGTACCTCTTCCCTACCACCAACCCTGGTAATGATGGACGACTACCTCCAAGACTTTATATAGAACTTTTCAAACCTCTCTCATATAGGCATCATCATATGTGTTGTATTATAGCTATCTCTATAAATGATTTATCAGTGTAATAGGTGGTAAGCTCTGTGAGGGCAAGGACTGTGTCCTATCTCAACTCTGTATCACCTACATTCCCAGAACAGGGCTCTGAGCACCTCTAGAAGAGCTTAACAGATATTTATTGAATTGAAAAAAAAGGAAAATTAATTCTGATTGCCCAAATTTACATTATACACACGTAAGGTTAGTGATTTGCCATACTATCCAAGATACAGATAGAGTGGGGAGGATAGAAATACCTTTTTTTTTGCAGTTTCATGTACAGCCAGCTTTTTTATTGTACTATGTTATGGAAATATTTGTTTTCTTACATAAATTAAAAAGAAAATAAAAAAGAAATGAGCATAATTGAAAGAATAAGTTATATGGTGACCACAACAACATGAAAGAACACAATTTATGGAAATCTGATTGAAAAAGTGACTAATCACTTATGATGAATCACGTAACCCATCACTTTATAGGGAGGTTGTGAAGTAGAGACACAGAATGAGACATACATGTTCACAAATGACCAATATGTTGATTTGCTTACTTGACTATGCTTATTTGTTTTTAAAAAAGGACATTTCTTTTGGATGGGAGGGCGTAAACCGGTAGATTTTTTAAAGGAAAGAACATTAATAAAACGTTTTTTTTTAATTACATAGAAAAAAACAATAAAAGTGACAAATATCCTTCAGGATACTAAATAATGAAATTAGATAGAAATCTTGAAATTAGAATGAAATACATAGTTCAATAGAATCTACAGAATGCCGTCAGATAGGAAGATGAAGTTTAAATCACCAAGAACTATAATTTACCAACTTGTATTGCTTTAACATTAAAGAAAGAATTTTGCAAGCAGCTAGCAGGAGGCCCTTCACATAACAGGGAAAAACTTCTGAATCATCCAAGACTGTTTGTTAACCATAGAAATTCTATCTGCTTTTCAAGAGACATGTGGGTCTTGGCACTTCAGCTCATCCTAGTAGAATACATGATTGCCAGGGAGAGCAGAGATTGAGCCTGGCTCTGGACGGAACATCTACTCTTTGTGGGACCTTGAGCATGACACTTAGCCTCCATAGGACTCACTTTCCTTAAATCTAAATTCAGTGGGTTGGATTAAAATGCCTCTGAAATGCCTTGGAGATTTGGATACCATAGTCTTTGTTATTAAAGGATCATGTTAGTAGCTTGCCATGCCACCTAGTGGTCAATTATGTACATTGAAGCTTCCAACCCTATACAGTCTCTGAATTACACCACTTCTGTAAAACATTCTTTGCCAGGCTTGAGATCTATTTTCCCTCAATACCACATCTATTTCCTCTTCTGACCAGGGAGTTCATACTATATTTGGATGTCAACATTCTTCTTTAATTTCTACTTATTCTCATCTTTGCTAAAATTCTGTGTACCGTGCTTTCCAATTCTGCGTCCTGGATTTCTTCCCAATATATGTCTTTTTAAAAATCTCATGTACTTCTCTTAATTTGTAGCATTACTCCAGGTCCACTTTTCCTGATTCTGTTACTTTTGATTACCATATGTTCTTCAAGAACCATGGATTTTATCCCATCAAGTTTGGATGGGATTTCTGGATCATGTGATCAACAACATGGAAGACTAGACACTCTCTCCCACCCTAGTAACCTCTCAAATCTCTCCAAAACAATTATGCACAAGAGGTGAAGTAATGGCAGCTGCCCCCACGATCTAAGTACCAAGCACTCTTAAGGAGTTAACAACACAGTGATCTGATAACAGAGAAGGCTAATCCCTAATGTACTCACTCAGTATCTTCTCCTCCACTGTCCCCAGTCTGGCAGAGCAGCACAGCCCTACACGTGGGCTTGTGTTCTGAGATCTGCTTAGTAATTCTTTTACTGCTGCTGTGGTCTCTGCCAGTTAACAACATTCCCCCAGCAACCTCCCAACCCTCATTACACCATTCTGAAGCAACAAGCTGTAATAATTTGCCTCTTGATGCCTGATAACCAATTTTGTTATTTCTCATTAGGTATCCGACTGCCAGGATACTTTTCTTCCTTTGACAAATTTCATGACAAACCTATGATTATTTTTGCTTTCCCTTTTC
The DNA here is from genome assembly GCF_011100635.1 of Trichosurus vulpecula. NCBI lineage: Eukaryota > Metazoa > Chordata > Mammalia > Diprotodontia > Phalangeridae > Trichosurus > Trichosurus vulpecula. Next base: position 24,228,180 of record NC_050575.1, on the reverse strand, counting down.
CCACACTTATGCAAAGAGAATAAATAAATGGTTTTAGAAGCCGACCAAATGAATCTCTAGCTATCCATTTCCCACCCCTGACTGACCTCACACCACTAGGGAGAGCAATCCTCCTTAACTTGAGATTTTTGTCTTCATCAAAAAGATCAGAAAAATTGACTATACTGATTTTTAAAAACAACCTTTCATTAACACTACATGAAGTGAATTATTTTTGCATCACATTTTATGCCACATTAATTGCTAATAATTTGAGTTTACAAAATGTGCTTTTCAGTATGGTGATTAGCAATGATCTCCATATTTTTATTATATTTCCAGCATTTGAAAGCTCTGTGTAGATAATATATGTTCTGTAAATTGCAAACTTAAATTAATATCCATTCATCTTCATACTATATATGGCATTCTTTGTCGAGAACCACTTCTTATTTGTAATTAAGAATTCTCTGTCAGTATGAATACAGTCAATTTAAATGTCTTTCAGAGATGGAATGTCCATGTGCAAATAGCTTGTAGATGTGATCAATCAGATGCATTCATACTTATAACTAAATTGCAAATAGTCACTTCATTTTCAGTGTTACTCTTCTTTAGATGTTAATACATTCATTTTTAATTAGCATTATACAATTTATTTTTTTCAAACTGTATTGATGATGCCTTTTTTTTTGACAAAGTTGTTTTCTGATCTACACCTCCTCCAAGTTAACTCTTCTTTGTACCATAGTGGAGAAAAAAAACTAAACAATGATTGCATCTTGGTAGTACACATAATATTTTGCATCCAAAGACCCATACCTTTCTCATTAGAAGAAAGAAGTATATTTTATAATGTGATCTCCAGAGTTAAGTTTGATCATTACGACTAGTCAATTTGGTTGCTTTTTAGTGTTGTTTCCATTTATATTGTTGTAACCTTTATATTATTCTCCTGGTTCTATTTAATTCACCCTCTATCAGTTCATATAGATCTTTCTATGCTTCTCTGAATTTCTCATATTTATCATTTCTTACAGAACAAAACTATTTCATTAATTCATAAAGTGCAATTTGTTCATACAGTCTCTAGTTGATGAGTACACACTTTGTATGTGTGTGTATGTATATATATATATACAAATTATAATTACATAATTGATATTGCCTTTCTTTCTGTTTTTGACCTTGTCCTATGTGCCCAGCATTCTGAGCTTGGCCTCACACAAGCAAGTCCCTTGGTTGTTTTTCCTCAATACTGAAACAAAAAGAGATACTCATAAGGCATTCTCAGCTAACAAAAGGAGATTTATTTAATCATAGCAGCAAGGATAGGTACTAAGGGCACTTTGATTCAGCTCAACAAGGCTCCCTTACCTGAGCTTCCCCTTGTGCATTGGCAAATAGGACATGATGCCAACAGACTCAGCTATTAGTCCTTTTAGCTGACTAAGTCTAGAGGATGATCTCAATTATCTTTTAAGGAAAAACTAGCCTAATACAGCTTGAAGGAAGGGATGGGGAGGGGATACCACTACTAACATATTGTGCCCCTTGGTGATAAGATGTTTAAGATTTTTCACCACCTAAATGACTTTGGGACTGTTCCTGGTCAATTCTCATATCCAATATTCAAGACGTTTCATACAGGCAGCACTTAAAGAAGAAAGAAAATATAAACTACAAACATAGCAAAAACAAAAAAAAGCATTTTAACAACTCACTGAAGGAGGGATTAAATAGGACAGGACAAAGACCAGAAATCCCATGCTTCATTCAACTCTGCCTTTGCAAATATCAAGTCCCAGATCTAGGTGATCGGGTCCATATGGTACCTGATGCCAACATTTTTTTACAATTCTCAAGGAGTCTCTCAATGCCAAAAGTTGAAATTCAGGAGGAACAGCACTAGGAATACCAGGGCTGTTGCAAAAATGACACAACTTCCTGCATAACCAGCATTGCCCATAAGTCAGGGATAACTAGTGTGTACCATCACCCACTTAGTGTCCCCTGGGAGTCCCAAGGTAGGGGGGATACAAAAATGGCCTCTGAGAAATTTCCACACTTTTTTTGTAGAGGCTGCGCAGACCTTTCACCACCATCCCTCTTGTTGCCAGAAAATCACTTTTTAATAATGTCACCACTTTAAGCCCTTCCTGGGGAAGAATTGTATAATGACCACTGAGAGTTTTATTGGTGGCAATGTGAGAGGGGCAATGAATACTAGATAATGGTAAGCAATGGCCTTCATTGGACCTGTCTTTTGCCACTGTTCGTGACAATCAATTAATAAATGGAGTGCTTTGTTTGTGGAATAGCCAGAAGGCCAGTATCACTAGATCAAAGATTACCGGAATGAAGACCGGGAACCTGGGGGCAGGCTAGGTTAGGAAGGGCTTTGAAGGATAAGCAGAGGATTTTGTATTGATCCTGGAGGCAATAGGAAGCCACTGGAGTTTGTTGAGTAAGAGGGTGACCCCTAGCAGTAGTGAGGGGGCCACTTTTCTGCTACCGGGAGCCTCTCTGTTGCCAGGGACCGTCTGCTTGCCACTGGGGCTCACATCTCTTCACTGTCTACTATTATATGAAGTCCTGCATCTGTGTCCATTGCCCTCTAAACACTAACTCTGGGGCCTTGTGCCCTTCTCTCCTTAGGGTATTGTTCCTTCCACACTCAGTAATAGGATGGGTAGATAGGTAAAAGGTATGAAGAAGTTAATGACTCTTCTAGCATAGTTATAAATTGTTTACAGAAGACTTAGACCAAACCACTGCTCACAAATAATATGTGTGTATCTTTCTTAAAATCACTCTCACACTCATTTTTTCCTGTGTTTTATCATCATTATCCATTTGCTAGATGTAAGGTAATTCTTAATTAATTGATTCTCTTTTTCTTTCTCTTCTCTCTAACTTCTCTTCCTCTCTCTCTCAGAAGACGCTTTACACGTGGCACCAGCTCCAGAAGCAGATTAAATATGGAGCATCTTTGTCTTCTCTCAGCCATAATTATCATTTCATTTACCCAAGCAGTCATATAGTTTCTTTCCCCACCAGTAGCATTTTTTTAAAAAAACAACAAACCTTTAACTTTTCTCATCAGCTTTAGCCCATTCCAAAAACTGGCAGTTCTGGTGGTTTTCTTACATTGTCATTCAATGTTCTTCCATTCATCCTATTCCCTGGCCTTGCTTACATCACATGTGTATGGTTTTATTTTTTTGTTTGACATACACTGTTAAAATCTAAGTTGGTTGCTTTTCTATCTGGGTATCTACATGAATCTCTCTAGATAACTTCAAATTTTCCTTCTCTATGGCAAGATTTCTGCTTATGGTTTTCAGACTTTTATTCTTAAAGATTTTTCATCCCTATATTTCCCTGTAGAATTTTAGTCCATCCTATATCCAAACTGTTCTTCAAAAATCTGTCCTTCAAACTCTAGGCTGCATGTCTAATTTTCCTCTTCTTCTATATCATACAATACACAATAAAATGTTCTTTTCCCCTCGTTTTCCCCTAGGAACAATGTTTTCCCTGTTAGTGGGAATCAGATCAAGAATAGAATTTAATAGATATGAGACTTTATTCTGAAGAGGAGGGACTCTCAGAGAAGGAAACAGTGATTTGTTCTCCAAGAAAGGATGATTTCAGTGCACAGGTCACCCAATTAGTTTCATAGGAAAAAGAAGCAAATAGTAGTGTTTGGTGGCTCCTTCCTGTGGGCTACTGAGGCAGTTATTTGTCAATATGATAATAATAATAACAAGGTCTATTATTTTCCCTAGGTACATATCCATTACATGATAGAGCCTAACAAGACTTATCAAGCCTGTTAGTTAATTCCAATGTCAGTTTATTCTCATGACTGCATATGTCATCACCAGAAAGAATCTAAAATGCAGAATTATTACTAAGAATTGAACAATAAACAGAAGAGCCCTGGTAACACAGATAGTAATTTAATCACTACTACAAATTAAAGGCAATCAATTGAGAAAAAAACAGATTTGGGAAGTAGAAAGACATTTAAGAAGGTGGTGTTAGGGAACAAGTTTAGATTTTCTGGACCACAGCTTAATTCTAGGAATGTCTGTTTCCTGACCAAGAATGGAGTTCTTTAAGGGGGAGGAAAATTTTATTTGCCTGGGACCATTAAAATCTAATAAAAAGTGCTCCAAAGGAAGGTATGTGTGTTTGTGGGAAGGAGGACCTGCCTGTGCATATTCATCTAAAAAAGTAACTTAAAATATCTATAATATAGAAAGAATAATTTTTATTAAAGATGAAAATCTAAAAAGGGTAGCTCAAAATTCAGTCTTAGATGTCTGCACACCAAAGGCATCAAACATGCTGTCAGGTAGCCTTAACTAAATTAAAATGTAAATGGGAAACTTAACAAAATAAATAAAAATAGAATAGAACACAGAAAACGTTAACATGTGTTTTTTAAGTCAGTATGCAGCCCACAGGGATCCTTATGTACAGTTAGGAGCCCTGTTTCTTTTTGAGTTTGGCACTCCTCCTGTACACACCTGCATGCAGTGTGGATAACAAGGAAGGTAAATTAGTGATACTGATGTAAGGAGGCAAATTTGGCTTCCATGGTATTATTATGACTTAGTGGGATAGGCGCCTCACTGAGATATAGTTCTTGAAAAACTGATCTTATTTAAGTGGAACAGAATAGATAAAGAAGAGGTGGATTAGCACTATATATTAAGAAGAGATGCTCCTAAGTTAACAATGTGTACGTATGTTTGTATCAGGAAGAAAGCCAAGACGGAGTAGAAATGTATGGTAGAGAATATTTGAGTAAAGATTAGTGCAAAAGTAACAGTGACAATATTGTCATTGTAGTGCACTTTTGGTGTTTCTTAGTCATGTCTAACTCTTTGTGACACCATGGACCAAAGCACACTAATACTGTCCATTGGGTTTTCTTGACAAAGATACTGGAGTGGATTGGGGCAAACAGACATTAAGTGACTTGCCCACGGTCATATAGCTCATCCACTGAGCCCACTCAGCTGCCTCATACTAACTGCCTATATTACTGGAGAAAATAAATACGGTGGTGAAAGGAAACAAGAATCCTGTCAGAGAAGCATGATACAGTAGTGAGATTGGGGAGACTTCTTTTTTTAAAAGTCTTCTCAGTTTATGAAACTCCCTTCATAATTTCACATAGCACAATAGTATTCCATCATATTCATATACTATAACTTGTTCAGCTATTCCCAAATTGATGGTCATCCCCTCGATTTCCAAGTCTTTGTCATATGGGCCCCCTTCCTTTTTAGTTGATCTCTTTGGCTTATAGACTTAGTAGTAGGATAGCTTTTGGGGCAAAGTTCCAAATTGCTATGCAGAATGCTTGGATTAGTTCACAGCACTACCAAAAGTGCATTAGTGTACCTATTTTCTTAAATTTCCTTGAGCATTTGTCATTTTCCTTTTCTATTACCTTAGTCAATCTGATGGGTGTGAGGTGGTAACCTCTGAATTGATTTAATTTGCATTTCTTAAATTATTAGTGATTGAGAACATTTTTATCAAACAACTATTGATAGCTATAACTTTATTGGACAACTTTTTGTTAATATCTCTTGTTTGTTTACCAGTACAGGAATATCCCTGTAACAACAATATGGCTTGCCACTCCTGTGGCTATGTAAAACCAACAACACCAGCACACAGAAAGGCTGCCAGTGCAGGTCCTTTGATCTGCTTTTTTAAGGAAAGCTACTTTAAGGGGTTAACAATCTTACGTTAATTAAACATACATATACCGTTCACTTAGTTCAGGGGGGAAAGCCAGCACCTTGAACTTCAGAGCAAATACACACAGAAATTACAAACAGAGATAATGTAAATAGATCAACATTTCTGTCTAACCAGCGTAACCGTACATAGTTACCAGAGAAGCACCAACATCTGGGTTTTCAAAGCCAGGGGGCTCCAATGGGTATTACCCAGAGTCTCTTCTGGCCAAATCACACAACACTCGTCCAGTAAATGAGAGCCCCAAACAAAATGCTAACCTCTGAGTTTATGTACCCTGTTCAGGGTCAAAGGGTGTCACAACCATGCAACTCAAAACCATGTGATATTTCTTTAGGTACCATAACCATGCAACTCAAACCTATGTGAATTAGGCTTTCTTGTTTCTTAAGCAGGTCATTAAATACTCCCGAATTTAATCAAAGAAACAAAGGCAAGACTTATCAAAGGCACTTGATTTCCTCAGTGTTCCAAAAGGGAAAACAGTAAAAAAAAAAAAAAAAAAGTCCCACCTTAGTTACCATAACAGTCTCGTATTCTTTTAATTTGGTTTCATTTCTTATATATTTGAGAAATGAGACCTTTATCTGAGAAACTTCCTGCAAAGCTTTTTCCCCAGTTTCCTGCTTCTCTTCTGGTTTTTGCTTCATTGGTTTAGTTTTTTTAAGACTTTCATTTCATATAATCAAAATTATCCCTTTTACTTCCTATGAACTTTTCCATCTCCTCTTTGGTCATAAACTCTTCCTCTATCCATACATCTGACAGATAATTTCTTCCAAGCTCCATGAATTTGCTTGTGATATCATCCTTTATGTCTAAATCATGTACCCACTTTGAGCTTATTTTGGCATATGGTTTGAGACGTTAGTCTCTGCCTAAATTCTGGCAGACTGTTTTCTAGTTTTCCCAGAAGTTTTTGTCAAATATTAAACATTAGGTTCTATGCCTATTTACTTCTGTATATTGTGTACCTGATCAGTGCCAGATTGTTGTGATGATAACAGCTCTGGAGTAAAATTTGAGATCTTATCTTGCTAGAGTCGCTTCTTTACCATTTTTTTCAGTCTGTCTTGACATTCTTGACCTTTAGTTCCTCCAAGTGAATTTTGTTATCATTTTTCCTAGCTATACAAGGCAATTATTCAGTAGTTTGATTAATATGGCCTTGAATAAGTAAATTAATTTAGGTAGTATTATCATTTTTGTTATATTGACTTGCCTACTTATGAGCAATTAATGTTTCTCCAGTTATTTAGATCTATCTTTATCTTCATGAAGAAAGGTTTGTAACTGTATTCTCTTATTCCTGTGTGTGTCTTGAAGGTAGACTCCCAAGTATTTTATACTGTCTGCAGTTATTTTAAATGGAATTTTGCTATCTCTTCCTGCTTGGTTTTTTGTTAATAATATATAGAAATGCTGATGATTTGTGTGGGTTCGTTTTTTTCTTGCAACTTTGCTGAGATTGTTAATTGCTTTAGCTCATTTTTAACTGACTCTTTAGGGTTCTCTAAGTAAACCATCATATCATCTGCAAAAAAATGATCATTTTGTTTATTCATTGCCTATGGTTATTCTTCCAGTTTCTTTTTTATTGCTATATAGAATTTCTAGTAAAATATTAAATAGCAATAGTGAAAATTGACATCCTTGTTTCATCCCCAATCTTCTTAGAAAGGCTTCTAGTTTATCCCCCAGGCAACCCTTACTCTTGTTTTCAGATAGACACCACTTATCTTTCTTAGAAGCATCATAGTCATATTTATGTTTTAAGAGTATAATCAGGCTCAGATTCAATCTAGCTCTGCTCAGATTAATCTGGCCCACTGACATTAGCATCACAAATGCTCAGCTCCCTAAGAGTCTATCCAATATGGCAAATCTTAATAAACTTTGTTTTTCTTTGGCTGAGAAGGCTTGAGTCGAATTCATTAGAGCAGGACCTGGAATGTTGGTGTTTTGGGGTCCCAAGAACCCCTCAACGCCAAACCTCAACATTGACCACAGCATAAGACATGACAAAATGGATGGTTTGAGAGAGACCTGGAGGAATTTGTCTGAGTGGATACAGATGGAGGTAAGCAGAAGCAGGAAAACAACATATGCAGTAAAAACATTATGGAACCAACAAAAACAACAACTCTGAAAGACTTGAGAGTTCTGATCAGCAGAAGGCAAACCACAATTCCAGAAGACCAAAAGATGAAGCATGCTACCCACCTCCTGACAGAGTTCCCTTGGAGCACAGTTTTCCATCACCTGCTGAGTCTTCACTCTTCTGAAGCATGTCCTTCACTACTACTTTCAGTAGTTCAAATCAGAGCCTCCTGGAACAAATGACTTAACTTTCCCTTATGAAGTAAAACTTCATGAAGTCTTCCTTATTTGTTCATCTAGTAGTCTTCAAACAGTTGTTTAATTATCACTTTGTGAGTTAACTTCTTTAATCTTAAAAACTTACATGAAAATGAACCAAGGAACCAAACTCTCCCATGGAACCATACCATACACACTCCCATACTCATCCCACAGTCCTCACAGTGGTACTCTGTATCTGAGTCTTTGACAAATGTGTTTTTTTTCACTTATGTTTTATATGTTTTTCATAAACAAAAGTTCTTTTTCTTCTAAAAAAAGGAATGTAACAAGTGTTTGAAAACTGATTGGCAACACAGCCAAGCATTAACATGTGATCTAGTAGTGTCATTTAGACTTTCATGATCTCTGAGCAGGAAGGGCATGACCTCTGAAAGGGAAGGCAGATATGAGTCATGCTTTGAAAAATACATAGACACACAGTGTTCAAGAAAAAAGACAAGAGGAACGCATGGTTTGAGCAACAGTGACAGTAAAAAAACTACTCCAAAATCTGTATATCTAGCATTTGACTCGTTCCTGAATTGCAGTCATGTATTATTGATGCCTACTGGATAACTCCTTCTACATGGCCCATAGGCATCTCAAACTCAACAAGACCAACATGAAACTCATTATCTTTACTCTTCCCTCATTCCAAAGCTATCATTTTTTTCAAACTTCATTATCTCTGTTGAGGGCATCACCATACTCCTAGTCAACCAGATTTGCACATTTGGAGTTATCCTAGATTCTGTCCTATCCTTTGTGCCTTTTATATAATCAAGGTAGACAGTAACCTCAAAGCAACAAGGACCTTACAAACTGAGCCAGAGAGAAGCTAGAGCACAGGGACAATGGGTGGAGAAAGAAGGAGAAAGAGAAATACAGAAAGAGAGAGGGACAGAGAAACAGAGGTGGGAGAGGGGGAGATGTAGAGGGGGAAAGAGGGAAGGAGAGAGAGAGAGAGAGAGAGAGAGAGAGAGAGAGAGACAGAGAGAGAGAGAGACAGGAAAAGATTGAGACAGAGAGATAAAGAAATACACACATAGGCAAAGACAGACATGGTGAGACTGAAAGCAAGAGAGAACTAGACAGTGGCAGAGAAGAGAGACAGAAAGTTGGGTCATTGGGTCACTTCAGGCATCTTGGAACAAAGATTACTCTGAGGCATCTGTTTGTAATTGCTCCTTCAAGGACTGAGGGAAGTTCTAAAAGATGTACTGTTTCTCCAACTTCTCCCCTCCTCACCTGTTTTAGTGTCAAGCACTGTTAATATATTCTTTTCATGTCTTTTATTTAAGCATTTCCTCTATTTTGATTTTGCTTCATCTATATAAAGAAACTCAGAGTTAGTCATGAAGGCAAGTAATTTTACCTAGCCTATGCCAAGAAAGGAGGAAGGTTAAAAGTCAGGAGTTAGGTAGAAAAAACACAGAAGAAAGCAGGACAAAGGTTCAATGTGTTACGTATTTTCCTAACTAGGAGCTCAGGTGAATTATGATTACATTAATAACTTTTCATATGGTATAAACTCCATAAAATAGCATAAAGTAGCCATTTGGATCTGAAACCCACATCTTTTCCTTAGGCTAAAAGCTAGCTAATTGTTGTATTAGATGTGAAGAAGGAGAGGGAAAAGGAAGAAAAGAGATAAGCATTTATTAAGTGGGTACTGCTTGACAGGCACTGAGCCAAGTGCTTTAGAGATACTATCTCATCTGATCTTAACACCAATTCTATGAGGCAAGTGCTATTATTATCCCCATTGTACAGATCAGAAAGTGAGACAGATGGAAGTTAAGTGATTTCCCCAGGGCCTCACAGCTAGGAAGTGCCTGAGGCTGGATTTGAAGTGACATCTTTCAGTCCCTATAACCAGCATTCAATCCACTGCACCACCCAGCTGGGATGAGAAGGTAGTGACCACAAAGGTTATATCTGAAATCAACCCCTGCTCCCTCCCTCCCCATGGAGAAGATAATTGAGGCTTTGAGGACTTCTCTACACCTTTTCCCAGAAGGGAGGAGGGAATAGAAATGATGAGACCTGTCCAGCAAACTCTGTACTCCATAGTGACAGGCAATAGTATAACAATCGGAAATCTTGTCCTGGGATAATTTCATTTTTTCCTTTCTCTAATTGGGAGTTGGAATGCTGCACTGATGTGTCTCCACCTCTCCTTGACTCCTTGCTAACTCCCCTCAATCACCCTAGGGAACAAATTATTTAAAGCTTAGTATCAGGCTTATATCTAGGATTTCTCCAAAAGAGAATGCAGAAAGATATTCACTGTGCAATATGAATCAGATGTGGTTATTTTTACTTCTTATTTATATTTACTTCTCTATTCATATTTATTTCTTATATACAAAAGGAATGCTATGCATAGAATGTTTAAAAGTGTGCATTCAACAAACTCAAACTTAAAACAGCATTCTGTAAGAATTTATAACTGTGTTTATTCCCAATGTACTTGGAGGTTTATACATAAAACCCATCAGCACTTTGTACGATTGATAGCTTCTTACCACATACTGGCATATATCTCTCTATTGCACTTCACAGATATTGCTTTTTTTATGGATTAAAGGTTGGTGGCAACCCTGTGTTGAGTAAGACTATTGAAGCCATTTTCTTTTTTTAATAGCATTTTGTTTTTTTCCACTTACGTGTAAAGAAAATTTTCAGCATTCATTTTTTAAATTTTTTTAATTTAATTTATTTAATATATTTAGTTTTCAGCATTGATTTTCACAGGAGTTTGAATTATGAATTTTCTCCCCATTTCTACCCTCCCCCCTACTCCAAGATGGCGTATATTCTGGTTGCCCCATTCCCCAGTCAGCCCTCCCTACTGTCACCCCACTCCGCTACCTTCCCCTTTTCCCTTCCTTTCAAGATAAATTTCTATGCCCCATTGCCTGTGTATCTGATTTCCCAGTTACATGCAACAACTCTTTTTTTTGTTTTTGAACATCTGTTTTTAAAAACTTTGAGTTCCAGATTTTCTCCCCTCTTCCCTTCCCACCCACCCTCCCTAAGAAGTCAAGCAATTCAACATAGGCCACATGCGTATCATTATGTAAAACCCTTCCACAATACTCATGTTGTGAAAGACTAACTATATTTTCCTCCTTCCTAACCTATCCCCCTTTATCCAATTTTCTCCCTTGACCCTGACCCTTTTCAAAAGTGTTTGTTTTTGATTACCTCCTCCCCCATCTGCCATCTCTTCTATCATCCCCCCTTTTTTAATCTTCTTCCTCCTTCTTGCCTATGGGGTAAGATACCCCATTGAATGTGTATGGTAGTCCCTCCTCAGGTCAAATCTGATGAGAGCAAGATTCACTCATTCCCCCTTACCTGCCTCCTCTTCCCTTCCTACAGAACTGCTTTTTCTTGCCACTTTTATGCGAGATTATTTACCCCATTCTATCTCACCCTTTCTCCCTCTCTCAATATATTCCTCTCTCATCCCTTAATTTGATTTTTTTTAGATATCATCCCTTCATATTCAACTCTCCCTGTGCCCTCTGTCTACATTTATATATATATATATATATATATATATACACATATATATACATATATATACATATATACATATATCTATATACACATACATACACACACACACACACACACACACACACACATATATATATATACACATACACACACAGATATATGCATACTCCCTTCAGCTACCATAATACCAAGGTCTCATGAATCATACACATCATCTTTCCATGTAGGAATGTAAACAAAACAATTCAACTTTGGTAAGTCCCTTGCGATTTCTTTTTCTTGTTCTTTTTCTTGATTACCTTTTCATGTTCTCTTGAATCATGTCTTTGAAGGTCAAATTTCTATTCAGTTCCAGTCTTTTCACTGAGAAAGCTTGAAAGTCCTCTATTTTATTGAAAATCCATATTTTGTCTCGGAGCATGATACTCAGTTTTGCTGGGTAGGTGATTCTTGGTTTTATTCCTAGCTCCATTGACCTCCAGAATATTGTATTCCAAGCCCTTCGATCTCTTAATGTAGAAGCTGCTAGATCTCGTGTTATTCTGATTATATTTCTACAATACTCGAATTGTTTCTTTCTGGCTGCTTGCAGTATTTTCTCCTTGATCTGGGAGCTCTGGAATTTGGCAACAATGTTTCTAGGAGTTTTCTCTTTGGGATCTATTTGAGGAGGCAATCAGTGGATTCTTTCAATTTCTATTTTACCCTCTGCTTCTAGAATATCAGGGAAGTTCTCCTCGATAATTTCTTGGAAGATGATATCTAGGCTCTTTTTTGATTGTGGCTTTCAGGTAGTCCAATAATTTTTAAGTTATCTCTCCTGGATCTATTTTCTAGGTCAATGGTATTTCCAGTGAGATATTTCACATTGTCTTCTACTTTTTCATTCCTTTGGTTCTATTTTATAATATCTTGATTTCTCATAAAGTCACTATCTTCCATTTGCTCCAACCTAATTTTTAATGTAGTATTTTCTTCAGTGGTCTTTTGGACCTCCTTTTCCTTTTGGTTAATTCTGCCTTTCAAGGCATTCTTCTCCTCATTGGCTTTTTGGAGCTCTTTTGCCATTTGAGTTGGTCTATTTTTTAAGGTGTTGTTTTCTTCAGTATTTTTTCAGTATTTTTTTGGGTCTCCTTTAGCAAGTCATTGACTTGTTTTTCATGGTTTTCTCGCATCCTTCTCATTTCTCTTCCCAATTTTTCCTCTACTTCTCTAACTTGCTTTTCCAAATCCTTTTTGAGCTCTGGCCTAAGACCAGGTCATGTTTTTCTTGGAGGTTTTTGATGTAGGCTCTTTGACTTTGTTGACTTCTTCTGTCTGTATGTTTTGGTATTCTTTGTCACCAAAGAAAGATTCCAAAGTCTGAGACTGAATCTGAGTGCGTTTTCGCTGCCTGGCCATGTTCCCAGGCAACTTACTTGACCTTTGAATTTTTCAGCAGGGTATCACCGCTTGTAGAGTAAAGAGTACTTTGGTCCAAACTCGAGGGGATGCGCTGTTGTTTTCAGAGCTATAACAGCCAGCTCTGCCACACCAGTACTCCCCCTTCCCCAAGAACTCCCTACCCAGACTGGACTCAGATCTTCAGCAGGCTCTGCACTCCTGCTCTGATCTGCCACTTAATTCCTCCCACCAGGTGGGTCTGGGGCCGGAAGCAACTGCAGCTGTAGTTCCTTTAGCTGCCCCACCTCCGCTGCCCCTGGGGTGGTGGCCTAACCGGGAGCTCTTTCCACTCTCTCCCCCACAGTTTTTCCCACTAACCTTCTCTGTTGTCTTTGGTGTTTGTGGGTGGAGAAGTCTGGCAACTACCACAGCTCACTGATTCAGGACGCTAAGGGCCTGTACCGCCCAGCTCCTGGTCTGGTTGGTCCTGCCGGCGCTCACGCTGGGCTCTGCTCCGCTCCCTTCTGCTCCCAGATCTGTGTGTGGTAGACCTCACCCAGAGACCATCCAGGCTGTCTTGGGCTGGATCCCTGCTTCCCTCTGCTGTTTTTTGGGTTCTACAGTTCTAGAATTTGTTCAGAGCCATTTTTTATAGGTTTTTGGAGGGACTTGGTGGGGAGCTAATGCCAGTCCCTGCTTTCCAACCACCATCTTCACAACATTCCATTTTGAAAGATTTTGAATTCCAAATTTTTCTCCCTCCTTCTCCTCCCCCTCCCCAAGATGGCAAGCAATATGATATACATTATATATGTGTAGTAATGTAAAACATATTTCTACATTAGTCATTTCATGAAAGAAGAAACAGAACAAAAGAAAAAAACATTTTAAAAAAACTTCAAAAAAGTGAAAATAGTCTGCTTCGATATGCATTAAGACTCCATCAATTCTTTCTCTGGATGTGGATGGCATTTTCCATCATGAGTCTTTTGGAATTGTTTTGGAACATTGTATTACCGAGAAGAGCTAAGTCAATAATCGTTGATCATGTCAAAGTGTTACTATGACTGTGTACAATATTCTCCTGGTTCTGCTCACTTCTCTCAGCAACAGTTCATATAAGTATTGACACCATTTTTCCAACAGCATGTACTCATATTGTGTCTCTAGTATATTTTGATAATTATCACAATATTTCAAACATTTTCATGATTATTATATTTTTATGGTGATCTGTGATCAATGATCTTTGATGTTACTATTGTAATTATTTTGGGGTGCCACAAACCACACCCCAATAAGATGGCAAACTTAATTGATAAAGGTTATGTCTGTTCTGACTACTCTGTCAACCACTCTGGTTTCTCTCTCTCTCTCTCTCTCTCTCTCCACCCCCCAACCCCCAGGGCCTCCATATTTCCTGAGACCACAACAATATTGAAATTAGGCTAATTAATGACTCTACAATGGTCTCTAAGTATTCAAGTGAAAGAAAGAGTCAATCAATATGGCAAACATCCTTGTTGTCTTATCTTAAGAAATTACCAAAGCCACCCCAGCTTTCAGCAACCACTACCTTGATCAGTCAGCAGACATCAACATTGAAGGAAGACCATCCATTGGCAAAAAGATTATGACTCACTGAAGGCTCAGATGATGATTAGCATTTTTTAGCCATAAAGTATTTTTAAATTATTATACATATGTAGTTTTTTTAAGACATAATACTACTGCACACTTAACAGACTACAGTATACTGTAAACACAACTTTTATATGCACTAGGAAGCCAAAAAATTTGTGTGACTAGCTTTACTGTGAATTTGCTTTACTGCAGTGGTCTAGAACCAAACCTGCAATATCTCCAAGTTATGCCTGTACATGAACCAAAACAAGGAATCTGGACTATCTCTTCTTAAAAATGTCCACTTAAGCATGCTTTCTCTGGCTCAGTAGCCAATGAGGTGGTTCCTTCTTATTTCAAAGCACCTAGTACTTCAGCACTGAACTATAACAAGACTTGAAGAAGTTTGTCATCCCTGACATAATCAAAGGGCAAGTTATTAGGTCCCCAGTCACCAGGAAAGGGGGTAGGAAATAAAACCACACAGAGAGGATTACAATAAAAGGCTAAATGTGATCAATACATAGCAGAGGCCCAAACTAAGTGCTCCATGTTGAAGTCTTCTCAGTGATCCAAATGCAAAATGTCCAGCAAGCCTCTTCTGGTGTGACCCTTCTCCCCTTGGCTGAGGAGTTAGATAGAATTACCTGAGAGATGTTATTCACAATAAAAAATTGTCTATTAGTTCCTTACTACCTGATTGAAATATATATTTTTGTCCTCAATGAGCTTCAATCTTCTTGATGATCTAATTCACACAATTTTTCCTTGATTTATCCAGGGAACACACACACAGACACACACACACAGACACACACACACACACACACAGAGAGAGAGAGAGAGAGAGAGAGAGAGGATTTTTAATAAATATTCTTTCTGTGTTTTCCTTGGGAGAATTACTGTGTTAACATCTATTATTTCGGAGAGTGGTAGAGGGAAGATGACATTCACAGGGGTTGTTGGCTATGGAAGAGGCTCACCAGGAAGCCCAGGAAGCCCAGGCAGGGTCCTCTGAGCTTGAGGCTGAACCCTCTGCTGGTAGAACATCTGTTTAGAACCTTGCTCCTGGTGATAGACTCCTGTTTTCTGACCTGCTTTATGGTTCATTCTTCTCATCATGGCTACAATCAGATAGTGGCCAGAAACTATTTTTCCCTCAAAATTTGAATAATTTGGTGATGATGAATCAAGATGAAAGTTCATTCATTGGGACTGACTGACGGACGGACTGAGGGACTGGGGGAGGGGGCAGCGGCGCGGCCGGCTCCGCCGCCTGAGGAGGGCCGCAGGCGGGGACGGGCGAGCCTCGATGCCGGGGGGGACGGAGGGGTCGCGACCCCCGGAGCAGCAGCAGCCGGAGCTCGAGCTCGAGCCCGAGCAGCAGCGGCCTGAGCAGGAAAGGGCGGAGGCGGCGGCGGCGGCCGAGGCGGCCCGGGACCAGGAGCAGCAACAGCAGCAGCAGCAGTCGCCGCCACCCCCGGCGGCCGGCACCGGCAGCCGGGTGCTGAGGGGAGGACGCCAGCGGGGCCGGGCCGCAGCAGCTGCGAGAAAAGTGGAGTACCCTCGGCGGCGGAGGAGCAGCCCCAGCGCCGGGGCAGGGGGCGCCGCGGAGGTGCTGCAGGAGGCCTCGGGGGCGCGGCAGGAGGCCTCGGGGGCGGAGCCGGCCCCGACCCAGAAGAGCTCTCGACTCTCATACTCAGAAACAGTAGTGACGACTGGTAAAGATCCCAAGGAAGAGAAGGAGGAGGAAGACAACTCTCCCCTTGCCCAGGAAGCTCCTGTTGCTGCTCCTCGGCCCAGCCCGGGCTGGTGCAGCAGCAGCAGGACCGCTGCCTCACGCCAGTGTGATACAGAGAATACAAGTTCAAGGTCCAAGACTGGCTCCTTGCAGCTGATCTGCAAATCAGAACCCAATACAGAACAGCTTGAATACGAGATCACAGAAGAACATCAATCTCCTGGTGGAGTAAGTAGTGATGAGGAGGAGGAGGAAGAGGAGAAGTTGATCAGCGAAGAGGAGATACCCTTCACGGCGACCCAAGAGATGAGACCTACAAACCCCACTTAGAAAGGGAAGCCCCAAAGCCACGGAGAAAATCAGGGAAGGTGAAAGAAGAGAAAGAAAAGAAAGACATTAAAGTGGAAGTGGAGGTGGAGGTCAAAGAAGAAGAAAATGAAGTTAGGGAAGATGAGGAGCCTCCTAGGAAGAGAGGAAGGAGGCGAAAAGATGACAAAAGCCCACGGCTACCCAAAAGGAGGAAGAAACCTCCAATCCAGTACGTTCGTTGAGAAATGGAAGGCTGTGGAACCGTTCTTGCTCACCCCCGATATCTTCAACACCACATTAAATACCAGCATATGCTGAAGAAGAAATATGTATGCCCTCATCCTTCCTGTAGACGACTCTTTAGGCTCCAGAAGCAGTTGCTGCGACATGCCAAACATCACACAGATCGAAGGGATTATATTTGCAAATACTGTGCTCGGGCCTTCAAGAGCTCCCACAACTTGGCAGTTCACCGGATGATCCACACTGGTGAGAAACCATTAGAGAGATCTGTGGATTCACCTGTAGGCAGAAGGCTTCCCTCAACTGGCACATGAAGAAGCATGATGCAGATTCCTTCTACCAGTTTTCTTGCAACATTTGTGGCAAGAAGTTTGAGAAGGACAGCGTGGTGGCCCACAAAGCAAAAAGCCACCCAGAGGTGCTGAAGCTCTGGCTGCCAATACTGGAGCCCTGATCACCAGCACAGATATCCTGGGCACTAACCCAGGGTCCCTGGCACAACCCACTGATGCCCAGCGCCTTCCCCTTCTTCCAGAGCCCTTGGGGAACCCGGCCCCTGCAGAGTGCCTCCTGCTAGATTCAGAAGGGATGCCCAAGGCTTTCTGCAGTGGGGCAGAGCCGGTGAGTGTGATGGCAGATGGAAAGATCTTTGTGGGAAGTGGCAGCAGTGGAGGCACAGAAGGGCTGGTCATGAACAGGGAGATTCTCGGGGCCACGACAGAGGTTCTGATTGAAGATTCAGACTCTACTGGACCGTAGGGGGCATTGGAACAATTCAGACTTTGTATTTAAAAAAAGGAAAAAATGGAAAAAAAATTACAAAGTTAAAACAGATTTAAAATACTAGTAAAAGTAACTGAAGGGCCTGCTCCTCTCAGTGTGGAACATAGCACACCCCCTTTCCTTCCATCCTTCCGCCATCAGCCCCTTTATGAAAGTAATGCTGCTTTCGCCAGGGAGAAACAGAAGAAACTCTCAAAGCAAAATGAGGGAAATCCTCACACCCAATTCAAGCCAGACAGACTTCCTGACCTTTGGCAGACCTCTTCCCCCACCTGTTCCTTTCCTAGACTGTCATTTCGATGTACTTGGCTTCTTACTCATTTAACAGATTCCTGTCCTCTCAATCTTACCTCCTCCTCTACTGCAGCCCTGTCATTCTTCTTTCTTCCCTTTTGCAGTAGTCAGCCTCATATTGTTGTATTCCCCTGGATTTGGAGCTTACCTTGGCACTTTAGGGCCGGTCCTCAGGGTGAGCTGTCCAACAGCCCCCATCCTTCATCCCCATCTCCTTTCATTTCCCACTGAGCTTTTGAAAGAAAGGCTGCGTGGGGATCTCCACCTCCCTCCCCTTTCTTCCCAACACTTCCATATGGCTCTCAGTGGTGCTCACTTGCTTGGCAGCAGGTTTTCTGGAGAGTGAGGGGGCTGCCCTCTATACATTCTCTGACTGGAAAACAGAGCTCTATGTTGGAGAGACACAAGAGTCCCACACTGATGACAGAAATTTGCACTTTGAACATACATCTTTTTGTGTTGTGGAAACACAATTCCTTATTTATTGACAAAAGGTCTGATTTTTTGTTGTTATTTTTTTGTGGGGCTAGGAGAGTGAACTGTTCTGATATGGGATCCTTCCCACAATAGGTACTTTTGGAGGCAAGACTATAAGATATGAGATATATAGCCAGCCCCCCAAATCATAGTTTTTTTAGTGGAAGAGGTGGTCCTCAGCACTCAGAGAATCACTACAATAGCCTAGTGATCATTTCAGGGAAGGGTGAAAGGCTTGATGAAAATTAGTGCCCTCTTTGGATTTCTAGAGCAATAAGCTTTAGTGTTTTTGAGAGAAGGGCTATTTCAGGGTATGAATGGCAGAAACAAGAATCTTTTAAGTCTGTCTTCTTCCCCTTACACCTTCTTATGTCATTTAGTCTCATCTGTTGCTATGCTAATCATCGCTTGGTCATTGTCTGCTTCATTTCAGTGCCCTCTCTTAAGACACTGCTGCTTGAGGGGGCAAAGCATGGCATCTTGTGGTTTGATTACATAAAAAAGTACCCAGCTCTGTTGCTCTCTGATGGTTTTGCCCTTTCTTTGAAAGAGTGAGGCTATAACAGATGTAGGGATACAGTCAACTTACCTGTCATTTTGAACTGGAATCTAGGGGCAGGGGGAAGAGGGTCCTTCATTGTCCCTTCTAACAAAATTGTGTACCCTAAGTACTATCCAGGGGTATGGTGCTTTATGGAATAGTGTCTGGTATAACTTTAACCTTCAAAAGACTGCCTGTCCAGTCCTATTTTTAGAGCATAAGAAGGGCAGTGGTTGTCCTTGAGAAAGGCTTTATTGTGTGACCTCAAGTGTTATGGCATGAAGGCCTGCTCTAACCCTTGTGAGAAACAGGAAAACAAGCCTAGTTGGAAAAGGTGAGGAACAGCTGTTTTTCATGAACACTAAAAATACAAAGGTTTTCCATTTTCTATCTTGATTTTTCTTTTTTTTTTCTTCTCCCTTTTCTCCGACCTTCTCCCTTCTCCTCTCCCACCTTCCCCTCACCCCCTTGAAGAAAAGGATGGAACCAAAATGCCATCTTTGAAAGAAGCTTGACTTTGCCGTTTGTTCCAGAACAGGCCTGCCAGGAGAATGGGGAATGGAGCTCCCACAGTGGACAAAGTCTCAAATGCCCCATTGTTTCTTAGATCTGCAGGCCCTTGGCTGTGGGGGTAGAGAGTAAAAGGGGATGGGGATGGGGTCTGATGGGGAATATGCTTCCCTTCAAGCCCTAGGGGGTGGCCAGTTGTCTTGGTATGCTGGGAACATTTGAAAAGGCCATGAAACCTGATCAAATGGGGCCACCCAGGTGAGAAGGCCCAGTCTACATTGGCTATACCATTGGCTAGCATCCATTCCACCCCTCATCTGTTTTTAGCCCGTTGCTTTTTCCCAATATATTTCAATTGTAGTGGTTAGTGTCTGCACAGATACCACTGCCACCCTCCTAAAAAGAAGCAAACGCCACACGTAGCTTGCCTGAGGAAAGGGAGAGAGCGGTGTCAGATTCCCCTCCCACCCCCACCAACTGACTAGTTCTAACACTTAGAAACTTCCTACTTCTCTCATTCCTTGTCCATTTCTCTGCCACCACTCGCACGCATGCAGTTTGCTTCAATTAAATTATTGTAGTAGTTTGCAATAAACTTTGTATTTTTCATGGGCTTTATTTTATTTTTCCTTTTGGGAACATTTGGGGAAAAGAACATGATATGGAATTGGGAGTTGATTTCTTGCATCCTTCCCCTTTATGTTTTCTCCTCCATCCTCTCTCTCCTTCCCTTAAAGTTGACTTAAGTGCACTTCCAAGGAGTCTTACATGCACATCTCCTACTCCAATCCTGTTATATTTAAATTGGGTCTGTTTTAGCTCTGTGCTCTCCTCTTGAATGGACACATCGCATTGCACCGTACTTCAAAAGTAGATGACTGTGGTTTACATGAGGCTGCAAGTCGAGCAGGGAGCTGTGTTTTCTCCTTGTTAAGAGAGATATCTTGTAATCATTTTTGTATGGTTGAGACACCATCTTAAAATGGGGTTCAGATAGAGGTTTGGATGTGGTGACTGGCCATGAGGAACTGGGCTTTTAGGGTGTGGAAGTACCTGTACCAGTTCCGCACCTGCGTGGGGCAAAGAATAGAAGGGACACAATTGGCCCTAAGGCATTGGACAAACATGTTTCCCCTTCTCCTTCTTTGTCCTCTTTCTTCCTCCCAGATGTAGTATTGAAGGAAAAAGCAGTAATGGATCAATTTAAAATATTTTATTTCTCAAAGACCTCTCTTTCTGCCTGTTGAGATATGCAGGACCCTTCTCAATTGAATGGGAGAGACAGGTACTTAACTGAACCTAGGTTGGAAAAGTTATGTAAAAAAATTACAATAAAAGGGATACCCTGTTTTTCAAAAAAAAAGTTCATTCATTTAACAACCATATATTAGCGAATGAAAAGAATGTCCTAGAGATTTATTTTGCATTTGGTGAGTTGAGGTCCCTGACTGCCTACTATGAAGGGAAATGACTCGTTAGATAAGATTTCCTATAACTATACCTCTCAACTTTGGGGGGCAACTTTCCTCTCTACATTTTCCTTCCTAGAAGACCCTCAAAATAGAAATGAATCATTCTTGGTTTTCAGGGGACGGACATGCTGCATTTCTCAAGATCTCAGGGTTTACACATGAAAGCAGTATAACAGGCTCCCAAATCTCCAAATAATCTTCATAAGGCATATGGGTAACATTTTTAATCCCCTTTTCTGGGACTGTCTATTGCCTCTACAATAAAGTACACACTGGCTTGCCTGAAATTTAAGGTCCTATACAACATTTTCTACCTACTTTTCCAGCCTTATGTTATCTACTATCACTTTGCGAACTTCCTTTCAGCTAAACTGGTCTACTTCTCATTCTTGAACTTAACATCCCATCCCTTGCTAACATGCAGTTGTTTAAGCTGATTTCCATGACCAGAATATGATCCTCTATTTCTGAGAAATCCTCATTTGAGCCTCAGTTCAGTTGTTACTGTTTCTCTCTCTCTCTCTCTCTCTCTCTCTCTCTCTCTCTCTCTCTCTCTCTCTCTCTCCCTCTCTCTTACTCTCTTTCCCCTGATTTTTCTTTTTCTATACATATCTGAATATGAAGTGCAAATAGAATTCCCTGAGGGTAAGAACTCCTTCATTTTTATCTTCCTTATATTTTTGTAGCAGGTGGCTCTCTCTCCTTACATCCAGACTTGCTACGTCTATCCCCAGGGTTCTAGGGTATCATGAATGGTTAAGGTTTGTATTTATCTATTGCCATTGGCTCAATTCCCCCACCTCTAAATACACACACACTCTTAGGTGCCTGTTAATATTGACACAGTTCTGGTTAACCACTTAACATCGATTAGCTTTTACAAAGGGATATTTACTTCAAAGATTTAACAGAAACAAATATAGGTACATTTCTACAAATATTTTCCCCAGTGCCCTGGGGATATACTCTCCCCTATACCATCTTAGTCTTTGAGATGAAGAGGTTCAAGTTATTTCATCTCATACACAGCACTGGTCCCACTAAGTTCCCATCCAGAAGTGGTCCAACTGTCAAATGAACCTCCATCTCAGCTTCTTCAGGCCTGGGTCCAGAAGGTCATTCATGAAAATCACTTTTTGCTTCTCAAGGTATCAGTGCTAGTGTGGTCACAAAACTTATCCTGGTCTCTGACTCCAGAGTTATGTGGCTGACTCTCCTGACCTTTAGACTAATCTCTGACAAAAATATAAAAGAACACAGAGCCCAAAAGGGATCACTGAGATCCCCTAAGAGCACAGCTGAAAGGAAAGCAGTTAAAATGGCCATTCTTTCAGCCTAGTTCCAACTAAGTTACTTATTCCTACTTGACTGAGAAGAATGATTACACCTGGGAGAGACCTTACAATGAGGTAGTGCTCTCCAGTGGAAAGGGCATTGGAATGGAAAGGAGTTTAAGAGATAACAACCAGACAATACAGGACTGGAGAAACAGTGTTGTCAGAACAAGGGTGATGGTCTATGACCACAGCCTAATGCATCTGATGAATGAAATTATCAGATGTCTACTTCTACCTCTCCCCTCCTTCAGTCCTCAGAAGTACTCAGCATTATCTGATTAGCAGACTGGAGTCGGTAGCTATTCAACCTTCATTTTTAAAAAATGTTGATTTTTTTTTATTTTTACTCTACAACACTCAGTTCCACAGGTTTTCGAGTTCCAAATTTTCTTCCCCTCCCTCCCCTCTCCCCTCCAAAGAGGACCAATGACATGATGGGGTGATGTCTTGACTTACATGTGAATTGGATTTAAGTAAGGCAGAGTTTGCACAAATTCATCAGCCTCACTCTCTTCCAGAGTCACCGAAGCCCAGTGGCAAGACAAAAGTCAAGACACTGGTGATGGCTCAGGATGAAGTGCCTGACCTTGGCATCTATGATGTCTGACCAAGCTCTAAGCACCTGCTTCATTTGCCTTCATGATCTTAGAATAAATTATTCTCAAGCACCCATTCTGCTTGGGGAAGCCTTCACATGATAGGGGTAGACATCCTCCTAATTAACCAATGAGTTTGAGGCCTGTCTGTTATCATCAACTTGGTTTAGCCTATCTGCCCAGATGTTCCTCATATATTCCACAGTCTCTTCAAAGTACTCCCGGTATAGGGCATCACAACTATTCCTGGAGCAAAATCCCTAGCCTATGGGGATATACTATCTCAGTCCCTCTCAGCATTTGCCAGACCTCTGTTCCATATTGATATTTCACTTTTTTGGTTGACATAATACTTTAAATACATTATTTCATGTGATCCTTGCAACTACTCTGTAAAGTTGGTGGGAGGTGGGATTATCATCTCTGGACATGAAAAAACTGATTCTCAGAGAGATGAAGTGACGTAGAAATTGAGTGACTGATCCGGGACTCCAATTCAGTTCTTTTGATTAGAAGTTTGGTGCTGATTTACTGATAACTTCTTGTAACACAGACACACTAATAACAATGAAGTCTTGAGGAGTATCACCAACACACACGCCTCCATAATTCATTACTCAACTAGAATCATTTTTCTTACACCAAGATCAGGCCATGTCTTTCCTGTGCTCAAAATTTTCATGGCCTCATGAATGTCTATGTGATAAAATTAAAAGTCCTCTGCTCATCATTCAAAGCTTTCTATTATTTGGCTTTGAATCTACCTTTCTAAACTTATCCCTTATTAACTCCGTGCCCATGGTATAGTTAGTGTGGTGAGGTATGGTATGTGATACATAACACAACATAGTATAGCATTGCACAATGCAATATAGTATCACATTAACATAATTCTTTCAATTTTGTAAAGCCCTTTGCTCACAGTGGCCCTACGGGGTGGGTAGAACCAGTAATACTACCTGGTCTTACTCTTACTATTGGAAGAGGCTGCCCCTGAACTTCCCACTTCCCAATGGTTCAAGAACAATGGCTAGTCTAAAGAGAGTCCCAATTCTCCAATTCCAATTCCAAGCAATTTCTCCCATGTCTCATTCAGGAAACAAAGCCTAATCTCCCCAAGCCCTTTCGCTCACTAGCTTTTTAGGGTGGGGGTAGAGGGAACAACAACTATGGCAACTTCTAATCTTTTGGGGAGTTGGTAGGAGGGTGGGGAAGTTAATGAGGATTGTTCTTAAGGATAAAGGTCCTTCTTTATTTTGGACCTGGACAGTCTTCTGAAGTGGACAACAATCTTTCAATTAGTAATTGTAATAAATGACATGTAATACTTTAAAGTTTGTAAAGCTTCAGCTAATTTGGTCTTCATAACAGTTATGTTGTATTACATAGGCCACTTTTTCCTTAAGATTGGATCTGTGATTTCCACTGGTTTAGGAACTGCACAATTATTATCTCATTTAATCTTCACAACAACCCTAGGAGATGGGTCATTTTGCAGTGGAGAAAACTGAATGAAACAGAGATTTAGTGACTGGCTTAGGGTCATAGGGTTGGTAAGTGTCTGAGGCTAGATTTGAACTCGGGTCTTCTTGACTATAACCCAATGCTCTATCTACTGTGCCACCTAGCTGCCTCTAGGGATTCCAGGGAATTCCTACTGAGGAAACTTGATCCATCAATGTAGTTGGGCAATTGTTCTATAAAGTATAATCTTACCTTTTCCTGAAGGCACTGAATGTTACACTATATGCCTAGAGATGATATTTGAACCCAGAACATCCTGGGTGAGCTCTCCATGAAATAAGCTTAGGTTGCCTCTACTATGTATGGTATAAGGGGCAAGGGGAGTTGTTCTTTTAATAAACTTAGTTTTTCTGAGTTTGTTTCTGACTCATTTCCCTACTGTGAGTACAATCAGATGATGTGGTGAGGGAGACACTCAGATATTCGTTCCAGATTCTCGTAAGTTTTAATGAGCTTGTGTTAATACTTTGGAAGAAAAATGAATGAAGGAGATGATATACTTCTTTCCATCACTGGGATGGTTATCCTTAATTGTCATATGTCTCCTTGGCAAGACTGAGGTATATCTTCTCATGGCACTATAAGGGGGGCACACATATCTTTGTCTGGTGTTATATCACTTTCAAAAAACACTGTATCATTTTCAAAGACTATTTGTGCTTTTTTATGTGAGCATCATTCCAGGAAACTCCAGACAAAAAAGACACTCAGGAAAAACTGTAACATATTCCACTGCTTCTTCTGGATCTTTCTCTTCAATAGAGAATAACAAATTCTTAGAATTGGAAGCGGCTTTCTTGACTAAGCAATACTGTTTAGGGTGGGAGTAGAGGGAGCAACAACTATGGCAACTTCTACACAATCCTTCTGAAAAAACAAAAACAACAACTGGCATTTTTACAACACCTTAGGTTTCATAAAACACATTACATATATCATCTCCTTTCAAGCTTACAGCTCAGTGATATCATTACAGGAGTCCCCATTGCAGGTTCACAGATAAGAAATTTAAGGCACAGACTTGCACCTTAGTTCCATGATTTCTTAGGAAACAATTGAGAATGGTTCTCATGAACATTGCAAGAGTCTTACCTTTGGTTGGATAGAAAATACAATTGTACAGCAAGTCTCAAAGGAATCAAAGCCAGGTCCATCATGTTTCCAAACCTAGAACTCTTTTTTGTAACACTGCTTTCTTCTGGTTCTCTTCTTACCTGATTGTTCCTTTTCAGTCTCCTTTGCTGGATCTTCATTCGTGTCCCCTCAAAGTTCAATCCTATGTCTGTTCTCTTTTCCTTTTGTTTTGTCTTACTTGGTGATCTCATTCGCTACTGTGTTCTGTACAGTTGATTCTCTTGTCTATATATCCACTATACTACATTGCTTTTTCCCAGAAAAATGAAACAGAAAACCTTCAGTGATGGGGAGCTCCCTACCTCCTGAGACAACATATTCCATTTTTGGACTAAATCTGGTTGCTGCTTTAAGCTTGGATCATGCTTTCCAAAGCTGAGGAGTAGGCTCTGGATCCCTAATGAACTGCCTTTTTGAGGGATAGAAACTCTGGGCCTGGAGAGCCAGCCAGTGCTCCCCCTTCTAGCTTCAGCTTTTTCACTACCGTAAATATTTTTATTTAAAATGGGTTAAATAATTCACCAAGGCCTTAGCTATTGTGTACTGTGAGATTAGGGTTATTTCAAGGTAATGGTAGTTCTACTGGTAAAAACTAAATCTCCTTGTTTCTGACTTATAGAGGGTGTCTGAATTATGCAGAAAGAGGCACAGTTGGGCTACAGTTATGGAGTGTGGTGAGGCTCCAATGAGATGATGTATGTAAAACTCTTCACAAACCTTGAAGTGCCATTTTCCTGTTGTGTGTTGTTGTTGTTATTGTTGTTGTTGTGAGTCTCCAGTCATCCAGGCTGCTGCTAACTTCATTCCCTAAGCTCTCTACCACACTCCTGCTGGGCTTAAGCTCGGTGTTTATAAAGCAATACAGGCATATGCTGGTAAATATGTAGCAATAGGGCTATTAAAGGAAGAGGGGAGAGAAACATGTGTGCGTATACTTTTAAGTTTAATTTGTATTATTAACACTATTGTAAGCAAAGGCAATCAATAAAACAGTAAATTAAGCCTCGATTTATCTATTGCCAAAGTCTGAGATATAAATGCTTACATTTTAAATTTAACCATAGGCCAAAATGGTGGGTGGAAATCAGGGACTTGCTTAAGCTCTCCCCCAAATCCCTCCAAACACCTGTATAAAATGGCTCTGAACAAATTCTAGAGCTGCAGAACCCATGAAATAGCAAAAGGATGCAGGTCTCCAGCCCAGGACAGCCTGGATGGTCCCTGGGAAGGGTCTATTGCAAGGTGCTGGGAGCAGGGTGGAGCCTAGCCTGAGCTGCGCCAGGACCAACCAGACCAGGAGTCAAGCTGAGCAGGCCTAAGGGCAGATTTTAAAACCCTTGTGTAAAGTCACCAGAAAGAAATACGAATTTGATTGGGGACTTGAACAAAGTAGAGCTTTTGAGGAAGCAAAAGTTGCTATACAATTAGATCTGGATTTATGGCCTATGCAAAATGGGCCAGTGGAATTGCAAGTGACTATACAAGGTGCCTATGCGAATCGGAGTCTGGCAAAAACAGAGCTGAAGTGTACCTTTAGGATTTTGGTCAAGGAAACTGCCTTTGTCTGGGACGCAATATATACCTTTCGAGAAGCAGCTGTTAGCTGCATATTGGGCTTTGGTAGAAACTGAGCAACTGACTCTGGGTCATGAAGTGGTATTAAGGCCTGGAATTCCGATTATGACTTGGGTAATGAGTACACCAGCTTCTCACAGAATTGGACATGCATGAGAGGCGAGCATAATCAAATGGAAGTGGTATATTCAGAATAGGTCGATAGCAGGCAAAAGTGGAGTTTCTGTTCTACATGAATCTGTGGTGAACATTGACACTGAGAGAAATGAAAAACCCCTGAATTTAAGCAACAGATGGTACCATCCTTAGTGAAATGTAATAATATATGATGGACTAAACAAGAAGCAGAAGAAACATGCTTGGTTTACTGATGGGACAGCAAAATATTTGGGACACAAGAGTACTAGGTGAACTCTGGAAAATTCTGGGATAGGTGGAAGTAGCCAATATGCTGAACTGATGGCAGTGCATGAGGCCATCAAAACAGAGAAAGGAGGACAGTGTCATATATTTACTGACTCATGGGCCGTAGCTAATGGGTTAGCTACGTGGATGTCTATATGGAAGAATCAGAATTGGGAGATTCATGGCAAACAAGTTTGGGGTAAAGAGTTATGGGAAAATATATGGGATATGTCTTTGGTTACAGATTTGTCAGATCTTCACATTGATGCTCACGTGACCCTGACCACACCAGAAGGTGAGTACAACGCACATGTGGATTGGCTAGTAAAGATTGCTACTGAACATATTGTCCCTACACCAACTCCAACTGATGACCCAGACTTAGCAAAATGGGTCCACCACACAGCTGGTCATTTAGGGGTCCAGGCCACCAATCAACGGGCACAGGATGGGCTAATTAGATCTTTGCTCTTCTGATTGGGTCTTTGCTCCTAAGTTTGCCCCATACCCCAATTACTAGGTGCTAAGCCGATGTGGGCATGAGCCTCCCAGGGTCCTAAGGGGAGGCACTAAAACCAGAGCCAATCACAGGAGCTTAAGTTCTGGTCACTCAGATGACGTCTGAAACTGTGTAAGAAGAGAGAACACAGCTTGGAGATTGAGACTTGTTGGAGCCAGCAACAGCGATAGCAAAAGCAATAGCTACAGCCGAAGCTGAGGCTAAAGCCAAAGGAGCTGAAGATGCAGGCACTGCTGGTAGCAGGGCTGACCCTCCTGTGGACCAGGGAGTGCTGAGCAAGGGCTGGAGGACAGTGGGTAATCTTCTTACCGGAGGGGGGAATCACGAATATGACTTGGTTTAATGTCATCATGTTTTTCTGTAACCTCCTGGTCACTCTTGTGAGGCGGACTTATTGGGCCTGGAAGCTTTTGGCCAGGATATCGAATTGGGGACACTGGTTTGTGGGTCTGCTACTTTGGAGCTTGAACAAATGCTTTAATTCTTCTGCCTTCTACTTAAATAATTCCTTATAACCTGTGGTTCTGAAACATTCAGGCATATATATGATTTTCTTTGAAATCATAAATTCTACCTTGGTAACATAGCAGGGCAGTGGGAAAACTGCTGGATAAGGGCAAGAGAAATCCCACCTCAGCCCTGGGGGTGGTGGAGGTGGCACAGTGGTGGCAGTGGTGGCAGTAGCAGGAAGCTCCTGTGGCTGCTTCCAGACCTCCAGCATCAGCTGCTTCTGGAGTCCCTGGCTCACACAGTGGCAGGAATCAAGTGGCAGATAGGAGTGGGAGTGCAAGGAGTGCTTTCCTGGCACACAAGCAGGTTCTCTTGCTTTGCCCTGCTTGGATCTGGGTCATGGTCCTGGTTGGTGGTTCTTAAGGGAGGTGGAGTACTGGTGTGGCAGAGCTTGCAGTGATGGTGGAGTAGAAGTACCTCTAAAAACAGCAAAGCAGCCCCTAAAGCTTGGGACAAAGTACTCTGTACTCGAAAAGTTGTCATACCTTGACATAAAGCTCAAAGGTCAAGTAGTTGGCTGGAAACATGAACAAGCAGCACAAAAGGACTCAAACTCAGACTCAGCTCCAGAATGTTTTTGGTGGCAAAGAAGATCAAAACATACAGCCAGAAAAAGTCAACAAAGTCAAACAGTCTATATCAAAAGCCTCCAAGAGATGGGGCGGAGCCAAGATGGCAGCTGAAATGCAGGGACTAGCATGAGCTCCCCACTGAGTCCCTCCAAAAACCTATAAAAAATGGCTCTGAACCAATTCTAGAACTGAAGAACCCACAAAGGAGCAGAGGGAAGCAGGGATCCAGCCCAGGACAGCCTGGATGGTCTCTGGGTGAGGTCTACCCCCCATGAAGCTGGGAGCAGAGCTGAGCAGAGCCCAGCGTGGGCGGCGCAGACCAACCAGACCAGGAGCCAGGTCGAGCCTGCCCTAGCACCCTGAATCAGTGAGCTGCAGCAGTTACCAGACTTCTCAACCCACAAACACCAAACACAACAGAGAAGGTTAGTGGGAAAAGTTGCAGGAGTGGAAGGAGTTCGCAGTTTGGCTACCACCCTGGGAGCAGTGGAGGTGGGGCAGCTACAGAACTACAGCTGCAGTTCCTTCCGGCCCCAGGCACAGCTGGTGGGAGGAATTAAGTGGTGGATCAGAGCAGGAGTGCAGAGCCTGCTGAAGATCTAAGTCCAGTCCGGGTTGGGGGTTCTTGGGGAAGGAGGAGTGCTGGTGTGGCAGAGCTGGTGCATCCCCCCAAGCTTGGAACATAGAACTCTTTAGTCTACAAGCAATTGTACCCCGCTGAAAAACTCAAGGGTCAAGTTAGTTGGTTGGGAATATGACCAGGCAGCAAAAACGCACCCAGATTCAGTCTCAGACTTCGGAATCTTACTTTGGTGACAAAGAAGACCAAAACATACAGCCAGAAGAAAACAAAGTCAAAGAGCCTACAACAAAAGCCTCCAAGAAAAACATGAACTGGTCTTAGGCCATGGAAGAGCTCAAAAAGTATTTGGAAAAGAAAGTTAGAGAAGTAGAGGAAAAATTGGGAAGAGAAATGAGAAGCATGCGAGAAAACCATGAAAAACAAGTCAATGATTTGCTAAAGGAGACCCCCAAAAATTCTGAAAAATACACTGAAGAAAACAACACCTTAAAAAATAGACTAACTCAAATGGCAAAAGAGCCCCAAAAAGCCAACGAGGAGAAGAATGCCTTGAAAGGCAGAATTAGCCAAATGGAAAAGGAGGTCCAAAAGACCACTGAAGAAAATACTACCTTAAAAATTAGATTGGAGCAAGTGGAAGCTAGTGACTTTATGAGAAATCAAGATTTTATAAAACAGAACAAAGGAATGAAAAAATGGAAGACAATGTGATATATCTCATTGGAAAAACCACTGACCTGGAAAATAGATTCAGGAGAGATAATTTAAAAATTATTGGACTACCTGAAAGCCATGATCAAAAAAGAGCCTACATATCATCTTTCAAGAAATTATCAAGGAGAACTGCCCTGATATTCCAGAGGGAAAAAAGAGAGGGAGAAGAGCAGTATTTGAGCTTTACTCTCATCAAATCTGATTCAAGAAGGTAATAGCATACCCTGATAAGTATAGAAATCTAACTTGTGCTACAGGCGGTAGGCGGGCAAAGGGGGAAAAAGGGAGGGGGTGGTCACAAGCGAGGGAAGAAGTAGCAAGTGGAAAACAGTAAGATAAGGGAGGGGAATCAAGAGGGAGGGTAAACTGATGCAGGCAGTGGTCAAAAGCAAAACTTTGTTGAGGAGTAGAAGAGGAAAGGGAAAAATAAAAGCATAAATGGGGGGAAATAGGATGGAGAAAAAGACACAGATAGTAATCATAACTGTGAATGTGAATGGGATGAACTCTCCCATAAAACGGAAGCGGAGAGCAGAATGGATTAAAAACCATAACCCTACAATATGCTGTTTACGAAACACATTTGAAACAGGGGAATATACACAGGGTAAAGGTAAAAGCCTGGAGTAAAATATATTGCACTACAGCTAAAGTAAAAAAAAGAAAAGCAGGTGTAGCAATCCTAATCTCAGACAAAGCAAAAGTAAAGATAGATTTAACTAAAAGAGATAAGGAAGGACACTACATCCTGCTAAAAGGCACCATAAACAATGAAGCAATGTCATTGTTTACATATATGCACCAAGTGGTATGGCATGCAAATTCTTAGAGCAGAAATTAAGGGAGTCACAGGAAGAAATAGACAGCAAAACTATAATAATGGGAGACCTCAACCTCCCCCTGTCTGAACTTGATAAATCTAACCTCAAAATAAATAAGAAAGAAGATAAGGAGGTGAACAGAATTTTAAAAAGGCAGATATGATAGACCTCTGGAGAAAACTGAATGGGGATAAAAAGGAATATACTTTCTTCTCAGCGGTACATGGCACATACTCAAAAATTGACCATGTACTAGGGCATAAAAGCCTCACAATCCAGTGCAGAAAGGCAGAAGTAGTCAAGGCATACTTTTCAGATCATGATGCAATAAAAATTATTTGTAACAAAGAACCGTGGAAAAATAAGCTAAAGAGTAATTGGAAACTAAATAATCTAATTCTAAAGAATGAGTGGGCCAAAGAACAAATCAGAGAAACAATTAATAACTTCATTCAAGAGAATGACAATGATGAGACAATGTAACAACACTTATGGGATGCAGCAAAAGCAGTTCTTAAGGGAAGTTTTATATCTCTAAATGCTTACATGAATAAAATAGAAAAAAAGGAGATCAATGAATTGGGCATGCAACTGAAAAAGCTAGAAAAAGAACAAATTGAAAATCCCCGATTAAATACCAAATTAGAAATACTGATAATCAAAGGAGAGATTAATAAAATTGAAACCAAGAAGACTATTGAGTTAATAAATAAAACAACGAGCTGGTTTTACAAAAAAAACAATAAAACTGATAAACCCTTGGTCAATTCGATTAAAAAAAAGAAAGAAGAAAACCAAATTACCAGTATCAAAAATGAAAGTGAATTCACCTCTAATGAAGAGGAAATCAAAACAATAATTAGGAATTATTTTGCCCAATTATATGCCCATAAATTTGACAACCTTAGGGATATAGGTGAATATCTACAAAAACATAAATTGCCCAGGTAAACAGAAGAGGAAGTAAAATTTCTAAATAACCACATTTCAGAAAAAGAAATTGAGCAAGCCATCAATGAACTCCCTAGGAAAAAATCTCCAGGTCCAGATGGTTTTACATGTGAATTCTATCAAACATTTAAAGAACAATTAATTCCTATACTTTATAGACTATCTGGGAAAATAGGTAAAGAAGGAGTCCTACCAAATTCTTTTTATGACACAAATATGGTACTAATACCCAAACCAGGTAGAGTCATAGCAGAGAAAGAAAATTATAGACCATTTTCCCTAATGAATATTGATAGAAAAATATTAAATAAAATATTAGCAAAAAGATTGCAGCAACTTATCATGAGAATAATACACTATGACCAGGTAGGATTAATTACAGGAATGCAAGGCTGGTTCAATATTAGGAAAATTATCAGCATAATTGATCATATCAACAACAAAACTAGCAGAAACCATATGATCATCTCAATAGATGCAGAAAAAGCCTTTGACGGAATACAACACCCATTCCTATTAAAAACACTAGAAAGCATAGGAATAAATGGAGTCTTCCTTAAAATTATAAATAGCATCTACCTAAAACCATCAACAAGCATTATTTGTAATGGGGATAAGCTCGATACATTCCCAATAATATCAGGGGTGAAACAAGGATCACCCCCACTATTCAATTTGGTACTAGAAACGTTAGCTGTAGCAATAAGAAAAGAAAAAGAAAAAGAAATTGAAGGAATTAGAACAGGCAAAGAAGAAACTAAATTATCACTTTTTGCAGATGATATGATGATTTACTTAGAGAATCAAGTAAAAAACTGTTTGAAATAACAAACAACTTTAGCAAAGTTGGAGGATATAAAATAAACCCACATAAATCCTCAGCATTCCTATACATTACTAACAAAGCCCAGCAGCAAGAGATAGAAAGAGAAATTCCATTCAAAGTTATGGTAGACACTATAAAATATTTTGGGAGTCTATCTGCCAAGACAAACCCAGGTCCTATATGAACATAATTATGAAGCACTTTTCACACAAATAAAGTTAGATCTAAATAAATGGAAAAATATCAGTTGCTCATGGTTAAGCTGAGCTAATATAATAAAAATGACAATTTTACCTAAATTAATCTATGTATTCAGTGCCATACCAATTGAACTACCAAAAAAATAATTTTACAGAGTTGGATAAAATAATAACAAAATTCATCTGGAAGAACAAGAGGTCTAGAATATCTAGGGTATTAATGAAAAGAAATGCTAGGGAAGGTGGCCTAGCCATACGAGATATTAAACTGAACTATAAAGCAGCAGTCATCAAAACTACCTGGTACTGGCTAAGAAACAGAGTTGTGGATCAGTGGAATAAGACAGGTGCACAAGATGGAGAAGTCAATGACTATAGCAATGCACTCTTTGATGAACCCAAAGAGGCCAACTTCTGGGCTAAGAATTCACTATTTCACAAAAACTGCTGGGGAAATTGGAAAATGATAGGGCAGAAGCTGGGAATAGACCAATATCTTATACCATATACCAAAATAAAGTCAAAATGGGTTCATGGGTAAGGAATAAAGGCTGATGCCATAGCAATTTGGGAGAACAAGGGATAGTTTACCTATCAGATTTATGGAAAAGAAAAGAATTCATGACCCAACAAGAGACAGAGAGCATTACAAAATGCAAAAATGGATAATTTTGATTATGTTAAATTGAAATGTTTTTGTACAAAAAAAGTCAATGCAACAAAGATTAAGAGGGAAGCAGAAAATTGGGAGAAAAATCTTTACAACCAGTGTCTTTGATAAAGGCCTCATCTCTAAAATATACAGGGTACTGAGGCAAATTTATAGGAATACAAGTCATTCCCCAATTGAGAAATAGTCAAAGGATATGAACAGGCAGTTTTTAGAGGAAGAAATTAAAGACATCTACAGGCATATGAAAAAATACTCAAAATCACTACTGATTAGAGAAATGCAAATCAAAACAACTCTTAGGTACCACATATCTCCTGTCAGATTGGTTAAAATGACAAAACAGGAAAATGATAACTGCTGGAGAGGATGTGGGAAAATTGGAACATTGTTACATTGTTGGTGGAATTGTGAACAGATCCAGCCATCCTGGAGAGCAATTTGGGACTATGCCCAAAGGGCTCTAAAAATATTCATACCCTTGACCCAGCAATACCACTTCTAGGGTTGTATCCCAAAGAGATCACACAAGTGGGAAAAGGACCCATATGTACAAAAATATTTATAGCAGCTCTTTTTGTAGTAGCAAACAATTAGAATCAAGGGGATGCCCATCAATTGGGGAATGGCTGAACAAGTTGTGGTATATGAAAGTAATGGAATACTATTGTGCGATAAGAAATGGGAATGATATGGACTTAATAATAACCTGGAAAAACCTACATGATATAATGCTGAGCGAGTGGAGCAGAACCAGGAGAACATTATACACAAACACAGACATATTGATTCTGTGATGATTAATCATGACAGACTTTGCTCTTCTCAGCACTACAAGGTGCAAAGACAACTCCAAAGGACTCACGATGGAGAATGCTATCTACATCCAGAGAAAGAACTATGGAGTATGAATGCAGATTGAGGCACACTTTATGTTTGCCCTTTTTTTCCTTTTGTTTTTGTTTGGGGGGGGTTGGTTCTGTTTCTTCTTTCTCATGATCCATTCCATTGTCATGATTCTTCTTAACAACTTGACTATTGTGGAAATAAGTTCAATGTGAAGTTACATGTAGAAGATAGATTCCATTCTGTATTGGGGAGGTAGGGGGGAGAAGAAAATCTGGAACTCAAAATTATGTAGAACCAAGTGTTGTAAACTAAAAATAAAAAATCTAAAAAAAAAGATGGATTGGTAAGAATACACAAAAGAACTACCCAAAAATGATCGTAACATCAACAATGACCATGGCGGTGTGATTACTGAATTACAGCCAGAAATCCTAGAGAATGAAGTGGGCCTTAGGAAGCATTGTTAACAATCAGGTTAGTAGAGGCAATGAATTTCCAGCTGAGCAATTTAAAATCTGAAAAGATGATGTTAAAGTGCTGTATTCAATATACCAACCAATTTGGAAAACTCAACAATGACCACTGGATTAGAAAAGATCAGTTTGTGTCCCAATCTTAAATAAGGGCAATGCCAAGCAATGTTCAAATTACTGAGCAATTAAGCCCATTTCACATGCCAGGAAGGTTATGCTTAAGTTTCTGCAAAATTCAACAAGATGTGATCCAAGAATTACCAGAAGAACAGGCTGGTTTTTGAAGAGGCAGAGGAACTAGAAACTAAATTGCAAACATTTATCAGATTATGGAGAAAGTGAGGGATTTCCAGAAAAACATCTATTTCTGCTTCATTGGCTATACTAAAGCCTCTGACTATGTGGACCACTGAAAAATATGGCAAGTCCTCAAAGGTATGGGAGTACCAAATAATTTTATTTGTCTCCTGAGGAACCTGTATGCAGGCCAAGAAACAACAGTTAGAACCAAACATGAAACAATTGATTGGCTTAAGATCGGAAAAGAAGTATGACAAGGCTGTATATTGTCACCTTATTTATTTAACTTATATACAAAGTACATCATGCAAAATGCCAGGCTAGATGAATCAAAAGCTGGAATGAAAGTTGCTAAGAGAAATATCAACAATCTCAGATATTCAGACAATACCAATCTGATGGCAAAAAGTGAAGAGGAATTAAGAAACCTCTTGATGAAGGTAAAAGAGGAGAGTGTAAAAGCTGACTTTAAGCTTAATGTCAAAAAAAAACTCAGATCTTGGCAACTGGTCCCACAACTTTTTGGTAAATAGAAAGAGAAGAAATGCAAGCAATGTCAGTTTTTATATTCACGGGCCCAAAGATCACTGGACACAGCGACTGCAGGCATGAAATTAAAAGACTTTTGTTCCTTGGGAGGAAAGCTATAGCAAATCTAGACTGCATAATAAAAATTAGAGACATCACTTTGCCCACAAAGGTCTGTATGGTCAAAGCTGTGGTTTTTTCAGCAGCCATGTATGGCTGTAAGAGTTACACTACAAGGAAAGCTCAGGACCTCAGTATCAATGCTTTCAAATTGTGGTGCTGGAGAAGATTTTTTAGGTGCCCTTGAACAGCAAGGAAATCAAATGGGTCAACACTTAAATTAACTCAGGCTACTCACTGGGCAGTAAAATACTGAACCTGAAGCTTAAATATTTTAGTCACATAAATGAAAAGTCAGGACTCATTTGGAAAGATGCTGACACTGGGAAAGATTGAAGACAAAAGGAAAAGGGGACAGTAGAGGATGAGAAAGATAGAGTCATGGGAAAAAATGAACATGAAATTGGACAGGCTGGGGGAAATGGTGGAGGACAGAAGGTCCTAGTGTGCCTTGGTGATGAATAAAGAAATAGAGAATTTAAATAATCTGATAATAGAAAAAAAATTTGAGCAAGATATAAAGGGACCCTAAAATTAAAAACAAGATAAATTTACAAATTCTGTCAAACATTCAAGATGAATTATTTTAATCTTATATAAACTACAAAATTAGAAAAGAATCTTGTACTAAATTCCTTCTATGATACAAATATGATCTTGATAATAATATCAGGCAAATAAAGCCTAAAAAAACCTAGACCAATATCCTTAGTGAAAATTAAAGATACAAAAATATTAAAGACACAAAATATTAAAGAGAATGTTATCAAATAAGCTACAGGCACATATTTAGAAAGACTATGAACCAAGTTGGGCTCATATTAAAGATACGAGGATGGCTCAATATTAATAAACTACAAGCATAACAGACTATATAAGAAATTTAATAAAAATCACATGATTATATCAATACATGTAGAAAATTGTAGGGGGGGTTCTGCAAAATACAACACTCATTTCTGCTATAAAAACATTAAAAAGCATAAGCATTAATGGATCTTTCCTTAATATGATAAATACTATGTATCTAAAACCAAGAACCAACATTATTTGCTTTAGAGAAATACTAGAGACCTTTCCAACAAGATCATGGTTAAAGCATAGATGTCCACTATCACCATTTGTTTGATAAAGTCCTAGAAAATTAGTTATTGTAATAAAAGGAGAAATGGAAGTTGAACCAATAAGCATAAGCCAAAAGGAAACACAATGATTATTTTTGAAGATGATATGATGGTCTACTTGGAGAACTGTAGAGATTCAACTAAAATTAATTGAAACAACAACCTAATCAAAGACTAAGAAATAAAATGTAATTGTATCAATCCCCATCATTTCCGCATATTACCTATAAAAGCCAGCTGGAATAAATAGAAAGAAAATTCTGCTTATATTAACTACAGAATGTATAAGATGTGTGATAATTTATCTACCAAGACAAGAAATGAATACGTCTAGAAAACATGCTTTCCTGAAATAAAGAAAAGCCTAAATAATAGGAGAGATAGTCATTGCTCAGGTTTTGGCTTTGCAAATATAATAATACTTTCAATTCTACCTAAATTTATTTACTTATTCAGTTGCATAACAACCCAACTCCCAAAAAGTTAATTTCTTAGAGTAGAAGAGGAAAAAAAATTCATCTGAAGGAAAAAGAATTGGTCAAGAACCTCTAGGAAATAATGGAAGAACTGTAACGTAAGGATGAGATGTCTAACTGTAACACTACATTTTGTAGTGGTTATAAATAGAAAAGTTGATTAATGGAACAGTTTAGGTACACAAGATGTAGAAGCCAGTGAACGTAGTAGCAACATATTTGATAAATCCAAAGAATCTAACTACAGCAGTAAGGACTCACCATTGGGTGAATCTTCTGGGAAAACTGGAAAGTAGTTTGACAAAATTTGGTTCATATATCAAAATGAAAATCAAATTGATATGTGATCCAAATCATAATACAAACTGATATATGATCTAGATAATAAAATTAAAGGACCAAGAAAGGAGATACCTTTCATAAATATGCATAGTGGAAGACTTCTTGACCAAATGAGGGTAAAAAATCACAGAAGACAGAATGGACCTTTAGGATTACCGAAAATTAAATATTTTTTAGCACAATCAGTTAAAATAAGAAAAGAAAGGTTTAACTAGGAAATATTCTCCATAAGTTTCTCTGATAAAGATCAGATATTCAAGACATTGTAACTGATTCAAATAAAACAATATTCATGATAGGTCACCTTTTTGCATCATAATGTTTACAAAGTTCCTTTCATATATTTTCTCATTTGATCCCTACAATAATATTATGAAGTGGGTGCTGTTATTCTCACTTGGCAGATAAGAAACCTGATGATTTAAGCTGTTAAAAGAATTTGACTAGATTTGCATGACTAGTAAGTATATATAAGAACAAAAGCCATTCCCCACTACATAAAAAGTAAAAAAAAATTAACTGACAATTCTCAAAAGAACAAAAGCAATCTCTCAACAGCCATACGAAAAATTGATCCAAATCACAAATAATAAGAAAAATGCAAATTAAGGCAACTATGAGTTTTCATCTCACACCCATCTGATTGTCAAAGACAGCAAAAAAGAAAAACAAAAATTGCTATAGAGCTAAGGTGTCAACCATTCTGGCCCAAACCAGATTAAAATGTAATTGGGAAATATTTAACAACAAAAAATAGAACACAGAAAAATATTTTCTAAGTCACTATCCACCCTGAAGGGATACTTATATATGGTTTACTGATCCCATTTCTATTTAAGTTTGATACCACTACCGTAGAGCACTTGGGAGCTCAATCACACTAATGCACTGTTGGTGTCACTGTGAAGTGGTTCAATCACTATGGAAAGGATTTGGAAATATACCCTCCAAATTCACTAAACTGAACATACCCTTTGACACATGGTACCCCAAAAGACTTGTTCAAACTGATGCATGGTAAAACATACACAATCAGTAGAACGATTTATACCACTGCTTGCAATATTTTAAATCATATCTATCCAATATGCAGCTGCAGGTCCCCCTCGGTGCGATTTGTGCCACCCACCTACAAGCATAGAAATTTACATAAATGCTTTAGTAAACGAAGCCAAGCTACCTCAGAGCTCTCACTAAATTGGCAAATCAAAATATATTGTCTATTGTTTCAATAAAAACCTAAGGTTGGACAGCCCTGATTTAAACAACTTAACAACTATGATTAACACCAAACAAGAACAACAGTGGATAAAGAATGCGCCAAGCTTCCTCCTCTTGACAGAAAACTGATGGACTAGAATCACAGACTTCCAAATCCATTTTCAGCCATCACTAATCTGTGAAATTTGTTTTGTTTGACCAGGCTTATTTGTTACATGGAAGGTCATTATTTTGGGGGAAGAGGGAGATATAGGGTGACTGAGGGGGATTAGTAATAGATAATGATGCCCCAAAAAGAAGAAAAAGAAAAGAGGAAGACTGAAATATCTTTGAAAAGTGCACAAAAAAGCAAAAAGAAGTTAAAGGAAGACAGAGAAGTCGGACAACTGTGAAAATACTGTCCCAAGTTGCTCACCAACTGTTGAATTTTTTGCATTCTTAAAGAAATAGAACAAATTATCGGAAATACAGATTCCTGGTTTCATTTGCAATCCTCTTTTTGTGGTTGGCTTTGGATGGGGAGATTGCCACATACATTGTTCGTGAAGTTCAAGATGATAAAAATCCAAATTCAAAGCATATTTAAAAAAGAAATGTTCACAAGATCATCAGCCTTGTTCATTGATGTCTCCTCATCAAGTCATTTCATTAACACCAACTTTTTTATCTGTCAATTGGATGGAAGGAAGAATTGAATTGGTGATCTCTGAAGTCCCTTCAAGCTGTAAATCTATCATCTCTAGGACGTTCCCTAAGAAACATTAAAGAGAAAGAAGTGTTATTTTACATTGACCGTCTGGTATGATCATTCCCTGTTGTTGCTTCCCAGAGTTTTGTTGCCTTTTCATATTGTGGCACTTCCTGATGTCTTGCCCACTTTTTTCTTTCAATTCTGGGCAGGGCAGTGCTGATAGTGGATATTAAGTATTTGGATATTAGAATGCTATGTCCTCCATATGACTCAGTTGTCATCCAGTTGACCATTAATTCTTTTGATTTGGGTCAGCAGGAATCAGTCCCCTTCAGCCTCATCACCCTGAGAGAAAAATGTAAGTTGTTGATTTGAGTTCAGATCACAGTTCCCACAGCTGAGGACTGGAATCTGGATGCCTGATGAGCCAGCTTACTGAAGGATAAACCACCTGGGTTTGGACAGCTAGCCAGTTTTCCCTCATCTTCCATTAATAACGGACATAATAGCTCACTAAGCTCTTTACCAATGAGCATCCATGAAATTTTGGTAATTTCAAAGAAATGATGATGCTGCTGGTAAAAAAAAAAGTCTTTTCATTCCTTGTTTGTCAAATCTATCTACTTTAAATAAAGAGAACTGCATGAGTGTAGGAATATTCAAAATTGTGTGTTAAGGGTTGTAGTGTCTATAAGAACCAGTCTTATTTGCTCCTTAGAAAATCATGGAGACATGAACCACTTCCAGAGAAAACCAATCTAGGGCCTTTCCTCAACACCCTGACCACCCTTCTGCCCCCACCCCCTTTATCTCATGCCACACAAAGATTTTCTGGTTTTTGTTTCTTCCTTCTTTCATTGTTTCCTTCCTTTCCACCTTCCTTCCTTCCTTTCTTTCTTCTTTCTTTCCTTTCCTTCTTTCTTTCTGTCTTTCTTTCTTCCTCTTTTTTCTTTCTTTCCTTCTATCTGCCTTTCTTTTTTCTCTTTTTCTTTCTTTCTTTCCTTCTTCCTTCCTTTCTTCCTATCTGACTTTCTTTCTTTCTTCTTTTCTTTCTTCCTTTGTTTCTTTCTTTCCTTTCTTTCCTTTCCTTCTTTCTTTTTTCTTTCTTACCTTGTTTCTTTCTCTCTTTCTTTCTTTCTTTCTCTCTTTCCTTCCTTCCTCCTTTTTTTCATTCTCTCTTTGTTTCTTTCTTTCTTTCTTCTTTTATTCTTTTCCTCACCACTGGACTACTGCAATACCCATCTGCTTGATCTCCCTGCCTCAAGACATTCCCTACTCCAGGCCATCCTCCACTCAACTATCATAATGATCTCCGTCAAGTCATATCTCCAACTCTCTACTGGACATGTCTCATAGACATCTTTTGAGTCTCCTTTTCCAATTGGTTGATTTTGCCTCTCAGTGTGTCCTTTTCTCTCTCTAGATTCTGAATCTCTGTAGCCATTTCACCAATCTTATTCTTTAGGGACTTGATTTCATCAGTGGATTTTTTTTCCATTTTTTCCATATTTTCTTTTAGCTCCCTAATTTGATTTTTAAAATCGTCCTTTAGCTCTTCCAGCAGTGCTTTTTGGGCTGGAGACCAGTTCATATTACCTTTTGAGGTATCTGATGTATCTACAGTATCGTTACTTACCTCTTCCATATTGGTATTTTGATCCTACCTGTCTCCATAAAAATAATCTATTGTCCTCGGTTTCTTTGTGTTCTTCTTCATGTTGGTTTGCCTTTTGCTGGCTTTACAACGAATTTCTACATTTGGGCCTCAGGGCTTTCTGTCCCAGCTTTCTTATTCTGGGGGTTGTGAGTCCAGAATTATAACCTTCAGTTTCCTGAGGTGTGTGTGTGTGTGGGGGGGTGTCTGGCTCCCTGGCGTCTCACTCCCTGTGGGTGCTCTCCAGCACTTGCTTTTCAGCAATGGTCTCAGCTGTTTGTTGTTTGAGCTGATGTCTGGCACTTCCCCTGGGGGAGCAAGGTTACGTCTGGGCTCCTGGTGTTGACCGCTGCTGACTCTGCCCCTATGGGACTAATGAACTTCTACTATTTGACCACTGAAGCCCCACTATTTTCTGCTCAGTTCCAGCGTTCTTTTTTTTCCCGAGGAATTCTCTGGGTGGGGAGGGGAGGGATTAGAGCTGTTTACCTGAACATTGAGCCTCCCAGAAGTTCAAGAAGTCGCGTTACATACGTTTGGGCTGCAAGCCTCGGTAGTCAATGTTTTCACGGCCAGTGGTGTTGCGCTGC
Organism: Trichosurus vulpecula; assembly: GCF_011100635.1. NCBI lineage: Eukaryota > Metazoa > Chordata > Mammalia > Diprotodontia > Phalangeridae > Trichosurus > Trichosurus vulpecula. The sequence goes on along the minus strand of NC_050575.1, from coordinate 24,185,843 downwards.
CTCTCGTCACTTCCACAGACTGCCGTCCTATGTTGGGAGGCCTGGGTATCTCCGCCGGTTTTGGGTGCCCAGCTTTCTCCCAGCCCGTCTCCCACATGAATTTCCCAGCCAGCCGCTTCCGCCTTGGTCTGGAGCAGCTCCGCACAGAGCACTCTCCGAGCCTACAGGTTCGTGCCTCCGGCCTTTCAGACTCTCCCGGCTCGGAAATTTGCCCCACGCAGACTGCTCGCAGCTTCTGACTCTCTCAAATCTGCTCAAATTCACTTTTTTACAGGAATCTGACAGACCTTGTGAGAGAGCTCCGGTAAGACACTGCCTTCATGCGGCCATCTTGGCTCCGCACCCTGTCTCATGGACATCTTAAGATCAAATGATTAAAAATGAATTTACTTTTACCCCCAAACTCTTCTCTTTTCCCAAATTACTACTGAAGGAATCATAATTCTCCCAGTTGCCCAAATTTGCAGCCTAAGCATCACCCTCTATTGCTCATTCTCCACCCCTCTCTCCAACCATATTCTATGTGTTGCCAAATCCTGTCAATTCTACCTTTGCAACATCTCTGGTGTATACCTTCTTCTCTACTCTGATGCTGCTACTACCATTCTGATGCAGGCCTCATTCCCTTAGTCCTGGACAATATCCTCTTGGTTGGTCTCTGCCTCCAGCCACTCTCCACTCCAAGCAATCCTCGTTTCACCTATCATAGTGTTCTTCCTAAAATGCAAATCTGCCCTTTTCTGTCCAGGCTCAAATATCAATTCCTCTGTTTAGCTTTTAAAGCCCTTCGTAGCCTGGCCCCTTCCAATCTTTCCATTCTTCTTATACCTTCTTCCTCTTCATGTACTTTATAGGCCAGTAACACTGGACTCCTTGTTGTTTCTCACCCAAGAATTCTATCTCTTGACTTTCTATATAAAGTCTTACCTGCACATGGTTGTTTGCCTGTTGTCTCCATTAGATTATCAGCTCCTTGAGCACAGGGACTTTCCTCCCTTTCTATGGCTAGCACTTAGCACAATGCCTGACATATAGCAGGCACTTAAGAAATGTTTGTTGACTTGACTTGACTCAAACTCAAAATGTCCCAAGCCAAACATTTTATTTTCCCTGAAGCCTGACTCAGAGACAGAGAGAGATAAGTTGAACACAAAGAAACAAATATAGTAGCATTGTTAGATAAGCACAATGACCCTTGTTACTGGGGAAGGACTCATACCATTTGACAAAAATTTCTTTTAAAGTGTACATCAGTCTGAACAAACCTTTATACCATATGGCAAAATTAGCTCTAAATGAACAAATATATATATATATATATATATATATATATATATATATATATATATATATATATACACATACATACATACATACATACATACATATATGTATGTATGCATAAAAAATCCACATCACAAAAATTCTAAATTATAGGAGCAAGGAAAAAAATTACCTTTTATAAGTATGGATAGGTGAAGAGTTCATGACTAAATTAGAGACAGAAAGACAGAAGGAAAATGAACAATTTTGCTTATATAAAATTTTAAATTTTTTACACAAACAAATCTAATGTAGTTAGAAGAGAAATAGGTAAATGGGAAGAATCTTTGCAGCAGATTCTCTCATGGAGGTCTAATACTTAAGATACATAACCACTCCTCAATAACTGAAATGTGCAACCATTCTAGCATGCAATGTGGAATTATATCCAAAAAGTTGCTAAAATTTTCATACCTAGGATCCAACAATACCACTATTATAAAAAGAAAGATGATGTGTACAAAAATATATATATATATATATATAATATATGCATATATATATAGCAGTTCTGTCATAGCTAAATATTGGAACTAAAGGCCTGTTCTCCTTTTGGGAAATGGTTATGCAAAATGTGGTATAGGAATGAATAAAATTATTGTGCCATCAAAGATGGAAAAATGAACAGTTTCTGAGGAAATTGGAAGGACTTCTGAGAACTGATGTAGAGCCAAGTGAGCAGAAATATGAGAAAAATTGGTAAAATGACAGCAGTGTTGCTACAACATTGTAGCAAAAATAAAAAATTTAAAAACCTTAATCAATATGGTTAGCACCATAATTTCAAAGAGCTCATAAAGAAATATATTGCTTACCTGCTGACACAAAAGTGTTTAATTTAACATGCAGAGAGAAATATTTTCAGACACAAAAAAATGTGGAGATTTGTTTTAATCAAATATACATACTTCTGCTGAATGTTTTCTTTTTATCACCTATCTATCACCTCCCCCTCACCCCATATTTGTGCAGTGGAATTCAAAAGCAAACACAAGGCAACTTCAGAGAAGGAAAGAAGCTGGAAAGGGCTTCAGTGTGTGTGTGTGTGTGTGTGTGTGTGTGTGTGTGTGTGTGTGTGTGTGCATGTTTGAAGGAGGCAGTGTTTCTCCTTCTGCCTTGGTGCCAATGGGACATGTAGGACTGACTGCGTGTTTATGAGCCTCAGGGTTTTCTATAGTGCCAGTTAGGGAGCCACATCCTTCTTTGCTCAACAAAATCCTCCCTTACTCCCTGCACAGCTGCCAGCAGTATGTGGCCACACACCCAGATATCTCTGTTCCTGATGGATCTGCCCATTTCTCACCAGGGCAAGGACTTCAGGGATATTTACAGCTGACAGAGTGAATCATTGGTTTGACATTATGCACTTACAACCTATGAAGATATATTAGAACCCATTCCTTATGATCTGGTCTGCACAGGCTCCTTCTGAGGAGCTCCATATTAGGACCCAAAGCTCTGCCACCATCAGGGCTCCACAAGGACAGTGAAGTAGGCTGTGATGGTGAGCTGCTGAGCTCTGGTCTGTGCAAAAAGGATTGATCTCTGTCTAACTGTCCCCTTCTGCTGATTCTCCTTCTGGGGCAGTCTTTCCCAAAGTGCCTCCGTTGGTGGAAGAATGGGTCACAGGCACTACAACGCAGTGAAAAGAACACTAGACCCAAATTCAAAGATCTCGAAACAGAACTCGTTACTTTCCCCCTCCCCAAGGCCACCCTGGTACAGAACTTTCCTATTTCTGCCAAAAGCACCACTAGCCTTCCAGTCACCTGAGGTTCAAAGTCTTAGAGTCACCCTTGATTCCTTACTCTACCTCACTTCACAGATCTAATCAACCACCATGTGTCATTCCTCCACCACATGTCTAACATCCACCTCTTTCTCTTTACTTACACAACCACCACTCCAGCTCAGGTTCTTATCGTGTTTGTCTAGACTACTGTTACAGTTTCCTAACTGGTCTGCCTAACACCTAACTGATCTCTTTCCTCTCTCTTTCCACCTCCACACAATTGCCAAGGTGAGCAGGTCATACCACATCATTCCTCTGATGAATTCTAGTGGCTCCCTGTTGACCCTAGAATCAAATACAATTCCCTACTCTCTGTAGTTTTTCTAAGTTACTCCGTTTCATATAGTCATTGGTCCAGATAAATTGTCCTACACCTCACACACAGCATTCTTTCTCCAGCTTCTAGCCACTGACTATTCTCCTTTTCTAGAATATACTCCCTCCTTATCTCTGCTGCTTAGAATCTTGGCTTCCTTTAAATCTTGGCCCAAATGCTATATCTGTAAGAGCCTTTTCTGACTGATAATGGCTCTGCCCCCAAATTGCCTTGTATTATTTTGGATGTGTTGTTATTGAGTTGTTTTAATCATGTCTGACTCTCTGTGACCTCATTTGCAGTTTTCTTGGCAAAGATACTGGAGTGGTTTGTCATTTCATCCTCTGGCTCATTAAACAGATGAAGAACAGAGGCAAACAGGGTTATGTGACTTGCCACAGCTAGCAAGTGTCTGAGGCCAGATTTGAACTCCTGAACAGCCCTAACTCCAGGGCTAGGGCTCTGTCCACTGCCCTATCTAGCTGCCCCTATATTGTGTGTGTCTGTGTTCCTCCTCTAACACAATGTAACTCCTTTAAGGCAAGGCTTCATTCTTTTTGCATTTGTATTGCCAACACTTAGCATAGTACTTGGCACATAGTAGGCACTTAATACATGCTTGTTGATTTGAGGCTATTGAGTTGATTAAGTGCTTGTTGAGTTTGACCTGAGCTCAAATCCTAGATCTGCGATTTATTGCCTTTGTAAGTCCCTTTCTCTGGCTTCTAGTTTTCTAGTCTAAGAATGAGACGAAAAAGCAGCAAAAATTTCTAAAGAATACAGCACCTCAGGACATTCAGCCAGGTGACTGCTGTGGAGTGAGCGTGGAATGACCAATAGTTACCATCTTCATCTTTTCTCTGATCTGCTGCACTGACTTGAGAATCCCATCCTGTGACCAGCTAGGGGTCTGAGCCCTAGTAACGGACCACATGGAAAAGCAAAATTGATCAACATCATCATTACAGAGTTGAGCCAAACCAAGATTTCTTACACTTGGGACAAATTTAGTTGAAAAGAGGGAGGATCAGGGATCTATGGTGTGGGCTCTGATTTATAAGCCAAACACCAACTCTAACCTTACTCTCTAATGGAGACTGTCATAATATGAATCTGGACAGCAAGCTATTGATCATTTTTAAACATTAGGAAAGGACTATTACTGCTTACAGGACTCCATAGGAAATTCCCATGGGGAGGGGTAGCATTTCCTGGGACATGATCCCATTGCCTTGTTCTATTGGCTCTATCCTAATGGCATCATTGTTGTATGCCTGTGAAACCTAGACAGTAGACCAGCACCACCCCAGAAAACTGAACTTCTTTCATTTGGATTGTCTTAGGAAGATTCTGAAGATCACCCACTAACATAAGGTACCAGACACGGAGGTCCTCTCTTGAGTAGAACTGCCAAGCATTCAAACCCTACTGCAGAGAGCACAACTCTGATGGGCTGGCCACATTGTTCCAATGCCCAACCTGTGTTTGCCTAAATGACTATTTTTTGGAGAGCTCACAGAAGGCAGGTGGTCACATGGTGGTCAGAAGAGGTTATACAAGGACAGTCTCAAGGTCTCTCTAAAGAACTTTGGTGTTGATTTTGAGACATGGGAGGCACTGACACAGGATTATCCAGCATGATGCACCTGCATCAAAGAAGATGCTTTGCTCTAGGAGCAAAGCAGAATTGTGGCGGCTGAAAAGAAACATGACGTGCAAATTTAGAGACATCTCCTTCCCAAATGGTTATGCAGACTATTTTGTGCCCAACCTGTGTTAGAGACTTCTGAGCTCAATATGAGCTGGTCAGCCACAAGTGGATACACTGTACATTGACCCTCACATTGTGATGCCTTTTTGGCCTCTTGGAATGCAAAGGAAAACAACACCATTCTAGTGTTACCACAGGCTAAGAAACCTTTTTATACACTTAGTTGTTTTTATTTTTCTGCACAAAGAAAGGCTTCTTTTCATTGTGGAGTGTCCAGCTTATTCAGGGGCAGAGTTAACCCTAAATTACTTGAAACAGCCTAAAGGTTGCTGACTTTTCAGAATAGATTTGTTTTAGCTCTTCCATGTCTGTGGTTTGAAGGACTCATCGAGAGGTTCTTGAACATGGAAATAAATTCAATTTTGATCTTCCCAAAGCAGGCCAGCAGAAACAAGAAAGGAACACAGAGTGTCAGGAGGTCAGCAGGAAATGAAAGTGGGGAGGGAGACTGAGGAGCTTCAAGATACTATAGGAAAAATGGTGACAGGGCCAGCCAAGGCTAAGAGTAACATCAGTTATAGGAGCAATGTTACAACATAGAAATCCTGATGGAAACAGTAGCCAAAGAAGCTCAGGTGAAGGGAAGGTCCTAGTGTGGCTAGACTAGAGCAACCTGGATCCCCCTAATTGCTCTAGGAAGTAACCAGTGATGAGCATGGATTACCAATAGGTGTTTGATATCTCTCTCTCTCTCTCTCTCTCTCTCTCTCTCTCTCTCTCTCTCTCTCTCTCTCTCTCTCTGTCTCTGTCTCTCTCTCTCATTTGCTTTCTCGATATTAATATAGATATACACATACGTCATATGCAAAACAACTTATCATTCATCAGTAGCTTCTCAAAGAAGGCAGGATGTTATTTTGCCAGAGAATTAGCTGTAAGTGTGTTCTTTGTACAACCACAGCACTTAAATACCTATCTTCATTGAAGTTGTAGTTTGTGGCAGATTTAAAATTGGGATCATATTTTAAAACAGTAAAAGGATTAATAAAACAAACTATTTACAAATCAGTGTTTCCTAAGACTCTTTACAATAATCAGTATCTTTCTTGTCTGGTGATTACCAGACTTTTTTTGAGATTTAAGACCAACATAAACTGCATATGAAGAAATGGCAAAAAATCACAGATTGAGAACCCCTTAAGACTTGGTGGAGTGGTATAATTGACAGTGCACTGAAAGTGGGCTCAGAAAGGCCTAGGTTCAGATCCTGCCTCAGATATTTGCCAGCTGTGCGACTCTTGGCAAGTCACTTAACCCCTGGGAGGTAGGTGTAGTATAATCTCCAGTTTACAGATGTGCAACTTGGGTTGTTATGAGGAGGAAATGAAATGATATAAGCAAAGGGCTTTGTCATACTTAAAGTGCGATGCAAGTGTCAGCCACATTATTATTCTTATAATGGTGCTAAACTGAGCCAGCATCTTCAACTTTTACAAGAAATCTTGAGACTTTTCTCAAGAAAGGCAGAGCAAGACAGTAGAAAGATCATGAGAATGGAAATGAGAAGATGTGTGCTCAAATCCTAGCCCTCAAATCACAAAATCTAAGTGACCTTGGCTGAGTCCTTCTCATCTCTTTGGGCCCCCTGTTTTCTCATCAGTAAGTTGAGAAGGTTGGACTTAGCAGCACCTTCTGGTGTGGATATTCTGTGATCTTCTATAGGAATGTGCTTCTGTGAACTCAATTCAAAATTCACTCTAAGTCTTTAACAGACACTGTCTCTATGACATTTACTCCTTACTAAGTATTTGAAGTTGTTTTTATTGGTTATTCTCATTCTTCTCTGTTCGTTTGCCTGATTTGTCCTTACAGGGCTGAAATTTATATGAGTTACAGGAATAACATAAGTCAGAGAAACCTTGACAGGAACATTAACTAGAGAAGCTCAGGTGAAGGGACTAGAGAGCAACCTGGAGCCCACTAATTCCATTTGAACTAACCAATACTGAGCATGAGATGGTAAGAGAAGCTTTAAAAATCTCTCTGTCTCTCTACCTGTCTGTCTCTCTGTTTCTGTCTCTCTCTGGCTTGGTCTGTCTTTCTGCCTGCCTCTCCCTCTCCCTCTTTTTCTATCTCACTTTCCCTATTTCTCCCTCTCCTTCTTTCTCAGCATAGAAATAGTATGGTGATCCCAGTGTAACTTAAGATTGCAGCGCTCATGGGCTTATTGAGAGCAGGGGCTGCTTATACCTGGCTTTGTCTCCTCTGTGCTTGGCGTAGTAACAGGCAGTAGATGCTTAATAAATGTTTATTAACTGACTTCCCTGCCTGATTTCAGCTGACCAGGTGTATTAGTTCAGTGCTTGAGTGCTTTGAGAATGGCATAGCCCCTTGCTGCTCCCGATAAGGTAATATCCTCATTGACCACTAGACAGGAATTGTTGATGACTCAGTGGATATTTTAAAAGGATTGACCCACCTTTAGGTGCCTCTCTCTTTTTCTCATGTGGAGAGCATAGCAAGAACTTTCAAGACTCTTCTTGTAAGGGACGGCAGAGCACCCAGCTGCCATGTGGCAATAGAAACATGGCAGTTAAAGGATAAGTTCTGCCTAGGCAAGCTTGAGATGGGATCTCAGAGCCCCAGCAGACTCTTCCGGTTTTTTGTTTCTTTTCTAAGTATGGGTGACCAGACATCAATCTTAAGATGGAAGTTTCCAAGCTTGGAGGCAAACTTGTGAGCTCAAGAGGCCTGGAGCTACTGTGTCCATTAGTTGAAGCTAACTAGTGAGAGTGAAAGTTTCTGCATCAGAAAGATGACCTCTGACAAGAAGAGGTACCCAAGCTCAAGTCCTGACCTGCCAATGGAGAGGCACTTTGAGGGGATGTAACATTGGTGTATTGTTAATGTATTTTTGTTTAATTTGAAGATCTTCCCATCCATTAATAAGTCCATGTGCTCTGCTTAAGTCACATGGAAGGCTAAGTTACAGAAAGCCTATGGTGGGAGGAGCTTGGAGCAGGAAGCTGCAATTAGAGCAGTTAGTGCAATTAGAGCTGGAGGGAGAGAGAGAGTTGTGATGCCCTCTGACCCTGAAGAAGTGTATGTATACTCTGAAGTTAGAATTTTGCTTTGGGGCTCACTGATGGAAGAGTGTTCATGTGACGTAGCCAGACGAGACTCTGGGTAGCCATTAAGGAGCCTCCCGGCTTTGAAAAACCCAGATGTTGCTGTTTCTCTCTGGTGTTTATGTGTGTATTGCTTTTGGTCAGACAGTTGGAAACCCTGTCTGTTGATTTGTGTTAATTTCTGCTTGTAATTCCTGTTTGTGTTTTCTCTGAAGTTCAGGGTGCTGACCTTTACCCCTTATCTAAGTGAATGATATATGTATATTTAATTAAAATGAGATTGTAAACTCTTTTAAGTTGCTTTCCTTCAGAAAAACAGATCAAAAACCTGTGCTAGCAGCCCTTCTGTGTGCTGGTATTGTTGGTGTTACACCTCCACACCAGTTTCTAGTAACATTGGTGTTGCGGGGGATAGTATTGAACACTTGTTTATCTCAGAAACTTGGAAAAGCCCCAAGGATCAAAACAATCAATCAAATTCACAAAGTTTCAAGTGATAGCAAAATACATTGAAAAAAGAAATCCCTGTAGAGTATATCATGTGGTATCTTTCTCAAGGTTTTACCAAGAGCATAGAACATGGTATAATTCTTCATCGACAAAGATGAGATTATTTTCAGTGGGATAAAATGATTGCATCTCACTTTCAACACAAGAAATAATGGGGATATGGAAATTTACATCTTAAAAGTTGTTGGAATCTCAAGGTGAAGTTTAACAATGCCTATTCAGAAGTTCCAAAAACTGTTTCTATTTTGAAGAGACTTAACTCTTAACCTTCTGCAAGAATCTAATAGTGGTTACCAGTTTTTACTAAAGCCTATTTTAAATTCTGTTAATGTGTGCTTGCAAATGTTTATGTTTAGTCTTTCTCCCTCCCACTTCTTTATGTATTTAAAAATATTTTGAAATTAACAAACAATAAATGAAAAGACCATGGTGAATGCAATATCCTGTGTCATCGCCTCACCATGCAATTTTGGCTGGATATTTCCAAGAAAAAGTAACAAATAATCTCTGGGACTTGATTAGCAAAGTCTCAAGCTATGTTATCTTGGGTTTTTAACAACTTTCCAATAGCCTCTGGCCATATTAATTTGGCTTCGTAGTACCCAAGCGTATAAAAAGATGGCCACATGAAGTTGGGACCCTTCAGACTTAGGTAGTGTCCCAAGACCTGGTGAGTCACCAAACCTTGACTTGTTGATCAGAAGTACTTCCATATAGAAATAGGAGGTATGGTTTATGCATCAGGGCTGGAGTGTCCATGTGATTTCATTTTTATGTTATGCCTAAGGTAATCTCCTTTTAATTAACCATTGAACAACCTATCATTAGTGCCTTATTTTATTCCAACTAATAGAACACTGGCTTGACAGTAACAGACTTGCTCCATGATAATATAGAAGAAACTGTGAATCTCCATTACACAGAGCTTATTTTCTTTGAAAGGATTAAAATAAATTCAACATGCAACTTTCAAAGCTGTTCTGATTTCCTGTGATTCCTTTTGGTCATTCTGTACTTTTCTGGACAGTTAAAAATGCATTGATGATCTGTTTTTGGCATCCCAAATCTGAAGCATGACTTTCCTCCATCCCTCCTACATTTGCCAGCCCAAACTGGGGAAAAAAGGAAAAAGAAAATTAAAACCCTTGTAACAAATATGCAGCCAAGAGAAATGAGCTCCCACATTGTGCATGCCCAAAAGCATATGCATAATTCTGCATTTTCAAATCCACCATCTCCCTGCCTGCATATTTCACCATGGTTACCGTGGATCTTTTTTCATGTCTGCATCTTTCATCACTGTTACCATGGATTATGGATCATGGCTAGTGTAGCATTGATTAGAGTATTTAAGTCTTTCAAAGTTATTTGTCTTTCCAGTTGTTGCTGTTGCGTAAATTGTTCTGTTGGTTTTGCTCACTTCCTTCTGCATCAGTTCATAGAAGTCTTCCCAGGTTTTTCTGAAGCTGTCTGTTTTGTCATTTTTTACTGTACAATAGTATTAAATTACATTGATATGTAATATAGTTTGTTCAGCCATTCCCCAGCTGATAGGGATCACATTAGTTTCCAGGCTTCTCCCAGGGGAATGGGTGGATGTGAACAATTTGTTCCAACAAGCCATGAAGGCAGAGGAAGCAGGCTTTGTGGAGCACTTAGAGCTTAGTTAGACATCAAAGGCACCAAAGTCATCTCCTGCATCCCAAGCCATTGCCAGTCATTTTTGACTTTTGTCTTGGCATTTTTCCCTACCTCAAAGTCCTAGGCAATGGGCAAGTGTACTGCTCACCTCTTGGAGTGAGGAAAGGGCTAAAATTGTCTGCTCCAAACCTAACCCTAGTCTTCTCCTCACTCCAGGAGGTGAGAAATACAGTCCTTTATAAATGCTGCTCAGACACCCAGGGGGATGCCAAATCCCACACTGCCGTTCAGTCAAGTGAGAAAACCCTATGGTTTCTGCTGTATGTGTATTGTGACTACAGCTGCCAATGTATCTGTACCTGCTGCTTCATCACTTGCCCATCACCCAGGACTTTGAGGTAGGTAAAAATGGCAAAATGATGTGAACCAGTGAAAAGGCTACAAGCCAAGATGAAAACGGAAGGAGAGGCAGTGCGCAACTTTGTGTTTGCAGATGATTGCACACTCAGTGCAGCCTCTGAGGCTGAGATGCAACAGAATACTGATTGATTCTTTCCTCCTTGTGCTAATTTTGGCATTACAACACCAAGAAAACAGAGGTTCTCCACCAGTCAGCACCACAATATCCAAACATGGAATCACTGGTTGCATATTGCAAATGAAGAGATTTTTGAATTCTATGGATAAGTTCACTTACCTTGGCAGTGCACTTTCTAGGGATGTACACATTGACAAGGAGGTTAACACACTCAATCCCAGAGCTAGCTCAGTGTTTGGGAGTCTCCAAGGGAAAGTGTGGGAAAGAAAAGGTATTAGGCTGCCTACATACTGAAGGTCTACAGAGCTGTTGTGCTGACCTCATTGTTTTATATTGTGAAACCTGGACAATGTGCCAGTACCATGCCAGGAAATTGAATCGTTTCCATTAGAATTTTCTTAGGAAGACCCTGAAGATCACCTGGCATACAGTACTGGTCACTGAGGTCCTCTCTTGAGCTGAACTGCCAAGTATTCAAACTTTACTGCAGAGAGCACAACTCTGATGCCATGTACCCCAAATGTAAAAGGTGCATTTGCCTAAAAGACTATTATATGGAGAACTCACACAAGACAAGTGTTCACATGGTGATCAGAAGAGGCAAAGTGAGGACAGTCTCAAAGTCTCTCACACTCTGTTATTGATTGTGAGACATGGGAGACAGACACAAGATCTTCCACCATGGCATGCCTACATCAAAGAAAGTGCTGTGCTCTATAAGTAAAGCAGAATTACAGTAGCTCAAAAGAAACATGAGATGCACAAATTTAGAGCTATCTCTGCTCCAAATGTTCATATGGACTATTTGTGTCTGACCTGTGGTAGAGCCTTCTGAGCTCATATTGGTCTGATGAGCTTCAGTCAGACACACCATACCTTGACTCCAGCATAGTAATACCATTTTGGTCCTCCCGCCAATTATTAGTGATTTGGAATAATTTTTTAAAAATATGGCTATTGATAATTTGCATTTTTTCCTTTAGAAATTGCCTTTTCAAGGAATCTTATTTAAAAAATGATACAGATATGCTTAATTTTATAATAGGTGTCAGCCTTTTAATAGATGTCACTTTTCCCTGAAAAACTGCATAATACAAATCACATTTGCAATTGTAGATATACTGGAGAAGTCTGATATTTAAAGAAATCTCACAATAAATGTTTCTGTGAAGGGAAAAAATTGCCTGTTCACATCCTTTAGTTATTTATTGGGGAATAGTGTGTGTGACAAATTATAAATCTCACCCATACCTGATTGATATTGCATATTGAATACCTTCCCAATTCCCCCTTTAGGGATACCCTAAACATGAACCAAAACCTAACCTGAAGTAAATCTTCTCTGGAGTGATAGAGTAGAGGTGTACCAAGCTGAAGAGTGTGAGGAACGGGAGCCAAACTCCTCTCAGTAGAGGCCAGGACCCGTCAAGCATTGAACCCAGTCTGGACCATGTGCATGAGTCCAGAGCAGAATGAATCCTTAGTGGACAGAGAGCAGGTACAGTGTCCTAGCCCCTTGGGCCGAGCAGGAGTGTTTACCCTTAGACAAACGAGGCTAATGTGGGGCCAGTGAGGTATTAGGGCTTCACTGGGTCAGGTTGCCCCCCAAAGACCTGATAAGTGAAATAAATAGCCCTCATCTTCCCTGCCTTTTTGCCAGTGTTGTAAGAAATAAATAAGAGAATGCACCTCGCAGTGCTTTGGAAATAATTAAGTCTCATGTCCCAAAAGTTTATCTTATCTTTATTTTATCCTCATATTGACTTAATGAAGTATATACACAGATTCTACTAACCCTTTAAGGCTGTACAATCCACACCTGTAAAATGACAGCAAGTGATTTGCCTGTAGTCTTCCAGCAGGTTAGTATCAGAGCAGAGGCTAGTGCCCAAGTCTTGTGGTTTCTAGCACAGGGTTTTCTATTTATTTAAAATAACTTCCTTCGTGGAAGGGGATTTCCTCAGCCTCCCTTGGGAATGGGAGAGGAGCAAAATCCAGAACTGACTACTGCATCATCTGTGCCTCTGGGAGGTTGCCCTGCCTTATGTCATTGCACAAAAATGTACAGTAGGCCTGGCTATGCAGGGGAATGCTGGACAGCACATTTCCTTCCTTACCTCACTTCTGCAGAGAGTAGTTGAGGATAGGTTGGTCTGTATTAAATTCTGTGAGATCACACTTGTTCTTGGACAGAGGCCAGACTAAGCAGTGGAATGGAAATGAGGGACGGTTTTTTCCCTTTTTCTTCCAGGATTTTCATTGATGGGCTTTGAGAGGAAGATTCTCCAACAAAGGATTCTGAAGTCCTTTTTTTGCACAAGTAAAGGCATTTTGGAGAGAAGTCATTGGAAATCCCCTGCATCTGACAAGTCTAAGGGAAAAGGGAGGACAGACTTTTCTCATAGCTCCTATCAGGCTGTGAGCTTCCTGAGAGCAAGGGTTGAGTCTTCTTTATCTGTTACAATAATCTAAGAGATATATTATCTCAGTCATAATAATATAGCTAGTGTTTATATAGTGCTTTAAGGTTTGCAAAGCGCCCAATAAACATCTCATTTTATTCTCAGGATAACTCTGCGTGGCAAATACCATTATTATCTCCATTTTACAGATGAAGCACTTGAGACAAATAGAGATTGTGATTTTTGCCACGGGCCACACAGCTAGCGGTTGTCTGAGGTTGGATTCAAACTTAGGTCTTCCTGACTCCAAGTCAATCTGCCTATCCACTGTGGCATCAAACTGCCTGAGTTTCGTTCATGTGAGTATTCCCCAGTGATGCACATTGCATCAATGGACCCAAATGATTTGTCCCTCCCAGTGCCTCTAGTCCATGTCCTCCCATAAATTTTCTAAAAGGGGTCCATCTCAAGTCCTGAGAGCCTTCCTTGGGTTCTTTTGACATCAAGTATATAATAGAGAAGCACATCAGGCTACTGGTGGTAAGCCACTCTGTACTTAATTATTCTGGAGCTCAGAAAGAAAGCAGTCTGTTGTCAGGGCTATGCTCAAAGCCTTTCCACCATAGTGGAAACTGCCAGAGCTTAAAGGTACTTGTCTCCCCATTGGAATATAAATGTCTTGGAAGTAGGGAGTGTTTCCTTCTTTGTAATAGTAGCTCTAGAACCTATCACACAGTAGGTATTTAAATAAGCACTTATTGATTGGTTGACTGAGATCTCAAGATTATCTCTAGGTCATGAAGAAGTATTAGAATAAAAATTTTTGGAGTATAATTTATTCATTTACCACCTCATAAATACACATTGATTGACCATATGCAAGCAAAACATAATTTTTTAAACTCATAAAGAAAAGGCCATGAATAAATAGAATATTTATCATTTATATATTAGGGCAGAACATCTTGTATAAATATAATATTAAAGCTTAATAAATAAATAAATAGATAAATAAATATTACATATAGATATAGATTACTCTTTCTGGTATAAAATAGACCCTCCCAAACCCCAATTTTCCCCAATGTAGGAAAACCTATTCTCCCAAGTTTTTGTAGAGATCCATGTAAACATAACAGAACCTGACCCCATTTAGGACCCTGGGAGCCCTTTGCAGCTGGGAGATCCTGTGGAATTGAAGCTAGCACCCCAGTTTCTTGCAAGATAGAAAACTCAGTCTTTGCCTGGGCTCTGTTTCCCTGGAGAGCAAAGGAGACAGGCTCTGTGCAGTGAAGGCTCTGGTGCAGGTAAGCTTGTGGCAGATGATGGAGGTTCCAGGCTCTGGCAATCAGAAGGGATCTCTTCTAAAAACCGGATTAATTGAGTTTTGAATTCTTTGTAGTCAGTCATATGGAAGCCGCAGGAAGTTTCCTTTAAAAAATAATAATTCTAATTAGCTTTTAATGTTATTGAATAAAATGTTGTTCATCCTATCTTTGATTTTGTCTCCTGCCTTGTACGGGGTTGTGGTGGGGGTGGGGGTACTATTTCTGAGAAATATCTATGACTTTGGGCTCTCCTGGGTCAAACAATGAGTTACTAAACCTAATTTGAAATAATTTTAAATTAATTCAAATTTAAACTAATTTTAAATTCAAGCTGTTCTTCAGTAAATTGAGCCCCTTTTCCTCAACGGTTCTACAAGGGAGATTTTATTAAGTCTATGATTCCCGTTAAACAGAGAAAGAATCAGAGACTGAGAAAAGAGGCAAAGTGACTTGGCCAAGGACATATGACTAGTGAGTGCTAGAATTGAGGCTTGAACCCATATCTTCTGACTTCAAGTCTAGGGCTTCGTTCACTGCACTAGCTTTGCTGGGCCAATGGTATTTTTAGGATCATGCTGATTCAAGTTTGTGCCTCTCAGCTTATGCTTAAGCCATTCCTTAGGTCTCCTTCCCCTCTTTGCCTTTGGAATTCTTACCCAGCCTTTAAAATCCAACTGAAGGGACACTTCCTCCATAAAGCCTTCCCTCATCACCCTCTTCAGTAAAGGATCTTCCCCCCTGGAAGAAGGGCTTTGTTTGGCCCTTCCTCGTAAGCTTTTTTTCATATAAGAGGGGCTATCTTAGTTATCTAAGTTTGTGTTTCCTTGCCTGGTGGATGTGAGGGCAGGGACTGTTTTACCTAAGCTCTGGACTGTTTGAACTACATTGAATAGAAATGGAGAGAGGAATTTCCCTCTGGCTACCTTATGATGGCCAACATGTTTCTGGGACAGAAAGCATGAGGAACTGGTGTGGGGAAGGAACTAAAGTGACCTAGGTACAGGGAGGTCCAGTCAGAATGATGGGAAGCCCTGGATTTATGTACAGACCAAATGGCTCGCTGGGTTGTTGTTGTTGGTGGTGGTGGTGGTGTTGATGTGTGTTAGTGTGTGTGTGTGTGTGTGTGTGTGTGTGTGTGCACATGCATGTGTGTGTCCCCAGAATAGTCAGCCCCCAAGACACAGTTAATTCTCCCTTATGGAGGCAAATCATTGATATTTAACATAATAGTTGATAGGGTTCTCAGGTAATCCAACTTATTGTCTTTGCTCTATTCCTCTGTGTACATACAGTACAGCAGGAGATGTTTCACACCAAACTACTTAGCTATTTCATTCAGGGCAGCCTCTGGTTAGGTTAGTATTTTGCATTGGCTTAGAGGAGATGATGTATATCTCTCAGGCCAGAAGAAGAGATTAGGGACAGGTTCTGAGCAGGTTAAGTTGGACAACGTCCCAGTTCCTTCTCAGGGGAGACTTCATTTTTTTTGGTGAGCAGCTTTGTGAATTCCAAGAACTTCAGACACACCCACATTCAAAAATCCAAATTAAAAGTCAAATAGATATACGTAACCTGCAATTTGGATATCTACCTGCCACATGCCTCTGAAACCATTAAGGTGAATAACTGAGAGATTGCTATATGTTTTTAAAGCTCAATTAGAGCTTTAGCAACCTCCTTTCCCATAAGAGTTAGTACTGCAAGATCTAGACATTCAGGACACCTAAGTAATTTGTCATATGGCCTTAGTGGAATAGGCCCTGGACTGGGACTCAAGAGATATGGGTTCCACTCCCTGATCTGACATTTGGCTTGCTCTGTGGCTTTGGTCATCTCACCTCTCTGGGTCTCAGTTTCCTCACCTATACAATAGGGGCATTAAGTAATCCTATCCTGCTCTCAGACCTGCTATGTGGTCTATGACCTTAGTAAGTCATTCAATGATGAATTTTATGTATATTGAAAAAAACTAAGTTTTTTCTTGTAAGTATCAGAAGTAAGTTCACTTATATGCCTTTGCTATATAAAAATAATTGAATCATTTCTAAAATAAATGAGAATATATGAATGTATATATTTATATATGAATGCATATTAACATATACTTCTCTATATGTATCCATAAGTTAAGTATAATATATATACCGTATGTAGGTAAAATGTGCAAATTCACGCAGCGCTAACACATATATAGAGTTCTTTAAAGAAATCACATGCTTGACATCTTGACAAAATCACAACTGAGTCTCATGATAGCCCTGGGAGGTTGGGACCCCTGGGCATCCCAGTTTTACATGAAGAGACTGGAAGCAGTCTGAAATTGAGTAAGAAAAGTGAAGTGACTGGTCCATGTCACACAACTAGTGTCCCAGGTTGGCTGTGAACTGAGATCTTCCTGATTTTAAGTCCAGCATATGATATACTCTGCTATGCTACATATTTTAATATATATACATACGCCATGGAAATGATTTGTTCTTAAAACATATGTGCAAATATGTCTGTTTGTATTTGAAATATGCAAACACACAACTATAGAAATGGATATACTGTGTAAATTATTTATACAATGAGTGTATATACTTAAAATGTGTGTTTCTACATAGACATATATCTCCTTATTGTTTTAACCTGCCCTCAAATGTGATCTATCCTAGTGATACTAGGATCTTTAACCTGCCCTTGAATGTGGTCTTTCCTGGTGATACCAGGATCTGACAGCAATGAAAAGCAGACTTGACCACCTCCACATCACATCATTAAAACAGACACATTCTGTAATAGAGAAAACTTACATCGAGTGAGGGACACGAAGAAGAATTGAAGTATGCAGCAATCTTCCCTAGGTTTTCCTTGATTGCTCGGTTCTCCATTGAAAGCAAACCATCAGAAAAAGTCTTTATATGTGTCTGTATGCATTTGGGCTCCTGAAAGAAAAGTCAGCTTGTTTAGTGAGTGTGTCTGAGTCAATGGGATCACAGTCCGAGTCCAGGCTCAAACAGTTATGTTTCGTCTCTAAAACAGATACACAAAGGTTGAGGCTAATTTCTTTCCAGTTATAGCATGAGGGATTCCTGTAGCAGGGGAGTTTGTTTCTAAGATCATAGGACTTAGAGTTGGAAGAGACCTTAGACATCATTTAATCGCATCGCTCCATTTTATAGATGAAGAAATGGAAACCAAGTGACTTGCCCAAGGTCACATGAGATTGAAGTAGCAAATGCTGATTTGAACCTACATCTTCTTGTTTCACATATTGTATTCTTTTTATTACAAAGGAGACATATAAATTGGCAAAGCTTGAGACCACCACAGCGTATTCTGCCGTGGCCTGTTCTTCTTTGACACCTTCTGTATATTGACTTGTTTTCAAAAGTGGTACTGAATTCTCCAAAGCATTTTGAACCTCTTCTGTCCAGGTCTGCCCACATCCCAGATTATTCTGGGAGATTCTGGGAAGGATATAATAAGTGTGTATTGTGCATGAGGCACAACAGAGCTCCTTGCCCAGCTGCACCCATGTTCTGGCTATCACAGTGCACTCCTCACACCTATCCGGCCATAAGGCCACCCATGCCTATCTCTCCCACACTCAGAAGTCCAGTCAGATATGTGTGCCTGTAGGACTGCCCTGAGCTCCTAGCCTTGATGCTCAATGGTACAATGTCACAGCATAACCCAAGCATGGGAAAAGCATAGGGGACCATCTAGACTTGGTATACTCTTCTGGCTACTCATTGTTAGAGGAACCAATGCAATCATAGACTTAAGGTAGAACAGCACTTTAGGGGTCACTGAATCCATCTTTCTCATTTTATAGTTGAGGAAACTGGTGCCAAGAGCTATTCAATGACTTGTTCAAGGTAATTATCTGAGGAAGGATTCAAATCCAGGTCTTTTCAACTCTAATCCAATGCTTTAGCTGCTATATCCCACTGCCTTTTATAACTCAATGTTCTCTTGTGAGCTGCCAGCTAACTAGAGTTACACATCTCTGGGACCTGGAAGAAAAGACTCTGGGATGGAAAGTTAGGAGTTTGACCCCAAGTTCTAACCTCAGCATAAGAATAATATCTTAATGAGGCATTTGATAGTATCTAAAGTTCTGGCTCAGCCATGATCTCATCTGATCCTTACAATATCCCTCTTCTAGCCCCAGCTCAGATGTTTCATAGCTGTATGACCATGAGCAAGTCACTTATCCTATGTTAATCTCAGTTTCTCACCTATAAATAGGGATAAGAATATCTACACTTTCCATCTCACAGGGTTTTTGGCAGATGCTCTATGAACTTTTAAGTACTATGCAATTGGGGACTACTATTATTTGCAAAAGAAAGTATTTCATGGCTGAGAAAAGTGATGCACCAAGTAGACTCACCCAATAATAGAGAAATTGGATTTCTGGTTCCACACCCAATGCTCTTTTTTTAGGGGAGGGGACCCCATGTTAACAGGGGACACATGGCAGGAGACTGAAGGAAAGGCTCAGACATTCTTGGTCTTGAGAAACTTAGATTCTCTCAGGAGACTGTGTGAGCCACTGTCTGGTTCTTCCTTCCCTTCCTTTCTTTTGTCGTTTATAGTTGTGATGTCTGAAAAACTATGACTGGGAGAAATAGAGCTGTAGTAGAGACCTAGAGTCACTCACACTGAAGGAATGTGTGATGTCTGAAGCCCTTCAAATAGCCACTAATACCTACGCTGGTGAGTCATGTAAACTACATGCCAGCTACACACTAGCTGCCAGCTACAGATTATCTTCAATGGTAATTGATCTGATAGCAGAGGGCTAGGACAAGGGTCCTTTAAATGATTCTCTTTAGAAAGGCTGATGTATAGATAGATGTAGAGGAGTACATCTTACCTGCCTGTTGAATTCCTCAGAAATAATCTTCACCTTTCTATCCTGAAGAAGAGAAAGCAGATGATTAACTCACACTTGAAGAGAGAAAGGGGCAGATTAACTTTGGCAGAGCAAAGGTTGAAGCCAAACCACCTGTGAGTCACTTACCTTTCCTGGGTCTGTAGTGATGTTCCGTGATAATTCCAGAGTTTCAGCAATGATAGTCTCCAGGTTGGGTTCCCTTGACTTCGGGGTGGTGGGTGCCAAGCTGACATAAGGGATCAGAGAAGAGAAGAGCAGGAGGTAGCAGAAGTTTTGCATTGTAGTTTTTGGTTTCAAGCTTCAGCTCTGAACTGGGCTGATCAGGAGCTGAGAAGCTCTTATATGCAGTTAGAGGAAATGATTAATGTTGACCACAAACAAACCAAGGAGGCGGGGGAAAATACCTGAGGGATGGAATCTCCGGCTTCTTATCACATCAGTTACCCATGAGATCCTCAAACACCCATTTACACACCAGTGTTACATTTGGGAATTTTATTGAGAGATTGCTTTCAATAACCAGAAGCCCCCGACAAAACCAGTCTGATAGAGAGATTGCCAGGCCCTAGGGAGAAGGGCCCCAGGCCTCAGAGGCTGTGCTACTATACCTGCCCTGCTTGGCTCAAGGTGATTTCCAAAGTCTGAAGACATTATCAATATAGCATCTAGAGCTGGAAAGGTCCTTCAAGACCTTTTTTTCCATTTTACATATGAGGAAACCAAGATTTTTAAAATTGAAGGGATTTCCCCAAGCTCACATAATTAGAAGAGTTGGTATTTGAACCCCAATCCTTTGGTTCTATATCTAGAATCCTTTCTATTCCCTGCCCTGGAATTCTTGAGATTATGATGGTATCAGATCATTAATCAATCAATAAACATTTATTAAGCACCTATCCTGTACTACATACTGGGGATACAAAAACAGAAATTAACTCATCTCTGCCTTCAAAGAACTTCCATTATATCCAGGAGAACCACATGTAAACATGTGTGTGTGTGTGTGTGTGTGTGTGTGTGTATCTGTGTATAACCATTCCACTTTTATCAACCTAGGTGAGGCAGTGTCCATAGAGTACTGGGCCTGGTTCAGGAAGACTCTTCTTGCTGAGTTCAAATCCAACCTCAGATACTTACTGTGTGACCCTGGGCAAGTCACTTGACCCTGTTTGCCTCAGTCTTCTCATCTGTAAAATGAGCTAGAGAAGGAAATGGCAAACCACTCCAGTATCTTCACCAAGGAAACCCCAAATGGGGTCACAAGGAATTAGACAGCACTAAGATGACTCAGCAACAACAATTCAGTACTTACGTATGTTTGGGATTCTTTCCAAGTAACAGCTAATATGACTGCATTTCTTGGACCTAACTTTCCAAGTTTGGATGCTCTGGGAGTCCATAGAGCTAGAGTCTTACGGCTTTTCTTAACTGTGACCTCCTGAGCAGTACAAAGGAAACAGGCTGTAAAATAGGCTCCCATTTCTTTGCCTGGGGGTTGGGGTAATAATTCTTCCAATACCATCCCTTACAGGTCCCCGTGCTTTCAAAAGCCCTTGAGTGCCTGCAAGGAGAGGGTAAATGGCAACAAAACATGGGAGCTTGAGAGCTCTGGTTAGTTATTGTAATGATCTGCCTGAGTCTCTGAGTGAGAATTTACTGAATCCCTACTGTACACTCATCCTTGAGCTCTTGCCAGCCTAGGTCACAACCTGTTGATAGATTAGGAGAAAATCTGGGATCATATTTCCCCACTTCTACCATGTTCACTGCTATCAGAGCAGCAACAGTCCTGGTTTCTTTAAGCAGACATAAACATGCACAGAATTTCTCAAATGATGTTATGAAAACTAAACACTTGGTAGGCACTCAGAGCATGCCAGATACCTTGACAGAAACAGTTCCTGCTTCCACACAACTCTACCCTCACCTGCTTGAGCCAAAGAGGGAGCCCTAGGGCTTCTGAAGTAGGTGTGTGTATGTTTTTATCTGGCTGGGCAAAGACTTTGCTTAATTTGGGACTTGCTGCCCATGGGTTGGTTCCTCCTTTGAATGAATAATAGCATCTTTCTGATTAAGGCTACAGTCTTGACTTGGGTCTTCTGAAGAGCCAATCAAGAGCAAAGGGGCCTTCTCTAAACACAAAACTCAAAGTAGAAGAAGGACAAAGGACATGATTACTGGTAAGGCTCACACCAAGGAGATTAAAGTGAAATAGTTCCCACAGGTTACTCATCTTTGTTGTTTTCCACGGGGTTCCTGCTCTCCTATCTCATTCCCCTTCCTGAAATAAAATGTTTTCAGTGTAGAACTGCCCAGAGGCAGAGTAAATGGAATATGTGCCTCAGGAATGCCTGAGAGTCTAAAGGTAGGGGAGTAGTACATGAACTTCAATTCATCATGGCCAAAGCTTCCAAAAAAAAAAAACATTTCAAGAAACATTCATTGTGTGGGGAGCAAGTGGGGATGGCGAGGTCTGGATTTCTAGCAACCACTTCCAGGAAGCCAAATCTCCTGTCTTTCTGACAGGGCTTCAGCACCCATTATCTGGACAGAGATATAAGATGGAGAAGGAACCTGGAAACCTGGACACACACACACACACACACACACGATAGTATCAGGAAAAGGTTAGTGATGAACAGATCTTTCTCTTGCTGGAAAGATGACACTTGCTCACTGTGTCCCAGTGACACATGAGAATATTCTTAGATCACAATAACCACAGAAAATGAGATTGATGCTATCAGGACAGTGGTCGATTACTCGCCAAGGGCTCTGCTGTTAGCACTGAGTCAACAAGAACCTTTACTAATGACATATAAATGAAAGCTTGAGGTGACTCCTTTTGCCCAACATCTTGGGGGTAGGTCAGGACTAAAGGGGTCCGAATTATCTTAAAATAAAAGAAAAACACAGCATTGAGGAATTTGTTTTAGAATTGGCTCTTGCAAAAGTTCCCTTGATGGAATCTTATGTTTCTTTCCAACCACTAGAATGCCTGGGTTTGTTATTTGTCTCCCTGAGAAAATTGTCACTGAAAATATGATGCAGACTGTCATTAGATCTTCATTTCTTGGTGGTAAATTCAGCCTCCAAGGGCTTTTCTGAAAGCAGGAATTGGCTGAGGTTGGCTAGAATCCTCTGCAAGCCGGAAGAGCATCCATCGCATGAGATGCAGAATGTGGGCATCCAGTGGAAAATCTAAGTAATGTGAAAAGCCCTAAACTTTGCCAGTGAAACTGTAAGGTGCCAAAAGTCACCCATTGCCTTCACATCCTACAAAGAGAAGAGCTAGAATTAGTCCCACATGGTCACATTCTTGCAAAAGTCTGGCAACTTGTGTGCCTCACTCTTTGTTTTTAATAATAATTTTTGTCATAAAATTAATAACCATAAACAAAAATTTAAAAATAAAATAAAGAAAAAAGGGAGGAGTAAAATAATCTGTAAAGGCATAAGGTCTGAACTCTTTACATTTTGATAAAAGGAAAATTATAGGGAAACTTTTAGAAATGGCACTAATATTGTCTGAATCAACACGGAACAGTGGAGAGGTTCTGGATTTGGAGTCATATGATGTGGATTCACATCTTAACTCTTCCACTTACTACTTGTGTGACTTTGGGCAAATCACTGACCCACTTTAAGATTCAGTTTCTTCATGTACAAAATGAAGAGGTTTGACTGGAAGATCAGTAATCTATGGTCCTGTGATTTGTGTTGTGTTCACTTCTGGTCTCTTTTCTGATGACTCTTTTACCTGATTTTATTATTTTGGTTTATGCAGTTTATGTTTGTTAGCCTCAGGCCATTCCCAAAGACTACCATAATAGATGAGCTGCCATCTGTAGCTGTACCATCCCTGCAAAGGGACTTCCCACACCCGTGAAATTACAAGTCCTACATATATTGATGTCTTTTGTTTTTCTGATTCTATATCTATTTATTTATATGTATGTGTATGTGTATGTGTGTGTATAAATTCTTTAATGGTACCTTAATCAGTAAATAATTATATAATTATTTTACAAAGATAGTTTTCCTCTATGACAACAAGCATGTGCATGTTTGAAGAATTGCATATTTATTTCTGCAGGTATCCAAAACTATCATGATCAGGAGCACAACAATTTTGATGTTTATGCAGTGATTACATGAAATTTTGATTACTTCTGTTGACTAAACTCAACATGTTCTTAAAGTTTCTCCACCTGTCATCAAATTGTTTCCGAACCACTACAAATAATCCACTACAAGGTATCAATATTCAAGTGCAAACTGATTCCCAGTGGATGATAAGACATATAAGCAAATCATCATTTGTCCTCTGTACAATGTGTCCCCCTCTGTTACACTATAATGATAACCTCATCACCTATGTAATAGTGTGCTCAAAATGTTATGAATGTTTGTGCTCTTGAAACACAAATATTGGACTATTTAAAAACCATGATCACTGGACATGCACGTTAAAAGCCATCTTGAAACCTGTTATTTCCTCTCATTGCAAAATTAAGTCTATTTTCTGATTTACACTTACCTTCCTCTTATTTTGCTCATCTTCAATCTGGTACATTTTCAAATGAACTGGTGGGCAACACTGATCATTTGTTTAGTAGAGTTTCTGTGAGAGTATGACTGGTATTTCAGTGTTAAAAGGGAAGAAAGTCACATCTGAACAGAATGTTTTTGCTTACAAAAGTTTATATATAAATATTGTTTAAAACAAAGCAATACATTTCTTTTAAGTACATTTACCATTTAGCACAGTATTTGTTATTAGTCAGTAGAAAAGTATTTTACATCATAACTGGCTATTCATTCTTGTTGATTGGTTCATGGACTAAAATTTTTTAAAAGGAAATTCCATCTCTCAGTAAGAGATATTATAACATTCTCCTGCCACTTTCCTCCATATATTAGTATGAACAAGCATTTTAACGCTATTCTTGTTTTAAATCAAAATACAGAAGTAAAATTGACATGAAAACAAATTTAAGATTGGAATTTTTTATGTTAAACCAAATATTTCAGCCTTTTTTCAAATAAGAAGTATACATTGAAATTAAGTTTACATGTGATTATATTATGTTAAAGTCTTCCTAGTTATGTTTTCATTAAAATGTTATTTGTATTCAAAAAGTTATAAAATAAAGAAATTTGATATGAATATTATGTGAGTATGATATAAGCTTTCCTAGATTATTCAGTCCTAACAGAATGTGAACTGAGTGCTAAGAGCCCATTTTGCTTACCAACACACCTGGCTCTCCTCCTACCCTTTCAACCATTCCTTTTCAGTCCCCTTTCCTGGATCTTAATTCAGGTCTCACCTGTAATGGGGTCTGTCCCCCAGAACTCTGTCCCAGAGCCATCTTTTTTTCTCTTTCTAAACTATTTCACTTGGTGATCTTATCAGCTCCTGTGGATTCAATTATCATCTATGCTGATGATGCTCAGATCTACTTATCCAGTCTGAACCTCTCTCCTCACCTCTAGATTTTCATCTTCAGCTTCTAATTAGATATCTCAAGCTGCATGTCCTATAGATTTCTTAAATTCTTCCCATCTAAAACTCAACTCATTATCTTTCCCCCCAAACCCTAACCACTTTGAAACTTCCTTGCTACTGTCAAGGGTACTACCATCTTCTCAGTCACACAGTCTGGCAACTTAAGTGTCATCCTCAACCTTTCATACCCCCCTCCTCCACTTTCCATATCAAGTCTATTGTCAAGTCTTGTGGATTCTATTTTCATAACATCTTTTGTACATGTTCTCTTCTCTCTTCTGACAGAGTCACCACCTTGATGGTGAATATTGAATAAGTCACTGATTCATCAATTCACATCTGGATTATTGCAACATCCTGCTGGTTGTTCTTCCTGCCTCAAGTCTCTCCCCTGTCCACTCAATCCTCCATTCAACTGGTAAATTAATCTGCCTAAAGCACAGGTTTGACCATGTCACTCCTATATTCAAGAAGTTCCAGTGGCTCCCTATCACCTCCAGGGTCAAATGTAAAACCACCTGTTTGTCATTCAAAGCTCTTCACAACTTGCTCCCTTCCTCCCTTTCCAGTATTACACCTTACTCACCCACATATTCTCTTTGGTCCAGTGACATTGGCCACCATGCAGCTCCTCATTCCATCTCCTGATTGTGGACATTTTCACTGAGTATTCCTCATTCCTGGAATACTTTCCTTCCTTATCTCCACCTCCTGGCTTCCTCAAAGTCCCAGCTAAAATCCTACTTACTTCAAGAAGCCTTTCCCAATCCCCTTTAATGCTAGTGGCTTCCTTTTATTGATTATTTACAATTTCTCCTGTGTATAGTTTATTTCTACATACTTATTTGCATGTTATCCCCTGATTAGACTGTGAGGTCCTTCAAAATAAGGACGGCCTTTTGCTTTTCTTTGTGTTCCCAGTGTTTTGCATGGTGCCTAGAACATAGTTGGTGCTTAATAAATATTTATTAAATAAGTCACTGATGAGCAATGTCTACTAAAGCTGACAGGATTTTTGTTGCCTTTCCATGTTGATTTTATTTATTTTTGTAATCATTTTAGGTAGTTATTTTTCTGTTTTCTTTATCTTTCTTCTGTGTTACCTCATGTAAGTCTCATGTGTCTCTGAATTTCTCATGTCTAAAATTTCTTAAAATGTAATATTATTCAAGCAATTCATAGACCTTAATTATTTGGACATTGCCCCATCCCTTAAGACAATTTTTGTTCCTAGCTTTCTATAATTTTTATTAATATTATGAACATAAGAAATGCCCAATAAGATGAACATGTCCATATACAAAGCAGAATAGAAAAAGAGGATAAGACAGGCACGCATGAATCTGTACCTTTTACAGCTTTCTTCTTCCTCCAAGTATACAACACATTCAACATGTTACTTTCAAACCCTTCCTGCTCATCTGTGTTTCCTGCCAACCTTCATCTAGTTTCTTCTATGCATTTTACCAAATGCTTTAATGATCCTCTTTTTTATTTGCCTTTTTTTGTCTAGTTTAGGTGAAAATGAACTTGCAATGATTCCTGCTCCCTGTTCACCCTTTTCCTAATGCTTGTTTAGTATTCTTCTTGGGTATCCTGATTATGTGAGATAGTAAGGTCCATTGTCTTCCTCTCTATTTCTGTCCTAAAGGTCCTTCTCTTATCTTTCTCTTCTTAAGATCATTAAAGCATAATGAAATCATTCCCATCTTTTTATCTTATTTAACTCATTCTATCCCTGTTGATGACCTCAGGTCCTCAGGGCAGATTTGTTTCTTCTCCCTCTAATTAGAATATAAACACTTCATCCTTGTACACCTCCTTGTGTGTCCCAATTGTTGAAATTTATTTACTTTTCTACGTTTGTCTTCACTCTTATCTTCACATTTTAAAGTTTCTACTCAACTCTGGTCTTTTTGTAAGGAATGATTGGAGGGCCTTTATTTCATTAAAGATTCAACTTTTACCCTGTAGAATTATATTCAGTTTCACAAGTTAAGTAATTACAAGTAAGTAAATAAATAATAAAGTAAGATTGTGTACTTTAACTTTTGCCTTTTGGAATATTGTATTCCAAGCTCTCCTTTCCTTCACTTGGTAACTGCTAAATTGTATGTTACCTTGACTGTGGCCCTTTGGTACTTGAATTTGTTCATTCTGATGTCTTGCAGTACTTTTTTCTTTGACCTGAAAGCTCTGGATTTTAAATATAATGTTCCTGGGAGTTTTCATTTTGGGGTTTCTTTTCAGAATTTGCTAGTGGATTTTTTCTATTTTCATTTTGCTCCCTGATTCTAAGTAGCTTTTATTTATAACTTGTCTTGAAATATGGTATTTTGCCAGGGTTTGGTAGTACATGCCTGTGGTCCTATCTACTAGGAAGGCTAATGTTGATGGTTCTCTTGATCTTGAGAGTTCCAAGCTACAGTGGGATCATTTAGTATGGCATCAGTATGGTGTGTCCTAAGGAACAGTAGGCCACCAGTTTGTTAAAGGAGGGGGGAAAACTAGCTCAGGTTGGAAATAGATCAGGTCAAGACTCCTGTGAGAATCAGGCCCATGAGTAGTCCCTTTACTTCAAGGCTAGGTAAGATAAGAAGATCTAATCTTTTTAAAAGAAGAAGAAGAAGAAGAAGAAGAAGAAGAAGAAGAAAGAGGAGGAGGAGGAAGAGGAGGAGGAGGAGGAGGAGGAGGAGGAGAAGAAGAAGAAGAAGAAGAAGAAGAAGAAGAAGAAGAAGAAAAGAGGAGGAGGAGGAAGAGGAGGAGGAGGAGGAGGAGGAGGAGGAGGAGGAGGAGGAGGAGGAGGAGAAGAAGAAGAAGAAGAAGAAGAAGAAGAAGAAGAAGAAGAAGAAGAAGAAGAAGAAGAAGAAGAAGAAGAAGAAGAAGAAGAAGAAGAAGAAGGAGAAGGAGAAGGAGAAGGAGAAGGAGAAGGAGAGAAGGAGAGAAGGAGGAGGATGAGAAGGAGGAGGAGGAGGAGACAAGGAAAGAAATGTGATATCTGAGGTTTTTTGTCATGGTTTTCAGAGAGTCTGATAATTTTAGATGATCAATTCATGACCTGTTTTCCAGGTCAGTTGTTTTTTACATATTTTATTTCCTTTACATTGCTTATTTTTTTTTTCAAAAAAAAACTTTTGATTTTACTCCAGTATTTCTTATTGTCTCAAAGATTCATTAAATCTTGCTTGGTTCATTCTGATTTTCAGCAGTCTGTTACTTCGGTAAGGTTTTGCATTTCTTATACTAATCTGTTTATTTTTCTTCCAGTTCTTTCCTCTAGAGCTCTCATTCAATTTATTATATCATCATTAAACTCTTGCTTGCATTCAACACTCCTTCCAGAATTAAAGTTGACCCTGTCATCAAGAAATATTTTGTTTGAAGTTTTGCTTGTAGATGTTGTAGAGTTATCCTCCTTCTGAATTTGTGCTTTGGGCATTTCTAGACCCATAATATTTTTTAATCATCAGTATCTTCTTTTTTTGTTGCTGTTACTGATTTCCCCAGACTTACTTCCTGAGTTGAGACTTTGTGTCAGGACAAAGCTTTTCATAGTTCAAAAGGGGGTGGCATGATTTTATTTTGTCCTAATTGGTATCATCTGGGGTCCTATCATTGCTTCCTCTGGATATTGGGTGTTGCATTCTACAGTTATCTTACTGAAGCCTGAAGGGTATGAACTAAATTTTAGTTTACACCTTCCCTCCTTGACTGGGCTTTGTAGGTTCCCAACCCTGGTTCAGCGTATATATGGCAATCTTTGGTCTTGTCCATGGTTCCATTAGCTGTTAGTCTCATTCTGAATGCATTATCTTTCTGTCAAGAGGTAGGTAGCAAGCTTCATCAAAGAACTCTTATTCTCACAACAACCATGAGAATTAGATGATCTTATTGTACCCGTTTGACAAATCAGGAAACTGAGGCAGGCAATGGTTAAATCACATGTCTAAGTTCACATTGTTAGCAAGTGTCTGAGGCAGGATATGAATTGTAGTCTGACTGTAGGTGTAGCTCTGCCATCTAGTGGCCTGCTTTGTTTAGAACTCAATTGTTTCGAACAGCAAAGGAACTTTTCCCCTTCAGGGCAGAATAGCTTAGTGTCAACAATCTAGTTGGAAAATTGTTCTGAGAACTAGCCTGGGTGCTGGGTCCCACTGTTGGAGAAAAGGACCATGTAACAGAGGCAAGAAGGGCCTGAGATAAGAGTTTACTATCTTGTCCTAGACATGGCACTAGCCATCGCAAAATTCTAAAGTAGACAGAGTTAGTCTTTAGCATCTTTTCATCTCCCTTTTTACATGTCCCTCAAATGGTCTATTAAACTTCTCTTCAAATGCTACTGCTTCTTCACATTGATAAACCCTTGAAAGTTAGTAAGGGCTTTTTGTACACTCTCTTGATCCTCAAGTTCCCTAGGCTTTCCTATTGCTACCCATCCTACTTGTCTTTCAGAGTTGATGACACTACAAGACAGCTGAACAGAGCATACTTCTCCTTTACAATCAGTGCTTCTCAGACTGGAGGGTTCCCAAATCCTGTTTCATTTCTCTGAATATTGTTTTATTTTATATTTATTTTTAAAATTTTTATTCATTTTAAACTTAAATACAAAACAAGAAAAGGGGGGAAAAGCCATTCCCATGTACAGAGCAGAACATAAGAGAGGATTCAATATAAAACAATTAATTTCCATTTCAAGAAAACCTACGTAATAAGCCCTACACATTGTTTTCAAAGCAACCTAGTTTTTCTGTGCTTCCTTCTAGGTTTTCTTTTGTTCTCTGTTGTGTACTTTTTATTCTATTTTATTTTATTTTTCTCTCCTTACCCCAACCAAAAGAAGGCTACTATATGCTAATGCTAATAATGCTAATATATATATATACAAATATATACATATATGTCTATAAACATACACACATGTAAACACACACACATATATATGTAAGACCATACTATGCATATTTATATTTGTCAGTTCTTTCTCTGGAGGTAGATAGCATCTTGCTTCTTAGATCCAAGTCTTTCCATGCTTTTCTAAATCAACCAGCTCAGCATTTTTTTATCACATCAGTATTCTATCACAACCATCTCCTATATGAGGGGAAAGAGCCAAGATGGCAGAGTAAAAGCAGAGACTTACTTGAGCTCTCTCCAATGCCTCCATATTAATGTAAAAAATTACTCTAAACAAATTCTCGAGCTACAGAACTCACAAAATGACAGAGTGAAACAAGTTTCCAGCCCAAGACAACCTGGAAGGTCAACAGGAATTTCTATTGCACTGTGCTGGGAGTGGAACACAACCCCATGTGGGCCATGCCAGCACAGACTGGGGTGGAACAGACCAAATTGAGCAGATCACAGAGCACTGAATCACTGGCAGTTGTGGCAGTTTCCAGACTTCTCAACCAACAAAAGCCAAAGAAAACTTAGCAGGTCAGTGGAAAAACTCTGTTGGACCTGGGTGAGAGAAGAGTATGGTCTGGTCCCAACAAGAAAACTCCCATTTTCTTCTATTTTTCCATTCTTTTTATTTTGAGTATTTCTTGATGTATCAGGGAGTCTTTAGTTTTCACTTGCCCAGTTCTAATTTTTAAGAAATTATTTTCCTCAGTGGGTTTTTGTGTTTCTTTTTTTCTATCTGGCCAATTCTACTTTTTAAGGAGTTCTTTTCTTCACTACATTTCTGTTCCTCTTTTATTATTAGGTGAATTCTGTTTTTAAGGTGTTATTTTGTTCAGTATTTTTGTGCCTGTTTTGCCAAACTGTTAATTCTCTTTTCATAATTTTCTTGCAACATTCTTATTTCTTTTCCCATTTTTATCCTATACCACTTTTATCTCTTTATTTAAGTCTTCCAGAGATTCTTGTTGGGAATTGAATCCAATTAGCATTTTTTCTTTGAGGCTTTGCTTATAGCTGTTTTCACATTGTTGTTTTCTTCTGAGCTTATGTCTTGATCTTCCGTGCCACCAAAGTATCTGTTTATGGTTAAGTTCTTTCTTGTTGTTTGCTCATTTTCCAAGTCTATTTCTTGAATTTGTACTTTATGTTAAAGATGGGCTTTTCTCACCTGGGAATGGGGAAGCACTGTCCCAAGTGTCAGGCTTTTTTATGTTGCTGTTTTCAGAGTTAATTCTGGGGGACTTCAAGTTTTTGGCACTTGTAAGGTGGTGTAATCCTGGGAGAGGTATAGTTACTGCTTTCCTGTTCTGTGATCTGGCCATTACCCAGAAAAGGGTACCAGTCCCCTGTAGCTGCAAGAACTAGTGCTCCTCTTGGCTTCAGAACTGTAACCAGGGCCCCTGATCCCTTGTGACCAAATATCAGCTCTCCTCTCCACTCTGGAATTGCAACTCAGAAATGTGTATGGGCAATAGAGCTGTCAATCAGTACCAGCTATACCCAGTGTCAGCAAAGGGTTTCCCGTAATTTCTTTCTGACTGGTTGGTTGTCTGACTCCCTTACCATCGCTGGCCCAAGAGTTTCTGAAGCTGCTACTGCAGTCACTGTTGCTACTGCCATGTGTATGGGTTCCAGACAGTCTTCTACTCCAGCATCACAGATTTCTCTTGCTGATGTCTTAAGTTTTCTTTGGCAAGAAAAATGTCTCACCCTGACCTTTTGTTGGCCCTGCCCCTCCTTTTATTGATGATTCTTTAAAATAGTCAAAAGTAAAATAAGGGAGTTGGACTAGGACACCTCTTAAGTCTCTTGCTACTCTGACATTCTAGGCTTCCATGATTTGCTTCTAATATTTACCTGAGATCATCAGCATGGACTGAGAAAATGAGTATCAGAGAAGCACAGATTTTGAGAATTGTAATGGACCTCAGAAGCCCCTACCCGACACAAGATCCTGTACACTAACAAGTGTTTATCCTGTTTATCCTCTTCCCTTAAAGAATCCAAATTAGGGTGAACTCACTATCTCAGGAGTAAGCCTAATCCACTTCAGGATAGCCCTAATTGTTTAAATATTTTCACTTACTTCAAATGTAATTTTGCTTCTCCACAATTTCCATTCATATCTCCTAGTTCTGTCCTCTGGGACCAAATAGGACAAAGGGAATGCTACATTTTTGAAAAAAGTTATTGGTTTTTAGCTTTAATTTCTTCATGTGGAAACCGTCTGTTCATATCCTTTGACTATTTATCAATTGGGGAATGATTTGTATTCTTATAAATTTGACTCAGTTCTCTATGTATGTTAGGAATGAGGCCTTTATCAGAGACACTGGCTGTAAAAAAGTTTTCCCCCGCTTTCTGTTTCGGTTCTAATCTTGGTTGCATTGGCTTTGTGCAAAACCTTTTTAATTTAACGTGATCAAAATCATCCATTTTGCATTTCATAATGTTTTCTGTCCCTTGTTTGGTTGTAAATTCTTCCCTTCTCCACAGATCTGACAGATAAATTATTTCTTGTTCTCCTAATTTGCTTACCCTTTATGTCGAATTTGTGTACCCATTTTGACCTTATCTTGGTATATGGTATGAGATGTTAGTCTTTGCCCAGTTTCTACCATACTATTTTCCAGTTTTCCCAGCAGTTTTTTTTTTTGTCAAATAGTGAGTTCTTATCCCAGAAGTTGGGGTCTTTGGGTTTATCAAACAATAGATTACTATAATCACTGACTACTGCATCTTGTGTACCTAACCTGTTGCACCGATTCGCCACTCTATTTCTTAGTAGTTTTGATGATTGCTGCTTTACAATACAGTTTTAGATCTGGTATGGCTAGGCTACCTTCCCTTGCATTTCTTTTCATTAATGGGGAATGCTACTTTCACATGATAGTCCTTCAGTACTTGAAGTAGATAGGTGGTGCAGTGGATGGACTGATTGACCTGGGGTCACAAAGACCTGAGTTCAAACCCAACCTCAGACCGTACAAGTAATGTGACCCTGGGCAAATCACTTAACCTCATTCTCCTTATCTGCAGAGTGAGGAGGTTGCATTCAATGACTTCCAACATTCCTTAGAGCTTGAAATCCACGGTCTTATGAATCCCTTACACCCCTTTAAATCTTTTCTTGGGACAAAAATATTCCATTTCCCTCCATAGATCCTCATATGAAATAAACTAAAGGACTTTTATCATCCTGGTGGTTGTTTGTGATGCTTTGGAAAATTTCTAGCTTTTATTAACTTTGATATTTCCTTCCCAGAATATCAATTCACTTCTTATCATTCACCAGTTTTCCACATTTGGTCAGAAACAGTTTTTATCTTACAGTTAAGAAGGTCCTAAGGATTTTTACTCACTCCATAAGATTTTGGATCAAGATTTTAGTAAAAAAAGATTTTTAGTTCATATTATAGTTTAAATCCCTAAATATTCAAAATATTACTTTCCCATGATCTATCCTTAGGTAGGTCTACATACTGTATTTTGACTTGCCTCAATTATCATAAAATCACAAAATTTGAGAGTTGGAAGCAGGGATGTGCTGGAACTCACTTAAACTGGCTCACAAGAGCTGATTGTTAAATTTTCAGCATGAACATTTACACCTTGGAAATTGACAAAAAATAAGAGTTTAATATATTTTTGTTACTTGCTCAGTCTTAAGAAAGTTATGGAGAGCATATTAATAAATCAAATTAAAATAAAAAGTGTGTTGTGCATACTTTTAAAAAATTAGAGAACTTGTTAAACATTTACTGATAACCTGGTTGGAAGGAAACTGAGTTATTATCTAGTCCAGTACAATCCATATCCAAAAGGAATTCACAGTATAACATAGTTGACAACTGGTCAGTCAGCCTCTGCTTGAAGATCTCTAACAAGAGGGAATACACCATCTCCCAAAATAACCCATTACACTTTTAGACAGCTCTAATTTCTAAGAAGTTTTTCCTGGTATCAAGCCTAAATTTGCTTCTTGGCAAACCCTACCTATTTTTCCTGGTTTTGCCCTTGAGAAGTAAACAGAACTCTCCTAATTCCCTTTTCACTCACATGACAAACCTCCAAATTCTTGAAAAGACCTGTCATGTCCTTCTAGAGTCTTCCTTTCTCAGGTTTTTTTATGGCATGGAATCAAAGCTCTTTACCAACCTAGTTGCTCTCCTCTGGATGTTCTTAAACTGTGACACCAAGAACTGAAGAAAATACTCCAGATGTCATCTGACTAAACCAGGGTACAGAGAAACAATTGTCTTCTTATTCCTGTAAGCTCTGTTTCTCTTGAAGCAACCCAAGGTCTTCTTTCAGGCTGACACTCAAATTGAGCCAGGAGTCTACTAAAACCCCCAAGTTCTTTTCAGACAAATTGCAATCTAGCCATGGCTTCTTGTAAGGTTCATTTTTTTTGAATCTGCAAGCATTTATCCCTATCCGGTGCTTTAACCAGATCAAAATATTTTTGGTTTCTGGCTCTATCATCCACACTGCTAGTTTGAGGTCATATATAAATTCGCTGAGTATGTCACCAATGCCTTTATTCAAGTCATTTATAAAAATGTCAAATAGCACAGAACCAAACACAGAAACCCATGGCATTCCACTGGAGACCTCCTTTCAAGCTGACATTGAACCATTAATGAAATGCCCTTTTAGTTCACTGACCCTTCCATTGGTTAGAATTTAACAAATGCTAAATCCTACTAATTGGAATTTTATCTAGTCTACCTCCCTTCCATCTTTTTGACAAGAATAATATGAAGGATTTTGTTAAATGCTTTGCTAGGTAAACTGTATCCTCTGCATTCCTCTGACTTACCAGTTTAGTAACTCTAATCAGAAAGGAAATCAGATTAGTTTGGCATGATCATTTCTTGTTGAAGCCATACTATGGAAGGTCTTTGTAACTGTGGTTTCTTTTTCTAAAGGTTCAATAACCTTGATGTTCCATTCCAGAATTTTCCCAAGAATTGAAGTCATACTCATTGTTCTGTGGTTTGCAGGCTTCATTCTCTTAGCTTTTTATAAAAATCAAGACAATATTTGCCCTTCTCCCATGTCATGCATGGCAACTCTTCAGTTTACCTTGATCTTTCAAATATTACTTATTTCCCATGTTACTATGATAAATGGGTCTTTTTTAATTAGATTTTTTATTTTTAGTTTACAACACTTAGATTTACATGTTCTTGAGTTTCAAATTTTCTTCCCTTCCCTCCCCTCCCCCCTCCCCCCAAGACGGCATGCAGTCTGATATAGATTCTACATAAACCATCGCATTAAGCTTATTTACACAACAGTCAAGTTACAAAGAAGAATTGTGACCAATGGAATGAATCACAAGACAGAAGAAACAAAACCAAAAAAAAAAAAAGAGGAAAAGGAAAAACAAAGAGAGCAGATAGTTTGCCTCAATCTGCATTCAGATTCCACAGTTCTTTCTCTGAATGTAGCTAGCTTTTTCCATCATGACTCCTTTGGAGCTGTCTTTGAGCCTTGTATTGCTGGGGAGAGCCAAGTCTATCAAAGTTAGCCATCACAGAATCAACATGTCTGTGGCCGTGTATAATACTCTCCTGGTTCTGCTCCTCTCACTCAGCATCAGATTATTATGAAGTCTGTATCTTCCCCGTTTCTTATAGCACAATAGTATTCCATTGCATTCACATACCACAACTTGTTCAGCGATTCCCCAATTGATGGGCATGCCCTTGATTTCCAATTCCCTGCCACCACAAAAAGAGCAGCTATAAATATTTTTGTACATACCAGTCCATTTCCCACTTGTGTGATCTCTTTGGGATATAGCCCTAGGAGTGGTATTGCTGGATCAAAAGGTATGCACATTTTTATAGCCCTTTGGGCATAGTTCCAAATTGCTCTCCAGAATGACTGGATCTGTTCACAACTCCACCAACAATGTATTAATGTTCCAATTTTCCCACATCCTATTCAGCATTTATCATTTTCCTGTTTTGTCATGTTAGCCAATCTGACTGGAGATATGTGGTGCCTAAGAGTTGTTTTCATTTGCATTTCTCTAATCAATAGTGATTTAGAGCATTTTTTCATGTGCCTAGAGATATCTTTAATTTCTTCCTCTGAAAACTGCCTGTTCGTATCCTTTGACCATTTCTCAATTGGGGAGTGACTTGTATTCCTATAAATTTGGCTCAGGTCACTGTATATTTTAGATATGAGGCCTTTATCAGAGACATTGGTTGTAAAGATTTTCTCCCAATTTTCTGCTTCCCTCCCAATCTTTGTTGCATTGGCTTTGTTCATACAAGAACTTTTCAGTGTAGCATAATCGAAATTATCCATTTTGCATTTTATAATGTCCTCTATTTCTTGTTGGGTCATGAATTCTTCCCTTTCCCATAAATCTGACAGGTAAACTATTCCTTGCTCTCCCAAATTGCTTATAGTATCAGCCTTTATTCCTAAATCATGTATGCATTTTGACTTTATTTTGGTACATGGTGTAAGATATGGGTCTATGCCCAGTTTCTGCCATGTTATTTTCCAATTTTCCCAGCAGTTTTTGTGAAATAGTGAATTCTTAACCCAGAAGCTGGATTCTTTGGGTTTATCAAAGAGTAGATTGCTATAGTCAGTGACTTCTGCATCTTGTGTACCTAACCTATTCCACTAATCTACCACTCCGTTTCTTAGCCAGTACCAAGTAGTTTTGAGGACTGCTGCTTTATAGTACATTTTGATACCTGGTACGGCTAGACCACCTTCCCTAACATTTCTTTTCATTAATTCCCCTCATATTCTGGACTTTTTGTTCTTGCAGATGAATTTTGTTATTATTTTATCCAGCTCTGTAAAATAATTTTTTGGTAGTTTGATTGGTATGGCACTGAATAAGAAAATTAATTTAGATAAAATTGTCATTTTTATTATATTAGCTTGGCCTAACCACAAGCAACTGGTGTTATTCCATTTAATTAGAACTGACTTTATTTGTGTGAGAAGTGTTTCATAATTGTGTTTATATAGGCCCTGGGTTTTGTCTTGGCAGGTAGACTCCCAAATATTTCATAGTGTCTACAATAACTTTAAATGAAATTTCTCTTTCTATCTCTTTCTGTTGGGCTTTGTTAGTAATATATAGGAATGCTGAGGATTTATGTGGGTTTATTTTATATCCTGCAACTTTGCTAAAGTTGTTTATTATTTCAAGTAGGTTTTTACTTGAATCTCTAGGATTCTCTAAGTAAATCATCACATCATCTGCAAAAAGTGATAATTTAGTTTCTTCTTAGCCTATTCTAATTCTTTCAATTTCTTTTTCTTCTCTTAATGCTAAAGTTAACATTTCTAGTACTAAATTGAATAGTGGGGGTGATAATGGACATCCTTGTTTCACCCTGGATCTTATTGGGAATATGTCTAGCTTATTCCCATTACATATAACGCTTGCTGGTGGTTTTAGGTAGATGCTATTTATAATGTTAAGGAAGACTCCGTTTATTCCTATGCTTTCTAGTGTTTTTGATAGGAATGGGTGTTGTATTTTGTCAAAAGGTTTTTCTGCATCTATTGAGATAATCATATGGTTTCTGCTAGTTTTCTTATTGATATGGTCAATTATGCTGATAGTTTTCCTAATATTGAACCAGCCTTGCATTCCTGGAACAAATCCTACCTGGTCATAGTCTATTATTCTCCTGATAAGTCGCTACATTTTTTACTAATATTTTATTTAAATTTTTTGCATCAATATTCATTAGGGAAATTGGTCTATAATTTTCTTTCTCTGTTTTGACTTCTCATGGTTTAGGTATTAGTACCATATTTGTGTCATAAAAAGAATTTGGTAGGACTCCTTCTTTGCCTATTTTCCCAAATAGTCTATAAAGTGTGGGAATTAATTGTTCTTTAAATGTTTGGTAGAATTCACATGTAAAACCATGTGGCCCAGGAGATTTTTTCCCAGGGAATTCATTGATGGCTTGCTCAATTTCTTTTTCTGAGCTGGGGTTATTTAGGTAATTTACTTCCTCTTCTGTTAACCTGGGCAATTTGTATTTTTGTAAATATTCATACATTTCTCTAAGGTTTATCAAATTTATGGGCATAAAATTGGGCAAAATAATTCCTAATTATTGTTTTAATTTCCTCTTCATTGGAGGTGAATTCACCCTTTTCATTTTTGCTACTGCTAATCTGGTTTTCTTCTTTCTTTTTTTTAATCAAATTGACCAAGGGTTTATGAGTTTTGTTGTTGTTTTTTTTCATAAAACCAGCTCTTAGCTTTATTTATAAGTTCAACAGTTTTATTGATTTCAATTTCATTAATCTTTCCTTGGTTTTCAGTATTTCTAATTTGGTATCTAATTGTTGATTTTTAATTTGTTCTTTTTCTGGCTTTTCCAGTTGCATGTCCATTTCATTGATCTCCTTTTTATCTATTTTATTCATGTAAGCATTTAGAGATATAAAACTTCCCCTAAGAACTGCTTTTGCTGCATGCCATATGTTTTCATATGCTGTCTCATTATTGTCATTCTCTTGAATGAAGTTATTAATTGTTTCTATGATTTGTTCTTTGGCCCATTCATTCTTTTGGATTAGATTATTTAGTTTCCAATTAATTTTTAGTTTATCTTTCCACGGTCCTTTATTACAAATAATTTTTATTGCATCATGATCTGAGAAGGACGCATTGACTATTTCTGCCTTTCTGCACTGGACTGTGAGGTTTTTATGCTCTAGTATATGGTCAATTTTTGAGTATGTGCCATGTACCACTGAGAAAAAAAGTATGTTCCTTTTTGTCCCCATTCAGTTTTCTCCAGAGGTCTGTCATATCTGCCTTATCTAAAATTCTATTCACCTCCTTAACTTCTTTCTTGTTTATTTTGAGGTTAGATTTATCAAGTTCAGAGAGGGGGAGGTTGAGGTCCCCTACTAGCACAGGTTTTGCTGTCTATTTCTTCCTGTAACTCCCTTAACTTCTCATCTAAGAATTTGCATGGTATACCACTTGGTGCATATATGTTAAATAATGATATTGCTTCATTGTCTATGGTGCCTCTTAACAGGATATAGTGTCCTTCCTTATCTCTTTTAACTAGATCTATCTTTGCTTTTACTTTGTTTGAGATTGCTACTCTGCTTTTTTTTTTTTTACTTTAGCTGAAGGACAATATATTCTACTCCATCCTTTTACCTTTACCCTGTGTGTATCCCCCTGTTTCAAATGTGTTTCCTGTAAACAACATTTTGTAGGATTATGGTTTTTAATCCATTCTGCTATCTGCCTCTGTTTTATGGGAGAGTTCATCCCATTTACATTCAGTTATGATTACAAGCTGTGTCCTTTTCTCCATCCTGTTTCCCTCCCCCTTTTATGATTTTATTTCTCCCTCCTCCCTTCCACACCTCAAAAGAGTTTTGCTTTTGACCACCACCTTCCTCAATTGATCCTTCCTCTTGATTTCCCTCCCTTAACTTACCCTTTTCCCCTTGCTACTTCTTCCCTCCCTTCTGACCACCCCCCTCCTTTTTTCCCCTTTGCCCTCCTACTGCCTGTAGGACAAGTTTGATTTCTATACTTATCAGAGTATGTTATTCTCTTCTTGAACCAAATCTGGTGAGAGTAAAGCTCATAAACTACTCTTCTCCCTCCCTTCTGTCCCTCTACTATAATATGTTTTTGTGTCTCTTCATATGATGTAATTTACCCTTTTCTACTACCTCCTTACCTCTTCTCCCAGAACCCTCCCTTTACATCTCTTAGTTATGTTTTTATCATTATATCAGCTATTTTAAACTGACGCCCACAGTCTATGTGTATCCCTTTCAATTGCCATAATAACTACTATTCTCAAGATTGACATATATATGTATATATACATATATATAACATATATAAAACCATATAATCCTATATAAGCATGTAAACAATTTACCCATATTGATTAACAAGGTTTTGGGGGGGTTCCCCTTTGTTTACTTTTTTATGTGTCTCTTGAGTTTTGTGTTTGGAGATCAAATTTTCCATTGAGTTCTGGCCTTTTCATCAGGAAGGTCCGGAATTCCGTTATTTCATTGAATATCCATCTCCTTGCCTGAAAAAATTATGCACAATTTTGCTGGGTAGTTGATCCTTGGTTGTAGTCCAAGCTCCTTTGCCCTTCAGAATATCATATTCCAATTTCTCCTGTCATTTAATGTAGAAGCTGAAAGATCCTGCGTGATCCTGACTGTAGTTCCACTACATTTGAATTGTTTCCTTTTGGCTGCTTGCAGTATTTTCTCCTTGACTTAATAATTCTGAAATTTAGCTATAATATTTCTAGGAGTTTTCTATTTTGGATCTCTTTCAGGAGTAATGGGTGGATTCTTTCTATGACTAATTTTCCCTCTGGTTCCAGGACCTCTGGGCAGTTATCTTTGATAATTTCTTCGAAGATAATGTCCAGGATCTTTCTTTCATTCTGGCTTTCTGGTAGACCAATAATTCTTAAATTTTCTCTCCAGGATCTATTTTCCAGGTCAGTTGTTTTTCCAATCAGATATTTTACATTTTCTTCTATTTTTTCATTCTTTACATTTTGTTTGACAACTTCTTGATGCCTCATAGAGTCATTAGTTTCCACTTGCTCAATTCTAATTTTTAATGAATTTCTGTCTTCATTTTGCTTTTGAGTCTCCTTTTCCAATTGTTGGATTTTACCTTTAAGGGTGTGATTTTCTCTATTTAGATTCTGAATCTCCTTAGTCATTTCGCCAAACTTATTTTTTAAAGATTTGATTTCATCAGTGCTTTATTTTTCTATTTTTTTCTTTTACCTCACTAATTTGGTTTTTAAAATCTTCCTTTAGCTCTTCTAGGAATCCTTTCTGAGCTTGAGGCCAGTTCATATTCCTTTTTGAGGTATCAGATGTGGGTATAGTGTCAATACTGTCCTCTTCTGAATAGGTATTTTGATCTTCCCAGTCTCCATAAAAAGAATCAATGGTCCTTGGTTTTTTTGTTTTCTTCTTCATGTTGGTTAGCTTTTTCCTGGCTTTACAATGGATTCCTGCTTGTGGGGCTCAAGGAGCTCTGTCCCAGGTTTCTTGTTTTGGGAATTGTGAGCCTAGTTACTGACTTCATGTGTTGTGGCCTTTGGATTCCTGAGGTGTGGGAGAGGGATCGTCTGGTTGCTGGAAGTCTCTTCTTCCCCTGGGTGTGCTCTCTAGAACCAGTGGTCTCAGCCTTTTTCTGGTGTCTGCCCCTTCCCCTGGCTGTGCAAAGGCATGTCTGCATTCCTGGTGTTGACCCTTGACTGCTCCACCCTTCTGGGACTCAGGAATTCCCACTGTTTGGCTACTGAAGCCCCACTTCTGGCTCCTCTATTCCAGGGTTTTTCCCAAGGTATTCTCTGGTTCAGGGTGGGAGGGAGGGATGAGAGCCATTTACCTGGCCATTATATCTCCTGGAATTTTAAGAAGACAAGTTTCAAACCTTTGGGCTGCAAGTCTCTTGAGTAGATGTCTCATAGCCACAGGCACCGCACTGCTGCCTTCCATGGCTTTGACAGACTCCCATCCTATGTTGGGAGGCCTGGGAATCTCTGCCGGTTTCAGGCACCCAGCTTCCTCCCAGCTGCTTCCACCTTGGTGTGGTCTGGTGCAGCTCTGCAAGATAGGCACTCTCCCAGCCTACAGATCTGTACTGTCCACCTTTCAGACTCTCCTGGCTTGGAAATTTGTCCCACCCAGTCTGCTAGTGGCTTCTAGCTCTCTCAGATCTACTCAGATTCACTTTTTTAGAGGTATCTGACAGAACTTGTGAGAGAGCTCTGGTAAGACATTCTTTTCACATGGACATCTTGGCTCCTGTTTCCGATAAATGGGTCTTAACATCTTTAATACTTTGTTTCTCCAATATAAAATCCTTGAGGGCAGGGCCTGTCTTTCTTTTCCCCTCAGTGCTTAGCACAGTTCCTGGCACATGGTAAG
This sequence comes from Trichosurus vulpecula, assembly GCF_011100635.1. NCBI lineage: Eukaryota > Metazoa > Chordata > Mammalia > Diprotodontia > Phalangeridae > Trichosurus > Trichosurus vulpecula. Next base: position 24,143,879 of record NC_050575.1, on the reverse strand, counting down.
CACTTACCAAGTATTTGTTGACTATTGACTATATATAAAATGGGACAAATTGTTGGTTCTACTACACAAAGGTATAGTGACCCATTCGAATATATGAGAGGCTCAGATAAAGGCACCATGTACAAGGTAGTAAAATTAGTTTTAAAAGATATTTTTAAAGAGCTTCAAATGTGATTAGTGCTTTTGAAATGGTAGACTATGAAATCTTTTCACCTCATACCCTCTTACCACCAAAGGCTCTCAGCATCACCCCATCTCCTCAATTCCATAATCCCTCCCTAAACAAATGTCGGTCCCATTGGCAAACTGGATATCTTTAGGGACTCCTTCCCCTTTGTGTAGTCTAGAAAAGTATGAACTAAAGGTAGAACTCCTTGGCTTTGCATAGTAGGAGAAGGGATAATGCACCAATGATTTACTAATGAGAGGCTACAAGAACTTTCTTTTCAGAGTAATCTAGAGATTCTATTTTGGATGAATTTTAAGATTCAAGCTTTTAATTTAAGTGTAAATAGTTATTAAGCAAGTTTAGTTCATTGCATTAATGGTCAATGTTAAGTTTCTGATGGAATATTTAATTTTTTAAATGAATAATCAGATGCCATCCCAATTAAATTACTAAAAAATTATTTTACTAAGTTAGAAAAATAATAGTAAAATTCAATTGGAAGAACAAAATGGCAAGAATTTCAAAGAAACCAAGGGGAAAATGTAAAGGAAGGAGATTAAGCAGTACCAGATCTTAAACTATATTATAAAGTAAGAGTATTGTTGAAGTGTAAAATAGATAATTTTGATTTTTTAAATTATAAACATCTTGAATTAATAATACCAATGTAGCAAAGATTATAAGGAAAACAGAAAATCTGGGGAAATTTTATAGATAAATTCTCAGATATGATATGGTTGGGGTTTTAGGATTAATTTATTTATTTTTAGTTTGCAACATTCATTTCCACAAGATTTTGAGTTACAAATTTTCTCCTCATCTCTCCCCTTCCCTCTACCCCAAGATGGCATGCATTCTGATTAGTCCATTCCTCAGTATACCCTCCCTTCTATCACCTCCCCCATCCCTTTTCCCCTTACATTCTTGTAGGGCAAGACAGATTTCTATACCCCATTGACTGTATATCTTATTTCACAGTTGCATGTAAAAACAATTTTTAACATTTGTTTTTAAAACTTTGAGTTCCAAATTCTCTCCATTCTTCCTTCCCCACCCTCCCTTATTGAAAAGGCAAGCAATTATACATGTTTCATTATGCAAAACACTTCCATAATAGTCATGTTGTGAAAGACTAACTGTATTTCCCTCCATCCTATCCTGCCCCTCATTTATTCTATTTTCTCCTTTGACCCTGTCCCTTTTCAAAAGGGTTTGCTTCTGACTACCCCCTCCTCCAATCTGCCCTCCCTTCTGTCATTCCTCCCTCTTAACCCCTGCCCCTTACTTTCCTGTAGGGTAAGATACCCAGTTGAATATTTATGTTATTCCCTCCTTAAGCCAAATGCAATAAGAGCAAGATTCACTCATTTCCTTTCATCTCTCCCATTTTCCCTTCCGTTATAGCACCTTTTTCTTCCCTCTTTTATGTGAGATAATTTACCCCATTCTATCTCTCCCTTTCACCTTCACCCATTATATTCCTATCTCATCCTTTAATTTAATTTTTTAGATAGCATCCCTTCATATTCAACTCACTCTGTGCCCTCTGTCTATACATATGTATATTCCCTTCAACTTCCCTAATACTGAAAAAGATCTCACAAGTTTACAAATATCATATTTCCATGTAAGAATGTAAACAGTTCAACTTTAATAAGCCCCTTATGATTTCTCTTTCCTGATTATTTTTTCATGCTTCTTTTGATTCTTGGATTTGAAAGTCAAATTTTCTATTCAGCTCTGGTCTTTCCATCAAGAATGCTTGAAAGTCCTCTATTTCATTGAAAATCCATATTTTGCCCTGAAGTATTATACTCAGTTTTGCTGGGTAGGTGATTCTTGGTTTTAATCGTAGCTCCTTTGACCTCCAGAATATCATATTCCAAGCCCTTTGATCCCTTAATGTAGAAGCTGCTAGATCTTGTATTATCCTGATTGTGTTTCCACAATACTCAAATTGTTTCTTTCTGGCTCCTGGCAATATTTTCTCTTTGACCAGGGAATTCTGGAATTTGGCTACAATATTCCTAAGAGTTTGGGGGGGGGGATCTTTTCCAAGAGGTTATTGGTAGATTCTTTCAATTTCTATTTTACCCTCTGGTTCTAAAATATCAGGGCAGTTTTCCTTGATAATTCCTTGAAAGATAATATCTAGGTTCTTTTTTTGATTATGGCTTTCAGGTAGTCCAATAATTTTTAAATTATCTCTCCTGGATCTATTTTCCAGGTCAGTGGTTTTTCCAATGAGATATTTCACATTGTCTTCTACTTTTTCATTCTTTTGGTTCTGTTTTATAATTTCTTGATTTCTCATAGTCATTAGCTTCCATTTGCTCCATTCTAATTTTTAAGGAATGATTTTTTTCAGTGAGCTTTTGGACCTCTTTTGTCATGGGAGTCTATTTTGAGGTGTTATTTTCTTTAGTATTTTGGATCTCTTTTAACAAGCTGTTGACTTGTTTTTCATGATTTTCTTCAATCACTCTCATTACTCTTCCCAATTTTTCCTCTCTTCTCTTACTTATTTTCAAACTCCTTTTTGAGCTCTTCCATAGCCTATGACCAATTCATATTTTTCTTTAAGGCTTTTGATGTAAGATCTTTGACTTTGTTGTCTTCTTCTGGCTGTATGTTTTGATCTTCTTTGTCACCAAAGTAAGATTCTATAGTCTGAGTTTTCTTTACACTGTCTGTTCATTTTCCCAGGCAATTACTTGACTTTTGAGTTCTTTGTCAAAATATGACTCTGCTTCCAAGGTGGAGAGTACTCTGTTCCAGACTTTAGGGGTTTTGCACAGCTGTTTTTTGAGCTAGTTGTAGGCACCTGTAAATTTTAAGTTCTTCTGAGGTGGTATGATCCAAGGAGAGGTGTTTACTCCTCTACTGGCCTATGCACCATGAGTGACTTCAAGCACTCTTTTCTGCCTTGGAACTGCTAGGAATACTCCCTGTCCACAGCCACCACAAGCTCTGTCACACCAGTGCTCCTCCTTCCCCCAGGACCACCACCCAGGACTGTGACCCAGATCCAAGCAGGGCAAAGCAAGAGAATCCTGCCTCAGCACCAGCAAAGGGAACCTCCTGCTGTAATCACCCACTTGATCCCCCCACCATCTGTGGACCTGGAGCTCCAGGAGCAGCTGCTGTCACTGCTGCCACCACTGCTGCAGCCACCTCTGCCAACCCAAGTCTGAGGCCAGACTGCACTCTTCTCTCACCCAGGTCCAAAAGAGTTTTTCCACTGACCTGCTAAGTTTTCTTTGGTGTTTGTGTGTTGAGAAGTCTGGAAAATGTCACAGCTGCCAGTGATTCAGTGCCTTGAGGCCTGCTCCACTGGGTCTGTTCCAGCCCAGTCTGTGTTGGCATGGCCCACACTGGGCTGTGCTCCACTCCCAGCACAGTGCAATAGAAATTCCTGTTGACCTTCCAGGTTGTCTTGGGCTGGAAACTTGTTTCACTCTGTCATTTTGTGAGTTCTGTAGCTCGAGAATTTGTTTAGAGTAATTTTTTACATTAACATGGAGGCATTGGAGAGAGCTCAAGCAAGTCCCTGCTTTTACACTGCCACCTTGGCTCTTTCCCCTCATATAGGATATGGTTGTGATAGAATACTGATGTGATAAAAAAAAAATGCTGAGCTGGTTGATTTAGAAAAGCATGGAAAGACTTGGATCTATGAAGCAAGATGCTATCTACCTCCAGAGGAAGAACTGACAAATATAAATATGCATGGTATGGTCTTACATATATGTGTGTGTGTTTATATGTGTGTGTGTTTATAGATATGCATGTATATATTATATATACATGTATATATGTTAGCATTTAATTGTAGCCTTCTTTAGAGCGGGGTGGGAGGAGAAAAAATAAAATAAAACAAAATAAAAAGTACAGAGCAGAGAACAAAAGAAAACCTAGAAAGAAGCAGAGAAAAACTGGGTTGCTTTGAAAACAATGTGTAGGACTTATTACGTAGGTTTTCTTGAAATGGAAATTAATTGTTTTATATTGAATCCTCTCTTATATTCTGCTCTGTACATGGGAATGGCTTTTCTCTCCCTTTTCTTGTTTTGTGTTTAAGTTTAAAATGAATAAAAATTTTAAAAATAAATGTAAAATAAAAGAATAATCGGAGAAATGAAACAGGATTTGGGAACCCTCCAGTCTGAGAAGCACTGATTGTAAAGGAGGAGTATGCTCTGTTCAGCTGTCTTGTAGTGTCATCAACTCTGAAAGACAAATAGGATGGGTAGCAATAGGAAAGCCTAGGAAATTTGAGGATCAAGAGGGTGTACAGAAAGCCCTTAGTAACTTTCAAGGGCTTTATCAATTGAGGCAGCAGTAGTATTTGAAGAGAAGTTTAATAGACAATTTGAGGGGGATGTAAAGAGGGAGATGGATAGATGCTAAAGACTAACTTTGCCCACTTCAGAATTTTGCTGATGGCTAGTGCCGTGTCTAGGACAGAATAGTAAACTCTTATTTCAGGCTCTTCTTGCCTCTGTTACATGGTCATTTTTGCTACAGTGGGATCCAGCACCCAGGCTAGTTCTCAGAACAATTTCCCAACTAGATTGTTGACACTAGGCTATTCTGCCCTGAAGGGGAAAAGTTCCTTTGCTGTTCGAAACAATTGAGTTCTAAACAAAGCAGGCCACTAGATGGCAGAGACAGACGTAGAGTCAGACTACAATTCATATCCTGCCTCAGACACTTGCTAACAATGTGAACTTAGACATGTGATTTAACCATTGCCTGCCTCAGTTTCCTGATTTGTAAATGGGCATAATATGATCATCTAATTCTTGTGGTTTTTGTGAGGATATGAGTGCTTTGCAAACCTTAAAGTGCTACATAAATATGAGTTATTGTTTAAAAGCAGATCTGGGCTCAGGAGACAGAAGAGAAAAGCTTTTTGAGAAGGGCATTCTAGGCATCTTCAGGGATTCTGGAATCTTAGGGGGAGCCATGTGCTAAGGCTTAGAACTGGATAGGACCTTAGAAATGTTTAGTCCAAAGCCATTATTTTACCCCTAAGGAAACTGAAATCCAGACAACTAAAGTCACTTAGTTGCCCAGGGTCACACAGGCGGTAATTCCAAAAAGATTGAGCCTTGGTCTTGTTTCACTGTTTTGATATTCATTGAGGTAACTTAAGCATAGGCATAGGATGGGGGAGAATAACGGTTGTGTTTTCTTGATGTTCACCTACCTGTGAATAAGCTGGGAGTACTAAAATCCCTAGAATTTCTGTGCCAAAACTTCTTACATTCTGTATAAGTGTGGATTTTTTTAAAGTCCAGAAAAAAAGAAGGAATATTCCTTGTAAACACAATGTGTGTCAGGCATCCTGAGAGCCTGTAGCCAGAATGGCCTTTGTTTTCTTTGAATGACTCAGCTTACCTCATTGAGCCTCTGGACACTGTGGCTTGCTCTTCCGGGGCAGGAGGCCCGGGGAGCATGCCGGGAAGCAGACAACTTCCTGTGTGATGAGTCGTGGGGCTGGCTGAGGGGAGGTGTTAACCTCTACCCTAGGGGGAGGGGCCAACTCGGGAGCCAATCGGCCCTGGTCATTTGGGCGGAGCTTGATGATGTCAAAGGCTCTATAAGAGGGGAGAGGACAGCTTGAAGACTCTCTTTTCCTTTTCCGGTTGGAGCCAACGACAGTTACGACAGTTACGTCAGTTACAGCGACCGTTACATCGTCAGTTTCAGTTGCAGCTTCAGTTACAGACACGGACACAGCTGAGGCAGGAGCTGCCAGTAGCAGAGCTGATCTACGGGAGGAAGCTGAACAAAGACTTCAGGCCAGTGGGTAATCTTATTACCATCGAGGGGGAAGCATGATTTTGCTTTACGCAATCATGCTTCTCTGTAGCCTCCTGGTTACTCTTGCAAGGCGTACTTATTGGGCCTGGAAGATTTTGATCAACATATCAAAATGGGGCTTCTGGTTCATGGGTTGGTTACTGTGGAGCCTAAATAAATGTTTTGATTCTTCTGCCTTCTACTTTGAGAGTTTCTTATATCCGGCGGTTCCGAACCTTTCAGACATGTTTATGATCCTCTTTGAGATTATAAACTCGGCACTCCTGATACAGAGCCTGAAGAGCCAAATAGGAAAATTAGTTATATAGTAACTTCTAAATATCTGTCAATGAACAGAGAACAGCATTCTGCATTAATGGTAGTGTACAGTGGCTCGGAGGAACACATTAATTTCGATATGGTTTCATTCTGTGACGGCAAAGGTCATATACATGCACTTTTATTGACTGGAGGCTGATTCTGAATGTCTGACTTTGACCAGATGAAACTGGATTAGACTAGTTCCCTCCACCTTTAGTTCATTCTCTGCTAGTGGTATCGCATTCTTGCCATGCTTCGATACTCTTTTTTTGTGTGTTTTTAATTCTCTGCTTTTTTTAGAAGTATTATCACTCCAAGGAAACTTGCAAAACTCATAGCTCTTATAGTGCATACTTCAATGAGTGTTAAAGTTATTTTAGTGGCCATTGGTGTGGGGAAGTCAAGCACTTCAAGGACCATTCAAGCCTACGTTGAAACAGGATCAGATATACTGAAAAGCAAAGCAAAGGGTAGCTGAAAACAGCAGTGGGAACTGACCAACTATTGCTGATCAGGAAGAAAAACAGCCTAAGTAATCTTCAGAAAATAAACATTGAGAAGTTTTAAAATTGGAAAAAAAATCCCAAACAGCTAGCTGTGCCAACTAGATTGTATAGTAGATAAAGCAGTAGACCTGAAGTAAGGAAGATCTGAGTTCAAAACCATCATCAGATACAGTGTCTTACACTTCTAATGTGACCCTGAGTAAATCATTAACTTCTGTTTGCCTCAATTTCCTCATCTATAGAATGGCGATAAAAACATCTACCTCCTTTGGTTATTATAAGAATCAAAAAAATATTTGTGAAGGGCTTTCAATATTTAAAGTGCTGTAGCTTTATTAACCATTGCTATGGAGAAAATTGCTTGTCATTGGCAAAACAATACAAATAATGAAGTATCAGAGACAAGAAATAAAGGTAAGTCTGTAAGATCTGGACACACTATAAAATACTATTTAAAAAATGTTTGGAGGATATTTTTAACTTGTAGTAGGCTAGGAATGCTTGTCTTGAGGAAATCAGGACACTTTAAAATATACTAATAATAAAATATACTAATAATAAAATATACTAATAATAAAATAAACTAAGAAGCAGAATTATTCCAAAAAAATAATTTCTAAGTAGAGATGGAATATTGTAGAATCAAAGAACTGGAAACTAAGGAGGTAGCCAACAATTGGGCAATGGCCGAACAAGTTACGGCATACGAATGTGAAAGAATCATATTGTGTTATAAGAAATGATGAAGGCAATGGTCTCAGAAAAAAAAAACCTAGGAAGACCTGTATGAACTGATGCAAAGTGAAATGAGTTGAACCACTAGAATGAGATGAGTGGCAGTGTGGATAGAGCACTGCTCCTGGAGTTAGGATGACCAAAATTCAAATTCTGCCTCAGACACTCACTAGCTGTGTGACCCTGGGCAAGTCACTTAGCCTCTGTCTTACTTGGTTTCCTCATCTGTAAAATGGGGATAATGACAGTATCTACCTTCTAGGATTGCTGTGAGCATCATATGATACACTTAGCACAATGCCTGGTACATAGTAGGTCCTATAGAGATCTTAGCTATCAGCAGCAGCAGCATTATTAAATTGCAACAACAAAGTTATGAGGACACTTTTTAAAGACTTTGATCAATGTTATGATAACTAGAATTCGAGAGGACTGATGATGAAGCATGCTACCTACCTCCTGACAGAAAGATAATGGATTCAGAATGAGACATATTATCTTGGGACATGGCCAACATGCGAGTTTGTTTTGCTTGACAATGCGTATTTATCATAAGGGTTTTGCTTTCTTCCCGCCCCCCACCTCCATCTGAGAAGGGATGTGAGGGAGATGAAATGATTTTTTCATTAAAAAAATTCATTTTTAAAAAATCTTATCAATTCACTGCCTAATTGTGATTTCAGAGGCCTGGTAGTGACAGTAGAAAGGTAGCAGGCTATGTGTGCAAACTGAGAAATACATTTTCTTCTTTTTCTGCTTTTGCATTGCTCTCTTTTCTGAGTATTGCCTTCCCTACTACTTTATCCAGAGAGCCTTATCTTATTTTCCAAAAAAAGAAAATAAAAAATAAGAAAGACACAAAACTGTTCAGTAAAATTAACCATTGGTGAAGCCTGTGTACATGTAGTGTTGCGTATCCAGTCACCCCGAGATTGCAAAGAAGGGAGGGAGAGACATTGTCATCTCTGCTCATTGGTGATTGACTTAATGTAACTACAATATTCTGCTTTGTTTTTATAATAGTTCTTTCCATTTGCGTTATTGTCGCGTATTTTGATTTCCTGTTTCTGCTTACTTCACTTTACATCAGTTCATGTAATTCTTTCTGTGCATCCCTACAGTCTTCATATTCATTATTATTGTTTCTAAGAGCTAGGAATATGTTCCATCTCATTCATATAACACAATTTGTTGGGCCAGGCCCCAAATGGTAGGCATCTACTTTGTTTCTAGTCTTTGGTACCACAAAAAGTGCTACTATAAATATTTTCATGTATGTTGAAACTTTTTTTAAAAAAAAATCTTTGACCTTAGGGGAGTTTGTACGTATATTGGCATAGATGTGTATATCTGTACATATCCTACTGATATATACCTAGCAGTAGGATCTCTGGTTCAAAAGGTATGAAAACTTTTACTGGCTTTCTTAGAATGATTCCAAATTACTTACCAGAATGACTAGGTTAATTCATAGCTTCAGCAACAGTACATCAATCAACAAACACGTTAAGTATCTACCATGTGCCGGGCATTTGGCTAGGTGATGGGTATACAAAGACAAAATATGAAACAATCCCAACTCACAAAGAGCTTACATTCTATAATTGGAGGCAACATGTACAATATATGAGTAGAGACAGATTAAACTACAAAATAAATACAAAGTAGTCAAAGATAGGTAGGGAAGGTGCTAAAACTTAGAAAGGTCACAAAAGATATATAGAAAATGATGCTTGAGCTGAGTTTTGGAAAGAAAAAGTGAGGGATAGTATGAGTCTTTGACTCATAGAATAGAGGAGGAAGTGCATGGGGTACGGCCAGTGCAAAGACACAGAGGGGAGAGTGCCACATGCAAGGAACACAAGGAGAGCCAGTTTGGCTGAACAGTATAATTGATCTAGAGGCAGCAGAGGGACATGGGAGTTTATTGAGTAATGAAATGATATAGACCACTCAAAGGAAAATAACTTTTGCAATTATGTGGAGGAAGGATTGCAGTTGAAGTTTAAAGCCAGAGACCATTAGTAGGTCTGTCTTTCCACAGATTGTACAACATTGGCTATTTTTACTGTTTATTATCTTTGCTAATTGGCTGAATGTAAAATAATTTTTTTAATTTTTAAAATTTTAAAATTAATTTTAAAAAATATTGCATTTTTTTACGATTGGGAATTGTAATTTACAATTAGGCTTGGGGGTAATCTTTCATGCTGTGGTTTGCAATTCTTTTAAGAATCATTTGTGTAGTAAAGCAAGCAGAACCAGGAAAACATTGTATACAGTATCAGCAACATTGTATGAAGTTCAACTCTGAATGACTCAGCTCTTCTCAGCAATGCAATGATCCAAGATAAGTACAAAGGACAATGCTGACAAAAAAGTGACAAAGGAAAATGCTATCCACATCCAGATAAAGAACTGATGGACTCTGAATCCAGATTGAAGCATTTTTTTTTCACTTACTTTATTCTTTCTCATGGTTTTCTTTTATCTGTTTCTTTCACAAATATTTTTTACATGATAGCACATGTATAAACTATATCAAACTGTCTACCATTTTCAGAAGAGGGGAGGAGAGGGAGGGAGGGAGAAAAAATTAGAACTCAAAATTTTGTAAAAATGAATGCTAAAAATTTTCTTGACATTTAAATGAGAAAAAATGAAATAATACTATTTAAAAAAAAGAATCATTTGTGTGGGCAGAACCAATATGATAAAAATGATGCTTTCACCTTAACTATTCTACTTATTTAATAACATCCCAATTAAATTACCAAAAAAATTATTTTGAGCTAGAAAAAAATAAGAAAAATTCATTTGGAAGAACAACGGGTCAAGAATATCAAAGGAATTAATGAAAATAAATGCAAAGAAAGGAGGTTTATTTTAAACTATATTATAAGACAGTAATTATCAAAACTCTCTTGTCCTGGCTAAGAAATAGAAAGGTGGATCAATGGAACAGAGTGAGCATATAATACATGGTAGTAAATGGTTATAATAACCTTGCGTTTGACAAATGTAAAGACTTAAGCTTTAGGCATAAGAATTCACTATTTGGTTGGAATTGTTGGGAAATTGGAAAGCAGTCTAGCAGAAATTGGGAATAAACCATTATCTTACATCATTTACCAAGGTAAGGTCAAAATAGATACATGATCTAGATGTAAAGGGAGATATCATAAGTAAATTAGAAGACCATGGAACATAGTACCTATGAGACTTACAGATAAGAGAAGAATTTATGAATAAACAAGAGATAAAGAGCATTGTGAGATATAAATAGATAATTTTGGTTATATTAAATTAAAAGGGGGTTGTATAAATAAAACCAATGTAGCCAAGATTAATAAGAAAGCAAAAATTTAGGAAAACATTTTTATAGACACTTTCTCAGCTAAAAGACTCATACCTCAAATATACAGAGAAATTTATGAGAATATGAGTCATGCCCTAATTGATAAAGCATGACTGTCCTTAGTTATTATAAGGGAGAGATCTATTGGGGTGGGATAAGGAGTCGTTGAAAAGTGTCGGTAATGTATTTGTGTTTTTTGATGAACATTAATAAAGGATTTAGGGAGAGAGGATGTTTTTAAGGGGAGAAGTGCATGATTTGGAGCAGGTAGAGGAAAGAACGAGCACTGATCAAGGAGTCAGAAGAGATTTGGATTCCTTTGCCCACCCCTCAAGATTCATACCCTTTGCTTGAGGCTTGACCTCCTTCTAGACAATGTGCATGACTCATGACCCCTCCCTGTAGTTTCAAAGGTATTTATCAGTAGCATCAAGTTGGGGTTTCAGTTCTAAAGAAGTCTCCCATGATCTCAGCTATGGTCCCAACCACAGGTATCAGGTCAAGACGCCCTTCTCTCCCTGTTCTCTCTCCCTTTCTTCTGACTATGGTGGGGTGGGCAGCAATTCTCTGTACTTTTCTGTCCCTTAACCACCTACTTCAGAAATCTAAATGGCTTTGTCCCAGAATAGCCATTACCACCATGGTACCTCCTGTAGCATAGAGGATCACAAACCAAAGGTATGACTATCTCAATTTGGGGAAACTATTCATGATAAGAGTCAATGACATTTCTTTAATGCTAACTCTCATTTACATAGTGCTTTAAAGTATGCAAAGTAGTTTCCTCACTATCACCATGTGAGGTGCATATTTTTATACTCATTTCACAAATGAAGAAACTGAGGCTCCCAAAAGGGAAATGACTTGTTGAGGGTCACACAGCCAGTAAATGTTGACTCGACTTGACTGCCCTGAACACAGACCTTTAGCTCTCAGTCCATGATATTTTCCATTTAATCAGTTTGGCTTTAGAAGAAGAGTGAGCAGCTTTTCTTTTCCTGGGGAACTAAGACCTAAATGAGGAATGAAAGGATGAGTTGAGGGATGAGTAGCAGGTCTTGGATCCTTGGAAACATCGGGGAATCCACTAAAGAAACTCCTTTTCTTTTGTTCTCTTTGCTCCTTCCCTCTACAGGAGGGAAAGGTGTCTGCATTTTCCATGCCGATGGGGATGGGATCATGTCTCTGGAAGAGAGAGGCTGCCTCTGGGGCTCCTGGATCTCCAATTGGCTCTTTGGTTGTCTATGCTTCCCCCAATTCACAAGTCCCAGAAGGGGTGGATCCAAGATGGAAACTACCTCAGTCTAACAGAGAAACTGGAATAGTCCCAGACAAGGTTAGACAGAGGCATAAAAGATCATATAGAACCAGATGGGGCCACATAGGATCAGGCAGGGACACAAAGGTCCATAAATTAGCTATTCCTCTTGTATGTCATGCCATCTTCTATCTCTGCACTAGGAACGCATGTCTTCCTTGGTTCCTCCTCTCAGAATTCTAGGCTTCAGAGCTAAGCTCGTGTGCCATCTACTCTAAGAAGTCTGTTCCAATCCCCTTAGTCAGAGCCCTCTCTCACCTTAAATTATCTCATATTTCCTTATCTGTTTGAAGACAACTCTTTAAAATTCTAAGTTTCCGAGAAAATAGCATTGGTAGAAAGTTTTCTCATGAGTGTTCCCTATGTTGATGAAATTACAGGTCTAGTTTCTAGCCACATTTTCAGGCTACATCCTCCTGTAGAATGTATTATCTTTGAGGATAGGGACTGTGTTCAGTTTTTAAAGTTTGCAACTCTAGCAACTAACACAGTGCCTGGAACATAGTAAGGGTTTAATTAATATATGTTGAATTGAGTTGAATAGAGGATCAGACAAGCCCACAAAGGACCAGACAGGGTCATCCTGCACCATACAGGGCGTGCAGACCCAGCCCAAGTAACACAGAGACTCAGAGGGTCAGAAAAAGCCATGCAGGGGCATATACAGTCAGGCAGGAGTAACTGAAGGCTTGCTAATAGTTATGACTAACTATGAATCACCTGAATAAACTAAGCAGTTCTGTCTTTTTATACAGACCTTTGTTCATTTTCCCCAAAATTCCTCAGTGAAACTCTTAAGCTTTACCCATTTATTAAAGGCAGAAGGGTTGCTGGCACTGTCCCAGGGGAAAGGAGAATTTTTTCCTTGGCATATGTCTGGGGGTGGAGGTGGAGGTGGGATGAGGAAGGACTTGGGATAAAGTAGAAAGAAAGCAGGAAACTCTCTGAGAAAGAATATATTTGGCCTTTAACATATGAAATTGCTTTTGGAAACATTCAGGAGTCCCCAGACTCCATATTTGCTCTACATGCGTAATAATGATGTCTTGATGATAAAGATGCTCATAGTGGTAACCTTGTTCACTTGCTTCTGGGGGAGTTGCCATAGTGGGGTCCTAGTGGAGCACATGGAGCTCCAACGAGCCACATGGCGAAGGAGGCAGATACCTAAGAGCTTTGTAAGATGCTCCCAAATATCTTGCCCAAATGTCAGGCCTACAATAGTATGGGAAAGTCCATTGGCTACTAACGTTTGAGCCAAGACATAGACTACAAAGAGATACAACCTATATGGGCACATGCCTTCACAATTCATAAAGTCCCTTCACAAATATTTCATTGAATCCACACAATAGCCTATGGAAAATGGTTTACTAAAAAGCTCTGCAATTGGTTCTGTGAGTTCAAAGAAACTGAATTTTTGGTGTCCTTGTAAAAGTTTGGAAAACCAGCATGACATGGTGAGAAAATTGTTGTACGTGGGGTAAGGAAGACCTGCGTTCAAATACCTTCTCTGGTGCAGTCTAGCTGCACAACTATAGACGTTCACTTAACCTGTCTGAACCTCAGCTCCTCATCCATTCAGTGAGAATGATACCCACAGTATTGACCTCCAAGAGCTGTTCTGTGCCTCAAATGACAGCATATACATAAAATACTATGAAAAGCTTACACTTCTACATCAATGTCACTTGTTATTAATTGTCCAATGTTATATCGAATTTTGTAAGTACATTATCCAAAAACAGCATGAGGTACTTGAGTCCCTGGGTGAAGTCATTTGGCTTCTTGATGCCCCAAGGGATTCGCTAAGATACCAAGTTGCCAAACACGTTCTGACCTACACTAGGAGGAGGAGTTTCTGAATCAGGAGCTCCCTAAAATAATAAATCACAAACCCAGTCTCCCTCCCCTGAAAATACATATTAATTATCTATTATGTGACTAGATGCAGGTTGGTAAACTTGTTAGAGTGCTAACCTTGGAGTCAGAGAGACTTGAGTTCAAATTCCACCCCAGGCAAGTCATTCCACATTTATATGCCTTGAGCAATTGCCAGGCACTTATCTATTATATAAACCTTTCTATGTTGAGGAAATCACAGATATATGTTGGTACATCATTTTTAATAGCTATTCTGTACTAATTATAACAATTGCTTAGATTATAATGTTATTTAAAGATCAATGTCTCAGCTGCCAGCATGGATTGAGGTACCCCCCCCCAAAAAAGTTTCAGGTACTATGGAGATATAGAGAAAGTAGGATAAAGCCAGTGAGATTCCAAACACGGCTTCAGAGCCTAAGAGCCAATTGGGGCGCCAATTGGGGCGCCAATTGTCCAATTTTCAGTGTGAGCATTTGCACCTGGGAGATAAGCAAATGCTGTAATCAGGGTTTGATTTATTATTTTTTGATTGTCTAGACCTAAGAAAATGATATAGAAAACATTAATAATGCAAATTAAACTTTAAAAATATTTACTGTGTACATTTTGTCAGAGAACTGGTTGTTAAGCATATACAAGCATACTTTTAGATAAAACCCGCCATGCTTGCATACTTTAGAAGATTCTTACATATGCATACGCACATATGTAAAACAATGTGGTATTTAGGTTAATAATGTTAAATCAATTAATAATTGCATCTTGCACTATATCAGTTATTTCTATTGCACTTTAATATTTACACATGTCTTTTCTCACAAAATCCTTGTGAGATAGAGTGCAAGCCTTGTTTTTTCATTTCAGAGATGAGGAAGAAAGCTTAGAGCTCTTAGGTAACTGGTCAAGGTCACGTAGCCCCTAAGTGTCAAGACTTCACTACTTCTCACCTCAATGAAGGCAGCTGTCAGTTCTATGAGTTGCATTGATGGATATCTATACTCTTAGGATTCTAAGCTTTAGAAATAAAATCTATCAGTCACCAACCAATCAATAAGCATTTATTCTGCAATATGCTGGGCAGAGCGTATGAGTGTTCAAGGAGACTAGTACCTCTGGTGTGAAGGCTTGCCACGCCAGGCTGTTCATACACCTTTGGTGCTCACTGTCACCCACTTCTCAGCTGTGGCTTCACAGTGGGCATAAGCTGGTAAAACCCTCTAGACAAGTGGGCTAAACCAAGTTGAGGGTAACCAACAGGCCCCAAGCCTGTTGGTGAGTTAGATGGATGCCTACCTCAAGCAAGCGAAGACATCCCCCAGAAAAATGGGTGGACAAGAACAATTTGTTCCAATGGCCGTGAAGGCGGCTGAAGCAGGTGCTGTGGAATGCTTAGAGCTTGGTCAGACCTCGAAGATGCCAAGATCATCCAGTGCATCCCAGGCCATTGCCAGTCATCTTGACTTTTGTGTCATTACTAGACTTCAATGACTCTGGAAAAGAGACTGTGCAAGTCTGCCTCACTTAAATCCAATTCACAAGCAAGTCAAGACATCACCCCATGATGTCATCGGTCCTCTGCAAAATAACAAACGATGAACAACATATGCTAAACGCTGTATTGAGTGCTGGAGATATAAAGACAGAAGTGAAACAGTTCTCATCAGGAGATATTCAAACAGGAGAGACAACATGTGTTCCTGTAAGTATCTAAAAATACATACAAGGTAATTTGAGGACAAAGGGAAGGTAGGAGGAAGTAGCAGGAGCTTCGGAGGCTCAGAAAAGGGCTTTGTGTAGTAGGTGGGTCTTGAACTGAAATTTAAAGATAGCTGGGGATTTTAAGGGAAGGGGATAAGTATTCACATAGCACCTACTATTCACCAAGCATTGTACTAAGTACGTTACAAATATTATCTCCTCGAATCCTCATAATAATGCTAGAAACTAGGTGCTATGATTATATCCACTTCGTAGTTGAGAAAATTGAGGTGGGCAAAGGTCAAGTCACTTGCCCCAGGAATACACAATTGGTAAGTGTCTGAAGCTAGATTTGAACTCGGGTCTATCTTGACTTCAGGCCCAGGGTTCTATACACTACACCACCTAGCTGGAGGTAAGGAGACAGTACTTTATAGGCATAAGAGACAGACTGTGCAAAGGGAAATGCGTTAGAAGAACAGGTGGACTAGACCATAGGTTCCCCAAAAGGAGTAGTATAACAGGCCTGGACAGGTGGGTTGGAGACAGGTTGTGGAGGGCTTTAGATGATAAGCAAGAAAGTTCGTGTTAGATCATAGAAGTGATAGGGAGCCCCAGAAGTTTATTGAGCGGAGAAGTGACCCGGTCAGATCTGTGTTTCAGGAATATTCCTTTGATTGCTGAATGGAAGATGGATTGGAAAGGGGAGAGACTTGAATAGAGAGCCCATTTTAAAAGCTACAGCAAATGCAAGAGGTGATGGAGATTTCAGCTAAAGGGGTAGCCGTCTAAGTGGAAACATGGAAACAAACATGAGATATGCTGTAGAGATAGAAGCAACAAGACTTGCCAATGATTGAATATGTGGGGAGGACCATAGAAACACTATCTAGTCCAACTCGCTAATTTTACTAGATACTAAAGCCCAAAGAAGTTAAGAGATTTTCGTAAGGTCACAGAAAGGGAGGTAGATTTTCAAAGCCTTTGTCACTTGGGCCTGGTTCATTCTATTCCAGAATTTGAACAGAACACTTAAATAAATAATCAGTGGTGACTACTCCATGGCCAGTTAAGAGAGATAGGGGCCCGCTGGAAGGGCCGGACTCTGAGAAATTGTAGGGAACCAATTAATCAGTCAATTAACAAGCATTATATTATTACACGCCAAGACCTATAGCAAGTGTTGGGGAAAAAAGAAAAGCAAAAACTGTACCTGCCCCTAAGGAGCTTACATTTTAACAGGGGAGAAAACATGGAAATAACTAAGCAATACAAAATACTCACAGAGTCAGGAAATGGTACCACCGAGGCATGTCAGGTTTCTCTGGTACAGGGCTCCTAGGGGTGATAGTGGAGAAGGGATGTTTTCTCAATAGATAAAAGGATCCAGGGAGGGAATTCTAGCTATATGTGGAAACAGAGACATCTAGAGAAGGGTAGAGGTATTACAGAGGCAGGGCTGGTTCCACAAGACTTAGGTCCAATTGGGTCATTGAATGGAGGCCATTCAATGGGGGATGGCAGTAAGACAGCATGGGTTGTGCACCAGATAAATATATTAGGTCTGTGAGGAAAAAGTTCCCTGAAAAAGTACAATGGAAAAGCCTAGAACAAAAAAAAATTGTTCCGCAAACAAAACAAATTTGTTCTGTAAAATTTAGATTCAGTCAAAAGACCGCAGTTAAGGACCTAGCAGGCTACATGTGGCTTTAAGGCTGCAGGCTCCCCATGCCTGGCCTAGGACAAAAAGACAGAAGAGATGAGCACTAAGAGTCCTCAAAGTGAGAGAGGAATGAGAAAGATGCTCAGCCACTGGAAGGGAAAGGAGAGACAGATGTCATGGAAGCACAGACTCATAAAACCATAGAACATTAAGACTGAGAGGACCATGTGGTCAAGCACACTCATTTTACAGATCAAACATCTGTAAGGATGGAGGAGAAGTGATTTCCAATGTCACTCACAAAGGTCATTGGCAGAGAAGAGGCCCCAATTTGGTTCGGCTGATTGCTGATGCAGAACACTTCCCAGTGGACCACACAGAGAATGGTAAGAAATTGAATGAGAAGTTTCTGAGGGACCAGAGGAAATAACTTGAATTTGAGAAAGCTTTCCTCAACTAGCCAAGACACACATATGACTTATATGAAGACACTTACAAAATAATTTTTAAGAAATAAAATAAGACCTAAATAAACCACTGGAGAGACGGTCAATATTTATGCCTAGGCTACACCTATGCTGAGTAAAATTAACACTACCCAAATTACAAATTTCATCTCATCCCAGTTAAATTACCAAGGAAAAACACCACAGAATTACACAAAGTAGTAACAAAATTTATTTGAAGGAATAAAAGGTCAAGTTTATCAGGGGTTATAAATAAAGTAGAAAGTAGATGGGGATTGCTGTCATTTTATCTGAAATTATAATACATTGAAGTAATTATCAAAGCTATTGGTACTGGATAAAAATATAGAAAAGTAAGTTAGTGGAAAAAACCAGAGAAGCAAGAATTAAAAACAAAGGGTCACAGCAATTTAGTATTCAGTGAACTCCAAAATATAAGCTCTACAGAAAGGTATTCTTTATTTTGTAAGAACTAGGAAAACTAGAAGAGAGGTTAGTGAGGGAAAAATAGATTTGAATTAGCATCTAACAGATCATCACGAATTACAAAGGGATGTGTTGAGTTTTCACGCTGTGCTGTGGCGGAACTGTCTCAAAAAATTCAGTCAGACCATCTCTAATCCAGGTATAGGCATTCACTGAGATCGACCCCTCTCATGGAGCAGACTAAGTTCCAAGAGGAACCAGCAACTTTAGTGAAAGCAAGACAGATTTTCATAGGATAAGGATGCAATTACCTAACAGAAATTATGAATATTAAAAAGGCAGGAGGGGTCTATTAAGGGAGTAAGTAATAGGGGAGGGGGTCCTAGCCTCAAAGAAACTATGCATGCAATTACCACAATGCATACAGAAAAACCATTTGGGAGGAATGTATGTTTAATAATGATATTATAATAAGCTGCTCTATGTCATAAGTTCACCCAAAGGAGAGCTTTTGCTATTACTACGCAGGTACCTACTTAGAGAAAGTCGCTTCTATTGTTTTGGGGTCCACATCCTGCTTGGGCATCCTGGTGGTGATGCTTTCTGATTGGCTGAGTGTTGAGGTCCCATCTGAGATTAGATGGATGTGGTTGTGGTTGAGTGCATGAATACACCTATTTCTGTGGGAAATATGAGTAATGGGGGCAGTTGCTAGCTAGAGGCAGTGGCTATATTGAGTCTGGGGACCTGAAGTGTGGTTAAAGCCAGATTGTGCAGTTAAATCAGGATATGCCTGCTGTTCAGGGAGACCCATAAGGAAGTTAGAATATTGGGGCTGGGGGCAGTTTTACTAAGATTCTATCAGGATGAATGATATAAAAATTTTTAAAAGTCATAATATTAAGAGGAGAATGAAATATCTATCTTTTGCAATTGTGGATGGGGAAAATTTATGACCATTTATAGGATAGAAGAGATTATAAAAGACAAAATACCAGCCTCAATTATACAAAATAGGTTTTGCACAAATCCAGTTAATACAGCTCAAATCAGAAGAGATACAGATTAGGGGAAACTTGTATTGTATATCTCTGTTAAAAATGTGAACTCTAAAATTACCAGAAAACCAAAACAAATAAGAGCTATCTTTCAGCAAACGAATGTTCAAAGGATATTAATAAAACATTTTAAACAGAAATACAAACTCTCAATAACTACCAGCAAAAGTTCAGCCACTAATTATCAGAGAAATGCAAGCCAAAACAAACATGAAGTATCACCTCAAATCCACACAAGCTAGCAAAGATGCTAAAATATGGTGGTGATAATAACTGGTTTTTATAGAATTCTTTCATTTGCAAAGCACTTCATATGCATTATGTCATTTGGTCAGATATTATATGGCCCATTTTACAGATAGGAAAATGGGAACTCTGAAAGATTAAGTGACTTGCCTGTGGTCACAAAGAGAACACTCATTGTTTGAGAGGCCTTAGGAAAATACGCGTGCTAATTCACTACTTATGGAACTTTGAACTGGCTGAAATGTTTTAGGAAACCATTTGGAACTATTTAATAATTCCATTGAAGATAAAATCCCAGAGATGTTGCAGAGAGTAAGAGAAGACTAGGGATGAAAATGCTAAGAAGCACATTACCTATAATAACATAAAGCTGGAGAGAATAATGGGCCAGCTAGGTGGCACAGTGCGTAGAATGTCAGGCTTAGAGTCAAGGAGACCTGAGTTCAAATCTGCCTTGAGACACTTACTAGCTGTGTTACCCTGGGCAAGTCACTTAACCCTGTTTGCCTCAGTTTCCTCTTCCATAAAATAAGCTAGAGAAAGAAATGGCATACCACTTCAATATGTTTGCAAATAAAACCTCAAATGGGGTCACAAAGAGCTGGGCACAACTGAAATGACTGAACAACAACAACAGATAATTATGGCAAAATGCTAAAGTATAAAAAAGTAGTATAGCCCGGCTCTCTTAAACTCTAGCAAAGATTAAAAATAGCCACTCAGGGGTGATATAGAAATCCAAGAAGAAATTATCACCATAATTACAACATAATGGATACCTTTTTCTGTCTAAGTAGGCAAAGAGAGACAGCCAGAGGCCTGTAGGTACTAATGTGCTGGTCTGGTCCAGGAGGCTCACCTAGAAGTAGCAACTAGGACTAGAGCCTGTCGCTGTGTGACTAAGATATGTTGCTGCGTATGTGAGGCAGGGAACTCAAAGCAACGTCATTGTAACCATGGGATTGTAGAATGTTCTGTGGCATTGCCAAAAGCTGGGTTTAACAGCTAATGGAACCATGGACAAGACTGAAGATTGCCATCTATACTCTGAACCAAGGTTGGGAACCTACAAAGCCCAGTCAAGGAAATGAAAATTTAGTTCATACCTTTCAGGCCTCACTAAGATAACAGTAGAATACAACACCAAATATCCAGAGGAAGCAATGAGAGGACCCCAGATGACACACATCGGGACCAAATAAAATCATGCCATCCCATTTAGAACTATGCAAAACTTTGCCATGACATAAAGTCTCAATTCAGGAAGTAAGTCTGGGGAAATCTGTAACAACATCAAAAAAAAAGATACTGATGATTAAGAAATATTATGGATCTAGAAATGCCCAAAACACAAATTCAGAAGGAGGATAACTCTACAACATCTACAAGCAAAACTTCAAACAAAAATATTTCTTGATGACAGGGTCAACTTTAATTCTGCAAGGAGTGTTGTATGCAAGCAAGAGTTTAATGATGATAAAATAAATTAAATGAGAGCTCTAGAGGAAAGAACTGGGAGGAAAATAAACAGATTAGTATAAGAAATGCAAAACCTTACCAAAGTAACAGACTGCTGAAAATCGGAATGAACCAAGCAATATTTAATGAATCTTTGAGACAATAAGAAATACAGGAATAAAACCAAAAGTATTTTTTGAAAAAAAAAGAAATATAAGGAATATAAAGGAAATATAATATATCAAAAACAACTGATCTTGAAAACAAATCAAGGATTGATCATCTAAAATTATCAGACTATCTGAAAACCATGACAAAAAACCTCAGATATCACATTTCTTTCCTGGTCTTCTTCCTCCTCCTCCTCTTCTTCTTCCTCCTCCTCCTCTTCTTCTTCCTCCTCCTCCTCTTCTTCTTCCTCCTCCTCCTCCTCTTCTTCCTTCTCCTCCTCCTCCTCTTCTCCTCCTCCTCCTCCTCCTCTTCCTCCTTCTTGTTCTTCTTGTTCTTGTTCTTGTTCTTCTTCTTCTTCTTCTTCTTCTTCTTCTTCTTCTTCTTCTTCTTCTTCTTCTTCTTCTTCTTTTAAAAAGATTAGATCTTCTTATCTTACCTAGCCTTGAAGTAAAGGGACTACTCATGGGCCTGATTCTCACAGGAGTCTTGACCTGATCTATTCCCAACCTGAGCTAGTATCCCCCCCCTCCTTTAAAAAACTGGTGGCCTATGGTTCCTTAGGACACACCATACCGGCGCCATGCTAAGTAAACCCACTGCAGCTCAGAACTCCCAAGTTCAAGAGAACCATCAACATTAGCCTTCCTAGTAGATGGGACCACAGGCATGTACTACCAAACCCTGGCAAAATACCATATTTCAAGAAAAGTTATAAATAAAAGCTACTTAGAATCAGGGAGCAAAATGAAAATAGAAAAAATCCACTAGCAAATTCTGAAAAGAAACCCCAAAATGAAAACTCCCAGGAACATTATATTCAAAATCCAGAGCTTTCAAGTCAAAGAAAAATACTGCAAAAAACCAGAATGAACAAATTCAAGTACCAAAAGGCCACAGCCGGGATAGCATACAATTTAGCAGTTACCAAGTGAAGGAAAGGAGAGCTTGGAATACGATATTCCAAAAGGCAAAAGTTAAAGGCACACAATCTTACTTTATTATTTATTTACTTACTCTTAATTACTTACCTGGCAAAATTGAATATAATTCTACAAGGTAAAAGTTGAATCTTTAATGAAATAAAAGCCCTCCAATCATTCCTTATGAAAAGACCAGAGTTGAGTAGAAACTTTAAAATTTAAAAATAAGAGTCAAGACAAACATAGAAAGGTAAATAAATTCCAACAATTGGGACACACAAGGAGCTATACAAGAATGAAGTGTTTATATCCTAATTAGAGGGAGAAGAAACAAATCTGCCCTGAGGACCTGAGGTCATCAACAGGGATAGAATGAGTTAAATAAGATAAAAAGATGGGAATGATTTCATTATGCTTTAATGATCTTAAGAAGAGAAAGATAAGAAAAGTACCATTAGGACAGAAATAGAGAGGAAGACAATGGACCTTACTATCTCACATAATCAGGATACCCAAGAAGAATACTAAACAAACATTAGGAAAAGGGTGAACAGGGAGCAGGAATCATTGCAAGTTCATTTCACCTAAACTAGACAAAAAAAGGCAAATAAAAAAGAGGATCATTAAAGCATTTGGTAAAATGCACAAAAGAAACTAGATGAAGGTCAGCAAGAAACACAGATGAGCAGGAAGGGTTTGAAAATAACATGTTGAATGCATTGTATACTTGGAGGAAGAAGAGAGCTGTAAAAGGTGCAGATTCATGCCTGCCTGTCTTATCCTCTTTTTCTATTCTGCTTTGTATATGGACATGTTCATCTTATTGGGCATTTCTTATGTTCATAATATTAATAAAAATTATAGAAAGCTAGGAACAAAAATTGTCTTAAGGGATGGGGCAATGTCCAGATAATTAAGGTCTATGAATTGCTTGAATAATATTACATTTTAAGAAATTTTAGACATGAGAAATTCAGAGACACATGAGACTTACATGAGGTAACACAGAAGAAAGATAAAGAAAACAGAAAAATAACTACCTAAAATGATTACAAAAATAAATAAAATCAACATGGAAAGGCAACAAAAATCCTGTCAGCTTTAGTAGACATTGCTCATCAGTGACTTATTTAATAAATATTTATTAAGCACCAACTATGTTCTAGGCACTATGCAAAACACTGGGAATACAAAGAAAAGCAAAAGGCCGTCCTTATTTTGAAGGACCTCACAGTCTAATCAGGGGATAACATGCAAATAAGCATGTAGAAATAAACTATACACAGGAGAAATTGTAAATAATCAATAAAAGGAAGCCACTAGCATTAAAGGGGATTGGGAAAGGCTTCTTGAAGTAAGTAGAATTTTAGCTGGGACTTTGAGGAAGCCAGGAGGTGGAGATAAGGAAGGAAAGTATTCCAGGAATGAGGAATACTCAGTGAAAATGTCCACAGTCAGGAGATGGAATGAGGAGCTGCATGGTGGCCAATGTCACTGGACCGAAGAGAATATGCGGGTGAATAAGGTGTAATACTGGAAAGGGAGGAAAGGAGCAAGTTGTGAAGAGCTTTGAATGACAAACAGGTGGTTTTACATTTGTCCCT
This sequence comes from Trichosurus vulpecula, assembly GCF_011100635.1. NCBI lineage: Eukaryota > Metazoa > Chordata > Mammalia > Diprotodontia > Phalangeridae > Trichosurus > Trichosurus vulpecula. The sequence continues at coordinate 24,120,066 of NC_050575.1, read as the reverse complement.
GGAGGTGATAGGGAGCCACTGGAACTTCTTGAATATAGGAGTGACATGGTCAAACCTGTGCTTTAGGCAGATTAATTTACCAGTTGAATGGAGGATTGAGTGGACAGGGGAGAGACTTGAGGCAGGAAGAACAACCAGCAGGATGTTGCAATAATCCGGATGTGAATTGATGAATCAGTGACTTATTCAACATACACCATCAAGGTGGTGACTCTGTCAGAAGAGAGAAGAGAACATGTACAAAAGATGTTATGAAAATAGAATCCACAAGACTTGACAATAGACTTGATATGGAAAGTGGAGGAGGGGGGTATGAAAGGTTGAGGTTGACACTTAAGTTGCCAGACTGTGTGACTGAGAAGATGGTAGTACCCTTGACAGTAGCAAGGAAGTTTCAAAGTGGTTAGGGTTTGGGGGGAAAGATAATGAGTTGAGTTTTAGATGGGAAGAATTTAAGAAATCTATAGGACATGCAGCTTGAGATATCTAATTAGAAGCTGAAGATGAAAATCTAGAGGTGAGGAGAGAGGTTCAGACTGGATAAGTAGATCTGAGCATCATCAGCATAGATAATAACTGAATCCACAGGAGCTGATGAAATCACCAAGTGAAATAGTTTAGAAAGAGAAAAAAAGATGGCCCTGGGACAGAGTTCTGGGGGACAGACCCCATTACAGGTGAGACCTGAATGAAGATCCAGGAAAGGGGACTGAAGAGGAATTGTTGAAAGGCTAGAAGGAGAGCCAGGAGAGAATATTATCACCCAAACTTAGAAAGAAGTGAATATGAAGGAGAAGAACATGATTGACAAGTGTCAAAGGCTTCAGAGAGATCAAGAAGGAAGAGGATTGAAAGGAAGACATTGCATTTGGCATTTAAGACATCATTGGTAACTTTGGAGAGGTTTATTTGATTGAATGATGAGATTAGAAGCCAGAATGTGGAGAGTTAAGGAGAGAGTGAGGGGAAAGGAAGTAGAAGCATCAATTGTAGATTGCCTTCTCAAGGAGTTCAGCCACAAAGGGAAGAGGGGATAGGGGATGATAGTGATTGGGCATGGATGGATCAAGTGAGGGTTTTTTGAGGATGATGGACACATGGGCATGTTTGTCAGCAATAGGGAAGCAGCCAATAGACAAAGAGAGATAGAATATAAGTGAGAGGGTGGAGATGTTGGAAGGTGAAATCTGCTCGAAAAAATGGGGTGGGACGGGATCTGATCATGTGCATATAGGGGAGTTAGGGTTGGCAAGGAGAAAGACCACCTCTTCATGTGAGATAGCAGTGGAGGAAATGATGGCAGGAGACATCTGAATGGTGTGAGATGAGGAGGGGAGGAAAGGGACTTCTCAATCAATGGCCTCAATTTTTTTTCAGTGGAATATAAGGCAAGGTTCTCAAATGAGAGGAAAGGTGAACAGGAAGCCATTAGACATTTTAGGAAGGATGACAAGGTTTGAAAAAGCTGCCATGGTAAGTAGGATAATGAGCTAATTAGGAAGGCATAAAAATTGTCTTCATTCAGTGAGAGTCCAGTCAAGATTATAAATTATAAATCTGTAGTCAACACAGTCAGTACAGTTTTGCAATTTTCTCCAGCATTATTAAAGTGTGTGAGCAAGAACAAAAACAATGGATGGTGGGAGTAATCCAGAAGGAAGGCTTTGCAGGGCAAGATCAGTGATAAAATAAGAGGGCAAGGAACTCAAGAGAAGTGAACAGCATAGAGGTGAACTGGTTCACCAAGGAGTCAAGATGGGGAAGAGAGGAGAGTGTAGCCAATGCAAAAGGATGTCTTGGAAAGGAGCTGAGAGATCAAGAGATCAAGGCAGGTAATGGTGAGGATGAAGAGAAAGGTTTAGGGTTCCAAGGCAGAAGCAGAGGCGAAGTGACAGTAGATTATGATGGGGTAAAGAAATTTCAGAGTTCACAAATGTGGAAGTGGTATATTTGTGAGTGATAGCAAGACCATGATATCAACACCTTTGTATGTAGCTGAGATGGGATGGAGGAGTAGGTCATGTGAAATGAGGAATTTGAGGATTGTGAGATTAGGGTGTTTGAGAGAATAGCAATATATATGTTGATGTCCCCTAGTATGAGGTCAGGAGTTGGGAAGGAAATACTGTGAGCAAGGCATTGAACTGATTGACAAAAGAAGGAGGGTGTCCTGGAGACAAGTAGATGATAGCCATCAGAATTTTGTTTGGAAGGAAGGAAATAAGTATCTACTGTGTGCCAGGTACTGTGCTAAGTGCTTTACAAATATTGAATCATTTCATCCTCACAACAACCCTGTAAGGGAGGTATTATGATTATCAACGTCATCCTTACTTTACAGTGGAGGACACTAAGGCAGACAAAAGTTCAGTGACTTGTCTTATGTCATAAAGCTAGTTATGCATTTGAGGCTGGATTTGAATTCAGATCTTTCTGACTCCAGGCTCAGTGCTCTATCCACTGCACTGTCTAGATATGGATTGATTGAGCCTCAAAGGAAGAGAGGTTATTGAGTGACGATAGCGAAAAGAGAACCTGGAAGTGGCAAAGGGGAGCAAGGAGTATTCCAACTCCCCCACCTCAACCAGTTAGTTTGAGGGAATGAGAGAAAATGCTTCCAGGGCTGGAAAGGAGTCTAGGGAGGCTATGTCATCAGGTTGGTGTCAGGTCTCATTGAGAGCCAGAAGAAGGAAGGATTTGAAAAGGAAACAATTTCAGCTGAAGGCAAGTTTGTCGCCTATGGAACAGGCACTCCAGACAACACAGTCAAAGGGATGGATACCCTTATCATGGGGAATTGGCAATAGAAGGGTTGAGGTGGAGAATGGACTGAGGGAAATGGGAAATGGGAATTAGGTAGTGAGAGATAGAGAGTGAGGTTTGAATGATGACAACTGAGGCTCAGAATCATTGGAATGGGGAGGATATAATCAGCTAGGATTCTCTTCATGAGTCATTTAGGTTTTCAACATCCTTAGAGGTTTGGCCTCAGGATGGAGTCCTCTCAGGGCCTTAGGCAGCTCAGGTGAGGGGACCATCATCCATTGCTTTTGCCTCCACTTGCATGCTGCTGAACAGAGCCACAGATAATCATGAAGGTATGGCATTTCTTCCCTTCCCCCAAAGGCAGAAGCCTGATCAAATTCAGTATCATAGGATCATAGATATAGAATTAGTCGAACCCATAAAGGCAATCAAGTCTGACCCTGTTGTTTTATAGATAAGGAAATAAAACAGAGGCTAAGTGACTTGCTCAGGTTCACATAGCTAGTAAATGTCAGAAGGATTTGAATCTAGGTCTCCCCAGCTCTACGTCTAACACTCTATCCACTATCCCAGACTACCTCCAGAATATAGAAAAGACACCATCCTTTCTGTTAATTAATGAATAATTGAAAAACTATTTTTCAAATTGTAAATATTTATTGATCTTAAAAAAACATTCATTGTTGCCATTTGGCACTTCTATCTAATACAACCCTTCCTTGTGTCGAACAAACACACTGGCCTCTCTGGCAATGTATGCCTCATTCAAAACTTGTAGTCTTAAGTCTCCCTGCCAAGAGGAGGGAAATACGCGTGACTATCTGAAATTAACATTGTTCGTTATTTCCCTTCAATACTGATGTCTTTTCTTGTTGTTTTCTTTTAGATTAGAATAGTTTTCATTGAAATTGACCTATTCTTATTTTATTGTGCATCTTTTCATAAAAGTCTTCCAAGTTGTTCTGATCTCCTTATTTCTTTCTTTGGATTTCCCTGTTGGACTAAATCTTTAATTTCACTGGTGTAGGAAGCTCTCAGGGAGAAACTTACTCTGCCCATTAAGACTGGCATATTCTCTGCAATGTATAATCTTAGTTAGTGAGCTACCCAGGCACTGAGAACTAAAGTTTGCCCAGGGTAATAGATAATTTGTAGCAGTGTTGGGGTTTGCTGCCAGTTCTTCTTCACTCTTGAAGCTAGCTCTATCTTTCTACTACTCCAGTAGTTCTCAATATTTTTTGTTCTGTGACTTCCTTTCAACAACGAAAGAAAAAGGTTTTATAAACCCTTAGGATTTATCATAATATTCTTTTGGATTTATTCATTAAGTGTTTACAATAAATAAAATCATACCTTCTGCCCAAAAAAAGCTCCAAATTCAATTTTACATTATATAATTTTAATTATAAAGCATAAAACTTTATTGTACTTATAATTTTGAAAACACAAAATATATAACTATTAAATTAACTACAAAATAATTGTAAGCATTTTATATGGGATATTGTGTAAGGATTAAAATAATCTAGGAAAGTTTGTATTATATTCATATAATATCCATATTAAATTTCTTTATTTTATAACTTCTTGAATACAAATAACATTTTAATGAAAACATAACTAGAAAGACTTTAACATAATATAATCACATGTAAACTTAATTTCAAAATGTACTTTTTATTTGAAAAGAGGCTGCAATATTTGGTTTAACATAAAAATTGCAGGCTTAAATTTGCTTCCATGTCAAGTTTACTTCTGTGTTTTAATTAAAAACAAGAATAATGTGAAAATGTTTACTCATACAAATATATGGAGGAAAGTGGCAGGAGAATGTTATAGTATCTCTTACTGAGAGATGGAATATTCCTTTTAAAAAATTTTAGTCACTGAACCAATCAGCAAAAATGAATAGTGAGTTACGATATGAAATACTTTTCTACTGACTAATAACAAATACTGTGCTAAATGGTAAATGTACTTAAAAGAAATGTATTGCTTTGTTTTAAACAATATTTATATATAAACTTTTGTAAGCGAAAAATTTCTGTTCAGATGTGACTTTCTTCCCTTTTACCACTGAAACACCAGTCATACTCTCACAGAAACTCTACTAAACAAATGATCAGTGTTGCCCACCAGTTCATTTAAAAATGTACCATATTGAAGATGAGCAAAATAAGAGGAAGGTAAGTGTAAATCAGAAAATAGACTTAATTTTGCAATTAGAGAAAATAACAGGTTTCAAGATGGCTTTTAATGTGCATGTCCAGTGATCATAGTTTTTAAATAGCCTGATATTTGTGTTTCAAGAGTGCAAACATTCATAACATTTTGATCACACTGTTACATAGGTGATGAGGTTATCATTACAGTGTAACAGAGGGGGATGCATTGTACAGAACGCAAATGATGGTTTGCTTATGTGTCTGACCATCCACTGGGAATCCATTTGCATTTGAATATTGATACCTTGTAGGGGATTATTGGAGTGGTTCGGAAACAATTTGATGACAGGTAGAGAAACTTTAAGAACATGTTGAGTTTAATCAGCAGAAGTAATCAGAATTTCATGTAATCACTGCCAAAACATCAAAATTGTTATGCTCCTGATCATGATAGTTTTGGATACCTGCAAAAATAAGCATATAATTCTTCAAACATACACATGCTTGTTGTCATTGACGAAAACTATCTTTGTAACGTAATTGTATAATTATTTACTGATTAAGGCACCATTAAAGAATTTATACACCACACATACACATGCACATGCCCATGCACATGCACATACACATACACATACACACACATACACATACATATACATATACACATACATATACATATGCATACATGTATACATATACATAGACAGAGAATCAGAAACACAAAAGACATCAATATATCTAGGACTTGTAATTTCATTGGTGTGGGAACTCCCTTTGCAAGGACGATACAGCTACAGATGGCAGCTCATCTATTATGGTAGTCTTTGGGAATGGCCTGAGGCTAACAAACATAAACTGCATAAACCAAAATAAAAAAATCAGGTAAAAAGGTCATCAGAAAAGACATCAGAAGTGAACACAACACAAATCACAGGACCATAGAATACTGATCTTCCAGTCAAACCTCTTCATTTTGTACATGAAGAAACTGAATCTTAAAGTGGGTCAGTGATTTGCCCAAAGTCACACAAGTAGTAAGTGGAAGAGTTAAGATGTGAATCCACGTCATATGACTCCAAATCCAGAACCTCTCCACTGTTCCATGTTGATTCAGACAATATTAGTGCCATTTCTAAAAGTTTCCCTATCATTTTCCTTTTACCAAATGTAAATAGTTCAGACTTTATGCCTTTACAGATTATTTTACTCCTCCCTTTTTTCTTTATTTTATTTTTAAATTTTTGTTTATGGTTATTAATTTTATGACAAAAATTATTATTAAAAACAAAGAGTGAGGTACACAAGTTGCCAGACTTTTGCAAGAATGTGACCATGTGGGACTAATTCTAGCTCTTCTCTTTGTAGGATGTGAAGGCAATGGGTGACTTTTGGCACCTTACAGTTTCACTGGCAAAGTTTTGGACTTTTCACATTACTTAGATTTTCCACTGGATGCCCACATTCTGCATCTCATACAATGGATACTCTTCTGGCCTACAGAGGATTCTAGCCAACCTCAGCCAATTCCTGCTTTCAGAAAAGCCCTTGGAAGCTGAATTTACCACCAAGAAATGAGGATCTAATGTACATAGATAGTCAGCATCGTATTTTCAGTGACAATTTTCTCAGGGAGATAGATAACAACCCCAGGAGTTCTAGTGGTTGGAAAGAAACATAAGAGCCAGTCAATGGAACCTTTGCAAGAGCCAATTCTAAAACAAATTCCTCAATGCTGTGTTTTTTTTTATTTTAAGATAATTCAGACCCCTTTAGTCCTGACCTACCCCCAAGATATTGGGCAAAAGGAGTCACCTCAAGCTTTCATTTATATGTCATTAGTAAAGGTTCTTGTTGACTCAGTGCTAACAGCAGAGCCCTTGGCTAGTAATCGACCACTGTCCTGATAGCATCAATCTCATTTTCTGTGGTTATTGCAATCTAAGAATATTCTCATGTGTCACTGGGACACAGTGAGCAAGTGTCATCTTTCCAGCAAGAGAAAGATCTGCTCATCACTAACCTCCTGCTGATACGTGTGTGTGCCCGCGTGGCATGCCCAGGACTTGCAGGCTCCTTCTCCATCTTATAACCTCTGTCCAGATAATGGGTGCTGAAGCCCTGTCAGAAAGATGGGAGGCTTGGCTTCCTGGAACTGGTTGCTAGAAATCCAAGCCTAGCCATCCCCACTTGCTCACTGCACAATGAATGTTTTTTGAAATGTTTTTCCTGGAAGCTTTGGCTTTTGGCATCCTTTAGATGCTCCCCTACCTTTAGACGCTCAGGCATTCCTGAGGCACATATCCCATTTACCCTGCCTCCAGGCAGTCCTATACTGGAAACATTTTGCTCCAGGAAGGAGAGTGAGGTAGGAGAGCAGGAATCCCATGGGAAACAACACAGATGAGTAACCTGTGGGAACTATTTCACTTTAATCTCCTTGGTGTGAGCCTTACCAGTAATCATGTCCTTTGTCCTTCTTCTACTCTGAGTTTTCTGTTTAGAGAAGGCCCCTTTGCTCTTGATTGGCTCTTCAGAAGATCCAAGTCAAGACTGCAGCCTTAATCAGAAAGATGCTATTATTCATTCAAAGGAGGAACCAACCTCATGGGCAGCAAGCCCCAAATTAAGCAAAGTCTTTGCCCAGCCAGGTTAAAACATACACACACCTACTTCAGAAGCCCTAAGGCTCCCTCTTTGACTCAAGTGGCTGAGAGTGGAGTTCTATGAAAGCAGGAACTGTTTTTGTAAAGGTATCTGGCATGCTCTGAGTGCCTACCAAGTGTTTAGTTTTCATAACATCATTCGAGAAATTCTGTTCATGTTTATTTCTGCTCAAAGAAACCAGGCCTGTCACTGCTCTGATAGCAGTGAACATAGTAGAAGTGGGGAAATATGATCCCAGATTTTCTCCTAATCTATCAACAAGTTGTGACCTAGGCTGGCAAGAGCTCAAGGATGAGTATACAGTAGGGATCAGTAAATTCTCACTCAGAGACTCAGGCAGATCATTACAATAACTAACCAGAGCTCTCAAGCTCCTGTGTTTTGTTACCATTTACCCTCTCCTTGCAGGCACTCAGGGGCTTTTGAAAGCACAGGGACCTGTAAAGGATGGTGCTGGAAGAATTATCACCCCATCCCCCAGGCAAAGAAATGGGAGCCTATTTCACAGCCTGTTTCCTTTGCACTGCTCAGGAGGTCACAGTCAAGAAAAGCAGTAAGACTCTAGCTCTGTGGACTCCCAGGGCAGCCACACTTGGAGAGCTAGGTCCAAGAAATGCAGTCATATTAGCTGTTATTGGAAAGAATCCCCAAGTATACATAAGGACCGAATTGTTGTTGCTCAGCCATCTTGGTGGTGTCTAATTCCTTGTGACCCCATTTGGGGTTACCTTGGTGAAGATACTGGAATGCTTTGCCATTTCCTTCTCCAGCTCATTTTACAGAAGAGAAGACTAAGGCAAACAGGGTTAAGGGACTTGCCCAGGATCACACAGTAAGTGTCTGAGGTTGGATTTGAACTCAGCAAGAAGAGTCTTCCTGACACCAGGCCCAGTACTCTATGGACACTGCAAAACCAAGGCTGATAAAACTGGAATGCTTACACACACACACACACACACACACACACACACACACAAACACACACACACACACATGTTTACATGTGGTTCTCCTGGATATAATGGAAGTTCTTTGAAGGCAGAGACAGGTTAATTTCTGTCTTTGTATCCCCAGTATGTAGTACAGGATAGGTGCTTAATAAATGTTTATTGACTGATTAATGCTCTGATACCATCATAATCTCAAGAATTCCAGGGCAGGGAATAGAAAGAATTCTAGATACAGAACCAAAGGGTTGGGGTTGAAATATCAACCCTTCTAATTATGTGAGCTTGGGGAAATCCCTTCACTTTTTAAAATCTCAGTTTCCTCATCTGTAAAAAGGGGGGAAAGGATCTTTAAGGACCTTTCCAGCTCTAGATGCTATACTGATAATTCCTTCAGACTTTGGAAATCACCTTGAGCCAAGCAGGGCAGGTACAGTAGCACAGCCTCTGAGGCCTGGGGCCCTTCTCCCTAGGGCCTGGCAATCTCTCTATCAGACTGGTTTTGTTGGGGGCTTCTGGTTATTGAAAGCAATCTCTCAATAAAATTCCCAAATGTAACACTGGTGTGTAAATGGGTGTTTGAGGATCTCATGGGTAACTGATGTGATAAGAAGCCGGAGATTCCATCCCTCAGGTATTTTCCCCCGCCTCCTTGGTTTGTTTGTGGTCAACATTAATCATTTCCTCTAACTGCATATAAGAGCTTCTCAGCTCCTGATCAGCCCAGTTCAGAGCTGAAGCTTGAAACCAAAAACTACAATGCAAAACTTCTGCTACCTCCTGCTCTTCTCTTCTCTGATCCCTTATGTCAGCTTGGCACCCACCACCCCGAAGTCAAGGGAATCCAACCTGGAGACTATCATTGCTGAAACTCTGGAATTGTCACGGAACATCACTACAGACCCAGGAAAGGTAAGTGACTCACAGGTGGTTTGGCTTCAACCTTTGCTCTGCCAAAGTTAATCTGCCCCTTTCTCTCTTCAAGTGTGAGTTAATCATCTGCTTTCTCTTCTTCAGGATAGAAAGGTGAAGATTATTTCTGAGGAATTCAACAGGCAGGTAAGATGTACTCCTCTACATCTATCTATACATCAGCCTTTCTAAAGAGAATCATTTAAAGGACCCTTGTCCTAGCCCTCTGCTATCAGATCAATTACCATTGAAGATAATCTGTAGCTGGCAGCTAGTGTGTAGCTGGCATGTAGTTTACATGACTCACCAGCATTAGTATTATCGGCTATTTGAAGGGCTTCAGACAGCATACATTCCTTCTTTCCCTGCCCCCTCCTTTGCTCCTGCCCAAAGGGGAATTATACGAGCCAAAAGCTAAGTGCCAAAGCCAGAAACTAGTTTATGTGTCAGTGACCCTAGGTCTCTACTGCAGCTCAATTTCTCCCAGTCATAGCTTCTCAGACATCACAGCTATAAACGACAAAAGGCAGGAAGGGAAGGAAGAACCAGACAGTGGCTCCCACGGTCTCCTGAGAGAATCTAAGTTTCTCAAGACCAAGAATGTCTGAGCCTTTCCTTCAGTCTCCTGCCATGTGTCCCCTGTTTTGGACCAGAAATCCAATTTCTCCATTATTGGGTAAGTCAACTTGGTGCCTCACTTTTCTTAGCCATAAAATAGTTTCTTTTGCAAATAATAGTAGTCCCCAACTGCATAGTACTTAAAAGTTCACAGAGCATTTGCCAAAAACCCTGTGATATGGAAAGTGTAGATATTCTTATCCCTATTTATAGGTGAGGAAACTGAGATTCACATAAGATAAGTGACTTGCTCAGGGTCATACAGCTATGACACATCTGAGCTGGGGCTAGAAGAGGGATATTGTAAGGATCAGATGGGATCATGGCTGAGACAGAACTTTGCATGCTATCAAATGCCTCATTAAGATATTATTCTTATGCTGAGGTTAGAACTTGGGGTCAGAACTCCTAACTTTCCATCCCAGAGTCTTTTCCTCCAGGTCCCAGAGATTTCTAACTCCAGTTAGGTGGCAGCTCACAAGAGAACACTGAGTTATAAAAGGCAGTGGGATATAGCACTGGATAGCAGCCAAGCACTGGATTAGAGTTGGAAAGACCTGGATTTGAATCCTTCCTCAGATAATTACTAGCTGTGTGACCTTGAACAAGTCATTGAATAGCTCTTGGCACCAATTTCCTCATCTATAAAATGAGAAAGATGGATACAGTGACCCCTAAGGTCCTTTTCTACCTTAAATCTATGATTGCATTGGTTCCTCTAACAATGAATAGCCAGAAGATTATACCAAGTCTAGATGGTCCCCTATGCTTTTTCCATGCTTGGGTTATGCTGTGACATTTTACCATTGAGCATCAAGGCCAGGAGCTCAGGGTAGTCCTAGGGGCACACATATCTGACTGGACTTCTGAGTGTGGGAGAAAAAGGCAAGGGTGGCCTTATGGCCAGATTGGTGTGAGGAGTGCACTGTGATACCCAGAACATGGGTGCAGCTGGGCAAAGAGCTCTGTTGGGCTTCATGCACAACATGCACTTATCATCTCCTTCCCAGAATCTCCCAGAATAATCTGGGATGTGGGCAGACCTGGAGAGAACATGGGAGCTTTTGAAATGCTTTGGAGAATTCAGTACCACTATTGAAAACAAGTCAATGTGCAGAAGGTGTCAAAGAAGAACAGGCCACTGCAGAATACACTGTGGTGGCCTCAAGCTTTGCCAATTTATTTGTCTCCCTTGTAATATAAAGAACACAGTATGTGAAAGCAGAAGATGCAGGTTCAAATCAGCATTTGCTACCTCAATCTCGTGTGACCTTGGGCAAGTCACTTGGTTTCCATTTCCTCATCTGTAAAATGGAGGGGTGTGATTAAATGATGTCTAAGGTCTCTTCCAACTTTAAGCCCTGTGATCTTAAAAACAAACCCCCCTGCTGCAGGAATCCCTTGTGCTATAATTGGAAAGAACTCAGCCCCAACCTTTGCATATCTGTTTTAGTGACAAAACATACCTATTTGAGTTTGGACTCGGACTATGAACCCATTGACTCGGACACACTCACTAAACAAGCTGACTTTTCTTTCAGGAGCCCAAATGCATACAGACACATATAAAGACTTTTTCTGATGGTTTGCTTTCAACGGAGAACCGAGCAATCAAGGAAAACCTAGGGAAGATTGCTGCATACTTCAGTTCTTCTTCGTGTCCCTCACTCGATGTAAGTTTTCTCTATTACAGAATGTGTCTGTTTTAATGATGTGATGTGGAGATGGTCAAGTCTGCTTTTCACTGATGCCAAATCCTGGTATCGCCAGGAAAGATCACATTCTAGGGCAGGTTAATGATCCTGGTATCACCAGGAAAGATCACATTTGAGGGCAGGTTAAAGATCCTGGTATCACCAGGAAAGATCGCATTTGAGGGCAGGTTAAAACAACAAGGAGACATATGTCTATGCAGAAACACACATTTTAAGTATATACAAGCATTGTATAAATAATTTACACAATATATTCACTTCTATAGTTGTATGTATATTTCAAATACAAACTACCATAGGTGTGTAGGTTTTAAGAACAAATTATTTCCATGGTATATGGATATATATTAAAATATGCAGCATAGCAGAGTATATCAAGTGCTGGACTTAAAATCAGGAAGATCTCAGTTCACAGCCTACCTGGGACACTAGTTGTGTGACATGGACAAGTCACTTCACTTTTCTTACTCAATCTCAGACTACTCCCAGTCTCTTCATGTAAAACTGGAATGCCCAGGGGTCCCAACCTCCCAGGGCTGCCATGAGACTCAGTTGTGATATTGTCAAGATGTCAAGCATGTGATTTCTTTAAAGAACTCTATATGTGCGCTAGTGCTGCAGGAATTTGCACATTTTGCATACATACAGTATATGTATTATACCTAACTTATGGATACATATAGAGAAGTATATGTTAATATGCATTCATATATAAATATATACATTTATATATTGTCATTTATTTTAGAAATGATTCAATGATTTTTATATAACAAAAGTATATAAGAGTACCTATTTCTGATACTTAGAAGAGAAAACTTTGTTTTTCAATAGACATAAAATTCATCACTGGATGACTTACTAAGGTGATAGACCACATAGCAGGTCTGAGAGCAGGACAGGATTACCTAATCCCCCTATTTTATAGATGAGGAAACTGAGACCCAGAGAGGTGAGGTGACCAAAGCCACAGAGCAAACCAAATGTCAGATCAGGGAGTGGAACCCATATCTCTTGAGTCCCAGTCCAGAGCCTATTCCTCTAAGGCCATATGATAAATTACTTAGGTGTCCTGAATGTCTACATCCTGCAGTACTAACTCTTATGGGAAAGGAGGTTGCTAAACCTCTGATTGAGCTTTAAAAACATATAGCAAACTCTCAGTTATTCACCTTAATGGTTTCAGAGCCATGAGGCAGGTAGATATCCAAGTGGCAGATTACCTATATCTATTTGGCTTTTAATTTGGACTTTTGAACATGGGTGTGTCTGGTGTTCCTGGAATTCACAAAGCTGCTCACCAAAAAAATGAAGTCTCACCTGAGAAAGAACTGGGAAGTTGTCCAACTTAACCTGCTCAGAACCTGCCCCTAATCCCTTCTTCTGGCTTGAGAGACGTGCCTCATCTCCCCCAAGCTAATGCAAAATACCAGCCTAACCAGAGGCTGCCCTGAATGAAATAGCCAAGTGGTTTGGTCTGAAACATCTCCTGCTGTACTGTATGTACGCGGAGGAATAGACAAAACATAGCAAATTGGATTACCCGAGAACTCCATCAACTATTATGTTAAATGTCAATGCTTTGCCTCCATAAGGGAGAATTAACTGTGTCTTGGGGGCTAACAATTCTGGCGACACACACACATATGCACTCGTGCATGCACACACACACACACACACACACACACACACACACACACACACACATCGCCGCCACCACCATCACCACCAACATCCCAGTAAGCTCTTTGGTCTGTACATAAATCCAGGGCTTCCCATCATTCTGACTGCACCTCCCTATACCTAGGTCACTTTAGTTCCTTCCCCACACCAGTTCCTCATGCTTTCTGTCCCAGAAACATGTTGGCCATCATAAGGTAGCCAGAGGGAAATTCCTCTCTCCATTTCTATTCAATGTAGTTCAAACAGTCCAAAGCTTAGATAAAACAGTCCCTGCCCTCACAGATCCACCAGGCAAGGAAACACAAACTTAGATAACTAAGATAGCCCCTCTTATATGAAAAAAGCTTACGAGGAAGGGCCAAACAAAGCCCTTCTTCCAGGTTGGAAGATCCTTTACTGAAGAGGGTGATGAGGGAAGGCTTTATGGAGGAAGTGTCCCTTCAGTTGGATTTTAAAGGCTGGGTAAGAATTCCAAAGGCAAAGAGGGGAAGGAGACCTAAGGAATGGCTTAAGCATAAGCCCAGAGGCACAAACTTGGATCAGCATGATCCTAAAAATGGCGCTGGCCCAGCAAAGCCAGAGCAGTGAATGAAGCCCTAGACTTGAAGTCAGAAGATATGGGTTCAGGGCTCAATTCTAGCATTCACTAGTCATATGTCCTTGGCCAAGTCAATTTGCCTCTTTTCCCAGTCTCAATTTCTTTCTCTGTAAAAGGCGAATCACAGACTTAATAAAATCTCCCTCCCTTGTAGAATTGTTGAGGAAACAGGGCTCAATTTACTGAAGACCAGTTTGAATTTAAAATTAGTCTGAATTTGAATTAATTTAACATTATTTCAACTTAGGTTTAGTAACTCATTGTTTGACCCAGGAGAGCCCAAAGTCATAGATATTTCTCAGAAATAGTACCCCCACCCCACCTCAACCCCTTACAAGGCAGGAGACAAAATCAAAGAGACGATGAGCAACATTTTATTTAATAACATTAAAAGCTAATTAGAATTATTATTTTTTAAAGGAAACTTCCTGCGGCTTCCGTATAACTGACTACGAAGAATTCAAAACTCAATTAATCCGGTTTTTAAAAGAGATCCCCTCTGATTGCCAGATCCTGGAACCTCCATCATCTGCTACAAGCTCACCTTCACCAAAGCCTTCAGTGCACAGAGCCTGTCTCCTTTGCCCTCCAGGGAAACAGAGCCCAGGCAAAGACTGAGTTTTCTATCTTGCAAGAAACTGGGGTGCTAGCTTCAATTCCACAGAATCTCCCAGCTGCAAAAGGCTCCCAGGATCCTAAATGGGGTCAGGTTCTGTTATGTTTACATGGATCTCTACATAAACTTGGGAAGACAGGTTTTCCTACATTGGGGAGAATTGGGGTTTGGGAGGGTCTATTTTATACCAGAAAGAGTAATCTATATCTATATATAATATTTATTTATTTATTTATTTATTAAGACTTAATATTGTATTTATACAAGATGTTCTACCTTAATATATAAATGATAAACATTCTATTTTTGTACATGGCCTTTTCTTTATGAGTTTAAAAAAATGTGTTTTGCTTGCAAATCATCTTATGGTCAATCAATGTATATTTATGAGGTGGTAAATGAATAAATCATACTCCAGAAAATCTTATTCTAATACTTCATCATGACCTGGAGATAATCCTGAAATCTCAGTCAACCAATCAATAAGTGCTTATTAAGTACCTGCTGTGTGATAGGTTCTAGAGCTACCATTACAAAGAAGGAAACACTCCCTACTTCCAAGACATTTATATTGCAATGGGGAGACAAGTACCTTTAAGCTCTGGCAGTTTCCACAATGGTGGAAAGGCTTTGAGCATAGCCCTGACAACAGACTGCTTTCTTTCTGAGCTCCAGAATAGTTAAGTAGAGAGTGACTTATCACCAGTAGCCTGATGTGCTTCTCTATTATATACTTGATGTCAAAAGAACCCAAGGAAGGCTCTCAGGACTTGAGATGGACCCCTTCTAGAAAATTTATGGGAGTTCATGGACTGGAGGCACTGGGATGGACCAGTAATTTGGGTCACGTGATGCAATGTGCATCACTGGGCAGAATACTAGCATGAATGAAACTCAGGCAGTTTGATGCCACAGTGGATAGACAGATTGACTTGGAGTCAGGAAGACCTAAGTTTGAATCCAACCTCAGACAACCGCTAGCTGTGTGGCCCGTGGCAAATATCACAATCTCTCTTTGTCTCAAGTGCTTCATCTGTAAAATGGAGATAATAATGGTATTTGCCACGTAGAGTTATCGTGAGAATAAAATGAGATGTTTATTGGGCGCTTTGCAAACCTTAAGGCATTATATAAACACTAGCTATATTATTATGACTGAGATAATATATCTCTTAGATTATTGTAACAGATAAAGAAGACTCAACCCTTGCTCTCAGGAAGCTCACAGACTGATAGGAGCTATGAGAAAAGTCTGTCCTCCCTTTTCCCTTAGAATTGTCAGATGCAGGGGATTTCTAATGAGATCTCTCCAAAATGCCTATACTTGTGCAAAAAAAGGACTTCAGAATCCCTTATTGGAGAATCTTTCTCTCAAAGCCCATCAATGAAAATCCTGGAAGAAAAAGGAAAAAAAACCGTCCCTCATTTCCATTCCACTGCTTAGTCTGGCCTCTGTCCAAGAACAAGTGTGATCTCACAGAATTTAATACATACCAACCTTTCCTCAACTCCTCTCTGCAGAAGTGAGGTAAGGAAGGAAATATGCTGTCCAGGATTCCCCTGCACAGCCAGGCCTACTGTACATTTTTGTGCAATGACATAAGGCAGGGCCACCTCCCAGAGGCACAGATGGAGGAGTAGTCAGTTGTGGATTTTGCTCCTCTCCCATTACCGAGGGAGGCTGAGGGAATCCCCTTCCATTAAGGAGCCTATTTTAAATGAATAGAAAACCCTGTGCTAGAAACCACAAGACTTGGGCACTAGCCTCTGCTCTGATCCTAACCTGCTGGAAGACTACAGGCAAATCACTTGCTGTCATTTTACAGGTGTGGATTGTACAGCCTTAAAGGGTTACGAGAACCTATGTATATACTTCATAAAGCCAGGATGCGGATAAAATAAAGATAAGATAAACTTTGGGGACATGAGACTTAATTATTTCCAAAGCACTGCGAGGTGCATTCTCTTATTTATTTCTTACAACAACACTGGGAAAGAGGCAGGGAAGACGAGGGCTATTTATTTCACTTATCAGGTCTTTGGGCGGCAATCTGACCCAGTGAACCCCTAATACCTCACTGGCCCCACATTAGCCTCGTTTAGCTAAGGATAAAAACTCTTGCTCAGTCCAAGGGGCTAGGACACTGTACCTGCTCTCTGTCCACTAAGGATCCACTCTGCTCTGGACTTATGCACATGGTCCAGACTGGGTTCAATCCTTGAGGGGTCCTGGCCTCTATTGAGAGGAGTTTGGCTCCCATTTCTCACACTCTTCAGCTTGGTACACCTCTACCCTGGCACCCCAGAGAAGATTTACTTCAAGTTAGGTTTTGGTTCATGTGTAAGATATCACTAAAGGGAGAATTAGGAAGGTATTCAATGTGCAATATCAATCAGGTATGGGTGAGGTTTATAATTTCCTACACATTCACACACACGCACACACACACACACACACACATACTATTCCCCAATAAATAACTAAAGGATGTGAACAATTTTTTTCCCTTCACAAAAACAGTTATTGTGAGACTCCTTTAAATATCAGACTTCTCCAGTATATCTACAATTGCAAACGTGATTTGTATTACACAGTTTTTCAAGGAAAAGTGAAATCTATTAAAAGGCTGACAGCTAATATAAATTGAAGCATATCTGTATCATTTTTTAAACAAGATTCCTTGAACAGGCAATTTCTAAAGGAAGAAATGCAAATTATCAATAGCCATATTTTAAAAAATCATTCCAAATCACTAATAAGTGGTGGGAGGACCAAAGTGACATTACTGTGCTGGAGTCAAGGTATGGTGTGTCTGACTGCAGCTCATCAGACCAATACGAGCTCAGAAGGCTCTATCACAGGTCAGACACAAATAGTCCATATGAACATTTGGAGTGGAGATAGCTCTAAATTGGTGCATCTCATATTTCTTTTGAGCTACTGCAATTCTGCTTTGCTTATAGAGCACAGCTTTTTCTTTGATGTAGGCATGCCATGGTGGAAGATCTTGTGCCAGTGTCTCCCATGTCTCACAATCAATACCAAAGTTTGAGAGACTCTGAGATTGTCCTCACATTGCCTCTTCCGATCACCATGTGAACACCTGTCTTGTGTGAGTTCTCCACATAATAGTCTTTTAGGCAAATGCACCTTTTGCATTTTGGACACATGGCATCAGAGTTGTGCTCTCTGCAGTAAAGTTTAAATATTTGGCAGTTCAGCTCCAAAAGGACCTCAGTGACCAGTACCGTATGCCAGGTGATCTTCAGAGTCTTCCTAACAAATTCTAATGGAAGCAATTCAATTTCCTGGCACGCTACTGGCATATTGTCCAGGTTTCACAGATATAAAACAATGAGGTCAGCACAACAGCTCTGTTGACCTTCTGTTTGTAGGTAACCTAGTACCTTTTCTCTCCCACACTTTCCCTTGGAGACTCCCAAACAATGAGCTAGCTCTGGGATTGAGTGTGTTAACCTCCTTGTCAGTGTGTACATCCCTAGCAAGGACACTGCCAAGGTAAGTGAACTTATCCATAGAATTCAAAAATCTCTTCATTTGCAATATGCAACCAGCGATTCCATGTTTGGATATTGTGGTGCCGACTAGTGGAGAACCTCTGTTTTCTTGGTGTTGTTAGGCCAAAATCAGCACAAGCAGCAAAGAATCAATCCATACTTTGTTGCATCTCAGCCTTGGAGGCTTCACTGAGTGTGCAAACTATATTACATATCAATGTAATTGAATATTATTGTACAGTAAAATTGACAAAACAGACAGTTTCAGAAAAACCTGGGAAGACTTGTATGAACTGATGCAGAAGGAAGTGAGCAAAACCAAGAGAACAATTTAAGCAATAGCAACAACACTGGAAAGGCAAATAACTTTGAAAGACGTAAACACTCTGATCAGTGCTACACTAACCATGAGCCGTGAGCCATGGTAACAATGACAAAAGATGCAGACAGGGACATCATGGACTTGAAAATGCAGAATTATGCATATGTTTTGGGCATGCATGATGTGGGAACTCATTTTGCTTGGCTGCATATTTGTTACAAGGGTTTTAATTTTCTTTTTCCTTTTTTCCCCAGTTTGGGTTGGCAAATGTAGGAGGGATGGAGGAAAGTCATGCTTCAGATTTGGGATGCCAAAAACATATCGTCAATGCATTTTTAGGTGTCGAGGAAAGTACAGAATAGCAAAAAGGAATCATAGGCAACCAGGACAGCTTTGAAAGTTGCATGTTGAATTTATTTTAATCCTTTCACAGAAAATAAGCTCTATGTAATGGAGATTCACAATTTCATGTGGAAGCCTCTTCTTCTATACTACCATGGAGAAAGTCTGTTACTGTCAAGCCAGTGCTCTATTAGTTGGAATAAAATAATGCACTAATAATATGTTGTTCAGTGGTTAATTAAAAGGAGGTTACCTAATGCATAGCATAAAAATGAAATCACATGGATACTCCAGCACTGATGCATATACCATACCTCCTATTTCTATATGGAAGTACTTCTGATCAACAAGCCAAGGTTTGGTGACTCACCAGGTCTTGGGACATTACCTAAGCATGAAGGGTCCCAAATTCATGTGGACAGGTCTTTTCATGCCCTTGGTTGGCAGGAAGCCAAATTAATATGGCCAGAGGCTATTGGAAAGTTGTTTGAAAAACCCAAGAAAACATAACTTGAGCTCTAGCTAATTGAGTCCCAGAGATTAGTTGTTACTTTTCCTTGGAAAAATCTAGCCAAAATTGCATGGGGAGGCAATGACTCGGGATATTGCATTCACCATGGTATTTTCATTTATTGTTTGTTAATTTCAAAATATTTTAAATACATAAAGAAGTGGGAGGGAGAAACACTAAACATAAACATTTACAGGCACACATTGATAGAATTTAAAATAAGATTTAGTAAAAACTGGAAACCACTATTAGATTCTTACAGAAGGTTAAGAGTTAAATCTCTTCAAAATAGAAACAGTTTTTGGGACTTCTGAATACGCATTGTTAAACTTCACCTTGAGATTCCAACAACTTTTACGATGTACATTTTCATATCCCCACTATTTCTTGTGTTGAAGATGGGAGGCAATCATTTTATCCCACTGAAAATAACCTCATCTTTGTCCTTGATAAATTATACCATGCTCTATGTTCTTGGGAAAACCTTGAGAAAGATACCACATGATATACACTATAGGTTTTTCTTTTTTCAAAGTATTTTGCTATCACTTGAAACTTTGTGAATTTGACTGATTGTTTTGATCCTTGGGGCTTTTCCAAGTTTCTGAGATAAACAAGTGTTCAATACCAATGTTACTAGCAGCTGCTGTGGAGGTGTAAGACCAACAACATCAGCACATGGGAGGGCTGTTAGCACAGGTTCTTTGATCTGTTTTTCCAAAGGAAAGCAACTTAAAGGAGTTTACAATCTCCCTTTAATTAAACATACATATATCATTCACTTAGTTAAGGGGGAAAAGTCAGTACCCTGAACTTCAGAGAAAATGCAAACAGGAATTACAAGCAGAAATTAACACAAATCAACAGACAGGGTTTCCAACTGTCTGACCAAAAGCAATACACACATAATCACCATAGAGAGAAACAGCAACATCTGGGTTTTTCAAAGCTGGAAGGCTCCTTAACGGCTACCCAGAGTCTCGTCTGGCTACATCACATGAACACTCTTCCCTTCAGTGAGCCCCAAAGCAAAATTCTAACTTCAGAGTATACATACACTTCTTCAGGGTCAGAGGGCATCACAACCCTCTCTCTCCCTCCAGCTCTAACTGCTCTAATTGCAACTTGTTCCTCCACCCCCTCCTGTTCCACTCATTCAGCAAGCTCCTCCCACCACAGGCTTCATATAACTTAGGCTTCAATGTGACTTAAGCAGGGCACATGGGCCTGTTGATGGATGGGAAGGTCTTCAAATTAAACAAAAATAAAATAACAATACACCAATGTTACATCCCCTCAAAATCCCTCTCTATTCGCAGGTCAGGACTTGGGCTTGGGTATCTCTTCTTGTCAGAGGTCATCTTTCCAATGCAGAAACTTTCCCTCTCACTAGTCAGCTTCAACTAATGGATGCAGTAGCTTCAGACCTCTTGAACCCACAAGTTTGCCTCCAAGCTTGGAAACTTGATGTCTGGTCAACCATACTGAGAAAAGAAAAAAAAAACCAGAAGAGTCAGCTGGGGTTCTGAGATCCCACCTCAAGCTTGCTTAGGCAGAACTTATACTTTAACTGCCATGTTTCTATTGCCACATGGCAGCTGGGTGGTCTGCCGTCCCATACAAGAAGAGTCTTGAAAGTTCTTGCTATGCTCTCCACATGAGAAAAAGAGAGAGGCACCTAAAGGTGGGCCAATCCTTTTAAAATATCCACTGAGTCATCAACAATTCCTGTCTAGTGGTCAATGAGGATATTACCTTATCGGGAGCAGCAAGGGGCTATGCCATTCTCAAAGCACTCAAGCACTGAACTAATACACCTGGTCAGCTGAAATCAGGCAGGGAAGTCAGTCAATAAGCATTTATTAAGCATCTACTGCCTGTTACTACGCCAAGCACAGAGGAGACAAAGCCAGGTATAAGCAGCCCCTGCTCTCAATAAGCCCATGAGCTCTGCATTCTTAAGTTACACTGGGATCACCATACTATTTCTATGCTGAGAGAGAAGGAGAGGGAGAAACAGGGAAAGTGAGATAGAAAAAGAGGGAGAGGGAGAGGCAGGCAGAAAGACAGACCAAGCCAGAGAGAGACAGAAACAGAGAGACAGACAGGTAGAGAGACAGAGAGATTTTTAAAGCTTCTCTTACCATTTCATGCTCAGTATTGGTTAGTTCAAATGGAATTAGGGGGTTCCAGGTTGCTCTCTAGTCCCTTCACCTGAGCTTCTCTAGTTAATGTTCCTGTCAAGGTTTCTCTGACTTATGTTATTCCTGTAACTCATATAAATTTCAGCCCTGTAAGGACAAATCAGGCAAACAAACAGAGAAGAATGAGAATAACCAATAAAAACAACTTCAAATGCTTAGTAAGGAGTAAATGTCATAGAGACAGTGTCTGTTAAAGACTTAAAGTGAATTTTGAATTGAGTTCACAGAAGCACATTCCTATAGATCACAGAATATCCACACCAGAAGGTGCTGCTAAGTCCAACCCTCTCAACTTACTGATGAGAAAACAGGGGGCCCAAAGAGATGAGGAGAAGGACTCAGCCAAGGTCACTTTGATTTGAGGGCTAGGATTTGAGCACACATCTTCTCGTTCCCAATCTCATGATCTTTCTATTGCCTTGCTCTGCCTTTCTTGAGAAAAGTCTCAAGATTTCTTGTAAAAGTTGAAGATGTTGGCTCAGCTTAGCACCATTATAAGAATACTAATGGGGGCTGACACTTGCATAGCACTTCAAGTACGACAAAGCCCTTTGCTTATATCATTTCATTTCCTCCTCATAACAACCCAAGTTGCACATCTGTAAACTGGAGATTATACTACACGTTAAGTAAGAGGTTAAGTGACTTGCCAAGAGTTGCACAGCTGGCAAATATCTGAGGCAGGATCTGAACCTAGGCCTTTCTGAGCCCACTTTCAGTACACTGTCAATTATACCACTCCACCAAGTCTTAAGGTGTTCTCAATCTGTGATTTTTTGCCATTTCTTCATATGCAGTTTATGTTGGTCTTAAATCTCAAAAAAAGTCTGGTAATCACTAGGCAAAAAAGATACTAATCATGTAAAGCGTCCTGGGAAACACTGATTTGTAAATAGTTTGTTTTATCAATCCTTTTACTATTTTAGAGTATGATCCCAATTTTAAATCTACCACAAACTACAGCTTCAATGAAGAGAGGCATTTAAATGCTGTGGTTGTATAAAGAACACATTTTACAGTTAATTCTCTGGCAAAATAACATCCTCCCTTCTTCCAGAATCTACTGATGAATGATAAGCTTTTTAGCACATTATGTATGTGTGTATCTATATTAGTATTGAGAAAGTAAAAGAGAAAGAGACAGAGACAGAGAGAGACAGAGACAGAGAGACAGAGAGAGATCAAGCACCTATTGGTGCCCCATGCTCAGCACTGGTTACTTCCTAGAGCAATTAGGGGAATCCAGGTTGCTCTAGTCTAGCCACACTAGGACCTTCCCTTCACCTGAGCTTCTCTGGTTACTGTTTCCATCAGGATTTCTATGTTGTCACGTTGCTCCTATAACTGATGTTACTCTTAGGCCTGGGTGTGGCTGGCCCTGTCACCATTTTTCCTATAGTATCTTGAATCTCCTCAGTCTCCCTCCCCACTTTCATTTCCTGCTGACCTCCTGACCCTCTGTGTTCATTTCTTGTTTCCGCTGCTCTGCTTTGGGGAGATCACAACTGAATTTATTTCCATATTCAAGAACCTCTCAATGAGTCCTTCAAACCACAGACATGGAAGAGCTAAAACAAATCTATTCTGAAAAGTCAGCAACCTTTAGGCTGTTTCAAGTAATTTAGGGTTTACTCTGCCCCTGAATAAGCTGGATGCTCCACAATGAAAAGAAGCCTTTCTTTGTGCAGAACAAACAAATAAAAACAACTAAGTGAATAAAAAGGTTTCTTAGCCTTTGGTGATACTAGAATGGTGTTGTTTTCCTTTGTAGTCCAAGAGGGTCAAAATGGCATCACAATGTCAGGGTCAATGTACAGTGTATCCACTTGTGGCTGACCAGCTCAAATTGAGCTCAGAACTCTCTAACACAGGTTGGGCACAAAATAGTCTGCACAACCATTTAGGAGGGAGATGTCTCTAAATTTGCACATCTTGTGTTTCTTTTCAGCTGCCACAATTCTGCTTTGCTCCTAGAGCAAAGCATCTTCTTTGATGCAGGCACATCATGCTGGATAATCCTGTGTCAGTGCCTCCCATGTCTCAAAATCAACACCAAAGTTCTTTAGAGAGACCTTGAGACTGTCCTTGTATAACCTCTTCTGACCACCATGTGACCACCTGCCTTCTGTGAGTTCTCCAAAAAATAGTCATTTAGGCAAACACAGGTTGGGCATTGGAACAATGTGGCCAGCCCATCAGAGTTGTGCTCTCTGCAGTAGGGTCCTCAAGAGAGGACCTCCGTGTCTGGTACCTTATGTTAGTGGGTGATCTTCAGAATCTTCCTAAGACAATCCAAATGAAAGGAGTTCAGTTTTCTGGGGTGATGCTGGTCTACTGTCTAGGTTTCACAGGCATACAACAATGATGCCATTAGGATAGAGTCAATAGAACAGGGCAATGGGACCATGTCCCAGGAAATGCTACCCCTCCCCATGGGAATTTCCTATGGAGTCCTGTAAGCAGTAATAGTCCTTTCCTAATGTTTAAAAATGATCAATAGTTTGCTGTCCAGATTCATATTATGACAGTCTCCATTAGAGAGTAAGGTTAGAGTTGGTGTTTGGCTTATAAATCAGAGCCACACCATAGATCCCTGATCCTCCCTCTTTTCAACTAAATTTGTCCCAAGTGTAAGAAATCTTGGTTTGGCTCAACTCTGTGATGATGATGTTGATCAATTTCGCTTTTCCATGTGGTCTTTTACTCAGACTCAGAACCCTAGCTGGTCACAGGATGGGATTCTCAAGTCAGTGCAGCAGACCCAGAGAAAAGATGAAGATGGTAACTATTGGTCATTCCACACTCACTCCACAGAAGTCACCTGGCTGAATGTCCTGAGATGCTGTATTCTTTAGAAATTTTTGCTGCTCTTTCATCTCATTCTTAGACCAGAAAACTAGAAGCCAGAGAAAGGGACTTACAAAGGCAATAAATCGCAGATCTAGGATTTGAGCTCAGGTCAAACTCAACAAGCTCACTCAATCAACTCAATCAGGTCAAGTCAACAAGCATTTGTTAAGTGCCTACTATGTGCCAAGTACCATGCCAAGTGTTGGCAATACAAATGCAAAAAGAACGAGGCCTTGCGCCTTAAAGGCATTACATTCTATCAGAGGAGAAACACACACACACAGAGACACAATAGAGGGGCAGCTAGATAAGGCAATGGATAGAGCCCCAGCCCTGGAGTTAGGACTGTTTAGGAGTTCAAATCTGGCCTCAGACACTTACTAGCTGTGGCAAGTCACTTAACCCTGTTTGCGTCAGTTCTTCATCTGTAAAATGAGCTGGAGGAAGAAATGACAAACCACTCCAGTATCTTTGCCAAGAAAACCCTAAATGAAGTCACAGAGAGTGAGATATGATTAAAACAACTCAACAACAACACATACAAAATAATACAATTTGGGGGCAGAGCCATTATCAGTTGGGAAAGGCTCTTACAGATATAACATTTGGGCTGAGATTTAAAGGAAGCCAAGATTCTAAGCAGCAGAGATAAGGAGGGAGTATATTCTAGAAAAGGACAATAGTCAGCGGCTAGAAGCTGGAGAAAGAATGCTGTGTGAGAGGTGTAGGACAATTTATCTGGACCAATGACTATATGAAAGGGAGTAACTTAGAAAAACTACAGAGAGTAGGGAATTGTATTTGATTCTAGGGTCAACAGGGAGCCACTAGGATTCATCAGAGGAATGATGTGGTATGACCTGCTCACCTTGGCAATTGTGTGGAGGTGGAAAGAGAGAGGAAAGAGATCAGTTAGGTGTTAGGCAGACCAGTTAGGAAGCTGTAACAATAGTCCAGAAAAACATGATAAGAGCCTGAGCTGGAGTGGTGGTTGTGTAAGTAAAGAGAAAGAAACGGATGTTAGAGATGGAGAAGACTTGGTGGCTGATTAGATCTGTGAAGTGAGGTAGAGTAAGGAATCAAGGGTGACTCTAAGATTTTGAACCTCGAGTGACTGGAAGGCTAGTGGTGCCTTTGGCAGAAATAGGAAAGTTCTGAACCAGGGTAGGCTTGGGGAGGGGGAAAGTAACGAGTTCGGTTTTGAGATCATTGCATTTGGGTTTAGCGTTTTTTCACTGCATTGTAGTGCCTGTGACTCATCCTCCCACATACAGAGGTGCTTTGGAAAAGACTGCCCCAGAAGGAGAGTCAGCAGAAGGGGACAGCTAGACAGAGATCAGTCCTTTTTGCACGGACCAGAGCTCAGCAGCTGCACCATCACAGGGTACTTCATTGGCCTTTTGGAGCCCTGATGGTGGCAGAGCTTTGGGTCCTAATATGGAGCTCCCCAGAAGGAGCCTGAGCAGACCAGATCATAAGGAATGGGTTCTAATATATCTTCATAGGTTGTAAGTGCATAATGCCAAACCAATGATTCTACCATCACCATAACTCCCTGCCCCCTCACTCTGTCAGCTGTAAATATCCCTGAAGTCCTTGCCCTGGTGAGAAATGGGCAGATCCATCAGGAACAGAGATATCTGGGTACATGGCCACATACTGCTGGCAGTTACACAGGGAGTGAGGGAGGAACTTGTTGAGTGAAGAAGGATGTGGCTCCCTAACTGGCACTATAGAAAACCCTGAGGCTCATAAACACACAGTCAGTCCCACATGTCCCATTGGCACCAAGGCAGAAGGAGAAACCCTGCCTCCTTCAAACACACACACACACACACACACACACACACACACAATGAAGCCTTTTCCAACTTCTTTTCTTCTCTGAAGTTGCCTTGTGTTTCCTTTTCAATTCCATTGCACAAATATGGGGTGGGGCGGGGGAGATGATAGATAGGTGATAATAAGAAGAAAATATTCATCATAAGCATGTATATTCCATTAAAACAGATTCCCACATTTGTTGTGTCTGAAAATATTTCTCTCTGCATTTTAAATTAATCAATTTTGGGTCAAGAGGTAAGCAATATATTTCTTCATGAGTTCTTTGAAATTCATGGTGGGAACTGTATTGATCAAGGTTTTTAAATTTTTTTAAGTTTTTATTCTATTTTTGCTACAATATTGTAGCAACATTGCCATCATTTTATCAATTTTTCTCCTATTTCTGCTCACTTGGCTCTATATCATTTCTCAGAAGTCCTTCCAATTTCCTCAGAAACTGTCCATTTTGTCATCTTTTATGGCACAATAATTTTACTCATTCCTATACCACATTTTGTATGACCATTTCCCAAAAGGAGAACAGGCCTAAAGTTACAATATTTAGCTATGACAGAACTGCTATACATATTTTTGTACATATGATCTTTCTTTTTATAGAAGTGGTATTATTGGATCCAAGGGTATTAAAATTTTAGAAACTTTTTGGACATAATTCCAAATTGCTATATAGAATGGTTGCCCCTTTTCGTTACTAAGGAATGGTTATGTATCTTAAATATTAGATCTTCATGAGAGAATCTTGCTGCAAAGATTCTTCCCATTTACCTCTTTCCCTTCTAAGTTTAACTACATTAGATTTGTTTGTGCAAAATATTTACAATTTTATATAAGAAAAATTGTCCATTTTGTTTCTGTCTTTCTGTCTCTTATTTAGTCATGAACTGTTCCCCTATCCATAGATCTAAAAGTTAATTTTTTCCTTGCTCCTGTAATTTAGAATGATTATGATATGGCTTTTTATATCTATTTATATATTCATTTAGAGCTAATTTTGCTATATGGTATGAGGTTTCGGTCAGACTGATGTACACTTTCCCAGTAATTTTTGTCAAATGTCATGAGTCCTTCCCCAGTAAAAAGGGCCATTCTGTCTATCTAACAATGCTACCATATTTGTTTCTTTCTGTATATTATTTACCCAGGCGCTCTCTCTCTCTCTCTCTCTCTCTCTCTCTCTCTTCCTCTCCCTCTCTTTCTCTCTCCTCTTCTCTTTCCCGTCCTCTCTCTCTCTCTGTCTTTCTCTGTCTCTCTCTTTCTCCCTCTCTTTTCTCCTCTCCCCACTCCCTCCCACTCTGTTTCTCTGTGTCTCTCTGTGTTCCTCTCTCTCCCTCCCCCTACTAGGATCCAATTGTTTTCGTGATTATTACTTTGTAGTTAAATCTGAGATCTGGTGCTAATGGACATTCTTCATTCTCATATTTTTCATTATTACCCCAGAGATTCTTGACCCTTTGTTCTTCCACTTGAATTTTGTTATTATTTGTATTGGTTCTGTAAAATAAGTAGAATTTTGAAAGGAATACCATTATCATCACAAAACTTCTTCACTTCTGGAATGAAGCATTGCATAAATTGTTGTTCAGTGATAAAGGTTTTCCATTCCTTAGGGTTAGTGAAGTAATGCACAGGTACCTTTTCCTTTTGTTGCCTTTTAATATTGTTGACAGTATGCAAATGCTAAAAGATATGACATGGAAGATGATCCTCTCAGGTCAGAAAATGTCTCCTAAGTCATTTGTATGTGGGTCAAGAAGCAGGAGTTAGAACCAAATATGAAACTGATTGGTTCGGGATTAGGAAAGGAAGACAAGGCTGTATATTGTTACCTTATTTGCTTAGCTTATATGCAGTGTACATCATTCAAAATGCCAGGCTGGGTTAACCAAAATTAACCAATTAAGGTTGCCAGGAGACATTTCAACATCAGAATTGCAGATGATAGCACTCTATGGCAGAAAGTGAAGAAGAATTAAGAAATCTCTTGATGAGCATGAAAGAGGAGAGTGTAAGAGCTGGCTTGAAACTCAACATTTATAAAAAAAACAACTAAGATCATGGCATCTGGTTCCATTACTCCCTGGCAAACAGAGGGAGAAGAAATGGAAACAGTGTCAGATTTTATATTCTTGGGCTCAAAGATCACTGAAAACAGTGACTGCCACCATGAAATTAAAAGGTATTGCTCCTTGGAAGGAAAGCTATGGCAAATTTGGACAGAATACTAAGAGGCAAAGACATCATATTGCCAACAAAGGTACACATAATCAAAGCTGTGGTTTTTCCAGTAGTAATGTATGGCTGTGAGAGTTGGAGTATAAGGAAAGCTGAACGCCACAGAACAGATACTTTCCCATTGTGGTGCTAGAGAAGACTTTTGAAAGTCCCTTGGAGAACAAAAAGATCACATCAGTTAATACAAAAAGAAATTAATTCAGGCTATTCACTGGAAGGTCAAATATTGAAGCGAAGTTTAAAGACTTTGACCACATAATGAGAAGACAGGACTCATTGGAAAAGACCAATGTTGAGAAAGACCAAAGGCAAAAGGAGAAGGGGGTGGCAGAGGATGAGATGGATAGATGGTGTCATCGAAGCAATGACCATGAGCTTAGACATACTTTGGGAGATAGTGGAGGACAGAAGGACCTGATGTGCTGTGGTCCACAGGGTCATGAAGATGACTGAACAGCAACAAAGTGTTGTCTTACTGACTTTTTTCGGTGCCCTGGCATTTTCTGAGTGACACACAAGAATAGGATTTAATTTGCAAGTCCCAGATGCATTCCCTTAAAAGAAAAGAGTAACTCTATTTTTCAAAGTTTTATGCCCCATCATAGTTTTTTCCTCCACCAAGAAGTAGGTTCAAATTGGCATTCTTTGATAAAGTCAGCTGGTTTCATCTACACTAAAGATTTGCTCCAGCAATTAGGGGCCTTCATATAGTATTTTTGCAGGTTCTCTGTGAACTTCTTTCTGTTTCAATATCTGCATTAGCAGCCTCTCCCACTACTTGCACATTATAAAATCCTGCATGATTTTTAAATTGTACAAACCAAGTAAATACTTGACAGAAGCAGTATAATTAAGAGGAATTGGGGCAGCAGCTTCTATAAGTTTGAGAAGGTAAGAAGATTGGAAAGATGGGAGGGAAGTAGGGTATGAAGGGCTTTGACTGCCAAATACAGCATTTTGTTTTTTATGCTATAGGTAACAGGAAATCATTGGAATTACTGAGTAGGGGAGGTGACGTGATCATATCATTTTAATGGCTGAATGGAAGATGCATTGGAGTAGGAAGAGACTTGAGGCACACTATTGCAATAATCCAGGTGTGAGGTGATGAGGGTCCGTACCAGGGTAGGGGTGTTATCAGCAGAAAGAAAGGGCATATTCAAGAGATACTGCAAATGTGAAATCGATAGGCCTTGGCAATAGGTTGCATATGGGAGGTAAGAGATAGTGAGAAGTCCAATCCCTGGCATAAAATCAACCTGATAATAGTACATGATCTTTTAAATTTGTTTTTGTGGCTTGCTTGATAATACTTTATTTAAAAGTTTGGCAAACATATTCATTCAGGATATTGGCCTATAATTTCCTCTCTCTGTTATCACTCCCCAGTTTGGGTATAAAGGCTGTACTGTATTTGTATCATAAAAAGAAATTGCAAGGGTGCTTTCCCCATTATTATAAACAACTAATGTACTATCAAAATTGATTTTTCTTTGAATGTTTGATAAAATTCAATTGTAAGTCCATCTTGCACTGGAGTTTTTTTTCTTTTATGGTTCATTTACGGTCTGTTTGATTTTTTCCCCCTAATACTGGTTTATTTGAGCTTCTAAAGGGCAAGAGTGCTATGATTTTTGGCTTTCTGCCTCCAGTGCCCATCATAGGCCTTGTGCATAACTATTGCTCAGTAAACATTTTCTGCATTGCAGAGGGATAACATCTTAAGTGATTTTTGTCTTTTGCTTTCTAGGGACAATACCATCTGGAGTAATGACAAAAAATGAATTTTGAAACCATTAAGAAGGTATTACAGAAATTTTTGATGGAAATAGAGACGTGTGAAATATGTAATGGAAAGAGAATGGACCCTCAGGAAGGAGATAGGATATCTCTGTCTCCTGTTATAGGCAACCAGGACAGGTTACTACAACTAAGAAGCCAAAGGCTCGTTTAAAGCAAGGAGTGGTGTGGAAGGTACTTAAAGACTAGGAAATGCAAGAAAACAGTGAATCATATTTGTCTACCTACATATTCGTCTACATATGTGTGCATAAGCTACCTTTTCAGACCTAGACAGAGCAAACCAAAAGATTAACAAGGGAGAAGTTAAGGATCTGAATAGAGCTGCAGAAAAATAGGAGATTTGTGTATATATAGATATATATAGATATATATAATTATTTGCATTATATGAAGAGCTTTAGAAAAATTTAGAGATTATATATAAATTATATAATCACTAGTTTTTATATGTAAATTATATAATCTCTAATTTTTACATGTTTAAATTAGAGAGCTTTAAAAACTAGAGATTGTACATATAATTACCTGTATAATTATGTGTACAATCTCTAGTTTATATATATAGTATTTATTTAAATTGTATAGTATATATAGTCATATTGTTAAATTATATATTATATATAGACCTCATTAAAAGAGAAAGGAAGAGAAATTATGTTATGCTTAAAAACATCATAGATAATAAATTATCAGCACCCAAGAGAAGACAAAACTATACTGAGCACAGACCAGGCATTCCCTCCAGAATAAAAAGAGTCTGGCAATGACACACACCACAAATTCAGAAAATAAGTCTGAAAGAATGAGAAAACAAAATAGAATCCTACTGTAAAGAGCTATTATGGGAATTTAGACACAAAGCCAGAAGAAGAGAATGACTGCAAAAGATTTATAAAGAAAGTCTCAAAGAAAATTTATACATGAGGTAGATATTAAAGGTCATATCATAAACAACTTGAAGAAACAAGGAAGAACTTATATTTCTGACCTATAAATAGGGGAAGACATTATAAGAAATACAGAAGATCACACAAGAAAAAATGAACCATTTTGATTAAATGTTTTACACAATCAAATACAACAGAATAAAAATTAAAAAGACTATAAGTAACGGGGGGGAAATCTTTTCAGTAAGTATCTCTAATAAATATCTCATTTCCAGTATATGTAAGGAGTTGATTCAAATTTATAAGATTGAGTCATTCCTCAACAGATAAAAGGTCAAAGGATAGGAACAGGCAGTTTTCAAAGGAAGAAATCTAAGCTATCAACAATTATATAAAAATGCTCTAAATTACTAATAATCAGAGAAAGGCAAATTAAAACAAATTTCAGATTCCACCTTACTCCCATCAAACCAGCCAGGATGATAAAAGTGAAAATGACAAATATCGGAGGTGCTGTGATTTGGTCTGGCCATTCTGGGAAGTAATTTGGAACCATGCCCAAAATGTTGTCAAATTGCCCATAGTCTTTGACCCCACAATATTACTATTAGGTCTTAACCCCAAAGGGATCAAAGATCAAGCCCTCTGAGTTTGTTTTGCTTTTAAAACTTCCTTTAATCTGCCCTCTACCTGATTCCCTCCTTTTCTTTCTCCTCTTTCCCTTCTGGTTTCTGCTTGAGTGAAATCTATTTCTTTACCCAGCTGTTTATGTATATTTTTCCCTCCTTTTGACCAGTTCAAATAAAAGTAAGTGTCAAGTATCTACTCCCTCCACCTTTTCTTGTTTGTATAGTCTATTTACACACATTATGACCAAAACACAACAAAACCACTCCCATGCCCCTACTCTGATTTGAATTTCCTGATACTAAGGTTCTGTGGAGACATTTGCATCATATCTTGTAAGTCAGTCAAAAACCATTTATTTTCAGGCACTATGCTAAGTATTAGAGTGTTATTAGAAGGTAAACATCTCATTCTTATTTAGTCTCTCATCATTGCCCATCTGCACATTTTTGTTTCTCTTGACTTCTGTGTTTATTTCAAACTTTCTACTCACCTCTGATCAAAAAGAGAAATTAAATAAGTCATAAATGAGCTCTCACAGCCACTGATTTCCTCCCCCTCCAAAAAAAATAAACTTGAGACCAGATGGATTTAAAAAGCAATTCTATCAAACATTCAAAGAACAATTAACACTATTATTATATAAACTATTTGAAAATATAGGAAAAGAATGGGTCACACCAAATTCTTTCTATGATACAAATATGACTTTGATACTCAAACTTGGGCCAGTCAAAACAATGAAAGAAAACTATAGGTCAATATATGTAATGAATATTGATATAAAGTTTTTTAAATAAAATGTTATTAAGGAGAATATACAAAGTTGGTTCGATATTGGTAAAACTATTAACAGAACACACCACATTAATAACAAGAATAACAATGACCCTTTGATTATAGCTGTCAATGCAGAGAAGGCTCTTGATAAGATACAACTCCATTCCTAGTTGAAATAGAAGGAAGCAGGAAAAATTCTTCCCTCAATATAATAGAAAATATCCATCAGAAACAAAGAGCCAGCATTCTATGTAATGGGAATAAATCATAGACCTTTCCAATAAGATCATGGGTAAAACAAAAGTGTTCATTATCACCAGTACATTTGATATGGTTCTAGAAATGCTAGCTATAACAGTATGTCAAGAAAAAGAAATGAGAACATAAGCATAGGCAAAGAGGGAACAAAATGATCGCTTTTGTAGATTTTATGGAGGTTTAGAATGTAGAAATAAAGAAAAATGAAGAAAAATGAATGCTGTGCAATTACAATGACTGAATGTGGTTCTAGGGAAGATTTGAGGGCCCTCCCTTAATTTCAGACTATGGAGGTGGAACATTGGACACCATATGTCATCAGACACAATCAGTGTGATGCTTGATTTTTACTGAACATTTTTTCTTTTTTGATATTCATTATTAGAAAAATGGCTTCCTAAGTAGGGGGAGTCAGAGAGATATTTGGAAATAAAGGTGATATAAAAACAAAAGGACAAGGTTTTGAATTTTTATTTTTAGTTCCAAATTCTCTCCCTCCCTCCCCTGCCTATTAGGAAGACAAGAAATACTATGCCCATTGTACATATGAAGTCATAGAAAACATTTTTATATTAGCCGTGTCCCCCCCCCCCGCCACCAAAAAAGGCAATAGTAATAAAGAAAAGAAAAAAAAGTCTTTCTATCTATATTTTGAGTCCATCAGTTCATTATCCAGTGGTGGAGTTGTGGTGGATCATTGTATTGACCAGAATCACTAAGTCTTTCAGAGCTGATTATCTTTACAATGTTACTGTGTACAATATTCTTCTGGTTCTGCTCATTTTACTTTGCAACAGCTCATATGTGTCTTTACAGATTTTTTTAAACCATCCCCTTCATCATTTTTTACAGTACAATAATATTCAATCATATTCATATACTATAACATTCCTCAATTGATGAACATCCTCTCAATTTCAAATTTTTGCCACCACAAAAAGAACTGCCATAAATTTTAGCGTATATGCATCCTTTCTCCTTTTCTTTGATCTCCTTTGAAAGATGGACCTAGTAGTAGAATTGCTGGGTCAAAGGTTATTCCCAGTTTTATAGACTTTTGGGCATAGTTCCAAATTGTTCTCCATAATGGTTGTACTAGTTCACAGCTCCACCAACAGTACATTAGTGTATGTACTTTCCCACATCCCTTCCAGCATTTGTCATTTTCATTTTCTGTCATATTATGGGCTTGCGGTGATGCCTCAGAATTGTTTTAATTTGTGTTTCTCTACTTGTTAATGATTTAGAATATTTTTTTCATATTATTATTGACAGCTTTGATTTTTTGCCTCTGAAAACTGTGTATGTCCTTTGACCTTTTATCCATTGGAGAATGATTCTTATTTTTATAAATTTGGCCC
The DNA here is from genome assembly GCF_011100635.1 of Trichosurus vulpecula. Lineage (NCBI taxonomy): Eukaryota > Metazoa > Chordata > Mammalia > Diprotodontia > Phalangeridae > Trichosurus > Trichosurus vulpecula. The sequence continues at coordinate 24,085,838 of NC_050575.1, read as the reverse complement.
AGTTTTCTCTATATTTGAGAAATGCAACTTTTATCAGAGAAACTTGCCACAACTTTTATATGCAGCCCCCCTCCATTTCCTGGTTTTTTCTAATTTTGACTGCATTGGGTTTTTTTGAGTAAAAACTTTTTTAACTTTGTATAACCAAAATTACCTATTTTATCTCTCACGAACCTCCTGTCCATAGATCTGACAGGTAATTTCTTATATGCTGTCCTAACTTGCTTATGATATCACCCTCCATGTCTAAATCATTAACCCACTTTGAGCTTATCATGGTATACAGTGTGAGATGTTGGTCTATGTCTAACTTCTGACAGACTACTTTCTAGCTTTCCCAACAGTTTTTGTCTTCTGGTGAGTTCTTTATTTGAAAAGAAAAGAAAGATTTAACAATGAAGTTTCATGGAGAGAGCTCTGGGCTGGAAACCTGAGAACTCATCCTGACTTGACTCATTGTAACGTCATGGGACCTCGTCAACACACTGTTCCGATAGGTTTCCGCTGTGTTAGGAAGAGGATATATTGGCTCATATGTGTGTGTGTGTGTATGTGTATGTGTATGTATGTATGTGTGTGTGCATATGTATATATATATATATATATATATATATATATATGAACAGCTGCTGTGTAAGGGCTCAGAGCCTCTTTTTATATTTTTTATTGTCAAGAAATAAGGAGTCCGTGATCTTTCAAGGTCCTGCTTCCTCAGATTCAAAGGACAGAACCACAGCATTACAAAGTTGGAAAGGACCTCAGAGGATGCCACAAATAATTGATAGAAAATCTCCTCTAGAGCATCCTCAACAAATGGTCATCTAACCTTAGCTTGAAGTACTTGAGTGAAAGGTAACCCAAGCATTTGGGATGACTTTAATTGTTAGGAAGTTTTCCTTATATAAATTATCTGTTTCCTTATATAAAGCCTAAATTTGCCTTTCTGCAATTTCCCTTCTTGCTCCTAGGTCTTCTCTCTGTGGAAAGCAGAATAAACCCATATGACAGCTTTTCAAATATTTAAAGCTAATTGTAATGCCCTACTTCACTCCCTGTCTTCTCTACCAAGCTTTCTCTTCTTTAGACTAAGTATTCCTAGTTTCTTCAACCAATTGTCATGTAACATGGTCTCTAGTTCCCTCACTAGCCTGGCTACCCTAATGTGGACTTGCTCTTTTTTATGGCCTTCCTGAAAGATGGCACCTAGAACTGAACACAGTACCAGATATAGTCTCAGGGGAAGCATAGAGTGGGATGATCATGTCCCCTGTTCTAGACATTATCCTTTTAATTCAGCTTGTCTTAATTTTTTTTTCTTTTTCACTGCAGGTACTATCTAGCCATGCCTCCCAGAAACGGGACTTGTGAAGTCAATTCCTCAAACCCATGAATAGAACATGTTAGCCTGTTGAGATCTTTTGGGGCCCTGACTTTGTCATCAAACATTATCTATTCTTCCCAGCTTTGTACCATCTTCACTTTCAAATTTGGCAAGTGTTATGAATGAGCTGATTGAGAAAATCAATCAAGTCACTTCATTACACTTAAAGAAAATAATGTGTTCAACCAGGCATAGACTAAGCACAAAAAGTCCTTCGAATTGCAGTTATACTGCATAAGAATGATATTTGGGTAGGCCAAGGAAACTGGTTGACACTCCAGAGGCTAGTGAAAACTGGAATAATTCCAGAAGTTGGAGCAAGTGTGGCATTCCACTAAATCTGCTGGGAAGGAACCCTTTAGGGGGAAGAGGAAGAGAAGCTCCTCATAGGTTTCCTCCCTTCTTCCCTCCCCCTGGTTTAGTCGGAGAAGGACTTTGCAAACTTCAAAGTGTCCAGAGGATTTGGGACTTCCCATTTTCCCATTAGCATCTTATCATCATTCCTCCAGGACATCAACAGCTGCTAACAGTGTCTGCTTTGGAAACCAAGGACATAGATTCATATTACTTGAGGGGAACTTTTGAAGCATGCCAAGAATGTGAAAAAGGGTCTCCCTGAAAGAGGAACTGTGAATCACCTCTTTGCCACACGTGCCCTCGAAGTTTGAGACCATTTTCCCAAGGACTGTGAATGTACTTGTGGAAAAGTGTGCCACAGATTTGTGAGATGTTGTTTTCTAACAATTGTTTTTACTGTACTCCCTTAGTAAATATTTCTTTCTAAGAGCTATTTAAGACTGGCTAAATAGAGGGGCAGCTAGGTGGCGCAGTGAGTAGAGCACCAGCCCTGGAGTCAGGAGGACCTGAGTTCAAATCCAGCCTCAGATGTCGACACACTTACTAGCTGTGTGATCTTGGGTAAGTCACTTAACCCCAATTGCCCTGCCTTTCCCTCCTGCAAAAAAAAAAAACACTGGCTAACTAAATTATCAATTTATAATCTTGAGACAAAACACACCAGTAGGGGCTCAAGCCAATGGCATTAGAGAAGAATCACCCCAAACCCTTAAGGGATACTCCTAGATTTCTGAGAGAAATATCTGAGGAACTTGGCTCAAAGGATGCCTCAGAGTTTACAAAGATTTTACAAGCGTGCCTTTTATGGCTTCATACAGGTTCCTGAAAACAATGTCAAAGAATGTAGGCCAAAAAGAGATTCCCAGAGCATTCTAGGAGAGTCATCTTTCCAAGTTAAGAACAACCTATTAATGACTGCCCTTAAGCTTCAGTCACTCAGCCAGTTTTGATTTTTGCCTAACTGTACTTTCATCTAGCCTACATCTCTCCATATTTTCCACAAGGATAGAACGAAAGACCTTCAAGTGCCTTGCTAAAATTGATAGATTCTCTGTCTATGACATTCTTCAAAGTTACCAGTCTAATCATGCTGCCTGGCAAAGGAAGTGAAGTTAGTCTAGAATGACTTATTCTTGAAGAAACCATGCTGCCCTTTCAAATATTTACAAGCTTAGTAGGGGCTTAATCTGTCTGCATCTGCAACTATTGGAGCCCCAAGTATTGTCATTTAAACCAACTCCATGCATTGAAGGGAGTGTTTGAATGTGCATATTCAGTGAAATTCAACAAGCATTAATCAAATTCCTACTATAAGCAAGTTACTGAATATACAAAGATACTAATTAATTAAACATATCCACTCTACAATGGGTTCAAGGGCTAAACATAATTAAGACTAGTATAAGGAACACTGAGAAGGCAGAGAACAGAAATGATTGGGGAGAACCAAGGATGGCCTTGTGAAGGAAGTGGCATCCAAGTTTGTCCTTGAAGCAGGTCAAGGATCCTGAGAGGTAGAGATGAAGAAGAAATGCTTTCCAGGCACAGTGAATGATTTCTGTGAATGCATGGCAGCAAGAAATGGAATATCAAGTTCAGGGAACAACTAATTAGTATCCCAATTTATCTGACAAGTACTTTGTGAAGGGGAATCATACGAAGCAAATACATAGGTGGCACAGTGGATAGAATGCCGGACTTGTAGTCAGGAAGATCTGGGCTCAAATCTGGCTTCAGATACTTACTAGCTGTATGTCCCTGGGCAAATTACTTAATCTCTATTTGGCTCAGTTTCCTCATCTGTAAAATGGGAATGATAATGGAACCTACTTCTCAGAGACATTGTGAGGACCAAGTGATATAATGATTGTTAAGTGCTTAGCATCTGGTACTTAGTAAGTGTTATATAAATGTTAGCTAGTATCATTTTTAAAATTATTTTTATTATCTACATTACCTTCATCTTTTGGTTTCCTAGACTGTGTTGCCTCACGCTCTACAGAGAATCACAGAACCATGGAGTATCAGAGCTAGAAAAGAAGTTAGAAATCAATCTCGCTCAAGCATCTCATTTTGCAGAGGAAGAAACCAAATTGTGCAGCAAGAAACTATGAATAGGGAAGATTCAGAGAACCCTAAGAAGAGTCATATGAAGTGATTCAAAGTGAAGTCAGAGGAACTAGAACAGTCTATACAATGAATGCAACATTGTAAAAAAAATCAACTGTGAAAGTCTTTACTCTGATTAATGCAATAGCTATTTGTGACTTCAGAAGATCGATGATAAGAATTTCCACCTCTTGACGCATAGGTAATAGGCCAGAGGGGCAGAATGAGATGTACATTTTCAGATCAAGAAAATATGTGTATTTGTTTTGCTTGACTATATACGTGTATATGTATATGTGTGTATATATATATATATATATATATTTGTTATAAGGGAGAGTGTTTATGGGGGTCAGGTACAGGACACTTGGAGGAAGTAGGGAAGTAGTGATAGTTATGCCAAAGGAAAAAAAAACAAATTGTTTAAAAAAAACGAGAAAGGAGAAAGAAGTTAAGGAGACAAAGATGAGCAGGGCTATGTTGGAATGACCATGTTAAATTTGAGTTACACCCCCAAAAAGCTGTGTGGGAAAAGAGTCAAATTATAATTAATAGAAGTTCATAGTTTCATGTATAATCACATTTTAAATTTTTATTTTTTTTGTATATTGAAATGTTTATATTTGATATTTTTATTAAATTCATGGTAAAAGATAAAATATAAACCTTTCGAAGGGAATGGTAGACAGATTATGAGAGATATAATTTCGTAAAATAGTGCAAATTGTTAGAGAGAAAAATGAGCTTGCAGAAAGTTTGGCCTAAGACCCAATTGGGTCAAATGATCCCAAGAGTAATTAAAGATGAAACTTGAAGGAGATCACAAAAGATGGAAAACACAATAGAGCTTTCACTATTTATATAACAAAATGTTTTATTAATAATTTGAGAGTTGACACATATGGATTCTAATATCTCAGTCCCAGATGTGCTAAACAAGAATGTGGAAATGACACAAAAGATTAGCTAGAAATCTTTGTGGTAGCAAAAACCTGGAGACAATGAGATACCCAAAGCTTAGCGTATAACTGAACACATTTTGACATGAGTGAAGTATTTTGCTTCTATAAGAAAGAAGATGTTGGAAATTTGGGAAGGTATGTATCAAGTACACTTTGGCTCCCACTGCCAGTCCAGTTACATCTCCCACTTAGGTTTTAGGTACCCTGAAAAGTTTGGGGGTTCTCTCCTCTTTGCTGTCATTGGCTCAAATCCCCACTTTGTTTCCCCGTTGTTAGGTATCAATGACCAGAGTCCAGTGTCACTTAACAATTTATCAATTAGCTTTTCAAATGGATATTGACTTTTAAGTTATAGCAAGAACAAAGTACAAGTCATAGGAAACTATGACTTCTCAAGCACACATTCTTAGCTCAGTTCATACATAATATTAGCCCCACCAAATTCATCTATGGCATGACTGCTGAATGAGTGCTTGTCTCAGGTCTTGTTGGGCTGGGTCTCCTAAAGCTAGATTTCTTGCTAGCTATCAACTGAGGGCAAAGCCAGACAATTGAAGGCCAGGTACCCTCCTTATGTTTAAAATCTCACATGGTTACTGTGAGGTTCTATTTCCCTCACCTAGAATGGAGTAGAAGAAATGCAGAGACTAAATACCAAGGCCTGTTTCTTGGGGGCTGCACATCCTTAACAGGGAGAAGGCCCTAAGGCCTTTCCTTATAGCATTGTCTCTCCCTGGATGTTATGAATAAAAGAGTCTAACTATGATCTCAAAGGAAGTGAAAATAGCCAAAGACTGGCCAAAGTTGACTCAGACCTTTTAGAAAATGGCCCCAGTACCAGTTGTGAAGCCAAATGAGGGCAGCTAGGTGGTACAGTGGATAGAGTACCAGGCCTAGAGTCAGTAAGACTCATCTTTCTGAATTCAAATCTAACCTCAGACACTTACTAGTTGTATAACCCTGGGCAAGTTACTTAACCCTGTTTACCTCAGTTTCTTCATCTGTAAAATGAGCTGGAGGAGGAAATGGCTTTGCCAGGAAAACCCCAAATGGAGTCGTGAAGAGTCGGACATAACTGAATGCTATTTAACAGCAACAACCATTTGGTTATCAAATTGAAACCAGTTACAGAATACCTACACATGCTCCATAGTCTTTCTAAGGTACTTCTATTTTATTTCATCACAGCTCCCCCAGAAGCAGGCTCCTTAGCTTCTCTACCTGTCTTGAGGTGCTCTATGCTCTGTACCTGGTAGCAGAGCAACCATTTGGCAGGTGACTGGCATGAGGGAATGGGAGCCAGGACAATGGAATGGTGATTGAAGATGTGGAGAGGTGGTCACTTCTCCATAGGGAAATGTTCTTCTCCAGGCCTGTGGAATATGCACATGGAGCAGATCTGTGTGGTTATGCCAGCCTGAAGTCACAGCATCGCAATGAGTGGAAGCTGAAAAGGATCTTAGAGTCTATCTATTCCAAGAGTTCCTAACCTTTCGGGAGGGAAGGGCATGCAATGGAGCCCTTTGGCAACCTGGTGAAAACTATGGACTCTTCAACATAAAGTTTTCAAATTCATTAAATATAATACATAGGATTACAAAGGAAACCAATTATATTGAAATAGTTATCAAAATTTTATTTTTTTTAATTCACAGACTCCAGGCTAAGAACCCCTGGTCTACTTTTCCCCCTTTCATTTGACAGAAGAGAAAATGGAGCTCCAGAACGAGGAAGGAATTTTCCTTATGTCACATGGTAAATGAGAGCTCTATTTTCCTTAAGCTGTGGCCCCTCAGGAATTGAGACTCCAAGCTAAGAAAGACTTTCTTCTACCTCTTTTCAGCTTAGGCAGGCTCATGTTGCCCGTGCCCTGAGTGGTCATGACAGAGCTGCCTCTCAGGCCATGGGAAGAAACTTCTGACCAATTTGTCCCTTCGCAAGGGCACAGCTGCCAGGAAATAATTACCTTTTTTTTCCTTAAGTTATTTTTTACTGTGGTTTCTGATGAACAGCAGTTACTCTAAATTTCTTGTTGCCTCTCTCTGATAGTATCTCTGTCAAAGTGCTGGTCTTTTAATCTTTGAAATGATTAATTGAAAACTTCCCCTTCCCCCCTCCTTTCTCTTTTTGTCATCTTCAAGGGAAAAGTAAACTTTCTGAGGGAAGAAGAGAGAGATTCCTAGCGTGCAAAGCAGAGGCTTCTTCAAAAACTTGGCTTGGGTCAGTCTGTTCTCTAGCCTGAATCCCTTTCTCCACCCCGAAACTCATTTTTCTAATTAAAAAACAAATAACTCCACCAAGGTCATTTTCTCTATAAAAGACATTATTAGATTTCTCCTAACCTCAGAGATTGTGTGTGTCATTTTACAAATGAAAGTGACCATGAGGGTTAAGTGATCTTGGGCAAGCCCCTTCCCCTCTCTGGGTCACAGTTTACTCATCTATAAAATTATGTGGTAGAGTTGGAGGGGTCACAGTGAAAAGACTATTAAATTTGGAATCAGAGGACCTGGGTTCAAATTCTTACTCTTGGCTATCTCTGGGATGATGGGAAGTCACAATTCCTCTGGGTCTCATTTCCCTCTTCTATAAAATTAAGTACTTAGACTAAGTAACCTTTCAGGTCACCTTCAGTTCTAATGTATGATCCTATGATCCATTCAGCTCTAGATCCAATGAGAAGCAACACGACATAATGAGAATCAGAAAGACTTGGGTTCAAATCCTGCCTCCGTATTAAGTAGCCTGGACAAGGCACTTAATCTCTAAACATTCATTTCATCATATGCACCATGGGATTAATGATACCTGTAGTACCTCTAATACCTAGAGGGAGAATAAGGGGGCCACAGAGAGGGAAAGGGGAACCAGAGAACAGTAGAGGGACCTAGTGGGAATGGGAGGCCATACGAAGCGGGAGAGGAGAGCCCAAGGACGGTACCGGGGCATGGGGGAATGGTAGGACATAAAGAGGAAAAGGGGGATGAGAGGAAAGTAAAGAGAACTAAGGAGAATGGGGTGCCACAAGGAGAAGGAGGGGCAAGCACAGTACCAGGGGCTGGGGAAGTGGGGAGGGAGGGGGGAAAAAAGAGGGATGTGGCAGGGAGCCAGAGAAGGAAAGGGAGATTCGAAGACAATAAAGATGCCTGGAGAAATAGGGGGCTAAAGTGAGTCATAGGACTCAAATGAGAATAAGACAACACTCTTTGTAAACCTTAAAGTACAACATTAATATCGGTTATTAGTGCTATCTCTATATCTTTCTGGATATTCAAAAGGGAAGTCCAGAGCCTGCTTTTCTGCCAAACTCCCCCAAAATGCATGACTGTTACCCATCATTATTAGGACCACATAAAGCGGTGAAAAGTATTGTTTGGTTTTCTTTTTGAGACACAAAAAACCCCCAGAGTCTTGTTATACAGCAGAAACCAAACCAACACCTGATGGTGAATGATTATTTTGGTCACTAGATTTATGAGTGTGGGTATTGTTTTTCTCTTTTTTCTTCCTGAACTGACTGGTTATTCTGGCTTTCCATCACACCACGGCTCTGGATTCCTTCTCCAAACTGTGATACTATCTGAAGCTTGAGGAACACGGTCCCTCTGTTCTCTCCTTAGAACCTCTCCTAAAGGATCACCAGATATTATTTTTTTTCCTTTTTGGCAGGGCAATTGGGGTTAAGTGACTTGCCCAAGGTCACACAGCTAGTACATGTGTCAAGTGTCTGAGGCCACATTTGAATTCAGGTCCTCCTGACTCCAGGGCCGGTGCTCTACTCACTGTGCCACCTACCTGCCCTGTCACCAGATATTATTGCCCAAGTTAGGTTAATGCGTGATGCTATTTCACTCTGATTCTCTTCTGGATAGTTTAGAACTCTGACCCTGGAAGGTTCCCCCTGGCTCTGAAGATCTCAGCTGGGACAAGCAGGGCCTCTGCCTAGCCACAATTTTCTCTTCCAAACATGGGAAGAAAGCCTCTGACATAAAGGGAGGCCTAGAACTTAGTTATGTCACCAGCAACGGTAAAAGAACCCAATGTTAACCATCGCCACTACAAATGTTTGGGAGTGAGTTAGAATTTCGCCCTTCCAAAGGGCAGAAGGCATGGCTGGCCCTACACTCAGGGGAAAGAAGTTTGCTGCCTCTGTTGTATGATATGATATATACTGAAAGGTTCTTTTGTTCCAAAATATCTCCCTTGTGGTCTTCCTCCTCCATCGAGATTCCATGAGGACCCTGGGGAAATACCAAGAAAAGAGGAGATATTTGGGAGCAAACGCATTTCTAAAGTTTTCTCCCTTCTATAACTTTGCTGTTCAGTAGTTTCAGTCACATCTGACTCTCTGTGACCCCATTTTGGGGTTTTCTTGGCAAAGACACTGGAGTGATTTGTTATTTTCCTTCTTCGGTTCATTTTACAAATGAGGAAACTGAGGCAAACAGGGTTAACTGACTTGCCCAGGACCACGTAGCTGATAAGTGTCTGAGGCCAGACTCCATAACTTTAGGGACCCCTTGAGTCCCCACAGCCTTCCTGCTCTTTCTCCATTGCCTTCTCCTCTTCCCACCCCTGGACCCTATGGCTCCAGCCGCCCAGCCTGAAATCCTCTCTATTGCACACATCCGTCAGCAGAAAAGGCTAAGTGGATTAGTCCCGTGTTTTTGGCCAATGAAAGCATCAGTCCCCTACACAAAAGAAAGAAGTCTGCTTTCTCAGCTCTTTCTGGTGTGGTTGGGACATACTTGCCTAAACTTTAAGGTGAGGCCTCCTGAAAGTGCTTTCTCTTTGAGCATCCTCAAATGATCAAAAGAACACTTTTTCCCCATCCACAGGTAATTGCTTTATATTTATATATTCTTTTTAGGAGGGACAATACGGTCTCAGAATAAGGAAGGCTGCAGTTAAGTCCTGGTTTTGATAGATACTGGCTGTGTGATCCTGGACAAATCTCTGAAACTTTCTGTGCAAGGCAGCTAGCTCTCTGAGACCATCAATCTCGGAGCAATTGCCAATCTACATTGGTGCAGGGAATTTCCTCATTGAGAGCTCCCTATATCAATGAAAGCATGAGTCTAATACAATTTGGTGGGGGGAAGGGGGGGGCTTTTATGTATTTACTTCACTAAAAGTCCTTAATCAACTGGTTTCATGACTCTTTCATTTGAGAAAAGAAGCCTTCCTTGGATTCTGATGTATCCTTGAGCGCGCGGTCTTGTTTTGCTCCTTTGATTTCTTCCAAGATATCGTCTACATCTCCATTTTCTTTCCACTCACTTCTTGATCACCAGCAATCTAGATTTTTCAGCTTCTACCAAACCGCCCTCTCTAGGGTCCCTAAGAAACTTCTTCTCATCAAGTCATTTTCTTGACCTTCCTATAGCATTTCACAAAGATAACCTCTTCCTCCTGAAAAGCCCTCTGTGGGCTTCCATGACTATGCTTTGGTGGTTTTCCTCCTACTTCTCTGACTACTGCCCTACATTTCCATCCACTGTTTCCCCTCTTCTTCCTTTCCCCAAACTGTGATTGTTCCCCGAGATTTCCTTCTTGGCCTTCTTCTCTTCTCTCTCTATAGTCTCTTCCTTGGAAATTTCCATTATGAGCTCTATTCAGACGACCACAAAATTTATATCTCTAGCCCTGACTTCTTTTGTGAGCATCTTTTCATATTGGAGGGGCCAGAACATGCAAGAAGGATTATGCATTGAGAACAGAAGGCTCACAAAGGAGTAATTCCATAAGAGTGTAGTGCAAGGAAAGATTGCCTGAAGAAGCCCTTAGGATCTAGGAAAGACACTCTCTTTCCTGCTTCACTGCCTAAACTAGAGCTTTTCCTATGGAAATCAACACATACATACATACATACATACATACATACATGCACACACACACACACACACACACACATATACACATGGCTGGGGGATGGGCAGAGAGTCACCAGGATAATCAGAGAGATTCAAGATTATCTGTAGCGGGTCTGAGTTGACAAGACCTCATGAGCACAGACGGAACCCAGGAAATATATTCTCTATTTCCAATTGCCTTCTACCTGTATATCCTGCTGGTACCTCAATTCAAGTTGAATTCATCATCTTCCCCTTCAAGCCAGCTTTCTTTCCCAGTTCCAACACCCATAGCCGATGGCTCCATCATTCTCCCACCCAGGCTTATGCTATCAGATTTGTCTTGTACCTGTGTCTCTTCCTCATGGATCATAGCATGACAGACCTAAAGCTAGAAGGATCTCAGAGGACAACTAGTCCAATCTACTCATTTTGGGAGGAAACTGAATACCAGAGAGGTTAAACAATTTGCTGAAGGTCTCACAGATAGCATCTGATGTGGGATTTCTCTGAGTACAAAGCCTATGTTCTATTTGTTCACTGCTGCTTCATCACCTGAATTCTATGCCTGCAATATCTTTTACATCTGCCACTACTCTCCCACCCCACTTTGGGGGAGCCTATTAGCTTGTTTCAACTTCATTTCTCCAGAACATGTGGCATTTCATCTCCTCAGATCAAGGAGTGTGTTGATATATTTCCCTCCTAAAACAGTGTGTCCTCAACATGTCTCAGGAGCATCTGCTGTTTCAGAGACTGCACTTACAGCCCTGATTTCACTAATGTGCACCCAACAAGGCCTACATCGTGGACCTGGTGCTAGTCATACCCCATCACCACCATACAGAAGAATAAGATGGACTGGAGACTTAGCCCCAGGGCTCTATAGCTAGAGTCTTGAGCAAGAAGGACAGAGTCTATAAACCTAGCAACATGTAACCCCCGGAGACTTTCCTACGCACACCCAAGCAAGGTGGAATTGCACTGAGCAAGGGGGATTCTTAAGAATTGTCATTAAAGTTCCATCCTGTGCTTTGCCGTAGGACCTCAGTCTCAATAGACGCCATTTCCTCTCTCCACGCCCATCTTAATGGGATTGAGGGAAACTCCTTGGGGAAACAGAGAGCAAGCAGTGTAACTTTCCAGTGATGTGTCACTCTTCCTCCACACCCTCAGATGTGGACAGACCTGGGCTCTACTTGTGAGCATGAGGTCTTGTCAACCCAGGCCTGAAGCAGATAATCTGGAATCTCCCTCCTTGCTCTGGGCAAACCTCCCCACCCCCATCTTCTGGATATAGAGCAAACCATTTTTACACACAGAGAGGATTTCCATGGAAACAGAACCAGCATAGGTGGAGAAATGAGAAAAAAGAGTGGGAGCTAAGCAGTCTTTCCCTGAGCCCAAGGACTTCTCCAGGAAGGATTTCCTGGAACCACACCCTGATGGGATCACTCCTTGGCAGGGCCCCTGTGCTCACTTCACAATTATTCCCAGGCTGTTCAAGATGTACCTCCAACACATACTGGCTTGTGTGACCTTGGATAAGTGACTTAACCTCTCCGTGCACTAGGAAATTCTCTACGACTATATGTTGTGGAGGGAGTTTCATCCTCCAGATGTTCCTGATAGAAATTAAATCCTGATAGGCCTAGTCTATATCCCTGTCTGTTTCTACCTAGTCTATCTCCCCCTATGTCTTGAGGGTCTTAAATTCATCATGTTTCATTGAAATCCCATTACAGTACCTAGGTCAGTGCTATGACACCATTTATTATACCCAAGGAAGTGGTGTCAAGGAAACTGGGGATGATCAGGTCTCAGGACAACCTTTCCTTCTTTTAAGTAAAGCCTCTTTACTTTATGAGTGGAAAGAAAAAAGCTGCATCAGAAAAACGCTGGTCCTATCACCCCCTTCTTGTCAAAGGGATGCAGCTTATGTTATTAATGACTAGCTGTTCTTAGCAATACCCATAAGACCTTCATGCACAAGAATTTCTGGGTTCAACAAGCTTTTATTGAATATATACTATAGTGCAAAGTTCCTTCAACATCAGGAAACCTTTACTTGAGACAAAGACTCACCTTTTTAGTATTCTTCCAGTGATGTTGTATAGATAAGAGCCATGGGACACTACAACCTCTGAAAAATTAAAGTTGAAAATCACTCAAAGAACAACAGAGACAGGTGCACAATGGGTGGGGGCAGGCTGCAAAACATTACAAGCAAGGCATTATAAAAGAGAAGCAGAATAAAGGATATTTCAAAAGAAGAGGTGAAGAAAATGAGGAAGAAGAGGAAGGAAGAAGAAAAAAGAGAAAGAAAGAAAGAAAGAAAGAAAGAAAGGAAGGAAGGAAGGAAGGAATGAAGGAAGGAAGGAAGGAAGGAAGGAAGGAAGGAAGGAAGGAAGGAAGAAGGAAAGAAAAAGAAGGAAGGAAAGAAAAAGAAGGAAGGAAAGAAAGAAGGAAAGAAGATGCAAAGGTGGTAGTGTTAGCGTTAGTCCTTTATGTGCTCCATTAGTGTCCTCACAATGTTAAAAAGAATTGAAGAAAGTCTTCAGCATGTTGAGTGGATCCCCCATGACAAAGTAATTGGAGGATGTGGACAAGAGTTACACAGGACTGGCAGGCATGAAGGGCCTGCACTCTGCATTGTTGGAGTGAATACCGACATCAGTGAAATCACAGGCTCATCTGCGTATGCCAAACTCTGTTTCAGGTACTAGAAAAGAAAGTTTAGACAAGATATAGTCCTTGTCCTCATAAAGCTTACAGTTTGATAAACATAGATACAAACATGGATGACTTTAATGTATACATGATTCATGCATTAGAGAGGCATAGAATATTATGTGAGGTTCTGAAGGCTCAAGAGAGGAAGAGGCAGCGACTGAATTGGGCTTTAAATCTTTGTTTTTGAAAAGTTGATTCTGAATATTGGCTGTTTATTCTTTTGACCTCATTTCATTGAAGAGGTTGAAATTCAACAGATGAAGAGGTCAGAGAGGATATTCCAAGCATAACGGTAGCCATGGGGGGGGGGGAAGAGGGAAGACAAAAGGAGGAGATATGGAAATGCTTGTTTTAGTCCATAAATTAAAAATAAATAATGAAATAAAAATTTTAAAAAGAGAATAGATTGATCAAAGGCAGGAAGACATAAAGTATGTTTGGAGGCAAGAGAGTGGTCTAGAGACTTTGGCTGCAGAGTAAAGAATATGACGGAGAGTGATTTCAGATTAGGCTAGAAAAGTAGGGTGGCACCAGATTGATTGACGTCTTGCTCACTACACAGGGGAATTTAAATTTTGATCAAGAATTATTAGTGGCCCTCTTTTGCCTACTGAGTACAAGAGTGACCTGACCGGATCAAATCGGGAGGAAAATTACTCTGTCAACAATATGAAGGATGGTGGGAGAGAGGTGAGGACTCCAGGCCCATAAGAATACATAGACATAGACATAGACACATATAAATATACACACTTATACACACCTACATACATACATGTATATACACATATACACATGTGTTATATATGTACGCATATCTACATGTGTTATAAGTATCTATTTACAGCTACATACATCTAAACACATAGACATATAAGCATATATGTATGTTTGTATATGCATGCATACATATGTGTGCATGTGTTTATGCGTATATATACACGCATATGTACATACACATATATTTTAAGGATTGAACTGACCGAGTATTTTCACTCAGGAGCCAGTGGAGTCTGAGAGCTTGAAGATGCATTACTGCTGGAATGAGGTCCTTAGGGGAGTAGGGATACATCTTCTGTGCCTACTGGAAGGAGGAGGAAGAAGGTGACGATGATGAGGAGGTTTGAGAAATGGAGGCAGGTTGTTGAGAGAGTCCAAGCAGGATATTCTCGGTATCCATAAGCTTAGTCACCTGCTCTAAGTGTGTTGGGGGGAGTGTAGTGGGGTGGGAGTACAAGGGAATTGGGATGGATATGGGGAGATCACACCTGGTAAGACAAAGGTAGATAATGGCACCTGAGCAAGTTTTGGAAGCAAGTCCCCCAGCTTCTTGATAGATTTCCCAGAAGGGACTAATTCCCAGCTAAAGGCAACCTTTTTGTTGTTTGAAGTTCAAGTAGTTGGCCCGCATCTCCCATTGCCACACCTTTGCCCAGGTTCTCTCCTACCTGTGCCTAGAATGTATTCACTCTCCTTAGAGTCCCCAACTTCCTTCAATGCTCAGCTCAGGTGTGGACTTTTACACGGGGCCTATCATGAACCCCTTTGCTTCTAGTGCCTCCCCTCCCCCATATTACTTTGTCTTTATTTTGTATACATGTTATTTGGTTTTTCATATATGCATAATGTTTCCCCCCTAACAGAATGCAAGCTCCTTAAATACAGGGTCTTTTATTTCAGCCTTTATATCTCTAGCACCTGGCACATCATTAAGTACTTAATAAATGTTTCTTGATCGATTGATTCCTGTGTCAAAGCTGTACATCATAGGCAATTCAGTTGTAAGCACACTGGGCGTGTGTATGACATGCAGAAACAAAATGCATTAGCAAATTTGTTTTTTAAATAAAAGTTGTCTCTGTTTTCAAAAGATGTACTTTCTAGCCACAGAAATAACAGTCAAAGGACCTGTGGGGATGGAGGAACACGGTGATGCACACCCTACAATGCAGGTTTCCCTGACGTACACAAAGCCATGGGCACAGCTGTACCAACTTCCCCATTTGGGAAAATGTCATCTCCATCCTTTAAACCACATTCATGCTCATGCTGTGCTATGCCATGGAAACCCACACCTCCTTATTACTAGGAAACAGAAAGTGCGAGAGCAATCACTTACATTTAGGATGGAAATCATGAGTAACCACATTGATTCCTCTTAGTAAACCTTTCAGAAGTTTCACGACGGAAATTCACTTTGATAATGACCCCAGCAGCAGAACCATCACTGCCAAGATTGGATCTGACATCTAATGGAAGGACACCGAATCTCTGAGTTGGAAGGGACCAAGCTCAGATCCTGTGGAGAAATCCCCGCTACGGCAGTGGTTCTCAAAGTATGGTCTGGGCATTTCCCCTCTCTTTCCCCAAGATGTAAGGGGCCCATAAATCAAAACTACTTTCATAATAATATTTAACAATCTTAATTTCTGATATGATAAATATCGATATGATTTACATAAACAAAGGCTGTTGAGGGAATCCTTAATAATTTTTCAGAGAAAAAATAAAGGGGTCCTGAGACCAAAATGTTGGAGAACCACTTCACTATAGATGTCCCCCAACCTTTGTTTGGACACTTTCACTGACAGGAAGGTCACTACCTTTCTAGGTACTCTAGGAGATAAAAGAAGCAATGACCCTCTTTGTGCTGACGTTTCATTCCCAGGACTCCAAAGCTAAACCTAGAACAGCCCTACACCGAACATCTCTAAATCTGACTCTGGAAAGTCAAGGACTGCTATTGAAAGCTCTGGGTGATCTCAAATACTGTGGATGCACTTTCCAGACAGTTTCTGCATGAGCCTTCTATGACTGCTCTAGTCCTTCAAGGTCCACTCCTTCCCTGAATTTCAATAGCTCTCAGTCTAGATGACACAATTCAGGAAGCTCTGTCTTAGGTCAGAGTTTTTAAAAGCTTAAGAAGCTATCTAATCCAGTCTTCTAATGTTACTGATAAGGAAACTGAGGCTCCAAGAGGTTAAGTCACTTGCTCAAGTGCACGTAGGTATTAAGTGGCACAACCAGGATGTGAGCCTAAGTCTTTTTAACTCATCTATATCCAGCAATCTTTGTAGTTCTTCTCTAATGGTTTCAGGTATCATCAGCTGGAGCTCACCTTCTGGACTCTCTCATATTCTGCTGGCCCTGGGATGGGTACACAAGGCCCCAGGACATTGACATTTCTTCTTGAGGGGAGGCAATGGAGTCTGGCACTATTTACCTCATGGGCAAGGTGAAGCAGTTTCTTACTCTAGTGGAGTTGCAGAATGAATCAAGAAAGGAGCAACGCTTACCAGAAATACATTCCCCTCCACCCCGACCTCCAAAACGGAGTTCCAGGGGACAAATTTTTTCTGCTGGGACCTTCAAAGTATCATTGGTTCTGTTCACATAGAGCATGAAACGCCCATTTCCTTGACTTCATGGTCACTGAATAATTGATAGCGATACCAATGTACTGAACAAATGAAATCCTTATACCTGAGAAAAGGCCATGGTGCGTGGGTGAGAAATCCACACTGAAAGCATATTTTCGTCATTGTAGTGTGGGGTCAGTCACTAGGAAAATTTTAGAAGTGATGGCAACCTCATACTGAGGTAAAAATAGAAACTTGCCCACACAGCGGGTGCAATGCCAGGGACACCAGTGGGATTCTCAGCCTCACCAACCACCCTCCTTCACCCTATCTGACCCTAGATATTCCATTATTAGAGCCTAGTTGGCAGGGGCCCAAATCCTAAGTTCTCTTTTAACTATCAACACATCAATGTTGGGAATATGTACCTTTTGGCCATATTGAGAATTAGGTCCTTAACTTTACTCTTTGGAGACTATGGTTTTCCATATCAATATAGCATTAAGCAATTGACTTTACAAATACTAGGTGACTCACGTGATCAGACAGCAATCTCTGAAAAGACATAGGGTTCTAGTGAACTGTACAAACTCAGTATGACTCTATAACGTGATGCAGCAGCCAAAAAAAGTTAATTTATTCGTGGGTGATATTGAGAGTGAGAGTTTCCATAAGGTCATAGGGTTATAAGTACATAGCCGGGAAAGGACCTTAGGCCATCTTATCTAATTCTCTTATTTTACAGTTGAGGAAACTGAGGCCCAAAGAGACTTACCTGAAGTCACACAGCTAAGTGACAGAGGTGAGATTTTGAACCTTGGTGCTCCTCTGATTCAAAAGCCAAAACTTTTCTCAGTGTACCATTCTCATCCTACTCATACTCTACTCAGATCAGAAGACCATCTGAAGCATTGCCTTTGGTTCCAGGCACTGTGTTTTAGGAAACATCCAGAGGAAGACAATCAGGATGATGAAGGTCCTCAAGTCCATGTCATACGAAGGTTAGTAAAAGAACTAGGCAGTGTTAAACAGGAAGAGAAAGCTCAGGAGGAAGGAGACAGCTGTTTTTAAGTACTGGAAGGGCCTTCAGGCAGCAGAGGGATTACACTTGTCTTGTTTATCCCCAGAGGGCAAAACTAGAAACAATGTATGAAAGTTTCAAAGCCGCAAATTTAGACTTATTGTCAAGAAAAACTTTTCCACAATTAAAACTATCCAAAAATGAAATGAGCTCCTGGAGGAGGTGGCAGATTCTCTCCTACTAGAGGTCTTCAAAAATAGACTGGGTAACCACTTGTTGGGACTCCGACAGAAGATGGACTCAATGGCACTTGAGGTCACTTTGAACTCTTAAATTCTGTTATTCTGTGATTCCTGGAAGCATATTGTTTTTTTTTTAAGTTTTAACATTCTTTTTTTAAATACAATTTTGACTTCCTAATTTTCTCCATCCCTCCCTTTCCTCCCTTATCCCTAAGATGGTAAAGATTTGATATAGGTTATATATGTACAATCATGTAAAACCCATTTCCATATTAGTCATGTTGTGAAAGAAGAAACGGTTTGCAAAAAAAAAGACAGTTAAGTGTATTGTTCTTATAAAAATAAAAGGGCCTTTATTTTGAGGAGAAGCTTTGGGTTATCAAATCCCTGCACAATTTCCCAGAGGTAATTCAACCTGTTTCCACCCTGGACCCAATTCTGGACCCAGGTCATTGTCCATTCACAGTGTCTGCCCAAACCAAGGGAAAGAGAAGCAATGTCCAACAGCAGAAAGCCCTGAAAATTCTTACATGTGTCCCCAGACAAGATGGCAGAATGTATAGTCTCACCATAAACAACACCTTCATCAGGCTTGATGCTACTGTTCAGGACCTTGCTTCTGAAGGCGTCCTGTAGAAGTTTCTAAATCTCAGGAATGGAGGGGGAGCCTCCTACCAAAACAATGTCATAGATAACAACTTACCCGACTTGGCATCCCTCAGGGTCTTTCTCATCAGGGTGCCACAGAAGAGGTCAGTATTCAGCTCTTCAAAGCAGTTACAGATGATAGGCCAGCTCTAGAGGTTGTCCTAGCTATCAGTCTCTAGACAATAAGCCATTAAATTTGACTTAGTCCAGGTTAGATATTTTTCTTCTTTTTGTAAAAAGCAACAGACACTTGTGAACCATTAACTGGTTTAACCATTGGACTAAAATCAGGAAAAAAAACAAAGGGATATAAAACATCTTTTGCAGAAACATTAAATTAGGAACTGAAGGAAGAGATGTGTAGGCAGTTAGAGCTCACGAAAGGACTTCTAACAACATTTGCAGACCTCAGGATAATCTTTTTTATAGTTTAAGCCACCAGGACCAGGTGCAGCTGAGTTAAGGGTGTCTTTGGGGTGGACTAGAGGACCAGTCTATCACTGCAAAAGCTCCAGGAGCCTCCCCAAGGTCCTTCATTCATTCTTTATCCATTTGTCTTTTTTTCCTGAATGTGTAGTTAGGTTAAACTCTTTTGAATGATTATGGATCTCATTTAGGAAGCTCTCAAATGTTTCTGGGCTTAATGCCATCCAGGTTTTATCCTGTATAGCAGCAGGCCTCGTTACTCATAATCAGTCAGTAACAACCATTGTACCACAGCAACTATGTCTGAGGTTGGCAGTGATCTTGGCACTGCCTATTCTACATGGAGGTTTTTCAACATGGGTAAATGGAGTAGGTAAAAAGGACCATGCCTAGCTACATTGCTCTCACCTACACAGGATATCCTATTTGTGACTGTGCAATGAACCCTACCAACATGGATTTTGATGCTAAGCATCAGATTGGTCAAAGATTTTATGATTTAGTGGTAGGGAATGAGGTGGCCTAAGGGCCGGGTAAAGTACAAAGGGGAAATCAAAAGCTTCTATTCAGAGGAAGTACCTTCTATGGACTTGACAAAGATGAAAGAAGTTATCAAAGCTTATCTTGGGACTGTCACCAATGTTATGGTCACAGTATCACACTACTTCAATGACTTATAGCATTAGGTTACCAAAGGAGTGAGAGAAGGAGGGAAGGAAGGGAGGGAAGAAGGAAGGGAGGAAGGAAGGAAGGAAGGAAGGAAGGAAGGAAGGAAGGAAGGAAGGGAGGGAGGGAGGAAGGAAGGAAGGAATGGAGGAAGGAAGGAAGGAAGGAATGAAGGAAGGAAGGAAGGAAAGAAGGAAGGAAGAAAAGGGAGGGGGGAAGGAAGGAATGAAGGAAGGAAGGAAAGAAGGAAGGAAGGAAAGAAGGGAGGGAGGAAGGAAGGAAGGAAAGAAGGGAGGGAGGAAGGAAGGAAAGAAGGGAGGGAGGAAGGAAGGAAAGAAGGGAGGGAGGAAGGAAGGAAGGAAAGAAGGGAGGGAGGAAGGAAGGAAAGAAGGGAGGGAGGAAGGAAGGAAAGAAGGGAGGGAGGAAGGAAGGAAGAAAGGGAGGAAGGAAGAAAGGAAGGAAGAAAGGAAGGAGGAAGGAAGGAAGGAAGGAATGAAGGAAGGAAAGGAGGGAGGAAGGAAGGAAAGAAGGGAGGGAGGAAGGAAGGAAGGAAGGAAGGGAGGAAGGAAGAAAGGAAGGAAGAAAGGGAGGAAGAAAGGAAGTAAGGGAGGAAGGAAGGAAGGAAGGAAGGAAGGAAGGAAGGCAGGCAGGAATGATGAGATGTTGAGACCACTCCTGGTCTCAGTGTGTACCAAATTGCTATTGGTTATGGCTTGGACAAGAACATTGGTGCCAAAAAAAATATATTAATCTTTGACCCTGAAGGTGGAACGTTCCATCCTCACAGTGAAGACAGCGAAGACAGCATCTTTGAAGTCAAGTCCACAGTTAGGGACACCCACTTGGGTGGAAAGGACTTTTATAACCACATAGTCGGCCGTTTCATTGCCAAATTCAAGCTCAGGAACAAAAACATCAATGAAAAAAGAGGGCCATCTGCCACCTCAGTATCACTTATAAATGTAGTACCTAGGCCCAGACCCAGGCCAATATTGAGACTGACTCCTTCTATGAAAGTATCAACTTCTTTACCTCTCCCACCTGTGCCTGCTTTGAAGCACTGCATGCTCTTCTGTGGCCTGCTCACTGGCCTGCTCAGAAAGACCCTGGGGGATAAATCTGTGATATTTTCTTGATAGGTTACTCCTCTTGCACCCCTGAGATTCAGAAACTTCTGTAGGACTCTTTCTGTAGCAAGGACCTGAACAAGAGCATGAACAGTCCTGATGGAGCTGTTACCTATGGCACAACTATACAGGCCACCATCTTGTCTTGAGGATACATGTAATAATGTTCAGGACTTCCTGCCATTGGACGTCATTCCTTGTTCCCTTCGTATGGAAACAGGTTCCAGAGTTAGAACTATCTATATCAAATGCAGTACCACCACCCTCACCATTCAGAGGCAGACCATGGCCGTTTACTCAGACAAACACCACAGTATGCTCACCGAGTTTGTGAAGATTAGAGAGGAATAAAAAAGGACAACAACCAGCTTCACAAAGTAAAGCTCATAGGCATCCCCCCTCTGTCCTCCAGGGCATTACTCAGAGTGACCTTTGACAATGAAGTAAATGGAAAATATATTGAGTAGAAAAAAGCCTCCAGTATGACGGGGTGGGGGGGGGGGACACCCAATGGAAAGTTTGCAGGAGGATATGGACAAGAATTTTATAACAGAGGAAGGCACAAAGGCATTGCAATCTATAGTTTGGAAGGGACTTTCCCAAATGGTGAGATCATAGATTCATTTAAGAATTGATGCAACATTTATAATCTCTCTTATAGGTGTGTGACATATATAGACCTGGGTTGGATCCCAGGGGAAAAGAAGGTTTGGAGATGCCTGTTATTCACTGTTGCTGCCAGGGTGATTCCCAGGGATTCTCCTGGAATGGGGCTAAAGACAGAGGCGGGTTGGCCCAGCACATATGCCCTCCCAACAAGACCAAGCTGTTCAAAGTGATGTTTAGGGCAGCATGGGGAAGCAGGGGGAAAATCTGGCACTATCAGCCTCTGCCATTGGGAAGCTCCTGGTTTGGACAGTCCCCAGGATTGAAGCGGCTGCACAGATGCCTTCAGACAATGATCATACAACCCATTTCTCGGACAAGTCAAACTGGTCTATTCACCTTGGTCAGTTTCCTTCCAGGACAATCATGTGCTAAATCAGGAATTTCAAGTCAACCTGTGGTCCTTTGGTTCTCCTAGACCAGGCCTAGAGAGGACTGAAGGGCTTTCTAAATGCCAGAAATGTGATTTCATCTTCATGATCCCTGCCAGGGAGGCCACGCAGCCTTGTGTACACACATTTTGGGAGAATGATTCAGTCTCCGTGAATTGCTGGATGTAAGGGAGGTGTCAGTAGAGGAGCTGTCAGTACAGGGCCCATTTGTCATATATGGTGGCTGCCTACCAACTGTACCACCCTCCACCCTTGCCTCTGTTCAGTTTGGTTCAAGGAAAAAAAAGTCCCCCAGAGGAAGAGAAAGATGCTTTTGCCACCACCAAAAAGGGTGGGGATAGAGCTGCTCTTGGTCAATGAACATCTGCAAATTATAAAGCTCCCTCTTTCTTGCCTCATACAAAAGGAAGGCCAGTCTGAAGGGTACTCCCAGAACTCAAAGACCCCAAGGAATCACAGAAGATCCAGTCTTGATAAAAATTTCACTAATCACTTCGTACTCTGTTGAAATGGAAATATTCCCCAGATAGGTCACATATTACATCCAGATCAGCCATTCACACTTGAGGAATTAATTCATGACATCTGACCTGGAAGAAGGCAGGGGAGGGGAGCAGGCTGAAGGAATTGAACTGGAAAGGAGAGGCCAGAGAGGGGCCCGGGTAAAGCGCAATATGAAAGTAGATGATACAAAGATAAGAGATTCAGAGATAAAAAAAAAAAAAAGCTAATCCAACACCCTCCTTTTGTAGAACAGGAGATTAAGGGCCAGAAAAGTGAAATGACTTGCCCAAGGGTACACAGGTACCAAGTGGTAGAGCCAGCGTTGGAACACAGGTCTCTCGACTCCAAATCAAGTGTTCTATCTACTATTCCACGTTGACTCTCAAAGATGGAGGAGGAACAAAGAGTTGAAAGGTAGGAGGTTGGAGAGCACTGAAGAAACTCCTCAGGAATTTCACAGATTTTCTAAAAATAATCCCGGTTCCTAGCTTCCACCCCCCTCCCCCACCCTAGCCCCACCATTTCGAGAGCCAGAATCTCAAAAACCACTGTAGGTCATATGACATACCAAGAAAGGAAACACAGAATCAGAACATGTTAGAGTATCTGTAAGGTCTAACACTTTTATTTTCTAATTGGGGAACCTAAGACCCATAGAAAGGAACTGGCTTGCCTCAGGTAACACTAGTAGCATTGGGGTGAGGAATCAGGAAATATGATATTGCTTGCTTCTTTGAAGAACACACATCTCCTCCTGCCTTGACCGGGAGAGCCCCATGTCCTCCTGTCTCAGCCAGGAGAGCCCCAATAAGGGACTTGAGGTTAGATGTTACCTCCCTGGCAGATCCCTGAGCTTATTAGTTTCTTGCTTCTGATTTCACAGCCCCCAGGTAAAAATAAGTATGGCTCTAGAGGCCCAGAACCGAAGGAATTCAGTAAAGGCACATTAAAACTTAGAATCAGACCACAGTCAGTTGTGAAGGCTAAATAGGACTTTAAGAAGCCTAATGGTTCCTACTGGAGATTGACTATACCCTATGTTCAGGAACCATATTTGGGTGGGGGGGGGGTGTAAGGCAAGGCAATTGGGGTTAAGTGACTTGCCCAAGGTCACACAGCTAGTAAGTGTATCAAGTGTCTGAGGTCAGATTTGAACTCAGGTCCTCCTGACTCCAGCGTTGGTGCTCTTCACCACCTAGCTGCCCCAGGAACGATACTTTTTCTTTGAATTAAATAGATTTGGTCCAAAGTACCTTCAGAGGTAACGAGTCTTCAAGGAGAAACTGGATGACCCTTTGTTGGGAATTTTTGTAGAAAGGACTTGTGCTTCTGATAGAATACTGGACTAGATGAAGGTGATGCTCTGATGTTTAAATCTGAACCTCTCAGCAGATTATAACAGTAGTTATATTACTGTTATTAGTTGTTTAATTTTCTTTTTTTTCAGTGCCTATGTGTCTCTCATTTTAAGCATTTCTTTGGTGTGGAGGAAATAAATAGCTGCTTATGTCAAATTTGCATTATATATTAAGAACCTTTTCTACACATCACTTTTGGGGGACAATCTAAATGTGATCCAAATCTGGTCTATAAGAGATTTTCCTCAGGACTCTGGGGTAGGGGTATAAACAGCCAAAGTATGAGAAAAAAGAGCCTAATGCCTCTCTCTAGAGATCAGATTCCCCTATCACTAAATCTAGTCTACATGTGTGGGTTCAGAGCTTAAAGGGGTCCCTTAGCAGAGAAGGAGCTCCTAGATACCCTATGACAATTGTAATTATTATATTTGGGGGAATTCTGCAGACAAGTAGAGAGATTGATATGCAGAATCACCCTTTTTTCTAAGGTCCACTGAGTCAGTAGCTCTTCCCATTGGTGGCCAATAAGGGGATTGTTTCAGTATTTGAAAGTACCCCAAAACTGCAGGGGAAGCTTCAGCAATGGAATGCAACCTCAGTAACATATCAAATAAGAAGTAAATACAAAATAATTTCCTGGGGTGAGGCAAAGAGAATACCCTGGGAGAGGGTAACAATTATAGTGCTTAAGAAAGGCCTTCACGTAGAAGGTTGCACATGAGTGGAATCTTGAAGAGAACTAAGAATTCCAAGGGGTCAGAGGGAGAAGGGATGTCATTCTGCCACAGAAGCAAGAGATAGAATGGCCAACAGCAGAAACAGCAAATGAGGCATGTTGTCCAGAACGTAGAGTATGTGAAGGAAATGAATAGGAAATCAGCCTGGAAGTAAAGATTGGAGCCAGACTATTTGAATGTCAAGTAGAGGAGTTTGTGTCTTCCTGTAAAAGCAGTAAGGAACTCCTGAAACTTCTTGAGTTTATGCTTTAAGAATATTGAACTTGGCAACAGTATGGATGTAGATTATCAAGGAAAAAGACTGGAGTCAGAGAGACCAGTTAGGAGGCTCTGGCAATAGCCTAGGCCAGAGTCTAGGAGTCTATCTAGAGTCTAGAGGAGTCTGTCTAGAATTAGGGCCAAATATCTAATTCTAATAATATCCAGTAAGAGAGGGGAACCCCTCAGTTCCACATCCCCTCCACTACTATACTATGTCCTTGCTTTCCTATTCTTCTTACCTACCCTTTCCCATGGTGGGAGCATCATATTACTCCTAGACCCAACTACCACCCCCAGCTTCTTGACACATTCAGTTTCTTCTATCAAATACATCTTTATTGAGATCCGTTGTGTGCTCAGCTTCTGCATTTAGCTAAAGTGGGATAGGGCGGGAGTGAAGAAAGAAGGAATACACTGGGAGAGAGTCTGTTCTCAGGGAATCAATAGTCTGGAGAAGGCAGAGAGGAAGTAAGAGCAGGGCCCTGTCCTTATGGACTTTACAGTCTTGGGCAGGAGGAGGGTAGAGACAAAATTGTGCCGTATACTGTGCCATGTGCTCATTTAAGAAGCACCCAAATAACTACACGAGTTCACATTACCACATGTAAGAAAACAATAGGGAATTCTGTAATAGAGCTAGGATTATTTCCTAGGCTTATCATTTCCTTGACCAGGGATTGAAGGATTACAGATTTGGAAGGAACCTTAGAGGTCATATAGTCCAATGTTTTTTAATGAGGAGGAAAAGCCATTAAATTATTTGCCCAAGGTTATACAGGTGGTAAATGGAAGAGCCAGAGTTGACATCCAGGTCCTCTAACTCTAAATCCCAAGCCTTTCACACTCTTGCAAACTGAGGGCTGAGTCTGTGTTACAGTGAGCATAAACAGCAATTTGGACATAGCCCAGAAACCAAATCTTCCCCATTTTGGCTTGAAGGCAGCTCAGGATTTAAAGGTGGAATGGAATTTAGAAGCCATCCAGGTTACCCTCCTCATTTTACATTTGGGGAAACTGAGATTCAGGGATGTTAACTGACTTGCCCAAAGTCACACAACTAGTAAGCATCAAAGGCTACCTCAGAATCTTTTACAGCCCTTTAAAATCTGATCCTTGTAAACCTAATGTGATTGAGGAATGGAAAGGAATCACCGACCTACTTTATCCCCCCAAAGAGGGGATATGAGGTTGCTCTGGGTTTTGAAATTAGTTAGTGGCAGGGCCAGGACTCATACCCAGGTCTCCTGGCTCCCACCTGAGGGCTCTTTGCATGTCATTGTTCTCTTGGGGGGAAGAAAATCTAAAGAGCATTTTCCTTTAGGGAGTTCTGGAGAGAAAGGGGCCAGTTGAGCCCACATTGAATGGCAATCCCCTAGGGAAACCCAAGTGTGAGTAATGTAACACCATGTAAAGTTTATTTATGCATCAGACAGATCAAGTCAGAGGCCGCTCTACTCCCAGCCTTTATCAGACATGAGGGTAATCTCTTAGCTATTGATGAAATCATTCTGGAATAGGAAATGTCTGGCTGACCATAACAGCAACTCGGGGACATTCAAGGAGACTCTCGTGACCCTTTCTGGCTGACCATGGAAGCTGGGATATGTGGAAGCAGCTTCATACTAAGCACTTCCTTGCAGGAGAGATGGGACTTCTGCTTATAAACATTAGGGGTTTTCTCTTTTTTGTTTTTAAATGGTGTTTTTTAATTACAGAGCACTTATTTTTCTGTCTCATCCCTTCTACTTAAAAAAAGAAAATGTCAACAAATAGCTATATTGTAAACAAATTATCAAGTGTAAATGTAATGTAAAATGTAAACAAACTATTAAAACCAATGGACCTGGAAAACAGATAAAGGAGAGATAATTTAATGATTACTGGACTACCTGAATGTCATGACCAAAGAAAAAAAACGGGGGGGAGGGGATACCTGAATATCCCATCTCAAGAAATCATGAAACAAAACTGCTCAGATCTATTAGAACCAGAGGGTAAAGTACAAATTGAATGCTCTTAATGGACCTTGGTCACTCAGGCTTTAATGCAGCTTTGACCCTGCAAAAAGATAAGTAGGCTTGTGTTTCCTGTTGCTTTCAAAAGCCCACGAGTGTGCATTTCTGGCTGAATAGCTGTTGCTTAATCTTTCCATGAAATAAGCATATTCTTGACATGAGGACAATTTTCCCTCCCAACAAGTTTCATTTTGCTAAACCACCGGGCCTGCCAGAGTCGTGTAGATGTGTCCGCAGGACTTCCACCAGTCATGTAGTCAGAAACAGGCAAGCCAGACTTAGTAATAATGACAAAAAAAAAACAAAACAGGAACGAAGAAGCAATTAAAGCCGAGTCAGTTACCGTGTCAAGACAACAATATTCCTGAATGCTTTTCTTCAAAGGGATGTGGTTTCTCAGGAACAAACCTTTAGCTTTTCTGGTGTGGTAGAGGATGCAAATATGCTAATACAGCTAGGTTTTTTTTCCTCAACTTGAACTGACTCTGTTAATCTCATCTACCAATAATGACTTCCTCTTGTCTGGCGTGTTTCTATGATGATTCCATCTATTCCAATTAGCATCTATTGGGGGAAGGGGAAGGAGCAGGGAGAGAGAGTTTGGTACTTGGGTTGGAATCTGCTGCTCCATGGACCATGCATTGAGTTGGGTGCGGGCCAATCCCAGGGAGCATGAACAATTCTGACCCCGCACTCTGTACCCTTTGCAAAGAATGTGATTTGGCCTTTTAGTAAAGGGCATGTAGGACTAGTGACTTCTAGTTGGTCTCCATGGGCTACCTCCCTTTCTGTTCTGCACTCCTTCCTCTCCTCTGAAGCTATGGTTTGGGGCTCAGACTTTTCTCCCTTGGACTTCCCATGAAGTCTTTATGAAGCCAAATTCACTGTTCTTCCCTATATTCTGCTGCTTCTGTTGCTGCTGTATAAGGACACTTCCCTTGATCAGCCCCAAGTCAAACCGGGAAAGAATTCGAGGAATGTGTATGACAAATATACCTTGCTCCCCCCCTTAACCCCGCCAAACACACAGCTGGGATGCCATTCCATTAATAACCCATTCAGCATCTATCATCTATGAACTCATATCACATCTTGCTTCTATGTGTTTTGCATGTTTTTCTGATTTTAGCTATCAAAAATAATGCCCCATAATTGACATAAAGATTTATTTGGCATCTTCTATCACTACCCCAGCATGACTGTATAGTACATAGTTAATAAAGTTTAGGAGAATGAGACTAGGTGAATAAAAGAAAGATAGCACAATGCTTTAAAAAATGTGCTATCATTGGATTTGCTATGAGGCAATGGCTTAGTGAAGAAACTGGCGGACCTGGAGTCAGGAAGACCCAGGTTCAAATCCATTCTCAGACACTTATTAGAATGATGTATGACCAAAGGCAAGTCACTTAACCTCAGTTTGCCTCAGTTTTCTCACCTGTGAAAGGGAGGTAATAATAGCACCTATCTCCCAGGGTTGTTGTGAGAACAAAATGAGATATTTATAAAGTTCTTTACAAACTTTTAGGCACTATATAAATGCTAGTTGTTACAGTTTGTTGACTGGGGAAAGAAGTGCTTCTATTAGCTGGCAATGACTTTAAAAGCTAAACTCTACTGGTTTCAAATAAAAGAGGAATTTGAGAAACCCAGGTGGGAAAAGATAAAAGAAAAGCAGAAACGAGATGAAGAAAAAAGAAGAGGGTGGCTGTCAGCCTAAGGAGTGATGGGGAAGAGCAGATGGAGATGGTCAAAAAAGAATAAACACAGCCATGAAGAGAAAAGAATCTCAATGTGGGTATTCAAGATAGAAGCAATCTGCCTTCCTCAATATACCTCAGGAGTCAGGCGTGACAATTAGTACAGGGCAGCTCTTTTCAGAGGTGGAATATGGGTGGTGGAGTAATCAGCTAGGCCTTAGTTCAGTGGAGAACTATATAGCCTGTGACATGATGTATTCAAAGAACAAAGCTAGATGCATTATAGAAGCCATTCTATAGCATGAAATCTAAATTTTTTCCAGAGAAAGGCAAAGGACAGGTACATTGGAAAGCTGTGCTAGCCATAAAAGAGAAAATAAAGAAATATACATGACCTGAAAAGGGTGAGTACAGGAAAATGTCAAGGGATCAATACTATCTTGTTTCATTTACATTACATGACACCAGACCTCAGAAAAAAATAACTGGTAACATCCTTTATGGATTTCAGTGCTAGAATTATCTCTGTACTAGACAAGGACCTTGAATCCTTTGTCTGTTTTCTCCAGACACCTTACACACTTCTATCAGCTTGCTTTATATAGCATTCACCCTCTTCCTTCCTGCAAAATTTCCCAAGGAAACCTAAGCTCCATCAATAAAATTGCACCATTCCTGCTGAGGTGCTAGTGCTGGGTCTTTATGACCTAGATCCAGTAGCTGAATTTACCGATCTTCCTTCTTTCAAGGGAAGTTTTTTTTTTCCTAAATTAGCAATTGTTGATAGGGTCCAAAAAGAAACTCTGTGTGGACACTCACATGCATTCTCAAATGGTTGTTTTTAAAACCACATTTAGGTGGAGTTCCAAAGTCAATAAGAATTAAAGAAGTCCAAGGGTGAAAAGTAGAAATAAGACAAAGAGAGTTATAGTTAATAGAAGCAGCTAAATGAACAATGAAAGTTATTAAGCATTGACCTATTCTGCTTGTGACTGAAGAAGAATGCCTGCATTGACTTTAACAAATGTTTCTAAGTAAACAGAGCAAGAAAGCATTCTTTTGTCATATTAGACAACACTGACACATAATATTTTTGGTAAGAAAACATAGTTCATTGATTTATGTTGTTTTCTGAAACTCCTAACCTTGAGGCTACCAAGTGAGAAGCAGCATTAGAATCTTTGAAATATTTGATGAAGGATAGTCAGCAAACCATGAAGCCATGTAATACTTTTGTGACTCTGCCTGAAAACACTTAAGACCAGTCTATCCCTAGAATATTTCTATAATGTAAATGAAACTGTTTTATTTGGCAATATTTACCAAATGCTCCCTTAGCAGGTACCAATGAGCCAGATATACACAAATGTAAGCAAAATAAGGAAAAATAAATCATACATTTATGTGACAGTCCCCACAAAATAAAACTTTCAGTGATGAGGAAATTTTGGCATCCTCGAACTTTCAGGGAAGTCACCCATTTATGGATTACCTAAAGACAGAAGGCTAACGATTGGTTCAGTTTAATTCAATAAACATTTATTAAGTGTTAGATCTGGAGCCAGGAAGA
The DNA here is from genome assembly GCF_011100635.1 of Trichosurus vulpecula. Classification (NCBI taxonomy): domain Eukaryota; kingdom Metazoa; phylum Chordata; class Mammalia; order Diprotodontia; family Phalangeridae; genus Trichosurus; species Trichosurus vulpecula. The sequence goes on along the minus strand of NC_050575.1, from coordinate 24,055,752 downwards.
CCTGAGTTCAAATAAAATCTCAGATAAGTATCTTGCTGTGTGACCCTGGGCAAGTTACTTTTAACCTCTCTCTTGCCTCAGTTTCCTCACCTACAAAATGAGCATAATAATTGAACCCACTTGGTTTCAACTACACAGAAAAAGATGTCCCACACCAGGTACCACCTGGTGTTTCTTCCCCATCCTTCTCCCCGGCTCTTCTGCCTCCTTTTATGTGTTGTCTCCCCCCTGTTAGATTGTAAGCTCCTTGAAGGCAGGGACTTGTCTTTCTTTTTTATCAATTGTATCCCCAATGCTTAGCACAGTACCTGGCACATAGTAGGCATTTAAAAAATATTTATTGGATTATATACAGGAAAGCCAATTTTATAATATCAATGATGCAATCTTTAAATGTTAACTGTGCTTGAAATTCTTTTCAAAGACAAACACTAAATAAAATGTGAGGGGGGAAAGTGTGACTGTGTGTTAAATCAACACACATTTTAGAGCTGAAAGAGTTCCTAGAAACTTGTCTGAATTTCTTGTTTCACAAATAAGGAAACTGAGGCCTAGAGAAATTGAATTCCTGAGATTACGTGGAGAGTAAGTACTAGAGCCCGGGTTCAAATCCAGCACCTCTTAATCCAAATCCATTGTTCTTCCCACTATGTTAGTAGATTGGTGATTTTCTGGTGATCAAGAGGATGAGGATGATAACTAGGTTTCAGAGTAAGGCCTACCCAAACACCCTGGCACCAATTCTTGAAAGGGCAAGGGATACTACTCCTTTACACCCTGTTGACAAAGCGCAGGTAAGGAAAGGATAAGTGCATACTGCCAGTAAGAGTCCAAAGGTCTTCTGAAATATAGAAATCACAGACACTAATCCAAATGGCACTGACAAATTAGAAGATAATGACTCTCAAGATGATGATTTTCTGGAGGGTAAGAAGAGCATTCAGAAAAAAACCACATGATTCTATTATTGGCTAAATTGATTCCCGGTACATAGTAGGTACTTAACAAATGTTTATTAATTAATTGATTAAAGGCACCTAGGTGACTTGGTGGCACCATGGATAGAGTGATGGAGGCAAGAAGACCTGAGTTCAAATCTGACACCAGATATTTACTAGCTATGTGACCCTACCCAAGTCTGCCTTGGTTTCCTCAACTGTAAAATGGGAATAGTTGGGAGTATCAAATGCATTTAACACAGTATCTGGCACACTGTAGGTGCTTAATAAATGTTTGTTCTCTTCCCTAAAAGAAAGTAGGCCCATCATACTACTCAAGAAGCCAACAAATGGCACAGACTTCACTCCCTTTTTTGATAAAGAGACAAATAACTTAACATCAACCTGATGTGAGGGACTCTTTCAAGAAGGCAAGTGCTAGGCCATTCCTGAGGCCAGCATCTACCCAGTCTGTATTCCAGGATCTTCATTCGAATTAAAGCTCAGTCCAACCATAACTGTTCTAAATGATGACCTCAGAGAGAGTTGAGTTTTGTCCAGTGGGCCCTGCCTGATGAGAAAATAACATCTGATGAAGTTTGGAAAGATTTCCTTCCCAAAGGGATAGAAATCAAATAAAATTTCTTGCCATCTAAGAGACACAAACCATTCTCTCATCCCTGGGCTCTGAGGCCACAGTGATCCCTCTTATTTCTCTCTTATGTAATATCCTTGCTCCAACTTTCTTAAGGCTATAAGGCAAAGTTTTGATCAACTGATATATTTCTAAATCTACGGTGGATCATTCTGGACCATAATCAAACTTTCCTGTTCACCTTCCTCTCTGAGTTCCATTTTCTTTTGTCCCACCCTCCATAACATATAGTACCACCGTCTGGTCACTGCCAGTCACAAACACAGTCTGAGCTCAGTTTGGCCTACCTGGTCTGTTGTAGAGTCTGACATCAGGGTTCCAGAATAACCCCTAGAGGGCAGTGTGGCATTGGAGGTGGAAAAGAGAGGGGTCCCAAAGTCCTCTCCCTAGACGAGGGCACAGTGGGCACAGTGGGATCAACCTCTAGATCCTTCTGAACAAACGACAGAGATATCAAAATAAAATGTCATGGCCGCCAATGCTTGGTCTGGAAAAACCAAAACGATAATATCTCATGTTCTCCAGGTACATCCTATTTCTAGTTACAAAACTCCTTCCAGAGATAAATGCCTCCCAACAGAATCCTTGTCCAGAAATAAAAAGACTTAGGTTTCAGTCCTGGCACTTCTCCTGGCTTGCTGAATGATATCAGGCAGATCCTTTCTCTTGTCATGGTCTTAGTTTCTCTCTGTAAGATGGAAGATGTGGACTAGCTGGCCTTCAACATCCCTTACAATTCTAATGTCTTATGATCAAGATAAAAGAAATTCCTTCCTGCCCCAACACCCTGTTAACCCTCACAGTGAGAAGCAGATGCCTAGGGATTTAGCTCTGTTTCCTGCCCTCGTGGCCCCCAGTCTCTCCTCCGCTCCTCAAATACTAAGAATTCCTCAGGCCTGGACCATGGGGCATCAAAAATCACCCAGGTTCCAACAATCCTAATGGGACAAAACAGAGAAGAAGGAGAGCACATAAGGATGTTCCTTCCTACACTTATCTTATTTCACCTCATCTATCCCATTATTTTCCCTTAATATATAGGGAACCAGATAAAATACATCATGCTCTTTAAAAACTCAAGATCTTTAGGTATATTCATGGTTTTAAATATACTCCAACAACAACATATACTTATATATAATGTGTGTATGCATATATATTTCTAATTATTACATTTTAGAGAAACAAAGCAAGGATGAATAGATGAAGAATTTATTAAGCATCTAGGAATGTGTGCCACAAAGCACTGGGCTAAGTACGGGGGATACAGAAACAAAAGCAAAGACTGTCCCTGTTCTCAAGGAGTCTACATTCTGCTGAAAGAGACAGTACATAGAGGAGAGTAGTGGCCAGGAAGGGGTATTTTGGCTTGGAAAGTTACAGAGATAATGAGTGAACTCATAGGGGAGTGGATTGACATACACTTTCCAGTAGCTTCACTGATTTAACCATGGTTAAAGAACTAAGAATGGAAGTAGACCCAGAATGAGAGACCAGGTCCCTAGGCTCCTACTCAAGGATTCTTTTCCCGGTGAAGGACCTGAATTTAAGCCCTGCCTTTGTCACTCACTATTCATATAATCTTGGTCAAGTCAGTAAATCTCTCTAGGTCTCAGCTTCCTCATCTGTAAAATGGAGAGGTTAGATCACATAGACTTTTGGGTACCTTCAAGCCTTAAATCCTATGATCCTTTGATTTTAGATTTTCCTAAAATACAAATTCCTTTGGGAAGGTTCAGGAATCAAGTCTTATTGGTCATCCATATTTCAGTGTCAGGAAAATTAGCTGATCATACCTTAAGGCTATGAAATCATATTAACCACTTTTCTAGGTTTTTAGGAGTTTGGGGCAGCCAAGGTCCACAGTTTCTATTGCATGGGATTCAACATTTACTGGACATTTCAGGGACGGAGGGGGCGGGGCAAGGTGCAGCACACACAGAGAAGTAGGTGTACGAAGATGAATAAGACACTGTCTTTTCCCCTGACCACTAGAAGCTTCCAGTCTAGTACAAAGACGTAAGTCAAAGATACTAAGAACTATGCTGGGCCATGGCCAGTCATCTGAACTTGTTTGCCATTGTACTCTAAGGACTTTGGGTGTTGCTGTGGGGCTGGTTACTTTGCACAGCCCTGCCTCACTTAAATCCAGTTCACTTGCAAGTCAAGACATCACCCTCCTGAAGTCATCGGTGCTCTTTGAGAGTGAAGGATGAGAAACAACAACGAAGAAGAAGAAGAAGAATTGAACGTAGAGTTTGATAAAATCTCCCAGAAAGGAACAGAGTGCTATACAGAGGGAATGATCATTCCCAGCTACGAGATCAGAAAAGACTTCCTGGAGGAAGGGGCATTTTAATTTCAGTTCTGTTCAACAAGTATTTATGAAGAGTGTACTACATGCCAAGCAGCTTACTTCCTAGTGAGGGGGGAAGGAGGAAAAGAAAGGCACCTGTATACATATTAGCAAATACAAAATATATACAACATATCTGAAGGAGGAGGCACTAACCACTAGGGCATCGGGACCTCATCATCTCTCGTTAAGGTTTACAAAGTTCTCTGAGACAATCGGTGTATCATCCCTATTTTACAGATGAGGAAGCTGGTACACAAAGCCCGAAAAACTAGGATGAGTAAGATTTTAATAAGGAGAAATGCAGTTGAATGATTATTATTAGGACCCTTCCTTCATGGTCAGAGCAGCCAATGGCAAACCTGAGCAACTTTTCAAAATGATTGAATCTAGCCAATATTTTAGGTTTTTCTGCTGGAAAGAGGGGAGGTTTTATTTTTATGACTAATAATGCACCCTAGGAAAATGACAGCTTCCTGGGCTGGGTTAAGCATAAGTGGCCACAAAATACTTTATGATGTGGCCAAAAATTCCTCCCACCACCACAGCCTCCCCAAAATAGGTCAAAGACATCTTCTGAATTGCCAAAACATTGTTCACCCTATATAACTTCCTGGTCACTAAACAATAAAAACTTTCACATGAACAGATAACTTTCTTTTCTTCTTCCTTGGCCAAAGTCCTAACCACTACAGTTTCATGCACACACACACACACACACACACACACACACACACACACACACACAAACACACACACACACACACCTCATTAAAAACAAAAGATATCCATAATTTTTAATAAAGCCCATCACTGTGTCCCCCAACCAGATGACCTTCTTCATAAAGAATCCTGAGAATCATCAGGAGAATCCCTCTTAGAACCAGCCCCTTCCTTGACTCGCTGTGATAAAAGTGTCTCCTGCCCCAACATTAGCCCTGAAAAGCTTCCATGACCACCACTCCCTGGAAGATGGAAGTTTCTTTTCCTGAGATTATGACTCTGGGACCTCAGTCTCTGCCTTTCTTGAAGTATGAGGAGATCTTGAATATATATTTGATAGGCAGGTAACACAAGGACATAGTACCATTACTCCCTCTAGAATCCCATGGCTTAAGGCAGTGGATATGCTTCCACATACAGTTATCCTATTCTAATCTGGTATACCAGTTTCTGACAAAATTCTTTTAATAACTTCTGGATAGTAATAAGAACTCACACTTATACAGCAATCAACAAGCATTTATTAAACACCTGCTATATGCCAGACACTACGCTAGTTTCTACGGATATGGACAAAAACTGAAACGGTATTTGTTCTCAAGAAGCTTATATTTTATCAATGGAGACAGCAAAGCCCTTTATAAGCCTCCCACTCCCCATCTTTCAAATCTTCTTACACATTACACGACACTCAGCCATGTATCCTGAGCTCCCATGCCACTGCTTCCTTGCTCCTCAACCCACAAGACATTCTACTTCCCAACTCTGGGAATCCCCCATGCCTGGAATTCTCTTTCTCCTCATTTGCACCTCCTGGCTTCCTTCAAGTCTGAGCTAAAATTCTAGTTTCTACAATAAGCCTTTCCTGGGCTTTCTTAATTCTTTGTTCTATTTGATTTATTCTATCTGTTGTATTGATTATCTCTAATTTGTTTTTCCATGCAACTGGGAAATAAGATATATGGGACATGAGGTATAGAAATCTATCTTGCCCTATAGGAAAATAGAAAGGAAGGGGATAAGAAAGGGGTGGGGGGGTGGATAGAAGGGAGGGCAGACTGGGGGAAGGCATAATCACAATGCATGCCATCTTGGGGTGGGGGAGGGGAGAAATGGGGAGAAAATTTGAAACTCAAAATCTTGTGAAAGTGAACATTGAAAACTAAAAATAAATTAATTGATTATCTCTGTGTGGGTCTGAGACCACTACTCACATTAAAAATAGACAGAGACCATTCTTGAGAGAAGGCAAAAAAGAATTTTATTGCTTTCTCATGAGAAAGGACGCCACCCAAGCAGTAGAGATCGGGGGCGCTTTAATCATGTTTTACATTTATTCGGTCTGAATAAGTGGGCACATCCCCTGAATAGAGTACAGGAGAGTACAAAGGACTTAGATGGATGCCAGTCCTTTTATTGACTCCCCCTTTGAACCTCCCGTCAGGCTCCTCATTGGCCAGATACACCCCCCTGACTGCCTGCGTCATGCTGTCCTCAAATGGCTCATTGAAGCATGCATACATGCCTCTAACCTTTCACCCCAGAGCTTTGATTAGAACTAGTTCTAATCAGTCACCTGACTTACATTCTGCTAAAACTGGGGCAGGGAAGGAAGAGGAATGCTTTCAACTCTGCGGAAACAAAACTGCTCCCCCGTTTCTTACATCTCTAATTTATCCTGTGTATGGCTTGGTAGAACATAGCTATTTGCATATTGTCTCCCCCATTAGATTGTGAGCTCCTTGAGGGGAGAGATTATCTTTTGCCTTTTTTTGTATCCCAGTACTTAGCACAGTGCCTGGTACATAGGAGGCACTTAATAAATATTTATTAAATAATATTAGTATATACCAAATATATAGAAAATAAGTATAAGATAATTTGGGGTGAGGAGAAGAGGTACCTGTAGCTGGAGAGATCAGGAAAGACTCTTGAAGGTTACAAAGCACTTGATTTAGAACAACCTTGTGAGGTATTGAGTATATGATCCCTATATAAGGAAAGTGAGACTCAGAGAGTGAACGGTATAGCCAAGGCATGAGTGCACATTCAGCATTCTTTCCGCTTTACCTTGACAGCTTTATATCCCACCCTTACAGTCTCCTATTTTCCTGATGTTTGTTCCACTTGGTGGAAATTAAAAAATTATAAATCGTATTTGTTGAATGAGCGTAGTGAACAGAGAGCTGGCCTCAGAGACCAGATGATCCTTGCTCAGGGAGAGTGTATAAACATCTATATAGCAACTACTATGTGCCAAGCATTGTGCTGGCTGCTTTTTACAAATATTTCATATTTTGTAAAATATGAGATAAAAATACAAATAGTATCACATATTATGAGATAATATTTTATAAATGTTGTCTCACAATAACCCTGCGGGGTAGATGTTATCATTATCTTCATTTTACAGGTGAGGAAGATAAAGCAAACAAAAGTTAACTGCGTTGCCCAGGATCACAAAGCTAGCAAGTATCTGAGGTCAAATCTGAACTCAGGTCTTGCTGGAAAAAGGCTCAGCACTCTACTCACTCTGCCCCCAGTCCTGTATCTCACACAGACTAGCTGTCTGATCCTGGCCAACTCACTTATATGCTCAGTATCCCAGTCCTTCTACCAATGAAGATTCTAAGAGGGTCTAAGTGGTAAAGCCACTGATGGTCTCCATTGGTAGAGGGCATTTCTTCATTGGGAGTTCCCTACATCAATAAATCATAGACCTAGTGTCTCTCAAACTTCATTTAATGAAATAAACTTATTTAATAGATGTCTTATTTAGTTAACATAACAGACCTTATTTAAAGTGACACTTTTTATTTATTCAATATTTTATTTTTAATATATTTTATTTCATAGACTATATCTGATAGATCTGGACATCCTCCTACCTCAAAGGGAAAGAAAAGGTGAAAAATTTCATTTTTGGCCAAAGCTTTGACTTGCTAAAAAAATTTTTTTGGATCCCAATTCTGTCATCTAGGGTATTAACATCAATCCCGACTTCTCAAGATTTACACATTTGATAAACATAATGCAATTGCCCAAGTCATCAACAAAATGTTGAACATAACTGTTCTGAGTTATGTTCTGAGGAGAGGACACATCTGAATTAATATGATAAATTTTACTACATCAAATCAGATTTTGTCTATGATGAGGGAGATATGACTAAACAACTGTTCATGTGAAAACAAAGGCCTATGGGTATTAGTGGATTGCAAGATCAATATAAGCTACCATTGTGACATGATAGCCAGAGAGTCATAGGGGCCATCTAATCCACCTGGTACCTGAGCAGAGAGTGACCGTACAACATACACTAATGTTATCTTAGGCTGCATTAAGAGAAGCAGTGTTCAGAAGAGAGGTGATTGTCCTTCTATACTGTGTCCTGATCGGATCGCAAAGGGTTGTTTTCCATTTGAAGTGGTGTATTTGAGGGAGAACATTGACAAACTGGAATGTACCCAGAGGAAGACAAGCAGAGTGGTGGGATACCATATCACCTGTGAACCAGCTAAAGGATCTGGGCGTGTATACAGCCTGAATAACAGAGGAATTAGGAGAAATGAGATAGCTGCCATCCAGTGTGCGAAATGACTCTTACCAGGAAGAGGGATTAAACTTAGACAGCTTGACCCAGAAGGAAACTCTGCGAACAGTAAGAGGAAATTTAAAAGAAGTCACTCTTAGTTAGCTATAAGAAAATACAACTAAAATAGTCCCAAAGTGGAAAGAGATTGCCTTTCAAAGTATTAAGTTTACCCATCACTAGGCATCATTGCTAGGTAGGGGGAATTTCAGTTCAGGTGCAGGTTGGACTAGGTGGCCTTTAAGGTTCTTTGCTACTTAACTTTCTGTGCTTTATATAATTATTTACATTAACTATTACGTTCTCTTAGCTTCACCTGGTTCTGCAAACCAGTCCTGGAGACATGGTGTGGCATAGTGTATCAGGTCCTAGACCTGGAATCAGAAAAACCTCGATTCAAATTCTGCTTCTTCTGAAGCTCATGGGTAGCTGAGCTTTGCTATTGCTTATAGGAAGCTAAGTAAGGCTTTGATTATTTGGGGGAGACTGAGCTGAGCCTAACCACTCCTTTCAATCCCTGGATAGGACCTGGGATAGTTGTGAGCCTAGTGTGGCTATGAGGCTAAAGCCTAGAAGAGCAGTTTGACAAGTCTAAACCTAATGACTCACTGCTTCACCAAGACTCTGAAAAAATAACTTTATGCCCACAACTTTCTCCCTTTAGATTTTTGTTAAAGGACTCTTCAGTGGTTTCCAAAAGCACTAAATATACTCCCTTGGAAAACAAAGCATGCAGCACTTGCTTGAGTAGTTTAGGAATAAAAATCCCCAAAGTGGGCACAGCTGGGCACAGATCCAACACTTTCTACAGAAGGAAGTTTTTTCGTTCATGGGAGCTCCCAGCCCAGAGTAGTGATTCCGAGAATTCCAAACATCTGGGAACATGGAGAGAGCTTGAAGCTGCTGCCTGGCTGTTACATGAGATGCACGGTTGCCAGACAATATACATCTGCAAAAACCACAGACCGAGAACAAGGATTACATGGTAAAAAGCAACTGGTCGAGGAAAGGACCCAAGCCAGTTAAAGTGAATGCTGCCCCCACTGGGTTCTTTGAAAACTTATATCTAATCTAAAATTAGCCTCCAGCATCTAAATTGTTTCCTGTTACAGAAACCACAGGCTTAGGTGTCTTATCTTTGGCCCTTCCTCAACCTGGGGAAGATGTCAGAAAGCCTTGAGAAGAGCTTAGCAGAAGTCAAGACAGTTCCACTCACTCTCCCCCTACCCCAGCTGCTACTCTCTTCTTTCCTCAGCTCTGCTGGGGTGGGGACAAAGGAGGGAGGGTCTCAGAGAGGAGACCTGTATGAACATCTGTCCTAAAAGCAAAGTCCGAGAGCCTAAGAAGGGATGTTTTGTTTTGTTTTGTTTTGTTTTGTTTTGTTTGGGGGTGGAGAGTTAGAGGAGGAGGAGACAAAGAAGATAGATGGTACCCCAGGTGCTCTGAATAAGAAGCACTCACTGAGGCCTAATCTCCAAGACAGGAATCTGTACCCACAAGGGAAATGTAAGAGTAGCCCCATTTCAAGGGGATCTCCAGGCCAATATGTACTTTACCACATACATCCATGCGGCGCCACCATTATACTCAACACCACACTAAGTCCAGGACTGGGTTCAATGGGTCCTGGAACACTTTTCCAAAGTAATCAAGCTAGGTCATAGGGCAGGCTATTTACTGCCCCCTCCAGTTCCTTAAAAATATAGCCCCAGTCGAATAGATGAACAGATAAAATTCTTAAGCCTATCTTCCTCTGTGAACAATTTTTGCTTAAAAAAAAAAGCTAGTCCTGAATAAATGCTCCCCATTTTCTGTTTACTGCTCAGACTCTTACTTGGTAACAATCTACAATCCAAGATATCATTTAACTGGCCAAAAAAACCTCAACATCCCTTACAAAAAGCCACAGTGAAGTTTTTTCTGCAAAACATCTTGCTAAGAGGAGCTGGGTGGCTGCCTTCTGAGCTTTGCAAACATGAAACAGCAAAAGGGTAAAAGCCTGGAATTCAATTCAATCGATGAACTATCTCCTACGTGCCAGTGTTAGTGTGAGCATGCAGCCCCCCTGTCCTGCCCACAGTCTGATTTTGCACCATCCTTTGGGTATTTCCCTTCTGTGTTTCCTGCTCAGTCTCCACAGTTTCACCTTTCCACCAAAATGGTTTTCCCCTCCTGGCTCCCACGGTGCCCTCCTACAGGGAAGGTCAGAAAAAAATAAAGTTCCATGCCTGGGTAAGCTCCTGGATACCTTAATACAAAGCCAACCTAGCCCTCTTCCTAAACCCCCAAAAGAATCTTCCTCCTGTTCCCAACTTTAGTTAGAATTCCTAAGGCTAAGATTGTTGGTTCTGGTATTAAATGATGGATATTATAAAATATAGAGTTGTGGCCTCCAAGTTCCTGAGTTCAGAGGGGAAATGTGGGCTGGGCTGAGCTGAACCAAGGTTTCAGCTCAACTATGAATTGCCCACATCAAAGCATTTCTCCTTCAGTCCCTATACTTCAAAGTAGGTGCTTCTTCATATCAGCTTTGGGCAAGTCTAATGATGGGGAAATCCTGATCTTTTCCCTTTCCTGGGATTCCCCTCAACCACCCCCAAGGTTCTAATGTGTTGTTTCCACCACTGACCATGAGTGCCCTCCCAGCATCAATGAAAGAGTCAGATTGAAACTCTGCTTATCTCTTAACGTAGGAAGCCTTGGTTTTCTGGGGCAGTTTAGATGGGTCCTGGGGTTGTGCTCACTAAAGTCCAGGAAACTGGGGCAGTGAGAAGCCTGTGGGTCTTGTGGAATGCCCTGGCATGGAATTGACAGCCACTCCTGCAGGAATAGTTAACCCCACCCCAAGAAACACACCCACTGAGGGGAAACTCAAGGTAAACAGAATAGCAGGTACTCCAAATCTCTATTTCCCCATTACTGGGGATCCCACATTGGGAGCAACTGGTGCCATCTCTCCCAACTCCCTCATTTGGAAATATTTGGGACTCAACTGCCCTGGGGAAAGCCAAGATCTGGAGAAAAGAGGGTACTCCCTTAAACTCTGAAGTGCCATGTAGATGCTGATATGAATGAAATAGGTTCTATGTAGCCCCCAGAACATTGCACATCCCTCACTCTTGCTAACTTGCCCGAACTTGTCCTTGTGCCTACAGGTCTGAGGGTTCCCAAGGTGGGATCATCACCACACAGTTATAACTTGAAACTCAATGTCCAAGGTGTATGGAGAATACACTCCTACTTGCTAGCCCCTGACCCTCCTTTGTATTTACAAGAAATCATTCACCATGACGCCACTGACTCAAACATAAAACATTTAATTATCCATAAGGAAAAAGCAAAAAATAATCATATCACGGTTATTCAATATAAGGCAAATGTGGGGACATTAGAATATCACAGTCCACTCATAAACCTGGGTCACCTTTTTCTATCAATTCACATAATGTCTGAAGTGGGGAGCGGACACACACAGAACTCAAGCAGGGAATTCCTAAGGCTAAATGAGTGAGGAAACCTGTGTGCTCAGGAAACTAACTCTGGACAATAGGCCTTGATATTGTTGGTCCTTTCAGGAACAATACGCAAAGTTGCTTCTCTTCTAGCTGCCCCCTTCTGGTCCTTATTGCTTTACTTCAGGGCAAATCCTGTCTCCTTCTGCTCTTAAACTGATGAAACAGTAATAAGCTCTTTTAATTCACAATCTCCTTTAACAGGGCACTAAGAAAGTGGCAGCTAGGTGGCACCAGGTATAGAGCACCGGGTCTAAAGTCAGGAAAATTCATCTTCTTGAGCTCAAATCTGTCCTCAGACACTTACCACCTGTGTGACCCTGGGCAAGTCACTTAACCCTGTTTGTCTCAGTTTCCTCATCTGTAAAATGAGCTGGAGAATCACATGGAAAACCATTCCAGTATCTTTGCCAACAAAATTCTAAATGGGATCACAAAGAGTCTGACGGGACCGAACAACAACAAAGAAAGTGTTAATATTATTGTAACGATGAGAAATTCCTTTAATCCAGAGAACTCATGCACAAAAGTCCAGCTTGCTCTTGACTCAATAGAATTCTGCTTTATCCAATCTAACTTTCAACTAGTCAAAGCTCTTCTTGGAGCAAAGACGATACAAAGCTGGTCTTTTCCCTGTTTCTCCCTCTCCAACCAGAGAGACAGACAGAGAGCCCCAGAGATAGCTCTGAGAGGCTTTGTCTCTCTCAAGCTGGAGAGGGCGCTAGAGAGCAACAAACAAAAAGCGTATCAGCCTCCAATGAGCTTCCCGGCTAACTGCTCCATCCTTTTCTCCAGCCAGTCAAGAAAGCCATTTCTCTCTTCCAATCTGAAGGCTCGCAGCGAAGGAGCCAGCTTCTTCACCCTCACCTTCTTCACGGATGGTTTTTGTTTTCACTACTCCTGGTGGTCATTTGACTCATCTTTCTTTACCTTGGATAAGGTAAAACTCAAGAAATCTACCTTCCTGTCAGGTGTCAACCCAAGTCCTCAGTTAATTTCCAAACAGTTATTCGAGGTACAACTTGGTCAGTTATAACTGTCAAAAGGTTAAGATATCACATGAAATGCCATAGAACCATCGTTATCTGTCATCTCTCTACCCTCAGAAAAGCCTTCTTAATATGGTCGTCTGAGAGGCAATTCTCTATCTGGTCTTCCCAGGAGTCCATGATTCTCCTCAGCATTTTATCTGAGAAATTGTGTTATCTTTTTTCCTTACCCAAAAATTATTTTTCTGTCTCAGCAATGAGATTGTTCACATGAGAAAGGGGTAGTTGTTGTCGCTTGTCCTTTATTTTCAAAGAGTGCCGGGGCATTGGGAAGGTGATGTCATGACTTGCAAGTGAATTGGATTTAAGTGAGGGAGGGCTGTGCAAGGTCACCAGCCTCACTTTCTCCTCTGGAGCCATCTGGGTCCAGTGGTAAGGTATAGATCAGGGTAACTGGAGACAGCCCCCAAAAGGGGTAGTACGTTACATACAGAAGAAGAAGCTGAGGTCCAGAGAAGTTATATAACTTCCCAAAGGTAAACCAGATAATTATTGTTCATAGAAAAGGTTCACAGATCTAGGTCTGAAAAACACCTCAGAGGACATCTTTGATTTCATATCCGGCGCTTAGCCAGTGTTCTTTCCACTGTAGCATGCTGTCCGTAGTGACCATGTGCAAAAGAAGGTTTAAGAGAAACAAGTGTGGGAGACTTTAGCTTGTTCCACATGGGCCAGGAGAGTAAGTTGTTCATGTTAGTGAGCTGGTTGAGTTAGTGAACTCATCTCCTGTAAAAAGGAAGAGTGCCACCTGCTAGAAAAGAGCCAAACTGCAGCCTGACTGAGCAGAGATGAGCAGCAGAAAGAAGATAGGTGGGTGATGGAGATCTGCCAAGAGAGAGCTGAAATGTAGACAATAGCGAAGCCGAGCCAAGGGGTTGGGAAGGACAGAGGCTGTAGCAAGAAGACCAGAACCAGCTGGGAGGAGAGGACAGCTACAAGGACCAAGGGAAGCGGAAGAAATGGGGGTGGGGGGAATGGAAGGGGGCACCAACACAGGTGAATAAACCCCACTGAATCTCTGAATTTCTGAGTTGAAAGGGACTCCAGCAGCCATCTAGTACAACATATACCTGACTGGGAATTCCCTCTATAATATGACTGGCAAGTGGTCATTCAGTGTTTCCTTGAAGACTTCTAGTAAGGAGAAGCCCATGATCCTCTAAGACAACCCATTTCACTTTCGATAGTTCTAATTATTAGAATGTTCTTGCTTACGTGAAGCCCAATTTGCTCCTTTTCAACTTAGGATCATAAATTTACAGCTAGAACGAACCTCAGCAGTTATATAATCCAACACCTTCATTTTACAGATGGTGACACCATGATTGACAGAGGTTAAGTGGCTTGCTTAGTGTCACATAGGTATTAAGTGTCAGAGCTAGGTTTGAACTTGGGTTCTCTAACTACAAATCCAGCATTCACTCTGTTGCAACTCACCTCCCCACCCCCATGGCTCTTAGTTCTGCCCTTTGGAGCCAAGAAGAAGTCTGATACCTGTTCAGTTAGAGAGAACCCTTTAAATACTTGAAGACCATTATCTTGTCTTCCTCCCACATCTTCTTTTCTGGATGCTAGACACCACCAGTTTCTCCAATGAATCCTCATATGACATGTTCTTAATGATATTTTTAAATCAAATTTGCTTCTTTGCCAAAGGGATCACCTTGGTCAGACTCCTCAGCTAAACACAAACACACACAAATATGAGAAAATAAAAATCATGCAAAATAGACAAGCTGAGTGAAGAAATGTGCACCAAAATTAAAATTAATTACTTACAGCACCTTATGAAGTCAAGACAGGGACATTTAAAAAGCGTTAGGCTTAGAAAGGTTTGTAGACATAAGTACTTTCACAGGAAGTATTTAGACAACTAAACCTCTAAGCCAAAAAAGATAAATATTTTAAACAATAGTCGTTACTTATATCAGAATAAATCCTTGTTGACAAAATATGAGAATACTCAAAGTATTACTTGGGTTAAAATACTCGTTGATTTCAATACAAAACACTATATTGTAGAAAAGTGTTTCAGAGAAAAAAACAAAACAAAACAAAACAGGGGAGGGGTACGATAAGGGTGATCCCAAAATGAAAATTCCTATCTTTTATAAAGAGGGAGTCCTAATGAAACCAGCACAGTTATTGTTTTAAGGCAAGAGAATTTTGACTAGAGTGGTTTTGTAAAGTTTAGGTTTATAAAGGAAATAAAAATAAGAAAATCTGTCAACTTCCAATAAATCAGGTAAAAGCCCCTCCAAAAAAAGAATATACAACCTATGTCCCAGAACCCCAAGTTCTGGGTTTACACAAACTAGTAACATCTTGGTGGTTTCTGTCTCAGTCTCTTTTTGGTTCATACCTCAATCTAGATTTTTCTCTGGGAGCCTCAGGATTTGTCTCATTTTGGTACCTCCCAGATACCCCCATGGGAATATCAGGCTACAGTTCACATCTCATTCTCCAAAGATATAGGCGAAAGGGCCTCCAGCTTCGATATAAGCACCCAAGTTCATGATTTGTATTAGACACAGGACAACCTTGGAAAGAATATAAAAGATAGTAATTACTTGAAAGAAGCCACAAGCAATCAATAAAACTTTTTTTCTCTTCTAAGGAATCCCAGGTTCCCTCTATGAACCTCTACAATTCTCCAGACTCACAACACTCTGCTATGGAAAAGACTTCCCCTGAAAGGAATAAACTTAGTATTGCCACAAAGGAAACTCTTTATCCTCCAGTAAGACCCACTCCCTCCTCTAGGGAGCTATACTGTATAATCTTCTAGACCTATAGTACTATCCTAAGGTTTGGGCTCCTCCAAAAGGGAACTTTGTCATTGGAGTTACCAAAGAATCAGGCTTCTTCTGATCAGACCTGCATTATCCAAACTCATAATGGTGGCGGGAGAAAAGATCCCAGTTGCAACTCCACATCACCATTCTTTCCCTTGTTCCCACTATAGCTACTAGGACCATATGGCTACTCCTCTTCTCATCAAAAGGCTAGATCCATGATCTGGACATGGTCCAAGAAATTTTTCCACTCTCCCCAGAAATCCAGACTAGCAGTCATGCTCTTCACTGCCACACATTCATGGTTTAAAAACAAAACAAAACAACCTGTTTCACTTAAGAATGTCTTTATTAACTCTCTACTCTTGAATGCATGTTTTAATATTCTGTGTGATGTAATAGGAAATATTGCATAAAGTGGTCCTACTGCATACCAAAGTATGTCTTAGAAAAAAAGTACTTGTGTGATTGTTTGAACAATGGCCGTTCAGACTTCGGTATTTGGCTGTCATTTTCTCAAAAATGAATGAAGTGAGTCTGTTACCTCAAGGAAAACAACCATCATTATTTGTTGCCGAAAATACAATTCAAGCTTTTGAGCAAAAATGGGAATTTTGGAAACATATCAAAAAACTTGACAGCTTCCCAATACTTAAAAGATTTCTAATTAGATTGACGACGATATTAAGGAATGTGGTTTTTATATCATATTATAAAATATGTAAGCATTTGTAGGACTTGAATAACTCAGTGAACCAGTGTTTTCTATGGGTAAAAAGATCCATTCAAAGTGTAAGATTAGCAAATGGAATCTGATGTAATGTTATGAAAAGTTAATTGATCTGCTTTCAGATTCTACAATTGCAGCTAAATTTTAAGAAACGATCACTTGCCGAGTTTTGGTATAGTATCAAAGGTTGTCCACAATTGTCTGGAAAGGCTATAAAAATATGCATCTGCGTAAGGTTAGATTTTCTCCATATATTTCAACCAAACAACAGACAACAGACTGTGCTGAAGCAGACACGAGAATTCAACTATCTTCTATTAAGCCAGACATGAAAAAGATTTGCAAAACATAAAACAGTGCCACTTTTTTCACTCATGTTTTTTGGTTTTGGAAAATGTATGTTGTTTTTTTATTTGAAAATGTTACTTATGTTAACATGTCATAGGTTTATTGTTGTTAATTTAAATAAATTAACAAACATTTTAATAATTTATGTTTTAATTTATAAAATAATATATGATATAAAATATCAAAAGCTAACCCCCATAAACGAAAGTTTTTTGGAGTGTTCAATAATTTTTCAGAATGTGAAGAAGTACTGATATCAAAAAGCTTGAGAACTGCTTGCGTAAAGAGAAGTTTGGAAGTATGAAATGGTTGGCAAAGAGGAGCTCTCTAATGATTGCCTCAATTTTCTTAATAGTAACAAAGAGGGGGCAACTAGGTGGTGCAGTGGGGAGAGCACCAGCCCTGGAATCAGGAGGACAGGAGTTTAAACCTGATCTCTCCAACCTCAGACACTTGACATTTGCTAGCTGTGACCCTGGGTAAGTCACTTAACCCCAATTGCCTCACCAAAAAAAGAAAAAAGGTAACAAAGTAATTTTTTAAATTCAATTTTGTTTTCAGTTCCAAATTCTCCCCCTCCTCCATCTATTGAGGAGGCAAGAAAAACAAAACCCATTTATAAATATGTATGTTAAATGATTAATAGACAAAAAAGAGAGAGAAATTGAAAGAGTTGAGTTGTACTTAAAATACCAAGAAAAAACGGAAAGTAGAGCAGAGGTTTTTAAAAAATTGAAGCGTTGAAAAGACTAACACAATTATTGAATTTGATCAAAATTGGTAATTGCGTTAGTCTTTTCAACATTTCAATTATTTTCTTAACTTCTGTTCTACTCTTTTTTCTTTTAATATATATTTGTTCCGAGAAAACTTGGTATCTTAAATGCAAACCCAACTCTTTCAGTTTTTCTTTTAATTAGTAATCTAGATATTTTTGTCTATTAATTTTCTATGAATACTGTAGCAACAATATTATTGTTATCATTGGTATAGTCTGTTACCATTTAATTTAATTTTTTTCTTTTGCATAGGCATTACGTAAAAAAAAAATCATTTCTTGAAACATATTTTATTTTACTTCTTTTTTTTGTTTTTAGACATGACTAATATGCAAATTTTTTGGTATGATGAGGAGGGTGGTTCCAGAAAAAAATGTGGGAAGACCTCTATGAATTAATGCAAAGTGAAGTGAGCCAAACAAGGAGAGCTTTGTACACAGTACCAGCAATCTGTGAAAGACTTACTGTATAAGACACACCCTTTTCCGAAAAATTTGGGGTCTAAAAACTGGGTGTGTCTTATACAGTGGTTGTAGTTTTTTTTACTCGCATTTCCTGCTTTTTCGCACTTGTTGTCTTGGCGCTCATTGTTTCACATTTGTTGCCAGTATATTAGGTTACGTTTTGCCATGTTCTGCCCAGAAATGGCTCAGAAAAGATTTTCGTACAGTGCTGAATTCAAGTTAAAAGTGATCCAGTTTGCAAAAGTGAATGGAAATCATGCTGGTGAACGTAAGTTTGGTCCTCCTCCAACTGAGAAAACCATCCGAGACTGGCTACAGGAAGAAGAAACCCTACTGAAAATGCCACAGCAGAAGAAGGCCATGAGAGGCAAGTCAGTAAAATGGCCTGATTTAGAGAGGGAATTAAAGATATGGATTGAAGAGCAAAGGGCAGTTGGAATTCCTGTGTCCACAAAGATGGTTCAGCATGAGGCAAGAAGAATTCTTGATGAAAAAGAAGTTACTGATTTCAAAGGAGGACACAATTGGTACTTCAGGTTCATGAAATGGAATAGACTAAGCATGCGTACATGCACCAGACTTGCCCAAAAGATGCCTGAAAGCTATGAGCAGAAGGTCCTTGAATTTCATTGTTTTGACATTCAATGTCGGAAGACACATCAGTTTGAGTTGGGACAGATTGCAAATATGGACGAAGTTCAATAACTTTACGTAATACATTTTTTTTTTCAAATTTCAGGCCCCAAAATTAAAGTGTGTCTTATTCATGGGGAAATACAGTAGCTACCCAGATCAATAAAATGATTCGAGACAAATCCGAAGGACTCAATGGTGAAAAAATGATATCTACTTCCAGAGAGAGAACTGATTAACTCTGAATGCAAATCAGAGTACAGTATAGTATTTTCACTTTATTTTCCTCGCTTTTTTATGATATGACTAATACGGAAATATGTTTTGCACAATTTCACACATATAATTGGTATCATATTTCTTGGCTTCTCAGTGGTTGTGGGAAGGCTTGGGAGGGTGAGAATTTAGAACCCAAATTTTTTTTAAAAGAATGTTAAAGATAAATAAATAATATATAGTTTTTTTTAAAAGTCTTAAGCAAACAATGACTACAAATGCAAATAAAACATTTGATAAAAGACGGCATTCACTTATGCTGTAAAAAATTAATCACAGGAATGTAAACATATTCCTCAATATGATTTTAAATTTTCTATTCAAAACCACAAGTTAATGTTATAGACAGTGGCAAAATATTCCAAACAGGTATAAAAAGACCTCCTTTCAACACTCCGAATTGACTTAGCTATAGACATATTGGCAATGTCCTTTGAAAAAGAAATTAAAAGAATAAGGATTAGCAAAGAAGTTAAATGATCTCTAATTAGAGATGATCTGATTATATATCCAGTAAACCTAACACAATTAAAACTGACAAAATGAGAAGATATTAGCAGAGGTGTGGGATATAAGCTAAAACCACTTAATTTAACTTCATTTCTATATATTGACAAAAAAATTAAAGAAACAGAAAAATATTTATTATAATAACAACAAAATACATCAAACATGAAGACATATGAGTGATTTGTATATGGACAATTTCTCACATTTTATCATTATAACGGGAGGTGTAATATGAATAAATTTATTTCTTACTTTGTATGTTTATTTGTTTAGTTATTTTTGTTGATTACAATTCAGAGGCCAAGTGGTGTCAGAGATACAGTGGTAAATGTTTAACCATCACCTCTGGGAAAAAAAAGAGTATGCATGAAGCACTTTTAAGTTAATGCTCATTATTAATATTTCTACATTCCTTTCTTAAGTAAAAGAGTCCACAAAAACAATAAATCAAGCCCTGATTTGTAGCATTTATTGACATCTGGGGTATAAATGATCACAAGGAAAATTTACCAATCAGCTCTCCCAAGGTAATCTATACACTCCTAGCTGTAGTGGACAGGGCTGGCTACAGAGTTAGGAAGATTGTATTTTGACAGACTGGTGAAGGAGAAAGTGTACTGATTTTGGAGTCAGTCTTTGCTTTAGGAATGTCACTTCGGAAGCTAAGTGGTAAATAGGTTATATAAGGAGGGGAGACCCTCTGAGAGGTTCCTGTAGTAGTTCAGATAAGGTGTGAAAAGGGCATGAACTAGAGCAGTTTCTTGGTATATGGAACAAAAAGAAAAGATGCAGAAATGTTGTGGAAGCAGAATCAACAAAATTTCAGTTGGTGTAGGTAAGGGGGAGTGAGGAACTAAAGACAATTCCAAGCTTCCAAACTAACTCTGCCCTAAACAAACTCTGAAATTGTGAGCGTATGCTCAAAAAGAACATAGAGTTCTTGAAGTCTGTAGCCTGGGAACTGGAGAACCACATTTTTTACTGATAGCTACTCAGCCTAAAATCCATGTTGCCTTTACCTCAGAGTATTAGTGCTTGGATAGTGCAGGCCTACCTACACTGACATCACTTCCCAATGTCAAGTTAATGAGTACTTCCCTAGTACTATGGCTGGAAAACTCCAGCCTCCTGTTCTTCTGTCTCTAAGGAAAAAAACTCCTTCCTGGCTAACTCGCCCATATTTTTATCCCTGTCCTGCTAATACCTATCACTCGATAGTCTTTTCCTCTTCTGTTCTCCCCTTCCAATTCTTCTCTCAAGAAACTCCATTGTAGGGGGCAGAGCCAAGATGGCTGAGTAAAAGCAGGGACTCACTTGAGCTGTGAGTCCCTCAAACCCTTCCAAATACCTGTAAAAAAATGACTTTAAACAAATTCTAGAACAAACAAACTTCCAGGCCAAGACAACCTGGAAGATCTACAGGAAAGATCTGTTGCACCAGTCTGATAAAAGAACACAGTTCAGTATGGGCCTCAATGGCAAAGATGGGGTCAGAGGAGGCCTCAGGGGAATGGCTGAGCAAGTTGTGGTATATGAATGTAATGGAATACTGTTGTGCTATAAGAAATGAGGAGCAAGGGGATTTCAGAAAAACCTGGAAAGATGTACTGAGTGAAGTGAGCAGAACCAGAAGAACATTGTACACAGTAACAGTTACAGTGTGCAATGACTGATTTTGATAGACATAGCCCTTCTCAGCAATGCAAGGACCTAAAACAATTCCAAAGGACTCATGATGGAAAATGCCATCCACATCCAGAGAAAGAACTATGGAGTCTGAATGCTGAGCAAAGCAGAGTATTTTCTTTTTTTGTTTCTTTGTTTGTTCTTTCTCATGGTTTCTCCCATTCATTATAATTCTTCTATACAACATGACTAATGTGAAAATATGTTTAATAGGAATGTATATGTAGAGCCTATATCAGATTGCAGGCTGTCTTGGGGAGGGAGGGGGGAAGGAGGGAGAGAAAATTCAAAACTTATGGAAGTGAATGTTGAAAACTAAAAATAAATGAATTAACTAATAAAAAATGTCCCACTATAAAAAGAAAGAAAAGGTATTTAAGGCATTTTAGGGTTTCCCTTGGCATCTTTGGGTACTAAGAGAAACCACTGACCATCAATTTATTGATTATTAGGTAGCCTAATTAATAAATTGATAATTAATTATCCAGAAACTCTGTTTCTTGGAATTTTCATTCATCTCAAAACAAAGAGAAAATGAAATAACAATTAATTACTCTGAGTCTTGTTGACCAAATATCCTTGATTTCTAGAGCAAGGGAGAGTTGATCGGAAAACAAATGATGATTTATTTCTCGGGTTTTTTTTCAGGCATTGACCACTGCTTCAAGTTATCTCAATTGTTCAAAACAGAATTCATGATCTTTTCTCCCAAACCTATCAAATATTAGCGGACAAGGGCACCACCAGTCCTTTTGTTCACCCAAGTTTACACAGTCAGTGTCATCTTCAACTTCTTAGTATCACTCACCCCATATATCTAATTAGTTACCACATCCTATAGTTTCTGTTTCCATATTTCTCAAACTTGCCTTCTGTCCATTGACACAACCGCTACCCTAATTTAGGTACTCATCACCTCTCTCATACTACTTGCCATAACCTCTGAATTGGTTTTCCTTCCTCAAGCCTTTCTTCACTATAATCCATTCTCCTTGCAGCTACCCAAGTGGATTTCCTAAAGCACAGGTCTAAGCTAGTCACTCTTACTATCACCACCCCCTAAACACCGCCACATACCCCCCACACACACACATACTCAATAAACTCCAGTGGCTCTGTATCACCAGCAGAATTAAATGTAAATTCTTCTATTTTATATTTAAAGTTCTGTATAACTTGACCTCTTTCAACATCGTCAATGTCCTTATATATTATTCTCCTCTATTAAGTCTTTGATCAAACCATACCAATCTACTTGCTGTTCCTCACAAATGATAATTCATCTCCCAATGCTGAATAACTGTTTTAATGACTGCTGTGGACTGATTCCCATCTCTGTGACATTGCATTGGTTGCTCTGCCATGCCTAGAATGCTCTCACTCCTCAACTCCATCTCTTCAAGTATCCAACCTCCTTTAAGACTCTGATCAAGTGCCACCTTCTGCAGGAGAACTGTCGCTGGTACCTTCAGCTACTTGTGTTATCCCTTCCAAGCCAACTTGTATTTGCTTTGTATGTATCATACACACACACACACACACACACACACACACACACACACACACACACACAGAGATGTATTGATTATAGATGGACGGATGAATATATGAATGTATATATGTATATACACTTTTTCTCCCTTGATAGAACATAAGCTCCTTAAGGTCCGGAACTGTTTCAGTTTTGCATCTGTATCCCCAACACCTAGCAAAGTGCCTGACACATGGTAGGCCTTTAACAAATGCTTGTTTGAACATTTATTAAGTACTACATGTGTCATTGTGTTAGGGAGTGAAATTTTAAAAATTAAAATAAATCAGCCCCTCTCCTCAAGCCATTTTAGTCTACTAGGGATAAACACATACATAGATAAAGAAATACAAATAAATTTGAAGATTTAAAAGAGGACTAACAACTAGAGCTATACATAAATCATGTAGGCGGCTTCTAAGCTGTGCTTAGAAAAAAGCTAAAGATTCTAAGAGGCAGAGCTGAGAAGAGAGGGCATTCCAGGTATGGGGAATAGACTAGGCAAAGGCTCAGAGGTGGGAGATATACACAGAAGAGCCAATAGGCCAGTTTGACTAGAACAGCTAGTATGTGAAGGGAAATAATAGGCAATGAGTAGAAAGTCATCCTTCAAGCATGGTATTAATGGAAAGAATACTAGCTCTGGAGTTAGAGGATTGGGATTTAAATCTTATCTCCAGGTATTTCCATTTATATGACCTTAAACAAGTCATTTAACCTTCCCGGGCCTCAGTGTCCTCATCTGCAAAATAAGAGGATTGGCCTAGATAGCCCCTGAGGTCACCTCCAGCTCTAGAACTGTAATATTATGAGAAAAAGGAAGGAGAAGAAGAAGATGAAGAAGAAACAGTATTTATAGTCCTATATGTCACGTGACAGAATTTTGAGGTATATTTCAGATGAGAGTCATTAGAGTCATTCTTCCTGGAAGCCCCTAATCCAACACCATAGTCTAAACTCCTGTAGAATGAGTTTTGTAGGACAGAGACAGGCACAATTCCTTGGGTGGCATCGTCCTACAGGGAAAGCCTGCCTCAGGCTTTCTGGATCCACAAAACACTCCAGAGTTAGAATCTTTCTTATTTAATTTTTTTCTTTTTTAATTATAAATTTAATAATCATTAACAAACACTTCAACATACAAAGAACATAAAAAGGCATTTTAGACAAATCTGTGTCCTGTTGCTCTGTTTTTTAAAAAGTATATATTAAATTTAACAAGGTAATAACAAAACTGCCCTTTTATTTGAATCTTCTTTTGAATGTAAACTTATTTTTGTTTTCATTTGGATACTTTTTAAAATGTTTGTTGATGTTCCTTCTTTTCCTTTCTTTTTTATTTTACACATCCAACACTACTCACTAAGAAACCTTTCCCAATAGAAGCTACCCTTGTAAAAAAAATAGATAAGCAGAGCACATCGAGTTATTGACCATTTCTGAAAATTTCTGTCTCTTTTTAGTTCATCACCTCTCTGCCAAAAGGGTCCTCTGAGTCCTGGGTGGGTTTTTAGGTTAGTGTCAGTCTTATGATCATATGACAGAGGCGATAGATATTCATAGGTGTGAGTTTTCTCCTTCACAGAAATGTACCAGATTCTACTCCCTGTAACCCTACCTTAGTTATAGGTATAGAAAAAAAAATTATGTACCCTGTGTTTTAGGCACAAGCTTGCCAGGAACATTTTTTATTAATCTAGATTAATCTAAGCTTTTCAGCTTAGAATAGAGAGCCAAAGAGAACCAGCAATGGCTACGGTCACCTGTTGGCTTTGAAAATCTCTCTGACAAATGGAATAACTTTTGAAAAGCTGTTTAAGCAGTCCTCGACCCCTCCTTTTAAGGATTTTCCTTTGGGGCAGCACTGCAGAAACATTAGGGTGCTTCCACAGAAAGTTTATGTGGACATTTCCCCTTTGGGAATAGAGAGAAAACATTTCTTCTAAATTCTAAGATCCCTCTCAGCCCACCTCAAGGCATTATTTATAAATTAACAAGGTAGTAACAAAATTAGTATAATTATTATATTTTATTTTTATTTATTAGTATTTATAAAACAGAAATGCCTGCTTATGTCTCTCTCAGAATACTCACCACGACCACATCTACCTGTCATCGAACAAACCCTTCTGATTCCTAGACATGATTGGGAGCCAAAAAGGCAACGCAGGAAGGTGACAAGAAGAATTTTACATCAAATTTTAGATACATTAACTCATCTGATCCTTACAATAAGCCTATTAATTGAGTTCTGCAGTGTATTATTCCTCCATTTTACAGGTGGGGAAATCAAGACTCAGGAAAGTTCGATAACTTTCTCAAGATCACACGGATAGTAAGTGGTTAGGCAGGATTTGAACCCAGTTCAACCTCCCTCCAAAACTAATAGTCAATAAACATGTATTAGGAACCTGGGGTGCTAGGCACTTTGCTAAGCATTCTATTCATCTTCATCACCCCCTGCTTGATGCTCAAAGAAATGTTCCTGAGCCCCACAGGATTCCATAGACCTTGCATCCTGCACTTAGCAAAATTCCACCATTTCCAGACTCTCATTCATTTAGCTCCTTCGAAAAAAGGCCCTAGAGGGAAGACTTGTCTGTAGTTTTTGACCCCATTACTGTGACTATTGTATCTTTTCCCAAAAGATGAAGTCCTTCTCCAAATGGTGCTGGGCACCACTGCCCAGTGTAATGCGAGGAATATGAGACACAAAGTCCAGGATAGTAGAGCTGTAAGAGAACTCAGGAACTGACAAAAGAGTTCTCAGCTCAAATCCAAAGTGAAGACAAGTAAGACTCAAGGATACCGGGTATATATGGATAGGCCATTTCTGCCACCAATTCATTCCTTGGCCTAAGAAAATCCTCTCTGGAATCAACCACTGGAATGTCTCTATCCAGGCCAGATTCCCACAGGCCCTGGAATGGATTTTAGATCAAGGCACATTTGTGAGGTAGTCGAGGGGCACACATCCAATTTCACAGAGGTGTTATTCTTTTAGCAGATGGGAGCTCCCACTTTGGCTACACAAAGAAATGTAACCATAGGAACCAAATATAACTCGTGTCCTCTGAAGGACCAATGCATTGAGTACTCTTCTTTCCAGGATTTATTCTTTCAGGTCGTGTGATGAATGATTCTGAAAGGGCAGGCTTGGGCCTTCTCCTCCACTGCATGCTATTGGCAGAGATGTATGGGTCTGCAGATCAAGCCATTAGCCCAAGAGCATCTCTGCTGGCCACAGCATCTAGAGCACTGACCTCAGAGGTGGAAAGCCCTCTTCCTTCAGGATAAAGCTCAAACAATCCCTTCTTACAAGAAGCATTTCCCAATTCCTCCCAACTGATAGCTTCCTCCGACCCTAACTACCTTGTATGTATTTTGTATCAGTTCTGTATGTTTTTACTCTCTATATATTTACATATGTATATGCCTCTCCGTTAGAATGGAAACTCGTTAGGAGTAGGAACTATTTCCTTATTTAGTATTTGTATTCTCAGTGCCTATAGCATAATTCCTGGAACATAATAAGTACTTAATTAATGCTGATTGATTGAATGATCTGAGTTCAAATCCTGCCCCAGATTATCTATGTGACACTGGGCAAGTTGCTTAAACTTGCCTCAGTTTCTCCTTTTGTAAAATGCACTTACCTCTTAGGGTTGTTGTGAGATCAAATGAGGTAATCTATGTAAGGCACTTTATAAACCTTAAAGAACTATATGTATATGTGAGCTATTACTATTCTTATCTTGTAGACATACACATAGGCAGTGATTTCTCCCACTTCCCAATCCTAATAATTGGAAATAAGCCCCAGAGCCTTTATTGTACTGTGTCCTCATCATCTACATACAATTGATACAAATTCTGGAAAGTTGTAAACAGGAAATTGGTACAAATCTCACATGTTGATGTGAGGAGTTGAGAGAAGTGAATGCAGGTCCTCCGTCTGTACTAAAAAGCTTTACTGGGTTCAGCAATCCCCCAAAACAAATTTCCAGAAGGATGACAACATCATAAGGCAAGACTCAGGACAGAAGAATATTGTCTAGCCCAAGGGACTAACAGAGAACCCTACTTTGATCTTAGCCACCTTCTGAGTCTCATAAGTACCCTCCCTGAAAAGAACACTATATTATTTAATGATGGGAAGTCATCCCACTAATCCTACAAAGAGCTACCCCACTATGTTAACTGTGAGGCCCTTCTTTATGTAGTCAGCAAGAAAGCTTAATAAAGGCTCATAGCTAAATTTAAAACAATTGGTCTTGGATTCTCCTTCGACCTTCCTTCTCTTGTGTGGTCTAGTCTTTTGTGGCAAACAGAATGCAACAATAATCCTTTTGGGGGGTTTGTTTTTGGTCTGGAGACAAAACACCTTGTGAAAGTGCAGACAGCACATAAAAAAGGGTTAAATAGAACTGGAAACTCCCAAGGGTGCCAGTTGGTTAGGCATCGATGAGGCAGCAGGGGAGTATTGAAAGCTATGTTGACTCAGTGACCTATTGTTCCCAGCCCTGCTGGTCAATTAGTGCTGGGGAAGGTGACACCAACTCTTTATCTTTTTGCATTACCTGCTCAATCTTACATTCTCCTACCCAGAAATTGTCACGTACGCACTACCTTGGGGAGGAACTGAGACACAAAGGCCCAAACACTTTTGCTGAAATGGACTCACCTCAAGTGTCTTTCTCATTCTGAAAGTTAGAAATAAAAGCTGGCCGCACCTGGAAGCCACTGCCTTGACATGCTTATAATAAACTCCTTTTATTTCTCTTTGTCCTGAGTTTTGCCTCCTCAAGCAGAGTAAAAGCCCAAAGAATTTTCCTTTTAACCAGAGAAAGTGAAGAGATAATCTTACTGACCCACTGTGCAACAAACAGGCACACCCAGGCAAACAGCAAATTCTTTTCAGACAAATAATTTCTTAAGTAGGTCAGTGAGCCAGACAAGGCTCTGATAGCTCATGGTTTTATTCGGTTCTGGAAAGTAGTGCCCTTGCTTGACATTGGCTCACTGTTAATGTTCATCTGCTCTATGGCCCTCTCTGCCAAGAACAAAAGTTCTCCAGCTCCCCCAGTCCAATGATGACTCTGCCTCCCGTGATCCTTCAGTCCCTCCTTCCAGCTGGGAAAATTACACTTTCCATCAGCCCCCTTGCTGAACAGGTGCTACACCTACACATCTCTTCTACCTCCAAGCTATCTATAGAGAGCACAGAAAAACAAACCCCCGAAAGACTATGCACACAGTAACCTCTTCCCTGTCTTCTTTCCTACCAATACTCCTTCCCATCCTCTGAATTCTGTGTCACAGGCTAGCTTTTTGTTGCACACACCATTTTCCTATAATTATGTCATGTGTTTGAATCCCATCTCCCCTGTGAGATTATGAACGGCCGAGGGCAAAGAACATTTTCTCTTCCTCCTCCTGTACCCTTCGAAACCCCTCCAGACTACTCCACTTGAATTCCAGCCCTCCTCTCCCTCCCACTCCTGGACTCTGGTTTGGAGATGTCTAGAAAGGGAAGTAGTGGCCTGTATCCAGACAAAAGCTCACCTTTCACTCTGTAACATGCACGCACTCCTACCAGCTCTAGTTCCCATATATATGTCATCTTTGCCCTATTAGAATATAAGTTCTCTTGGCCCAGAGACCATTTCACTTCTGTATTCGTATGCCAAGTTCTTAGCATAGTTCTTGACATATAGTAAATACTTAACAAATACTTCTTTAATTTCAATTGATCAATAAACATGTATTAAGTGCCTACTATGTGCCAAGCACTATGCTAAGCACTTTATTCATTCACTCATATTTGGGCTTATTTAAAGATCTGTTCAAATACCACAATGAAATCACTAAGAAGAAATGCAACTGGGTGAAAGCTTTAAAAACTTTTAAAAAATAAAATTTAAAATATGTATATGAAACATATATATATTAATATAAAATATAAAAATGGGATCTTGTATTTATCTTGATTATGTAGGGAAGATCAGTCAGTCATATAAGAAGCATTTGTATCTACTATGTGCCAGGCCCTACGCTAAGCAGCAGTGATACAAAGAGGCAAATGCCTTATATAGAGGCCTGATCTCAAAGAGCTTACAATCCAATGCAGAGATGGCATGTAAACAGCTCTGTAAGACATATACTGGCACATAGTAGGTGCTTAATAAATGTTTGATTGCTTGAAATCTATTTATAAATGCATTATTCAGTGAAGGGTTGAACTTAGGGATGGTCCAATAAATTAGGATATGTCCATATAATAGAATACTATAATGCAATCAAGATCGACAAGTTTGGGGAATAAAAAGAAATCTGTTAGGAAATATGTCCAAGTGGTGGTGGGGGGGAAGCCAAGCCAACCCATAAAGATAAGAAAACCCACAAGGGCTCTTTACCCTTCAGACTACTTTGTATTTACTTGGCATATCCTTTATATTTGTGTACATGTAAATGTCATATTTCCCTGGAAGAAGAGAATCTCCTTTAAAAGCAGCAACACACACACACACACACACACACATACACACACACACACACATACACCAACACACCCTGCCTCGTTCAAAGAAGGCACTGGATGACAGCTATTTTTTAAAAAATGGATGAGAACAAGGATGAACAACCGATAAAGAAACCTAAGGATACCAGCTCTTTTATGACTAGAGTCTGGGAAAAGGATAGAAATAAAAACAGGGAAGGAAACCACAGACAATTTGTGAAATCGCTTAGGGGAGCTGCATTGATGGCAACTCCCCAACTCCTCAGCTCCTTGTTGTGTGAGTTCCTGGTTTTTACATAACAGCAAAACGTTATTCTGAGGAACAAATCTCCCACTGGGGCCAAGCCTGACAGCCTGCTTTCATATGGCATGTTAAGCATTATCAAGTACTTTGCACACAGTGTCTCATCTGATCCGTACAACAGCCCTTTGAGGTTTCCTGCCAGTATTATTGCCTTTTTATGGAGGACTAAGCATGAGGCCAAAGGGCCAGTCTCAAGATTGGCAAGCGGAGAAGAGGGCTTCGAACCCAGGCGTTTTGATTCCAAGGCCAGCCTTCTCTCCGTTGAGAATAACGTGTCAGCCAATTCCCCTGCCTCCTATATTCCAGAACAGTCCAAACATATTCCAGAACACCTTTCCTGAGAATCTCTAGGGGAAGAGCAGCTGTCGCAACATCAGCGAGCTTTTGTAGATTCTTCCCCACCTGGCAAATGATAATAATGCTTGTATAGCACTTACTATGTTCAAAGCATTGTAATAAGCACTTTACAACTATTATCCCACTTGATCTTCACGACAACCCTTACTATCCCCATTTTACAGATGAAGAAACTGAGGCAAACAGAGGTTAAGTGGCATGCCCAGGGTCACACAGTTAGTAGGAGTCTGAAGTCAGATTTTAAGTCGGGTCTACTTGACTCCAGACCCCATGCTTTAACCACTGTGCCACCTAGCTGCCGCAATGAAAGATGCAAATCAAACCACGCAGGCTCCGAAACAATCCATCCTTCTTTCCTCCCTTAGCTCTCAAACAATGAGAAAGCCCAACAGCCCAATAACAGGAAGGAGCTCAACCCATCTGAACTGAAAGAGAGAGCAAGAGAGGAACAAATGGACCCCCACACTCCCCTTTCTCTGAATGTCTCCCCGTAAAACAGCGTCCTCTTTTCCCCTGTCTCTCCGGTTACACTTAATGCCTTGGTAAAGGAGGGGCTCTGATGCCCATGGAGTGAGCACCTCAGTTTCCTATCCTGGCTCCAACATTAACAATGCATTAATTGTGGTGAGAAGAATGTACCCAGATCTTCATACTTTTCCAAGTCTTGCACGCACTATCTCATTTCTCAGAATATTCCTGCTAAGACAACAGAGAAAAGATTATTATTCCCTTCTTAAAGATGAGATGAAGTGACATAGATACAGTCCATCAGCTGGCCTAGAATACAGATCAAATTGTCTCGCTTCTGATCTCTTTTTGGTATCAACCGTCAACTATTACTGAGTTCGTTCTAAGAAAAACAAACAAAATTAGCCTGCACATGCATGTTTATTTCTCTCAAAGGTGGCTGGGCATGCATATAGAGATACGCATGGGAGTTTGTTATCAAAAATGAGCCCAAGGACAGACAGACAAAGGGGACCTTATATCTTCAGAGTAATTCCCCCTCACCCCTCCCTTCCCTCCTTGCTCAGGATGCCTGTTATCAGTCAAAATTATAGTCTCCATATGTGTTAACCATAACATGAGAAAGGAATTTCTTAATTGGATAGATTGCAAATACAATAAGAGAATGTCAAGGTGTCAATTGAAATTCTAGATCCAGGATGTCTGTGTTTCTTTTATCATTAACATGACATAATATAATGTAACATAACATAACATAGCATAACATAAGAAAAGTTCCATTATTCAAGATAGTGTCTGGTTCAAGGCCTCCTGCCCTTGACAGTCATAAACAGCGCATGCTCCTGATTGGCTTCTTCTGGCCTTGTAGTTGCTGACACAGGAAGAGAGCAAAGCAAAGCATGTCTGTTATGCCAGAGTTTGCAAAACATTATGGTAAGTTAAGCTCAGAGTGAGCCAAAAATGCCTTTCTCCTGATTGACCAATCCAGATTTTTAGGCCTTTCTCAGGTCTTGGGGGTTCAAAATGGTTTAGAGAGGGTTTCACATAGCAAACAGCAAAATCAATAAAAATAATAGTACTTATTTTTATATTAACTAGCATGTATATAGTGCTTTAAGGTTTACAAAGCACTTTACAAATATCTCATTTGACCTTCACAACGATCCTGGAGATAGGTGGTATGATTATCTCCATTACGCAGGAGAGGATAGTGAGCCCGATAGAGTGGCTTGCCTAGTGCCGTACTGTATGCACTAGGCATGAGTCTGAATTTGGACTGAGGTCTTCCTAACTCTATGTCCTGGTACAGAGCACGGTACCACACAAAATTGGGAAAAGTAGTAATGTGTGCCAAAGGCCAGTCCACTATCCCAGCTGCAAACAGACCCCAAATCTATCCTTTTTTCCTCTAATAACTTCCCAATGTACTTGTTTGCTTGCACCATGAGACTCCCATTCAAGAAGCAGAGCTTTGTTCCCTTTCTTGGCACAAGGAATATTCCATTCTTATCTGACACAGACTGTAGGCTTTGGTGGCCAGAGTTAGGCAGGAAAGTCTCTTGTGGGTATTAATCTTGTCTGTGTTATTCACATATACTTATAAAAGTAAGCTCATCTAACTGATGTATAAATGACGTTAATGAAGGCAGACTCAATATAACATAATGTATAGAATGCTGGACCTCAAGTCAGAAAGACCTGGGCTCAAATCCTGCCTCTGACACTAATTCATTGTGTGTCAATGGGCAAGTATTCTTGTCTTTTCAAGCTTCAGCTTCTTCATCTGTAAAATGGGGGTGATAATACCCACGTGGCTTATTTCACATGGTTCTTAGGAAGGTCAGATGAGATAATGTGTGTGAAGTGCTTTTCAAGCTTTGAAGCACTCTATAAATGTCAGCTATTAATGGCTAAAATTTAAGGAGTGCTTTTAAGTTTGCAAAACACTTTACATACATCTCATTTGACTCTCACAAGAGCACAAGAAGCAAATGCTAACATTATCCCAATTTTGCAGATGAGGAAACTGAGGCTAAGTGACTTGCTTAGTGTCACACAGGTAGTGAGAGTCTGAGTCAGAATTTAAGCTCAGGTCTTCTGGACTCTGTCCACCATATCCACTATGCTACTTACTATGACTGAACTCTGACAGTGGAATTCAGGATCCCCACAAACACTTCTGATCATTTGCAACCCTGCTAAAAGGTGCAGCAGGTGAATCCAGATTTGGCCATTAACCACACAAAGAAGACCTCGACCTGCATAAAGGCTACTGAACTGTGCCCAGCTCCAAGAGCAGCAATCAGGAGCCACAAGGCACATGCACTCTTTCATCTGGTCCTCTTTTGTGACCAGCAAGACATTTGGGAGAGAGATAGTTACGGGGTGGAGGGAGTCAGTAATTGCCTGGAGTTTGGGTTTTAGCTTCACGCTAAGGTTTAGGGCTCTGTCTAGACGGGGCTTGAGTCAAACTATGGCTAGGAGTCCAGGGGTTAGGTAGTTAGTTATCGCCCAACATTTGGAGGTCACTCTAGGGCCAAGGTTTCAGGTCAGTCTGTGGCCAGGTTTGGAGGGGAGTCAGTCTGATTAAGGTGAGGCACCAGTCCATAATCTATATTACTACCTAGTCTTACCCTATGCTATGCCCAGTCTCTTTGTTAGCCTGGGGTTGACCAGTATGTGAGTGATAATCCAACTCCTCTCTAACTCTCTGTCTTTTTCCTCAGTTGCCCAAAGGTGCACTAAGTCCTTCCTGAGAGAAATCGGGAGTCAGGTGGTAGATGAGCTCCCTGGCTATGCACAAATCATCTTTCTGAAGACAATGTAGATGAAGCAATTCAGGATAACAAAGGAAGTAAGGATAACTTGTATGAAGTAATTAAGAGAAAGTGGATCCAAAAGAAAAACATACACACTGAGCACAAATATGCAAATGAGGACATTAAACCAAAAATCTCAAACATTTGTTTCTACCTTTTCAAAATAAAAACATAGTGACCAGCAAAATGACAGAGTAGGGGAAGCAGTACAGCTAAGCTTCCCATACAACCATTCTAAGACAGATCTAAGAAGAGCCACCAGCCCATTCAGTCTTTAGGAAATCTAAGGAGAAACCACAGTGAGGCACCTTTCCAGCCCAAGATCACAAATTCAACTCACAGGCAAGCAACCAATGTAGGAACTATGGAAAAGAGAAGGGTCAGGATCACAGACTCATCACCCAAACCAAGTCTTCCAGAGGAGCCTGGATCTCTGATTCAACTCCCAAGGCTCTTCATAGGCAGCTGTGCAAGGTTTCCTGCTTATCATCAGTTCAGTTTCTGGGCAAGAACAGGACTAGGCAAGCAGTTCTGGTTGCCCAAAGGGTTTGGATCAAGGGCTTAAGTCCCCAGGTCTCTGAAAAGGGCTGGGCTAATGCCATAGTCCCTCCTGGTAAGCCTTTCAGTGTGTTGACAGGGGCTGGGGCCAACTACTGTGTCCTGGAACACTACACAAGCGCAAGTCTGTAACTATATTGTCCAAGCAAAACCAGCGTCAGGAGCCTGAAAAGCTCTGGAGGGGAGTGATCACATGCTCTTGATCTGACTACATACCTCTGAAAGTCTGCAGTACTCTGGCTCAAGCTACCTCTGTGATCTTTGGAGAAAGCAGCATCTGAAGGACATACTAGTAAGACCTCAGATATGACAAGTCCTGACTCCCTCCAGAAGTGTGCAGACCCTGGTCCTAACAGAAAATCATAATCCAGATTGTAATCCAAGAAGGTCAGGAGAATTAGCAAACAAAAAAAATGTAAAGGTCTCTTATGATGCCAGGGACCGTAAGATAAGACATGTGCTCAGATAAGGAAAATAATTCCAAAATGTCTACAAGCGGAACCTCAAAGGAAAACAAATCTTGGCCACAAGATCTATTAGAATTCCTAAAAGAAAGGAGGCAAGAATTTTTTAAACGATATTATAAATGAAACGATCGTGTAGAGCAAAGAAATGGAAATGAGGTGAGAGCTTTGGAGCAAAAGCTTGGAAAGAAATTTAACAGCTTAGTACAAGAGGTACAAAACCTGACCCAGTAAGAGACTCCTTGAAAATTAAAATAAGCGGGGATGGCTTCTCCCGGATGACCCCTGCTTGTTGTGTTGAACAGTCCAAGCATGAAAAAGAAGGAGTGTCTCTTGTTTACATAGTAGTTATGGGAAGAATCCTTCAGTTATTTGCCTGAATTCTTCAGAAACCTCCCCTGAAATCTGAGAATGGCTTTAATACTGAGGAAAAAGAAAAATTCAAAGCTGTATTTTTACTGGAGAAATCTGACCTTCATCCAGTTCTTGAAACAATGTCATTTATTTCAGAGCAAGCTGTTTATTACCATTTGAAACCAGTAGCTCTGAAACAAGAATATGAGGGCATTCATCTCAGTTAAGACAAAGTATTTTCCAATGCTTGAGCTAGTATGGGTCAACACATGGGTGAAAAGTTCTAACAGGATTCTGGCTCCCCATTGCTTGAGACAGTTGGATGTAACTTAACCTTCAAATTGCTCAGTCTACTCAGACAAAGCTCAAATTTCCTCATGCCATGTTAGAACTTGGAATAAACAATGAAGATTCAAAGAAGTTGGCAATGGTTTGCATGGAACTCAACTATCAGGAGTTGTTTGAGTTCTATAAGGAATTAATGACCCTGGAAGTCCAGCTGGATTCCTTTGTGTGATGTTTTTAAAACTCATCTCTATTGCACTCCAGGCACCTCATTATTTTATATCAAAGAGAGATCGCTAAGCTGTGTTTTCTGAAGGATTCAATGACTTTCTTCCTATAAAATTATATGGCTTCTCAGACCAGTAGCTTTTGCCAAGAGAGATTGTTGTTAAGAATGATGAGGTTCTAATTGACTTTCTCTTGTTTTGTGAGCAAATTGCAATTGTTAAGAACACTTAAGAAAACAAAAGCTAATACCAAAAGAAATTATAATGGGCCAAACAAATCAACAAGCATTTATGAAGTGATTACCAAGGGTCAGGCACTGTGCAAAGTTCTAGGGATACAAAGAAAGACAAAAACAGTCCCTACTCTCAAAGAGCTCAGAGGGGAGACAATGTATGAATGACTGACTGTACAAACAAGATATAAGTGATCTCAGACTGAAGGCACTTGTATCAAGGGTGATTGGGGAAAACTTCCTATAGAAGACAAGGGTTTAGCAGAGACTTGAAAGAAGCCAGGAAAACTAGGAGGGCAAGTTTTCCACACATGGAAGAAAGCCAGTGAAAATTTGTGAAGTCAGAAGAGAGCTTAGTCTGAGCAATAGCAAGGAAACTGGTATCATTGGGTCATAGAGTAAATGGAGGGGACTTCGGTCTAAGAAGACTAGAAAGGTAGGAAGGGCTCAAGTTATGAAGGGCTTAAAAACTCAAACAAAGGCTGTCTTTTATTTCAGAAAAGTCATTGAGGTTTGTTTTTTCTTTTTATTGAATAATATTTTTCCAATTACATGTAAAAGTAATGTTAGTTTTTAACATTCTTTTTTAAAAAATTTTGAGTTCCAAATTCTCTCCCTCCCTTTCTCACCTCCACCCTTCCTGAGACAGCAAAGGAATTTGATACAGGTTATACATGTGCAATCATGCAAAACATATTATCATATTAGTCATGTTGCGAAAGAAAATAGAGACCCAAAAAAATCACCATGAAAAAAAATGAAGAAGATTAAAATAGTATGCTTTGATCTATATTCAGACTCCATCAGTTCTTTCTCTGGAGATGAAGGTATTTTTCAAGGTGAGTCCTTTAGAATTGTCTCATATTGCTGAGAAGGGCAATCTTTCACAGTTGATCGTTGTACAATATTGCTGTTACTGTGTGTAATGTTCTGTTTCTGCTCATGTCATTTTGCATTAGTTCATGTAAGTCCTTCCAGTTTTTTTCTAAAAGCATCCCACTCATCATTTCGTATAGTACAATAGTATTCCATTACATTCATATACTACAATTTGATCAACCATTCCCCAGTTGATGGGTATCCCCTTGATTTCCAATCCTTTGCCACAACAAAAAGAGCTGCTATAAATATTTTTGTACAAATGAGTCCTTTTTCTTTTTTTTGTTTTACATCGCTTTGAGATACAGACCTAGTAGTGATATTGCTGGATCAAAAGGTATGCACAGATTTGTAGGCCTCTGAACATAGTTCTAAATTGCTCTCCAGAATGGTCAGATCAGTTCAAATTCCACCAACAGTGCATTAATGTCTCAATTTTCCAACATTCCCTGCAACATTTATTATTTTCCTTTTCTGTCATATTAATTAGCCAACATGATAGAGATGAGGTAGTACCCCAGAGTTGGTTTAATTTGTGTATCTCTAATCAGTAGTGATTTAGAGCATTTTTCATACGACTATATAGATAGCTTTGATTTCTTCATCTGAAAATGGCCTGTTTATGTCATTTGACCATTTATCAATTGGGGAATGACTCATTTTCTTATAAATTTGACTCAGTTCTCTACATATTTGAGAAATGAGGCCTTTATCAGAGACATTTGCTATAAAAAAAGAATTCCCAGCTTTCTACTTTCCTTCTAATTTGAGCTATATTAGTTTTGTTTTTGTTGGCTTTTTTTAATTTACTATAATCAAAATTACCCATTTTATATCTCATAATGCTCTCTGTATCTTGTTTTTTCATAAATTCTTCCATTCTCCATAGATCTGACAGATAAACTATTCCATTCTCCCTGATTTGCTTATGCTCACTCTTTATGTCTAAATCATATACCCATTTTTACCTTCTCTTGGTATGTGATGTGAAATGTTGATCTATACCTAGTTTCTGCCAAATTTTATTCCAGTTTCTCTAGCAATTTTTGTCAAATAGTGAGTCCTTGTCCCAAAAGCTTGGATTTGGGGGTTTCTCAAACATTAGATTAGTATGGTCATTTAGCACTGTGTATTGTGTACCTAATCTATTCCACTGATCCACTGTTCTATTTCTTAGCCAACACCAGATTGTTTTGATAATTACTGCTTTATAATACAGATCAAGATCTGGTATGGCTAGGCCTTCACATTTTCCTTCACCTTCCTTCACATTTTTTTTCATTAATTTCCTTGATATTATTGACCTTTTGTTCTTCCAGATGAATTTTGTTATTATTTTTTTCCAGTTCTATAAAATAATTTTTGGTAGTTTGATTGGTAAAGTACTGGATAAATAAATTAACATAGGTAGAATTTTCATTTTATTGTGTTGGCTCAATCTACCCATGAGAAATTAATATTTTCCAGTTATTTGGATATGACTTTGTGTGGAAAGTGTTTTATAATTATGTTAATGTAGTTCCTGGGTTTATCTTGGCAAGTAGACTCCCAAGCATTTCATGTTGTCTACAGTTATTTTAAATGGAATTTCTCTTTCTCTCTCTTGCTGTTGGACTTTGTTGGTAATAAGTAGCAATGCTAATGATTTATGTGAGCTTATATAATATCCTGAAACTTTGCTTGAGTTCCTAGTTATTTCAAAGTGTTCTCTAAGTATGCCATCATATCATCTGCAAGGGGTGATTGTTTTGTTTCTTCATTGTTTATGGTAATTCTTCTATTTCTTTTTCTTGTCTTATTGCTATAGCTAGAATTTCTAGTGCAATATTGAATAATAATGGTCATAACAGGAATCCTTGCTTCACCCCTGATCTTATTGGGAAGTCTTCTAGCTTATCTCTATTACAGATAATGCTTGCTAATAGTTTTAGATAGATACTACTTATCATATTAAAGAAAGCTCCATTTATTCCTGTTCCTTCTAGCATTGTTAACAGGAATGAGTGTTTTATTTTGTCAAAAGCTTTTTCTGCAGCTATTGAGATGATCAGATGATTTCTTATTATTTTCAACATAGTCAATTAGGCTGATAGTTTTCCTAATATTGAACCAGCCCTATATTCCCAGTATAAATCCCACCTGGTCATAGTGTATCATCTTTGTGATGTATTGATGTAATCTCCTTCCTACTATTTTATTTAAAAATTTTGCATCAATATTCATTAGGGAAATTGGTCCATAGTTTTCTTTCTCTGTTTTTGCTCTTCTTGGCTTAGGTATCAGCATCATATTTGTGTCACGAAAGGAACTTGGAAGGACTCATTCTTTGCTTATTTTTCCAAATAAGTTTATGTAGTATTGAAATTAATTGTTCTTTAAATGTTTGGTAGAATTCATTTGTGAATCCATCTGATCTTGAAGACATGTTCTTAGGGAGCTCATTGGTGGTTTGCTCAATTTCTTTTTCTAAGATAGGGTTATTTAAGTATTCTGTTTCTTCTGTTTATTTGACCTATTTATATTTTTAGAAATGTTCATCCATTTCACTTAGATTGTTAGATTTATTGACATTTATTTGGATAAAATAGCTCCTAATAATTGCTTTAATTTCATCTTCATTGGTGGTAAATTTACCCTTTTTATTTTTGATCGTGGTAATTTTGTTTTTTTTTCTTTCTCTTT
Source organism: Trichosurus vulpecula (assembly GCF_011100635.1). Lineage (NCBI taxonomy): Eukaryota > Metazoa > Chordata > Mammalia > Diprotodontia > Phalangeridae > Trichosurus > Trichosurus vulpecula. Next base: position 24,017,025 of record NC_050575.1, on the reverse strand, counting down.
TAAATAAAATTAACCAAGGCTTTATCTACTTTATTGGGTTTTTTCGTAAAGCCAGCTGCTAGCTTTATTTATTTGTTCAATGATTTTCTTACTTTCAATTGTATTAATCTCTCCTTTGATTTTCAGGATTTCTAATTTTGTGTTTAACTCAGAATTTTTCATTTTTTTTCTACTTTTTTTAGCTTCAGGCCCAATCCATTGATCTGCTCTTTCTCTATTTCACTGATGTAAGCTTTTAGAGGTATACATTTCCCCCTAACTACTGCTTTGGTAGCATCCCATAAATTTGGACATGTTGTCTTGTTGCTGTCATTCTTTCTAATGAAATTATTTATTGTTTCTATGGTTTGTTCTTTGACCCACTAATTCTTTAGTATTGTATCATTTCATTCTAATTTATTTTTAATCTATGCTTGCATGCCTTCTTATTGAGTGTAATTTTACATCATTATGATCTAAAAAGGATGCATTTAATATTTCTGCTTTTCTGCATTTTGTTGAGAAGTCTTTATCCTTTAACACATGGTTAATTTTTCATGTATGTGCCATGTACCACTGAGAAGAAAGGTACATTCCTTTCTATCCCCATTCAATTTTCTCCAGAGGTCTATCATATAAAACATTTCTAAAATTCTATTCATTTCCTTAACTTCTTTCTTGTTAATTTTTTTTGCTAGATTTGTCTAGCTCTGTCAAGTTAAGGTCCCCCACTAGTATGGTTTTATTGTCTATTTCCTTCTTTAACTCATTTAACTTTTCCTTTAAGAATTTGGATGCTATACCAGTTGGTGCATATATATTTAGTATTGATATTACTTCATTGTCTATGGCACCTTTTTTTTTAGCAAAATGTAGTTTCCCTGCTTATCTCTTTTAATAAGATTGATTTTTGGTTTTGCTTTGTCTGAGATCATTATTGCTGCTCTTGCTTTTTTTTTTTTAACTTTAGCTGAAGCATAATAGATTCTCCTTCAGCCCTTTACCTTTACCCTATGTGTGTCTCTCTGCTTCAGGTGTGTTTCTTATAAGGATTCTGGTTGTTGAGTTTGTCTTGTATTGTAGGATTCTGGTTTTTGAAGCACTCTGCTATGTGCTTCCATTTTCTGAGTGAGTTCATCCATTTACATTTACATTTATGATTACAAACTGTTTACTTAATTCCATCCTGCTTTTTTTCCTCTTCTTATCCTTCTCTCTTTCCTCTCGTCCTTGTCCCTCCTCAAAAGTTTTTTTGCTTCTGAACACCACCTTCCCTAATCCACCCTCCCTCCCATCAGCACTCTACCCCTTCTCTTATCTTCTCTCCACCTACTTCCCTGTAGGGTAAGATAGATTTCTATACCCAACTGAGTGTGTATGTTATTCCCTCTTTGAGCCAATTCTGATGAGAGTAATTTTCAAGTGTTGCTGACCCCACCCCCATATTTTCCACTCCACTATTAAAGCTCTTTCATGTAAGATATTTTACCTCATTCTATCTCTCCCTTCTCTTTTCTCTCAGTACATCACTTTTTCTTACCCCTTAATTTCATTTTTGGGGGAGATGCCATCCTGTCATAGTCAACTCATACCTGTGCCCTCTCTCTATGTATATTTCTTCTAACTGCTCTAATAAAGAAAAAGTTCTTAGGAGTTATATGTATTATCTTCCATGGTAGGATGTTATATTAGGAAGGCAGAATTTATGATTTCAAAGAGAATCTCATATGTGCCTAAAAGGTCCGGAACTGCAAGATATAAGGAATTCTCTAGGCAGAAGGCAGGAGAACTAAAGCATGTATTTACACTCCACAATAACAAGCCCACAAACCAGCATCCCCATTTTGATATTTTCATCAAAAGCTTCCAGGCCCAATAAGTCTGCCTTACAAGGGTAACCAGGAGGCCACAGAGAAGCGAGATGGTATAAGGCAAAATCATATACATGCTTCCCCTCTACGGTAAGAAGATTACCCACTAGCCTCTAGTCAGCTCTGCTACCGGCAGCTCAGCTTTGGCTGTAGGCGTCGCTGGCTCCAACTGGAAAAGGAAAGGAGGATCTTCAAGCTGTCCTCTCCCCTCTTATAGAGTTTTTGACATCATCAAGCGCTGCCTGAACGACCAGGACCGATTGGTTCTTGACTTGGCCCCTCCCCCTAGCATAGACCATGTTAACACACCTCCCCTCAGCCAGCCCCACGACTCATCACACAGGAAGCTCTGGTCCTGCCCCGGAAGAGCAAGCCCCAGCGTCCAGGGAAGCTCAACGAGGCGAGCTGAGTCATTCAAAGAAAACAAAGTCCATTCTGGCTACAGATGTTAACCTTACTGAATCCTTTGTGATTTCTCTTTTATGATACCTTTTTTATGCTTCTCTTGAGCTGTGTGTTAGTATGTCAAAATTTTTATTCAGCTCTGGTGTCTGCATCAGTAATGCTTTAAAGTCCTCTCTTTCACTGAATACCCACTGTTTCCTCTGAAGGATTATACTCAATTTTGCTGGGTAGGTGATTATTGGTTGTAACCCTAGCTCTTTTGCTCTCTGAAATATAATATTCCAAGCCCTCCAATCCTTTAATGTAGAAGCTGCTGAATCTTGTGTTAGACTGACTGTGGCTCTGTGTTATATGAATTATTTCTTTCTGGTTGCTTGCAATATTTTCTCCTTAACCTGGGAGATCAGGAATTTTGCTATAGAATTGCTGGCAGTTTTCATTTTAGGATCTCTTTTGGGGGGTGATTGATGGATTCTTTCAATTTCTATTTTGCCCTATGGTTCTGGGATATCAGGGTACTTTTCCTTGATAATTTCTTGAAATATGTTGTCCAGGTCCTTTTTTTTTAAACCATGGCTTTCAAGTAGGCCAATAATTCTTTAATTATCTTTCCTCTATCTATTTTCTAGGTCAGTTATTTTTCCCATGAGATAGTTCCCATTTTCTTCCATTTTTTTCATTTTTTTGATTTAGTTTGATTGTTTCTTGATGTTTCATGGAGCCATTAGCTTCCACTTGCCCAATTCTAATTTTAAGGAATTATTTTCTTCAGTGATCTTTTGTACCTCTTTTCCCATTTGGGTGACTTTATGTTTTAAGTATTTCTTTTCTTCAGTTAATCTTGTACCTCTTTTTCCATTTGGACAAGCCTATTTTTTAAGGAATTCTTCTCTTTAGTGGATTTTTCTGCCTCATTTGTCATTTGGCCTATTCTGTTTTTTTAAGGTGTTATTTTCTTCAGTATTTTTTGTGCCTCCTTTACCAAGCTGTTGACTCTCTTTCTTGCATCACTTTCATTTCTTTTCCCCAGTTTTCCTCTACCTGTCTTATATGATTTTTAAAATCTCTTTTGAGCTCTTCCAGGATCTGAGGCCAACTAACATTTTCCTTTGAGGCTTTGCATGTAGCTGCTTTGATCTCATTATCTTCTTCTAAGTTTGTGTTTTGATCTTCCCTGTCACCATAGTAGCTTTCTACAGTCAGGTTCTTTTTTATATTAGTTCATTTTTCCAGGATTTCCTTGACTTTTAGTTTTATGTTACAGTTGGGCTCTGCTCCAGTAGTGGGGGCACTGTCCCAAGCTTTAAGTTTTTTGTACTGCTGTGTTCAGAGCTAATTCTAGGAGTCTGTAAATTGCAGTTCTTTCAAGGTTGTATGATCTAAGGATAGGTGTGGTCAATGCTCTCCTGAATTGTGCTCTGGTCTGTGAGCAATCAGAAACATTTTTTCTACCCTGGGACTGTGATCAGGGTCCCTGCTCCTGCCAGTCCTCCTCCTCATGCTAAGACTACAACTTAGAACCACATATCAGGAAGGCAACAGAGTCTTGAACCCAATACCAGCAAAGGAACTTCTGTAATCTCGTTATGACCTTTGCAGTCTGTGGGCTAAGAGCTCTGGAAGCCACCACCATGGCTGATTCAATCAGTACCAAGTCCCCTGGTTTTCAGGGGCATGGCCTTCACAACCAACAAGGTTCTGACACTCCAAGATTCATTTTGAAGCATCCTTTTGATGTTGTTTGGAGGGGAATTTGAGAGAGCTCAGGCAAGACCCTGCCTTTACTCTGCCATCTTGTCTCCGCCCCAGTCATTGGGGTTTATTGAATGAGAGAGATAAGGTATAACATGATTAGACCTGCATTTTAGGAAAACTAATTTTTTAGCTGAATGGAGGATGAACTGGAGTGAACAAAGACTTTAAACAGGGAGCCCATTCATTCATTCAATTTAGTAAACATTTATTAAATGTCTGCTATGTGCCAGGTACTTTGCTAAGCACTAGGCATACAAAAAGAGGCAATTGATAGTCCCTATCCTCAAAGAGCTTACAACCTAATGAAGGAGACAATATGCAAACAAATATATACAAAGCAAGCTATATAAAGGATAAATAGGAAATAATTAACAGAAGGAAGGCACGGAATTAGTCAAAAGCCTATTACAATAGTCCCAGCATAAGGTGATGAGGGCATGCACCATGGTGGTGGAAGTATCAGAGGAGAGAAAGGGCCAGATTCATGAGATGTTACAAAGGTAGAATCAACAGGACTTGGAAACAGATTAAATATAGGGGTGGTGGTAAGAGAGAATGAGAAGTAGAGAATGACACTTAGGCTATGAGCCTGGATGATTGAAATGATGGTGGTACCTTGACAGTAATAAGGAAATTTGGAAGAGAGAAGGGTTTGGGAGAAAAATGACGAATTGAGTTTTGGACATGTTGAGTTTAGGGTATGTCCAGTTTGAGAGGTTCAATGGGCAGCTGGAAAAATAAGACTGGAATTCAGGAGATAGATTGTGGCTAGAGAAATTATTTGAGAATCATTTGCATAGAGATGATAATTGAATCTATGGGAACTGATGAGATCACCAAGTAAAACAGTACAGAGAGAGAAGAGAAAAAGGACCCAAGAGAGAACCTTGGGGGACAAACCATTAATGGATAAAGATTCAGCAAAGGAGGCTGGAAAGCAATGGTCAGACAGGTCAGAGGAGAACCAGGAGAGAGCAGAGTCATAAAAACACACAAGAATGACTATATCAAGGAAAAGAAGGTGGTCTACAGTACCAAAGGCTACAGAGAGGTCAATACAGATAAGGTCTGAGAAAAGACCATTAAGTTTGGCAATTAAGAAGTCACTGATAACTTTGGTTAGAGCAGAAACCAGAGGTAAAAACCAACAATTTCATTAAAGTTTATGAAAACAATGAGAACATAGCAAATTTTAAAATATATAATCAAATCAATCTGTAGGGGAAATTTTATACCTCTAAAGAATTTCATTAACAAAAGAGAGAATGAGCAAATAAATGAATTTGACAAACAAATAAAAAAACTAGAAAAACAACAAATACAGAAATCCTAAAAATTAAAGAGATTAATAAAATTGAAAGAAAGAACTATGAGTAGAAGAAGAGTTCATGAACAAACAAGGGATAAAGAGGGTGAAAGAAAATAAAATGGACAATGTTAATTTCATAAAATTAAAGTATTCAATGCACTTAAGACTGGAAGGGAAACAGGTAGCTGAGGGAAAAAATAACCATTGCATCAAGGTTCTCCAATAAAGGTCTCATTTCTAAGATATACAATGTATTGTTTCAAATTTATGAGAATAAAATCCATTCCCCAAGTGATAAATTATTAATAGATATGAACAGGTGGTACTCAAGGGAAAAAAATCCAAGCTATCAATAGCCACATTTTAAAAATTTTCAAATCGCAAATAATTTGAGAAATTAAAAACAGTTCTGAGGTTCTATTTTATACCAGTTGGATTGGCAAAACTAATGAAAAGGGAAAATGGCAAATGTTGGAGGGGTGGCAGGAAAATAGAAAATATTAATGTACTGTTGGCAGAGCGGTAAATTGGTCTAGATATTCTGGAAAAGAATTTGGAGCCATGCTCCAAAAGTTACTAAACTATAGATATAGGTCTGGGAAAGGGAATAGGAAATCAAAATGGTGGTTCTCATCAGCTCACACAGTTCCTGAACTTGCTCTAGAACTACCAGATGCTATGACTTATACAAAGAAATATACAAAATAGGAAACCAAAGTTAGATTCAGATACTAAAGCATCCCTAAAAGCTTTGTGCAAGGTGTGATTAATGCATACTCTTGGCATGTGTCCCTGCATTTTTTCTCACGTCTTTCCAACCCTCCCCTTCTCCCCTTCCTGGCTCCTCCACCACTACCTTGGAAATTCCCTGGGGGCCAGGCCATGTCTCTCCTATCAGTAAGCACAGGGACCTGCCTACAATAGGAGTTAAGGTGTAGGATCTAATCAGGAGGGAAAGGAGTCAGAAATATTGCCAGAGAGCCAGTGCTTTAATGGTGCATTACTTTCTTGGAAAAGAGTTATCTCAAGCCAACTTAATTTCACTCATAGAATGGCTTCCCTGGAGACCTTTAGCACAAAGAGGTAATACTAGCAAGCTACAAGTGCATGTGCTTTAAGCTCTGCTAAGCCTTTCACCTAAATTCTCTGAGTCTATTAAGGTGCTCCAGTCTGTGATGTAGGCAGGGCAGAGTGATGAAGTTTTTGTCCAAGGTCACGAAATGAATTAGGGGGAGGCCTGGGACTCAAGCCCAGGCCTCCTGACTCCCAACCCCCAACTCTTTCCATCCTATTGTGCTAATGATGAGATACCAATAGATCCATTGCTCTCAGTCCTTCAAAGGGCAGTGACAGGGGTAGGGGTGGGGTCTCCTAGTATCTTGTTTACAGGGCAAAGACCATAGATCTTGTGACAGAACAATATAAGCTGACTTCTGGCTCAGGTATGCTTCTGTGCATGTTAGAAGGTCCTGTGGTACTGAGAAATCATAGGACTTAGAGGTAGAATTCAAGCAGAGGTCTCTCCTGACACTTACTAGGTACCTATGCGACACTGGGCAAGTCACTTCATTTCTCTGAATCTTAGTTTTCTCATGTGAAAAGTGGGTATAACAACATTGAACAGCACCTACCTCACAGGGTTGTTTGAGACGCTCAGATGAGAGCATATATATGAAAAGCTTTGCAAACCCTAAAATGCCATACAAATGTCAGACTATCCTTGTTTGCTTTGGCTGATTTGAGTTCAGATGTGAACCTGTGGCCCACTCCTCCAAATGACAATGCTCCTTGGGAAACCCCTTCTTGGGACAATTTATTCTCAATACCGGGAAATAAATTTTCCTGTGTAAGAACTGCACAAGAGTACAATGGACTGGCTGGAGAGGTGGTAGATTCCTTGGAGGAAATCAAAGGGGAGCTGGATGACTCCTTGTCAGGTGTGTTATAGTAGGTATTTCTTTCTTATATGGCTCAGGCTAGATGGTCCTTAAGGTCCCTTCCTTCTTTCAACTTCTGTGATTCCAAGATTCTGTGTAGAGGGAGTGTGCCCCCCCGTACTTCTTCCCAGGATTCTGCATCAACAATCTCAAAGATTCTTAGAGTCGATCCTCCTTTCCCAAGTCTCACTTTTGGCCACAACTTTTAGCACATTTCTGTATATGCTGCCATCACCACATTTCCTGCCAACTCCAGCTGCACAGAATTAAACCTTATTGCACAAGAGCTGTAGCACATGGGTTTCTCGCCTTCCAGGAGCATAGTATCATGTAACTCCTACCAGATATGGCTCAGCAAGTGCCTTTGGGGATTACGGCGGGACCTGGAATGCCCCCACCCTCTGCGCCATGTTTCCAGATTTTGCATCTCCTTTAAGGCCTAGCTCCAATTCCACTTTTTTTCCCCACAAAGCCTTCATAAAGCCCATTGATCTTTCCCTCCTCTGGACTCCCTGCATTGTGCATCTTTTCAACTGCTTATCTGACATTTACAGCATACAGTTTGGTAATATTAATTTGATTGCTTCCTATATGTAAGTCTGCTCTCCCCTAACCTCCAACCCCCACCCCAGAGAGCATAAAGACTGTATTCTGTTCCTATTTCCTTGACATACAGTCAGTGCTCAGTAAAAACATAAGAAATGAATGAATGAACAGCCCCATTAATATGCTCAGCTGAGCACAAACAGAATTTTACCACCAAGAAAAATATCTGACACCATTGGTCTCCCTCATAGAGTCGTTATTGTTGTCGTTCAGTCATATTCAACTCTTCATGACCCCATTTGGAGTGGTTTGTCATTTCCTTCTCCAGCTCATTTTACAGATGGGGAACCTGAGGCAAACAGGGTTTAGTCACTTGCCCGGGATCACACAGCTAGTAAGTGTCTGAGGTCCGATTTGAATTCAGGAAGATGAGTCTTCCTGACTCCAGGCCTGGCACTCTGTCCACTATGCCACCTAGCTTCCCACAGAGCTTCTAAACAAAAAGACAGACCAGTCAGCCAGTTCTCATTCCTGATCTTCCTCAGCTAAGCCAGCCTTTCTCTTCTCCGGGAAACAGCTTTCCAGAAGCAAGTCAAGTTGACTGAGATCCTATCTCAAGCACTCCTCATCAAGCCTTCAGCAGCCACCATCCCAGATATACCTCCACAATTTGGGATTAAGTCTCCTTTTCTGAGCAGTGAAGGCACAAGGACATTTTAATATGGAAAGCCCAGTTTGAGGGTATATGTGACAACAAAGAAGGAACCAAAGATTTGTTCTCCAAATCCAAGGCACCAGAATTCATGGCCGCCATAGAGCTTGAAAGAGAATGTTTCAGGACAACTTCCACAGCTACTCAGAGCAATTAAATATAGACATATTAGTCCACAGGCTTTATTGTCATCTCATTTTTTGGATTTTTACCTCTTAAGAATTTCTGGGTACCTTTACTAATATTCTCCTTCTTCTATCATGGCTTCTCCTTATGGGATTTAGCTTTGCAGATGGATATACTTTGGAAGGGTTTCACCCTCTGCTCTCCTCTCCTAAAAGTTCCAAGCACTTTTGATTATATTTTCAGGACTTCATGTAAATACTTCATGAGATACACTCCATCCTTGTCTAGAAACTTCCTTATATCCTGGCACCCGTATACTTTAAAATGAGTAGTTTCAGTTGCATGATGGGGTTAGAAACCAGACTGTAAGTGTGTGGAGCTTAGGAAGTGGCAGCATTAAGTACAGACAACGATTTCTAGGAATTTGGTAATAAAAGGAGATACAGAACGACTTAGTTTGAGGGAACTGCCCTCAAGGGTCAGCAAGGTGCTTGGCCTCAGGGTCAGTAAGTACCTGACCTCAGGGTCAAGTAACATTTTTAGGGGGTTTGGGAAAGACCTGGGCATATTTGCAGAAATCTAAACAGAACCTAGTAGTAGATAGGAAGAGACTGGAGTTTAAAAAGAGATAATGTTCGACATGGAAAGTTCCCAGAGGACTCAGGAGGAGATGGGATCAAAGGCATTAGTAGAAAACACTCTGACAAGGAGCCTCCCTCAGAGACTGGAGCAGAGGAAGTAGGGACAATGTAGAGGGGGTTTGGGGTCTGTGGTGGGGAGATGAGGGAGCTCATGACAGATGGTCTTCATTTGATTTTCTCAATAAAGTAGAAGGTCATCTCTTGAGAAAGAGGAGGTTGGAGATGGTATTAGGTGCTTGAGGAGAAAAAAGAGCCAGTGAGTAGAATAGCAATCAAGGAAGAATAAAAGAATTTCTCTGTATCAGTAAGGGTCCAGATGAAATTAGGTAACATGGCTGTGTAGTGGACCCAGGGGGACCCTTTCCCATGACTTCTTCCAACAACATTCAACTGCTCAGTATAGAAGGAGAAGGCAGATAGGAAGAGAATTATTCCAAATTGAGGACTGACAAGCATAAACAGTGATGGAATAAGGGTGTCAGGGAGTCAAGGGTGAAGGACATAATATACCTTGAGATATAGAGAACTGTGAGGTCAAAGCAGAGACGATAGATTGGGATGACAGAGAAGAATGGAGGTGAGTAGAGATCATGGTGAGGATGAAGGTTTAGGAGTGAGACAGAGGGAGCAATGTAAGTTCAGGAGATTCTGATCAAAGTATCCTATCATATTCCTACATCTTCCCTTCAGTCTAGAAGGAGAAAGGGAATGGTGAGTTCAGTGAACTGTTGGTGAATCATACTTCCCTCTCTTGGCAGAATAGTAGAGTACCAGAGGTGCAGAATGAGTCATACATTGCTAGACATAATGTGTTAATTTGTTTTGTTGCTTTGCTTTACTGTACTTATGTGTTTTGAGAATTGTAGTTTGGTGGGGGGTGGGGGGAAGAGGGAGAGTCTTTGGGAAGTGATATCATCTTTTTTTTTAAAGCATCAACAAAACATTTAATTTTTTTAAGAAAGGGAGATACCCAAAGCCATTCAGCCCCCACAAGTGGCTTCCTCATACCTCTCATCTGCCTGCCTAAATCAAATAGTGGACTGGATTACTTGGGGAACACAAAAGTGGTGCTATCTGGAAATAGGATAGATGAGCCAGCCTAATTCAACTCCTAAAACCCCAGTGCCCCTCCCTAACCAAGACCTCCTGTACAAGGCAGCCTTTCCAATATGTGAACCCACAAGGCACAAAATCCCTGTAGGATCCCAGAAAATAAGCCTGCCCTTCTGTGACATCATAGCACCCTATAGTGGGCCCTAAATGGTGCAGCCTGCCTACGAATGGTGGTAGGCATCTTCGTTGGCTCCCATCAGCAGGAGGCTCAGTGTGTGGCCATCATGAATACACGGCCATCTCCTAGATTCTCAGGCAAATGAGACAGTTTCTGCCCATGGCAAGAGCATCATGGTACAGCATAGAAAGGACTGACTTTACCTCCCTGGAACTCATTTTCCTCATGTAGAAAACGAAGGGGTCAGACTGGCTGGTCCGGATGGGGAAGATTCCTTCCAATACTCTGTTCCTGATTTCTCGGAAGTTCTTTGGCAGAGTCAGGCAAGGCCTCCCCGGGGCACTTAAACTCCGTACTTTACAGAGCTGTTTAGTGGTCATGACTTGTTCCGGTTGAGGTTACACTGGAATTCAAAAGATCAGCTTCGCAAGTTTAAGATGAGGATGATGTGGCTGGATTCTTCAGAATGTAAGGAGTGAGGGCAGCTAGATGGCGCAGTGGCTAGAGCACCAGCTCTGAAGTCAGGAGGACTGGAGTTCAAACCTGGCCTCAGATACTTACTAGCTGTGTAACCATGGGTGAGTCACTTAACCCCAATTGCCTCTCCCACTCCCCCAGGCCCTCAAAAGAAAAAGGATATTAGGAGTGTGCTCTCCACGTAGGTTATATGTGTCTACGTGCAGCTTGCAGGGAGGCAAGGATAGCTGTCTCTGGGATCTTGCCCACTCCTTTCCAAGGAAGACTTTGATTCTTGCCTGGAAGGGAGCAAAAGAAGGGCTCCCAAGGCTGGCTACTCTGCTCTCCTCTAACAGGAAGTACCAGACTAGAACTATATTACTTTGCCTTCCGTAGATACTGTTGGTCTGCTGACATTTCTTTTTAGGTCCAAAAGCAACAAAGCCATGAACCTCCCTGCCTGCTATCCCTTAAATGGAGAGTGACTCCTTCCCACCAAATGCCAGCAATACAAATGGCCATCACAAATAATGAATAGTGAGTAACCCATGTATCCAAGCAGAGAGCAAACAGAAAATAGAATTCTACATATTAGAATATACCAGAAAATACACAAGACTGGAGGAGCTTTTTAAATGGGAGTGAATTGAAAATTTCCTTCAATGGAAAGAAAAGCTCTGATTTCACCCAAGGGCAAATTCCCTGAAGTCTCTAGGGGATGCTCGCTGGAAATTAGGGATGTGTTGAGGCAACAGCTCTGCTACATGTTTGCTATTTCCCAAAGTCTTTTTTCTCTCTTCATGGGTCTCTCCCTGGAAAGTCTGGAGCCACGTGGGCCTTTTCTCAAAGCAAGAAGAAAGAATGTATTTCCTCTTCAAAGCTCTCAGGAAAATTCTGTCCCTCACTAAATAGGAGAGTGTTATGCAACATGTTCCAGGTTTGAAACTCAGGTTGCATCAAAAAAGATCTAGGGTTTTTAGCAGACTGCTTTGACAAATCAACATTAGCAAAGAAAGCCAATGTGGTCTTAGACTGCATTAAGAGAATCTGAGTTTCCAGAACTAGAGGGGTGATACTCCTGCTACATTGTACTCCAGTAGACCTACATCTAAAATAAATGTGTTCATTTCTGGGTAACTCATTTTTAAAAGAACAATGCAAAAAAAAAATCTACTGTCCAAAGGAGGGTGATTAGAATGAGAAAAGTCTAGACAACGGAAAAGTCAGGAGAAGGAGGATGTATTTTACAGGAGCTGTCTTCAAGTGTATGTAGGTATGGCCTTCTCTATTGATCATAGCTCTAAAACTGGAAAGCATCAAACCCCTCATTCTAGAAATGAGGAACTGAGGGCCAAGGAGCCGAAGTAAGTGACTTGCCCAAGGTCACACATGTGGCAGAATCCAGATTTGAACTGAGGACTTCTGGTTCCAGATCCTGCACTTTCACCTACAGCACACTAGGACTGTTGTGCAGAAAGGGAATTAGACTCATTCTGCTCAAATGTCAACTTTTCTGAGGTTTTACTGATTCTCTCAATTGTTAGTTCCCTCCCCTTCCCAAAAAGTACTTTGCGTTTCTTTTTCTTCCCTATTTTTGCTTTATTTTTAAAATCACATTCATTTTTCAAATAACAGGTTCTTAATGAATCTGTGCCTCCCACTCCCACTTTGAGCAATTTTAAAAAATCCCTTAATACATATCTACATAACCCAGCAAAACAAATTCTTACATTACCCAAAGTCAAAAATGTAATTTCTGTAATTTAAAGGTCAGGAAATAAATGGTATGTTTTATCTTCATTGATAGAAACTGTCTACAAAAAAGATCATTAAATCTTAATATACGTACCAATAAGCTGTCCCAGAATAACCCAATTGACTTCATTCACAGAAAGGACTAAGGAAAAGACAGCTGCCCCACCTCCACCCTCACAAATAAATAAAGAGATCGAGTGATCACTGGGAATTTGGTGAAGACTCTGCTGACATAAGTCTTGTTAGAGAAGGCAAAGACATCTATAAAACCTGATACCCTTTCTGGTCTGTCTAGCAAAAATGTAAGCACTTTGAGGGCAAGGATTGTCTCACATTTGTTTTGGTAACCCCAATGTTCCTGGAACATAGTAAGTCCTTAATAAATGCCTGTTGATTTATTGTTGGTTAATTGCCAAAAGAGCTGGTTCATTCTGAGCTGCAATCAGAAGTAGCGCATTTGCCATAGGTTGAAAACTTTGACTAAAGCCCCTGAGAAATTACTGAAATGTGCTAAATGTAGACCAGCTGGTCTCCAAACTTTTTTGATTATTAACTCCTATCAGTAAAAAAAAAAAAATGTTGCACCCATCTTCCAATGTCCACATTTACTTATTTATTTTCATACACTACTGTACTAATGCATAACACATACATTATAAAACTTACATAAAATAGAAATTTCAAAAGAATCATATAATTCTTTGATAAAATGGTATTTTATTCTAGAATCAATAAGGAGCCACTAGAATTTATTGAGTATGAGAGTGCATAGTCAGACCTGAGCTTCAGACAAATAACTCTGGCAGTTGAGTGGAGAGTGAATTGGGGAGGGGAGACTTAAGACAGGGAGACCAATTATTGTAATTGTCTAGGCAAGGAGTGATGAGAGAGAATAAGGTGGTGGCTATGGAAATAGAAGAGGGCAGGTGAGAGATGTGGCTGAGGTAGAAATTACAAGATTTGGCAACTTTGGGGGGTGAGAGTGAGAAGTTGAAGACGACAACTAGAGCTTAAACCTGGGTGACTGGAAGGATAGTGGTGCCCTCTAAAAACAGAGAAGTTAGGAAGATGGGCGGGTTTAAGGGAAAACGTAACTTAATGGAATCTTAGCTGCAGATCACAGCTCACCCACGTGAGACTCCCTTTGTCCCACTCAAAATGGAAAGGACCAACGGAACTTTTGTTCACAGGTTATTGACATGAAGGCAGCCTCTGAAGAGGGCCTGCCATAGCTGTCGAGTGATTTGGAAGATAGAAGGTACATATACTGGGTGGAAGGGGGAATTTTTGCCAATGACACCTGCTTAGTTGGCTGGCACACAGTAGGCACTTAATAAATGCTAGTTGACTAACTGGAGAGTAGTTAGTTTATAATGCTATGGGGCCAACACCCAGCTTGGAAGAGTAGGGAATTTGCTTGGGGAAAGGAAGAGGTGAAGAGGTGGAGTGGGGGAATGTTGGGGAACAAGAGTAGGTGTGGTTGTCTTGGAGGCAAACCAGCAATTGACTGGCTATCAGGGAGGATCTCTCTCTGATTGGCTGATCCCCCACCCCTGTGGTCAGGCCGCACTTTGAATATCTTGGTTCTAGAAATGTAGACCACCACCCAACCCCTCTACACAATTTCCAGCCAGCTTGCCCTAGACTGGGCCCCAGGCTCAGGAAATACCTGCTAACTTGGCACTTCCTGCTCTCACACACACACACACATACACACATGCATACATACACACATGCATGCATGCACACACACACATGCACGCATACATGCACACACATGCATACACACATAATGCAAGGACAATGCCTCTGGCCTTTGTCTAGAAATATTTATTTTCCAGGTAAATTCCACAAGCCATAGAAACACAATAAAATTAAATGAACACATAATATTTTAAACTTTGGTTTGAGGAAATATTTAGTATCAAAACCATATGGGAAATATCGTCACAGAACCAGATAGACTGGCTTGGCAGCCACACATCCTGCACCACTAGTGGGTAGCCAGAAACTAGCAGGGAGTGGAGATCACTGTGTTGTGGGGATGGGGGGGCATGACAGGGGTCGTACAATGACCCACCCCCCCTTCCCTCCCCATTCTACCTTCACTTTGCTCACAAGTGGCCACTTCTTGAGGGACCGGCTGGGACACTTCTGCGCTACCCTGGCTGACAGACTGATGATCTAGAAGGGCAGGGAACGCATTGAATGAGCACTGGGGAAAGCCGGAGCTGGAAGAGAGGTCAGTCGACTTCTGTTGATCCACATGGTCTCAAGAATTCCTGCCCCCGCTCATGGAACCATTTATTGGAAACTGTGAATAAGAGAAACAGTGAGTCACGATCACACCTGCTATCCAGAAAATGCCTGGGGGCAAGCTGAGGGCCCCAGAGTGCTGTGAGCTGAGCACCCATCACCATGAAAGATGGGGTACACACGTCACGTCTTGCTGTTTTCTCAACAGTCCCTCCTCAGCATGAAAATCATCAGAGCTGCCATTTATATAGTACTTCTAAAGTTTGCCAGGGTCGTTAGATACATTATCTAAATCGCTAAGTAGCCCAGGGGACAGTGCTTGACCTGGAATCAGAAAGACCTGAGTTCAAATCCAGCCTTAGACATTTACTACTTATGTCACCCTGGGCAAGTCACTTAACCTCTGCCTGCCTCGGTTTCCTCATCTATAAAATAAGAAAAGAATAGCATCTGCCTCCTAGGGTTGTTGTGAGAATAAAGTGAGTCATTTGTAAAGAGCTTTGAAAACCTTAAAGTGCTATATACATGCGAGTCACCATTACTGACATTTTAGTTGCATCCTAGCCGTGTGTATACTATTAGCATTTTTATACCCACTTTACAGATGTGGAAACTGAGGCTCAGAGAAATTAAGAGAATTATCCACGGCCACACAGGTGGATTTTAAACCCAATTCTTCCTAATTCCAAGTCTTGCACTTCATCCAGTATGACCCCAATTTATTTCAATTAAATTCTATAGGTACTTAGGAAATGCCTACTTGCCCGGCACTGTACTAGGCACTACTTCAGGCAGGAAGAGAAAACCAAATTTGGCCAAGAGTCCTCCCCTTTCCCTGAGGTCCTACAGAGGAGGTTCTCGCTGGCACCATTTATGGCTATGCTCCACAGTGCGGACCTTTCCCACCTGAACCCTCCACGTTGGTGGCAAATGCAGCTCAAGGACGTTGCCCACGTAGTGCTGCTGCTTGTCCTCCTGAGCATATGTCCAAGTGTGCATGTGGTTCTACACAGTGGAGCTTGAAGCTGGAGATGTGGGTTTGTAAAGAAAACCCAAACCTAGGGACATCCCGGTCTGGGCTTTGGGTGAATCTGGTAGCGTAAATTCTATCAAGAACAAGTCTGATTGATAGGAAGCATTCAGCCCCTGTGCTCGCACCAACACTAGGCTACCCTTCCAGGGGCCAAAGAAACACAGGGCCTGTCACTCACCCCATTTACTGCCAACAAGCACTGGGCAGGCTGCGTGTCGTGTCCGGTAGTCGCCCTCGCCGCTGCGAAAGAGATTATACCAGAATACTGATGTGCCCTGGAAGAGAAAGGATTCATCATAATGGAGGCCCAGGTTGCAACATTTGCTCTTATAACCTCAGATAGCGAGACACTGAGACACCCTAAAAAGAGTATTTTAAAAATGATAGTGGAAGGAAAGGGAATTTTCTTGGTGTCCATCTAGACATGACAAACCTAGTTAATTTATTCAGGGGGGTGAACACAGGCCATAACCTTGTCAATGCCTTGGAAACCAGAGGTCATTTGGTGTCATCTTTTCCCTGGCTATGCTAGGACAAAGTAACTTGGATTCTACTATCTGCAGCATTTAATATGGTCCCCCTCCCTGGGCCAGGACCAGGCACTGGACCTCCGATGACAGTCCCATGGGCCCCAGAGAGGCAGACACTCTGCTCACCAGGTTTTTCTCCTATCCCATTTTGTGTAGTTTCCCCTTTAAAGGATCTGCTAATCTTTGCCTTGTCTCTCTTGTCTGTGGGAGTGTCCCTGGAGTTAGGGCTATGGTCTAGGAGCTCAGCTCAGTATGTCTAAGATCCAAGGCAGGGCCAGGTGACTCTAGCCATTTTTACAAATAGAGCTAGAGGTTCCTTGGAGTCTTGGAGGGCAGATGACTGCAATCTTCTGCATCTACGATGTTTCATTTGTGGGAACAGAATAGGCTGAACTTCAAATGCAGTCAGCTTCCTAGGCCTCAGCACAGCTCCATATAACAAGACAATTTACCTTTTTGGGCCAAATCGTTGCCCCAAAGTCTGGGAATACTGTGGCCCCACCAGCTTCGACATCACTCATCTAGGAAACAAGTTACAGTAGTTAACAACATTTCAAAAAAGACTCACAAAGCCAGCCAGACTAAAGATCAGCCGCCTGCCTAAGCAGGAGCTTTCCTCCAGAATGGTTGGTTGGTTATATACTGATTTTTTGTTAATTAAAATCCTATATGAGTGCACTGGGTGGGAGGAGGAGATAATGCTATATTCCAAGGATTCCTATGAGGAATCTTTCTTTAAAGTGAATAATTCTAACCAACCTCTTGTCCCCAGTTGTCTTTTTTTCCTAAATCAGTATTTTCATACACTGGATTTGCTCAAAGGTAGGTGCTCCCGTATTACAAAATAACCTCCTTTATATAAAAGCTATCATCAGTAATTCAAGAAAAATAACATTCTGTGCATACCCCAAACCTTCCAGGAGAATAACTAAATACAGCCAGAATTTTGGATAGATAGGACATGGTCCCGACTTAGCCACCTGTCCAGCTGACAAGGAGAAGCTCTCCAGCACAGGATCCTTTTCTCTGACATCAGCCCAATTCCTTGGCTCTTTGTGAGTTGTCAAGGGGAAGGAAAAATGCTAGACTTCCTTCTCGCTCCAAGTGTTCTACAATTCTTGACCTAAGGCTGGCTACGTGGCAGTGAATCATGGAACTCAGCAATCTCAGAAGAAGCAAAACTACAGGTGGCCAAACAGGAAACAGCAACAGGAATGTGGTGGTTACTGACAGTGAGAATGGGAGGTGGATGGTGGTAAGGGGCATGTACTCCACCCCCCCACCTCTGCCTCTTAGAATCTCTGGCTTCCTGAAGGCTCCCTAACTCCAGGAAGCTTCCCTTGATCCCAATTAGTGGTTGTACTTTCCCTAATCTCAAATAATCATGTGTACATGTCGCATGCCATACCCCAAGGAGAATATAAGCTTCTCGAGGGCAGGATTTCTTTTTTGTCTTCTCTTGGTATCCCCAGTGTCTTGTGCAGTCAGCATTATTAATAAATACTAACTGAACTGGGTTGGAGAGAAGGTTGCCTTAGTGTTATAGTGAGCAGGCTTGGGGCTCTATATGCGATATCTATCCCTCCTCTTGCCTCTGTCAAGGCAGATAGTAAAACACAAAGCTAGTGCCAAAGGACCAGCCTGAAGGACACACTGAAGGCTCTCTGTATAAGATTGGCACATCAAGTACATATCCCAGGTCAAGACCTGACCCAGAAGAGGAGCAACGCAGAGATGCACCATAAAGCTCTATAACAAAGCTCACTGGGCCCTCACAATCAACAGGATTAAGAAAGCCTCAATAACAGGAATAAAGGTATTCTCAATAAAAAGGATTAAAGAGGTTGTTTTGTAATATGAGAGTGCCTGCCTTTATGCAAAGGAAAAGATTCTCTATAAAACATTAAACACACATATGCACACACACACACACACACACACACACACACACACACACAGAAGTTAACAGTTGAATGACCTATGAATATTTCATTCTGTTCCAAAATTGGACCTCGATTACCAGGAAAATATAAGTCAGGCTGAAAACAACTATGGAGTCAGCTTTCATTTTATTTATCTGGCTTGTAATTCCATTTTTTTTTTTAGATTTTTGGTATTAGATCAGTTTGTCAAAAACACATAACACGCTATCTTGCCAGTCTATCCATTTCTTACTGTCCCAGTGTAGGGAGGAGACCCAGAAAAGAGTCTCCTCTTCAAGTTCAGAGAAAAGAATGAACAGCAAATATTTAGGCCCCCGGGACAGGCCTATGAGCCCTAACACTGGCACTCTCTTCGCCTCCTGTAAAGAGGAAAGTCATTCCAAATAAAACTCATTAGTAGGACTTAGCTCTACAGTGTGGGCCTCTGCACACCCAGTCCAAAAGGCCTGAGAAAGGAGCAAGCAGCTGTTACACATCTGGAGCTCTGGATGGCTATGCTTTTAAACCTTAACTGAATCGAAACTAGACCCAAAAATGGCTTGAAAGCTGAACATTCATCAGATTATGGTAATAAATCTTGGATACAAAAGTCAAGCTTTAGCAAAGAAACATTTTTTTTTACCCCCAAACTCTTTTCCCAGAGGGAGAAATCTCTTTACTCTCCCTGAAACAAGATAAGGCTTGTCTCACCCATGAACATAAAGTAAAAAAGTCCCCTGGGTTAGAAGGTAAAGTGAGTCATCATTGCAAACTGGGGCCCTTCCCCTCAGGCCTCCAGTAACAGCAAAAATGTGAGAAGCAGCCCAGAGGAATAAGGTAATGGGCATTCCCTGTCCCTTGGAGAGAAAATGTAGGAAGCAGATTGGGGTTAAAAGCAATTCATCTACAGGTTATTCCTTTCTATGCCCAGCCAGAAGCCTCCTTCCACCATGGCTCCTGGTTTTTCAAGGCCTGATACATATATATATGTGAGATCATATAGAAAGAGCCTGGAGTGCCAATCCTTGAGGAGTGCCCCGTGGATGGGAACAGAAGCTAAGGCTGGGCATCACCATCCTCAGCTGCAGCCAGCTCTCAGTTATCCATAGCATTTGGGGATTACAGGGAAGCCATCAGGAGGGCAGTGACACGTGAAATCCACAGGTATCGCAAATTGCATTTCCACTCCTCCCCAGTCCCCAAATACATAACAAGGGATGCTCCCAGATAATCCAGTGCAGTTACTGCCAGCTCCCCAGTCTCAGCATTTTTGGAGAGCAGGCTCATGGTGCATCACTCTCCTTGGCTCTGGAATGGGGTGCAGCAGACCTAACCTTCTTGTTCTACTTTTCTAGGCCAATATTTGAATCATTTGGTATTTGATGGGCACCCAGGAGGCCTCTAGGTGACATCGAGGACAGGGTACTAGACTTAGGAGTAGGGAAAATTTCCAAGGGTTCAAACCTCACCTCAGATACTTACTAGCTATGGGACACTGGACAAGCAATTTAACCTCCCCCAGCCTCAGTTTCCTCCTCTGTAAAATGAGGATAACACCTATCTCAAAGTGCTATCGCGAGCATCAAATGAAATATGTAAAGCATTTTGCAAATGTTAAAATGCTATTTAAATGTTAGCGATTATTTATGATGGTTATTATTACTAAATTTGGGGTCCAAGAGCCTGATTCAATACCTGATTCTGCTGCTTACTACCCTGAGTAAGTCATTTTCCCTCAGTTTCCCCATCTGTAAAATGACTTCTCCTCCTTGGATCCTGTGGAGGAGGTTTCTCAAAGCCTGCTGGGGAAGTCAGCCTGGGTTTATAGAAGTGTCTGGATGATCCATACGTGGGAAATCCAGAAGTGACTGTCCTTCATTTGTGCATCTTTATTCTGTCCCCATCTCTTCTGCTCTGGACAGCTATGAATGGGGAAGGAGTCTGCTGCAAAGCAGGGGGAAGGGAGCAAAGCAGGCTCTGGATAACTGAAAACTGACTGTACTGTGTGCCAGCCCTGGGGTGGGGGTAGGAGCTGGGAGGAGGGCGAGGTCTCGGGCTGTGGTCACTGTGGTGCTGGCTTCGTGCACACGTCATACTCACGTAGTTTAAGAACGTGGCCACACGATTCCCCGTCCCTAAACGCTTGAAAGCATCTGGCTCACCTTTCTATAAAAATTAAGTAAGAGTGAAGAGGAGGGCCAAGGCCCAGTACTTACATAGTTTAGAAATGTCGCTAACCTATTCCCCTCCGTTTTCAGGCCGCTGTCAAAAGGCCGCTGTAACAAACAACAACTTCCACCTGAGTGAGTGATCAGTCCCGCCCATCACACAAGGGGAAGGGGGGCAGGGAGTGGACACAACAAGGTATAGTGGAGATCTTTAGGGCCAACAACCCAGTGGGCACAGAGGCCTGCAGGTCTGATTGGCAGGGGATGCCCTAGAACCAGGAGCAGGGAAACACAGAGAACCCACACTGCAACCCTAGGAACAAAGATAGCACAGGACAGTCCACCCAAAGGGAAGGACTTTGGGGTCATCACAAGTCCAGGACATGACCACCAGGATCAGCTGTGCACCATAGTCTACACCAAGAGATACCACTAGCTTTTCTAGATGGGGCAGGGGAAGGACAGATGAGGTGAAGGACACTTGGTAAGTGTCTAGGGGCAGGGAAGAAGAAGCCCCGGATGTATCTGGGAATCTACAGGACACTGGGCTTCACTGAGATGGAAGGAAAAACCTGTCTAGATGTTTATTTATGACTGAGATTGAAATCTAGGGCCAGGAATAAGCCTCGACAGGGTGGTTACCAAATATATGTGTGTATTTGTGTGTACACACACATATATATATATGCACATACAAGCATACACACATATATAAATGTATGTACATATGTATAGGCAAAGGGAAAGGAGCAGCCTGACAGGCTGACAGAACCAGTGGAGGTTGGAGATATTGTCTGAGAAAGGCTCAGGAATTAATCCCAAACACGAGTGATGGGCAGGGGGCAGAGGAAGGGAAGAAAGGCAGGAGAAATATATCCTGTCAGTGGAGAAAGGAATATGGAGACAAATTTCTCTTATGATTAAGAGGGCTTTATCTTTGAGGTTCCTTGAGTATCTAGAATCTGAGAATCTACATTTTGAGTCTAGACACTCAGAGTCTCACTTATTGTGGTCTCATTTACACTCAGTGTGACTCAGAGATAGTCCTATTTCTAAGAAATTCCAAGCTTTGTGTTGTACCCTTGCTTAGCTATAGTACAAAGCCCAAGCCCCTGGGAAACTGGGGGACCCATTACCCATAGCCCTCCTCTAGCCAAGATTCTCTGACCCCTGGGGAGCTAGCATCTGGCAGGCACTGGGACCTACCAGCCTAGTACAAAGTTCTGGGGCTTACCCTGGAGAAGTCAAAATGTGGCTCGTACTGTCCTCCCATTCCATAATTAGCAACCTGTGGAGGAAGTGGCATGGATGTGATTAAGCAAACAACGCCCAAAGGGATAGCAGAATGAGTCCTCCACCAGGGACCAGTGCTTCCGTTAGGTCCTCAGGCTTTGTGAAAACAAGGTTCAGTTTGGTTTGGGAAGTGAGAAGAGGCTGACCAACAGGAACTAATGGAAAACCCAAGACCTGGCCAGGCTGGAAATGCTGCTTTGGTGGTTCTATATGGAACTCCACCCAATATCACATCTACTTAAACCAGATATTTTCATTCTGACAGAGGTACATCATGGCTCCTTGGGTTAAGGGGATTCAAAAGCCACAGCCCTCTACAGTTACATACAGTTCGCAAGATACTTCACTCACCCCAGTGAGTCCAGCTAACTCCATGAGAACTTTCCCCAGTCCCACTCCTACTGAAAAGAACTCGTCTTTATTTTGCTTAATTTCTTTTTATTTCAGAATACGTGTACACGTTATTTCCCCCAACAGACTGTAAGCTTCTTGAAGGTAGGAACTGTTCCGTTTTTGTCTTTGTATTCTCAGCAGTACCTGGCACGTAGCAGGAACTTAATGAAGATTTATTGATTGGGATTCCTCATCCCTCATTTTTCCACATTCCTTAACATCTCTAGAGAGAGAATTCGCCCCTAGTTCCCTTGAAGACCCCACCCTAGGCTCTCCAGAGATTCTCTTGCCTACCCTCCCCAGCCAGGGCCCCTACCTGTAGCAACTCAGCCGTCTTCACAGACAATCCTGTGATGTATTGCATTCTTCTGTTCACTTGGGCAATCACGGGATCATCATCTTCCTCTAACCATGAGCTAAGCATGGGGAACAGACAGAGGAGAGGAACATGGAGGGGTGCTCGGGGATACATGGGAATAGCCCAGCTTAGGAAAAAGGGGGAAGGGGAAAGCATTGCTGGTTCAAGTGGAAAATGGAAAAAGAAAGGTAAGGAGTCAGGATATTGGCACTGGATGACCAGGGAGTTCTCCTACCACAAGCCCAGCATGTCAAAATGGCCAGCCACTATAACCTGGTCAGGACACTTTCAGTGCACCTGGGGCTTCATGGGAAACACCAACCAGACCCGCCCCACAACTGGTACACAAACACACTTCACACCCTATGTAGGAACACACAAATACACCACCAACAATAACCTAGGGTCATAGAATTTAGAGAAAGAGATGAGGAAACTGAGGCTCAGAGGTCGGGCAACTCGCTTAAGGGTTGCAAAGAGAGTAAATGTTCAACTTGATTAAATTCAGCAAGTATTTATTAAGTGCCTACCAATGTGAAAAAACTGCAGTTACAAAGTCAAAAACAAAAAATGATCCATGCCTTCAAAAAGATTATATTCCAATATGGGGTATAATATTTATACACATAAGTAAATTTCAGATAATTTGAAGAGAGAGTACCAACAACTAGGGCAGGTTTTTGCCTTTTTTTGGTGTCATGGAGCCTTACGGCAGAGTCTGGCAAAGCCCATGGATGGATTCGATGCATTTAAATGTCTAAAATGAAATGCAAAGGATTATGAAATAGAAAAATAGAAATGCAAAGGAAACAAAACAATTATACTGATACATATGTATATTCTTTATGTTTATACTTTTTAGAAAAGTTCACAGACCTCTGTTTTAGAATTCTACCAGAAGATAAGAGAGCACTTAGGCTGAATCCTGGTGAAAGCTGATGAATGTAAGGGGGAAGGGAGAAGAATACAATCCAGGCATTTGGAACCATCTGTACAAAGACATGGAGGTAGGAGATGGGATTCTGAGTTTGGGGAACAGTGAGGAAGTCAGTTTAGCTAAAATGTAAAATGGGGAATGATGTGAAATGAGGCTTGAAAGGTAGACCAGAGTGAGACTGTAAAGGGCTTTCAATGCCAAGCAGGGGAGACAGGGTTTGAATTCTGCATTCTTTTCATTACACAGCCTTGCCTCTTTACAACCCACTGCACAAGTACAAACACACACACACACACACACACACACACACACACACACACGCACGCACACTTGCACACAGACTCTGTATCACATGGGTTGGCTGGCTTGTAAGCCAGGACTCACACAGAAGGTTACACCAGGGGCAGAGGAAAATAGGAAAGGGGTATAACTGGATAGTGACAAGGCAAACTAAGTCAACCATCAGGATGCCCCAGGGCCAAGTTTAGGATTGGGAGCCCATAGAGCAGGGTAGCACCCTCCTTACCTTTTGGAAACCCTGTAGTTGGCCACGGTGAGGACACCTGTCTTTGGGTCACGGACTGTGGCTCTTGCCAGCTGTGGGGAGTAGGACCAGATGATCAAGAGTTTTTCCTCTTTTTCCTAATCACCAGCCCCCTCCCAAACTGGGTTGAACTATGATGCAACAAAGCAGAGAGGGTACCATGTGGCTGATTTTCACAGTGAAGTAGGCCAAGAAGTCCTTCTCCTGAGCTGTTCCAGCTTCTAAGTGTCATGAAGCACCCAACTCAATCAACACTTGTTAAACACACCCCATGTGCCAGGCACCATGTTTATGCACAGTATTAGGAATTTTTGTAAAAATGCAAAAGTAAAAAAGTCCCTCCCTTCATAAGATATAAGTTCATAGATAAGTAAATACAAGGTATATACAAAATAAATACACTTATTTTGGAGGGGGAGGAGCAGACATTTGGGAAATGAGCTGAAGCTTGAAGGAAGTAGGGATCCCAAGAGGTGGCGGTGACAATGAGCATTCTCAGCATTCAAAGACACGGGGACAGAAGACGGCATGTTAAGTTCAGAGAGCAGCAGGTAGGCTCAAGAACAACTTAGAGAAGGAGCCATGAGACATGCCACATGTCCCAGTCAAGCACACACAATACCACCACACACCCAGTGGGACCAGAGGCAGAGACAGAGGACAGAATTTAGATGTCTGCTGCGCACTAACCACAAGGAGGATGCACCAGCCTATTTCCATAAGAGGGTTCCTACGTATATTCCTAGTTACAGAGTGAATGAATAAATGAACGAAAAAGCATTTATTAAGTGTTTAATATGTGCCAGGCACCGTGCTAAGTTCTAGGAATACAAAAATAAAAGCAAGACAGTCCAAGCCCTCCTTTCTATCTAAGTGAGGCAATCTTTCCTTACCTGAAAGGATGTCTGATATCCCATCTCATCACCACCCCAGACAAGGGAGTATGGAATAGAGGGAAGGACACAGGAAACTGAGGAGGGATCAGAGCACAGAACATCTTATCCTATACCCATAAGGGCTGTGATGCAAAGGAGGACAGAGGACTCAGAGGACCCTGTAGTAGTGATGCTCAGATACCATCCCAGCTCCTGCTTGACTGGGGGGCAAGATGAGTCCTTTGGCATCTTCCCCGAGTGGAGCTAAGCGTGGCCAGTACTAGAAAGAAGAGAAGACCAGCCCAATCACCCAGAACCATAGCCCTCTGAGGCTTGCCAATATGCCCTAAAGGGACACAGAACTTCCCATTACTGACTCTTCCCTGAATGCCCAAGGTGTCACCCACCTGCTGGCACCTCAGCACTACCCCCTCACACAGGACATCAAAAAAAACAAACAAACCCACTGCTTTGTCACTTTGGGACTGAGTCTTCAAGAGGGAGGGAAGGAGGTGGCCCATGTGGCTGGTTCCTTCTTTCCACAAGCTCACTCTGCGGGTTCAACTCCACCCATGCCTCCCAACCCCCATCTCCTCCCTCATCTGCCCTCTGTAAGACAGCTTTTCACAGTGCTGACT
Organism: Trichosurus vulpecula; assembly: GCF_011100635.1. Classification (NCBI taxonomy): domain Eukaryota; kingdom Metazoa; phylum Chordata; class Mammalia; order Diprotodontia; family Phalangeridae; genus Trichosurus; species Trichosurus vulpecula. The sequence continues at coordinate 23,991,355 of NC_050575.1, read as the reverse complement.
CAAACAAAGCCAGCAGCCTGAGTTTCTCTCCATTCCAAAAGTTACTGTCAATGGGCCCAAAAGCCCTTCTCTGACCCCTAGAACAGGCTTATTTTTTCCATTTGCAAAATTTTCTCTTCTTACATCCAAGTTAATCTATAGTCATCGCCTTACTCAGGCACTGCACCTCCCTATCCCCCGATGCCAGCTGGATCCTGAGTCTCCTCCACCCCATTCTGACAGGCAGAGGACAGAGAACAGAATGCTTTCTCCAGAATTAGGAATATGACTCACGTCCATGTAAAAAGAATGGCTATTTGTAAGGAACAAACCTGGATTCTTTCACGAAAATTAAACCACGCGTTTCCATGGTAGCCCAATGGAAACAGAAAAGCTGTAAGTAACAAGATTCATCCTTAACTTCATCTAGGAATTAGAGAAGAAGGAAAAACCAAGGCAAAAAAAGGGATGAAGATGAATGGAGAGTGATTTGCCTCAAATCTTGTACCAACCCCATGTGGCCTGGAACCTCCACAGATGCCTGGATAACCAGGGAAGGAACAACTTCAACCTCAATCATCAGCCAACAGATAGCACTGATAACAACAGATGGTCTCCCAGTTGGGATGCAGTTGCATCACAGAAGGGAGAAAAACAAAACATAGCTTCCCTGGCTGTATGTATGAATTTTCACAAGCTCAAATGCAGAATCATGAGAAACACAGTTCAAGTAGACAAATAAGGTCACTTCCTAGCTGTCACCACCTGGACAGCACAGTCTTACCTTTCACTCATTCCTGGTTTAGATACAGACACATAGGGCCAGCCCCCACTTCCCCAGATATGGGGAAGACTCCTTGAGACCATGGTGGGCTTCTGGCTTACTGTTAATCTATTTAAGACAGTGGCCAAAGGCATTTACAGCTCCGGATTTTTCTTCATACCAATATAACATATTCCACTCCCCTACTGCCCTTCCTGTAACCTTGTGTGACCTACCTTGGTCACAAGGCTTGTATGGGAAAAGAAAATAATGCTTCTCTTAACTTCCTAACTCCCCTTCAAGGTCACTGAGCAGCCTTTACAACTGCTTGGTGCTTGTAAAATGGTGGTGCCTTGACTGCCACCATCCCCTTCCTTACACCCCTTTAACTTTCTAGTCTCTTCCCGGTTCCGACCAAATGTCTCTGACCCCCTAGACATGATGCGAAACCCAGAAAGGTAATGCGAGGAGGCATTGCCCTGCCCAGCCCTGCTGGGGCTCTTTCCAGGGCTAGGCTGTGTTACCAATGCAACTTCAACACCCACCCTCCCTACCAGTTTAGCAAGCTTAGAGTACATCAACCAACCTCCTTTCAGAGGAGGCTATGCATCTGTAGCCTCGGGGTGGAAAGTCAATTGGTTCAGAGTAATTCAAAGACTCTTGGCTCACTAAACAAGCAATAACATTCTTAGCACTCAAGCACCGGAAGCAGGGAGAGTAAAGGACTTCCAGAGGGTAAATTACTACCAGGCATAGCTTTCGGCATTAGTAGGAAAGCCTTGGCATGGTAGAAAGAACACTAGCTCTGGAGTTCTGAGGCCCCAGGTTCAAGTTACATTCCGTAACACTGTCTGTGTGACCTTGGACAAGTCACTCCGTGGGGCTCAGTGCTCTCAGCGAAAGGACGGGTTTGGTGTACACAATCTATAAGGTTTCTCCAGTTTCATATTTATGATCTCACATAGCAACAGCCACACCATCACCCAGCATGAAACTGGGCACAGATGACTAAAGCACAGTAGGTAGAAAAGACCTCAGAAATGTGCCGCTCGTTCCAAAAATTAAACACAATATGGGAAAAGTAAGATTGTCAAGAACATCCCCCGTGGGTGTTAAAAACAGATTGTTAACTACCACCAACTCACTCTTTGGTCTAAAAGAAACCCCCTATGAAACCAGGTTCACGACCAAGGTGTCTCTCTCTCACCACTCCCCCCCACCTCCGTGCAATCATCTGCCACATCCTGCTGAGTAGAACTTTGTAACATCTCTCATATACTCCCCCTCATCTCCTCCGATGATGCCGCCACCCCGGTGCAGGCCTTGATCACCTTGATCACCTGGACAATAGCCTACCGGTGGGTCCGTCTGCCTCAAGCTCTTCCCACTCTAATCTATCCTCCACTCAACTGTCAAAGTGATCGGTGCTTTCTACCTTCTCAATAATCCCCAGTGGCTACCTATTACCCCCAAGATTAAATACAAAATCCTCTGATTAGTGTTCAAAGGTCTTTATAACTTGAACTCCCCCTCATACCCCCACCACCCACCCCCCCCCCCCCCCCCCACACACACACCCACACCCACACACACACACACACACACGCACGCACGCACACACACCCACACACCCACACACACACACACACACACACACACTCTTCAACCCAACAATATTCAATTCTCCTTGCTACCCCTCCAAAAGGTCGCTCCATCTGCCCACTCAGGCATTTTCCCTGGCTGTCCCCCGTGCCTGAAATGCTCTCCCTCCTCATCTCTGCCTCCTGGTTTCCTTTAAATTCCAGCTGAAATGACACCTTCCATAGGAAGCCTTTCCCGGCTTCTCTTAATTCCAACGCCTTCCCTCTGCGGCTCATTCCCAATTTTATCCTGTTTGTGGCTTATTTGTATAGTTGTTGGTTTGTTGTTTCCCCCAGAGTCAGGAAGAATCTAATTTAAGTCCTGCTCCTGACACACACTAGTGACCTTAGGCAAGTCACTTAACTAGGCTGTGGCAATTAAGTGCCTAAGGGCATAGAAGCACCTAGCCTGGAGTCAGGAAGATCAGAGTTCAAATCCGGCCTCGGACATTCGCTAGCTAAGTAACCATGGGCAAGTTACTAAACTTCCTTCTGCCTCAGTTTCCCCAACTGTTAAACGGGGATAACAATAGCACTTGCCTGCCTGGGCTGTTGTGAGGTTCAAATGAGGTAGTATCTGTAGAGCGCTTAGAACAGTGTCTGGCGCGTAATACAGAACCATGTAAGTGTTAGCTACTGCTTAACCTCTCCGTGTCCCGGGCAATCTTCTAAAACGATAAAATGCTGAGTGGGTCCTTACACCAATGAAATCTGTCTCTCTCTCTCTGTCCCTCTGTCTCTCTCTGTCTCTGTCTCTCTCTCTCTCTCTCTCTCTCTCTCTCTCTCTCACACACACACACACACACACACACACACACACACACACACAAAATATGAATATCAGAATGTTTCTAGCAGAATCAGGAAACTTGACCTCTAAGAGGCCATACTATCACACAGCGTGAAGCTGGGTACAAATGACAAAACACAGGATGTTTGAGCTGGAAGAGACCTCAGAAACTCACTGCTAATTCCCAAAACAAACCTCATGAAAGGAAAAGCGAGAGTGTTAAGGACATCTCAATGGGTGTTAAAAATAGTTTATTTGTGCCACCAGTTCATCCCTTGGCCTGAGAGGAAACACCCCATAAAACAAACCAACCTTTTGAATTTCTGTCCATGCTTACTTCACACAGGTCCTAGACTGAATTTCATATATTTGTGAGATGGTAGTGGGGCATGTATCCAGGTTCACCAGGGTGTGATTCTTTTAGCAGATGGGGAACAGTTTTCTGGCTAACACTCAAACAAAACTTGCTGAAGGGACTATCCAACTATCCAAATATAACTCCCATCCCCAGAGACATGCATTCACTTGCTCTCCTTTCCAGGAGCTGTTTACAAAGGTCGTGGGTTGCAGAAGGACCAAGTGACTGAGCTTGCTACTGTCTGACTCCTGCAGACCATCATCTATTCACAGGAATATCCCGCTGGGCCCTCTTGGCACAATACCCTGGCAGTGACTGTGTCTCGACCACATAAATAGATGTAATTCATGCCAAGTGTGTCTGTTCTAAAACACCTTCCCAAGGCTCAGCTTGGGACCAGCGTCCAATCCTCCAGATCAAACAGACTGCCTCCAGTACAAATGGGCACTTTTTTTAAATCTCTAGGTTGCTCTGGAAAGCAAATTGTTGACCTATGGGATGGAGAGGAAAATCTGGTCTCTCATCCTCTGCTAAGAACGTGGGTTTCATTTAAATAAATTAATTTAAATGCAATTAATTAATGCAAACTTGGTTGAACTGATGTTTTTTCTCTCTTTCTTTGAACCTATAATTTAATTGATCAGAGAGAATTCTCAGTGAGAAAACACCATGTACTCATGCAAATCAGCCTCTGCGTCTTGTAGGCTTAGGGAGTTGCCTAGGGCACTGAGAAGTTAAGTGATTTCTCTATGGTCATCCAGCATGTAGGTGTCACAGCAAGGACTGAGGCCAGTTCTCTATTCACTACACCCCTGCTGCCTCTCAAGTTTTTCATAAAACATTTACTTTTTTAAAATACATTTTTAAAAATTTTTTTGCTGAGTTACCTTAGAAGTTAATTTTTCCCAACACGGAAGTACTAATAGTATCATGAGGAAAGACTTTGGGAACAAAAAGGAGAAATGAGGGAGAGACAGAGGCACCTACTTTAGGCTTAGCGATTTCCTTGATCTTCTCAATCTCCTCATTGGATAGGACATCATAGTATCTTACAATGTGTGGGCTGTCCCACTCGTCCTCCTCCTTAAAGGGAGCAATCACAAGCTGGGGTGCTCTGTTGCCATCGTGGTACCTACAGAAAAGTCTCTTCTGTCTCCGGGGTGTCTGTGAGGGGCACAGAGAAACAAGCACCATGGTGAGTGAGCTTTGGTCAGCCAATGGACCCTCCCATGGCTGAGCCTCTGCTCTAAAAGACTGAAATGCCCTCCCCCTCCAAGCTGTGCCAATGAAGCCACACCATTCGGTTACAACACAAAAAGACTAATGGGTATACCAGATAGAAAGGGCTATGGATTTATGCAAGTCTGGCTTCTCAGAGTACAGCATCTCCAGGGGACAGATCTCAAGGGCTCTGTGAAGCCTTAAATGATCACCTCAGCTATCCTTAACTGGGCGTGATTGCAAAATGTTAATGTAATTTTTAATATTTCACCTGTTTTTAACTCAGAGTAATTTTCTCTCATAACCAGGCTAGTGACTACAGGGGAATATCTCAAAATGACTGAGTATATAAGTTTTAGGGCAATTATTTTCAAAAACAGGCAATTGAACTGTTCACTGGTTATAACATAAAGGAGTTTCTTTTTCTAAATATACCATTCCAGTTATGTTACAGCCTCAGGAAGTAAAGCAGCCTTAGAGATGAGTCAAAGAAAGTATGTGGACACAACAGAAACAGTGACACAAAGGAAGAGCACTGAATTCGGAGTCAGAAGTTAATCAGTTGTTTCAGTCATATCCAACTCTTCATGCCCCAATCTGGGGTTTTCTTGGAAAAGATACTGGAGTAGTTCGTCATTTTCTTCTCCAGCTCATTTTACAGAGGGGGAAACTGAGGCAAACAGGGTTTAGTCACTTGTCCAGGGGCTAGTCTGAGGCCAGATTTGAACTCAGGAAGATGAGTCTTCTTGACTCCAGGCCCAGTACTTTATCCATTGCACCACCTAGCTGCCAAAGTCAGAAGACTGGTTCAAATCCCACTTACTCCTTGTATAAACTTAAAAATCTTCCTAGGTCTGTTTCCTTATTTATGTGGACTAGATGACTTCTCAGGTCCCTTCTGGCTTTAAATCTATGATCCTATGGACAAAATCTAATTCTAATTGCATCAGTTTAAATAATGATGGACTTCCTCGCAGGAGGATAGCCACATCCAAAACTGATGGCTGGTTCATACTATATGCCTATTTGCAAGCTCATTCATTATAAAAAAGGTGATAGAAAAATGCCCAAGGGAATAGGGATTATCTACACTTATCATTTATAGAGAGAGACAAAAGGCCACTATCAAAGGGCACTTCGTCCCAGGGTGAGCTAACTTCTCTGGCTTCTTCCTCCCAGAAGCTTTCAAAACAAAATTCAAAGAGACATTACCAAACTGGTGAGTTTCTGGTTTCCATATTAAGACTCTCAGTCCACATGTTATATCTATCCCTAGGACGAGGATTTTGTGGTCCCTTATAAAAAAAAACAAGTCTCAGAACAGCCACACACCTATTGTATGATGGGTTGTATGATGGTAGTGAGAGGGAAAAATATCCAACTACGAATTTAAAAATCTGGATTTTAGTTCTAGCTCCCTAGTTGTGTAACCAAGGGCAAGTCACTTAACCTCTCTAGGCCTTAGATTCCTCCCCTGTAAAATAAGGGCATTGTTCCCAAGGTCCCTTCCGGCTCCCAACTCCCTAGATCCTATAATTTGGTCTCACCAGCTTAACGCCTTCCCCTCGACAGAGGGCCTCGTACACATCTCTCTCAGGCAGGTAGTCTGGAGGCCTGTCATAGATGCCTCCACGTGTTGCTGGTTCAGCCTCAGATGTCTTATTTAACCTCTTTCCAAGCCTTTCTTTCTCTAACAGCGTTTCAAAGTACCGCAGATTGCCTCCGGCTCTTTCATGACTAGGGTCTAGAAGAAAGACAGAAATTTAAAAGGACAAGGAAACCACAGATGACCTGTGGGGCCATTTGGAGAAACTCCTTTCGCAGGAACTTTCCAACTCTCTGGGGTCTGGTTTCCCCAATATTTTTGTCACAGTCAGGGAATAAACAACTCAGGCTAGAAAATGACCCAAGTCCTGCCAAACCCAAATGCAGAAGTCCCGTGCTTGAACAGTAGCAGCTGCTGCCCATGTTAGCACCAGGAGGGCTGACTGAGCTCCCTCTGCACCCAAGGCTTCTCCCCTGTAGGGCAGTGGACAATGAAAAGACAGTAACTCAGAATAGTGACGGAAGAGTCAGCTGCTTCATAACTGGCCTCTACCCCTCAGCTCCCAAACCTCTCTGCGGAGAGAGGCCAACTCCCTTTGCAAGCCTCAAAGTGCTAGAGATTGAGTTATTATTATTGTGTCATCAAGAGTGCAGCCCTCATCAGGACAGAGCAGAGTGAAAGGAACACAGAGAGAGACTTAGAGACTTAGCCAGATTCCCTTTGGGAGCATCCCTATGAAACAGCATCAACTCTCTTGCTGTACCTCCCAGGCTCACTCAGTGACTGAAGAAGGCCAAGGCCCATCCCCTGCACCCAGGGCATTGCCAGTAGTCTTGACCTATGTCTTGCCATTGGACACTAGTGACTCTGGAGGAGAGAGTAAGTCTGATGACTTTGCACAGCCCTTCCTCACTTAAATCCAATTCACTTGCAAGTTAAGACATCACCCTCCTGATGTCATCGATCCTCTTTGAGAACAAAAGACAAACAACGACTCCTCCTCCTCTTCCTCCTCCTCCTCCTCCTCCTCTTCCTCCTCCACTTCCTCCTCCTCCTCCTCCGTGGCCTCGGTATCATGCCAATATAATGTGAGCTCCTGTACCCTCAGGGTCTACGTCAGTGCCTGGGCTCAAAGCAGACATCTAATAAATTCCTGTTTAAATTGCAATTGTCCCATGAAAAAGGGGCCCTGCCACCCTTGCCAGTATGCCTCCACTAACAATGATGTACCACATCATGTACTTTTTTCTGACTACAAGGTAGGCAACTAAATAATAGCTATGGCTGGAATTAGGACTCCGTCTTTGACTGGGATTAAAGGGTAGGACTGTGCTGGGGTTTAGGACATCAGTCTGTAGCCAGGGTCAGAGGCCGACATACCATTAGGTATAGAGTCAACATGTCACTGGATTAAGAGACCATCTTTTGCTGGTGTTGTGAGGTTAGTACAAACTGCACAGCAATGTCTCATCTGACTCTGTGCTCTGCCCAGTCTCCATCGTATGCTATGGGAAGCAACCATATGGGTGGCCCAGCCACCTCTCCCCAGTCTCTGAGAACACACCACAGCAAATTACCGAGAGAAATCAGGCGACGAGTGAGTTCCACAGCCCGGTGAAGGTCCCCAAGCTGAAAGACGGCATAGCTGAGGTAGTCTAAGATTTCAGCTTTGGAAGTGGTGGCCTCCTCACCATCATCATGCTGCTTCAGCGCCTGCTGCATCCACAGGACCGTGTGGTAATAGTCCCCATCATTGTAGGCTGTCTTACCCATGCCAAAGCTGTCATCTGCACTCAGTGTGGAACGGTACTTGGTCCCTGGAGGGCAAGAAGAGCAATGAACACCTGACCACAGAAGGAAGGTATCATTCCCAATGCCCAGGAGTCAACATACCAAGAGTGGTTCCATGGCAAAAGTGCCTACTTCCTTCTAGGTACTGTAGAAAGACCCTACAGCTTTACCAGTTAATGGACCCTCACCAGTACTGGAGAAAGAGTAGTGAATCAAGAGTAGGAAGGACCCTGAAAAGCTGTTTTTTCAAAGAAATGTTAAACACAGGAATTCAGAACCATTACCTGGCAAGTCTCCCTTGGAAATAGTTTCAGGATCCAGTTTGTATGTGTCCTGAAGGCGCATTAGTGCCTTGGCTGCCCCTGTCTCATCCTCTTCTGTGGGGAAGAACTGGCGCTGCATGGTAAGATTGGCAATAAAACCTTCCCATAAAGGAGGGGAGAAGAGAGAAAGGTAACAAATCAGCAACCAATTTTTGCATAGATAGAGGAGATGACTGAGGCAATCAAAGATGGTGACTTTTGCATATATAAAGTCTTTCCCTCCCACATCAATTTCTACCTCCTTTGGGAAGTTTTTTTTTTGATTAACCACAGTACATTCCCCCTGCAAGGATTTTCTAAAATATTTATGGACCTTATAGCTCATTTATTCCTTAGTATATAATGCTTTATCAGAGCTAGATACATAGATTTGTTAGTCATTTGCATGGAAGTGATAAGTTAAACTGTACGATTGGATGAGATCACTAAAAGAGAATAAAGAGGGAAAAGAAGGAGGCTAAGGATCTTAAGGTTTGAGGAATAACATTATTAAGAAGGTAGATGAAATAAGAGGTGATGAAGAGAAGAGTAGAAGGAAGGGGCTAGCCTTGCAAGATGGCATAATTTGTGATTGATTCTAAGGAAGCCAAGCTATTCGTGTAATCTTTAAAAAATAATACTAATACCAAAGAAAGAAAATTAACTAAAAAGTCCACACAAGATATTAAAAACTTACCAAAATAAAAAGCAAAACAAAACAAAAAAGAATAGTGATACAATTTTAAAAAAAAAAACCTGACTGAGCAAGCAGCTGAAATAGTGAAAGTACCAGGGGGCAGAGCCAAAATGGCATAGTAAAAGTGAGGACTCACCAGAGGTCTCCCCCAAACCTGTCAAAATACCGGTAAAAAAAATGACTCTAAAGAAATTCTAGAGCAGCAGAACCCACAAAATGATAGAGTGAAACAAATTTCTAGACCAAGGCACCCTGGAAGGCTGACAGGAAAGGTCTGTTGCACCAGGCTGAGAGAAGAGCACAGTCCAGCATGGGCCACACCCGTGAAGATGGGCCTCAGCAAACCCGGAGCAAGATTCAGGGGATTGAATCACTGGTAGCTGTGGCAGTTTCCAGACACCAAAGACAACTTAGAAGGTCAGTATGACTGACAAAGCCCAACAGCAAGAGATAGAAAGAGAAATTCCATTCAAAGTTACTGCAGACACTATAAAATATTTGGGAGTCTATTTGACAAGACAAACCCAGGGCCTATATGAACATAACTATGAAACACTTTTCACACGAATAAAGTCAGATCTGAATAAATGGAAAAATATCAGTTGCTCATGGTTAGGCCGAGCTAATATAATAAAAATGTCAATTTTACCTAAATTAATCTATCTATTCAGTGCCATACCAATCAAACTACCAAAAAATTATTTTACGTAGCTGGACAAAATTATAACAAAATTCATCTGGAAAAACAAGAGGTCTAGAATATCTAGGGTATTAATGAAAAGAAATGCTAGAGAAGGTGGCCTAACCATACCAGATATTAAACTGTACTACAGAGCAGCAGTCATCAAAACTACCTAGTACTGGCTAAGAAACAGAGGTGTGGATCAGTGGAATAGGATAGGAATACAAGATGGAGAAGTCAACAACTATAGCAATCTACTCTTTGATAAACCCAAAGAGGCCAGCTTCTGGGCTAATAATTCACTATTTCACAAAAACTGTTGGGAAAATTGGAAAATGGTAGGACAGAAACTGGGCATAGACCAATATCTTACACCATATACCAAAATAAAGTCAAAATGGGTTCATGATTTAGGAGTAAAGGCTGATACTATAAGTAACTTGGGAGAGCAAGGAATAGTTTATTTATCAGATTTATGGAAAAGAAAAGAATTCATGACCCAAAAAGAGATAGAGAGCATTACAAAATGCAAAATGGATAATTTTGATTATGTTAAATTGAAATGTTTTTGTACAAAAAAAGCCAATGCAACAAAAATTAGGAGGGAAGCAGAAAATTGGGAAAAAAATCTTTACAACTGGTATCTCTGATAAAGGCTTCATTTCTAAAATATACAGGGACCTGAGCCAAATATATAGGAATACAAGCCATTCCCCAATTGAGAAATGGTCAAAGGATATGAACAGGCAGTTTTCAGAGGAAGAAATTAAAGCTATCTATAGGCATATGAAAAAATGCTCTAAATCACTACTGATTAGGGATATGCAAATCAAAACAACTCTTAGATACCATATCTCTCCTGTCAGATTGGTTAAAATAACAAAACAGGAAAATGATAAATGCTGGAGAGGATGTGGGAAAATTGGAACATTGTTACATTGCTGGTGGAGTTGTGAGATGATCCAGCCATTTTGGAGAGTAATTTGGAACTATGCCCAAAGGGCCACAGGAATGTTCATACCCTTTGACCCAGCAATACCACTTCTAGGGTTGTATCCCAAAGAAATCACACAAGCGGGAAAAGGACCCATATGTACAAGGATATTTATAGCGGCTCTTTTTGTGGTAGCCAAGAATTGGAAATCAAAGGGATGCCCATCAATTGGGGAATGGCTGAACAAGCTGTGGTATATGAAGGTAATGGAATACAATTGTGCCATAAGAAATGGGGATGATACGGACTTCATAACAACCTGGAAAAACCTACATGACATAATGCTGAGTGAGCGGAGCAGAGCCAGGAGAACACTGTACACAACCACAGATATATGGATTCCATATCAGACCAACCCTATCAGACTTTGCTCTTCTCAGCAACACAAGGTGCAGGCACAACTCCAAAGGACTCACGATGGAAAATGCTATCTACATCCAGAGAAAGAACTATGAAGTTTGAATGCAGATTGAGGCACACTTCATGCGCGCCTTTTTCTCTTCTCTTTTGTTTTTGGGTTGGTTTTTTTTTTGTTTTGGTTCTGTTTCTTCTTTCTCATGACTCATTCCATTGGTCATAATTCTTCTCTGCAACTTGACTAGTGTATAAATTAATTCAATTCGAAGTTATTCATGGTAGTTATATGAGATTCCATGCCGTCTTGGGGAGGGAGGGGGGAGGAGGGGAGAAAATCTGGAACTCAAAATTACAACCGTCTGTTGTAAACTAAAAATAAAAATAAATATTTTTAAAAAAAAGGTCATTATGAAAAGTCTATTGGACCTGGGTGAGAGAGGAGTGCGGTCCAGTCCCAGCCCTGGGGTGGCCACCACAGTGTAGGTTGTAACTGCTTCCAGAGCTCTCAGCCCACAGGTGGTGGGGTGATCATGGGGCTGATCAGAGAGGGATTGTAGGGATCTCTTTGCTAGCACTGAGGCAGCATTCTCTTGCTTTGCTCATGCGTGGATCTGGGTCACAGTCCTGGGTGGCAGTCCTGGGGCAAGAAGGAGCACTAGCAGGGCAGAGCTTATACCCACTGTAGAGAGAGAATCCTCCTCACAGTTCCAAAGCAGAAAAGAATGCTTGTGGTGACTTGCAGACCAGAGCACAGGCCAAGAGAGGAGTAAACACCTCTCCTTCAATTATACTACTTTGGAAGAAGTGAAAATTTACAAGTCCCTAAAAATATCTCTGAAAATAGCTGCTCAAAATCCTTGAAGCTTGGGACATTATACCCTTCACACTGGAAGCAGAGCCCTACCTTAACAAAAAGTTAAATAGTCAAGTAATTGGCTGAGAAAATGACAAAACAATGGGAAAAAATTCAGACTAGAGAATCTCATTTTGGTGACAAGGAAGATCAAAACATACAACCAGAAAAAGACAACAAAGTCAAAGCTCCTACATCAAAAGCCCCCAAGAAAAATATGAATTGGTCTCAGGCCATGAAAGAGCTCAAAAAGGATTTTGGAAACCAAGTAAGAGAAGTAGAGGAAAAACGGGGAAGAGAAATGAGAGGGATGCAAGAAAATCATGAAAAACCCAAATGGCAAAAGAAGTCCAAAAAGCAAATGAGAAGAAGAATGCCTTAAAAAGCAGAATTGGCCAAATAGAAAAGAAGGTCCAAAAGCTCACTGAGGAAAATAATCCTTAAAATTAGAATGGAGAAAATGGAAGCAAATGACTTTATGAGAAATCAATAAATTAAAAAACAAAACCAAAAGAATTAAAAATAGAAGACAATGTGAAATATCTCACTGGAAAAAAACTAACAAGGAAAATAGATCTAGGAGAGATAATTTTAAAATTATTGGATTTCCTGAAAGTCATGATAAAAAAAAAAGAACCTGGATAGCATCTTTCAAGAAATCATCAAGGAAAACTTCCCTGATGTTCTGGAGCCAGAGGGTAAAACAGAAATTGAGGGAGTCCACCAATCACCTCCTGAAAGAAATCCCAAAAGAAAAACTCCTAGAAATATTGTTGCCAAATTCCAGAGTTCCCAGGTCAAGGAGAAAATATTGCAAGCAGCCAGAAAGAAACAAATTCAATTATTACGGAAACACAATCACGATAATACAAGATTTAGCAGCTCCTACATTAAGGGATTGGAGGGCTTGGAATATGACATTCTAGAGGTCAAAGGAGCTAGGATTAAAACCAAGAATCACCTAGCCAGAAAAACTGAGTATAATACTTCAGGGGAAAAATGGACCTTGAATGAAATAGAGGACTTTCAAGCATTCTTGATGAAAAGAACAGAGCTGAATAGAAAAATTGACTTTCAAATACAAGACTCAAGAGAAGCATGAAAAGGTAAACAGGAAAGAGAAACCATAAGGGTCTTATTAAAGTTGAACTGTTTAAATCCCTACATGAAAAGATGATATTGTTAACTCATGGGACCTTTCTCAGTATTAGGGTAGTTGGAAGGAATATATACATATATATATATATATACATATATATATACACATATAGACAGAAAGCACAGGATGAGTTGAATATGAAGGGATAATATCTAAAACAAATTAAATTAAGGGGTGAGAGAGGATTACTGGGAGAGGGAAAAAGGGAGAGGTAGAATGGGGTATATTATCTCACTTAAAAGAGGCAAGAAAAAGCTTTTACAGTAGAGGGGAAGAGGGGGAAGGTGAGAAGAAATGAATGAATCTTACTCTTGTTGGATTTAGTTTAAGGAGGGAATAACATACACACTCAATTGGGTGTAGAAATCTAGCTTACCCTACAGAAAAGTAAGGGAGAAGGGAATAAGAGAAGGGGGGTTCATAGAAGGGGGACAGATTGGGGGAGGGGGTAATCAGAAGCAAACATTTCAGGGTCAAAATAGAGAATAGGATAAATGGAGGTGGGATAGGATGGAGAGAAATATAGTCTTTCACAACATGACTATTATGTAAGTGTTTTGCATGGCTACACATGTATAACTTATATCAAATTATTTGCCTTCTCAAGGAGGGTGGGTAGGGAGAGAAGAACAGAGAGAATGTGCAATTCAAAGTTTTAAAAACGAATGTTAAAAATTGTTTTTACATGCAACTGGGAAATAAGATATATAGGCAATGGGATATAGAAATCTATCTTGCCCCACATGAAAATAGAAGGGGAAGGGGATAAGAGAAGGGGGAGTGGTGATAGACAGGAGGGGAGGGCAGACTGGGGGAAGGGGTAATCAAAATGCATGCCATCTTGGGGTGGGGGGGAGAGGAGAGATGAGGAGAAAATTTGGAACTCAAAATCTTGTGGAAGTGAATGTTGAAAATGGAAAAATAAATAAAGAATAAAAAAAAAGAAAAAATAGTGAAAGTACCAGAAATGATGTAGATATGAAAATAAAGTAATGAGATATCCCAAGTGATATTCTCAAATGGATAAATTATATGTGAAGATTTTAAGCACCACTTAACACTTCAAAAAGTCATAAGAGCAAAGAAAGCAATTTGTAGAAATTTTAAAATCTAGGAAGTACTAGCTCTAGAATTAAAAGATGCTTTGAAAATATATCAGGATAGCTGCCAAAACAGACACAGGAATTATATAAACACAAAACACCTTTTGTACAAATAAAGTTAGATCTAAATAATTGAAGTAATATTTATTGTTCATGGGTAGGTTAAGTTAATATCATTTTTAAAATGGCAATTTTACTTAATTAATCTATTCATGTAATACCATCCTTTAGGGATGATGGGGGAAAAATAATAAAGGAAAAAATGCACAGCAGAGGACAAAAGAAAACATAAAGAAGCAAAGACAGGCAGCTTTGAAAATAATATGTGGATTTATTATATAGGTTTTCTTAAAGTAGAAATTTATTGCTTTATACTGAATTCTCTCTTATGTTCTTTTGTGTACATAGTAATTTTTTTCTTTTCTTATTTTGTATTTAAGTTTAAAATAAATTCAAATATAATGAAAAATATATAAAGATACATCAGGAGAAAATAGTGGGGGGAAAATACAACCAGGGACAATTTAATAGACCACCTCAAAGGAAAACAACAGAAATAACTAACATGAGACTTTGATATGAAATAAAGAATTGAAGATAAAGCAAAGCAGAAAAACGAAGCCCAGAAAATAGCAACTACAGAAAGGAAGCAAGAACACAAGTGAAGTCATCCTGGTCAACTTGGCATCTGAATCATTTTCTCCTTCGTGATCTGGTTACAACCTGTCCAGATTTACTTCCTATTACTCTCCATCATGCAGTCTGTGATCTAGCCAAAATGTCACACTTGCTGTTGTCCATGCACAATACTTCATCTCCTAACTCCACTTCACAGTCTGCCCTTGCCTGGAATGTTGCACTTTCACTTCCACCTCTTGGAATTCCTAGCTTTAAGGCTCAGTTCAAATGCCAGCTTCTTTGTGAGGCCATTCCTCTAATACTCCACCTCCTACTTTGAGTGAGGTAATACACATTTTGCATCCTGGGCCATCTCCAGTCATCCTGGTGAATATCAGGCCACTGGACCCAGATGGCTCTGGAGGAGAAAGTGAGGCTGGTGACCTCACACAACCCTCCCTCACTCAAATCGAAGTCAGCTGTAAGTCATGTCATCATTTCCCTGATGTCATGGTCCTCTTTGAAAACGAAAGACAAACACAACAACTCCACCTCCCCAAAATGACTCAGTACTCTGTATATATTTTGTACAACTCATCTGTGCACGTGTCATTCTCCACCCCCACCCCCATAACAGAACGTAAGCTTCTGGAATGCAGGGCTGTTTAAATTTTATCTTTGTATTTCCAGCACCTGGCATAAAGTAGGCACTTAATAGATGATTATTCAATTTAATTCAAGCAGCTTTTCAGTAAGAAGGAAGAGAGGAGTTTGAAGGGACATTTAAATGGAAGGATTTTGCTTATTTTTAGGATAGTAGAGAACTGAGCACGCTTGCCATCTGAGAAGAAGAGATTAAAGTGAATTAAATTAAAAGAGAAAAAGAATGATTGCTGGAGGGACATCCTAGTAGGTGAAAGAGTTCTTAATCTTAACCCAAACAACAGTTACCTATTCCTCCGAGACAGTGTGGAAGATGAATAGAACATACACACGCACACACACACACACACATGCACATCTCCCCAACACACTGTTATCTCAGAGGGCAGGGACTCTTCCATTTCTGTCTTTATCAAAGTAACCATGTGCTAGGCATGGGTCTGGGTGTTAGGAATACAAATCCTTGCTGATTGATTGAAGACAGATTTGGGGATATACAACTGGGACAATTTAGTCAAAAATGTGCACAGTCTCTTCAGGCCTCATCCCACCCCACAAGAGGCAACTGGGCTCAACCCGCCCAAAGGAGGTCCCTGGACTATTGGCCAAGCCAAAGAACACCGTGTGCTTCAGAGAGAGACCCTATCTTCTCCATGCTATGCCAGTGCACTTAAATCCTGAGTGAACACAAGACACTGTTCTACACCTGTGGCAATGAGGATGCCCCAAGGGGGTGCCACATTGTGTAAAAAAGAAAGTCAGGACCACACTGTGTAGAGCTTTCAAAGTTAGAAAAAAGATCTAATTTCTCTCCGTGGCCTGGTGGTTCTGGCAGCCCAAAGGAGGAGAGGTCTCTGAAAGCATACTTTCCTAGAAACACAAAATGGCAGTGGGGAAAGGAATCTTTGGGATCATCCATGTCAAGTGCATTGCAAACCTTAAAACACTATATAAATGTTACCTTTGATTATTATTATCATAGTTATTATTATCTAGATTAACCCCCTTTATTTTATAGTTTGAGGCAAATGGGACTTGAACCCACTTCTCATGACACCCATCCCAGCCCTCTTTTCCACAATATCACACTAGTTTAAAAAAAGTATAAATGCAAAGAAAAAACAAACAAATGAACAGAATGTTGTTAATTACAGTGACCAAACTTGGCTCCAGGGAAGAGATGAGAAAATGGAAATCCCTATCTTCTTTGCAGAGGCAGGGGGCTATAGGGATGATCTACAGCATACACAGATTTGGTTGTTCTTTGTTTTTCTTTTTCATTCTTTGTTTAAAAAAACTTTTTTAAAAAATTAAATAGAGCTGTGAGTTAGTTGTACTATTCTTCTGTAGACCAGTCCTCAGTCTCCTCTGCTATCAAATGAAAAGCTGGATTGGATGATACTGAAGGTCCCTTCTTATCTCATACATTCTATGCTGCTGTTCATGGTTTTATCTCAAGACAGTAAAGGCTTCTCTCTCTCTCTCTCTGTCTCTCTCTCTCTCTGTCTCTCTCTCTCTCAGTCTCTCTCTCTCTCTCTCTCTCTCTCTCTCTCTCGCGCACACACACACACACACACACTCAATTTAGAAACATATGTGGGGTTGAAAGTTCAGCATCAGCCCTCACTATGAATCAACCCAGGTAAAAAAGCAAAGAACAAACTCCCTCCCAGAGGAGTCTGGGATTCAGTTTTGCTTCTTGTCCTCCTCATAACTAGCTCATAGTCAGAAACCTCAGGAAAGGCAGCATGTGAGGAGAAGGCTTTAGAAAGGCCTAGAAAAAGACTAGCTGAAGCTCTGGGTTGTCTGTGACCTCACCAGTGGCACAGTCCCCAAACAGGGATGAGCTCACCAGTGGCACAGACGGTGGCTAGGAACATGCACCCCTCCTCCTCTTCCCTACCTCTCAGTTTGGTCTGGCTCTAGCCATGGAATTTCTCACCAGGAAATCTTCTTACTCTGTGCTACTGGCTGGAGGAGAAGGAAAAATTCATACATACTGTTAGAACTGGGAAGACCCTCGGCAACCATCTGAACCAAAGATGAAGAAACCAAGGACTAGAATTCAGACATCCTGCCTCTCTGTCCAGGGCTTTTTGCTTTACACTGAAGCTGTCTTCTTTGCCTCAGAATGCTGGCCCTCACCCCAAGGTCCTCAAGTGACCAGTCAGGAAAGCAGGGGAGAACAGTCTTGCTGTTCTAACCCAAACTGTCTAGACAGCATAAAAAACCATTCTGGAGCCACTGTTCAGTTTCCTCTACTCTTAATCACTTCAGCAAAAGATAGCATGGTATAGGGGTCATGGGTTCAAATCCTGCCTCTGAAGCTTACTGGCTATGTTACCCTGTGTAAGTCATTTAATTTCTTGGTGCTGCAGGCAACTCTCTAAGACCAGAGATTGAGGAACAGGTACTGATCTGCAGTAACAGAAGTCATTCGGTCAGCAAAAGGTCCTGCCCCCAATGAAATCACAGATTCCTATTTTGAAAAAAAAAATGTGTGGGTGTGAGTATATATATAAAATCATAGGGCAGCTAGGTGGTACAGTGGATAGAGTGCCAGCTGGAGTCAGGAAGACTCATTGTCCCGGGTTCAAATGTGGCCTGACACTTACTAGCTGTGTGACCCAGGGCAAGTGAATTAATCCTGTTTGCCTCAGTTTCCTCATCTGTAAAATGAGCTGGAGAAGGAAATGGCAAACCACTCTAGTATCTTTGCCAAGAAAACTCCAAATGGGGTCACAAAGAGTCAGACATGACTGAAACAACTGAACAAGAAAAAAATATAAAATCGTATTAGTACTTTTTGTGGTAGCAAAGAACTAGAAACAAAGTGGGTCCCCATCAGTCAGAGCATGGTTAAACCGTGATACGTAAATGTAACTGAATACTGTTATTCAGTAAGAAATGACAAATAAGAGGAACTCTGAAAAACATGAGAAGTTTTGTATGAACTAACAAAGCATGAAATAAGCAAAACCAGAAGAACCATAGAAATAATGATTGCAAACATGTAAATTAAAAGAACACTCAAAGGAAAATGAACCCTGAGTAACTGAAAAACCAATAATGATGCTGGAAAACTAGTAAGGAAACTTGTCTCACTCTATAGAGACAGGAGACTGTAGTCACTCAATAAACATTTATGAAGCAACTTCTATGTGCCAGTAATATTGCTAAATGCCACAGGTACAAAAAGAGGCAAAAGACAGTCCCTGCCCTCAAGGAACTCACAATCTAATGAGAGAAGCAACAAGCCAACAAATACGTACAAACCATATATGTGTACATATATATAAACATATACATATATAACAAACAGGAAATAATTAACAAAAGGAAGGCATTAGAATTAATGGGGTAGGCAAAGGCTTCCCATAAAAGATGAGATTTTAGTTGGACTTAAAGGAAACCAAGGGAGATCTGTAGGTGGAGATGAGAAGGGAGAACATCCTAAGCATGGGAGACAGTCAGAGAAAATACCTGAAGCTGAGAGATGGAGCGTTTTGTTTGTGAAACAGCCAGGAGACCAGTGTCACTGGATCAAGGAGCACGTGGACGGGAACAAGGAGTAAGAGGACTGGATAAGTAGAAAGGGGATAGGTTATAAAGGTTTTTGAATGCCAAAGGATTTTGTATTTGATCCTGAAGGTGATGAGAAGACACTGTAGTTTATCGAAGAAGGGTTGACCACTTGATCACTTTGGCAGCTGTATGGAGGATGGATTGGAATGGGGAGAGACTTGAGGACAGGCAGACCCACCAGCAGGCTGTTGCAATACTCCAGGTCTGAGGTGATGATGTCCTGTACTAGGGTAGCGGTAGTGTCAACAGAGAGAAGGTGGTATATGTGAGGGATGTTGCAAAGGTGAAACTGACAAGTCTTGGCAACAGAATCAATACTTGGGGGGATGAGTGAGAAGTTGAGGATGATACCTAGGTTGTGAGCCTAGGGGACTAGAAGCATGGATGGTGCTGCCCTCTACAGTAAAAAGGGAGACAAGGAGGGGGGAGTTATTCATTTCAATTTTGGACATGTTGAGTTTAAGATGGCTCCTGGACATTCAGCTCAAGGTATCTGAAAGGCAGTTGGAGATGCAAGACTGAAGGTCAGCAGAGAGGGTAGGCAAAATAGGCAGATTTCAGAATTGTCTACGGAGAGATGGTAAGAGCACGCTGCTACACACATTGTCAGATGCGCTGTACTTGATTGTTTTTGCTTACCTATTTTTTGTCACAAGAGATAGTTTGATCCTGTGAAGGCATTTGAAGAAATACTTGGGATGCAAAAAATAAAATGCATCAATAGTTTAACAAAACATAAAGTAGGCCAAATTAAAAATTTTTATATGCCCTGTAAACCCAAAGAAGAAAACAGCAGAGTCTAGCAAGAAGAGCACATAACTAGAAGCTGGGAGAACAGAGTTCCAAGTTCTGTGCTTCTAGGCTAAAATAAGTCATTTAATTTCGTTGTTAAAGGCGCACAGTAACTCCTCCCTTACATTCTGTATAGAGTATTGTGAGAATACCATGACAGCCTAGAAAGCAAAATCATGAGAGACACGCGAGGAATTAGGAATCTACATGTTATGCACTATGTTTAAATATTAGTAAGAGAGTGGTTCCCCTATTCCACAGCCTCTCCTTGCCATAGTCTTGAAAGGCCCTTCACTTTACCTAATCTTTAAGGCCCCTCTGCCCAACGAGGCCTTAGCCAGGGTTCCAAACCCTATTAGACTAAATTTCCTGAGGGCAAGGATAATATCTTACTTTTTTCTATATTTCCTTCACTGCTGGGCCCAAGACTTCAGAGTAGGCCTGTAACAAATGTTTGTTGAATTAACAAATATATGTATGCATTGGCATGACAGTAGAGATACAATACAATCTATCTGTATCACTGTCACACCTGCAAACACACACACACACTCACACATACATACACACAGAGCTTTCTCTGCTCACCAGAGGTTGAATCCTGTAAGACCATGTTCTCCAGAGCAGGCCAATCTGTGTTTAGACGCTTCACCAGCTTGTAGGCATTTACGGGGTGAGACAGGTAGCCCTCAGGATCAGAAGTTGATTTGCTTGTCAGAATATCCATTTTTTCAGCCCAGCTAGAGGGACAGGGAAAGGGACACAGAAAAGATATTTTTCCCCTTAAATTCAAACAGACTGTCTCTCCAATCCTGTTCATTTTCACCAGATTCAGATGGACTTGTTTACTCACTCAGGCACTGAAAAGTCATACCATCCATCTGGAAGACTGTACGTAAGCTGGCATCATGTGTTAAGAGAAACATCGACAAAATGGAAAATGTCCAGAGGAAGAGACCAAAGATAGAAAGAAGACTCAAACAGCAACTCGGGATGTTTAATTTATAAAATAGATGACTCAGAGAAGACATGGTAGCCATCTTCAGACATCTGAAGGGTTATCATACGGAAGGAGAAAACTTGATGTAAACAACAATAAAATGCCTAAGATGACATATAACGGACACACCTGCAAACACACAGAATCTACCTCTCTGTGACTTCAACCCTTTGTTCTTTGGGGCAAGTTTTCTCCTTCCATATGATAACCCTTTTAAAAATTAAACATCCCCAGTTACTTCAGTGTTTGCCTTTGTTTTAACTATACCTTGTTCATGACCAGGGCTCTAGCAGATGAATCAGAAGTTACTTGCAGATAAATGTCTTGCCAGCCAGCTCAGTGGCACCACCACTTCACCAAACTGTAAGCCCCCTAATGTGGGAACTGAGTCTCATTCATCTTCTGATATTCCCAAGAACCCAGCCAGCAGAGAGTAAGTGTTTAATAAATGTTTGATGAAGGAATGCATGATTTACCTCTTAATCTTGAAGAGTCTGGCTTCTTCTGCTCTGATATATTCTTTCAGAGACTGGACCAGGTCTTTCTCTGCATAAATCAAGTCTGTCATCTGCCCTGAGGAGTGAGAATGAAAAAAAAATAAATACCTTCAGGGCCAATTCTAGCCCTGACACTAGGCACCTAAGTGACTAATGGTATGTCTGGGTGGACCAGCAGAGAGCCAACTTGAGCAGGGTTGCCAGAGTTGTAGAAGACAAGTGTCAAATACAGTGCCCACTGGGCATTGTAGGCCCACAACACTCTCAAGTAGAGTCTGATTAAAATGTAATTGAAAAATATTTAATAAAATAAAAATACAATAAATAGATAAATAAATAAATAAAATGCAATAAAACATAGATAATGGTAATTTGTGGCTTTCTAAGTCAATATGTAGCCCACAGGGATTCTTATATATGGCTTAGCAGCCAGTTTCTATTTGATTTTGATACTACTTTTGTAGAGTATCTAAAGAGATCTTCTGGCTTAGGACCCTGCTACAGGCTCAGCCCATCTGTAGATCCTTTAGTGATACATGGGATGTCATCAAGTCTTCAGAACCCCACCCTCTGATGGTCCCGTCCAATAGTAAATGTGATGGAAACTTGTCAGTCCTCCCATCCCAATCCAACAAAGAACCCTAATTCTGCTCAGGCCTAAAAGGAGAGTGGGATTTGGGATTGCTTAGACTAGAGTGTACCAATTGAAGTGAAGAACTCAGCCCATGTGCAATGCAGGATACTGATCCAGGCCAGCAGCAAGGAGGAAACCCAAGGCTTCATGGTCACAGATGTCAGTCTGTAAGATAATTAAACAAGCCTGTAATTAGCATTAGGCCACCAGAGCCATATGGTGAGACAAGGGTGCAGAGATACACATAGTCACATTCAAATGGAAAACTCATAATATCAGCGAGAATCATTTAGCACCATGCCTTAGTTTTACACGTGGAGAGACCAGGGCCCAGAAAGAAACAGTGATTTGCCATTCGTTATATAAAAACTCAGCAGAAATGAAAACATACCCTGGCCTTCAAGTCAGGAAGTCACTGGAGCACTCTATAAGCAAATAACAAATAGTACAGTCCTTTGTGAAGGAGTGCCTGGAACTTCTTTCCTATCATTTTCAGGGCTTAATCAGCAGTTTACACAACATGTAAACAGGCCTAATCACTGAATGGTCACTGCTTCCGTCAAAGTGAAGACTCAAAAAGGCCTTAGTTTAAAAAGGCCAAGGTCTCCCACTGCATCCTGGGCCATCTCTAGTTGTCCTGATCTATATCTGGCCTCTGGACCCAAATGGTTCTGGAGGAGAAAGTAAGACTGGTGACTCCACACAGCCCTCCTTCACTTAAATCCAATTCAATTGCAAGTCATGGCATCATCTTCCTGATGTCATGGTCCTCTTAGAGGAATGAAGGACAAACCACCACCACAGCAGTTATGTGCAGATGAATGTCTCACCAGCCCCGTCAGTGGTGTCCATACCCTAGTTAGAGGAGGGGAGCTCTTTTACTCATCTTCCAGTCTCTGCCCCAAGCAATAAGCAGCAGAGAGAGCATATTCAGGTGAGATCTGGGAATGGCAGAAGCACATCTTGGCCTTACCAAGAAAGAACACATCTGGGAAGCAGTGATAGTCTGAGAAGGAAGAAGAAGAAGCCAGGAGACTCTAGGCAAAATTTAAGAGATCCTAATAAGCTACTTGAAGACAGGGGCTCTCTCATTTTTTAAAAGTTTATATCTTTAGCATAAAATAAATGCTTGTTGGTTGAGTGGCCCAAAGAGCACTGAAGCTTTTCCAGCCAATCAAACCACTCTTTCAGTCTAAGTCCCCAAATCTTCCAATGATCGGAGAGATTTTTCTCTCAATCTTTAACACATGGGAAGATCCAAACAATTTGCCAGGGTAAGAGAAGAACCTATGAGCACTAATTCTTGTTCTGTCTCATTTAGTTAAGATCTTCCCCAAGCAAGGAAAATCCAAGGAAGGGTCAGAAAAACAGATCTCCCAAATCCCAGCTCTATTTACTATGTGTGTTGCCTTGGACAATTTGTTTAATAATAATAATGACCATAATTAGTATTTAAATCAGACTTTAAGGTTTGCACTGTACTTTACATACGTTAACTCATTTGAGCCTCAGTTTTTCTTATCAATAAAATGAAGTGGGCAGACTAGGCTAAGGTCCCTTCAAGGTCTAAATCTGATTTATGATAAAATAAAACAAGACAGATAGAAAGATCAATCTACGTATATGAGAAAGAGGAGACAATCGTAGAGGAAAGGCAGTAGGGTCAAAGGAGATCAGGAAAGATTTCCTTTCTTTTACAAGGTCAGATTTTAGCTGGAACTTGAAGGAAGCCAGGGAATCCAAGAGATAGAAATGAGAACTCCAGGCATGGGGACAGCCAGTGAAAATATCCAGTTGCGCATCAGACAGTGTAAGGAATATCAAGAAGGCCAGTATCACTGGATTTCAGAGGACATGGAGGAGATTAAGGGGAAAGACTGGAAAGGTAGGAAGGGGACAAGTTATGATGTGCTTTAAAAGTCAAAGGACTGGGGGGAGGATTCTGGGAAGATGTAGTAGCAATTTAGATTTGAAGATCTTTCCCACCCATTAATAGTCCATGTGACTTGCTTACATCACAGGAAGCCTAAGTCACATGTGGTGGGAGGAGATTCCTGACAGGAAAAGGAAGTTATGTCACAGGAAATGGGGGGGAGAGCAATTATGGATGCTAATGGCTACCCTTGTGATGATTAGAGCTGAACAGGCCAACTTAACTGTACTGTGAGTGTGTTTTGGGGAAGACCCGAGCAGGGGATCAGAGAGGTTTTGGGATAGTGAGGCTCCAGGCTGTGATGTGGTGTTTTAAGTTCCTTGCTGATATGATAAATTGGGCTAACTGGCTGTGGGAGCTGAACATTCGGTTATGGGAAATGATTCTCTGGTGTCTGAATAAATGGTACTTCTTTTACCTTCTTTATAGAGAGTCTCTCATACTTTGCAATACAGAACTACATAGGCATATTCACTATTATCATCGATGTTGTGCTTATTGCCTTACTGATACAGAAGATGGTGGAGTAGGTCAGAAAATTCCAAGCTCTCAAGATTTTCCCCCAAAAAAAGAGATAAAATAGAACCTCAGGGCAAACAAAGTGTGGGTAAAAATAAATAAGAATAAGAGTACAACAGAGGTCCTCCAGGGACAATCCAAGAAGATCTGAAGGAAAATCCCAGGATGTGGTTTGGTTCCTGTGAAGAGTAAACACCACCATGCTAGGTTCCCCTAAGCAGCAAGCCACTTAAGCAACAAGCAGCAAGTCCTGGGGTTAGCTGGGTTGAGGGGACGCCTCCGCCCCAGCCACAGGAACTTTTACCCCTAGGATGGTGAAGAGATTTGGTCATCTGAGCCCAGGAAAATCAAGGGAACCTCTGCTGACAAGGAACGCCAGACCCAGCTGTGCTGCGGAAAGCAGTAGGGTAAGAAGGAAGCAGTACCTAGCTGTGGGCACTTACAGGAGGCTGGATATTTGGCTTTTCTTGGAGCCTAGAAGGGGAGAACTGAAGATCTTGAGGCCAGAGGCACCATCTCCCATGCCCCAGAACTAGAGGTTATTACAAAAATTAAGTTATTGCTACAAAAAAATTGCACAGACAAAGGAGAAAGAATCCAACCATAGAAAGACATTATGGGAATAGAGAAGACCAGGGTTCATTTTCAGAGGAGGATACTGAAGCAAAGAAACCCTTTTGTACCACAAAGAGTAATGTCGAATGGTCACCTGCCCAAAAAGAATTTGTAGAACTTAAAAAAGACTTTAAAAATCAAATGAGATTGATCAAGGAAAAACTAAAAGAAAATAATAAGAAGAACCATCCAAGAAAAACAAGAAGATTATGAAAAGAAAGTCAACCAATTAGAAAAGGAGACCCAAAATCTTAAAGAAGAAAATGACACCTTGAAAATTAGAATTGGGCAATGGGAAGCCAGTGAAGTTATCAGATATGAAGAATAATAAAGCAAAAAATAAAGAATGAAAATAAAGAAGAGAAAGTGAAACACCTTATAAGAAAAACAACTGATTTGGAGAACAGACCAAGAACAGAAAACATAAGAATAATCAGACTACCTGAAAGCTATGATCAAAAAAAGAATCTTGATACAAGAAATAATTAAAGAAAACTGTCCTGAAGCATTAGAACAAGGGGGAAAGTAGAAACAGAAAAAAAAATCCATTGATCACCATTTGAAAGAGATCCTATGAGGAAAACTCATAGGAATATCATAGTCAAATTCTAAAACCCCCAGCTCAAGGATAAAATATTAAGAGCAACAAGAAAAAAAAACAATTTAAATATCATGGTGCCACAATTAGAATCACACAAGACCTAGCAGCAGAGACCCTAAAGGACAACGGGTCTTGGAACACTATATATCAAAGAGGAAAAGAACCGGGATTCCAACTAAAAATATCATACACAGCAAAGTTAAACATAATCTTGAACAAAAAAAATGACATTTGATCAACTGTCAGACTTACAGGACTTTGTTTTTAAAAAAGGAGGACTTAATAGAAGATTTGACATACAAGAGCCAAGAGAAACATAAGGTACATAATAAAGACTTATTACAAGGAATTCTATTAGGACAGACCATTTACCTCTTATGCATGTAAAATGTATGTCTAAGACAGTCATTAGTAATTGGGTAGTTTGTAAGAAAGATTGAGGTAGACCTAAGTATGATATAACTTTAAAAGGAAAACTATCTAGGAACAGTTAAAAAGAGAAATTATCTTATACAAATGAAGTATGAGAGGAAGAACCTACACAGAGGAATTAGAGGAGGGCTGGTAGTTCTCGTAACCTACTTTCATCGGGAATGGGTTCGAGAGGGGAACAAAACATATATATCTAGAAAAATATAAAAGTCTTCTAAATTCAGAAGAAATAAAACAGTAAGTGGAGAGGATAAAGGAGCGATCTTTAGAGGGGAGGATGTGGCAAGGGGGTATAGAAGAATGTTTAGATTCATAGGAATGGGAGGATAGGGAAGGAATCCTTAGAGGGGGGTAGGCAAGTAATACAAGGGCAAGGTAGTGGGTAGAAGTAACTAGAGAAGTCAGGAGGGGTAGGAAATAAGAGATATGCACACACAAAAACAAAGATCAGGTATAGAATTTGTTAGGGAAAGTATATGTCTATATACGTACATATGTATATCTATAAATAAATATATCCACACTTAATTGTAGCCTCCTGGGCAGGGGGAAAGGGGATGGGGAGAAAGAGGTCAAACAAAAGAAAGTAAAAAGTATGCATCAGAGAACAAAAGAAAACTTACAAGGAATCAAAGAAAAGATGGACAGCTCTCAACACGACATGTAGTATTTATCATACAGCTTTTCTTGAAATGAAAATTTATTGCTGTATATTTTGAATCCTCTCCCATTTTCTGCTGTGTACATGACATGCTTTTTTTCTTTTCCTACTTTGTATTTTTAAGTTTCAATATTTAAGTTTATGACATGTTTCTTTTTCTTTTCTCTATTCTCTGTTTGAGTTCTGGTGTTCAAATCTAAAATTTAAAAAAAAGTCCAAAGGATTGGGTACTAAGACAGCAGAGTTAGGAAGGAACCCCTCTGAAGCCCTCCAAAATTCCCCAAACAACTAGAAAGCTGCTTCAGAATTGATCTGGGAACAGGGAAGCTGCTTACCAGCCTGGCAGGAAAGGTCTGTCTCACTGGGGTGAGAGGAAAGCAAGGTCCAAGAGCAACAGCAGCCAACCTCATAGCAGAGGCCTGCAGTAAGCCTCCAAGACTGGGGCAATCCATCATGAAGGTCCCACCCTCCTGCAAGCCACCAGACCCCTAGACAATTGAGCCTCTGTGCAGGACAGGGAGGCCTCACTCCATTGACTCCATCTCCAGCACAAGCCACCAGTGAGGACTTGATCCCACTGCTAACCAGTAGTGAAGCCCTGCCCCAGGGCTGGTCAACAGCAAGACCCAGAACCTGAAGCCTACCGAAAGAGAGACCCTTTTTTTCATAACAAGTGAGCAGCAAGGCCCCACACCTGGGGCAGAGCAGCAACAAAATCCTTCCTCCAGGGTCAGCCAGTGTATTGGCAAATGGGCTCCTTAGCACTTAGTCAACAAGTGCCCTTGACTAGTTTGGCTTTTTCCCCTGAACTGAATGCTGTTTGTATGTTGGACTGGAGTAAGCTTGTCAGCCCCTTCACCTTGCTTCCCTTGCTTAAGCTGATGGAAAGAACCTGTGCTTTCCCAGTCAACCCCTTCACCTTGCTTAAGCAGATTGAAAGAACCTGTGCTTTCCCCGGCATACCTTACACCCCCGCAGAAGCTGGATGGTTAAAAGCAGCTCCCGTTGGAGCCAGAGGCTGCTACAGCCGCAGCCGCAGCTACAGCTGAAGCAGGAACTGCCAGTAGCAGAGCTGACCTACAGGAGGAAGCTGAACAAAGACTTCAGGCCAGTGGGTAATCTTTTTACCATAGAGGGGGAAGCATGATTTTGCTTTACGCAATCATGCTTCTCTGTAGCCTCCTGGTTACTCTTTCCAGGTGTACTTATTGGGCCTGGAAGCTTTTGATCAATATATCAAAATGGGGTTGCTGGTTCATGGGTTGGTTACTGTGGAGCCTAAATATATGTTTTGATTCTTCTGCCTTCTACTTTGAGAGTTTCTTATATCCGGCGGTTCCGAACCTTTCAGACATGTTTATGATCCTCTTTGAGATTATAAACTCTGCCCTCCTAATACAGCCAGCAGAAAGACTCTGTTACCAGAGCAAAACAACAGCAAGGCCCCACCTGTGGAGCAGGCCAGCAGCTAAACCCCACACCCAGGGGAGGCCAATAGGGAAGCCCCAATCCACCCTCCTCCCCCTGCCTGCCCCCCCATATAAGCCAGAAGGGAAGCCTACCCTCAGAGAAAGCAAGCGGTTAGGTCCTGAAGCCCAGTAGAAGCCAGCAGTACAACCCAAAGCTCCAGCACAAAAAGCTTGGGACAATACAGGACCAGAGTCTAACTGTCACATAACAACACCAAGTTACAAAAAAAGAAAGAAAAAATAAGCAAAAAAAAAAGAGAGAGAGAGAGAGAGCTTGACTATAGAAAGTTACTACGGTGATAGAGAGGGTCAAGGCATAAACTTAGAAGGGGCCAATAGTGTCCAAATGGCTACATGTGAAGCCTCAACGAAAAATGGAATTTGGTCTCAGGCTCAAAAAGAATTCCTGGAAAAGCTTAAAAAGCAAATTAGAGAAGTAGAAGAAAAACTGGGGAAAGAAATGAGAGTAATGCAAGAGAATCATAAAAAAAAAAGAGTCAATAGCAAAAAAATATAAGAAATTTACTGAGGAAAACAACTCCCTAAAAAATATAATTCTTCAAATGGAAAAGGAAGTACAAAAACTCACTGAAGAAAATAAATCCTTAAAAATTAGAATTGAACAAGTGAAAACTAATGGCTCTGTGAGACATCAAGATATGATAAAACAAAATCCAAAAAGTAAAAAAAAGAGAAAATGTGGCATTTCTCATTGGAAAAACAAGTGACCTAGAAAATAGCTCCAGGAGAGACAAGAATTATTGGACTAACTAAAAGACATGATTAAAAAAAAATAAGTCCTGGAAAACATCTTTCGAGAAATTATCAAAGAAAACTGCCCTGATATATTAGAACCACAGGGCAAAATAGAAATTGAATATATTCACCAATCATCATCTGAAAGAGATCCCAAAATGAAAACATCAGGAACATCACAGCCAAATTCCAGAGATCATAGATCGAGGAGAAAGTATTGCAAGCATCATAAAATAAACCTAATATCATGGAGCTACAGTCAGTATTACACAGGATTTGGCAGCTTCTACCTTAAAGAATATGAGGGCTTGGAATATGATAAACTAGAAGGCAAAGGAGTTAGGATTACAACCAAAAAACACCTACCCTGAAAAACTAAATATAATCTTTCAGGAAGGGAAGATGCACATTTAACAAAATAGAGAACTTTCAAGTATTTCTAATTAAAAGATCAGAGCTGAATAAAAATTGACTTCCAAATACAAAACTCAAGGGAAACATAAAAAGGTAAAAAAGCAACAAGAAAGAAAAAAAAACATAAGAAATTCAATAAGGATAAACTTTATATTTCTATAGATAATACAATTCTATAGATAATTTCAATAGATAACATTTGTAACTTAACTTTATTATTGTAAGAGCAATTAGAAGGAGTATATGTAGACAACAGGTTTGAATATAAGGTGATTTTTGATGATACCAAAAAAAAAGGGGGGGATGAGAAAGAAAAATACACTGAAGAAGAAGGAACAGGATGAGCTTGAATGGGGTAAATTATCCCACATAAAAAAGACATAAAAGAGCTCTTATAGTGGAGGGAAACATGGTGGGGGGAGCAGACAAAGCTTAAACCTTGGTCTCATCAAAATTGGCTCAAAGAGGGAATAACATACACACTCAGTTGGATATAGAAATCTATCTTACCCTATAAGGAATTAAAAAAGGATAGGGATAATAGAAGGCAGAAAGGGGACTGATAAAAGGGAAGGTATACTGGGGAAAACAGTGATCAGAAGTAAAACATTTGTGAGGAGGGAAAGGGTGGAGGGTAAGAAAGTGAGAGGGGGATAAACAAGTGAAAATAACATGGAAGGAAATATAGAGTTAGCTATCATAACTATAAATGTGTGGGGTGAACTCAACCATAAAATGAAAGTGGAGAGAAGAATGGATTAAAAACCAGAATCCTAAAATATTTTGTTGACAAGAAACATATTTGAAGCAGAGAGATACATACAGGGTAAAGGTAAGGGGCTGAAGCAGAATCTGTCATGTTTCAGCTGAAGCAAAGAAAGCAGGGGTAGCAATCATGATCTCAAACAAAGCAAAAGTAAAAATAGATCTAATTTAGAGATAAAGAAGGAAACTATACCTTGCTAAAAGGTGCCATAGACAATGAAGTCATATCAATACTAAACATATATGCACCAAATGATATAGCATCTAAATTTTTGAAGAAGTTGAATGAGTTAAAGGAGAAAATAGATAATAAAACTATACTAGTGGGAGACATGGATAAATCTAATCAAAAAAAAACAAGAAAGAAGTTAAGGAAGTGAATAAAATTCTGGAAAAGTTAGATATGATAGATCTGTGGAGAAAATTGAATGGGAATAGAAAGGACTATACCTTTTTCTCAGCAGTACATGGCACGTAAGCAAAAATCAACCATATATTAGGACATTAAAAACCTCACAATCAAATGCAGAAAAGCAGAAATGTCAAATGCATCCTTTTCAGATCATAATGCAATAAAAACTTCATTCAATAATGGAGATTATTATAGAGGTTAAAAATTAATTGGAAATTTAAAAATCTAATCCTAAAAAAATAAGTGGATCAAAGAACAAATCATAGAAACAAGCGATAATGTCATTAAAGAATATGACAACAATGAGACAACACTCCAAAATTTATGGGATGCCGCCAAAGTGGCACTTAAGGGAAAATTTATATCTCTAATTTCTTACATCAATAAAATAGAGAAAAAGCAGATCAATGAATTAGGCATGCAACTAAAAAAAAAACTAGAAAAAAGAACAAATTAAAAATCCTCAATTAAACACCAAATTGAAAATCCTGAAAATCAAAGGTGAAATTAATAAAATTTAAAATAAGAAAACCACTGAACTAATAAATAAAACTAGAAGCTGGTTTTACAGGGGGAAACCAATAAAATAGATAAACCATTAGTTAATTTCATTTAAAAAAGGGAAAAGAGAAAACCAAGTTACTAATATCAAAAAATGAAAGGGGTGAATTCACCACCAATGAAGAGGAAATTAAGATAATTGTGAGGAGCTATTTTGCTCAATTATATGCCAATAAATTGATGAGTATCTACAAAAATATAAATTGCCCAGATTACCAGAAGAAAAAATAAAATATTTAAATAACCCAATCTTAGAAAAAGAAATTGAACAAGCCATCAATGAACTTCCTAAAAAAAAATCTACAGGACCGGGGGATTCACAAGCAAGTTCTACCAAACATTTAGAGAACAATTAATCACAATACTATATAAACTATTTGGAAAAATAGGCAAAGGAGTCCTTCCAAATTCCTTTTATGATACAAATATTTGATACCCAAACCAGGAAGAACCAAAACAGAGAAAGAAAATTATAGACCAATTTCCCTAATGAATATTGATGCAAAATTTTTAAATAAAATACTAGCAAAGAGATTACAGCAATATATCACAAAGATCATATACCATGACCAAGCAAGATTTATACCAGGAATGCAGGGCTAGTTCAATATTAGGAAAACTATCAGCGTAATTGACCATATGAATAACAAAACCAAAAGAAATCATATGATTATCTCAATAGATGCAGAAAAAGCCTTTGATACAATACAGTACCCATTCCTATTAAAAACACTAGGTGGCATAGGAATAAATGGAGCTCACCTTTAAATGATAAGTAATATTTATCTAAAACCATCAACAAGCATTATCTGTAATGGGGATAAGTTAGAAGTCTTCCCAATACAATCAGGAGTGAAGCAAGGATGCCCATTATCACCTCTATTATTTAATATTGTACTAGAAATGTTAGCTATAGCAAAAGAGAAGAAAAAGAAATTAAAGCAATTAGAATAGGCAATAAAGAAACAAAGCTATCACTCTTTGCAGATGATATGATGTTATACTCAGAAAATCCTAGAGAATCAACTAAAATACTATTTGAACTTATTAAAAACTTTAGCAAAGCTGCAGGATACAAAATAAACCCACCTAAATCATCAGTATTTCTATATATTACCAACAAAATCCAGCAGCAAGAGACAGAAAGAGAAACTCCATTTAAAATAACTGCAGAAGGGGCAGCTAGGTGGCACAGTGAGTAGAGCACCGGCCCTGGAGTCAGGAGGACCTGAGTTCAAATCCGGCCTCAGACACTTGACACATGTACTAGCTGTGTGACCTTGGGCAAGTCACTTAACCCCGATAGCCCTGCCAAAAAGCAAAAAAATTTAAAAAAAAATAAAATAAAATAACTACAGACAATAGAAAATACTCAGGAGCCTACCTGCCAGGTCAAACCCAGGAACTATAGAAACACAACTGTAACACATTTTTCACACAAATAAAGTCAGATCTAAACAACTGAAAAATTACTACTTGGAGCAGCTAGGTGGTGCAGTGAGTAGAGCACTGGCCCTGGAGTCAGGAGGACCTGAGTTCAAATCTGACCTCAGACATTTGTCACACTTACTAGCTGTGTGGCCTTGGGCAACTGTTGCAACAACTTGGCTAGCAGCTGCTGTGGGGGTGAAAAACCAACACAAGCCCAACATCAAGAATGCTGCAAGTCCAGATTCTTTTGATCTGCTTTACTAAGGAAAGCAACATTAAGGGGTTAACAATCTTACTTTAATACAACATACAAATATCATTGACTCAGCTCGGGGGGAAAGCCAGCACCCTGAGCTTCAGAGTAAATACAAACAGAGCAAATAAACACAAATCAACAGACAGATTTCTGTCTGACAAAATCACAATATGCAGTTACCACAGAAGCATCAACATCAAAGCCGGGGAGCTAATAACTGGTTGGCCTAGAGTCACGCACCACTCCTGCTGCTGCTCAGAGCTCTGAAAGAGAGAGCCAACCTCTGGGTTTATGTCTTGCTCAGGGTCAAAGGTGAGTCACACATGCGACTCACCCATGTGACCTAAAATCATCACAAAAATGCAACTTAAACCCACGTGGTCTAAAAGCCTCTGATGTCACAAACATGTCATTCAAACCCATGTAAACTAGGCTTTCCCTTGAAGTACAGAGGTCATCAAGGACTCCTAATTTAATCAAGGAAATAAAGGTCAAACTCTTCAAGGGCACTTGGTTGAATAAGTGCTAAGAGCCCATCTTGATTCCCAATACAGCGAGTCACTTAACCCCAATTGCCTTGCTTTCCCTCCTCAAAAAAAAAAAAAGAAAAAGTACTAATTACTCATGGGTAGGCTAAGCCAATATAATAAAAATGGCAATTCTACCTAAATTAATCTATTTATTCACTGCCATACCAATCAAACTATCAAAAGACTGCTTTATAGAGCTAGAAAAAATAATATCATAATTCATCTGGAAGAACAAAAGTTCAAGGATATAAAGAGAATCAATAAAAATAAAATGTGAAAGAAGGTGGCCTAGCTGTGCCAGATCTCAAACTGTATTATAAAGCAGTAATTATCAACACAGTCTGGAATTGGCTAAGAAATACAGTGGTGGGTCAGCTAAATAGACTAGGTACAATTTACATTACAGTTAATGACCATAGTAATCTAACCCAAAGATCCAAGTTTTTGAAACAAAAATTCATTATTTGACAAAAACTGCTGGGAAAACTGGAAAACTATATGGCAAAAAACTAGGTATAGGCCAACATTTCATACCATATACCAAAATAAGGTAAAAATGGGTACATGATTTGCACATAAAGGGTGATACCATAAGCATTAAGAGAGCATGGAATTGTTCATCTCTCAGATTTATGGATTAGGGAAGAATTTAGGACCAAACAAGAGATAGAGACCATTACAAAGTATAAAACAGATAATTTTGATTGCACAAAATTAAAAAGTTTTTGCACAAACAAAACCAATGCAAGCAAAATTATAAGAACAGCAGGAAACTGGGGAAAATTTTTGCCACAAGTATCTCTGATAAAGGCTTCATTTCTCAAATATTTGGAGAATTGAGTCAAATTTATAAAAATACAAGTAATTCCCCAATTGAAAAACAGTCAAAGGATATGAACAGGCAGTCTTCAGACAAAGAAATCAAAGTTATCTATAGACATATGAAAAATGCTGTAAATCACTATTGAGCAGAGAAATGAAAATTGAAACAACTCTGAGGTACCATCTCATACCCATCAGAGTGGCTAATATGACAAAAAAGGCAAATGTTAGATGCTAGTGGGGATATGGGAAAACTGGCACACCAGTACACTGTTTATGGAGTTGTGAACTGATTTAACCATTCTGGAGAGCAATTTGAAACTATGCCCAAAGGGCTGTAAAATTGTGCATATCCTTTGATCCAGCAATTCCACTGCTAAGTCTATATCCCAAAGACATTCAACAAAGGTAAAAGGACCTATTTGTACAAAAATACTTATAGCAGCTCTTTTTCTGGTGTCTAAGAATTAGAAATCCAAGGGATGCTCATCAACTGAGAAATGGCTAAAGAAGCTGTGGTATATGATTGTAATGGACTATTATTGTGCTATAAGATATGACAAGCAGGAAGATTTCAGAAAAACCTGGAAAGACTTACATGAACTAATGCATAGTGAAGTGAACAGAACCAGGAGAACATTGTACACAGTAACCACAACATTGTTCAATGAAGAATGGTGAATGACTTAGCTATTCTCAGCAATACAATGATCTAAGACAATATCAAAGGACTAATGATGAAGCACACTATCCACCTCTGGAGAAAAAACTCATATTGTCTGAATGCAGACTGAAGCATGCTATTTTTCATTTTCTTCCTTTCATTTTTTTTCTTTTATTCAAGTCTTCTTGTACAAAATGACTCATATGGAAATGTTTTATGTCACTGCACATGCATAATCTATATCTGATTGCTTACCGTCTCAGGGAGGGGGAGAGAGAGATAGAATTTGGAACTCAAAACTTTAAACAAAAATGTTAAAAAAAAAGGAAAAAAGTCAAAGAATTTTATATTTGATCCTAAAGGTATTGAATAAGTAGGGAGGGGACATGGTCAGATCTACACTTCAGCCAAGGGGAGCTCAGCTTGTGACCTTGGACAGGTCATTTCCAGTCAATCAATCCACAAGAACTTATTAAGTACCTACTATGTGCCACATACCATGCTAGGGCTTGATGATACTAAGACATTGCCCTTAAAGAGCTTACAGACTATAAGGGGAGACAGAATATGCACATATATGTCAATCAGTCAGTCAATAAGCATTTATTGAGGTCTTACCAACTGTCAGGCACTGTGCATACAAAGAAAGGCAAAAAACATAGTCCCTGCCCTCAAAAAGCTTATGTTCTAATGAATGAAAAAGCATGTAAACAACTAAGTAGATAAGAAGATAAATTCAGAATTAAAGAAAGGGATCCTGAGAGGAGAAGACATTATCATCTAAGGGAATGGGGAAGCCAAAACCAGTATCAACAGGCTATCACAACTTCATGAAACCTACGTGAAAACCAGGTTTATTACAAGAGAAATGAACATGCATGTGGAACCCAAAAGAGTTCCCAGTTCAAACAGAAGTTTACATTTTTGTAATAGCAGAACCAAGGGAGGAAGGGATACCAGGAAGGGGTGTGACATGGGAGGGGAATGGTGCAGCAAAGGTGGGAAAAAAGACAAAACCACTCTCCATGGGGAGGAGAAAGGTGATGGCAAAAGCCAAATTCTTTTCCCTTGGGAACTGCTAGATTATGAAGATAGGAGGTTCTGCTTATCTGCAAAGGACCCCAGCTGCACAAGCATTATCTCAGCCTGACACAGGCTGGCTGGTACCTGTCTTGCCTCCCAACGACACACAGAGAGTCCAGCTTGGGGTGCAACAACAAATTATGTCAGCTCATGGGAGCTTCATCCTTGACACATTCAGGGCTTCCTGAATGCTATGGGTCCAGTGTTTCTGGAAAAAATGGCAATTCAAAAAGACAAGTTCAGAGGATCCTTTAACAGTCCTTAACAACATATATAAGAAATAGGAAGCAATTTGGAGGCACTAGAAAGTGGGAGAGATTCAGGAAAGGACCATTGTAGAAAGCAGTTACTAAGCTGAGCTTTGAAGAAAACTAGGCATTCTAAGAGGCAGAAATGAGGAGGGAGTGTATTTTTGCCATAGGAGACAGCCTGTGCTGTCTCTGTGTACATAGACACGGTTGGAACGGCAAGTGTAAGGAATAGCAAGGCCAATTTGGCTGGACAAAATACCCTGCTTCTCAGCTTCTCTAATGAAAAATAACAGGTGCTCCTCTGGATGTTTCATTCTCTTCCAGATAATATCTTTAATATCCTTTACATTTTTTATTCAATTATGAATTTAACATTAACAAATATATAAACATTTCAATATTCGAAGGCTAATAAAAAGGGGAATTGTATATGGAACTTCTATTATATACAGTTTGTCTTTTCCCTCCTACTACATAAAGTTTGGTTTTCTCTTTATATAATTCAAATCTAACCTTATAGTTCCAATGTTGTCCTGCTTTTCTGTGTCTCTTTCTGAACTTCTTTCTTCATTTTTCTGCTTATGTTTTTTTTCCTTTCTTTTCTTCTATTCTTTCAGTATCATAATCCCTCCCTCAGTATCTACTCTCTCTTATAACTCCTTTCAATACCTGTGCCCTCCCCCTGCCCCTCCTAAAAAGAAAGAAACGCTCTGCCTTATAAAAAAAAGTATGTTACCCAAAACAAACCCACACATTTGGCTAGATGGGAAAACATATGGCACACTCTGTACCTTAAGTTCATAACTTATTTGCTAAGAGGTAAGAAGCTGATTTTTCATTAGTCTTCCAGAGGCATAACTGGCCATTGCATCGATCATGTTTCACTCATACGAGTCCTCACAGGTTTCTCTGAAGTTACCCCTTTCACCACTTCTTACGGCATAATAATATTCCATTACATTCATATAGTATAATTTGTTCAGTTATTCCTAAGCTATTAGACACCCACTTTGTTTCCAGTTCTCTGCTAGAACAAACAATGCTGCTATGAGATTTTCTTGTTATTAGATTTGATTATTAGGTATTTCCATGGGACTTTCACAGACTTTCTGTGGTGAATAATTCCTTAGGAATTTCCTCCTCAAGAGCTAGCAGAATAAGGTGCTCACACTCATGGCAAACATTTTCTTGGTCCTTTTCCTGTGCAAAAAGCTCGAGTCCCAGCCAAGCCCCAGCTGCCCCCTGGATTTTATTCCCCAACAGGCCTTTCTCCCAAACCAACAATGCTCTATATCATCAGTGAGGGAAATGGAAAGCAATCAGCAAATGCTTTTATGTGCATCCATGTATGTTAACACTGTGGGCACATCTGGGGCTGAACCTCATGGAACAATTTACAGAGCCGGTGAAAGTCCAGAGAAGGTCAGCCCAAGTGATTCATATGAGGAAAGGGGGCTGCTGTCCATATCCATATCACAGTATTCCTCATCACAGTTTTGATATTTTGTGGGTCAGCATAACAAATTAAATGAGAATTTGGGGGGAGTTTTGCAGAAACCACAGATGACACGGAAAGGCCAGCAGACAGCACAGAAAAAAATTTAGAAACTCAGAAGTGTATAAAATATATGTAAAGTATTATACTACGTGGCCTATGAACAAATACCTAACCCAAATTTTACAATAAGGTACTGTAAACACCCCACAAAAGAAAAAGGAAAAAAAATTTGGACTTCTTCTATGGTACCAAGGGAGAGCCAAAAAAATTTTACATGGATTTCCAGATCGCGGGGCACCGTGCCCCTGACCTCCACAATAAGGAAGGGATAACTATAAAGTGACTGAAAAGCTGAAGGAAGCCTTCTCAGTCTGGAACAGTGACAGATTGAGATGGGCTGTGGTCAACATCTATCCAATCGCAAAGGAAACGGATAGAGAAGGAAAACATAGACTGTCACCAGACTCAGATTACAAGCATAAAGGAACTCAGTGGAATCTTCAAAAATGTAAATTTAGAAATAATTGAAGAAAAAAGAGAAATAATTGAATGGAATTGATACCCTCAGATGTGGTACAGCCTAAGCCAAGCATCATTAAAAGAGGTTTAGATGAATTTGTGGCTAGAAAGGCAATGTGAGAGTACATAGAGAGCTGGCCTCGGAGTCAAAAAGACCAAAATTCAATGTCCTCCTCTGCCACATACTAGCTACGTGACTCAAGGCAAATCACAGAACTTCTCCAGGGCCCTAGGCAACTGTCCAAGACTAAAGGTTGTACAGCAGACACCAATCTGCATTGGCAGAGGGACTTTTCTCACACCAATGAAATCACAGTTCTTGACACAATTTCGAGGGATTCTAGGATCTTGCTAAATTCTTAACTTCTGAGGTCGACAGCAGGGGAAGCAGCCGGTTGTACCTGCTCACTATGTCTGGCTCAATTGGTGCCTCCTTGCTGTACGGACCACAATGTTGATCCAGGACATCAAGGTAGCCAGTGAAAAAGATTCTGATGCCTCTTGTGTGCCTAGTCCTGGGCTCAGCTATGCTGTGGGAGTGATAGCAGAGAAGCTACAGTAAGCTTGAGAAAACTCACAATCTTGTTGAAGCAGCAGGATTCACATCAAAAAGGTACTGTTTTATAATGTACAAAATGCTATTCTCAGAATCAAGAAGACTAAGGTTCAAAGCTCATTTCTTCTACTTGCTAGCTATTTCCACCTGGGCAAATTACTTAACTTCTCTGAGGCTCAGTTTTTTCATCAGTGAAATGGGGCTAATAATACCCATGGTACCAGTATATAGAACTGTTCTGAGGTTCATATAACATATGGAAGGAGCAGGGCAGCTAGGTGGTGCAGTGGATAGAATGCTGGGCCTGGAGTCAGGAAGACCAGAGTTCAAATCCAGCCTCAGACATGTATTAGCTGGGCAAGTCACTTAATCCTCTTTGCCTCAGTTTCTTCATCTATAAGATGAGCTGGAGAAAGAAATGGCAAATCACTCCAGCATCTTTCCCAAGAAAGTCCCAAGTGGGGTCACTAACAGTCAGATGTTACTGAAACAAATGAACAACATGTAAGGAATGTTGCTAACTTTAAAGCACTATGTAAAAGCAATATATTATCTTAAGGATGTCATTTTAACTTTTATTATGGAAATAACTTGAGAACAGTGCATAAAAGTCCATCTAACCAAGTACTAAGTGATGTCAAATACACTCTCAGCATAGGGAATACTTGCA
Source organism: Trichosurus vulpecula (assembly GCF_011100635.1). NCBI lineage: Eukaryota > Metazoa > Chordata > Mammalia > Diprotodontia > Phalangeridae > Trichosurus > Trichosurus vulpecula. The sequence continues at coordinate 23,951,913 of NC_050575.1, read as the reverse complement.
GAAAGGAAGATAACACTGGGAATCTTAACCATCAAAGAAGATATCCTGGAAAAGGTAACATTTAAGCTGGACCTTGAAGGATGTGTAGGATGTGGAGAGGCTGAAAGGAACAGGGCAAACTTTCTAGACTGGAAAACAGCAGGAGAAAAGTTTGGGATCTGGGGGAACAAAGATTATAACATGTATCTAGCAAAATACGACCAAAAGTCCAGAGTGATAGCAGAAAATGAGATCCAGACATAACACTCTAGGAGTATTTGAGGACAGAGAAAATGCTTTCAGCTAAAAGGAATCAAGAGTTTATTCCAGGCATGGAAAATGACCTATGCAAGTTTGGGGAGGCAGAAGAAGACAGCACAAGATCAAGGAAAGGCTAGTTAATACCTATTTGGCTATAGCTCAGAGTAACGGAAGTGGGGTGGGGTGAAATAAGACACAGGGGTAAATTGGAGCCAGATTACAGGGCACCTTGAATGCTATTCAAAAGAATTTATATTTTCTCATGTAGGTAATGAGAAGCTACTGAAGGTTTCTTAAGCAGGGGAGCTACATGATAGGATCCTGTGCATTAAAGATGCTTTTGCCAGCTCTGTGAAGGATGGATTGGGGAAGGAATCAACAGAGAACAAGGAAACCAGTTAAAAACTAAAAGTCATAAGGGCCTGTACTAGGAGAGGATGGATGTAAGTTAGATTGTGGAGGTAGAATCAATAGCACTTGGCAATTTATTGGATGGGAGCAGGTTGGGGAGGGAGAAGCAAGAGTCAAAGGTTACTTTTAGGTTTAGGGTTTGGGTGACTTGGAAGAGGGGAAATTTAGAGAGGAAGATGATGAGCTCGGATTTAAACAGACTCAGTTAGAGGTACTGGTAGGACATTTAAATGGAGATGTCCAGCAGGCAGTTGGAAATGTGGGACTGGAGGCCGAGAGAGATCAGAACTAGAAACAGATATGGGAGTCATCTGAGTAGAGGTGGTAATTTAAAGTGGTAGGATGCTGACAGGGGAGAGAGTAGAAAAAAAAAAGAAGAGGGACACCCATAAAAAAGAGGTCAGAGACAGGAGGACAGGGAGCTAATGAAGCAGCCAAGAGCGGTTAGAGAGAAAGGGGAACCAGAAGACTGTGGCTTCCAAGAAAGAAGAGAATATCAAGGAGAGGACGGTGAATGATGTAAAATACTATGGAAAGATCAAGGTAGGTAAGATAAGGACTGAAATTTGGATTTTGGTCATTAGAAGATCCCTGGTTACTTTGAAGAGAGCAGTTTCAGTAGACTGTAGAGAAAGAAGCATCCACTTTCAGGGGCTGGAATGTGCTACCTTGTTGTGGCTGACTCTACCATTTGGTCTTGGTTTTAGTGCCAGAGGCCATACATATCACATCTGGGGCTGTCAAATACCCTCCTAAAAAGACAGGATGGAGTCACAGAAACAAATAATTAGAGAGTTGGAAGGAATATCAGGGGCCATGAAATTCAATTCATACCCCAAAGTGGTTCTCTGGCCTCTACTTGAAGACCTCCAAGAAAGGGAACCTACGAACTCTCAAGGCAGCCCATTTCACTTCGGGGTAGATCTAGAAAATTTTCCTCACATCAAACCTAAATTTGCTTCTCCACAGCTTCACTAATTATTCCTAACTGTGCTCTTCAAGGGCAAAGCAGAAGAAATCTATCCCTCTTACCACATGATAATCCTTCAAAGACTTCATGCTATCACAGTCCCCTTATCTATCCTGCTTTCCTAGCCCAAGTCTTCTCTTCCTAGGGTTAAACATCTCTGGGTCCTTCCATGGTGCTCACATGACATGGACTGGAAACCCTTCACCATCCTGGCTTACCCTCTTTGGATGCTCTCCCCCTTAGCAATATCCTTTTTTACCTATGGCTTCAAGTTTCAGCTCACACTATAAAAGGCTATATCTAAATATCATCACAGAGTAAGAACCGAACATGGCTATGGTATATAAGACATCTGGAGGGAGGCGAGAGGGGACCTACACACATATACCACAACACCACCCCCAGATAGCTCTAAAACACGAATGCCATCTGTGACAGACAGGGCTTACCCACGCAGCTGCCGTGTCCAATATGTGCTGAAGGCTTACAGGAGCCAGTTTTCTCTACCGCTAAAACAATTCTCCCAAAGGCAAGATTAGTCTTCTATCCTTTGGCAAAAGTAATCACACACCTATTCCTAAATACCCTAGGCACAGCTATTTGAGCAATACTTCACCTGCTCCTCTGGTTTCCCTCGATCTTCCAGGTTCCTGCTGAGATCCAGAGTACAAAAAGCCCACAACAGTGAGCCAAAGCACAGAAGGGTAGCTATGCTGAAGGGGACACTTAGGAGGCAGGGAAACCAATCAGGAAGATATTACCACAGTCCAGGCAAATGGTGAAGAGAGACTAAACACGGCCCTTCGTTGACATGTATTTTTCCTTTAAGAGAGGAGCCAGTCTCCCTGGCGCCTGCCCATACTCACAACAGCATACATTAAGTTTCTAATTATCATCCCACTCCTACCTCAAAGATGTTCTATGAGCATACTCTGAGTACATCTGCCAGATGTTTCCCAAATGCATGCAGCTTTTTACCACCACACCCTTCAAAATTGTACACATGCCACCACCAGCTGTCCTCCTACGGGTAAGCCTTGATTTGTATGCCAACCGATCTATGTGTATCAATACATTGAAAACATCCATTTCACAGGCAAAAGGCTCAAACACTCATCTAAAGCCACAAGCATGAGTTATTTTCTTCTTACATTCATCCCCCAAGACACACAGATATATGTGTGTGATCGTGGACACACAGTGATTTCTGCCTCTTGTTCATCCTCTATTAAACGTATCTAAGAGATCTTGTTTCCCAAGATGACTGGGAGAAAAAAGAAAAGAACCTATATGTTCTAGAATATTTATTGCAGCTCTCTTTGTAGTACAAAGAATTGGAAATTGTGAGGATGCCCGTCAACTGGGGAATGCCTGAACAAATTGTCATGTATGATTGTGATGGAATATTACTGTGCTGCAAGAAGTGATGAGCTTGATAATCTTAGAAAAACATGTTTAGACTTGCATGAGGTAATGAAGAGCTAAATAAGCAGAACCAAGAGAACTGTATACAGTAACAGTAACATTGTTTTAAGAACAACTTTGAGTGATTATGTCATTTTGACTATTATAAATACCCAAATTAACTACAAAGCACATATGAAGGAAGACACTATCTGCATCCAGAGAAAGAAGTAATAAATATACTATGTAAAGAATGATTTTGCCCATATATATACATACTTGTGTCTAATGGTAGCCATCACTAGGGCAGGGAAGAAAAAAGGAAAAGAAAAAAGAAAGTTGCATGATAACTTTATTAGGAAGATAACACTGGGAATCTTAACCATCAAAGAAGATATCCTGGAAAAGGTAACATTTAAGCTGGACCTTGAAGGATGTGTAGGATGTGGAGAGGCTGAAAGGAACAGGGCAAACTTTCTAGACTGGAAAACAGCAGGAGAAAAGTTTGGGATCTGGGGGAACAAAGATTATAACATGTATCTAGCAAAATACGACCAAAAGTCCAGAGTGATAGCAGAAAATGAGATCCAGACATAACACTCTAGGAGTATTTGAGGACAGAGAAAATGCTTTCAGCTAAAAGGAATCAAGAGTTTATTCCAGGCATGGAAAATGACCTATGCAAGTTTGGGGAGGCAGAAGAAGACAGCACAAGATCAAGGAAAGGCTAGTTAATACCTATTTGGCTATAGCTCAGAGTAACGGAAGTGGGGTGGGGTGAAATAAGACACAGGGGTAAATTGGAGCCAGATTACAGGGCACCTTGAATGCTATTCAAACAGGAGGCTACAAAGCCAATACAGACTTCCAAAGGTAGTACTGGAAAAGAGCTTTTTCTCTGTCTTGGACCAATTAGAATCAAAACCTGAACACAAAAGGACTGGAGTCAAATCCATCCATTATTCCACTGTATTCTCAAACCTAGCCTGTAAGAGGTGTGGAAGGGATTTTACAGAGGACAGCCTCAGAAAGGGAAGTGACTTGTCCAAGGTCATATAATGCAGGAGAGCTGGGACAAGGACTCAAATCTCCTGACTTCTGAGCCAGGGCTCCGTCCACTGAACCATTCCTCCAACATACCTGAGCCATTCCCTTGTTCTCCTCCTGGTAGTCAGTAAGTAATGTCCCTTGGTGCTCCAAATCCTGCTCCATACCAGGGTGCTAAAAATGAACAATTTTGAAAACTGGAAGCACTGATTCCACAATAGGCTTCTCCATGACAGAGCACATGTCCAGTAGGTAAGGGCAACATTCAAAGTATGTTCTCAATGGCAGTCAAGGCAGCCAGACAGCTCAGGTCACCCCCATGAGCAGCCTTGAACCATCCCACCTGTTCCATGAATCAGGAAGAACATCTGAGGTCCTTACCAAGTAGATGCAAGAATGATCTCTCATTCTAAGAACTCATCAGGAAAGATCTGATTACCTTTGGTAATTACCTGAGGCTGATTTGCACAGTGGAAAGAGCATGGGTTCTGGAACCAGAAGACCTAGACTCAAATTCTACCTCTGACAATTATTGTGACCTTGGGGCTATCACTTAACCTGAGGTTCAATTCATCTGTAGATCCACTGATCCCATGGGCTTTTCTCTCTCTGTCTGGTTAATCAGTGTACCCTTGTGTAAGATGTCAGATTCCATAACCAAAACATCTCTATCTTTAAACAACAGTAAAAATACACCGCTCTAGCATTCTGCACTCCTCTTGTCTACTCTCTGGCCTCTTAGCCGCTGGCTGTAATGATCTGGGCTTCTGTCCACTTTTTAGACACCTATCCCTAATCTCCCGTCCACTTGGGGAGCTCTCTGAACTTTTATCTCTCCTCAATACGCATCATTCTGGCTGATTTCCCCTGTCTTTCAGGTAGTTCCCTAGAGCCACTAGAACATGTTATCTTAGAAACATAGAATCTGAGTTTAAAAAAAAAATATGTGGCTACACGGCTGCCTTTTATTCCAAAGAGAAGCAAAGGGAGAAATCATAGGATCATAGACTTAGGGCTAGAAGGAATCCCAGAGACCATCGAGGGCAGCTCTCCATTTACAGGGTAATACAACTACTTAGTACTTGAGGCAGGATTTGAATTCAGGTCTTCCTGATTCTAAGACCCATAGTTCTAGGCACTGAACCACCAAGGGGCCGGGGTCAGATAGTGGAAGACTTTAGCCTCCAGACTAAATTTGGAATTTATTTAGAAGGTAATGCAGAGGTACCGAAGCTATTATCTCAATTATTTGGACTCAATGGCCTCTGAGCTTCCTTCTAGCTCTAAGTTTATGATATGATCCTACGATTTCTCTCTTTGCTTCACCTTGGACTAAAAGACAGCAGTGTAGCCACAAATGGTTATTTTAAACAATACATGCATGCACACACACACACACACACACACACACACACACACTTGAATGTTCAGGACTCAGTCTTGGGAACAACAGACAAAACCAAATAATTGGATTAAGGATTTAAAAAAAAAGAAAGAGAATAAAACCAAAATGAAGCCAATAACTAAACTCAGACCAACAGGCCATGGAATAATGTAGGTTCTTAAACTTCAGCCCAGGTACAGGTAGCCCACCCTCCACTGACCATCACAGATTCCTCCTGAATGTTAAAGACAGAGGTCCATAAGCTTTAAAGCTGCTTAGAACAGAACAGTAGTAAGTTCTCTAGCTCATCTTCAGGCCTTTTCCTCTACAAGGGCATGCCCTTTCAGACCTCTAAAAAAAGAGAACCAACTCTGGTGCCATAGGAGCAGCTTAGCTCCAGGACATTTGCTCCCCAAGAATTTATCTTCCCGGCTCCCCCAAGGACTGAACCATCTCTCAGATTAAAGCCTCAGAGAATTTCATAAAATCAGGCAACTGGCACAGAGGACAGAGTGCTAAGCCTGGAGTCAGGAAGATTCACCTTCCTGAGTTCAAATCCAGCCTCAGACACTTAACTAGCTGTGTGATCCTAAGCAAGTAACTTCACCCTGTGTGCCTCAATTTCCTCATGTGTAAAATGAGCTGCAGAGCGAAATGGCAAACCACTCCAGTATCTTTGCCAAGAAAACCCAAAAAGGGTCACAAGGAGTCAGACACCACTGAAATGACTAAAGAGCAGCAGGATGAAGGCCTCAGAGAATTTCAGAGAACTCAGATTGTTACTTGATTTATAGGTGAAACTACCTTTTCTATGTGATAACACTTCAGATATTTGAAAATAATTGCCATGGTCCCTTCCTCTAAATCTTTTATTCTCTAAGCTAAACACCTCTTCATGTCACTTCATCCATTCCCTACAAGAGGTAATTTCTAGTCCCCTCATCATTCTGGAGACTCATCTGGACACATTCCTCTTTGCTAATGTCCCTCTTAAAGCAAGGTACCCAGAAATAGACATTTGACTCCAGATGTGGTCAGCCAGTCACAGAGCTCCCTTGTTCTAGAAAATGATTCTATTACTGCAGGCTAAGGTTGGCTTTTTGCTTCTACTTCACACTGCCAGACCATAGGGATCTTTTTGGTCACATTAAAAACTCCAGCAATTTTTTTTTCACATGAACCGCCGGTTAAGTCAGATCTCTCTGTCTCTCCAACATAATTCCAAAATGAGCCAGGGGTGATCCAAACTGTCTTTTCTTGCTGGCCAGCTCTTCCACCCCCAGCTGCCACGTTGTTCCTCAAATATTGTCTCCCTCCTCCCTCCCTTTTACAGACAAGACTTGTTTTCAAAGGAAACAAGCAACCAAACTGGGTGTGCATTACTTCTCCTGAGAAGGCAAAAGGTCCCAGACTTGCCCTGGAAATCCTGGGCAGTAAGGCTCATGCTCTAAAATCTGGCGAATCAGAAATCAAAAACCATACTCTGAGCTGGCAACAAAGCACCTCTAAAAGCTCAGCATGTGGGGTACATGGCTAACATGTCCTTGCTCCTCTTCCTAGGAGTCTATCCTGTGGCCATAGTGGCCTAGGAAATCACTAACATCTATGCCATCTTCCTCCCATCAGTGAGCACCTAGAGTCCAGGTGCTGGAGATCGTAAGAAGAGAAAGCCAGAAATACTACTGTCCACAGACGGGTTGGTTGAAATGAATATTTTGCGATGCTTCTGACTAATCTCCTTAATAGCAATAACTTCTCTAACTCCACTGTTTGGCATTTAAAGCCCTTCATGATCTGGCTCCAGACTACCTTAACTTGTTCGTTGCTCCTCTTTGTACATTCAACATTCCAGACAAACCAGACCATTTGTGGTGCCTATACATGAGAGGCCACCTCTTTCCTCTGTACCCTGGCTGTCCCTTATAATTAGAATGCTCTCCTTGCTTCCCTCCACCTTGTAGAGTCCCTATGTTCCCTGAAAGTTTAGTCCAAGCTCCACTACTTACACGAGGCCTTTTCTAATCCTCTCAGGTTCTAGTGCCTTTCCCCACTAAAATAACTTTGGATTTATTTGGTATACATTTTGTATTTATTTCTATGAGAATATATTGTTTCTCCGATAGACTATTCCTTCCTTAAAGACAGGGGCTATTTTATTTCTATGGCTACATATAACAAACATCTAGCATGGTGCCTGGCATTAAGCACTTAAATGTTTATGGAATGAATAATGTTACCATTTCATTCCCAAACTGACTTTCCATGAGGCCTTTAGCCCAAAAAAAAAAAGTACTAACACCTTCTATTTGGACAAATTTCATGCATTATAACATTTTATCCTTGAGATTTCTGTGAGGTGTGTCAGAGCAAAACAAGGGCAAATAATAGGATCGTAGATTCAGAACTGGAAGGGACCATGTGACACAAAGGTCGTTGAGTCCAAACCCAAGATCCCACAGGAAGTTGAGTGAAAGAGGTTAGTTTTTAATCTGGATTGGCGGTCTCTAAATCTAGTGCTCGTTGCACCGTACCCATTTTACAGATGTCCAGAGTAATAACCAGCCCAAAGACTGGTAGAGTTAAGGCTAGACCAAATGTTCTGACTCCTAGCCTAAGAGTCTTACTACTTCAGCATTGGTGAAGTAACCAATGAGACATTCAGAACAAGAGGCCTCTATGTAATCTGTCTCCTGGGCAGAGACCACAGATCTTTTAACACACATGGAAAGTGATAAAAACTGATCCATCCAGGCTTCGCCTTTACAAACAACATTCCATGCTTTCAGAAAAACCTGGAGAGACTTATATAAAGTGATGCAAAGAGAACTGAGCCAAACCAGAGAACACTGTACACAGTAACATCAATATCATATCATGGTTAACTGTGAATGACTTAGCTAGTCTCAGCAATACAAAAATCCAAAACAGTTCCAAAGAACTGATGATGAAAAATGCCATCCACCTCCAGAGAAAGAACTGAAGGAGTCTAAATACAGATTAAAGCATATTTTTTACTTTATTTTTTCATTTTTTTGTCTGTGTTTTCTTTCACAACATGAGTAATACGGAAACTTGCTTACATGACTGCACATGTATAATCGATATCAAATTGCCTTTTCAGTGAAGGGGGAGGGGAGGAAGGAAAGGAGAGAATCTGGAACTCAAAATTTAAAAAAACTAATGTTAAAAATTGTTTGTATATGTAATTGGAAAAAAATAAACAAACAACATCCCACCTACCATGGCTGAAGTTTAAAAGGGAGTCCATGTCCCATTCCTACCAATGCCGATTCTGCCTGAAAAAACTTCTTCCTAAGGAGAAGTGGTATCCCTTCCCAAGGCCCTTAATTTTCCTAAAATGCCTGGATATAATCTTCCTTTTCAGAGTCTCACTTTTGGCCTCACTACATAACACATGCTTTTTCATGCTTACATTACCACATTTCCTGACAAACTCCAGCTGCACAATATTAAATATTAACATGATCCCCGGGACCAAGGAGCACATCCTCAGCTGATCAAACTAGGACTCACTACAGAGTGGCTCTTCTTCCAATCTGAGAGTATAGGATCATGTAAACCTGGCCAGGCACTCACTTCTCAGCAGGTCCCTTCACTTCTCTTTGGGAAATGAGACAGAGCTTACGAGGTCTCACCTTCCTTTGTACCTTTTCAAATTCTATTCACCCTTTGAGGCCATCTTCCAATCCCACTTTTTCTATAAAGTCTTCCCCAATACCCTGACTGGCGTCTCCCTCCCCTGAACTCTTGGTTGCTTATTGTCTCTCTTCTGTTTGACACTTACAGAATACTACCTGGCGGTCTTATTTCATGTCTTCATTTAAGTCTTCTACGTGACAGTATGAAAGTCTCCTCTTATCACTCTGACATTCAGTAGTTGGGAAAGTCTCAAAGACAGTAAAGAGATAAAAAATGAATGAACGAACACCCCATTGATAGACCAAGCCAAATACAAACAAAAATTTTCCCTCTAAGAAAAATTTGTTACCACTAACACACTTGAGTGGATTCAGAGTGAGAAGGTAGTCTACCCCTCCCCCAGTTCACATCAGGGATGCCCTGCAGCTCAGCCAGCCAGTTTCTTCCCTGGGAAAAAAAAAAGTTTTCCATAAGCAATACCCCTAGTCAACCAAGCCTCGAGTATAGTTCCCTATACTGATGAAAGTAGTGGCCTCTCCCTCTTCACTTTAGAGTTAAATTTCCTCTGCTGAGCTGTGAAGGCACAAGAACACTTTAATCCTGTGCTTTCTTGACTTGGTCTTTCCAGAATGAAGTCTTGCCACATCACATAAGGGAGTGCAGAATTGCTCACCAAACCTTCAACATGTGAATTAGAGAGGGCCCCCTGTGGATCCCATAAAAGAGTGTGTTAGCACAATTCAAGAGTTGTCCTTCCTTCCATAACCACAGTAATCAATGAAAGCTGAAAAAGTCTATATAAGGTCATTAAGAACGTGCAGAATTTTGGAGGTATCCAGAAGGACCCCAATTTTTGCCCTGTCCCAGAATATCCGCTCAGATCCTCACAGAGGGATGGAAAGTGTCATTTCTGACGAACTTAAAACTGCCTCATTTTTATAAAACCCCTGACATAACACATTGGCTTCAGGGACCTGGAAGATTCTATTTCTTTCTTATACCAGGATTTTTGAGGACTCCAAAAAGGCCATGACACCCAGAAAATGCTGTAGTGTCATTTTCAATGTTTTCATACTCTGCCCCACATCTGAGAAACAGCATGACCGTGTTGGAGAGGACAGCTTTGGATTTAGAACACTTGGATTTAGAAACCCCACGAGTCACTTAATTTCTCAGTGCCTTCAGATGGCTGACTGTAAATTAAGGATGAGTTGCCAATCTGCAACAGCAAAGGTACTTTCCACACCAAGAGTTCCCTATACTGAAGAAATCACAGATCTGGACACCCTCTCTCTCCTCGTTCCACCCCCAAGAGGAAAAGTAAATCCACATCCACACAAATCTGCCTACAGATAGCTCCACAAGTGTGTTGTTTCCCTATTGCTCTAGTCTCCAACGAGGAAAGGTGTCCCAAATTGAAGTAAGGAGGACTACAATCATCACTGAGCACTCCCACAAGTTCTGAGGGGGGATAGCTTCGGCTCTGGGTGTTTCTGCAGAAAATGACTTGGTGTTCGAAACAACAGCGATTTAATGGAAAGTTGCCTCTACTCATCAAATGTCTAGAACCCACAAGAAACCTCCCTAACCCTCAGGGAGTAGTTCTACATAGACTCACCTTTGGATCCCCCTTGTTTTATAAATGAGGAATTTAACTTCCAAAGAAGTTAACTGACTTGCCCAGACTCAAGCCTTCTGACTCCAGTTCAGTTCTGATCACTGTGCCCCACTGTCCCTTCCTACTGCCAGGAGGATATAGACTCGTTGGCCATCTCCATCTGGACATCAGCCCCGTTACATGTGCAGACAGCGCTGGGATACAAGACTAGTTCAAAAGCTCTTGTGGGAGAAGGCCCGTAGAAGAGGGGGGTGGGGGAAGACAAGCCTTCAGGCATCCACTACTCTAAGGGCAAAAAGTGCCCAGTCATCTCCCCACCTCTGACCCCCTCAGGCAAGAAGAATAAAAGAAGCCCAGCTGTCCAGCCGTCAGATGAGTGAGAAGTGAACATGCAACACCGAGAAAGCGGCGGCTGGGGAGTTCTATGAATCCCTGTCTCCCCCATAGACCTGCCCAGAAAAGCTGATGGACAGGCAGAGGTACACAATCCTGCAGGGACCAATAGATAAAATTATAGGGAAATTGGACCTAAGGGAGGGGTGCTAGGTGTGGCAAGGGGAGCCTCCCACTCAGGACGGTCCTTTCTGATGCAGTGCTTGGAGATCCCCAACTGGTCCCTGCGCTTCCCTGTCTCCTGGTTTCATTGGTTCCGTGTGGGGAGACGGGCCAAGAGCCTCAGCTATGAGATCATCTTTGGCTGGAGTACAGCAGGCCCCCGGGGGGCGCCGGCATCACTGGGGGGGGGGGGGGGGCGGAGCGGGGACCGAGAAAGAGCTCTAGGCTGGCACTCCACATCAGCTAGGGACCTCACTTGTCCCTCCGGAGCCGGGCCCCCGAGCGCAACTCACCTGAGCAGACGACTTGTCCCTGGCGGCGGCAGCAGCAGCAGCCTGGCAGCTTCGGCCCCGCCAGACTCGGGCTCACTCTGGCTTCTTCCTCCTCGCCAGCTCCGCCTCCCGCCCAGATTGAGCAGCGGCCACGTAAAGCCCCCACCTCCCTTCTTTCCCTCCCTCCTGGGCAGACTGCCCGGCCCCGCCCGTATTCCTTGGAGCAGGGAGCAGCGAGCAGGGGGCAGAGCCGGCCGGCCAGACCCAGAGAGCCAAAACCCCGACGACCTCACACCGAGGAATGCCTAGGAACTGCCTTGCAAGATGAGCTGGAAAAAGCCCCAGTGCCCTTCAGCTCTTCCCTCCTGCAAAAGGGTCAATACATTGCTCTGGTCAGGTGAGAACGGAGAGGAAAGGTTAGAGACCAACCTGGGGCACTCAGGCCAGAGCTGCCCTCCCCACCCGTCTGATTCTTTTCAAGTCAGGAATCACGGCTTTAGAGCTGGAGGGGCCCCCAGGGTCACCCAGGGAGTAAGTAATAGAGCTGGGGTTTGAATCCGGTTCTTCTAACTCCAAATCTAGTTTTCTTTCTTCTACACTATTCTCTCTCTTTCTCACTGTTCCTCCTGGAAATGGGGGACCATCCTCTAAGGCACTTGCTAAACACAGCCCCGAGAAAATAATGTGACAGCTGGATGGGACCTTAATAAGAGAATCGGTGTCTCCCAAAGATCCCTCCAAGACGGCACATTGGTCAGCTCATTCATTAGAAGTGATAACCAAAGACCAACAGGGGCATTAACATCTCTATCAGTCATCCCGGGGTGTCCTTCTACTCGGCTCCTAGTGTGGTCGCTGATCCTCCCAGAGCCTGAGCATTCACACTGAGCTTCCCCAAAGTAATGACCAAATTGCCGTGTTTCCTGAATATGTTAGTGCCTTATTTTTTCATGAATGAGGCAAAAAGCACATCTGACAATCTCATCAGTGACTGAGGCCAAAAGCAGAAGGTGCCCAATATTCAACCTCAAGTACCAAATGTGTTCCAGACTCCCTGAATTCAGCAAACACTGGTGTTCACATATTTGTGGATCATGCTCACACCTTCATGAATAGAAAGACACGCTTGAACTTAGAAAGATAATATTCGTTCACACATGGGTACACCCACATATTCTCATATGCATAGATACTACTGGTGCAGAAACAAACATAATTATACAGAGATAAATGTATATAATTACAGGCATACAAATACAAAAGAGATATGGGTCATGGAATCACAGACTTAGACCTGGAAGGGACTTAGCCCAGCCTCCTTACTTTACAGAGGAAGAAATAGAAAGTGACCTGCCCAAGGTCACACAGCTATTATCAGAAGTAGGATCTGAACCCAGGTCTTTTTTATTTCAAATCTTGCACTCTATCCACTAGTGTTTGTGCTCTTAATGTCATTAGATCATATATTTAGAGCTAGAAGGGATCCTAGAAGTCATCTCCAAATCTCTTCATTTTATATGTGAGGAAACTGAGGCTCGGAGAGACCAAGTGACTTGTTCAAAGTCACACAGAAATGAGTGGCAGGAGTTAGGATTCAAACTCAGATCCTCTGACCCTTTCCACTGAACCACACCACTGAAAGTTCAGAATAAAGACCCAAAGAAAGTGAAGAAAGACACCTTGCCCCCACAATAACAGGTATATTTAAGTCTGGCTTCTTGTCAAGGTCATTAGTAAAATAAGTGGCAGGTATATTCACTTGGTGAGTCCCCAAGCCCATCCACATATTTCCACATTACATATTTACATTTACATCCACATATTTCCACATTATACATGAGCCATTACATATTTACACATATTTGGTGGAGCAAACGTACAGCTTTCATCAGAAAGATCTCTAGGGCAGAGCCTAAAATCCTTTGCCAATCACGTGCTTGTGTTTGATGACAGAGGTCCCTATGAGCTTGTTCTTAACACAGAATGGGGCCACTGAAGTCCTTAGGGTAAGGGCCTTGAATTATTGTTAGGCCAACTGTCCCATCCTAGGAAAACGAATTAGATCCAAAATTTGTGTGGCTAGAGTTCCTGCTCACTGGGTAATTACGGTACTGTCTGGGCTGTCTGGGCTGGCTCCCAGCTCCTGCTCAATGCAGCAGCCGTGCTCATACACACGCTCCACTTCTCTCCTCCACAATTCCACCCTCTTATTCCCAGTTCTGCTAAGGGTACTTTTTCATCCCATGCCCCCACCCCCACCACAGCTTTAAAAACTGAAATAGGCATCCAAGTGAAAATAAGGAATACAATTGGCAGGGTGAAATTAAGCTTTTATCATTGTCCAGCATGTTAAAGATCAGTACATATTTCAGATTATAAGCAATCCCCACATCCTTGTTAATTCTTGCCCAGGTTCTCCCCTAAATCTTCCATAAAAGATCTACCCAACATGCTTTGAGGCTTCCTTCTCAAGCTGTCCTGTTATCTGTCAATCCTGTTACATGACTGTTCCACCTTCTTTTCTGACCATACATTTTTGTTATATCTTTACACCAGTTACTGTATATAAGTCATCCCTGCAGATATACTGTGCCCAACTCATGCCCACAAAAATATATCTCCTAAAATTGCTGTGGATTGCTGACTATATTATTTTTGCTTTTTGGAAAATGGTAACATCAATTTACTATACTTTTTTTCTTTAAAAGTAAATTTTGTTGGGATTTTTTTTCCCAGTATATCCCTCCCTCTCCTAAAGATCCACCCCTTATAACCAAATATAAAAGGGAAAAAAAGAAGGAAAAAAACAGGTTTTTGGGTGTATTGATTAGTTTTGCTGAAGTGGTGTTGGTTGTTTCTACCCATAGTCCTCTACCTCTGCAAAGAAGAGGGCGTTGCTTTCTCCTATCACTTCTTTTGGTCCATACTTGATCATAATTTCACACCATGACATGTTTCTACTGTTTTGTTGTTCTTGTCCTACTCGTTTACATTGTCGTAGTTACCAAATAGATTATTTTCTTGGCTCTGCTTACTTCTTTTCCTCTTTTTAGAAAATTCTGGACTCCACATCAAACAAAATGAAAGCTTCCGTATATGTAGTAGAACAGAGAGTATTATACATGAATCAAGAATTTCTTGTGTACAGCTTGCTTTTCTTTTAAAGTATATAATAAATTCAACCTTCAAAGTTGCCCTGCTTTTCTGTTTCCTCCTGTCCTTCCTTCTGCTCTCTGTGCATATTTTTTAAAAAATACTTCAATAGCTCCGTTTTGATTTTTTTTTGAGAAAGAGAGAGACTCATTCCTTCCCCCTCCCATTGAAAAAAAGAAAAAGAAAAAAAACTTGTAACAAATATGCATACGCAAGTAAAATAAATTTCTCCATTGGCCATATCCCAAAAAAAGGTATTATTCTGCAGTTTAAGTCGATCTCCTCCCCTCTCTGTTAGGAGGCCCAAAGCATGCTTCATCCTTAATTCTCTGGACAATTCAATGATGAGCCCTGAGTCCAGAGTTCTTTAGTCTTTCAAAGTCATCATGTTGTAGTCTATGTATAGCCTATATCAGATTGCATGCTGTCTTTGGGAGGGGGGAAGAGAAGGAAGAAAATTTAGAACTCAAAATCTTATAGAAGTGAATGTTGAAAAATAAATATATATATATATATATGTAAAGAAAATAATGTTGTGGCCTTCTGTTTCACTTCACTGCAACAAGTCACACATCTTCCTATATTTCTCCAGAAGTATGCCTTTTGTCATTTCTTACACTGCAAAGGTGTCAAACCTACAACCAGCAGGCTGCCAGCGGCAGGAAAACTCCTGAGTGCAGTGAACCAGATTAAATGTAATTGGGAAATGTTTAACAAAATAAATAAGAATACAATGCAACATGGATAATGGTAATTGGTAGTTTTCTCAATCACTATGACACCTTCAGGGAAATATTTCTATTTGAGTTTGACACCACTGTCTTATAGGACAGTAATATTCCATTACATTTATAAGCCGTAATTCATTCAGTTATTCTTCAACTGAGCACGCCCCACCCCCGCCCCATTTCCAGTACTTTGCTATAACATCAATCAATTTTTTTTTCATCATTTATGATAGTGGAATCACTACCATTGGATCCTAGTACCTCAATCCCTCACACCCACCCAAAAGTACAAATAACACTTGAGAAGTTAAAGTTAAGAAGAGCTTCTGGAGCAAAGTATACACCAAAGAAATCTGAATTGGAGAAGATCTAATGTTGAAAGTATTGAAGGATCACTTTAAAACATATCTTTGGAAGGTAAAGCTATTAGAAGAATGGGAAAAAAATCACAAACAATATTGTTGTGCCCAAAATGTGATTTAGAGGACGGCAATAATTACTGACTCATACTTGCTTTCTTAGTTTTATAAAATTTTGTGAGAATGATTTATATTCATACCAAAGACAGGCTTGAGAAAAATATGAGAGGAGAAGAGGTAGATTTTCACAAGCAACTCACTAGAGTAAACCGCTTCTTTCACACAACTGAATGAAAGATACAAGGAATATGAAATCTGGTTGTGTTTTGTGGTTTGAATATAAAAATTAAAAAGCATCTGACTTGGTAGAGCAAAACAGACTTAAAGTCTCTTTGACAAGGAGTCATTCATGCATATGAAAAGATCATACAGGATTCACTGAAAAATAAAATAGCAGAGATGTCTCTTCAAAACACTCATTATTAATGTCAACTAATGCACTAAAAAGAAAGATGTATGTTCAAAGGATGAAGTTCTCCAAATATTTCTTTTTGTAAATGACATCATGCTGCTTGTATCAAACCCCAGAACTTTAAAGGGCCGCCACAATGAAATCCATTACTACTAACAAGTCATCAGCCATATGGAGAAAACAAATCAGATGACAAATGTCTACTGTCCAGATTATGTCAGAAGGCAGTCCATTCATTGCATTAAATACATTAGGTTTTAGTGACTTGTGAGATCTGAGGGAGACAGCAAGAAAGGGAAGGAAGGGGACCTCAGCACAGCTTGCCATTGGTACCATTCTGCCCTTGCATCTTATTGGCTCACCTAGGTCAAGAAGAAACCTCAGAAGTAACAGTAATGAGTGTAAATTATTCACTAATACCCCATGTGTGATTCTTCTACAATGAATAATGGGAACCATAGGAAAAAAAAACACAGGAAACGATCCTCTTCTTAAGCCTTAAGGAGGAAAAACATATCTGGAATACAGCCCAACTTTGACCCAAGGCCATTACAAATCCGGTACAATGAAAAGAGACATAAATTCAAATCTGAATTCAAGTTCACACACTGCCAGTGTGACTTAATGTGGCAAGGTACTATACAATAACTTTTACTGTCTAGGCCATCAGAATGAAAGCCCCTTGAGAGCAGGGCCTCTTCGTGTGTGTGTGTGTGTGTGTGTGTGTGTGTGTGTGTGTGTGTGTGTGGGTGTGGGTATGGGTGTTGGTGTGTGGGTGGGTGGGTTCAGTCATTTCAGATGTGTCCTACTCTTCTTGGCCCCATTTAGGGTTTTCTCGGCAAAGATACTGGAGGGGTTTGTCACTTCCTAGCTCATTTTACAGAGGAGGAACTGAGGCAAACAGGGTTAAGTGACTTGCCCAGGGTCACACAGCTAGTGTCTGATACTGTATTTGAACTCATGAAGATGAGTCTTCCTAATTCCAAGCCCATTGCTCTATTCACTGTGCCTTCTAGCTGCCCAGGTACTATATTAGGTATTGGGAATACAAATACAAACACACACACACACACACATACACAAACACACAAACCCTGCCCTCAAGGCGCTTTCATTCTAATGGGAGAATGCAACATTTACTAAGCTAAGTACAAGATAATTTGAGGAGAGAAAGAACATTAACAAGGTGGGGAGGGGGGAAGAAATCAGAAAAGGTTTCCTGGAGAAGGTGGCATCTGTGTTAAGCCTTCAAGGAAGACAAGCACTATGAGAGGCAGAAGTTAAGAAGCACATTCCACACCCTGGGAGGCAATTTTGAATGGAATAGAGAATGCATAAAGGAAAATAACATGGAATTGGTTCAACTCCATGGCACAGGGGATGGTGCACTGAACCTGGAGTCAAGAAGACCTGAGTTCAAATTTGGCTTCAGACACTTGCTAGCTATGACCTTGAAGAAGTCACTTAACCTCTGTCTTCCTCATTTTCCTCAACTAAAATGGGAATAATAATTGCACCTACCTCCTAGGGTTGTGGTGAAGATCAACTGAGATAATATTTGTTAAATGCTTAATAAATGCTTATTCCCTCCTGCTCACCCCAAAAAAGGTAGGCTGGAGTCAGATTGTGGCTCTTTAAATACCAAGCAAAAAAAGTTTGCCTTTTAACCTAGAGGCAAAAGTGAGCCACTGAAAATTTCAGAGCTGGAGAGTAACACAGATTTATGTGTTAGGAAGCCTATTTTGGAAGATGTAAGAGAAAGAGAATGGAAAGACTGAATCAGGAAGACCAGTAGGAGGCTATTATTAGAGATCAGGTAAGAAGCGATGAAGATGTGAAATAAGGTGGTGATAATATGAGCGGGGGCAGGGGATGGATGTGAAGAATACTGTAATAGTAAACTTGATTACATAGGGGGAGTGAGGTCGCTGTTGCTCATCCTTCACTTTTGAACAAGACTGATCACATTATGGGGGTGATGTCTTGACTTGCTTGGATCTAAGTGAGGCAGCTTTGTGTAGCCGTTAGCCTCACTCACTCTTCCAGAGTCATCAAAGACCAGCATAAATCAAAGTTGATGATGACTCCAAGATCAAAAAGTCTGCATGACTGGAAGCATAGTGATGCCCTCAACCAGAAAAGAATGGTATACGGGTAAGTTTCTGGTGGAAAGTTCCATTTTGAACATTTAGACTTTGAGATAGTGATAAGCTTTTTAGGTAATGTCCAGCATAGAGTTGGTGATATAATACTGGGATTCTGGAAACAGGTTCAGGCTGGATATATAGATTTGGAAGCAAATTATATAGAGATGATACTTGAACTCATGAGAGATTATTAAATCAACAAGAAAAAGAGAAAAAGAGAAGAAAATTGAGTGAATGAAGAATGAAGAATTACTCCCATAATGACATACAGTTGGGTGAGCAGCCCATTTACCTTGTCTATTAGTTCATTTATCTCAGAAAGCTGTAGCAGAAAGACCATAAGCTAAACCTGAAACTGAATACAAAGGGGTGATCAGGCTATGTCATATTTGAGAATAACAGAGATATAAAATTGGTCAAATGCTTAAACCCAAAGAAGAATCAAGAAAGAGATGGTTACAGATAGATGTCAGCCTGAAAGGAATGCCTCAAATGAAGGGTCTCAATGTTCTGTACCTGACTCTGTCCTTCTGCTTAACATGGTGATATTGTTAAGTTGGAACATATAGAAAAGAGGGAGATTAAAAAAAACGATGATGAAATGATAACAATCAGGGATTCCTTGAAAAATTGATAAAACTTAGGGATAATTGGACCAATTAGACTTTCTGCTTGGTTCTTGTCAAAGTCAGAAAAAGTTTATTTTCTTCAATACGTGGAGTATTTCAATATTTCAATGGATTCTTTACCTCATTGATATTACTTCACTAGTGCAGATTGCAACTCGCCTATATTCTATCATCCTATATAATTCCTGCTGATCTTTCCATAAATTCTTCACAAAATAATCAATAATTCTATGGTGTGACATTTTAAATTCATGCCATGTATCTATTTTGAGCCTACTGTGGTATATGGTGCAAGATATCGATCTAAATCTGACTTCTACCAAACTACTTTTCAGTTTTCCCAGCATTTCTTGTCAAATAGGGAACTCTTCATTAAGTAATTAACTTAAATAATCCCCAGGGATTTACCTTAACCCAGTAGGTTTTTATACCTGAGGGTCTACTCCTCCCTAACTACAAGGTTTTCTGAAACTTACAGGGTTTGGTAGGTTGTTCACAAATAGAGTCTCTCTGATCTGGAGGAAATGATAGAAACAAGCTCAGACACACATGCACACACAAGATGATGGAGGATGAAAAAACTATACTTTTAAATAAGGAAAGATCTTATTCAACAGGAAGAGGATAGGTAAGAGAAAGCAATGGGACAGTGTTTTATATTAAGACAAACTCATGGGAGGAAATTCAGGAACCAGAGTGGAGTAGCAGGGTGGAAAGCATTTAGATGAAGGTAGAAAGAGATATAAACAGAAATTTTACTGACATCAGAGTATGTTATGGAGCACAGCAAAAAGGAAAATGATTAGTTCAGGAAATAGATCATGACCCTGGCAAAGAGGCAAGATATAGTGGTTACAAGGGATTTCAATTATTCAGACATCTGCTAGAATTCTCTCCCTGACAAAAGCAGAGCAACTAATACATTCTTAGTTCACTTGATGATAATTTCATCCTTCAAAAGGTAATGGAAGCAATGAATAGAACTGTTATTCTGGACCTGATTCTAAGCAACAAAGGGGAAACAGGCTGTAAAAGTGATGAGAACTTTGAGGGAAGCAGGTCACTTCATATTAGAATTTGAAACACAGAAGGAAGGAAGAGTCAGAAAAGTACTGGCAATGACCATAGATTTATAGAGAGCAATTTCTTCTTCTTTTTTAAAAATAGGTTTTTATTGATATAATGTAGCACTAACCCGGAAAGCTGAGTCCTGGGAGCATGCATGTTTGGCAGGCCTACTTCTGGAAGTGCTTAATAATGAGGAATGAATCAGTCTGGCTCTCTACTTCCAACCATGTGAGGCATTCTGTGACTGTTTCCAGTCTGCTTCCTGTATGTCTCTTTGACTGGCTATTGAGCCAGAATTGAGAATACATACAAAATAGTTCCACAGGGGCAATTTGGTCATTATTGTTTCCAGGGGTCAAGCACAGAGGATGAGCTGCCATGAGCCTCCTGGTTGGGGAGGAGCCTCCTGCCCTCTTTCACCCAGAGCTGACATGCATGAAGCTGCAAATATATGGCCCTACCATTGCTGAGAAGGGGAGAGACAGTGCCAGGGACCTATTCTCCAAACCTGGGTCAACATGTGGCCAAGAGCACATATTTCTGCTATTCTACCCCTATTGTATCTATTCTTTCCTGCCATAGGTAAAGGAGAATAAAAGATGGAACAGACTAAGCTGTGATCCTGTAAGCATTGGAAAGTCAGGAGAAAGTCATAGTAGGGTTTGCAGGTGGCCAAGGATGCAACAAACTGCTTGACTTAACCCTGCTGCAAACAAGGGAGAAACCTGAGATGAATGCTTGGTAGCAAACACTGTAAGTTGGAACCCACTCTCCCCAAAGATCAAGGTGGTAGAGGGAAGAATGTGCTCCATTATGGCAGGATGTGGCTTGTACTTCTGTTCTTGCTATAGGTTCTCAGTAAATATCCCTTTTGTAAAAGTTAATTGTTTAAATGATATTCAAGGGATAATCACTGGGTCAAAGATGTAAGGGAGACATTAACAATAACTGATTATTAAGATTGAGGAGTTCAAAGCATTAAAAAATAACTTAACCTCTCAACGGCACTGATTTGCGGTAGGAGCAAAATCCTAACACCTCCCTTCTGAAGGTTAGACTAGTTTTTTCCTTAAAAGGTATTGGTACAGCTCCAAGTTAAATAACCAACTATATTCAGGACTAGATACTTTGTCTGATCACCACAATATCTCAAACCTCTCCAAAAGAGTCATTATGTATAAAAAATAAAACAACTTCATCTGACTCCAAGGGGAAGGTCACAAGAAACTTATCAGCATAATAATCTATGAACTAACAGCAGAGAAGGCTAATTCCTGTCCCTTAATATAGTCACTTAGCATTCCCTTCTTCACCTACCACCATACTTGGCAGAGCTGAATGAGCTAACCTACGGGTTTTCAACAGAACTCAACTCTGTCATGCACCCCTCCTAGCTGTGCCGCAGAAAAACAAAAGGCAAAAACTTGCTCTGTCTGGACTACAGAGCCCTGTACTAAAACAAAGCTGATCTAGAGAACTAAGGAACAAAGGGCACTGTGATAGAACACCAGTATGTGTGGCCCTCCACTAAGCCTGAGGGAAAGAGCCCAGCATACAGAATGGCTTAAATAGTCTAATAAAACGGGAAAAATGGATAAGAAAAACCTCTACAATCTGTTGATTACAAGAAACACACCTAAAAAACAAAAACAAGTATAGAATTTTAAAATAAAAGGCTTTACTAGGAATCAGATGTATCCCCCAAAGTAAAAGTTATGTTCAAGCAAAAACAAAAATTCACAAAATAAAAAGAGATAAAGAAACTACCTTATAGATAAAACATTAAAGCTAGGATGGAGAAAAGGAAGTGTCTCACCTGAGCTCTCCCCCAAATGCCTCCAAACAACTTTAAATAATGCCATAAAATAATTTCTGGAGCAGCAGAACCCACAAAAAAAAAGGTGAAATAATTTTCCAGTCAAAGACAACTTAGACATTTAGCAGGAAAGGTCTGTCATACCTGGGTGAGAGTGGAGCACAGTCCAGCACAGACTGAACCAGCACAGATCCAGTCCCAGAAAAACAGGAGCAGGCCTTGGGAGTCACTGAATCAGCAGCTACAGTGGCTGCTTCCAGAGCTCTCAGCCCAAAGACAGTAAAAGAGTGAAACAACTGGTCAAAAGGAGATTACAGGGGTCTCTTATATAGCACTGAAGCAGGACTCTGTTGCTTTGCCCCAACTCTGATCCAGGTCACAGTCCTGGGTGGCCATCCAAGGGCAAGGAGGAGCACTAGCACAGCTGAGCCTGCAGCCATATTGGAGCAGAGACCCTCATCACAGTTCCAGGGCAAAAAAGAGTGCTCGTGGTCACTCACAGACCAAAGCACAGGCCATGAGAGTAGTAAACACACCTCTCCTTAGATCATACCACCTTGGAAGAACTGAAAACTTACCAGTCCCTAGAAGTATGTCTGAAAACAGCTGCACAAAACTCCTGAAGCTTGGGACAGTACACCCTCCACACTGGAAGTAGAGCCTTACTTTAACAAACAGTTAAAAGTCAAGAAATAGGCTGGGAAATGAGCAAACAACGGAAAAGATTCTGAAAATAGAAAGCTATTGTGGTGACAAGAAAGATCAAAACACACACTCAGAAGATAACAAAGTCAAAGTTCCTACATCTAAAGCCTCCAAGAAAAATATGAATTGGTCTCAGGCCATGGAAGAGCTCAAAAAGGGTTTGGAAAAGCAAGTAAGAGAGGTAGAGGAAAAACTGGAAAGAGAAATGAGAGTGATGTAAGAAAAGCATGAAAAATGAGTCAACAGCTTGGTAAAAGAGACACAAAAAATACTGAAGAAAACAACACCTTAAAAATAGACTAGGCCAAATGGTAAAAGAGGTACAAAAATCCAGTGAAGAAAAGAATGTCTTAAAAAGCATAATAGGCCAAATGGAAAAAGAGGCACAAAAATTCACCAAAGAAAAAAACTGCTTAAAAAGTAGAATTGATCAAATAGAAAAGCAGGTACAAAAGCTCACGGAAGAAAATAATTTCTTAAAAACTAGAATTAAACAAACGAAAACTGATGACTTTATGAGAAATCAAGAAACAATAAAACAAAACCCAAAGTAACGAAAAAATAGACAACAAAATGAAATATCTCATTGGAAAAACAACTGACTTGGAAAATAGATCCAGGATACACAATCTGAAAATTATTGGACTACCTGAAAATCATGATCAAAAAAAGAGCCTAGACATCATCTTTCAAGAAATTATCAAGGACAACTGTCCTGACATTCTAGAACCAGAGGGTAAAACAGAAATTGAAAGAAGTCACTGATCACCTCCTGAAAGAGATCCCAAAATAAAAACTCCCAGGAATATTATAACCAAATTCCAGAGCGCCCAGATCAAGGAGAAAATATTGCAAGCAGCCAGAAAGAAACGATTCAAGTATTGTGGAGCCACAGTCAGGATAACTCAAGATTTAGCAACTCTAAATTGAAGGATCAGAGGGTTTAGAATATGATGTTCCAGAGGGCAAAGGAGTTAGGACTACAACCAAGAATTATGTACTGAGGAAAACTGAGTATAATCCTTCAGGTGGAAAAAATGGGTATTCAAGGAAGTAGAAGACTTTCAAGCCTTCTTGATGAAAAGACCAGAACTGAATAGAAAATTTGTCTTTCAAATCCAAGACTCATGAGAAGCATAAAAAGATAAACAGGAAAGAGAAATCATAAGGGACTTAATAAGGTTAAACTGTTTACATTCTTACATGGGAAGATGATACCTGTAACTCATAAGAACTTTCTCATTTTTAGGGCAGTTAGGCGTATATATAAGCAGAGGGCACAGGTGTGAGTTGAATATGAAGGGATGGTATCTAAAAAATAAAATTAAGGGATAAGAGGAATGTACTGAGAGAAAAGGAAAGGGAGAGGTAGAATGAAGTAACTTATCTCACATAAAAGAAGTAAGAAAAAGCTTTTACAGTGGGGGGAGAGGTGGGGGGGGGGGGGAGAATGAGTAAATTTGCCCTCATCAGAATCGGCTCAAAGAGGGAATAATATACACACTCAATTGGATATAAAAATCTTACTCTATAGGAAAGTAGAAGGGGAAGGGGATAAGAGAAGGGGTGGTGGTGACAGAAGGGAGCGCAGATTGGGGGAGGGGGTAGTAAGAAGCAAAATGCTTTTGAGGAGGAACAGGGTAAAAGGAGAGATAGAATAAAATAAACAAGGGGGAAATAGGATGGAGGGAAATACAGTTAGCAATAATTACTGTGAAAAAAAATTTTCAAGCACGTTTCTCTGATAAAGGCCTCACTTTTCAAACATATAGAGAGCTGAGTCAAATTTACAAAAATAAGAGTCATTCTCCAATTCATAAATGATCAAAAGATATGAACAATTTTCAGGTGAAACAATCAAAGCTATCTATAGCCATATGAAAAAATGCTCTAACTAATTATTGATTGGAGAAATGCAAATTAAAACAACTCTGAGGTACTACCTCATACCTATTAGATTGGCTAATAGGACAGAAAAGGAAAATGACAAATGTTAGAAGGGCTGTGGGAGAAAATGAGACATTAATGCACTGTTGGTAGAGTTATGAACTGATTCAACCATTCTGTAGAGCAATTTGGAGCTATAAAATCATGCATACCCTTTGACCTAGCAATACCACTACTAGGCCTGTATCCTAAAAGAGAAAAAAATGAAAAAGGAAAAAGACATATGTGTACAAAAATATTTATAGCAGCTCTTTTCTGGTGGCAAAGAATTGGAAATTGAGGGGATGCCCATCAATTGGGAATGATTTAACAAACTGTGGTATGTAATTATGATGGAATACTATTGTGCTATAAGAAATGATGAGCAGGATGCTCGCAGAAAAACCTGGGAAGACATACATGAGCTGCTTCAAAGTGAAATGTACTATGCACAAAGTAACAGCAATATTACAAGATGATCACCTGTGAATGACTTAGCTATTCCCAGAAATACAATGATCCCAGACAACTCTGAAAGACTTATGATGAAAAATGCTATCCATCACCAGAGAAAGAACTGATGGTGTCAGAATACAGATTGAAGCATACTTTTTTAATTTTCTTTAAAAAACTGATGCTAAAGGAATCAAGCTTTGAAAAAAAGAAACTACCTTATGTTGAAAGGAACCACAGTTAACAAACCAATATCAATACTGATTATATATGCCCCAAATTCATACAGGAAAAATTAACTGCATTACAAGAAAATAGAGAGAAAAGCCACAGTGACAGGAGACTTTAATATCCGTCTTTCTATTTTGGATTAATCTAGCTGAAAGATAAACTAAAGAGAAAATGCAAATTTGAATAAATTGCTGGAAAAAAATAATACTACAAGGCATATGGCATCTTCTAAACAGGATTGTTGAAGAATATATGTATCTCTGTGCCAGTGTCTCCCATGTCTCATAATTGATTGCAAAATTCTTCAGAGGGATCTTGAGAGTATCTTTGTATCACTTCTTCTGAAGCTCAAAGAAGTACTCTAGTCTGTTGACCTTAAGTCTTCCAGTACTTGTCATGCCTTAGGGCCCCACTTTTGTTGAATTCGAATGTTTACCTTGGAGAGGATAAATCAAACACTCTTGTGCCACACATTGCCTCAGTCATTCTCACATCCTCTCTGTCTCTTCTCCTTACAATGACATACTCTATTAAATGCCAATGTTTGATACAAGAGTACACCCACAAAATTTTATTGCATTTAGGTAAATGGAAGACAGTGTTGGTGATGAGAAGGTCATGAGATGCACAGGTCTTCAGTAGTAAGTGACCATTGCTATTGCTGGCTCTGATTCCATTCCTCCCAAGGACTCCCTGCCATGTCAGATAGTTTGTGCCTACTCTAGAGTTAAGTAACCCAGAATTATAAGCTTGTTCTCTTTCAGCACATTGATGATGAGTGTCTGCAGATCTTCATAAAACTTTTCTTGACTTCATCAGTGTTCATTATGGTGGGAGTATATACACTGATAATCATGGTGCAGCACTTTCCTGCAAGTGGCAATTGCATTGTCATGAGTCTGTCATTCGCTCCTTTTGGGAGGCATACAAGCTTGTTGACTAGATTAATTTTGCACCCACTTCTTGGTACTCCCCATCACTGTGGCATTTGTCCAGCTCTGATTTCAGTAAGCTAGCCTTCATTTTTTTTTGCCAGCCTCAATCACTGAGGTCTGCCTTTTGAATGCAATACCTGCTGAATTCTCATGCAACAAGAGCCATTCGTCTTTCAGGTCTTCTAGATTTTGTGTTGTCGATAAGCATGTGCACATTCCATGTACCAATGGTGAGTGGAATTATCTTTACAAAAGATTTTGTACATTTTTAAAATTTTTAGATCACAGGGTAGGATCCCTGCCCACCATTGCAAGCAGGCCCAGGTTGGGTGAAAAAGACAATGTTTGGGGCACCTTTTGTATCCCCCTTCCTCACACCAGAAGGTGAGCAGTGTGGTCCTTCAAAAACACAGTTCAGGGAAGGTGGCAGAGTAGTTCAGAAAACTTTCAGCTCTCCAAATTTCCTCCACAAAAAAAAAGACAGAACATTGCCTCAGAGAAGCAGAAATAAATACAGGGTAAAGCAGTTGTCCTCTTAAGACAATCTGAGAAGACCCCAGGAAAGACCAGACCTCTGGGGCAGAGGTTTGGCCTGAATGAAGTGCAAACACCTCCATGCCGACTCTGCAAAATCAATAACCGACAAGCCCTGGGGGCAGGTGGATTGAAAGGCAGCCTCAGCCTTAGAAGCTTTCATCTAGTAGACAGTGTAGAGGTCTGATAGCTGCATAGGACAAGATTGAAGAACCTTCCACTGTAAGGGATGCCAAGCACAGCTGTGCTGACCAGACAAGTCCCAGGTTGTGGCTACAGGGAGAAGGAGCTAGCACACCCCTGGTGAGTGCAGCAGCAAGGGGCAGGGACCCTGTTGGCTATGGGCATTTGCAGCAGAGCAGAATCCCTGGTTAGGGAAGGGAGGACAGATGTAGTTTGCAGCCACTGGTGGAACTACAAGGAGCAAGATCATTTGCAGGACAGTGTGGCTGGGGGCCCAAGTTGTGACTTAGTTGTGGAGAGGAGAGCCTAAAGTTGGGCCCCAAGACATATTTCAGAAAATAACAGTAAAAAGGACAGGAGACTTGGGGCATCATTCCCCATACTGCAGGACTGCAACTTCATTACACTAATAGCTGCTAAAAACAAAATAAAACAAAACAAAAAATAAAAATGAGCAAGCAAAGGAGAAAGAATCCAACCATAGATAGTAGGATATATAAGGATAGAGAAGATCTGAGTTCATATTCAGAGGAAGATAATGGAGCTAAAAAAGCCATTCCTTTTCAATGAGATATGTCAAATGGTACCAAGCACAAAGGTTCTTGGAGGAATTAAAAAGGACTTTAAAAATTAAGTAAAAGAGATTGAGGAAAAATTAGAAAAAAATAGGAGCAACCCAAGAAAATCAAGAAAATTATGAAAAGAAAGTCAACCAACTGCAAATAGTGAATCAAAAACTTAAGGAGGAAAATAATTTCTTGAAAACTGGAATTGGGTCAAGGGGAAGCTAATGTTCTAAGAAATCATGAAAAAATAGAAGAGAAAGTGAAACATCTCATTGGAAAAACAACTGATCTAGAGAACAGATTAAGGAGAAATAATATAAGAATAATCAGACTACCTGAAATTATGATAAAGAATCTTGATATACAATATTACAAGAAATTATCAAGGAAAATTGCCTTGAAGTTCTAGAACAAGAAGGCAAAGTAGAAATAGGGAAAAAAAATCCACCAATCACCACCTAAAAGAGATTCTAGGAAGAAAACTTACAGGACTACCGTAGACAAGTTTCAAATCTCCCAGGTTAAGCAGAAAATATTGGAAGCAACAAGAAAAAAAACAACTTAAATATCATGGCACTACAATAAGGATTACACAAGACCTAGCAGCTCCTGCACTGAAGAACCATAGGTCTTAGAATACTATATTCCATAGAGCAAAAGTGCTGGGGTTACGACCAAACTTACCCAGTAAAGTTAAGTATGATTCTGAATTTTTCAATTTCTATTTTGCCCTGTAGCTCTAGAATATCAAGGCAGTTCTCCTTGATAATTTCTTGAAAGATGATATCTAGGCTCTTTTTTTGATCATGGCATTCAGGTAGTCCAATAATTTTTAAATTCTCTCTCTTAGATCTATTTTCCTGGTCAGTGGTTTTTCCAATGAGATATTTCACATTGTCTTCCATTTTTTCATTCCTTTGGTTCTGTTTTATAATATCTTGATTTCTCATCAAGTCACTAGCTTCCACTTGCTCCAATCTAATTTTTAAGGTAGTATTTTCTTCAGTGGTCTTTTGGACCTCTTTTTCCATTTGGCTAATTCTGCCTTTCAAGGTATTCTTCTCCTCATCGGCTTTTTGGAGCTCTTTTGCCATTTGAGTTAGTCTATTTTTTAAGGTGTTGTTTTCTTCAGTGTATTTTTCAGTATTTTTTTGGGTCTCCTTTAGCAAGTCATTGACTTGTTTTTCATGGTTTTCTCACATCCTTCTCATTTCTCTTCTCAATTTTTCCTCTACTTCTCTAACTTGCTTTTCCAAATCCCTTTTGAGCTCCTCCATGGCCTGGGACCAGTTCATGTTTTTCTTGGAAGCTTTTGTTGTAGGCTCTTTGACTTTGTTAACTTCTTCTGGCTGTATGTTTTGGTCTTCTTTGTCACCAAAGAAAGAATCCAAAGTTTGAGACTGAATCTGGGTGCGTTTTTGCTGCCTTGCCATATTCCCAACCAACCATCTTGACCCTTGAGTTTTTCAGCGGGGTATGACTGCTCGTAGACTAAAGAGTTCTATGTTCCATGCTTGGGAGGATGCGCCAGCTCTGCCACACCAGCACTCCTCCTTCCCCAAGAACCCCCAACCCGGACTGGACTTAGATCTTCAGCAGGCTCTGCACTCCTGCTCTGATCCACCACTTAATTCCTCCTACCAGGTGGGCCTGGGGCTGGAAGCAACTGCAGCTGTAGATCTGTAGCTGCCCCACCTCCTCTGCCCCCGGGGCGGTAGCTGAACCCGGAACTCCTTCCACTCCCGCAGCTTTTCCCACTAACCTTCTCTGTTGTCTTTGGTGTTTGTGGGTTGAGAAGTCTGGTAACTGCTGCAGCTCACTGATTCAGGGCGCTAGGGCCCCCTCCGCCTGGCTCCTGGTCTAGTTGGTCTGCGCTGCTCATGCTGGGCTCTGCTCCCAGCTCCATGCGGGATAGACCTCACCCAGAGACTATCCAGGCTGTCCTGGGCTGGAGCCCTGCCTCCCTCCGCTAGTTTGTGGGTTCTACAGTTCTAGAATTGGTTCAGAGCCATTTTTATAGGTTTTTGGAGGGACTCGGTGGGGAGCTCACACTAGTCCCTGCTTTCCAGCTGCCATCTTGGCTCCACCCCCCCCCCATAATTCTGAATTTTTAAAAAAAATGAACATTTAATAAACTCAAAGACTGTAGGGTTTTTATGACAAAAACCTCAGAACTTAAAGGAAAATTTGACATATAACATCAAGGAGAAGTATAAGGTAAACATTAAAGACCAATTATAAGGGATTCAATGAGGTCACATTGTTTACTTTGTATATGGGAAAATATTAGCGGTGCTCTTATGATTGTCATCATTATTTGCGTAGTTTGAAAGAAAGGCATGGTCTGAGCTGAATATGATGGGTGATTCTAGAAAAACAAAACTGTAAGGAGAGATAAAAAGGAGTAATTATCTCATACAAATGAGGCATAAAAGGAAAAACTGATACAGAAGAATCTAATAGGGGGAAGGACAGGTAGTGCTAGAACCTTACTCTCATCAGGAATGGGTTAAAGAGGCAACAACATCTATATCTAGAAGGGTATAAAAGTCTAAAATTGAAAATAAATAAGAGGGCAAGGGGAGAAGATGGGGTAGAGGATAACAAGAGACTTTTAGAAGGGTGGGTAGTTTAAGGAATAGGAGAGCAAGGTAGTGGGTAGAAGTAAAGCAGAGGAGTGAGGAGGGAGAGGGTAAATAGGGTGAGGATAGTGAGAAAAATAGGAAGAAGGAAAATACGCAATAAGCAAATATAGCTTAGAATGAGAATGGGACAAATTTACCCATAAAACAGAAACGGATAGCAGATTAAAAGTTTGAATTCAACAATATGTTGCTTTCAGGAAACATTATAAAAATAAGGGATAGACACAAAAATGAAATAAAGGACAGGAGTAGAATCGAGTATGTAAAAAACAGAGGAATAGTAAGTTAAAGTTAAAATAGATTTAATCAAGAATGAAAAATAGAGAAACTACATTGTGTGAACAATATTACTCAATATTGTTTTAGACCATTTAAAATACCTAGACAATATAAAATATCTGAGCATATACCTGCAAAACAGACACAAGAACTATATGAACATAAACATAAAATACTTTTTATTCAAATTAACTCAGATGTAAATGATTGAAGTAAGATTTATTGTTCACAAGTAGGTAAAGCCAATATAATTTCTAAATGACAATTTTGCCTAAATAATGTATTTATTCAATGTCATCCCAATTAAATTACTAAAAAAATTATTTTACTGAGTTAGAAAAAAATAACAAAATTCATTCAGAAGAACAAAAGGTCAGGAACTTCAAAGAAACCAGGCCAAAAAGATGTAAAGGAAGTAGATTGAGTAGTATCATACCTTAAACTATATTATAAGGTGAGAGCATTGTTGAAGAATAAAAAGGATAACTTTGGTTGTTTTAAATTAAAATTTTATTGTATAAATAAAATCTATGTAGCCAAGAATAGAAGGATGCAGAAAATTGGGGAAAAACTTTCATAGACAATCTCTCAGATATGCTGTGATTGGGTTGGAATATTGCTGTGGCATAGGAAATGATGAGCGAGTTGATTTAGAAAAACATGGGAAGACTTGGACTTATGAAGGAAGATGCCGTCCACTTTCAGAGAAACAGATGACAGGTGGAAATAAGCATAGTATGTTCTTACATATATGTGTATGAGTGTCTGTGTATGTGTATATTTATAGATATCTATGTATATGTGCATATACATATATATACATATACACATATACACATATTGTATATATGTAATCTCCACATTTAATTGTAGGGTGGTAGGAGGAGGAAGAGGAAAAAAATAAAGTAAAAAGTGTACAGCAGGGAACAAAAGAATACCAACAAGGAAGCAAAGAAAAGCTGGACAGCTTTGAAAACAATGTGTAGTATTTATTATATAGGTTTTCTTGAAATGGAAATGCATTGTTTTATATTGAAGCTTCTCATGATTTGCTGAGTACATAGCAATGGCTTTTTTTTCCTCATTTTGTATTTAAGTTTAAAATAAAAAAAATTTACACAGAGAGGGGGGGGTGGCGGGTGCTGTTCAGACATCCAGGGCCAAATCCCACTGAGGCTTCAGTCCAATGAGAAGATGACCCCATGGCCTGGGCTGCCCCTGTGCAGGGTTGTAACTGCAGCTCCCAGTGTATCCACACCTGCTGCTTCATCACTTGCCTGTTGCCCCAAGACTTTGAGGTAGGTAAAAATGGTGAAATGGTATGGGTGATGTCTTTTGACTCACACATAAATTGGATTTAAGTGAGGCAGAGTTGTGTGAAGTCATAGGTCTCCCTCTACCTTCCAGAGTCATTGGAATCCAGTGGCAAGACTAAAGTCAACTTGACTGGCAATGGCTCAGGATGCAGTGGATGACCTTGTCTTCAATGTCTAACCAAGTTCTAAGCACTCCACAGCATCTGCTTCGGCTGCCTTCATGGCCATTGGAACAAATCGCTCTCATCCACCCATCTTCAGGGGAAGTCTTCACATGCTTGCAGTAAACACCACCACCCCCAATTCACAACTGGGTTTCAGACCCTTCTCACCCTTAACCTGGTTTAGCCTGTCTGCTTAAAAGGTTTGCCTGGGCATGGCCACTGCACATGCTACAGTTCTTAGAGCCACAGGTGAGAGTCGGGTGATTCAGGTAGACACCAAAGGTGGAAAGCAACCCTGAAAAGGGCTTAGCAGCCCTCACTAGAGGTACTAGTCTTCCCTAAACACCCTGCACCACTCATAGAAGAGTACAAAGCAGTCCAAGAAGGAGTACCAGAAGACTTCATTGCTTGGTTGATGGATTCTAAATGAAGCTTCATTCAGCTGAATCAATTCAACATGTCTTCACTGCCTATCCTTGTTGAACAAACCTCTACTTAGCTACTGACAAGTAAATATCTTTTTATTTACAATTGAATGACCTATTATAATCTCATTTTGTTTCAGTATCTAACTTCTAGGGGACTGGTCTGAGTCAGGCCCAGCCCAGAACACCCTTAGGAGCAAGCTGGTGAATGTTTAATAAACAGCAATCTGGGGGGAAATGTATCCATGATACACAAGTTGAATCTGAATTATTAACATTTTCTTCCTCACTTTCTTAAAACTAGATAATCAATAAAACATTAAATCAAGCTCTGACTTGTAGTCAAGTTCTGCAGTCAATGCTCATACTGAAAATTTAGCAATCTGTTCCCTGATTTGAGCTACCTTAACCTGACTCTAGAAGACCCCCTGGATGTAGTTGGCCAGCCTTACTTCTGGGGACCCAACTTGTCAGTAGGAGTAGAAGTTGAGATAAGGACTCCAGTCTAGCATCTTTTGCTTTTATATAACCTTTATTTCCCACTGTATTGTCTTTTGTGGCTGCCTCTATCCTTTATTTTGTTAGGAATTAACTCCCTGACCACATATCTACTTTTCTTCTAATTATTTTATGGTATGACCGATATTATTGAGGTCAAGTAACAACTTCGAATCTATTGTGTCACATTGTGCAATGAGAAGAGCAATTTCAAAGATTTAAGGGAAAGAATTAGTAGGTATGCTATGGGCAAAAATTCCGCAGGGGAAAGTAAACCAAGAAAGACAGAAAGTTCTTCATGAAATTCTGTAGACATAAAGAGAAACAATCCTAATGAGGAGGAAAAAATGAAGTCGATACATCTCTCTGTCTCTCTCTCTCTCTCTCTCTCTCTCTCTCTGTCTCTCTCTTTCTCTCTTTTTCTATATATATAATATATACACATATATTATATATGCATATGTATGTGTGTACACACAAAGGGAACTCAAACAACTCAGATTTTAAAAAGACAGAAGGTGGAAGGAAGGGCAGATAATAGAAACCGAATACAAAAGTATGACAGTTCTCTAAGAATGTCAGGAGTACCGAAGTTTAGGGTGAGCTGAGGCTAGCAAAGAATGCTAAAGGCAAGAAAATAAGGGATGGAACTTTTGCCTTAGGGACAAGATAAAGATCTAAGAACAGATAGACCAGCTTTCTGGAGGGCCAGGACAATGATAATGAATGATGGAAAGAAGGTAAAACTACTCAACTCTTTTTTTGTTTCTGTTTTCTGACAAGCAGAATATCCTTTGGTCTGAAAAAAACAAGGGTGGAGGGGAATAGCAAATAGGGAACTGAAATCCAAATAAGTGTGCATATTGTTAACAGATAGATACATCACAGTCCTTAGAGAGTTTATCACCAGTTCCAGAAAGTTATACTCTCTGTGGGTTGTGAAGGAAGTGGTGGCTCTGTTTGAACTATGCACAATGATCTTTGCATAGAACGAGAGATGTGACTCATGGCTGGAGGATGAATGTTGTGATAGTCAAGAAAAATTGGAAGATAGAGTCTACAGACTATAAGACAATAATCTTGACATGGATTCTCAGCAAAACTCTGGAATGTATTATTTAAGGGATAATGTGTAAACATCTAGAAAAAGAAATTGTGGTCACAAAGCTAGAATGGTTTCATCAAGAACAGATTATGACAGACTAACCTCATTTTCTTGAATGATGAGGGATATTAGTCCGGCAGATCAGGGAAATGGTGTAAATATAGTTTATCTAGATTTTAGTTAAGCATTTGACAAAGCCTTTCATGCTATTGTTGTGGAAAACACAAAGAAATATAGTTTAGGTTAGAGATGTCAAACTCATAGCCCTTTTGTAAGGGTATAAAATTCAGGCATAAACTGAACCAGATAAAAATGTAACTGGGAAATGTTTAACTAAACAAATGTACAATATGATACAGATGTTAATCTGTGGTTTTCTAAGTCAATATGCAGCCAGCTGGGATTTGTTTCTATCTGAGTTGCACACCATTTGTCTTAGATCCGAGGTTCTTAATCTTGTTTGTTTGTTTGTTTCATGGACTTCTTTGGCAGTCTAGTAAAGTCTATGGATGCCTTGGAAGAAAAATTATTGCATAAAGTAAGCTAGATAGGAAACCAATTATTTGAAATGTAGCTAGCAAAATGTTAAAGGAATAAGTTCATGAGTCCTAGGTTACGAATCTCTAAATTAGATGGAATCAGAACATGTTACAGAGAAAACATTAATTAATTAGTGAATAGTCATTAATGATTGAATGTCAATTTGAAAAAAGGGTCTTTAGCAGAATGCCCTGCATTATGCCACTTAACATCCTTATCCATAAATTAAATAAAGATACATAGATGATATGTTTATACAGTTTGCCAATGGCACAAAGGTAGGAGGTATACTTTATACATTTTATGGTCTAATTAGGATCCAAAAAGATTACCATATTGAACACCATCCTAAATGTAATAAGATGAAACTGAGTCAGGATGAAGATAAAATCCTATCAATGGTCTTAAGAAAATGACTTAAGAAGCATAATATAGGGAAGATGAGTGTAGATAGCCATTTCTCTCAAAAAGGATTGGGGATTTTAATACGTACTGTGAGCACAATATGTGTCAACTGTGCAAAATAGAATTTTTTTAAAAGCTAAAGCAATTTTAAAGCTACACTGAGAGGAAAAGAGTCCAGAAAGAGGGAGGTAATGATCTTGGTATACTTTGCCCCGGTCTGACCATATCTGGAGTTCTAGGTGTAACAATTTAGGAGGAGCACTGATAAACTAGAGAACATCCAGACCAGAGTAGCTAGGATGGAGGAGGACCTTAACAGCTTTGAAAGTAACATACTGGCATCTTTGAAAATTATATGTTGACTTGTATACTTACAAGAAAAGGCAAGCTGTACAAAAGAGTCTGTTGTACAATCCTCTTTTTCTGTTCAATTCTGCACATGGAAATGCTCTTTGCATATACTGTCTTAAATTCCAAATAATAATAAATAAATAAGGGAGAGGGACAGGGGACAGTCTCATCCGAGGAGCAGTTGCAGAAACCAAAGAAATTGAACATAGCTATTGTGCTCCAGGTTCTAGTCTATAACGGGCTCTTGTGACCAGAGTGGCCTTTGTTTTCTATGAGTGACTCAGTTTATCTCATTAAGCCTTGCTGGGTGCTGGGTCTGTGGCTTCTCTTCCGGGGCAGGAAGCCCAGAGACTCATTCCTGGGAGCAGAGAACTTCCTGTGTGATGATTCATGGGGCTGGCTGAGGGGAGGTGTTGACTACAGAGCCACGCCGTGTTGGGTGTTAACCTAGGGGAAGGGGCCAACTCAAGAACCAATCGGCCCTGGTCATTCAGGCAGCGCTTAATGATGTCAAAAACTCTATAAGAGGAGAGAAGATGGCTTGAAGATCCCTTTTTTTTCCCTTTCCGTTGGAGCCAGAGACGCCTACAGCCAAAGCTGACAGGAGCTGCCGGTAGCAGAGCTGACCCACGTGTGGAGCGAGGAGTGCTGAGCAAGGACTTGAGGCCAGTGGGTAATCTTCTTACCATAAAGGGGAAGCATGTACACGATTTTGCTTTATACCATCATGCTTCTCTGTGGCCTCCTGGTTACTCTTGTGAGGCGGACTCATTGGGCCTGGAAGCTTTTGATCAAAATATCAAAATGGGGATGCTGGTTTGTGGGTCTGTTACTGTGGAGTTTAAATACATGCTTTAGTTCCTCTGCCTTCTACCTAGAGAATTCCTTATATCCTGCGGTTCCGAACCTTTCAGGCATATATATGATTCTCTTTGAAATCGTAAATTCTGCCTTCATAATACAGCTCTCATATGCAAGAGGACTTAAATATTTCCCACTTGGCCCCAGAGCGCAAAACATTGACCAGCTGATGGGGGCGGGGGCGGGAACCAATAAGCATTTTAAAACACCTACTATGTACCTACTAGGCACTGGAGATATAAAGATAAAAGTGATAGAGCCTCTGTCCTCAAGTTTACATTCTGTCTGGAAAGTTAATATGTGATAGATACAAAATAGACAGGAGGAAGAGCAGGACAAAAGCTCTAGCAGCATTTGAACTGATATATCTTTTTTAAAAAAATGTAATAATTTATTTTAGTTTTCACTTCCATAAAATTTTGAGTTCCAAATTTTTTCCCTTCCCTCACTCCTCCCCAAGATGGCATGCAATCTGATATAGGCTCTACATGTACATTTATATTAAACATATTTTCACATTAGTCATGTTGTAAAGAAGAATTAGAACCAATGGGAGGAACCACGAGAAAGAAGAAACAAAAAAAGAGAGAGCAAATAGCATGCTTTGATCTGCATTCAGGCTCTGTATTTCTTTCTTTGGATGTGGGTGGCATTTTCCATCATGAGTCTTTTGGAGTTGTCTTAGAACCTTGCATTGCTGAGAAGAGCCAAGTCTATCAAAATTAGTCATTGCACAATGTTGCTCTTACTGTGTACAGTATTCTGGTTCTGCTTACTTCACTCGGTATCAGTTCATATAAGTCTTTTTTAGGCTTTTCTGAAGTCCACCTGCTCATCATTTCCTATGGAACAATAGTATTCCATTACATTCATATAGCACAACTTGTTTAGCCATTCCCCAGCTGAGGCGCATCCCCTCAATTTCCAGTTCTTTGCCACCACAAAAACAGCTGCTCTAAATGTTTTTGTACATGTTTGTCCTTGTCTCTTTTTTGTGATCTCTTTGGGATATACAGACCTGGAAGTGGTCTTGCTGGGTCAAAGGGTATGCACATTTTTATAGCCCTTTGGGCATAGTTCCAAATTGCTCTCTAGAATGAACTGATGCATGTTAAAGGAAATTAGGGATTCTATTGTGGGGGGGGGAGGGGAGGCAGACATGAAGAAGGAGTGTATCCTAGGCAAGTAAAGGCACAGAAATGAGCAAACATTAAGAAGGTCAATTTGACTGGACTATTGTAGAATACATAAAGGGGAGTAATGTGTAATAAGAGTATTAGTGACAGGTTGTACAGGCCTTTACATGCCACACATTGGAATTTGTATTTAGTTCTAGAAGTCATAGGGAGCCACTGGAATTTATTGAGCTGGGAGTGACATGATCAGATCCAAGCTTTAAGAATTTCATTTTGGCAAAAGTGTGGAGGACAGACTAGAGAAAGAATGAGACCTTCCAGAAAAGGCTACTGAGAGAGCTAAGGATGACCTGAAATAGGGTGGTGATGACACAGAGAGAAGGGGATGGCTGCAAGAAATGTTGGGGAGGTAGAATCCAGTGATAGATTTATGATCCTCAAATATGGTTTGGTAAAAGTAGCTTGGGCAGCTAGGTGGTGCAGTGCATAGAGTGCCTGGCCCAGAGTTAGTAAGATTCATCTTCCTGAGTTCAAATCTGGCCTTAGACACTTACTAGTTGGGCGACCCTGGGCAAGTCACTTAACCCTGTTTGCCTCAGTTTCTTCATCTGTAAAATGAGCTGGAAAAGGAAATGGCAAACCACTCCAAAAAAAAAAACCCAAAGGAGGTCACCAAGATATGATTGAAAAATATCTGGAAAAGTGGCCTATGATTTGGGGATTCAGGAAAGGCATTCTGTAGGAGATGG
Organism: Trichosurus vulpecula; assembly: GCF_011100635.1. NCBI lineage: Eukaryota > Metazoa > Chordata > Mammalia > Diprotodontia > Phalangeridae > Trichosurus > Trichosurus vulpecula. The sequence continues at coordinate 23,913,973 of NC_050575.1, read as the reverse complement.
AACTTCCTTGGAGGGAGCCAAGGAACAGAAGGGAGGAAGGAGGAGGGCATTCCAGGCGTTGGTGATAGTTAATGCAAAAGGCACAGAGACAAGACAACGAGAGATGGAATGCCACCTCTAGTGAATAACAAGAAAGCTTGCTGAGCTGGAAAACATGCTATAATTCTGCATGTACATACATGTCTGTTTCTCTGTGTATTGGTGTAGTCTGAATGTCTGAGTGCTTTTGTGTGTATACAAGTGTTTTTGAAACTCTAAATAATGGGTCAGGTAAAAATGTTCCCTTTATCGCCCACCCCCCACTTTAAAAAAATTTTTTTAAATTTAATCTGGAATGTGTCAGTCAAGAGTAGGGTCCTCTAGAAAAGCCACTCAGGGAGACCCTTTTGATGTGGGTTCTAATAGAGGTGGATCTGAGTGATGAGGGGCAGGGGAGGAGTAACAAAAGCACTCCAGTACAATACATACGCTTCAACAAATGCATACTCATTTCCACAGATTTTAGCTAGACGGGACCTTAAAGGAATCCAACCCCCATATTCTATAGATAAGGACACAGAGACCAGGAGAGGTTAAGTTACTTGCCTAGGATCACGCAGCTAGGGTCTGAGGAAGTATTCAGACTCAGGTCTTCCTGACTACAAGTCCAGTACTGATCCAATATAACATACTGCTTCATATATTTACTGTTAGCATCTTTATGATGCCAAACATCATAAAGAACCAATAATAAATAGAGAAAATTAAGGCCTTTCTAAAGGTTATATTTTGGGGAGCTTCATGTGATGGACAAAACTTCAGATCTAGAGTAAGAAAGCCAGCTTTGCCCCCTTTCTACCTGTGGGTGAATTCTCTGATCTGTCTGGGTATCCATTTCTTTTGTAAGATAAAAAGGTTGGATGAGAATATTTACATGAACTGACGCAGCATGAAGTAAGCAGAGCCAGGAAAACAATACACACAGTTATAATAGCATAAACAAAAAGAGGTAGACAAAACTGAATGTTGGGTAGTTATAATGGCCAAATTGAAACACAGAGATGAAGGAAAAAAAGGTTACTTCCCTCCCTTCTTTGCAGGGCTGAGTAACATTGGGTGTAGAATACTGACTATGCTGTCAGGCATTGTTGATGCTGGCTGATTTTGCTAAACTGCCTTTTTTTCTCTTTCTTTTTCAACTTTTATTACCAGGGTTGGCTTATGAGTAGGGGATAGATTTGGAAATGAATATGATAAAAACAAAAGGCATCATTTAGATAATCTCTAAGGTCCTTTCTAGGCTCTCAGTGGGTGATCCCATGATCTGGTAAGTCTCCAGGGAGCTGAGAAAGGACATGAAAGACTGTTTTTCTTGAAGCTGCTAATGCCCTACAGGGAAAACTAAAACATATCACACATGAGGAGTTCCTGGACTAATAAAACTTCTTAGGGCTTATAAATGTACCAGTGAGCTGCCAGATTTTATATTCTGATTGCTTTTCCAAATGTTAGGCTGCCTTGTATAGCTCCAGAAAACTGATGACAAAGCATGCTAGGCAAAGGAGGTGTAGACCATTGATGTCAAAATACAAATGGTGCCACTAATCTGTACATGAGGATACTTGCCGGCTGCATACTTAAAACATATCTGGTTTCAGTGCCCCTTGGGAATGTTGCCAGCCACCTGTAGATGCCTCTGCTCTGGACTAGAGGTGTTAAACTCAAATAGAAATGGATCCTTTCTGCCCCATATTGACTTGTAAAACTATGAATTAACATTATCTATGTTGTATTGTATTTTTATTTTGTTAAATATTTCTCACTTAATCTGGTTCTGGCAGTAGTTAGAGGAGTTTTTGCAAACTACTTGGGGCCCACCTCAACACCTCTAGTGTAGATCATAAAGTACAGAAAGATACATATTTTCCAAACCAACTAATTTGCTAATTTGTTTCTTTTGATGATACTTATTGTCACACAGAAAGGCAGTTAAGGGGGGTGGGGGGGAGACAGTGAGACTGACACAAAAAAGAGCATAAACACAACAAAAATACTCAGGAGAAAAATTTAGGAAACAAGCAGGGCAGTATTGGTATATACTTTGAAAACAAAACAAAAAAAAAGCTGTATATAATAGAGATTCCCAGTTTCTTTTAATTTGATATGGAAATAATCTTTTTATGTCTGTCAAGTTCATAATAAAAATTTAAAAGAAAAAAAAGACTCTTTTTGCTAAGGTCAATCCCTCTATGTGTACCTTTGATTCAATCCCCTCCCAATTTCTCTATGAGATTGTTCTCATTGCCATCCTTCTCTTTAATCTTTAATTCCTTCCTATCTGCTGGTTTTTTCCCTCCTGCCTACAAAACCAAAAAACCCTTACTAGATCTCACTACTATCTGTTGTCTTATCACTGACCTTTTCTCCACTAACCTAAGAAAAGTCCTATATATTCAGTGCCTACATTTCATCTCCTCTCCTATCTTCTAAATGCTTTGCATATTTCTTCTACCTTTATCATTCAACTGAAATTGCTGCTTCCTAAATCATTAGTGATCTCTTTAACTGCTAATTTGATCACTCTTTCCAACTGGACACCACTTCCTCTGTCTTCATGGCACCATTCTCAGATTAAATATATATATGTATGCATGTCTGTATGCACACATACACATGTATGTATACACACATGCATATATATTGTTTAATAAATACACATATTTATATATGTACACATTCACATATGCATACATATATAATATGGAGTATGGAAATTTTATGATTTCCCAAAGTGTGTGTACATATAAACACACATATACACACACACACATGTATGCATATATACATAGACATTTATGTATATATAACATATGTTTGATTATATATCTGACTGCTGTATCTTATATGTGTGTATGTGTGTGTATATATGCATAAATAATCAGATACATATCAGATATATAATAATCAGGTACTGCAAAGGGAACAGGAGTAAGAGAACAGTCTGGACTGCATCTGGAAAATTGCAAAGCTTTTGCAACAACTGTTAACTACTGCCTGAAAGAGGCTCGTCTTTTTTAATATCCATATTCTTCTGCTGGTGTTGTAAAGCCAAACCACTGAACATTATGGTTTCCCAAATAGATGAATTTATGAATCACTAAGAAGACAATAGAGGTGAACAAGCCACAACACATAGTAAATTCAGAATTATGAGGGCAAAATGGAGTAAATCAAATCAAAGAAATGTATGACTGAAAAAAAGATGGACCAGTCACAAGTTGAGAGGAAAGGATAGCCATGGAATAGTCCATACTGCTTCATCATATCTTTTTCTTTCTATTAAATTTATTTTCTCTCCTTTCCTGCCTCAAGTTGAAAAAGAAAAGCAGGATCCCTATGACAAATATGCATGATCAAACAAGACTACACACACACACACACACACACACACACACACACACAAAAGACAACACAGAATGACATTTTTGAACGTGGCCAGAGTGGGAATTTTTAATCCCGTGCCTCTATTTCATGAAGTGCGTAGCACAGACACTGGTCTTCCGTAATGGTGACTGGTCAGTGCATTGATATGAGTGCTAAAGTCTTTCAAAGTTGTTTGTCTTTATGCAGTTGTTATTCTATTAAATGTTCTCCTGGTTCTGCTCACTTCACTCTGCATCATTTGATACAAGGCTTCACAGGTTTCTCTGGGAAGAGAATCATTCCTTTAGCCATTTCTTATAGCACAAGTTTTTCATTTCATTCATAAACCATCATTTGTTCAGCCATTTTTCAATTGATGGGCTCTCGCCTCCAGTTCTTTGCTAATACCCAAACTCCTATAAATTTTTGCACATTATGGATCTTTTTCCTCTTTTTTTCTGAAGACTTTGAGGAGTAGGCCTAGTAGTGGTATCACTGGGTCAAAGGGTATTCACAGTTTAATGACTTTTGGTGCATAGTTCCACATTTCAAAGATACCGGTGCTTTTGGTGGAGCTGTGAATCTGTCCAGCTATTTTAGAAAGCAGTATCAAGAGAAATTCAGGTCAAGTCCTAGCGCCTTGGGTAGACTATGTGATAAACTTATAGGAGGACACAGACTAAGAAATGTGTAAGCATAAATAGGTTGGAATTTACATTGTTGTTGGGAACACCCATTAAACATTAAAGCAAACCTGCACAACTTGGCTACTAGTAGGTAGGGGCCAAAATTAAAATAGGCTAAACTTTTTCTGGCTGCAGATAGGTTTCTAGCAGCTTACTTTCCAAGTAAAGGTATAATTAATGATTAAACTATTTTGTAAATAAACCATATTTTTTCTAAAAAAGGGAAATTTCAATTAATATCAATTACACTTACTACTTAGGATTTTTATCACAAAATCACATTAATATTTTTAAAAATTACTTTGCTAAGCAGTACAAGTTTTAATACATTTTTCAGGTTTTTTTACTGTTTACATCTAGTAACAATTGAAAACACATCAAAAAGATACAACTCTTGCTCCTCTTAGGCCAGAGACAGACTGATGATGGTTGGTTGCCTTGGGTCATGAGACAGACAGGAAAGAGTGCAAAGTGGCAACCCACACACCAAGTTACATGGCAGGCACAACAGTGACTAGTGGGAGGTGAGTTAAGCTGGGCACAGACAAAGCACTCATTACATCTTTACTTTCTCTCACATCCTCTAAATTTTTTGAAGGCTGCCTGAAATCCTTTGGGGGGGGGGTGGCGGAGAAGGCATGCTTCATTCCTGAGCCATATGTTGTGCAGGCCTGCTTTAGAGTATACTATGCAAAATTATTGGCCAGGTCTAAGTCTGCTTCAGGGCTAGTCTATATAGAGCTTTAAGGCAAGGAGATCATAATCCCACATATGTTAACATAGGAGTTAGAAATGTTACTAAAGAAAACAAATATCAGAAAAGCAGCTGACTTAGAACAAATGTACATAACAGATACCAGTGCTGGAGGACACACAGTCATGACCACCTTATGGAATCAGTTCACAAAAATATCCAGAAGGAGGGGGGAAAACACCAAAAGCACAGGTGGGGGGGGGGGGGGGGGTAATCTAGGACCTCATTAATATAGTCATAGATCACAATTTATCCAGCCATTTCCCAGTTTGGGGCCATCTACTTTGCAGGGGGGGTTGCTGATATATAAAGTGCTGCTTCAAATAGTTTGGTACATATGGTACTGGTTTTTCTGACTTTAGCTTCTGGCATATGGGGAGTAGGAGGGTAGGAGGCTGAATTAAAGAGCAAAAAATCTTGGAAATTGTTCTTGCATAATTCTAAACTGTTTTCTAGAAGACTTCTACAAATGCACAGATCAACCATAGTGTGTAAGTATACCTGACTTCCTTCAACCCTTCCAACACTGGCTATTTAACAAGACATAGATGTATCTTGGTACAGCAGATTAAGCTTCAAATTGAGAACTAGATTCAAGTCCTGCCTCTCACACACTCGCTATGTGCCCCTAGGCAGTCACTTAACCTGTCAGGGCTCTCTCCCTCAACTATTAAGTGGCACAATGTTAATCTGCAATGGTAGAGGAGGTTGTCACTTGGAAGATTCTATGTACCAATAAAATCACAAATTCAGTCCCTAACCTTAATGGATAGAGTCGTCCTCCAGCCAGGAAGACCTCAGTTCAAGTTCTGCCTCTGACACATTACTGGCTGTATGGCCCCTTGGTAAGTCATTTACCTTCTGGACAGCTTAGTCTTAGTTGCCTAGAGCTCATATGATGGGCTTGTTGTGAAGCTACAAAGTTGCTTTGATTTTCAATAATATTTTATTAGTGACTTTCATGTAGCTCTACTTTGCATCTTGTTTTCTAAACTGTTCTTACTTTTTTAAAAAGTCTTTACTTGGGACTAGGTGGGCCAGACGGACTGCTCGTTTTTCCTAAAACTGTTCAATATCATACTTCCACCACTACTCATAGCCTTTCTACAGCGCTTTAAGATCTGTAAAGCGCTTTCCAAGTTCCGTCATTGGATCCTCACAACAAACCCTCCAGGTGCGCAGGCAGGCAGGTCTGTACTTCGTTGACAGAGGCTGGTGATCACGAGCAGGGGCTCCAGAGCCCCCGGGTTAGCGATAAGCAGGAGCCAGAGAAGCGAAACCTTTCCTCCTACCGCGAAGAGAGGACTCGGAGCCACTCGAACCAGGAGCCTACTTCCGGAGCTCGGCCCAACCCACACACTCGCTCCGAAATGGAGCCTGAGGCGGACGGAGGCGGCCGCCTTTCCGGGAGGTCGGGTCACGCCGGTTTATTCAGCGATAAAGTGAGAGCGCGGTGACCCGAGGCTCGCCAGGAGGGGATCCGACACGTGCTCTGAAGCTACCCTCCCCCCTCCCCCGCCCCGCCCTGCCCTACCGGAAGGAAAAGCGGAAGCCGTCCTTCCACCCCGCCCACAAGGCCATAGCCGGGCGGGAGCTGGAGGACAGGTCGTCCGGGGGCGCGACACACCCAGCTGTCCCCATGTTCCAGTGTGTTTCCTACGTGGGTTGGACAAAAAAAAAAAACCAGTTACACAAGCAAAGGAAACAACGGCGGAAGTCTCTCTAACCCCAACCGACTCCGCAGCCGAACGGAGCGGCCCAGCTGAAAAGCAGCTACAGGCGCCAAGGCTGCCCCTCCGCTCCGCCAGCACCCGCTCTCTTTGCGTTGTTTCCAGCTTCCAACCAATCCGGGAGGCTCCCTGAACCGACCAATCAGGAGGCTTCCCTGTAGAACTCCACCAATCAGAGGCTGGAGGCGGGAAACGTAAGGCGCCCCAGGAAAGGAAATATTTTTGTATGAAAGACTAATGGAGGGTGAAGTGGAAAGTTGGATTTCTACTGTAAACGCAATATAGAAGTGAACAGCTTTGAGAATTTTTTTTTAAGTAACGAAGAACGAAAGGAGCAGAGTCAGGAGAACAATTTATGTGACAACACTATAGAAGAAAAAAAAGTTGAAAACTTTAAGATCAGTACCGTGCCCACTCATGCGCCAGAGAACTGATGATGAAACATACTATTGATTACACAGGCCAGGAGGGTTGAACGATACCTCCCATCTCTTGGCATACAGGTGATAGACTAGAAATGATTCGGATTCGCAAATCGGCTATTTGGGAAACCTACAAGGGAAGGCTTCTTCCCCTCCCCTCTTTTGGGGAGTAGATTGCAAGGAAGCCATGGTGGATTAAAGGCACGGAATGAGACCTATTTTTGTGTGCAGCCCTTGGGGGATATTTGTGGTGTTTGACTATGCGTATGTTACAAGAAATTTGCTTTTTTTTAACGGGGTGGAATGGGAAAAATAAGTTTCTGTTTTGTTTTTTTTTAATGGAGAGGTAGAGAAGTGGACGGCTTCTCACAGAGCTGCAATGTAAGTTACGTGAACTTTCAGAAGAGGTCACTGTATTATTAGTTTTAATGAACTGTTTTGCTTTGTGGCAAGTGGTCTCAGGAAGTAGAAACTATAAAACTAAAAAGGCGGGGAGGGTGAGGGAGAGGAAGTCGTAACTCCCCTTTCAAAAATTGACTTTTATTTTCCTGGTAGAAGTGGTGTTTTTAAAAGTTTTCTTTTTAGAGTTTTATCAAGTCCTTTTTCTTAGGAAAGTCTTTTTCGCAAGAATTGGAAATGGTGAGAAGCTCTTCTGTACCTTTGCCTCTGGTTAGGGGCAGGTTTGGTTCCTCAGAAGATAAATTGCCGCTGTCTTGGTGATTCCTTCACAATGTGCTAATAGTTGGAAAGGAAATTTGAATAAATTACTATTTAATGCCTGATTAGTGGACAGAGAGACATGCTATGTTGCCTAATGGCACATAGAGAGTTTGCCTTAAGAGTCAACAAGCCCTAGGTTTAAGTTTTCCCTTACAAACACACATGCTGGATGTGTGATTCTTGGCGTTCTAGGCAACTCTCTAAAGCCATAAACTGCAGACAAGGTGCCAACCTCCATTGATAGAAGGAACTTCCTTATCTGGAAATTCCCTATGCCATGGGAATCACAGGTCTGGTCTTTCAAATTTAACATGCTGGTTCCAACACTGGCCTTTTTCTGTATTTCATTCTCTCCATTTTAAAAAGTAATTCATTAAGGATATTTTCCTTTATTCCCTTTTTATGTTTGTTTTGTAATCACTATCACTACTTCCTTCCCATTAATCTCAAAAAAAAAAAAGAGAGAGAAAGGGAAGCCTTTCCTTTGTTATATAGGTAGTCATTTAAAATACTTTTATCAAATACAGCCAATTTGTGAATTTGTTTCTCATTCTGAATCTTTCCCAGGGGTGGGGAACCTGTGGCCTCAAGGCCACATATGGCTCTCTAGGTCCTCAAGTTCGGTCCTTTGACTAAATCCCTTCACAGAACAAATCCCCTTAATAAACAGATTTGTTCTATAAAACTTGGATTCAGTCAAAAAGCTGCACCCAAGTATTTAGAGGGCCACATGTGACCTCAAGGCCAAAGATTCCACACCCCTGCATCTTGTCCAACACCTATGTGGAAAGTAGGGAAGTATAATTCAGTCTTCCTGAAGTTGCCAAATCTTGTCATAGCTACCTCCCTGTGATTATCATAAGTCCCTTTCTCTTGACTCAGCCATGAATACAACCCTACAACTATGACCACCATCAATGACTTTAAGACTGTTACTGGTCAACCATGACTTTCAGTGTCCAAGAACCCTGATAAAGGCAACACTGAAAGAGGGGGAAAAAACACAACAACTTAGAGAGGAACATGAAACGGCCCTAGGTTCAAGTCTTCTGTTACAAACATACATGCTGGCTGTGGGATTCTTGGCATTTTAGGCAACTTTCTAAAGCCATAAGCTTATTGGACTCAGGGCCCATAGACACTGTACATCCTTTGTGCTGAACCTGTTGTTATTACTGTTGACCTGAGAAGTTTGGTTAAAGGAAACAACAGGCTAGGTGATAAAAAAAAATTTATATTACTTATACATTTATTTATTCCCTTAAGCATAGCAGACATGCATGCATGGAGTCAGACAAAAGTCTGACTGACTGAACAAAGAAATGAGAAAACTTGTATACATTTTTAGAACAGTCACAATTCAGCATGTCTGTATTACTTCACTTTTATGATCCCCATGTATGTTTAACCATGATACAAGACAAAGATTTTCCTTAATAGAATAGGTTGCAAATACAGTAAGTCAGGATAGTTGACAAAGTGTCAATTGGAATTACAACCCAGGATCTCTGTGTTTAATTTACCATTAATATTCCATAACATAGTATATGCCCATAAAATATTAAGATAAAAAAGTCACATAATTCAAGATAGTGTCTGGGGTCAAGGTTCTCACCCTTAATGACCATGGACAGAGGAAGGAATGCTCCATCTGGGCTTGTTGACATAAGAAGAGGCATTTTCTGAGTCACTCAGAGAACAAAGAAGCTGTTAGGTCCAGACTCTTCCTCTGTTTGATTAGTTCAGGCTCTGGGTCTTATTGAAATTACAAAAATGATATAAAATGGTATAAAATGTTCCACATTACTATAGGTCCAACAAAACCACAGCCTTAGTACTCTCTTGAGAAATTCAAATTAATTTTACTTTGTAATTATATTGTATTTTGCATAGGTTTCATATTGTAATTGATTCTGTATCTACTTAAATCCCCTTTCTATGTCCTTGAGTTGAGCTCAGGAATTTAGCTCTAAGTTAAAGATATAATTAATGGGAAAAATTGTTATATATCATACTTTCAGCTCCTGGGAAAATTCCGGGACATCAGTTTGTTATCTTTAAAGGCCTACAAGATGATCTGCTATATTTCCACAAGTACAGGAAGGAAGAAGGGTCTTATCAAACTGTTCTAGGAGTCAGGGAGTCTGCTATCCCTGGTTCACTAACCATACCCTCAGGATGCAATGCATCCCATAAATCAATGGAGCATTCCTTAAAGACAGAGAGGGGGTGGTTACTAGCCCCACATGGGTGCTAGTCCACTTTCTTTGATATACCCAATCATGTTGTCCCCATTCTCATAATGCTGTCTACTCTCTAACCAGTCATACCCATTTCCCAGTCCACCCAACTCTGTTCTCTGCTCTTTTGAACTTCCCAAAGCCTCGTCTCATGGTCTTGGTTTCTTTCTTCAAGAGAACTCTCAATCTTAAATCGAGAGGGGTGCTTCCCGTCAAAAGATAGGAAAGCTCATCTTCCTAGTTAAGGGAAAAGGAGGTGATTAAAACATAGCCTAATTTTTTTTTCCTTAGGTGCGCAATGGCTTGGTCTTGAGTCTATAGCACGGTCTCTGGAGACATCTAGTGACAAAACTGAGAATAGCAACTTGATTGGAGTAAATCCGGACTGCAGTTGGTGAGGATGGATTGAGTGGGGGAAGGGGGAAGCAACAATCCACAGTCTCCTATCAGCCCTGTGTTTGTTTATCTGTGCTTCTGTGTGTGTATAGCAAATCGTGTGCACAGAGATGAGAAGGGAAAACCTCGCTAGCAAATGCTTTTCTGTGTCTTCTAAACTAATTTTTTTTTCCCTTGGGGAAAGATTGGGAACCTTTCTGAGAAGTTTTCTAAGTCTTCAGAAAGATAATCTCTTTCCTGTAAATTTTCAAATTTTGGTTTGGATGTCTTTATAAATGCTGAAAAAGTGTAGTGAGTACTGCATTGTAGAATTTGTTTTAAGAGAAAGGGAAAATGATGGGAAATAAGAGGAGATAAGCCGATTGTGCCTGAAGTGCTTGATGTCTTTTTCAGTGCTTCCCTTCCCCCAATCGAGTTAAGAAAACTCTGGGGACTTTGAATAGCTCCAGGAACTCGCCCGTTTTGTTGATAAGGTACTTTGTTGTTCAGTCATTTTTTCACTCATGTCTGACTCTTTGTGACTCCACCTGGGGTTTTCTTGGCAAAGATACTGGAGTGTTTTACCATTTCCTTCTCTAGCTCATTTTACAGATGAAGAAACTGAGGCAAACAGGGTTAAGTGACTTGCCCAGGGTCACTCAGCTAGTAAGTGTCTGACATCAGATTTGAACTCGGGTCTTCCTGACTCCAGGCCCTCCACTCTATCCACTGCACCACATAGTTGCCTAAAAATTGTAAATCCAGGCTTCATTGGGTCCCAAAAATAAAGTTTTTAGAATATACTCACTTGTCCTGCCCACCACAAAATTTTGGATATTTTTCTATTTCTAGAAGGACCTCCTAACCTCTTTTATTGTGTAAAAACATTAGGCAATATGCAGGACTAGATCTATCCAAATCATTTAGGGCTTAAAAAAACAAAAACAAAAACCTCTCAGACTTGCTTTTGTTAATCAATCTTTACTGGAGATCAGATGGTATTTGTATGTTTCACACCCTAATTGGCAAAAAAAAAAGTCATCTGGTAATTAAACCATGGCTATATATATATATATATATATATATATGGTGTGGAAATTTTATACCATTTTATATCATTTTTGTCATTTCAATCAAGGGTCAGGACCTGAATCAATGATCTACCAAAAGAAGAGCCTGGACCTGGGCTTCTTTGTTCTCTAAAGTTTGCTCAGAGAATATCTTTTCTCTGTCAACAAGGCCAGATCAGGCTGACCTAAGAACATTCTTTCCTCTGTTAGCCATTAAAAGATGAGACCCTAATCCCAAGAGAGACTACTTCGCTTAATATTGTACTGGCACATACTATGCTATGGAATGTTAATGAAACACTGGGTTGTAGTTTCAACTTGCCCTTGTCAACACTCTTATCTTATTGTATTTACAAATCTATTCCATTAAGGAAAATCCTCTTCTTGTATCATGGTTAAACATACATGGGGATCATAAAAGTGAGGTAACACAGACTTCTGAGTCTACTAAGAATAATGTATATAAGTTTTCTCATTCTTTTGTTCAGGCAGTCAGATTCAGGTCTGACTCTGTGCATGCATGTATCCGCTAAGTTTAAAGGGAATGAATAAATAAATAAGCAATACGAATTTTTCTATCACCTAGCTCTGTTTGCCTCCTTTAACCAAATTTCAGGTTTTACAGTGGGTAAAACAAAGAAACAGAAATCAGTTTGGGCTATATTTCTAAGCAAGTTTACAATTTAAAATTTAAGAGCTCTGTTTGTCTATAGTCAAAAGGAGAGGTTTATTTAAATCAAGGAGCGACTTGAGAATGAGTGAAATTTAATCCTTTTAGATAGCTTAAGTAAGATTAATTTTAAATATTAGAAATTATAAATCCATATTTAATTGAGTTCTGAAATGTCATTTTTTTAAGAATTGCCAAGGATGGCATGAAAAAGGAACTGATGAGTTAGAAGATACAGCCCAGGGAAAAGATAAGGATAAAAGAAAAATCTAAGCCTAGGGCCCAGACTAGATGTTTCTACAGTCTGAAAGAAAGTCATGTTAAGAATTGTAAAAGAATAAGTGTGTATATTTGTAGAATAGGAATTGCACAAAGAAGCAGGATTTTAGGAATAAAGGTAGTCCATAAGCTAAAACTAGCCCTGGGAAGTATTAGATATAAATTATTGCTGTTGAGCTTAATTTTTAGGTTGCCACCCAATATTTGATATCAGGGAAATGTGTTTAAAAACTGACAAAACAAGTCATTGTCCTTAAAGTATACTTTGATTAAGATGTCTCTATATTGGCCTTAAATACAATTTAGAATGTCAACAATTAATATTTCAAAACACATGCTACTATATTACAAAACCATGGTAAAACAAATGTTAAGAATTGAAAAATGCAACTCTTTACTTGGAAACTACAGAACATTATCTGGGTATATTTTAAAGAAAGACGGGGAATATTGAATCTGCAGAGAAAACTGTATCTAGATTCTAAAAAGTGAAAAGTGGCATCAGTAAAAATTCCAAAGTGAAGAGAAAATTTTCAAAAAATGTAAGTAAAATTTAATTTGGAAAAATGCTTTTTGTTACTTCTGTGAAGGATATGACAGAGATTAGCCGTACCAGGCTTTTGTGAGCTTTTAACTAGAGTTGGGAGAACTTAGACTCCCTCTCCTGTGCATCAATGGAGGGTATAAACCACCAAAGGCTTCCTGCCTTGTGTTCTGTGTTACCATCTCTGCCACTGCTTCTGACTGTACCCAACTTAAGAAAAAATTGTGAGGTGGCATTACAAATGTATTAGAAATTGGGATTTGTAACAGAAATGTAGTATCTTTACAGTAAATTTCATCTTATGGTTTAAAGGTTTTTTATATATCTGCTAAAAACCTCAGTGGATTTTGGGGGATTTGTAATTATAATTAAGATTAAGAACAAAGAACAAACCTCTCCCCTTATTGGAGGTAATAGATGTATCTAATTAAGGAGGTGATTTTACCTACTAGAGAATAAAACAGAATGGAAACTAGTTTGAAAAAATTGTTTGAGTAAATTAGTACCTAAGTCCCCTGAGTTGTAATAGACTTATGCAACTAAGTAAGTTTAAGTAATTAAGGTTTGAGAGTAAAAGGGTGGGACAGCTAGGTGGCGCAGTGAGTAGAGCACTTGCCCTGGAGTCAGGAGGATCTGAGTTCAAATGCGACCTCAGACACTTGATACACTTACTAGCTGTGGGACCTTGGGCAAGTCACTTAACCCCAATTGCCCTGCCTTCCCCACTCCAAAAAAAAAAAAAAAAGTAAAAGAGCTTTGGAGTTGTGAAAGAGAGAATAAGAAGGGTATGAGAAACATTAGGTGTTTATTATGTGTTTATGATATGGAAAATAAAATTGCAACATGAAATTCCCAGGATCCAAAGCTATCATGTGGAGTCTTTGCCTATCTCTAACCCAGGGTTGAAAATGAAAAATCTTAGGGAAAAGTGAGAAAGTGGGGACTAGGTTATGGACGCACAAGGAATTGGTCCAGCTCTTTGGGTGATTTAAAAGGGAATAGAGAAAAGATCCTAGGGAGCTGGGAGTGCCACCACTTGTCTTTGAAATTGAGCAAATTGATAACAGATGGGCTTTCAATTTTGAAATGCTGCCAGAAATTTTTGAGATTTTAAATGCTACCATTAATGGTTGTAAAATACAGATTTGATTTGGTCAAAATCTGTCCTGAAACTAAATCATAATGTGGTTCCCCTATAATGGCAACTGTGGTAGATTAGAACAATATAAACTGCAATTGCTATTTGGCATCAAAAGATTTATTGGCTGAGTCCATGACCTTAGGCATATCATTTCACCTCTGTTTATCTCAGTTAACTAATCTGTACAGTGGATAAAAATAGTACCTACCCCCAGAGTTGCTGGGAGGACCAAATTACATAATGATTGTGAAATGCTTAACATAGTGCCTGACATAAATTTGATAATTCATCGAACTAGAAATATTGTTAGAAAAGTAAATTCTCTTTTAATCTGGATTCTTTTGAGTTATAGATTCAGTTGTTAAAAGAATTCTGCAAAAATGTTTGAAAAGCTATTTATTTAGAAATATAATATTGGTAATAATTTTCTATAAATTTGATATAGCAAAGATCTCTTAAGATGTCCTCATCTGTGTAATGGGAACCCCTAAGATCTTACCACTCCTGTTAATGGTTTAAAGTGATTAAGTTTAAGAAATAGTGCTGGAGTCTTGCAACTTACCAGCAACTGGGTAAAACTTCAGCATTTCAGTACTTTAAGATCTAGCCCCACACCCATCCTGGAGTGTGGTAATTTAATTTTAGTTAGGAATGATAGCATATTTTAAGGTTCCCCACACCCATAAAACCATAAGTCTATCTAAAAATTACAAAGAGGAGAGGTTCAATTTATATCTGTGCCACACTACTCTAAATGTCATGAAATCTTATTCTAAGATTAAAAACTACAGGGTAAACCTTGCTAATTTATGGAAGATGGAGCTGGTTAGACTGAGTTAAGATAATGAGATGCAGGTCCCTAAACTTGCCACCCACTTGTTATTAAATAAACTCCTGTATTTTACCATAGGCATCCTTCAAATATCCCAGAATAATATGGGAATAATTAGACAAGGATGAAAAAAGCTTATAGGACAAACTTAAATCAGAAATATTCTTGTATATCGTTTTAAAGAAAAAGACTTCGGTGAAATCAGTTATCTTAGAGGAGAGTAACATATTTTGGTCTTTTGCTATTTCTTACAATTGAAATTAAATAAGCATCTTTTAGTTGTTTGTGGGTTACAGTTTGTAAAGTGCTTAGCGCAGTGCCTTGCCCATATCACACCACAAATCAAGCACTATATAAATGTTGGCTCTTGTGATTGTCATTATCAGGGCTACTTTACTAGTAATTTTATGTCAGATTCATTTGTCTTGTGTGATTTCATTTACACTAAAATATATCTTCCTATTAGTTAGAATTTAATTACTGTTCCCTGTCACCTCTGTTTCTAGTCTAAAGAGATAAGAAGTAATATCCAACCTCCTAGGATGTATAAGTGACCTTTATTGCTGGTTGTGTCTTCAATAAAATGTGCTTTTGCACTAATGCCTTTCCAAATGATGAGGATAATGAGTTTAAAAGTCACTTGTGATGGAATGAATGATTTAAGATGAATGATTCTCTATGTGAGACATTTGGAAATGTATATGACTAAATTGATGTCATCTGACTAGTAATAAGTTTGTTTTATGTTTTAAATGCACACTTTTATTTTGAAACTTGGCAACATCAACACCATTAGAAAAACAACTTCTCTTGTAATTCAGGTATTGCTGGGTTATAAATTAATTCAGCTGTTGTTTGAAAACTGTTAAAAAATTGCATTGGGATTATAAAAGTTTCAAAAGCTCTCTTAGGTGGTTTTATCTGATAATTTTTTTTTTGAGGTACAGTTACCAGATCTTATCAGCACTGCTGGTAACATAGTTTAAGGTTCTATAGTGTTTAAGCCTGAGACCTGTTACTGGGGCTGGAATCTCGCCAGCCTTCAGAGTTTGAGGAACTAGCTCCACACCCAGCTAGAATGAGAAAAATTTACAAGTTTGTTTATATTAAAAGTAAGTCTCATCTCCATTTATTTAGGTATATTCAAGTCATTTTAATTCCGTAGCAAAGTCTCTAAGTTTACAATACTCAAACATTTTCTGGAGGTTTGAAGTCATCATGCGTTCACTGTGATAATGATGGGGTTTAGACTGTGGGAATCCCCTAGAACCCCACCCTGAATCTTCCCACTAGATCTGGCTTTTCATGCCCAAATAGCCTAGCCTAGCCTTCCATTGTCTGGCTACCTCTGGATTGCCTTCTGACTGTTTCCCACCCCTGATCCTGATCAAAATATCTAGCTCTATCACCCCAGCTCTCTTATTGTCTGTCATCTCCAGGTAGCCTTCAGCTACTTCCCACCCTTAATCCCATTCTCTTGGTTCCTGGAAATCTGACCTCATATCCCAGTCCCATCAAGCTCCTCCTTAGACTCCTCCTCAAGATCCTCCCTAAGCCCCTCCTGCCATCACCCCAGGACCAGCCTAGATCCCTCCTCCAATCTTTGTGTACATAAGTTTCATCTTGCCTTCATGAAGGTGCTCAGATTCAGTCTAGCTCAGTAGATTGAATCTGCCCCGCTTGTGAAAACAGGAGGCACAAATGGTAAAGACAACCCAATATGGCAAACCCTTAATAAACTTTGCCTTTTTCCTTGGCTGAGAAGGCTTGAGTCGGATTCATTCAGCAGGACCTGGCCTGTCGGTATTTTGGGGTCTCGAGCACCCCTCAACCCCAAACCTTATCACTGCTACTGTCCCAGTTATGTAGGAAGAAAAAATGGAAACAAACAATCCCAGCCTTCAAAAAGCTTAGGTAATTGTTATAAGTGTAGGCTTCCTAGTCTATGGCCTCAGGCTTTGCCACTTGAGGAATTGACTACAGACCACCAGGTGGTAAGTATTTCAGAGCCTGAACTGATTATTTTCATGAGTTTCTTTTTAAAGCAAGTTTATGGATCTGAGTGAAAATTTTAGCCATTTTTAACTGGATTGGATGAATCAGATAAAATTAGCTTTTTGGAGGACAGCTGGAATGTGTAGCTACAGTAAGTCAAAGGTGTTTGTTGCGGCCACATTTTGAAACCATTTTGCATTCACAGAATGTTTTTAAATATATAAAGCAAAATACATAAGACTAAAAGGAAACATTTATTAAAATCTGAAGTTTAAAAAACCCCATTTTTCCTAAGTTAACTAGCGTAGACTGTACAGAAAAGTAGGGAAACAGAATCTTTCAAGGGAGGTCTGGCCACTAAGGCCCAATTTTCAAAGCACAAGTAGAAGGCTCTGCCTGCTGCCCATCTATATCATTTGGTAAGAGGAGTTTGTGAGTCTTCTTGTTGAAGTACACAATGGGGGTGTAACATAGAACTGATGGCCTCAATTCAAAGCTTTCAGATTTTTTCATAGTTTGCTGTCTCTTTACTGCATCATGAAGAAAAGTCTTTTAAGCTAGCTAATTGACTAAAACTGTTGAAAATGTGTGAGATGGATTTTACGAATCCAAAAATTAACAACAGAGGCATCTCAAGGTGAAAGTAGAAAGGAAAATTTATTACGATCCCGGGAAAGGGCCACTCGGACACCGAAGGTCTCTCAGTGTCAGAGCGCACTGGACACAGAAAATTGGGGTGTTTATATAGGTCCCTAACCGCAATTCCCCCTCCCAACCTTCTTCCTCTCAGCTTGCAGACGTAAGCTTTGAGGGTACAATCTAGACGCGATAAATCTACCCAGGGATAATGGCAAGGAACAAACAGTATGGTTATTTTTACAAGCAGGAGACAGTCATAAACTTCCCACCATCCTTGTTTCATTCTACTATTAATCTCAAGGTAGTAAATCTGTCTTAAATGACAATGACGATTAAACAAACAGTTCGGTTATCGGTGACAGGCAGGAATTAGTTGTTAGTTACCTAATCCTGCACATCTATATTGCACCTGGCTTTTCGGCTTTCCATCCATTCTTCCCCAAACAGAGGTTCTCTTATCTTGGGGTCAATGTACAGGGGGTGAGTATCCTGTGTCTTATCCTTATCCTCAGAGAATTTTATGGTTGCTGACTTATTCACCTCAACCCTTCTTTCTTTCAGGCCTCTCGCCATTAGGTAAATACACAGGACCTGTTCTTAACCTCGGGGGCCTTACGGTCACTAGCTAAGCTTGTGGAGGGGAAAATATCTAAGTAGAGAAATGGGACTCACTATCCTACTTATTTCTATTTATTTAATTTGTTCCCTTTTATGAGAGGTCTTCACTCGTCCCACACAAAAACCAAAAAGCTGTCTGACATGGAAGGTCTGAGGGGATATAGGCACATTTAATGCACTGTCTGTAGAGTTGTGAATTGGTCCATCTATTCAGGAAAGTGATTTGAAACCATGCCCAAAGAACGTTCACTAAACTGCACATATCCTTTGACCCAGTGATACCACTATTGGGCCTATACCCCACAAACCAAAGAAAAGTATCATTCTTATATCCAAAAACATTCACAACTCTTTTGTAATGGCAAAGAACTGGAAACTAAAGGGACTGAACATATTATGGTGTGTCACCGGCTTCCGAAGCCTCGTGACTACGCTCGGGGTTCCCCCCAAGCCCCAGGCCTCTGCCTAAGCAAAGGGCCTGATCTCGCGGACAATGTACGGGGCGGGAGCCGAACAAGATGGTGAATGACTCCGTTTATTATTTCAGCAAGCAGCACATTTATACCTTTAGTGACGTAGGTACACTCTTTGGTTACGTGGGTGAAAGACAGGTAAAGCTAATACACCTGGGTCCTAGGACCGCCCTGACTCCGCCTACTCTCCTCCCCTTCTCTTCCCGCACTACCCAAAGCTCCCTGCGGGCAGGCAGTCCAGGCAAAGACCGGAAA
Organism: Trichosurus vulpecula; assembly: GCF_011100635.1. Taxonomy (NCBI): domain Eukaryota; kingdom Metazoa; phylum Chordata; class Mammalia; order Diprotodontia; family Phalangeridae; genus Trichosurus; species Trichosurus vulpecula. The sequence goes on along the minus strand of NC_050575.1, from coordinate 23,895,128 downwards.
CTCCATGTGGTCAGGCAGCCGGAAGCTCCACATGCTCTGCCAGAGAGCCGGAAGTTCCACGTGGTCAGGCAGGTCCGACCTGGAATCTCTAGGGAGGCAACAAAGGCGGGACCCCTCCTCCTGGCTCCACCCACATCCCAAAGCCCTGAGTTTATCTCAGCAGGCCCCTGGGCCTGGAGGTCTGAGGAGAGCAGGGCTCAGCTCTAACTCGGCCCGTAACAATGGTGTGTTCATATAATTGAATGCTGCGCCCTAAGCAGTGAAAAAAGATGTCACTTGTGGATATGTAGAAATTATGTTCAACTTTCCTTTGATCCAAATGAAAGGGAAGTTCAAGGGAACTTCCTCCCACCATCGTCTCTTCCTCTAAGTATAAAAGCATTTATCTTATGTAACCCTAATAATGTAAGATAGGGATTTCCCTTCCATTTCTCTTCACCTTTAAAATCATCAAAACAGAACAAAATCCCACACCCACCTGCAGGTCTTCTGTCTTATTTAGCTTTCTCTGAGACTCGCAGATATTGGGAGTTCTGAGACTTGTTTCTCACACAATATTTCTCTTAGCTTCTGTGTTTCCATTTCCAAGTGTCAACTGCTTTCTATTGTTTGTCTGGATTGCTTGGAAATCCTGTTTTGTTGAATATTCGTTTTTCCCCCTGTAGAATTATACATATTTTCTTTCCCAATAGCTTATTCTTGGTTACAAGTCACTTATCTTTCCTTTTGAAATGTCATATTCAAAGTTCATCATTGTTTTTTTATAGTGATGGGCACCAAATCTTTTTTGTGATTCTGTTTATTTAGTACTTGAACTTTCTCTTTTTGGCTGCTTGCAGTTCTTTGTTTTTATGTAAAAGCTCTGGATTTTTGGCTATGATGTTCCAGTAGTCATTTTGGCGGTTTCCTTTAGGAGATGACCTGGGGATTCATTTTTATTGCCCTCCAACTCTAAGATCTAGTCAATTACCATTTATTTCAGGTTTGGTTTTTTGTTGTTGTTTTGATTTTGGTGATGACTTTCAGATAGTCTGACAATGCTTAGGTGAACTCTCCCTGATTGATTTTCATGGTGAATTCTGGCTATCATATTCCTCACATTTTCCTCTGGTTTTTTCCTTTTTTTGTTTGTTTGTTTTTTTTGTTTTTTGGCAAGGCAATTGGGGTTAGGTGACTTGCCCAAGGTCACACAGCTAGTACATGTATCAAGCGTCTGAGGCCGGATTTGAACTCAGGTCCTCCTGACTCCAGGGCCAGTGATCTACTGACTGTGCCACCTAGCTGCCCCTTTTTTCAATATTTTAACATTTCATGTTGTTCATGGATTTTGGTCCATTCTAATTTTCAAGGCATTCCTTTCTTAAGTAAAGTTTCCCACTGTGTTTCTAAGGTATCGGTTCTTGCCATTTTAGTCTCCTTAGCTATTCTATTTTCTCTGTCTTCCTCCCCAGATTCTCTTGTAGTTCTTGTGGCTGAGACGTTTTCTCTAAGGCTCTTAGACTTATGGAGTTACTTTCCCGAGTTTGCCATTTTTACAACTCTCAGTCCAAAGATTTTTGTTGTATTTGGTGATTTCTTTAGTTGACTCATGTTACTAGCCTCAGTGTCTAGTTTGGGCACTCTTGCCTGGGTCTAGTTTTACTTCTGGATTCTTGAGTAGCGTGGGCAGACCCTACTTGGTTCTGAGTATAATAACTAAGATTAGGTTCTACCATTTGCAGAAACTGATCTGCCTTGTCTCTTGCTGTAGTTTAACTCTAGTCTGCCTTGGCTGTTGGGCTAGAACTTCCTGCTGTGGCTGGGGCTAACCTGCCTTTGAAGGCTTTCTTCTGCTTTTGTAGGGTTTGAGATTTCCTCTAAGCAAAATTCTGCTTGAGACCTTTCTTCCATTGTCCCTGGGTTTTCAAATTGCACTGTCTGTGAGACCAGACTACTTTTGTGCTGTTCTTCCCATCCAGCATTCTGATAGGTTTTTTGCTTTGTTTTTTGTCCAGCCTCAGACTAAGGGAAGTTTATAGTTCTCCTTTCCAAATATCTGTAGCTATCTATCTCCCTTTTTAGGGCTTCCCTGGGGTATCTTTTTTTTTCTCATGCAAATGTTTATTCTAAAATTTAAAAAGAAAAACACATGTAAATAACAGAATTAGGGAGCAGAAATCCAGGGACCAATTCTGGCCCAGCCCCAGCCAACCTGTGCCAGTCCCAAGGTCTGGTTCACAGTTGGATGTGTGGACCTAGGGGACCCAGACACACCTAGAAAAGGGTGGAAGGGTGAAACCCCACAATGGGGAGATGGAGCGTTAGGACAAATGAGGAGGAAGAATGTCTACAGCTGCTAACTTTCTCTGTCAGGCCTAACAAATGAGCGAGTGGGTAGGTAGATGGGGATGGAGAAGAGATGAGGTGACAAAGATCACATGCTATCTTTTATAGGTGCTCATCTGATTGTGTACTTGTCCCACTTTTTCTCGGGGTCATAGGGCTCCCATCGGCTAGCTGGGAAAATATGCTTGTTCTTCTCATACCAACTCCTTAGCACCACCTTTCCGGCATGTGATTCATCCTTTTCTACTGTGGCATCACTGAGTAGCCGAACGTCATCATGGACATCAAAGTTAAAGAGGGGGCCACTCTTCCCTCTGGCTTTGGTGACGATGAAATCATAGAAACTATGATGATGAGGTATAATCAGATCTTCCTTGATGTACATGAGCTGCTCCACTCCCGCTGACCTCAGCTCACTGAAGTCTTTCCGAAGGATCTCCAGGGCCTTTTGCAGGAACTGTTGCACCGTGTTCCCCTTCTTCATGTTTACAGTCCTTCGGTGCCCAGAGCCATCCCAGTAACTAAATGTGATTTCAATTTCTTCACTCTTGATCTTCTCCTGCTTGGCCTCCCATTCCTGTCTAAGTTCCTCTCTGAGCCTATTTTCTTCTTCCTCTCGGTCACGGTCAGGAAGAAAGCTTGTGTCCACATCTGGGTTCTTCCCTAATTTTCTCTTCTTTGAAGGGATCTCTTCATTTAGACTGCTAACTCTCTGAAGGTAGGAAACACGTCTGTTCTTGTTCATGTCTACATTGCCTTCTCCTTCTATATCTTCCTTATCCATATCTTCCTCTTCTTCCTCAGGCTCCTCTTCCTCATCCAAGGTGAAGGACAGGCTAGAGATCTTTCGCTTCTCTTCCTTCTTGCGTTCCTTTTCTCGAAGTTTCTCTAGCTTTAGCTGAAGTTCTTTGGACTGTGCCCTTTTGGCCAGCTGCTTTTCCCGCTCCTTCACCAGCGCTTCCTGTTTGGCCTTCATGTCATTCAGAGTTACAAGACCCACAGTGCTGGATTTGAGCTCAGCCTCTACTGCATCATAATGAGCTGAGAATTTCTTGTCAATATTTGACTTCATGATGTTCTCCTCAGTGATCCGCTGTTTCATCTGCTCCATTTGCTCCCGCTGCTTCTCCCGCTTCTTCATTAGATGCATGGCACGGCCCGCCTCACTGGCAGCCCCCTTGTACTGAGCCATGGCGGTGGCGGATGGCGGCACTCTGAGCCAGGCGGCTGAGGAAGAAGTCCTACGTCATCATCACGTGAGCAGCGGAAGGGGGAAGGGGAGGGGAGAAGGGAGAGGCGGGATGAAAGGAAGCAGCAGTTGGGCTGTTTCTGGAGATCTGGGCTCTTCGAGAGTCTCACATTTTCCTTTCCTCCTTCAGATAAATCTTACTACAATCAGCCCTTAAAAGAACTCCAAAGCTTTCTTTCCCTTGACTGGATCTTCCTCTAGCTGAAAAGGGGCTGGCTAAGACTCTCATGGTATTCCGAGGTAGAGAACTGGTATCAAAAAACTACTTTTGTCCATTTTCTGGGATCATTGAGTGTAAGGCATAGATTTGTTAAAACCCAGATGCCCATTGTCATTTTTTTAAGTCTCGAAAGTTTTTTTAATCTATAAATATGCAAAACTTTTATATCTTTAATCTCTGTGAGATGATAATAATTAAAAAAAGTTTTGTCTTTCCCCATTCACAAGTACAATTTCTTTTTCCCTGTGGGGACCTGCTAATTGGGTTTTTCTGTAGTTGGCCATTAAGATGCATGTACTGATTAACTATGGATTCGACATATACTTGCATTCCACCTGAGGCCATTAGCCATCCTTACATTCTCTTTTTGGTTCTTTTGCTGTCTCCTATAGCAAGGTTCCAAAAGTACAAAGGGACCTAAGCTTAAAGAGCGCATTTGGATGGGGTCAAATTCACAGCACTTAGCTGCTAAAAGTTCTTTTCTCACTTTTTTTGGGGTGCTCAAAAAGTTTTTCTTAGGTATGATATAGCTTCTTTGGGCATCTTGTGAAACTGTACATCTGTCAAGTTTGTCAGTATCATAGTACAGACATTGTTAGCTGATCGGGAGACTCTGTTAAAACACTGGGAAGTAGGCTCTGTTCTGTTTGGTTCTCTTCTTGCTCTCAGACTTGCCTGAAAGTTTGGAAAGGAGGCGGTCAGGAAAATAGATGGTTCTTCTGAGGCATTCTCTCAGGACAGCAGGCAACCAGTAGGTACACACCTGCTGGGTACATATAAGAATTCAGTGTCTAAGAGGATGAGCTCCAAAACAACCTGAGGGTATCATTTGTGTTTGCTTATGATGGCACTAACAGAGCAACTAGACCACTGCCTTTGGCCAGTGCAATGTTAGATGCGTGGCCTAAGTATTTGGCACTGGTGAGTTATAATTGGAGTGACATTCTCCAAAACTAGGCAGAAGCCAGGGGTCTCTACCATGCCCAGTCTTTTCATGCAGCTAGAAAAACTGGTTGGTTGGTTGGTTGGTTCTCCTTTGTTCTTGAAGAGAACCAAAATGACATCACTATGCTTGAGTCAAGATTCAGTGTGCCTACCTGTGGCTGATCAGGCCAAAACAATCTCAAAATGCTCTACCACAGGTCGGACACAAATTGTGTGGATATTTGGGGTAGATACTCCAAACCTGCACATCCTGCATTTCCTTTGAGCCACTTCAATTCTGCTTTGCTCATAGAGCACAGTACCTTCTCTGATGCGGGAATGCCATGCTGAGCGATTCCAAATTCTCTCCATCCCTCCCCCTCCCCACCTTGAGAAGGCAAGCAATTTGATACAGATTATACACGTGCAGTTATGCAAAACATTTCCACGTTAGCCATGTTGCAAAAGAAAACACAGAAAAAATAATAAAGTAACAAAAACATGCTCCAATCTGCATCTATACTCTTCATTTCTTTCTCTGGAGGTGAATTTTTTTTTTCATCATAAGTCCTTCAGAATTATCTTGGATCCAGAATTATCTTGTAATGGGGATAAGCTAGACACCTTGTCAATAAGATCAGAGGTAAAGCAAGGAAGTCTATTACCACCATTGCTATTCAGTATAGTGCTAGAAATAGTCATAGACATAGTCATAGGCAATAAAATGAAATTGAGGTAATAAGCATGAGTAAAATTATCATCATTACTTGCAGATGATATTATGGTTTATTTAGGCTTTTTAGTTCACTCTCTAAGGTTCTCTAATTGAAATGAGTAACAGTGTCACCAAAGTTACAGGATATAAATTCTACTCTGGGGATTGTTGGACAAGGCACTGTTCAGGGCACTGAGCATCATTGGCTCCTTAGCCCTTCCCACTTCCCTTAAGTCATTCAGAATCATTCCTGTCTTGTCTGTTCATTTTTACCCCTAAGGATTATGAGGGAGACAAATGAATGTGTCTTCTTTATTTCTAGGACCTTTAGCCCCCGGTACATTATCTAGAAGCCTTTTGGGGGGGGGTGATGCGTCATATATGCAATTGGCATTACCTACTGAATATAAATGCTTCAACCTAAGAGAAGTATCACCTAAGCCAGTATTGCAATGGAAAAGAGGTGTTGCAATTTTTGACCAAAGTTCTTTTAGGAGTAGCCCATTATCTTCTTTTATGTTACCTCTAACCCAGTTTCACTGGGAGGAAAAGAATTAAGAGGATGGTAGTGTTGAATACTAAGCCCGGTTTTGTGGATGGTGAAACTGAGGTAGTCACGCATGTGGTTTTTATGGCTGCCTATTCAGACCTAGAATCTGCTTCCTATAAGTAGAAGTATATGGTAGAAAGAAAGTAAAATTAGTCAGCATTACTATGGTAAAAGTAAGATGATTACTACAGAAACCCTTGACTCATGAGGCTATGGGTTCTGCCCCACCTGCATGCAAATTAAAGTCCTTGTTCCAATCCCCCAGGTCACCCTGAGAAGCAGAATTAAGAGCTGACAATTTTCTGCACCTCTTCCTCATCCCATTCTGCACTGCATCATCGTGGTAAGGTAAGACTATTTGGGCCTATCCGTGATGGGAAAAGCCATGCACTATTGGTCGAGGGTTCCAGTACTTCCATTTTTATCTTTTCTCCTGCTCTGTGGTCTCAATGTCTTATGTCCTTATCTTGACAGAAAATGAGCAGAGCTTTGATTTCACCACTCCTCCATCCTCTTATCTACATCTGTCTTTGCTATTGTGTTCCACGCTGCTTCTTTAACAGCATCTCTCTGTATTCTGGCTAAGAGATGAAATTTCTTCATCCTTGTAGACTCAGAGGTCATTTACCATAAGGATAGTGACACCATGCCTCCAACAAAAAGAAAAATCTAGCAGTCTTTTCTTAGTCTCATTGCCTTGGTTTTCTACTTCCTAGATCTCACATGAAACATAGGACTATTGTTCATTCTCGGTGCAAACTAAGCCAAACAGCATCTTTTTCATTATGATGTTTCATTCTAAAACAAAGCAAAACATAACAAATAAATAAATAAATGAGCATTTTCTTGAATCGAGAAGGATTCTTTGTGTACTGCTCCATGCCTGCTCTCAGTGCCCAGAAAGAAGGACTTGGATTCAAATCTCAAATCATCCGCCACCATTATGGATAAAGCTAATAATTGCTGAGCCTCTTTTCTCATCTGTCAAAATGGGGTTATCACTTCTAATACCTGCCTCATGTGATCATTATGAGGCAAGTGCTTAAAAAGTGAGCCTAGTTATGAACTATTTACTCCTGCAAGCTTGGAGGTCAGATTTAATTTAGCATTAACCCAATTCTAAATGCCTCTAGCTGTGCAAGAAGACAAATGGATTTATCATTTCTTACTTTTACCCCAGAAAAAAAATCTCATTTGGCATACTAACCATAATTTCAAATCTTCTCTTTTTTTAAGTAAGAATTGGCATCAACCATTCTTTTGATGAGAGTATATAAGCATTTGCCTAGTCCCAAACTTTTATACTGTTTGTGCGTATCTTCATTTTGGAAATCCTCTCCTTCTCTGGGAGGTCTGAAACAAGAAAGGCAGTGACAGATGGAAACAGAGGACTAGTGATCTCACACTTCTTTATCACCTTACTATCAGTTCGGGTTTCATACCAGGTTACCTTGGTCTTCAAGTTGACTTTCCATTGCTGTATTTTGAAGCACCCATTTAGGCTACCAAGTCCATTTTATAACTTGCTATCATGGTGATTCTAGAAACACCATAAGAACTGCTCCATCTCATAAAGGGAGAGTCTGAATTGCTGCTGGACTGGCTTCCTGGGAATTAACATCATGTTTTAGAGACTTGTCAGTATTGCAGACATTGACGTTAGTAGAAGTTTGCCAACTTGGATCCACAACAGGATTAGCAAGATGAGCCAGATCTAGCTGCTTAGATACTAGTAAGAATAATGGGGCTGCTTCTGAAAGATGAGCCCCAGGTGCTAGCTGAGGTCACAGCTCTCACTGGGGGTGCCCCATAGGAAGACCTACTCCTGCTTCCAAAAGATACCTCTCCTGCGCTAGGGACAAAAGTCTAGGGGAAAAGTGAGAATGCTTATTATTTGAGTGAAACTATAGATAGTGGTAGTTGATATTATGAATACAAAAGAGCATACTAGGTGTCCATTGCTCCACTTTCCCCAGGTGGTCTTATGCTGTGGGGAGGAGGGGATGGCTGGAAATGTAGCTTTTGATGAAGTATCATATGCATTTATTGAAACCTTAATACTTGGATCCACAGCATACAGCCTATGTGCAATCTGATTCTAATTTGGGTACCCACAAGATAGAATCATTTTTATAGGCAACGATTTCCTATTGGCTCATTTTTGTTGGATGTCGTAGGTATGTGATGACATATGACCAGTAATTAGATACCACGCCCTCTCATGATTCTTAGTACATTGATGCCCCTTATCCTAGCTCAGAACCAGGAAAATCTTGACCTGGATCATCCATTTATCTTCTTCAGTTGTGTTACAATCAGACCAACCTCAGAGCAGAGGAAGTAAGGTGTTTTGGGGCAAAGAAAGTCTAGCCTTGATAGTTCAGGCCAAACAATTTTTGATCACCTGGTATCTCTGGATTGCTTTTGTTTCCTATCTCCATCACTTTAACATGGAAGAAATGCTCTTTAATTCTCCAGTTGGCTGTTATAAGTTTAATGATTTGCTATACTCAAAGCAGTTGATTTTTTCCTTTTTTTTAGATTAATTTATTTTGGTTTTCAACATTAATTTCCACAAGATTTTGAGTTACAAATTTTCTCCCCATTTCTCCCCTCCCCCCCACCCCCAGATGGCATGCATTCTGATTAGTCTTTTCCCCAGTCTGCCCTCCCTTCTATCACATCCCCCGCTTATTCCCTTTCCATTTACTTTCTTGTAGGGCAGATAGATTTCTATACCCCATTGCCTGTATATCTTATTTCCCAGTTGCATGTAAAAACAATTTTTAACCTTTGTTTTTAAAACTTTGAGTTCTAAATTCTCTCTCTTCTTCCTTCCCCACCCACCCTCATTGAGAAGGCAAGTAATTCAATATAGGTTATACATGTGTCATTATGCAAAACACTTCAATGATAATCATGCTGTGAAAGACTAACTATATTTCCCTCCATCCTATTCTGCCCTCCCTTTTATTCTATTTTCTCCTTTGACTCTGTCCTTTTTCAAAAGTTTTTGCTTCAAAAGTTCTACCTCATCCCCTGATTTGCCCTCCCTTCTATCATCCCCCATTTTATCCCCTTCCCCTCTACTTTCCTGTAAGGTAGCATACCCAATTGAGTGTTTATGTTATTCCCTCCTTAAGCCAAATCTGATGAAAGTAAGGTTCACTCATTCCCTTTCACCTCCCCCCTCTTCCCTTCCATTATAACAGCTTTTTCTTGCCTCTTTTATGTGAGATAATTTACCCCATTCTATCTCTCCCTTTCATCTTCTCCCAATATATTCCTCTCTCATCCCTTAATTTTATTTTTTAGATAGCATCCCTTCATATTCAACTCACCCTGTGCCCTCTGTCTATATGTATGTATATTCCCTTCAACCACCCTAATGCGGAGAAAGATCTCATGAGTTACAAATATCATCTTCCATGTAGGAATGTGAACAGTTCAACTTTAATAAGTCCCTTACAATTTCCCTTTCCTGTTTATCTTTTCATGCTTCTCTTGGTTCTTGTATTTGAAAGTCAAATTTGCTATTCAGCTCTGGTCTTTTCATCAAGAATGGTTAAAAGTCCTTTATTTCATTGAATATCTATTTTTCCCCCTGAAGTATTACACTCAGTTTTGCTGGGTAAGTGATTCTTGGTTTTAATCCTTGTTCCTTTGACCTCTGGAATATCATATTCCAAGCCCTTCGATCCCTTAATGTAGAAGCTGCTAGATCTTGTGTTAACCTGATTGTGTTTCCACAATATTCAAATTGCTTTCTGGCTGCTTGCAATATTTTCTCTTTGACCTGGGAACTCTGGAATTTGGCTACAATATTCCTAGGAGTTTTTGGGGGGGATCTGTTTTAAGAGGCGATCAGTAGATTCTTTCAATTTCAATTTTACCCTCTGGTTCTAAAATATCAGGGCAGTTTTCCTTGATAATTCCTTGAAAGATGATATCTGGGCTCTTTTTTTTGATCATGCCTTTCAGGTAGTCCAATAATTTTTAAATTATCTCACCTGGATCTGTTTTCCAGGTCAGTGGTTTTTCCAATGAAATATTTCATATTGTCTTCTATTTTTAATTGTTTTGGTTTTGTTTTATAATTTCTTGATTTCTGATAAAGTCATTAGTTTCCATTTGCTCCATTCTAATTTTCAAGGAATTATTTTCTTCAGTGGTCTTTTGGACTTCCTCTTCCATTTGGCCAATTCTGCTTTTTAAGGCATTCTTCTCCTCATTGGCTTTTTGGACCTTTTTTTGCCACTTGGGTGAGTCTATTTTTTAAGGTGTTATCTTCTTTAGTATTTTTTGGGGTCTCCTTTAGCAAGCTGTTAACTTGTTTTTCACGATTTTCTTCATCACTCTCATTTCTCTTCCCAGTTTTTCCTCTACTTCCCTTACTTGATTTTCAAAATTCTTTTTGAGCTCTTTCATGGCCTGAGACCAATTCATAGTTTTCTTGGAAGCTTTTGATGTGGGAGCTTTGACTTTGTTGTCTTCTTCTGGTTGTATGTTTTGATCTTCTTTATCAGCAAAGTAAGATTCTATAGTCTTGAGGTTTTTTTTCCCACTGTTTGGTCATTTTCCCAGCCAATTACTTGACTTCTGAGCTCTATGTCCAAAATTAAATACAAGATGATTTTCGGAGAGGGGACAGAGCAAGGACACTAGCAATTGTGGTAAAAATCTCCTTGTATAGATCAGAAGCATCAACATTGAAGACCACACATATGGCCCTCAACAATCTCAAGTATGACCCTAACCAGATTAAAATGTAGTTCTTATCTGATTTTGTTATGTTGATGTATTAATAAAAAAAGAAATATATAAACATGAGTGGTTTTCTCAGTCTATATACAAAGATCCTTTATATGTCTAGTGGCCCTGTTTCTATTTCAGTTTGACACCAGTGGTGTAGATGTCTCTAGCTGAGCTTTGAAGGTAACTAGAAATAGTAAAAAGGATTTTAAGTATGGAGACAGATGTAGCTACACTTTAAAAATCAAATAAGTGAGATCAAGGAAAAATTAAGGAAAAAAATAAGAGCAATTGTATTGGTAATTAAGATGGGACTTTTTTTTTTTTTTGCTGTTTTCTCTTTTAGCACTTATTTAATCAAGTGTCCTTGAAGAGTCTGGTCTTTGTTTCTTTGATTAAATTAAGAGTCCTTGATGACCTCCTTAGCTCAAGAGAAAGCCTGGTTTGCATGGATTTCAGTGACATGTTTGTGATGCCAGAGGCTTTTAGGCAACATGGGTTTGAGTCCCTGGTTTGTGACGCTTTTAGGTCACGTGGGTTTGAGTTGCGCATTGTGATGCCCTTTGACCCTGAACAACATATATAAACCCAGAGGTTGGTGTTCTCCCTTGGGGCTCTCAGTCACTGGAAAAGTGTCATGGGACTCTGGGCAGCCATTTTAAGAGCCCCTGGCTTGTAAACCCAGGTGTTGATGCTTTCCTGGTAACTATGAATTGTGATTTGGTCTGTTTATATTGTGTATGTTTGTAATTTCTATTTGTACTTGCTCTGAAGTTCAGGTTGCTGGCTTTTCCTCCTGAACTAAGTGAGTTATATTTGTATGTTGGATTAAAGTAAGATTGTTAACCCCTTAACATTGCTTTCCTTAGTAAAGCAGAGCAAAGAATCTGTGTTAGCAGCCCTTTCATATGCTGGTTGTTCTTGGTTTTACACAGCCGCAGTAGCTGCTAATCGAATTGTTGCTACAGCAATCCAAGAAAATAAAGAAAATTATGAAAATGAAGTCAACCAACTGGAAATAGAGAATCAAAAACTTAAGGAAAAAAATAATTCCTTGAAAACTAGAACTGGGCAAGGGGAAGCTAATAACATAAGACACCAGATAATAAAACAAAAACAAAAGAAAAAAAATAGAAGAGAATGTGAAACATTTCATCAAAAAAAAAACTGATCTGGTAAACAGATCAAGGAGAGACAATATAAGAATAGTCAGACTACCTGAAAGTCACTATAAAAAAAAAAAAAAAGAATCTTGATGTGATATTACAAGAAATTATCAGGGAAAATTGCCCTGAAGTTCTAGAATAAAAAAGTAAAGCAGAAATAGGAAAAAAAAAATCCACCAATCATCATCTAAAAGAGATCCCAGGATAAAAACTTACAGGAATATCATAGCCAAGTTTGAAAGCTCCTGGGATAAGGAGAAAATATTGCAAGCAACAAGAAAAAAACACATGTAAATATCACGGAGCTATAATCCGGATTGCATAAGAACTAGAAGCTACTAAGTTGAAGGACCATAGGTCATGGAACACTATATTTCATAGAGCAAAAAAGCTGGCGTTATGACCAAGGGTAACTTGCCCAGCAAAGTTACATGCAATCCTGAATAGATGAGGAAATGGACATTTAACAAATTGAAAGATTTTCAGGTATTTGTGACAAAAAAAAGTAACATTTAAAGGAAAATTCAACATGTAAGATCCAAGAGAAATATAAGGCAAACATTAAAGACCAATTATAAGAGGCACAAGGTCAAACTGTCTACTTCTAATATGTGAAAATGTTATCAATACTCTTATGACTGTCATCATTGTTTGGGTAGTTTGAAAGAAAGCCTTTGGCTGAACTGTGTATGATGGGGTGATTCTTTAAGAAATAAAACTATGTAGGGAGAGATAAAAAGGAGTAATTATATTATACAAATGGGGCATGAAAAGAAGAATTGGTATGGAAGAAGCAAATGGGGGTGGGGGCTAGTAGTGCTTGGAACCTTACTCTCATCAGGAATGGCTTAAAGAGGAAACAACATATACAACTAGAAGGGCATAAAAGTCTTCTAAATTTAGAAAGAAATAAAAGAACAAGGGGATAGATTAGAAGGGTGTGTAGATTAAGAATTAAAAGGGGGAAGCAGATAAGGGAGAAAGTGTTAGAAAGATAGGAAGATAAGGTAGAGGATAGGGGAAGAAGATAAGGGATGGACTCTTAGAGGAGTGGGTAGATTAAGAAATAGGAGGCAAGGTAGCAGGGAGAAGTAAATTAGATGAGTGAGGAGGAATAGGGTAAATAGGATGAGAAGGATAGTGAGGAAAAATAGAATGGAGTGAAATAAATAATTATAACTTAGAATATGAATGGGATTAATTTACTCATAAAACAGGAATGGATAGCAGAATGGATTAAAAATCTGAATTCAACAAAATGTCACTTTCAGGAAACACAACAAAAATGAGAAATACACACAAAGATAAAATAAAGGGTTGGAATAGATTTTAGTATGTAAAAAAAGCAGAGGAAGTAATTGTGATCTCAAAGTTAAAGCTAAAATAGATTTCATTAAAAGCAAAATAGGGAAACTACAGTGTGTCACCAATATTATTCAATATTGTTTTAGGCCATTTAAAATAACTAGTTTAAAATACCTGAGAGTATAGCTGCTAAAACAGACTCAGGAACCACAAGAACATAAAACACTCTTCTTTATACAAATAAAGTCAGATTTAAATAATTGGAGACATTAATTGTTCATGGGTAGGTAAAGCCAATATAATTTTATCTATTTCAATGCCATCCCAATTAAATTACTAAAAAATTATTTTACTGAGTTAGAAAAAATAACAAAATTCATTTGGAAGAACAAAAGGTCAAGAATTTCAAGGAAAGTAAAGGGAAAAATTGTAAAAGAAGGACATGCAGGAATACCAAACCTTAAACTATACTATAAGCCAAGAGCATTGTTGAAATATAAAATGGATAATTTGGAATATTTTAAATTAAAATTTTCTTATATAAATAAAACTAATGTGTCCAAGATTAGAAGGAAAGTAGAAAATTAGGAAAAAATTTTCATAGACAGTCTTTTCAGATAGGATATGATTGTGATGGATTACTACCGTAATATAAGAAATGATGAGCATTGACATAGAAAAACATGGAAAGACTTGGACCTATGAAGGAAGATGCTATCTACCTCCAGAGAAAGAACCAACAAATAGAAATATGCATAGTATGGTCTTATACATAGGTATATGTTTGTGTGTGTATATATATATATGTGTGTGTATATATATATATATATGTGTGTGTGTGTGTGTGTGTGTGTGTGTGCGTGTGTGTATACATATATGCATGTATATGTGTGTGTGTCTTTATAGATATGCATGTTTCTGTGTGTGTATATATGTATATAATTCACACTTAATTGTAATAAAGTAGTTACAATATTAAATTATTAAATTTAACATTAAGTATTAATAGGGAAGGGAGAGGGAGAAAAAAATAAAAAGTACACAGCAGAGAACCAAAGAAAACTTAGAAGGAAGCCTAAAAAAGCTGGGTTGCTTTGAAAATGATGTGTAGGATTTATTACATAAGTTTTTGTGGAATGGAAATGAATTGTTTTATATCAAATTCTCTCCTATTTTCTGCTGTGTACATGGAAATGTTCTTTTTTTCTTATTTTATATTTGTTTTAAGTGAATTTTTTTAAAAAAATTTAAGTAATAGGGAATTGTCTGCATAGAGGTGATAATTAAAACCATGGAAAGTGATCACTGAGTGAAAGAGTATAGAGGGAAAAGAGAAGAGGGCTAGGACAGAGCCCCGAGGGACGTCCACCGCTACCCGAATCATGCCCACCAAAGATATAGCAAAGGAGACTAAAGAGCAGTCAGACAAGAAGGAGAACCAGGAGAGAAAAATTCACAAAGAAACCTAGGGAGAGTATCCAGTAGAGGAGAGTGATCAAGAGTGTTGAAAGCAACAGAGCGGCCAAGAAGAATGAGGATTTTTTTTTTAAAAAGGCCATTAGGTTTGGCAGTTAAAATATCATGGGTAACTCTGGAGAAAGTAGTTACAGTTAAATGAGGTTGGAAGCCAGACTAGAGAAAGTTAAGAGAATAAGAGGGAAAAAGTAGAGGAATTAACTTTATTTATGTAGTTGGTCTTTTCAAGGAGTATAGCCAGGAGGAGGAGAGGATTTAGGGTAAAAGCTTGTGATGGATCAAGTGAAGGTTTTTGAGGGCGGGGAACAGACGAGCATGTTGTAGGCAGTAGGGAAGAAGGCAGTAAATGGGGAGATATTGAAGATAAATTAGATAGTAGGGATAATACAAGGGGCAATCTGCTGAAGGCAGGATGGAATGGGATCACTTGTGCAGGTAGGGCACAGAAGGCATATGAGTAATGTGAGAAGAGGAGGGGAGAAGAGGGCATTCTCTGGAAACGGCTTCAATGTTTTCCGTGAAATATGAGTCAAGGTGCCAAATCTTAGGCATGCCTTGGACTGGAAAAGCCATATATTAATTTTATTGGAGAGAAGTATCAAATTTTGCTTAAAGTAGGGAAGTAGGAAAACAACCATTTGCAAGACTTGCCTCAAGAAAACTGCCAATGATTCAGGATTCTCTACTTCATTTGGGTGACTGGTATAACACCAGGAGTGAAAGGTGATTCTACCCTTATTCTCCTTGTAACAGAGGACCTTTACAGGAATGTTTACTTCCAAAGATAATCACAAATCTACAAACATATCCCCCAACACATGGAAGGCATAATCCCCCTCCCAACTTTTGCACCAACTTAGATTCTTGTGGGAGGAGAAGGGGATTTAGTTCATAGCTTAACAACACAGAAGAGAAACACCTCCAGGTCCATTCCTCAGAGCAAGGGCAAAACACAGGGAGCAGGGGAAGGATTTTCTTTGCCCTTTCACCAGTTCAGTTCATGGCATACATACTGGGCACAGCAGAAGTGGAGGAAAAGAGCATAACTGAAAAGACAATGGAAAAGAGAGTGAATGACTTGATCTCACCATTTTAAAAGTGGAGGGATTTTTTAAAGGAAGGTACCCCCACCCATGTGGTAGGGGACACAGTAGGCTCCAGGCTAGGCAAACTAGGCATACTCAAAACATGCCAAGAGAAGCCTAGGTTATACCCTTTTCCCAAAAAAGCTGAATAATTGAGACTCTGCTTATGGTCCTATTGGCTACTATTCATTTGGGTTCATCTAGTTGTGTCTCAGATGACTTGATGATTTAGTATCAAGAAAAGAAAAACTCCTTTATGAGCTTACAGATAGTGACACAATTTGTGGTCAAGTACTGAGGGCCACAGAGGAGGCTGGATAGGTAATGAGGACACCAGAATATCTTTTATTGGGTAATTCCAAGGGTTCTGGTCATGGATCCCCTTCAATGTGGTGTAAGCACCATTGAACATTTGGCTCCTCAGTCACTGTTTTTCTTGACATATTCAATAAAATTTCCATAAACAGACATGGCCCTAAAGGCCATGGAGTAGCCTATTGGCAAGTTTTGTTCTTGGAATTTCAGCCAGGTGGCACTTGGCTCTAATCACAGGTTAAATTCCTAATGTTTTTGCTCCCCGGGATTCTCATCCTTACCCCACTTCCCATAACTTACAAGGCATATAAATTCATGTTTTGGGGAAAATGGCATACAAATGCAGACTGCCTTAGAAGTCCTAATTACTGTCTGACTAACTCCTGCTGAATATCTTTACCTTTACCTTCACAATTACTTACATTTGTAAGCAAACTCAGTGAACGTTTGTTGTTTCTGTTCAGTCATTTTCAGTCATGTCCAACTCTTCCTGACCCCATTTTGGGTTTTCTTGGTAAAGATGCTGGATTGGTTTGCCATTTCCTTCTCCAGCTCATTTTACAGATGAGGCAAACGGGTAAGTGACTTGCCCAGGGTCATACAGCTAATAAGTGTCTGAGACCGGATTTCAACTCAGGAAAATGAGTCTTCCTGACTTCAGACCCAGCACTCTATATACTGCTCCTCCTAGCTGCATAGTGAATGTTTAGGCTGGACTTTCTGGAGGTCATGAGATTAGAAGAATTTTTGTTTCTGCCTCTTAAAGTATCTCCTATTTTGTGAATACATATTCCCTTGATGTATGTGTCAACATACAGTAACTTCTGTTGTGCTTCAGGACCCTAACACATCGTTGCATACATAGAGTCCTTCCATTTGATGTTGCTAGACAGTTTTTCATTGCCTTGATCTTTGGAAATAGACTAATAACTCCTTTACATAGCAGACTGTTAACACTGAGACATAAAGAATTTAAAACGTCCCTTTGGTCATTCATTCTGCTTTAGTTTCATTAAGCCTTAGAAATATTTTTGAAAGGGAATGTTGTATTTAAACTTCCTTTGAAAATTTAGCTATTTTTCTATCTAATTGCATGTATGATTAATGTTGGCATTTTTTCCTTTCAAAAGATTTTTTTTGTTTTTTGCATTTTAAAAGACCTCCCATATAAAAAACTCTTAATTTTTCTGTGGATGTTTAATTGATCTTCCCATCTTCAAAACTTAACCTTAGCTACAAAATCTGATCTTTATTTGTTTATTTATTTGATTAATTAATTAATTGATTGATTGATTTTGGTGGAGGCTCACAGCTCAAGTTTGATGTATCATACGCCAACTTTTTAACCATTCTTTTTTCTGTGTGAGAAAAATCATGAACCATTGAATTGATATTTTAAGTATAATGTATTTTTTCCTGTCTGATTATAAATTTACCTCCTTGTCATAACAATTTTCAAGCTCTACTGTTTGCTCAGATGAACTGAGTGTAGACCCAAGCAAGACAGCCTGAGTACTCTATAATATGTTCCCTCTTTAAAAAACATTTCTTAGACATTTAGTTGTCCAATGACCTATATAGTAGTCACGTTAGCTTCTTTTTGGTGTTTAATGAAGCTAATAATTCTGAAACATTTTTCTCCTTGCTTAGGTCCCAATATGGATCACTTTAGCTGGCAGATCTTTTTGCCTCATTTTTGCCTCTCACTTGTATAACCTTGTGTGTTCATTCTCTTTCTAAAATTGTATCCTTCAATGAATATTTATTCTATTATTATAGTTCTGTTCTATTTGTGTTGGTGGAGTTTTAATATCTTCCATGTGTTGGCACATGACAAAGCTGATAAAGTACTGTGGTGGGAAACTGAGAAGACCTAGGTTCAGGTTATGCCTCTGACATCAGCTGTGTGATCCTGGACAAGTTTCTTGATCCGTACTCCAAGCAACTCTCTATGACTTAACTATATAAGCTTTAAATGGGTTGAACTCTATATCAGAGTAGAAGGTTCCCAAAACACAACCTCTTCCAGTGACAAAAATCATTGCTCTCCTATATTTCATATATATTTTTCATAGGTGTTTACATTTTTATTTCACCATTACATTCTGCTAAATTCATATCCTCAGTTTTCAATCCATGCAATATTGATTTAAAATGGATATTTTCATTTTTAGTATCTCTGGGGATATCTGTGTTTAGAGATCATTGTTTCTGCCTCTACATTTCAATCATAATATTTTTCATTGTATGTAAACTCTTCATTCATTATATCTTTGAGAGATAGTATCTCCATTAGGCATAGGTGATGACTAGACAGATGAAATTTAAAACTGTTCTTCTATTCTCATTGTATACATAAGTATGGTATCCCTCGAGTGTAAAGAAATTTTCTGCTTTATCCCTCAGTACTCCCACTGTATCTAGGGAAACATAGAAAAACTGTCAAATGGTAGTTTGATGATCCTTTAGTATATAGTTTATAGGTTAAATTTTTTATTTTGACTGGCACCAAAAAGCAATTATATTACCTGAGTTATTCATTTTTCTATTGGATCAGTAAGAAGCTAGTCAGTAAGCAGTAACTAGAGGCAGGGACTTCCCCGAGTTCATGTGATTGGGCTATTAGGTTACAGAATCCACCCAGGGAATACATGGGGACGCTGAGTCTTTCCTGTAGCAGAAACAGAGGTAGAGGGAGACCCCACACACACAGTCTCAAGGAAGCAAAATGGTACCAGCTGGTAAGGCCCAGTGAATGTGGAAGAAATAGGAAATGCCTTTTTGTCTATTCCCCTACAGGAAGAGAACCAAGCCTAATTTTCTTTTATTTGGCAAGGAATGCGTTACTTCTTTATAGTATTGCCCCAAGTATATCTTAATAGCCCTGCCATTTTCAAGCAAAGGGTGGAATGAATGACAATGGCCAAGCTCCAACTGGACTCAAACATTAGTCCTCCAATGTTAATGATATTATTATAGTAGGAACTGAGGCAGAAGTTGCCAACTATAGACCCAACTGGAACAAAATACATAGGTGATTAACCCTGAAAAAAATACTAAGATTGTGCCGATAGGTGAATTTTCTGAGTGTTCAAAGGGTAGGAGCTCAGGGGAACATCCTAGAGAAAGTCAAGAACATTCTCCTGGCCCTGAAGCCCCCAACAACCAGGAAAAAGGCCTGGATCTTGATTGAGTTGTTCATATCCCATATATAGGGATTATTAAAAGTCCCCTCTACACTGTGATGTAGAATGCTGTTCAATTTACAGCAACAAGTTCTACTGGCAGCTGTTCAACAGGCCTTTCCACTTGGACCCCTGTCATCTACTGATACCACTGAACTACAGGTATAGGCTTCTCCAGTGGCAGCAAACTGCAACACACGGCAGAAGGACGCACCTGAGACCCAGCGACCTCTCAGATTCTGGGTCAACACATTTATATGGGCAATGGTCACTAATGCCACCTTTGAGAGGCAATTACTAGCCTGCCACCGGGCCCTGGTTGGGAGAAAGAGACCAACTGAAGACGTTGCTTTCACGCTGAGACCTGAGAGGCCCATATTCCAATGGGTTTTAACCAATACCAAATCCCATACACCTGGCAGAGAAAAGACATCAATTATCAAATGGAAATGATACATTCAAAGAAGAGTGAAGCCCTAACCCAGAGACATGAATAAGGTACAGGAACCAGTGGCTGATCAATCTACCAGAGATGTGTCTGAAGCTAATCCACTACCCACACTCCAAACTATTTGGGGCCTTCACCTGTCCAGCCTCCCAAAGGACACAGGCCTCAATTACTGATGTCACATCAAAAACAGTCAAGTCCAGTGGAGAAGAGCAGCCATCAAGGTGTCTTAAGGTAAGGTTCAGGGCTTACATTCAGGGCTACGACTAGTCAGCCTGGTGGGCAGAGTTGTGAGTAGTACTCCTCACCCTTAAATTGAAAACTCCAAAAGAGATATTCATCTATGTTGACTCTTGGACAATGGCTAATAACCTAGCAATCTATTCTAATCAATGGCAACAAATTAATTGGAAGATCAAGTCCAATCTAGTATGAGTGGCATTCCTGTGGGCCCACATAGCAGCCTAACTGAAATGGCTATACATGATTATACATGTCTCATGTATCTGACCACTGAAGGGGATCCTTTTCTGAGGAATCCAAATGGACTAACAGCTGATAAAGTCTGCACTTAACAAATCTCCTCCAGTAGTCCAATGGATCCATGCCAGAACCTGCCATGGACATAAATACAGCATGCAGGACTGAGCTCACAAGTAAGATCTCCACCTCACCCAGGAAGAAGCAAAGGGAGTAAGGACTGGTTGCGCTTCCTGCCATCTCCATTGCCATGGAGGAAAGGGACACCTAGGGAAGATCCAAGGAAATAAGTCCGCTTGGCCAGATCTGTGTAGGCCCTCTTTCATAACACAGCCTAAATATCTTGAAAGCAGGATATAGAGTTTTGTTGTTTGTCCTTTGTTCTCAAAGAGAACTATGACATCAGAAAGGCGATGCCATGACTTGCAAGTGAATTGGAAAGACTAGCATCATGGCCCTTGTAAAGGACAACTGTCTTTGTATTGGCTAGTCTGATTTCCAGTGATAACAGAATTCTATCCACTATAGCCAACTGGCTCAAAATCTGAACATTAGATGGATTTTTCCATGCCTCATATCACCTTCAAGCATCTGGCCATTGCAGAATAATGGACCAGATGCTTGAGCCAAACATTTTGCTCTAACAATAGACAATCCCCTTTGACTGGACAGATGGCCTGGCTCAGGCAGTCTATTCTTTGAACATCTCTATTCCCTAACACATCTCCATTATCTCAGATGTTGGCTGATCCATTATCAGGAGGAAAAGGGAAAAGGAACACTAGGTTACAACCCAACATATCCAGAAACATCTTTTTTTCCCACCCAAGTCACATCCAGCAGGAGGTTGAACAATCTACTCCAGTGATTCCCCTTGGGGATTTGTAACAATGATCCAAGGGGTTCACACTAAAAAATTCTTTAATAGCACATTAAGCAGTACATAATTGTACAGTTATGTTACAAGGGAAGCATTGTACGTGTGTTTCTGTAGTTGTTCAAAATGCTTATGATCATCAGCACAATGATTTTGGTGTTCATACAGGAATTACATTCAATTTTGACTGCTTCTAAGTGCAGTGTGTTCCTGTAGTATCTCAAACTGTCAATGAATTGTTTCCAAACCATCATAAGGAGGTGACATTTAAGCACCAGTCAGTTCCCGATGGATGATCAGATATATGTGCATGCCCTCATTTGTACATTGCACTAGAGTAGCTTCCTCATTTCCCTGCTACCCTTTAATCATACCTCATCAGCTATGCAATCAGGTGACGAAAAATTTCCAAATATGTGTGTTCTTGCAGTGCAAATGTCAGGCCATTTGAAAACCGTGATTGTTGGGCATACACATTACCAGTCATCTTGAAATCAGCAAAGACCATAAGAAACATTTTGCAGAACCAAACTGTATTTCCTTTCATTGCAGTATTGACTGTTTTCTGATTTAAACTTATTCTCCACTTAAGTTATTGTTCTTCTATCTGGCAGATTTTCAAATGTACTGGTTGGAAACATTGGTTAGTTTTAAATATTAACATTGTGAAAAACAAAGCAACATATGTATCTGTACTTGAAGTACATTTATTGTTTAATATAGTACTTGCCATTAGCCAATAGAAAAGGAAATATTTTATATTGTAACTTTTCCTTTTCATTAATTTAGGTTAGATGGCCAAATATAAAAAAATGAGCTGCTCAAAGCAAGATAATTTGTAAAATTCTATCATTTTCTACTACATGCATGAGGGCATTTTTACTTGTTTAAAATCAAAATATAAAAATAAACTTAATATGAAAACAGATTTTAGACTGTGAATTATTTTATGTGGAATTACAAAATAAATTTGTAATTATTTTATAATTTTATATGTAGAATTTTAGTAATTAATAAGTAGAATGAGAATTTTATAACTATAATTGTACAATGTAAATTTTAATTTTGAGAATGAAAGTTGTTTCAGTTATTGGAAACAATGAATAAATCTAAAAGAATTATTATGAGCAGTATATTAAATTACCCTAGGGTTCACAACATATTTTTGTTGTTGTTGGTTCATGGAAGAGAAAACTATGGGAACCACTGATCTACTCTGCAGGATCCAATAGTCAGAGTAAATTTGGTGCTAATTTGTGTGTATTGATCCCTGCCAGGTAGCAAGCCAACCATCTTTTACATTACCATATCCAAAACCCCACTTAACTTCCGCAGGACAAGTTGACAGCCTGAGGAATCTATTGGGACTATAAAGGAGAATACCAAGGCGAAACTGGCAGGAAATGATAAATGGGTCCCAAATGAAATACCCCTGGTACAGAGTGGTAAGGGGAAAGGGGGAATACTGTGTACTGCCCTCTGAACAGTATATTTAGAGACTGTTGGGAAAGGAAGTAACCAAAAGAAAGGAGGATGTAGGCTAGTGGGGAGGATAATCCTAGACTCTGACCTTCATCCTTTCTTCTTTTATCTCTACAGGTAACTAGTCACTGAATGGGAATCAATAGAAACAAGGTGATTCTGCTTCAACTGTTCCTGTTGACCTGGTTTGATTTTTCTACTCGAATGTCAACCTTGGCCATTATCCATATGGTGGAGGCAACCAGACCCAGGTGGCATCATAAACATGCTCTCTAAGCATAGCAGTGGCAGCCAACTTCAGCAGCAGATGGCGCTGTCACCTAGCCACAGGCACACCTGATGGGCAGTAACACAAATGCAACCATAACAGCAACTTCCATAGAGGAAAAGTATAATTTATAAGTTGCAAGGGAGAGAGCAAGGTATGGGGTAACTCAGTGCAACACAAAAGGATGCCAAAAATGCAGCATCAGAGAAAGCAGGTAAATCAGCTCCCCAGAATTGGATTCTTGCATACTATGAGGTGCTACTTTAATGACAATGAAAGCACCTTTTTTTTTTTTATTTTTATTTTTAGTTTACAACATTCGGTTCTACATAATTTTGAGTTCCATATTTTCTTCCCTCCCTCCCCACCTCCCTCCTCCAGACAGCATGGAATCCCATATAGCTTCCATGTGTAACGTCGTATTGAATTAATTTACACACTAGTCAAGTTATGGAGAACTGTGATCAATGAAATGAATCATGCGAGAGAAGAAACGGGACCAAAAAAAAAATACCTACACAAAAACAAAAGAGAGAAAAGGAAAAAAAAAAGGCAGAAATTTGTTGTAAAGCCAGGGAAAGCACCTTTTCTGAATTTTGCTGTACAAATGGCATCTCTAAAACATCAGACAGTATAACAGGCCAATGTAGATCCTTCGCTCTCATCATGCCTCCCCTTCAGATTTGGGGAAATATGAGGTCAGGACAAATGCTGTCCTTGTGGTTGTGCTACCAAGTGTTCCTTCTGCAGTTGGGCAAGCCCAGGCTTTGTGACTTGGAAGAATATACCCTTGATAATGTGGATGTACCCATCTCCTAGTTACCACCTTCGGTGTAGCCTCTGTAACCTTACAAACATCTCATCGTTCTCTTCATCTGTAATGGTATCACCTCCAGAACCCTAATCCCTGGAAAAAATAAAAAAGTACCCCATAGGTGGTGGACCAGTCCTTTGCTACTTATTAAGCACCCTTCCCACTTTTGATGGGAGTGTGGTGGAAGTCATGCTAGATACAGTCAGACCAAAGATATGGGGTTTTACCATTTAAAAGCCTTTCTTCCATGGTTATGGATGTGGGGAGGGAAGGAACAGGAGGTTTCTTGACTCAAGCCCAAGTAGCCAACAAAACTGCTGAAGGGTTAGAAACACAAATTCACAGTCCAAGTTCGCTAGACTGTATGATAATAGATCAGTGTATGGCCCTGGACCAACTACTAGCCAGCAAGGGAGATGCACTAGCTACCTCCTTGTGTTGTTTGGGGTTTAATACCAGTTTACAAATTAAACAACACATAGGAAAATTAGTCCTCCAAGATGTGGACAGACCTATATGTAGAATTCTCGCATCTGAGGTTTAGGTCCTGGTGCTCTGCTCAGAAGGCATCATTGTAATCCTAATGAGAGTCCAATGAGTGTGGCAATGCCTTCAGCACCAGTTCATTAATTCCTTCACTATCTGCCTTATACAAGCCCTGGGCAGAAAAGCTTTTGATATGAAGTGGTGCTGGGTCTAAGGGGATGGATTGTGAACTGATGAAACCCAATTTTACTGCATTGTTCTCACGCCTATATGTCAAGGTTTAATTAACCAAGGAGACCAAATATCTTCCTCTTCCCCAACCCCATCTTCCCAGCCTAACCACTCTTACACTGTGACATAATTAGAATTAAGTTTCCTCTCTCCATGCCCCTCATTCTTATTTTTAGGGAATTCAGAGAATATTCTCATTTTGGTAGTCCAGACTACCTTGCCTCACTGGCAATGTGGTAGTTTCCTATAAGTGCCACGTCAGTTCTTTATCTAAGAAGTTTATGTAAGTTTGAGCCCTGAATGGCATCCAATTGGAGTGTGTCCCACTGTACACCTAAGCCACCCTACTGTGCGCTGACTGCTGGACTATGGCAATGGAGGCTGAACATCTATTTTTTTTAATTAGATTTTTTATTTTTAGTTTACAACACTAGTTCTACATGTTCTTGAGTTTCAAATTTTCTTCCCTTCCCTCCCCTCTCCCTCCCCCCCAAGACGGCATGTAGTCTGATACAGACTCTATATAAACTTTTGCATTAAATTTATTTACACAATAATCAAGTTGTAAAGAAGAATTATGACCAATGGAATGAGTCATGAGAGAGAAGAAACAAAATCAAAAAAGAAGAGGAAAAAAAAGAAAGCAAATAGTTTGCCTCAATCTGAATTCAGACTCCACAGTTCTTTCTCTGGATGTAGCTAGCTTTTTCCATCATGAGTCCTTTGGAGCTATCTTTGAGCCTTGTATTGCTGAGGAGAGACAAGTCTATCAAAGTTAGTCATCACAGAATCACTATGTCTGTGGTTGTGTACAATGTTTTTCTCGTTCTGCTCCTCTCACTCAGCATCATATCATGTAGGTCTTTCCAGGTTATTGTGAAGTCTGTATCTTCCCCATTTCTTATATAGCACAATAGTATTCCATTACATTCATATACCACAGCTTGTTCATCCTTTCCCCAATTGATGGGCATCCCCTTGATTTCCAGTTCTTTGCTACTGATGAGGTTTGGGGTTGAGAGGTGCTCAAGACCCCAAAATACTGACAGGTTGGGTACTGCCAAATGAATTTGACTCAAGCCTTCTCAGCCAAGGAAAAACAAAGTTTATTAAGGATTTGCCAAATTGGGTTGTCTTAAGAAATCTCACCTTTTGTGATGCTCCTTTTGAATCTGATGGGATATAGTCTCTGGGAACCCCCTTGAACTCTCCTATGGCCAAAGGCCATAAACCTTTCCTTATCACTAGGCCCAAATCTCTACCTGGCCTAGCCTAGCTGCTTCCCACCCTTAATCCTATCAAAATCCCATTCCCTTGTTTCCTGGAGTCTTGACCTCTAGTCACCCCAGTCCCATCAAGATCCTCCTTAGACTCCTCCTCAAACTCCTCCCCCCATAAACCCCTCCTCTAGTCACACAAACTACTTGACCACACCTCAATCCCTCCCACAATCTTTCTGTATATAAGCCTCCATGAAGGCACTGGGATTCAATCTAGCTCAGTAGATTGAATCTGGCCCACTTGTGAAAACAAGCATCACAAATGGTAAGATTTCTTAAGACAACCCAATATGGCAAATCCTTAATAAACTTTGTCTATTCCTTGGCTGAGAAAGCTTGAGTCAAATTCATTAGGCAGTTCTGGCGTGTCAGTGTTTTGGGGTCTCAAGCACCCCTAGAAACCTATGGTTCCCTACCTCTTCATTTTTCTTTAGCCTGATCAGTATGGCTAGGCCACCTTCCCTAGCATTTCTTTTCATTAATTCCCTTGATATTCTGGACCTTTTGTTCCTTCAGATGAATTTTGTTATTTTATCTAGCTCTGTAAAATAATTTTTTGGTAGTTTGATTGGTATGGCACTGAATAAGTAAATTAATTTAGGTAAAATTGTTATTTTTATTGTATTAGCTTGACCTAACCATGAGCAACTGATATTATTCCATTTATTTAGATCTGACCTTATTTGTGTGAGAAGTGTTTCATAATTGTGTTCATATAGGCCCTGGGTTTTTCTTGGCAGGTAGACTCCCAAATATTTTATAATGTCTACAGTAACTTTAAATGGAATTTCTCTTTCTATCTCTTGCTGTTGGGCTTTGTTAGTAATGTATAGGAATGCCAAGGATTTATGTGGGTTTATTTTATAACCTGCAACTTTGCTAAAGTTGTTTATTATTTCAAGCAGTTTTTTACTTGATTCTCTAGGATTCTCTAAGTAAATCATCATATCATCTGCAAAAAGTGATAATTTAGTTTCTTCTTTGCCTATTCTAATTCCTTCAATTTCTTTTTCTTCTCTTAATGCTGAAGGTAACATTTCTAGTACCAAATTGAATAATAGGGGTGATAATGGACATCCTTGTTTTACCCCAGATCTTATTGGGAATGCATCTAGCTTATCCCCATTACATATAATGCTTGCTGATGGTTTTAGGTAGATGCTATTTATAATTTTAAGGAAGACTCCATTTATTCCTATGCTTTCTAGTGTTTTTAATAGGAATGGGTGTTGTATTTTGTCAAAAGCTTTTTCTGCATCTATTGAGATAATCATATGTTTTCTGCTAGTTTTGTTATTGATATGGTCAATTATGCTGATAGTTTTCCTAATATTGAACCAGACTTGCATTGCTGGAATAAATCCTACCTGGTCATAGTGTATTATTCTCCTAATAAGTTGCTGCAATCTTTTTGCTAATATTTTATTTTAAATTTTTGCATCAATATTCATCAGGGAAATTGGTCTATAATTTTCTTTCTCTGTTTCAACTCTTCCTGATTTAGGTATTAGTACCATATTTGTGTCATGAAAAGAATTTGGTAAGATTCCTTCTTTGCCTATTTTCCCAAATAGTCTATAAAGTATGGAAATTAGTTGTTCTTTAAATGTTTGCTAGAATTCACATGTAAAACCATGTGGCCCTGGAGATTTTTTCCTAGGGAGTTCATTGATGGCTTGCTGAATGATAAATCATTAGAGAAGATCCTCCATATTACAGTGTAAGCCCAGCATGTATGTGTCAAGCTCCCTGCCCCCTTTTGCAGAGACTCTCCTGCTTGGAGACTGACAGGCCCTAAACAAAGAACAGGAGACTCTTAAGACAAAGGTAGGAAATAACTCCTCTCCCACTGGAGAAACTTTAACCTGGCCAGTTCTTAGGAATGAGGCAGGGGGAGGGTGGCTCCCCTCTCTGTGGGGAAAAACTTTCTTTGTTCAGAATCCTATAAAAGTCACCACATGGGGCAGGCACATTGGAACCTCACCCATGGGGAGGAGGGACTCACCAAGGTGGCTATAAAAAATGGGGGTTCTCCAGCTTAGGACAAGCTTTGGTGTAGGCGGTGAACGTATATATGTTGTATGTTGTGTGTGTGTCCTTTGTCGGTGTCTCTGCGTTTGTAGAGAAGAGAGAGATTCCCCAACTTGGAAAAACCTGGGGCTGGCAGTTTACCTCTGAACAGGTGTTGCCTCTGTGTGTCTGTGTCTCTGTCTTTGTCACTGCGTTAACTGTGTAGTAGGAATTGTTAAATAATGTGGTTGCAGGGTTAATAGGGTATTTCCCCTGTCTTTCAATAAAAAACTTTGTTCTGTTGGGAGTGTGCCTTATTGCCAGAGAGAATCCGAATCCGAACCTAACTTAGCTTAATTGAACACTTGCTCAATTTCTTTTTCTGAGATGGGGTTATTTAGGTAATTTACTTCCTCTTCCGTTAACCTGGGCAATTTGTATTTTTTTGTAACTATTCATCCATTTCCCTAAGGTTATCAAATTTATGGGCATAAAATTGGGCAAAATAATTCCTTATTATTGTTTTAATTTCCTCTTCATTGGAGGTGAATTCACCCTTTTCATTTTTGATACTGGTAATTTGGTTTTCTTTTTTCTTTTTTTAAATCAAATTGACCAAGGGTTTATCAATTTTATTGGCTTTTTCACAAAACCAGCTCTTAGTTTTATTTATTAGTTCAACAGTTTTCTTGATTTCAGTTTTATTAGTCTCTCCTTTGATTTTCAGTATTTCTAATTTGGTATCTAATTGGGAATTTTCAATTTGTTCTTTTTCTAGCTTTTTCAGTTGCATGCCCATTTCATTGATCTCCTTTTTATCTATTTTATTTATGTAAGCATTTAGAGATATAAAACTTCCCCTAAGAACTGCTTTTGCTGTATCCCATAAGTTTTGGTATGTTGTCTCATTATTGTATTCTCTTGAATGAACTTATTAATTGTTTTTATGATTTCTTCTTTGGCCCATTCATTCTTTAGGATTAGATTATTTAGTTTCCAATTGATTTTTAGTTTATCTTCCCATGGTCCTTTATTACAAATAATTTTTATTTTGTCATGATCTGAGAAGGATGCATTGACTATTTCTGCCTTTCTGCATTGGATTGTGAGGTTTTTATGCCCTCAGACATCGTCAATTTTTGAGCATGTACCTCGTACTGCTGAAAAAAAGTACATTCCTTTTTCTCTCCATTCGGTTTTGTCCAGAGGTCTGTCATATCTGCCTTTTCTAAAATTCCATTCACCTCCTTAACTTCTTTCTTGTTTATTTTGAGGTTAGATTTATCAAGTTCAGAGAGGGGGAGGTTGAGGTCCCCCACTAGTATGGTTTTGCTATCTATTTCTTCCTGTAACTCCCTTAACTTCTCCTCTAAGAATCTGCAGGCAATACCACTTGGTGCATATATGTTAAATAATGATATTGCTTCATTGTTTATGGTGCCTTTTAGTATCTGTTCTATCAATAAAGTTTTTTTTTTAAACTGCTATCACTGTGATTTCTCATTTGAAACACCCCTTCCCCTTTTGCACTTCAGGGACCTAACAGATATCCTAAGGGTGCAGGAGCAACTTGCTTGTTGCTGCTGTTGTTGGGCTTCTGTTTTCGAAGAGGACCAATGACATCACCAGTGATGTCTTGACTTATTTGTGGAGGGAAGGGGGAACTATTTGCCCAACTTAAGTTCTACAGTATCCCTGTTGAATATCCTTTCTATGCTATAGCTAAGTAAACCTTCTGTTAATGCAAATGACCTATACTTCCAATACTGAAGCTACACCAATGAGGAACTAGCCTGAAGAAGGCCCACCACTCAGCACAACTGTGGTTTTTTATCTTTAAATAAACATTTTGGCTCTGGGGATACAAAAAAAAAGGAAAAAAATAGTTCCTGCCCTCAAGGAGCTCACAATCTAACAAACAAATATATGCCAAAAGGCTATATACAGGATAAATAGGAAATAACAGAGTGAAAGCACTGGAATTAAATATATTCCTTCATGTTCATCCACTGTGTCCCCAAAGGCTCTTCATAAATGTATACAGACATATGTATATGTAATGTACAGATACGACAAATAGAACATGGGTAGGAAAGAAGTCTGGGTTGCCTTTGAAAAACTGTCAAATTCTTTAATAACTTCTAATTCCTTCCTGAAACAGAGACCCTTCTCTTTTTTTTTGTTTTACTCTTAAAATTTATTTATTATTTAATATTTGTTTTCAACATTGATTTCCACAAGATTTTGAGTTACAAATTTTTCTCCCCATTTCTAGAGACCCTTCTTTTTAATACCAATATTCTGCTGGTGTTGTATAGCTATGAGTTATTGTACACCATAGTCCCCAAAGAATTGAAATTAAGGATTACCCAAAGGACAACAGAGAAGTGACAAGGCTGTAACTCATACCAAACATGGGATTCTATAGGAGAAATGGAATAAAGAATATAATAAAAGAAAGGCGTGATCAAAAAAGATGTGCTAGTCAAATGGTGAGCAAGACCCAGGTATGCTTCTGTAGGAGATAGAAACAGCACTGAATAAAACAAAGATGGGAAAAGCAGCTGGCTTAGACCAAGTATGCACAGAGGAGATCTTTGGTGGAGGCTATAGGTATGGCCATATTGAATGATCAATTCAAAGAGTATCTTAAGAAACAGGAAGGTACTAAAAGCATGACAGAAAATCTGGGATATTATTAATACATCCATATACCACAGTTTATTCAATCATTTCCAGATCAATGGGTACCCACTTTGTTTCTAGTTTTTTATACCACAAAAAAATGTTGAATTTTGGCATATGTAGTACTTTTCTGTCTTCATCTTGCACTATGTGACTGGTAGGATAGCTGAGTTAAAGTGTGAAACAACCATAATTTTTTCTTGGATGATTCAACGCTTTTCCAGGAAAGCACAGTTCCACCAGTTTGCAGGCACACCTGACTTCCCACAGCTCCTCCAATGTTCTATATTTAGTAGATAATGAAGCAATGTGGAATAGTGGATAGAGAACAGGCCTCAAAGGCAAGAAGACCTCAGTTCCAGTGTTGCTTCTCACTCATAATGATGGTACGACCTTAGGCAAGACACTTAAAAGAGTTGCCAGGGCACTTGGAGACTAAGTAGCCGACAGGATGCTGAACGGTAAGGATAGTGGGAGTTCCCTGTACCAAGAGAAAATAGAAGTTTACAAGACCCTAGCCCTAAATAGAGATCTGGTCTCTTCAGCCAGGAGAAATTTGGGTTCTACTCTGGCCTCTGGCAGACTAGTTTTGACTTCTAAGTGTTTTAGGCAACTCTCTTAAGACTCAAAGTTGCTGAAAAGCTACTAATCTGCATGGGTAGATAGGCTCCTATACCAACTAAATCCTGGGTCCAGTCTCTACCCCATCACCCTAGTTCAGCTGATAGGCCTGGGGATCAAAGCTCAATGTTGTTTTAATTTAGATACATGTATATATGTATATTTTATTATGATTATTAGTGACTTGGAGCATTTTTCATAGGTTAACTTTACAGGTTTTATTTTGCAAACTGTTCACAGTAAAAAGTTTTTCTAAGTCAACATGCATTTATTGACCGTTTACTTCGCTAAATGCCCGGAATGCTGTTTAAGAATAGCTCTTTCACCTGCAAACCACGTGTAACACTAGACTACTAGCAGTAATAACAACATGGAGCGTTTTGAGAGCGCTTCCAGATCCGCAAAGCGCTTTCCACGCTCCGTCAACTGATGCCCCCAACAAGCGTGCCAGGCGGGCAGGCAGGCCGGTCCTCCGGTGACCCCTCGGGTTAAAGCCAGGCCCGCTCCCCCAACCCTTCTTTCCTCCTACTCCGAGACGAGAACTCTGAGCCATGCGAATCGGAAGCCTCCTCCGGCAGCCTAAACCACACACTTGCTCCAGGACCGGGGCTGAGGCGGAGGCAGGCGGCCACCTAGGCCGAAGGAAGGGTCACGCTGATCTACACAGCGAAGAGCGAGACTGCGCCCAACCGCGCTTCATGCGGAGGCCGGGTGATCTGACAGAAAATCTGCTCCCGCCCGCAACCAACCGGAAGAGCGGAAGCCTCCCTTCCGCCCCGCCCACTAGGCCGCAGCTCTCCGAGGGAGGCTGGGGGAGGGGAAAGGTGACAGGGCAGCAGGCAGCCAGCGTTCCCCAACAACAACAAAACAATTACACAAGCAATGGAAACGATGGCGGATGCCTCTCGAGCCCCAAAGAGCCCCGCAGTCCGTCGAAACAGTCCAGTCGAAAGCGATGACAGACACCTGCCATCACCCGCGTTCTTTTTTTCCCCGACTTTCGACCAATCCGGGAAGCTCCTGAAACGACCAATCAGGAGGCTCCCTATAGAGCTCCACCAATCATAAGCTGGAGGCGGGAAATTTAAGCGTCCCGGAGGTGGACGCTCCGACTTCATTTTGAAAACTGGGCGTTTCCGGTTTGTGGGGGGGTGGCAAAAAGCGGTGTTTTCAGGCTTTTCTTTGGATAGTTTTCCTAGAACCTTTTTTGTTAGGAAAGTCTGTTTCGCAGGTAGGTCTGTCCGGAAGGGTTGTTGGGAGGTTTGGGGGGGCGGAGAGAAAACGGGGGAGTGTGGGGGCGGGGGAGGGCCCGGTCAGTGCCTCTGGAGAAGGGGCAGTTTGAGTCACTCGGGGGAGAAGTGGCTCCGCTTCTGGGCCCCGGGGCTCTGGCCCTGAGGCTCCTTCGCCCGGTGATGACGGTTGTAGAGAAAACAGAAGTCGAGTAATTACCATTTAGACCCTGGGAGGGTGGATAGAGTCAGCGTGGCGCCCACCGGTGCACAGAGAGCTGCCTCGGCAAGTCTGCAAGCCCTGGGTTCAAGTCTAATGACACGAACCCACATGCCGGCCGGGTGACCCTGGGCAAATCACTTCACCTCCCGGTGTTCTAAACAATTCTCCGGAACCATAAACGCGGCCGTGGCGCCGATCACCATGGGCGGAGGGAGTTTCCTTCTTGGCAGAGATACTGGAATGTGTCGCTGTTTCCTTCTCCAGCTCACTTTATAGGGGAAACGGAGGCAAACAGGGTTAAGCGACCTGCCCAGGGTCATCCATCTAGTGTCTGGGAGTATTTGAACTCAGGTCTTCCTGTCTTCGGGCCAGGCACGCTATGCACAGCGTCACCTAGCTGCCCTCCACCAAATTAACACGCTGTAATTCTAGCGGTATTGGCCCGGGTCTAACTAACACAGCCAGGTGGCACGGTGGGTAGAGAGAGCATCGGGCCTGAAGGCAGGAAGGCTCGTCTTCCCAAGTGCAGATGTGGCCCCAGACGCTTCTCAGCTGTGTGACCCGGCCAGGGCACTTTGTTTGCCTCGGTTCCTCATTCTGTAAAAGGGGGCCAAGCCACTCCAGTATCTTTGCCAAGGAAACAAGTCCGTAGGATCGTGAAGAGTCGGACCCGTTAGACAACAGCAGTTCTAAAGGTGTACGGCCTATGAATCTGATTTTCTCCGTTTAAAGAAGGATCCATTAACAATATTTTCTCTATTCCATTCCCTTTTTTGGAATCACTTATTGCTACTCTGTCGCCAAACCTCTCTCCCGAAAAAAGGGGAGAAAACCCTCCCTTACAGTATGCGTAAAATACAGACCAGACCCTTTTTGTGTCTCTTTCTGCATCTCTAGTCCATCAACTTATGGGCCAAGTATAGCTCCGCATCAGTCTTTTGGAGTTACTGGGTTCCTTGATCGTAGTTTTTAAGTCTTTGGTGATTTCTCTTTACATTATCATCATTTGGTAGCTCACTCTCCGGTTTCTTGGAATCCTTTTCTCATGTATTAGCTGTAATAACATTTACAAAAAATTTGTTCAATAATTTTCCAATTGACAGGCACCCTCTCTGATGTCAGTTCTCTGCTACAACAAAAAGGGGTGCTACAAATATTTTTATAAGTATGGGTTTGGGTCCTAAGCCTAGTAGTTGAATCTGTAAGTCAATAGGTATGCATAGATAGTGACTTTTGGGGCACAGTTCCCAAAGACTGGATCACTTCACAGCTCTTCTAGCGGTGTATTAGTATGCTTGTACTCTTCTTCAGCTCCCATACAGATAAAGTTAGTGCCTGGTTTTACATAGATGCTGTTTATCATACTGAGGAATGCTTCATTCCTATGCTTTTTAATATGTTTAACATGACAAATTGTAATTTTATTAAATCGCTTTTTTTGTTGTTTATTGATACAAGAACATGATATTTATTGTTTTTGTTAATATTTGTTACATTTATAATTTTCTGATGCTTCTATATTCCTTGTATAAATCTAGCCTAGATTTTTCCCCCCTCAAAAATCGTTTTATTTATTCATTGATTTTTCCCAAAAAAAACTCTACAGTCCTTCTAATGAGTAATTAAAGCTGAGGAAATAATCACTCCCATTTGCTAAGACAAATGTGTGCATATAAAGATGAAATTCACAGAAACGCTGTTGAATGATCACTTTTATACAACCAACTTTCCTTTTGCTTCAGATGCATGAGATATTCTCCTTAGTCAAGGATAACCTAGGCACCTAACCTGGAAGAGACTTAGTGCCAGGGAAAGAAGGACAAGCTGTGTGTGTGTGTGTGTGTGTGTGTGTGTGTGCACGTGCACGCGCGCGTGTGAGTGTGAGAGAGAGAGCGCACACTTCAAGAGTTATTTTTTTGAATTATCAGTGGTTTGTTACTACTCATATGGATAATAGTATTTTGTAACTCAGAACTTGACAACCTTGGTAGGATCACCAACAGTCTATGGTAGGAAATTAGACCTTTTGGAAAAGCACCAAAAAGACATCCTATTTGGCATTTCCTGAACCATAGATACCAAACGCCTTAGTGATCGACTGCCCTTTTCCCTCCCTTGTCTAACTACTTTCTTCCTTTTCCATTTTCTCAAGCTTGAACAAATTTTTTTAAAAAGCTTTGGAAATAAGACTTGTCCCCAGTATTGATTTGTTACTCTTTATTTCTTGTCAGTGATGCTAATATACAAAGGAGTTTTAAGTAAAGATAAACAATCTATATTGCTGTCATTTGGGATGCGCCAAAAATATCAGATGCTGATAAATCCTTCAGTAACAAGATTATAGACCACAAAATTTAGATCTCAGTAATTTCTTCTTTGTATTTATGCAGGAATAAACAGGATTGTTTATTTTTGGAATAAGATGGCGTCTTCATCAGTTCCTAATCGCTACAGAAGGGATGCGAGCACAGAAATGATAAGAACCAAAGTTGCTCACCGAAAATCAATTACGTGGAAGGAAAACAGATATAAGAAATATGAACAGAATAGACACTTTGGCTTAATAGATGTCAATACCACAACCTTAGAAGAGAGAAATGTTCCTCTACTGGATGAGACTATTGAAAACATTCTGGAAAAGGACACTGTTAAGCCAAGTGAGTATTGTAACTGGAAAGTCATTGGGAAACTTCTAAGAAACTGATCCAAAGGGTAATCATTTCTTGTGGAGAAGGTAGAGCTTCAAAGTATTATGTCACCTAAATACTTTAGGTGAAAGGTTTTTAAATAAGGATGGTGTAAAAAAGTAACAACAGCCACTAACTGCCTTGCAGGAATTCATTTCAATTCAATAAATGTTTATTAAGCACCCACTAGATGCAATGCACTGTGCCAGATGCCAGAGTTACAAAGGTTTAAAAAATTATGCAGATGGAGGACTTGGCACCTGATAGGATGTTCAAGAGATGGAAGAGTCAATGATTTACTTTAAATTTTAGTGACTGGGAGGGTGCTGGTGCCATCAATATGAATGAAGAATTTGAATTTGTTTGGAAGGGGATGGAAGGAAAAGTGATGATGAATTCCATTTGGGATATGTTGAATATGTGGAACATTCCTGTGAAGATGCCCATGCAATCGAAGATGCAGGGCTAACGTACCTAATCCTAGAGTTTGATTAAGAAAGAAGGGTTGCAAATATAAATTTGGTCATTAGTATTAAAGTGACATTTGATGCCATGAGCCAGAATAAGTTCACCAGTGGAAAAGGGTGTGTGTGTAATTATATGTAATATACTAGAAGTATATATAATTATAATTATATTGTATATTATATATTACATATAATTATATATAATATACTAGAAGTATATATGTGTGTGTATATATATTATATATGTATTGTGTGTATATATATATGTATATACATATAATACACACAGAAACACATTTAAAGAGAACAGAGAGCCAAGGACTAAGGCTTGGAAAATATTACAGTTAGAGACCAAGAAGAAGAGAGGGAATGTAGAAGGCAATCATAGACAAAATGGAGTTGGGGAAGCTTCATTTCAGGAAAGTCAAGGGAAGAGAGTATGTCAAGAAAAAGGCTATTCCCCAGTGTCTGATAAGGGACTGAGAAAAGAACACTGAATTTGGAAAGGATGAGGCCACTTAAAGTATTTCAAGATGTGTTTTCAGTAAAATCATAAGGTAAAGAAGTCAGATTGCAGTTTGTTAGATGGTGATTGTAATGGGTTTGCATCAATAAAACATTGACCTTTTTTCTTAACTGAGAGGACAGTGGGATTGAGGATGGATGGATGGATGGAGAATGTGAAAAGTTAGTAACAACCTTTCTGAAAGTGTGCAGGGAGGGATGACTTGATGCATAGCTGGACAAACTAGTCTTATACCACGTCATGGTGTCTGATTTCCCTGGGACCAGACAATCTATGTATCTCACATGTTGTATTGCTTCTTTTGCCTTAAGAGTTAACTCTCAATAGTATACGCCAGATGCTGAGTGATCAGCGAAAGGAGAAGCTT
The DNA here is from genome assembly GCF_011100635.1 of Trichosurus vulpecula. Taxonomy (NCBI): domain Eukaryota; kingdom Metazoa; phylum Chordata; class Mammalia; order Diprotodontia; family Phalangeridae; genus Trichosurus; species Trichosurus vulpecula. The sequence continues at coordinate 23,858,680 of NC_050575.1, read as the reverse complement.
CAGCAGTATAAAGAGAAAAAGCTGCTTCAAAAACTGAAAGAGCAGCGAGAGAGAGCCAAAGGAGGAGTATTTAAAGTCGGGCTTTACAAACCTGACCCACCACAGTTTCTTCGAGCTCTTCCAGGACAGAAGACAGTGAAACCTGAACCAAAGAAGGTAAACTGACATCTTAAATGGACAAAAATGAGCTAACTGGGATCTTTGTAAAAGTTTAAAGAATAATAATAATACCTAACATTAATATGGTGCCTTAAGGTCCAAAAAATGCCTTGCGAATATCTCATTTGATCCTCACAACAACCCTGGGAGGGAGGGGCTATTATTACCCCCGTTTTACAGATGAGGAAATTCAGACAAATGGAATTTAAGTGACTTGCTGGATTTGAACTCAGATTTTTCTAACTCCGGGTCCAGTGTTCTTATGTGCATACTAACTTAATTAAGAGGATGATCAGAAGTTTCTATTCTAAGATAACTTTACTTCTATAAGGAATATAATTGAGACATGAAAAATAGGTGAGAGACACTAGAAATATCAGAATTTATAGTTAAAAAGCCTAAAATGCAGGCGGAACTAAAGAATTAGCCAAAAAAAAATGTTGAGTGGGCTGTAGGAGAGTTTGTAGGTAAAATTTGAATAACATTCCAAAAGGCAAAAATAAACCTAGTTGGCCACTCTAAATTTTAATTAATTGTTCCAAGGCTTTCAAAAAGCATTGACACATTTCTTTGCCAAAGACTATTACCATTTATTTCTATGAATCAGCATGTAAGTTTGTGTCTGTGGAAATGTTTTATACTAGCTGTTGTTTGGGTAGGAAATACCTAATACAGATACATAGGTCTTTTAAGGTGAGTGGAGGGTTGAGTTCTCTACGCTTTTTCTTTTGTTCATTAAAAAAGGATTTGGAAATGAGATTATGCAATTAATAACTGTTTTCAGATAATAGTAAGCTCTTCAAGATATTGAAATGCCAAACTTGTGGGTATAAACTGCAAGAAGACCTCACGAAGCTATTTGATAAAGGCAGAAAAGTATCAGATTAACTTTTGTATAAAAAAAATAACACTTTTGTAGAGAGTAATTCTTCTAAACTAATGAGGTATGAGTTATATTCTTGGAGTCCTTGTGGACTATTTTGTGAAAACCTCAACCCTTCATTCTGAGGCCAAAAAGACCAGAATAGCAGGCATCATTAGGAACTATTTTGAAAGCTAAGCAGATAGTCTTATCCTAATGTGAAATATTATGTGTGTAGAAAAGAATCAGAGATAAAATGGAATCTTTGTATGTTTATGATATATACAGTTCTGACCTCTGGGCCTTAAGAAAGAAACAGAACCAGAAGACACCCAAAGAGGGGCAGTTAAAGTAATTAATTCAGTATTTGACAGGTGTCTCATGAAAATAGATACCACCCCTTCTTCCTCTCTTCAGGTATGAAAAGACCAAACTAAATCTACATATTTAGTGTTTTATTAAAATAATGAGAGAGGATGGTATTACTCTGAGCGTTTTTCCCATATGACCATCTAGAATTTGGGAACATATCTTGAAACATGAATGAAGCAGTTTTATGACGAATTAAAGGGAGTAAGTGCTACTTCGCAGAGGACACAGTAAGTTTTTAAAAACTTCTTTAGTCCAAGCTTCTGCTAAAACAATAGAATCAAACATTTAAATTAATCAATAGGTTATTTAGATTAGTTACACAATGAATTTCAGGGCATATCCAAGTAGATCATTAATCTTTTGAGGTCAGTTTTTTGTAAGCAGCTACATATTTTCTACAAAATGTCCTCTGCCAACATAAGAGACAGAATAGTAGATTGAGACCATTGAGCCTATTCAATAGGGCAGGCTATTGTATGTCCAGTGTCATGATGGTCAACTCCCTAAACAAATAGTAACAGCGCTATAGATGGTGTTTGGTTTTTATGCATTATCTAAAATTCATTTAATTCATGATTCGAGTAATTTGGAACCATGCCAATTTATAAATTTCATTTACCCTTTTAAAGCTAATTAATAATGATATCAGAGTACTTGAATTACTTTCTGTTTTTAAACATGTTAAAATCAGTGTAGGAATTGTGATATCATTCAGCATATTGTCTAAGTTAGTGTGGACTAAAACATGCTATTTTATATTCATGGCTGAACTGTAATAGTATCAGTAAGCACCCCAATATTGCCTATCCTTTTTCGAGGAGTTGGGGGGGGGGTGGGAAACAACAGGGTTAAGTGAGTTGCCTACCGTCACAGAGCTACTAAGGTCAAATCTAAACGCAGATCCTCCTGACATTAGGGCCTGTGCTCTATCCACTGTGCCACCTGGCTGCCTCTTGCCTGTCCTTTTAATCTCAAGTCTCCTTTTTATCATTCAGTCTGTCTGACTCCATTAAGTAATGACTATAGGTGCTAATGGCGAGCTGAAGACTTCAGAGTTTGAAGAGTAAAAGTGTATGGCGGTGGGGGGGTGGGGTGGGGTGTGTGGGGGGTTGTAGAAGGAAAGAGTTCTGGTGGTGGGGAATGATGAGGCTAATACTTCCCTGAGGTCTCCCACCTGGGCTGCCAATCCTCTAAACTAATAGAAGCAAAGCAAAAACTATTTTGCTTGATTAGCAGTAGTTTTTCCCAGGGAAAATGAAGTGCTTCTTGAAAGGCTCTTGGGTTAAAGTTACTGGGAATTATTATAACAACAAAATTTAGCTTTCAGGGGACAGTTCATTGGGGTTGGGGATAAGAGCAGTGGAATTCAGTATTTCTACTACTCTTTTGGATGGGATAATACCAGTTTTGCATTTGCCCGAATTGGGTGTTTGATCCAAGAAAGCCTTAGTGATATAGAATTTGTCAAACTTAGGTTTGCTTTTAACATGCTTACATTTACCTCGTTTGTAAATTTTTTTTTTTTTGCAGGGGAGAAGGCAGGGCAATTAGGGTTAAGAGACTTGCCCAGGCTTAGATTTACATAGTGATCAAGCTTCTCATCTTTGAGTGACAAGGAAAATGTGAGGTTAAAACAGTTACACTAACTCCTTTCCCCAAATGGAGTATTTGAAGGACTGACTTGGGGAAGCAGGATTAGTAGACATGTTCTACCTGGCCCCAGAGGGCAGAAGTAGGAGCAGTAACTGGAAGTTGCAAATAGATATATTTAGGGTTGATTTTTTTTTTTTGCAGGGGGAAGGTAGGGCAATTGGGGTTAAGTGCCCAAGGTCACACAGCTAGTAAGTGTATCAAGTGTCTGAGGCTGGATTTGAACTCAGGTCCTCCTGACTCCAGGGCCGTTGCTATACTCACTTTACCACCTAGCTGCCCCAATTTAGGGTTGGTTTAAGGAAAAAATTAACAATTAGAATCATTCAAGATAGTTGAATGAACTTTCCTCGGGAGATAGTGAGTTCCCCCCTTCCCTGGACATCTTTAGACTAAAGTTAACTAGCCATCCTATACAAAGGATGCTGTTTAGTTAGACATTAGTTTAGATGGCTTCTAAGGTCCCTTCCAACTCTGAGGTTTTCTGATTCTGTGTGACAGGATCACTTAGATCATACCTTAGAATTATTTGAAATAATTCCTTCTTCAACAAATATTTTAAGAAATAAGATGTAATTTGTGAACCTGCATTTAAAAACTTGGTTTTTAAAACCCTACAAATGAATAAACAAAACACTGCAGTAAAGCTTCTCAACTTCTGGGGAATTTATTCCTCATTCACGAAAGCAAAAACCTAGTATATGGGAAGAAACTCTTTTGCTCTCAATTTCATAGAATAGTATTGAAAAGATGGAGCAGTTAATTAAAAAAAAGAAAGAAAAGACCCAGAAGTACATCCCTTGACCATTAGATTTTTTTTCTCTAAATTCTTAATTTTATTTACTCTAGGCTATCCAGACCTCTGTACGGATCACAAGGTCAAAGGCTAAGAATCAAATGGAGCAGCCAAAGGTATTTTAAGCAGTTTATGAAGTCTCTTTGTTGTCTTTTCAAAGAATCAATAGTAAATTTTCTAGGTTTTGCATTACTTGTAGATATTTACTGTCTGTGAAGTATTAATTCTGTGAAAATTTTAGGCCAATTAGCCTTCCACTGCTTTAATAAGGAACACTTGATCATTGCATATTGCCATACTTAGTGACAAGTATTTGCAAAAAGATCACCATGAAAATAATTGCAGCTTTTACACCATTGGTTGCTAAGGTGCTAGCAAAATTCTACAGAGAACTTGGTAAGACGTATCAAATCGACATATATTCTGATACAGGGTGACTTTAATGCAAAGGTAGAAAAAAATAAGGATAGAAAGAAATATGTGTGAAAATAGAATTCATGGGAAAGAAAAACCAAAGAAGTCAAATACTTATAATTTATATTGAAGCCTCATGCTTCTATATTATGAACACTTTCTTAAAAAAAAAAATCCCAAGTGCTGTACGTGGTGAGCAACCCAGTCCAAGAAAGAACAGAATTGACTGCATTTTAACAAAGACTTGATATTAATACAGGAGTTATCTTTGAGTTAGCTGTTTTTGTACATTCTAACCATCAACTTCTCAAAACTGGTAAGAACAAGAATTGGTTTTAAAAAAAAGAAAAATGAGAAAAAGGTGAATAAATGGAAAGGCACTTATTAAGCTCTCGCTGTATGTAAATTCTGTGCCAAGCAATGAGAATACAAGGAGAAAAGCCATGGATCTCAGTTAACTGAAAGATGTTGAGAGATCTCATTGTGTCTATTGTTGATTTCAAAAAAGTATTTAACTCCATAAAACAAAACTGCCTTATAAGCTCTTAAAGCGATCTAGAGATCAAGGTCATTCTCAATTCCTTGGAAGTCATAACAGAAATCACCCTATTCAGCGACCCTCTAAGAATATATCATGTGAGGAATAAAACAATTAGGTGGATGCTCATCAGATCTGATGGAGGCAATCCAGGACAGAGTTCGGGTGAAGAAGACATTCCATGTGACTCATGAGGAAAAAATGCCGTCTACCTCCAGAGAGAGAGCTGATGTTGAGATGAGCTGATGAGCTTTGAGTGCAAATTGAAGTATAATTTTCTCACTTTATTTTTCTTACTTTTTTTGAAATATGGCTAATATGAAAATGTTTTGTATGATTTCACATGTACAACTGATATATTGCTTGTTTCGGGGTGGAGAAGGGAGGGAGAAAATTTGGAGATAAAAAATGTTTTTTTAAGTCAAAAATAAATAATAAATTAGATTGTTAGGAAAGAAGGAAGAAACAAACATACAAACATTTTACATGGATGGTGAGGTTCTCCAGGTTTGGCTCTGTTACAGTAATTAAGGTGGGTCTTTTTTACTGTTTTCCCTTTTGGAGCACTTATTTAATCGAGTGCCTTGATGAGTCTGACCTTTATTTCTTTGATTAAATCAAGAATCTTTGATGATCTCCTTACCTCAAGGGAAAGCTTAGTTTACGTGGTTTTGAGTCACATTTGTGATGCCAGAAGCTTTTAGGTCACATGGGTTTGAGTCGCATGTTGTTATGCCCTTTGGCCCTGAACAGGGTATATAAACTCAGAGGTTGGCATTTTTCCTTTGGGGACTCTCACTCACTGGAAGAGTATCCTGTGACTTGAAGAGACTCTGGGCAGCCATTGTTAAGAGGCCCCCCCCACACCCCTACCCCCTCTCCTTGTAAACCCAGATGTTGATGCTTCCCTCGTAACTATGAATTGTGATCTGAAACAGATAAGGTCTGTCTGTTAATATTTGTAATTTCTATTTGCTCTGAAGTTCAGGGTGCTGGCTTTCCCCCCTGTACTAAACAAGTGGTATATGTATGTTCAATTAAGGTAAGATTATTAATCCCTTAAAGTTGCTTTCCTTAGTAAAGCAGATCAAAGAACCTGTGCTGGCAGCTCTTGTTGGGCCTTACACCTCAGCAGCAGCTGCTAGCAACATTGTTGTTACAGGCTAACACATTGTGATGATTATATCAAGCCCCAAGCCACTGTGAAGCCTCTCTTGGTCTGTAATCACTCAAAGAAATTTGGTCTGTTCGTCAAGTGGACTAAGAGTTATCTGTTGCACAGGTTTCAACAGACATTTTGATAGATGCCTTGCTCAGTAGTAGCTCTATCTGGAACAGACAGTATGGTCTGACAATGAGCTAGCTTAGAATTGAAAAGGATGCGAGCAGAGCAGATTGCTTTGGGGACGTTACAAAACTCTTTCACTCACCCCAGGCTTCCTGTGAAAGCAAAGGCCCATCCTTTTTATGCTAAAGCTTTACTGGTGTTTCTATGTGGCAGTACAGCACTACAAAGGGCAATGGAGACAAATGGTGGGTGTCAGCAGTCTGCAAAATGTCACCAATGAAGAACTGAAGAAGAATAGCAGTGAAGGATGTCATGGTGACATTGAATGATGGGAGAAGACAGGTTGGTCACATGACAAGAGGGATGAAAGATAGACAGCCATAGTACCCACTAGTGTCATCATGATGATAGAAGAAAGTGAGGAAGGCCTCACTTGGATGTTGTTGGATGGACTCCCTCCATGGTGAATTATGGAACAACATAGACAAGTCTCACTGAATGTGTTATAATCTTGCATCACTGGGGATGAATGAAATCACAAATCCACTTGAGTATTTCTTACATTGTATCATTTGGGTTGAAAAACTGTACTCTTAGGAAGAATAAGTGGTGGTATCTTTATTTTATTTATGAGGAATCTAGGGCTTAAGAGTGAAGTGACTTGCCCAAGGTCATGCCACTGGTAAGTAACGGAGGTGAGATTAGAACTGGATCTTCTGATTTCTAGCCTATTATTCTTCCTACTCTATGGATACTATGACCTATAAATGAGCAGTTAACCTATAAGAAATTAATAGGACCAGGTAGATGGGTCTTAATCTTCATTCAACAATAGTTAAATGCATTGGGGTTATGCTATGTGCTATGGGGTGGGGGGCACAAAAATATGCTTGCTCCCTGCCCTTAAGGAACTTACTATCTAAGGAGGCAACATGAATTATGTATTCAGTACTAGGAACGGTAGAAATAGTGTTTATTGAAGGAAGAGGAAGCCACTTCTACCTAAGGATAGTGTGTGAGCTGGGCCTTGAATGAGTAAGCTTTGGGCAGTTATAAATGGAACAGGGAGAAAGGGTATTCCAAGGACATTGAGAAACATGTCCAGTAACATGGAGGTAGAGACCTTTTCCAGGGTGTGGCTAAATCCAGATTAGCTAAGGCTTTGTGTGTGTGTGTGTGTGTGTGTGTGTGTGTGTGTGTGTACACACACACGTGAGAGTAGTGGGAGGTAGGGTTTGAAAGGTAGCCCAGATCCTTGCTGTTAGCAGTGACAAGCCAAACCTTGAAGGTGCCAGTCATCACAGGACTCTAATGATGGCAGCCCCAAACAGTTGGTCCTTCTTCATCCAATGTCTACCAAACTCCTACCCTCTTCTCCCTTTATCCTGATAATTCAGTTGATGATTCTATTCCTTTGCTCTATCTCTCTGAACTTTGCAGATTTAGGTTCAGTATAAGGAAAAGCTCTTTAAAAATTAGATCTAAAAGTAAAGTAGATTGCCTTGGGAGAGAGTGGGTTCCCCTTTATTAAAGACCTTCAAGCACAAGCTGGATGATCACTCATCAGGTATATTGTCAAAAGGATTCTTGTTCAGCTGTCACTTGGGCTAGCTGGCCTCTGAAATCACGTCCAACTCTGAGATTCTGTGATATTTATCCTCTCTCTTACTATGCTGTGTCACTTTGGCCTTTGTTGTCATTTATGTTTTATGTGTTCAAGTCATCTGAGCCTTTGCTAGTTTTTGTGGAAGAACTCAGTTTAGCACCTAATAATTTTTAATAGATCTATGTTGACCAGGTCAATAATGGGCACAATATGGAAGCAGTCCAGCCTGGCCAGAAGCCAACTGCTGAACAGCATTCTAGCAAAGAAAGGAAAGGTATGAAGATTTTGGAACTATAATGTGTTGATGCTGCCACAAGAATAGCTTACTGTATTCTATGTAGAATTTGATTTCAGCAAAAAGGACTTTTTTGTCACAGCTCTACAACCTGATATGAGAGTGACTAGATCAGCAGCAAAACAGCTCCCTAAACTAGCCTCATCTCTTCCAGTGAGAAGGCCGACGCCAAAACCTGTCAGTGGTGAGTAAAGTATTCATGGATTTATCAGATAAACAAATGTTCTAGTCACTAATGGTTTGTGTGGTTAGCATTTCAAATTGGAAGGTGTTGTGTGTGTGTGTTATTTTTTAATTGTAGAACAGGAAAAGCAAATAGGTTAAAGGAAAGCTTGAAAAGCGTATTAGCTTACATGGAGGGGGATTTTTTTTCCCATTTACACACGCTCTCCTCTCCATTTTATAGTAGGCTCTTCAATGACAATCCTTCTAAGATAATGCGTTTTTATACAAGTAATAGCATATTTGCTTAACCATAGTTTCTTTTGTCAAGTGAAATTGAATATTTTTATTTCATCTTTCAGAAAACCAACCAGAAAGAAAAGCTCCAACTGAAGAAAGACCTCCTCCAAAGATAGAACTTAAAGCTGACAAAGTAAAGGTATGAATTTCATCTGTCAGTATATCAAACAACATCATATCGTTCATCCCCAAGTAGAATGAGTGGCCTTCAGGCATGTGGGTTCTCCGTCACTGGATGTCTTCAAGCAAAGGCTGGAGACTGGTCATATCAGGAATGGGTTGGACCATTTGGCCAACGAGGTGTCTTAACTCTCAAGATTATGTAGGCCTGAGATTCTGTAATGTTCCCTTTTACTTAGCTAGGCTCTTTTTATAAGCTCGTTGTTATTCCCCCACTAAATTCTGGAATTTTGGAACTGGATAACAATCAGAGATCATTGAACTATTTTCCTGCCTCCAACCCTGAGAAGAATGTAAGCTGCTTTTTTGGGGGGGAGGAGGGAGGAAGGCAGGGCAAGTGGGCTTAAGTGACTTGCCCAAGGTCACACAGCTAGTAAGTGTTTCAAGTGTCTGAGGCTGGATTTGAACTCAGGTCCTCCTGACTCCAGGGCCAGTGCTCTACTCACTGCACTGCCCAGCTGCCCCCAGAATGTAAGCTTCTTGAGGCAAGGATTATTTAGGAATGGTTTTTTGTTTTTGTCTTTGTGTCGCTAACATGTACCTGGCACAGAGTAGGCAATTAATAAATACTTGTTGAATGGTGGGGGGGAAGCATGTAGGATTTAAGTTTTTCTAAATGCCTTTGGAAACCTCAAACACCCAAAGTAACTGAAATAAGAAAGGAAAAATTGAAAAGACACTGCCAGTTTGATTAGGTTAACTGTCAAGTTCCCAAGCTTTTCCTTAAACATAAAGCATCATGGCTGTTTCATAAACAAGACACTCCATCCCTTGGCTCCGGCAGTCTCTCTGGCTGTCCTCCAGGCCTGCAGTGCTCTCCCTTCTCTGCTTCAGCTGCTTCCTTTAAGACCCAACTAAAATCCCACCTTCTACAGGAAGCCTTCCCTAATTCCTCTTAAGTCTTGTACTTTCTCTTTGTTAATTATTTCCTACTTATCTTGTATATAACTCACTTTGTATATATTTATTTACATATCTCCCCCATTAGATTGTATGCTCCTTGAGGGCAGGGTCAGTCTTTTGCCTCTTTTTGTATTGCCAGTACTTAGCATGGTGCCTGGCACATAGTGCTTAATAAATGTTTACCGATTGATTGGCACTTAGGTATCTTAAAGCATTCAAATTAAACAACTACATATGGCGTAATATGAGCTAGGGAGACTTGGGCTCAGGTCTTGCCTCTCCTACAAGATGTGTGATCCTCCCAATGCTCTAAGACTCTTAAGTTGCCAAGAAGGTGTCAGCCAGCACTGGTGGATTTGTCTCATCTTTGAATTCCCTATATCAGTGAAATTACAGGTCAAATCCCTATTCTTATTATCATCAGTGCTTTTGTGATAGAGGAACACTGGTAAGAGGACAAACAGGAATATGAAAATAGAAGAAGGCTAGGGGCAGCTAGGTGGCGCAGTGAGTAGAGCAGTGGCCCTGGAATCAGGAGGGCCTGAGTTCAAATCCAGCCTCAGACACTTGACACATGTACTAGCTGTGTGACCTTGGGCAAGTCACTTAACCCCAATTGTCCTGCCAAAAAAAAAAAAGAAAATAGAAGAAGGCTGCTGTAACAAAGACGCAGTTATGAATAAGAAACTGGATCCATTTTATGTCCTGTAACCTATCCCATAATTCCAATAGCCCAGGCTTTGACAATTTTGGAGTCCCAAGGTTTGTGGTTTCCTACTGTAATGCTGTATGTCTTTAGTGGCCACAAGGGAAAAGGGAGAGAGTACTGTTCATGTTGATAATTGGTTGTACAATATTATAGGTTACCAAGATTTTCTATAATGCCTTGACTTCTAATTAGGAACAACACTGTTCTGCCATTAGAATTTCTAAACACCACTTGGAATCACTTTGTTGGTGCGTGAATGCTGGGAAACTTTTAAAATGAATGTTCTGTAACAGATTAATTTGCTGTGTCATCAGATTGATGTGTTGGGGGAAAGGGAAGGTCTGAGACTCCACTGGCACTGATAATTCCCAGTAAGGAAATTACTTCTACAGATATAGATTGCCAGTCGTGCTACAGCTGAGTACTACAGAGCTGCCTGGAGGCTCTGAGAGGTTGTGATTTACCTAGGTTTACGCAACCATTATGTGCCCAAGGCAGAACTGGAACTCGAGGTTTTCCTGACTCCAAGGCTAATTCTCTCTCCAAACTGCCGGCTGCCTCCCTATGACCTTATACCCTTATCCATTCATTTAACATGTCATAGCTTAGTAACATTAACCTACTGTTACTTATTTACATCTAGGACCTTCCTTCCAAAGTTGGTGTGAAAGAAGATTGCTCAAAGGACCCACTTACTGAAGGACCTTCTCATGACTTTGAAAAATCACCAACGGAAGAAATTGCTGAATTTCTTGGAAAAGAATATTTACCTGAGACAAGTTTTACTTCTCAAGTGAGAGAGAAGCCCTCCTTTGCACCTGAAAATTTTATGTTTCAACCACTAGATAGTCTAATGAACTACAGAATGAAACCCATTTCCCCACAAAAGGAACATACTTTTGTGGAACTTAGTTGTTTCTGGAGTCCTTTGCAAATTAAAGAGTAAGAATTTAATTTTAATTATTTTATTGTAGTTTATTTTTTGCTAAGTTGTGTGACAGGTTAGTGAGTTATAGTTTAGCCTGTGTTTTTTTATAAGTACTACTTAACTGTAATTTCTTAAATTCAAGGGATGTTTTTGTCTTTATTCTTCAAAAGATTCCAGTAAGAGACATTTTCCTATGTGTTTTTTTGGGGGGGAGGGGTTCTGAAGAGGGAGACATAGTTAATCTTATTCTTCAATACAGTCTTTGTTTTCAGTGCAAATCTTTGCTTGCTTATCAATACTGCCAGAAACAATTTCTAGGACAGCATAATTGCTGCCATAGCAACATTTCAGAGATGCTTATTTCTAGAACTCTGCTCTTAAAGAAGACTACCTCTAGAAATAAAACAAATGTCAAGATGCTTTTTTTATAAAGCTAAGAAAAGCCAATAGAAGTTTGAGACAACAAGATGGTTACAAAGTTATTTTGTAATGACAGCAATTTTATCTTCTATTACCCAAGATCTTCTTTTACTGGGTAGTAATTTTCTTTGCTAAGTTTCCTACCTGTCTTCAGAGGCAACTAGATGGCGCAGTGGATAGAGTGCTAGGCCTGGAGTTAGGAAGACCTGAGTACAAAACAGGCCTTAGAGTCACTTAAACTCTGTTAATCTCTGTTTGCCTAATCCACTGGAGGAGAAAATGGCAAACCACTCCAGTATCTTTGTCAAGAAAAGCCCATACAGAGTCATGAAGAGTGAACTGAACAAGTTTTCCTTTAGTACTCTGATAAGATGCTAATGAATCTTAGAATTTCTTTGATTCAGAGTAACAATGGAAGGTGTCTATAAATAAGATTTTTTTTAGAAAGTAAAATTTTTAAATAATATGTAAACCTAATTTCAAATTGTGTGAAGTATGTGGAGTTATAGTTATTTTCCATGTTGCCTGAAGTAATTTTTTTTGTTTTAGTGATAACTTTCAAGAATCAAAAAAAGAAACTTTGAAAGAGAGTAAAACTCATTGTAATACCCCAGCTCAGCAGGATCTGATTGATTGGCAAACTCCTCCAAGATCCCAGGAAATTCTGGATAAAGGTATAATAAGTGAACTTGTTAAATTTTGATCTTTTTCGAGTACACGTTATTAAAATCTACTTAGCATAATTTCTACTTTGTGATTCAGGATTAGTTCATATAGAAACTCTCAAGGCCAGGAGAGGTGAGGAAATATGACTAGGGAATGGTGATAGTGACAGAACAAGGAATACCAAGTGAGAAGATATAACGAATGGACAGAATAAAAAGAAATATTGCTAAATAGTTTGGAGAGATGAAAGGCTGAAGGATGGTCATAGCCTTGATTGTTCTTCCTTCTCTCCTCAGCTTCCAGTCCCTCTGCCCCTTCTCAGTACTTTGCTTGGCTATCATTGCTACTCTGAATACACTCTTTTTCCTTCCCACTTTCAATCCGTTAGCAAACTAATTCAGTGCTACACCATCTGCTGCCCTCTAATCCCTTGCTCCCAGGTCCTGTCACCATTTGTACTCTGCCAAACCTCAACCCCCGACTCAGTCTCATTGTCCTTCTCAGCTCCTTGTCCTCCCTCACCCCTGTATTCAAGCTCTTACCAAGTCTCTTCATTTCTTCCACAAGATCTCTTGCACATTTCCCGTCTCTTCACCCTGGTTCAGGCCTTAATCACATCTCACCTGGCCTGTTGCAATAGCCTGTTTGTTCTCCCCAGTCCAAGCTGTGTTTGACAAAGCTACTAAAATGACTCTACTAAAGCAAAGGTCTGATCAATATCTCTCCCTCTACTCAAACTCCAGCGGCTCCGTATTCTAGGGTTACGTAGAGGCTCCTCTGTCTGGCATCTAAATCTCTTTACAACTTGGCTCCTTTCTACTTTTCTAGCCCTATACATTAACCACACTGGCCTACTTGCTGTTGTGAATACACTGCACTCTGTCTCCCACCTTTCTGCCTTTGCCTTGGCTGTACTTAGTGTTCTTTCCTTGCTTCTGCTTCTTGGAATCCTAGGTTTCCTTCAAACCTCAGCTCAAATACCTTCTTTGCTTCCCCCCACACACCCTTCCAGCTGCTAGTGGTCTCCCACCTATGGACCTTTTATTCATCGTATATCTGTTCTGGTAGTCCAATAATTTTTAAATTATCTCTCCTGGATCTATTTTCCAGGTCAGTGGTTGTTCCAATGAGATATTTCACATTGTCTTCCATTTTTTCATTCCTTTGGTTCTGTTTTATAATATCTTGATTTCTCATGAAGTCACTAGCTTCCACTTGCTCCAGTCTAATTTTTTTTTTAAATTTAAATTTATTTATTTGACATATTTAGTTTTCAGCATTGATTTTCACAATAGTTTGAATTACAAATTTTCTCCCCATTTCTACCCTCCCCCCCCACTCCAAGATGGCGTATATTCTGGTTGCCCTGTTCCCCAGTCAGCCCTCCCCTCTATCACCCCCCTCCCCTCTCATCCCCTTTTCCCTTCCTTTCTTGTAGGGCAAGATAAATTTCTACGCCCCATTGCCTGTGTATCTTATTTTTTAATTGCATGCAAAAACTTTTTTTTTGTTTGTTTTTGAACATCTGATTTTAAACCTTTGAGTTCCAAATTCTCTTCCCTCTTCCCTTCCCACCCACCCTCCCTAAGAAGTCGAGCAATTCAACCTAGGCCACATGTGTATCTTTATGTATAACCCTTCCACAATACTCATGTTGTGAAAGACTAACTACATTTTGCTCCTTCCCAACCCATCCCGCTTTATTGAATTTTCTCCCTTGACCCTGTCCCCTTTCCAAAGTGTTTGTTTTGATTACCTCCACCCCCATCTGCCCTCCACTCCATCATCCCCCCCTTTTATTTTTTTTTTATCTTCCTCCCTCTTCTTTCCTGTGGGGTAAGATACCCAACTGAGTGTGTATGGTATTCCCTCCTCAGGCCAAATCTGATGAGAGCAAGGTTCACTCATTCCCCCCTCACCTGCCCTCTCCCCTCCTCCCACAGAACTGCTTCCTCTTGCCACTTTTATGCGAGATAATCCACCCCATTCTATCTCTCCCTATCTCCCTCTCTCAGTATGTTGCTCTCTCATCCCTTAATTTCATTTTATTTCTTTTAGATATCCTCCCTTCATCTTCAACTCACCCTGTGTCACACATATATATACACATAGATATATACATACATACACATTCACTTATATATATACATAAACATACATATATATATATATGCATATTCCCTTCAGCTACCCTAATATTGAGGTCTCATGAATCACACATGTCCTCTTTCCATGTAGGAATGTAAACAAAACAGTTCAACTTTAGTAAGTCCCTTGCAATTTCTGTTTCTTGATTACCTTTTCATGCTTCTCTTGATTCTTATGTTTGAAAGTCAAATTTTCTATTCAGTTCTGGTCTTTTCACTGAGAAAGCTTGAAAGTCCTCTATTTTATTGAAAATCCATATTTTACCTTGGAGCATGATACTCAGTTTTGCTGGGTAGGTGATTCGAGGTTTTAATCCTAGCTCCATTGACCTCCGGAATATCGCATTCCAAGCCCTTCGATCTCTTAATGTAGAAGCTGCCAGATCCTGGGTTATTCTGATTGGGTTTCCACAATACTCAAATTGTTTCTTTCTGGCTGCTTGCAGTATTTTCTCCTTGATCTGGGAGCTCTGGAATTTGGCGACAATATTCCTAGGAGATTTCTTTTTTGGATCTATTTGAGGAGGCGATCGATGGATTCTTTCAATTTCTATTTTGCCCCGTGGCTCTAGAATATCAGGGCAGTTCTCCTTCATAATTTCTTGAAAGATGATATCTAGGCTCTTTTTTTGATCACGGCTTTCAGGTAGTCCAATTATTTTTAAATTGTCTCTCCTGGATCTATTTTCCAGGTCAGTGGTTTTTCCAAGGAGATATTTCACATTGTCTTCCATTTTTTCATTCCTTTGGTTCTGTTTTATAATATCCTGATTTCTCATAAAGTCACTAGCTTCCACTTGCTCCAATCAGATTTTTAAAGTAGTATTTTCTTCAGTGGTCTTTTGGACCTCCTTTTCCATTTGGCTAATTCTGCCTTTCAAGGCATTCTTCTCCTCATTGGCTTTTTGGAGCTCTTTTGCCATTTGAGTTAATCTATTTTTTAAGGTGTTGTTTTCTTCAGTGTATTTTTCAGTACTTTTTTGGGTCTCCTTTAGCAAGTCATTGACTTGTTTTTCATGGTTTTCTCGCATCCTTCTCATTTCTCTTCCCAATTTTTCCTCTACTTCTCTAACTTGCTTTTCCAAATCCTTTTTGAGCTCTTCCATGGCCTGGGACCAGTTCATGTTTTTCTTGGAGGTTTCTGTTGTAGGCTCTTTGACGTTATTAATTTCTTCTGTCTGTATGTTTTGGTCTTCTTTGTCAGCAAAGAAAGAATGCAGAGTCTGAGACTGAATCTCGGTACGTTTTCACTGCCTGGCCATAATCCCAGCCAACTAACTTGACCTTTGAGTTTTTCAGTGGGGTATGACTGCTTGTAGACTACAGAGTTCTATGTTCCACGTTTGGGGGGGAGGTGCCAGCTCTGTCACACCAGCACTACTCCTTCCCCAAGAACCCCCAACCCAGACTGGGCTTAGATCTTCAGCAGGCTGTGCACTCCTGCTCTGATCCGACACTTAATTCCTCCCACCAGGCGGGCCTGGGGCTAGAAGCAGCAGCAGCTGTAGCTGCCCCACCTCCACTGCCCCCGGGGCTGGAAGCTGAACCATGAACTCTTTCTACTCCCGCAGCTTTTCCCACTAACCTTCTCCGCAATCTTTGGTGTTTGTGGGTTGAGAAGTCTGGTAACTGCTGCAGCTCACATATTCAGGGCGCTAGGGCCCCCTCCGCCCGGCTCCTGGTCTGGTTGGTCCACGCCGCTCAGGCTGGCCTCTGCTCCACTCCGTTCCCAGCTCCCAGCTCTGTGTGGGATAGACCTCACCCAGAGACCATCCAGGCTGTCCTGGGCTGGAGCCCTGCTTCCCTCTGCTGTTTTGTGGGTTCTGCCATTCTAGAATTGGTTCAGAGACATTTTTTATAGGTTTTTGGAGGGACTCGGCAGGGAGCTCAGGCTGTTCCCTGCTTTCTAGCTGCCATCTTGGCTCCATATATCTGTTCTGTTTATATTCAAGCACACATCTTCTACTTTGGTACCTCTAGAGCATTTGGCCCTGCAGACCCCTCTCTCCTCCGAGTTTTCATGACTGTTCTCTGGCCCAGGGCAGTTTGACTGTACCTCACAGAGTATGAGAAGGGGACTAATAGGTAAGAATGTTGGAAAAGTAGGTTGAGGCCAAGTTGTTAAGAGTTTTAAAGGTCAAACAGAAGAGTTAGTGTTTGATCTTAAAGCTCATTGGGAAGCAGCGGATTTTAGGAAAATCCCTTTGGCAGCTGGTCAGATATCGATTGGAGTGAGGAGAAACTTGAGGCAGGGAGGCCTAATAGGAGGCTGTTGCCATAGTCCGGATGAGAGGCTGTGAGTGAAGAGAACAGGTGGAGTGTCAGATGTAGAGAGAGAGAGCAAGATGTGGAAACTGATCGGACATGTGAAGAGTCAGAATGACGCCGAGGCTGTGAATCCTGAGTAACCACAAGGATCATGGTGCCTCAGCAGAAATAGGCGAGTTTTGAAGAAGGCTGGATTTGGGAGACATAAACGGATGCATTCTGCTGGGGACATGTGGAGTTTGAGGTGACTGTGAGACATCCAGTTTAAAATGGCCAATAAGTGGTTGATTTATGGGGACTAGAGCTCACAAGAGAAACTAGAGCTCTAATCTAGTCATCATTATCAAGATAATAATTAAACCTCATGTTAAGCTGATGAAGACACCTAGAGAAAGGTAAGAGGGGGCCTAAGACAGAGTTTGGGGGTCTATCTAGTGCTCCGATACTATATTATATACCTGCTGCCTCTGGAAGAAAATAACAATGGAAAATCAACAGTTTTCACACTTAATAGTTTTGGGGGTTTGTTTCTTTTTTTTTTTTTAATTATAGATCATCTTTCAAATAAAAATGGAGAAACTAAAACAAATTCAGATGACCTTCCATTAAATGCACATATCCCTTTGCTTGAAATAAATGAATATCAAGTAGCACCACCACAACATGATGTACCATATTTCAGGTTTGTCACTTTGATTTTTGGCAGCTAAAGATTTTTTATTTGCCTTAATAAACATTTATTAAATATTGATTATGCAGAGAATAAGTATCAGGGGAGATATGAAGCAGTGATAAGATCTGATCCCTACCCCAGCGGAGCCTATAATTGTATGGGGTGTAATACACATTGATAAATGTAATGCTAAATATTACTTTTCAGCAGTGTAAAAGTGCTACATGAGGTGTCAAGGGTGGAAACCCATGGGGAAGGCTCATGAAAAGCCTCATTGAGGACTTAGTATTTCTGTTGTGTTTTGAAGGATGGATAGAAATTGAGTAAGTGAAGAAAGGGGAGAGAGACATTCTAGGCTTTAGAAATGATAGCAAAAGCAGTAATGTCAGAAGGACAGGATAGCTTTGGGAAAAGACAGTTCATTTTGTCTAGGAAATAAGAATGAAGATGCATAATGTCCTGATTGCTCTGGCTAGGGACATCTCCATGAGAAATCAATAGAGAGCAAATCTACACATGTCACATTGAAAACTGATGGAGGCTTTTGCTCCTACTGTTCTCTTCAAGGCTGATGTTATGGTGAAGGCATATCCAATTATGCAATTGCTAAATATAACTTCAATTTTAAATTTGAATATTCCATACTATATTCTGTGTATAGAATATTTTATTTTTAAAATTTTTTAAATTTATTTCTTTTTAGTTTTCAACATTCATTTCCATAAGTTTTAAATTTTCTCCCCATTCCTCCCTCCCATCTTCCTCCCCAAGATGGAATACAATCTGCTATGGGCTCTACACATACATTCCTATTAAACACATTTTCACATTAGTCATGTTGCATAGAAGAATTATAATTAATGGGAGAAACTATGAGAAAGAAAAACAAAAAAGAAAATAGTCTGCTTCGCTCTGCATTCCAGTTCCATAGTTCTTTCTCTGGATGTGGATAACATTTTCCATCATGAGTCCTTTGGAAAAGTTTTAGGTCATTGTGTTGCTGAGAAGAGCTAAGTCTATCAAAGTCAGTCACTGAACAGTATGGCTGTCACTGTGTACAATGTTCTCCTGGTTCTGCTCACTTTACTCAGCATCAGTTCATATAAGTCTTTCCAGGTTTTTCTGAAGTCAGTCTGTCCATCATTTCTTATAGTCCAATAGTATTCCATTATATTCATATACCACAGCTTGTTCAGCCATTCCCCAATTGATGGGCATCCCCTCAATTTCCATGTACAGAATATTTTAAAGTATTTATATTGAAAGACACGGATACTGATTTCTAATTCACATCCATCTCATTTTGTGTATTAATATGGGAATGTTAAGTATATTCAACTACTAGAGTGTGGGGACACAATTGTAAAATTAAAATATTTCTCTCATAGAAATATTCTTCAATCAGAAACTGAGAGATTAACAGGATTCTGCCATGAATGGGAAAAGAAACTTATACTGGATATTCCTGATGATGGTAAGAAGATATCATTTAGGTAGTGTGATCTCAAATTTATTTTAGTGATTTTTTAAAATCTAGAGTTGGTCTATTTTAGAGCTTGACTTTTGTTCAAGGAGAAATTTCTGTTTAGTGTGATGTTAACATTAATTCTCTTGTATTTCTCTGCTAGAGTGGAATATGGCTAATAGGACATAAATAATTTGTGCTATTTGATCGTAATTTTTCCTGTGACTTAGAGGCCATTTTTATTTGCTCCCTCAGTAATCTGGCTTCCAGCTGCACACTCAACTGAAATTATTCTGTTCAATATAGTGACCAAAATACTTTTACTAAAGCGCAGCTCTGACCATGTCACTTATAACCCCTCCCCACACAACGAAGTCCAAGTGGTTCCCTATTGCCTCTCTTTATTAGACGGTTTCCTTCCCACAAAGAGCGCTGGGTCTAGAGTCAGGAAGACCTGAGTTCACATGTGGCCTTGGATACTTAGAAGCTGGGAAAGTTACTTCCCTCTGTCTGCCTCACTTTCATCAGCAATAGAATGGTCATAATAGGGACAGCTACCTCCCAGGGTGGTTGTGAGGACCAAATGAGATAACAGTTCTAAAGCACGTAGCATAGTGTCTCACGTGGAGTAGGCACTTAACAGATGCTTCTTCCTTTCCCTTCTCCCCCCCCCCCAGCCAAACTAGCCATTGGGTGGTGTGACTCTGGACAAGCCATTCAGTCTCTCAATAATCTCCCCTCCGTCCCCAGGGCAGCTTTCTAAGACTATAAATTACAGAATAATTGCCCATCTGTCCTGGGGTTGGTAGAATGAGTTTACTATAATGGTGACGTTATAGATCTTGACCTCCCCTTCCCACCTCACATAACTCTCACTCACAACCCCTCCCGCCAAAAAAGGGAAATTGGGGTTTGGGGTCTTCTCAGCACAGTCAGGTGGCAGATTTCAGGCTGAATGTTTGTGGTTTATGAATGAACTTTTTTTGAACCTATTTTCCATATAGCTAAAGATCTCATTCGCACAACAGTCGGTCAAACAAGACTCCTTATAAGTGAAAGGTTCAAACAGTTTGAAGGATTGGTGAATGATTGTGAGTATAAATCTGGCCAAAAGAAGATTACCTGCATGGATCTGGATGGATTTTGGGATATGGTTAATTTTCAGGCAAGTAGTTGTCTATTGGAAATATAACTCAAAAAGAATGTAGTTTTTTTTTTTTTCTTACATTAGCATAGTAATGATGTTTAAGATGTGGAATAGGAATCTGGATTTTTCTAAGAGCAATATTAATCCATAGTCACAGTATGTTTATGGTGGGACTTCAGATTAAGTACTGCTTTAAACTTTTTTAGATACTACTTTCTTTCCAAGGATCTTCATTAAGAATTCTAAGTCTGAAAGTTTTACCTGCCATTTTAGGGTGAAGAAATGGCCATAGGGACTTTATTCATAAACATAATCCTTTATGTGTGTTTTAGAAATGCAAGCATAACTGCACACTGATAGACTATCATTATTCTAAATCCCTTAACCACATTTTTTTTTAAATAAACTTGGTGATGCTTAGGAACAATTTGTAGGTATTATTCTCAAATTTCTTTTTTAACTTGTGGCACCAGTCAGTCACTAATAACATTTATTACTTGTTTTTACATATATTTAGTCAGTTTATCTTGTACTGTCTTTAGTGGTATTTATTTATGTGTCACTACTGTGATTGTGAAGTAGATGGGTGATAGGTGTTTTCTGTCTGATGCAATCATTGGGGGCATACCTAGCTAGTTAAGCGACTGATCCAAGTTCCCACAGAGTTAGAGACAATTAAAACTGGGGCCTGAGTTTCCAGTTCTTCAATATTTAATTCCAGAACTTTACTACTGCTTTTAATAAGTATATTGAATTGTAAATTTCCATTCAAAAGTATCCTAATGTTATTGGAGTTCTTTAATCAGTCACTGTTGTCATGGATTTATAAACAGTTGAATTTTCATCTATTGATAGGTAGAAGATGTGAACAACAAATTTGAAAAATTGAGTAAGCTTCAGGAATCAGAATGGCAAGAAAAAAATACCATAAGCCAAAAAGTTATTCGGGTAAGCTAGTGACTTCAAAATCTGGTCTCAGCTCTTCTATAGCCCTTCAGTGACTGAACATTTTTATTATTCAGCTTTAAAAATATTCAGTGGGCAATTTTATTTTTCATCACTAAACAAAATTCAACAAACCTTTATTGAGCACCTAATATATACAAGGCACTACACTGAGTCCCCAGCAAGATAAGCTCCCTACTCTTAGGAGTTTAGTGGGAGAGAAAAGATAGACAAATACCATGTTTCTTGCTGAGACCAATCCTTTTACTAAAATTACTTAGATCCCATCTCTTCCTGTCTTCTCTTGAAGATTGCCCATACTATCAGGGTAATCTATCCCACTTCTCTCAAATTTTCATCTTTCCTTATCTGCTAGTTCCCTCCCTGCTATCACAAATCAAGCCCAGGTACCCTCCCTGTTTAAAAAACCCTCACTGGAGCCTATCATTTCCTCTCACTATTTCTCTATATTTCTCTTCCCTTTCTCATCCTTGACTTCTCTCCTTTCCATCTCTTAGCCTTCTGCAACCTGACTTCTCACCACATTCACCACACCAGTAAAACTGCTCTTTGCAGTGTTACCAATGTTCTCCAAACCTAATATCCTCTTTTCAGCCCCTTCCTTCCGGACCTTTCTGTAACATTTGACAGCGTTGACCACCCTCCCAGGTACTGTCCCTTCTGAGTTTTTATGATGCTGCTCTGTACGCTTTTTCTCAATCTCCTTTGCTAACTGTAGTTGTACTCCAAGTTTTTTATGAGGCCTCTCTCAGGAACATCATCTTCTCACATAGGTTTAATCATTATCTTCAAATGGCTCCCAGAGCTACATATCTAGCCATAGTCTCTCTCTCCTTAGCCCCAGTCCCCTATCACCAACTGGCTGTTAGATGTTTAACATGTCACATAGGCATCCCCAAACCCAGTATGTTCAAAACAACTGATTATTTTTCCTCCTGGACCCAACCCACTTCTGAATTTCTCTATTAATGTAAAGGGCACCACCATCCATTGTCTCAGGTTTGCAATCTTGGCAGTATCCTCAGTTCTTCACCTTCCCAGACTCCACGAATCTAATCAGTTCCCAAGTCTTGTTTTTCCTGCCTTTGTAAAATCTGTCATTTAAGTCGCCTTCTCTCTACTCGCAGCCACCACCCGAGTTGAGGCAGTTGTCACTCCCTTTTCAAAATATCAGCTCTGAAAGCACTGAAAATTCAGGAGAGGAGCTTAAAAGTCAGGACTGGAGAGATGACTTTAGATATCTACATCTATGTTTCAAAAGTTCATTATTAATAGTAATTAGCATTTCTAATATGAATTTCTTCTCTTTGCCAAGGGTTTTTTTTTCTTTCCAAGCTCATTGTGTTATGAAAGACTATTTATCTATAGCCCTTTGAGGTTTTCTAAGGCTTTTACCAGAATGATAAAGGAGAAGCAGACTAGAAGGGCTCCCTATGACATGTCCCATCCACCCTCCTTTTTCTTTATTTAGAACCTTTGAGGAAAGGGAAGCCATACATGCAAAGAGATCATAAGAGAATCAGAGTATCCTCAGAATTTCTTGCATGAGGCTGAGGAAATCGGCAGCAGGTACTGGACAACTGGAGAAGAGCAGTCTTGAAGGGAAGGTGGAGTGAAGGTTCTTAAGTTCTTGCCATTGCCAGTCTCCCATCACCTGGGAGTGAAGTATGTTGGAGAGGTTCTGCTTTTTGGACATTCTTCACAGACACCACACTCACCTGGCTTTCTCTTATCTCTTCCCTTGAGTGGCCTTGTTTTTAGTATTTTGATAATTATATTTCATTATAATTGGTTTTCTTTGCAATCTTGTGTATTTTGTTTTTTACTTTTAATGACATTATTCTGAGATGGAACCATAGGTTTCACCAGACTGCCAAAGGGGACCGTAACCCAAAAATGGTTAAGAACTCTTGTTCTAAGTTCTTTCTCAGTGATCTTTCACTTCATGTCTATGGAAATGGATTGCAAAATTATCACTAGCCTTTATTCTGTATCTTCATTTGCCAGTAAAACCTTTCAAGATTCTCAAATTCACCATGTGCAGAACTGGGCTTATCTTTCCTTCTAAACTATTCCTCTTCCTGGCTTTACTATTTGCATCATATTTACCACCTTAGATTCCCCATGTTCAAAACCTTCCTCTTATCCTTGGCTCTTCCTCTTGCTTCACTTGGAATCTAATCAATTACCAGGTTCTACTGATTCCCCATCTAGAATTTTTTATATCCGCCGCTTCTCTATTCCCCTGTGCCTCCCTAGAACAGGCTTTTAGGACTCTAGTCCTAGACTACCTCCATTCTCTTCTCCCTTTCCAATGATGCTAGATTTTTTAGAACTGAAAGCCTACTGAAGTCACTCTCCAGTTTTGTTGACAAAACTACGCATTAAGTAAAGCCTCAGTATGTATAGAGGCAGAAAATAAGGAACTTAGCCATTGGAAAGTAGGCAATATGCTTACGTAAAGCAACGGGTAGGACAAAACTACTTAGTCTGATCTTCGGTGTAGGCAAGTGTATTTAGATTGACCTTATGTTACTTCCAGACTAATCTTCCTTTGGTGTATATATGTCGTCATAGCACTCCTTTGCTCACAGGTGCTAGGTGGTTTACTGTTGCTTCTTCAAAGTTCTTTGCCTGATACTCCAGCCTCTCTACAGTCTGGTGCCTTCATTCCTTTCTGCCCTTTCTGTTCCCATCTGTCAAACATTACTCATCTGTAAATTCTTAGAACAAACTTCAGAGATCATCTAGTTGGATCTATGCTAGGATAGCTTTTCTTTCTGAAACATCTCCAGCAAGTAGTCTTTCAGCTTTAATTTGAAGAGTAAAGGAAAATCCTTTATAGAGACTAACTTCAATGCCACCTTCTCAGTGAAATATCTTTGATCCCCTGCTCCCGCCCCCTTTATTGGTGAAATTTATCTATTACCATTTTAATAAACTGTTTTCTATCGTGTATTATAGTTATCTGTGGGTTTTATTTTTGTCTTAACCTGCCCACTACCAAAATGTAATTCTGTACAAATAAGAATCCCCTCTTCTCCCCTCACCTTTGTTGTTCTAGCTGGACCTAGCACAGTCACCTACATACAGTAGGTGCCTACTAAAATGTTTGCTGAGTAGCTTACTGTAGATAGAAGTGAGCATCTTTAATACATGTCTTTAACTTTTTCTCTTTTTAGAAGAAAGCTGTCCCAGTTGAAAAATGCAAGTCAAAACAGGATGGTGCTGCAAGAACTGCCGCTCGAAGTCGCCTGGCCGCTCTGAAAGCATCAATGAGAGAGAGACTGAAGCAGGAAGAGCCTTCCTTTGAGGTTGTGGCTCCTGTGGTATCAAAAGCAAAGGAAATTGACAAGATCGTTTTTGATGCTGGGTTTTTCCGAATCGAAAGTCCAGTTAAGTCATTCTCAGGTTAGTTTTATGCTGAAACCATTCGTTAAGTAGAACGTTGTATGTGTATAGGGCCTAAAAGGGGAAACTAGGCCGATGGAAAGCAGACAATAGATTTCTTCAAGCACTGAATAGAACAAAAGTATTTACTCAGGTTTTTTTTGTTTTGTTTTGTTTCCCTGGGGCAGGCAAGTGTGTTTACAGGTAGATCGACTTAAATATGTAAAAAGTTCTTTAAAGAGTATATATTTTTTCAAAGTTCTGCTGTAGCTTTTATTTTGTTTTATCTTCACAATAGTGACTGTCATCAATGGACAGATGGAGAAACTAGCTCATAATAGTTCATTGACTTGCCCATGGTCACATGGCTAGTTACAGAATAGGGCTAGAATTAAATATGAAAAGGGGTAGCACAAAGAATTCTGACTTGACTACGTGTCCTTCCTTATTGATTTTGTTAGTAACCTTAATAGGAAGATTTGTCTGTCCATACTGTAAATTTTATTGGTCTAAGGTTGGAGTTCTCAGTACTTCTTTTTTGTGACCAAGAGCTACATTTTCCCTGAAGCCTTAAGATCACTTGAGTGGGATATCTTTCTGCATGTTTTCTGATGGCCAAGTCTTAGAGCTGGTAAGGAAGGAAGAGCAATGATGACCATGAGTCCAGCAGGAGGAGGGGGTTCCTAGCTGTTTTATTTGCCCTGCTGGGAATCCCAAAAACCTCAGAGATTGGTGTGTGGCAGTGGCAATTGGCCTGAAGGATCATTGGGTAAGCCTTTCAAAAACCTGCTACTAGAGGGCAGTCTACTAGTTGGGAACAAATATACTTGAGTCCTCAGAGGTTTTTATGCCTAATAGGTTTCTATGATGTCATTAGAAAATACACCAGTCTGGACTCAAGTTGCAAAATGAGACATATTTTGGACATGGTGAATGTGGGAATTTATTTTGCTTGTCTATGCATATTTGTTACAAGGGTTTTGTTTTCCAATATTTAAAAAATAATTTTTTACTAAAGAAAGAAAATATATCACTGAATCAGTTTTTAGTACTTTCGAGGAAGTCATTCTCTTTTTCTTTCACTACTTTCCTGTTTATTCCATGGTTATCTTTTTCATCAGTTTCATTTTCCATAGTCTCCATTTAAGTCTCAGTTAACATGAAATGAGCAATCTTAGCTGCCAGAGCTTAAGTTCTTTTCAAAATTATCTCAAGACTTAATCCTTGGTAAACATTCTATGCAATGTATTTAGGCAATAAAGTAGGGTGGAAAGAGCTCAGACTTGGAGCCAGAAGGCCTGGCTTTGAGTTTAGCCTGGAGCACTTAGTGGTCATGTGACCTGGGCAGACCACTCTCTCTCTGAGCTGCAATTTCAACTCCTTTAAAATGTGGATAAATAGTATTTGCATTACAAGGTTAGGCAGTGTGCTGCAGCAGAGAGTATTGAATTTGGAGTCAGAATACCTTGGCTCAAATCCAAGCTCTCCCAGTAAATAAATACCTGTCTGACTGTGAGCAAGTTCTCCTCTCTGAACATCCATTTCCTCATCTGTAAAAACAAGAGGGTTGAAAGAGATGACCATTATGGACCTTCCCATCTCTAAATCTGTGATTCTACCCACCAGTGTTGTTGGGGAAAAATGTGCTTTAGAAAGGCTATATTATATGTCAGAACGTGCTAGGTTTGGAATCAAGACCTGAGATCTAACCCTAGTTCTGCTATGTACTAGCTGCATTCCTTTGATCGTGTCACTTAAGCTCTCTGTCCCTCGGTTTCTTTTACTCTCAAATGAGAATATTGGAACAGATGATCTTGAATGTCCCTCTTAACTCTGTGACTGTGTGAAGTCAAACATTAAACACCTATGTCAATATGAGTTGTTTTGATAGTATAGAGGTAGCACATAATGGATGGAGGGCAGACCATGGAATAAAAAAGACCTACTTCTGACCCATAAGAGCTGTATGACCATGGGAATGTCACTTAACTTCTCAGTGCCCCAGTGATCTCTCTAAGTTGCAGAGAAGCTGCTGATCTTCGTTGTTACGATGTGTTTCCACACTTAAGAGTTCCTCACTCTAATGAAACCACAGGTCCAAAGCAAAAAAAAAAAAAAAAACAACCAAAAAACTTGTGGGTGGATACTTTTAGAAAGGGAAGGCAAATCGATTTACCTACTCTTCCTTCATATGTCTATACTCCAAAAAAGTACTCTGCAAATAAAACCTGAATTCCTGATGTTTTGTAAAATGCTAGCCTCTAGTAATTTCTTTAGTTCGATAGACATTTTAAAATGAAACTAACATTTACTGCAGTCATGTTGAATGCATCAATGAAAATAAACATTTATTGAGCACTTAATTGTGTGCCTGGCCACGAAGCTAAGTCCCCTGCCTCAAAGAACTCACTTTCTAATAGGAATAGATAACACTGGGTAGTGATAATTTCAGTCCTATTTTGTATATCATCAAAATTCCATAGAACATAGCTTTACAAAACGCTGACCTAGGAAAGAAGCACAGATTGGCTCTGGGATAAGAGAATACTAAATAAATTTGTCTTATAGAACTAGCAAGTAAAACTATTGAATAAGGGCAAGCTGATCACAGGCTTTGACACAGATGAGCATTGTGACTGTTCCCTCCCAGTGGGAACATCTCCTCAGTGGAAGTAGCACAGCAAAACAAATAGATACTAATATGGCCTAACGCTGAAGCGAACATGCCCATGCTGTGGGTACATCAGCGCCCTGGGTCAGCTTACAGGAAGAGTTATACTCTGGTAGAGAGGGTGAATCCTTCAGGACTGGAAACCAAACTAACCATCTCAACTGAGCTTGTTTTGGGATCTGAACATGTGGTCACTGATAGTTCCCTGTAGCAGTGAGCTCCCTGTTCTCCAGCCTTGAGCTTTGCCCACTCTATGAGCCTACCTTGTTCGCTCATGGAAGGTTCAAACTAGAAGGGACCTTAGAGATTATGAAGCATAATAATCCCCCCTCGTTTTACATGTGAGGGAACTGAAACCCAGAGTCATGCAGTGACTTACCTGAGGTCATAGGGTCAGTAAGTGGCACAGCCGGTGCTGAATCCCAGGTCTTCTGTCTCTCAAGGTCAGTGCTTTTCTCATGGTACCATGCTGAGCCACAAGGCCATATCCGAAGGACAGGTTGATTCCTGATTTGTGTGCTCAGAGAATTCCAGATTTCATGTTAGCCTAAAAGAATTCAAGGCTTAGCTCTAGTGCCACCTCTTCTAGGAGGCTTTTCTAGATTTTCATCCACTCTCTTAGTTGTTAATATATCCTACCCTCACTGAAGTCATCTTGTATATATTTCCTATTTGCATATCATTTTGTATTGTCATATGAGGAAAAGGGAGTATTTCCTCCTGATAAAATAGAAGTTTCTCCAGGGCAAAAACTGTTTTCATTTTTAACTTTTAGTACTTAGAACTTCCAATAGTATTGCTATCCTGACATCTTAGTTTGGAGTACTATGATTTTCAAAAACTTAAGTAAAATCCGATAATTCTGACCTTCCTGGATATTTCCAAAGTTGTTCCAACTTAGGTTCCAGCTACTTTTATTATTGTATTTTTTGCTATTGGGATTTTTTACTTCTTGGAAAATCTAAGCAGTATTTTCTTTTCTACTTTAGCCATCAGTGAGTCTAAAGAGATTGTACATAACAAATCAGATGATCCAATTGAACACAAAACACCTGGGAATAAGAAATGAAAGCTTCTTGAAGGAAACTGGAACCGCTTAACGTTCCCCCTTCCCGCTGTATCACTAATGTAAAAAAGCCACCATAAACCCTGACTAAAAGCTGTCAAAGCCATTCATGAATGTTTTGTAAGCCTGTTTTCGGAGGATTACAGATTGTCTGTGAAAACCTTTGTTGACACTGAGCAGCCTGGGAACATTGTTTATTTAAGAACATTTCCAGAGATTTCATTGATCTTTATTGTTGGGTCTTTATTATTTTTATTATTGTTGTGCTGTTCTTTTATGTTAGAGTGATTGCATATGATAAGATATTTACAAAATAGAGTATTAAAGGGTGAAACTGCTGTACATGCTTTGAATCTTCTTTGTGCATATGTGTCTGTTTAAGTTAAATTCAACATTAAATAGTTCTGTAGTTGGAATAAATATAGTGATAATAATGACTTGCATTTACACAGCATTGTAAGACTGACAGAGTACTCCGTCGTATTCTTCTCATTTGATCCTCACAACAGCCCTGTGACACGGTGCTATGATTGGCCCCATTTGATAAGGAAGTCAAGTTTCTGAAAGATCTAGTGGCTTGCTAGTAAATAACTGAGGCAAAATCTTGATTCAGGTCTTCCTTCCTCCAAGTCCAACACTATCTATTAGACTACCTGCTTCTAAATATATCTTTATATGCATTAATATACAAATTAATTTGTGGGGAAATTTTGTTTTCTTTTAGGGAGCACTATTGTTCATCAGAAAATTACTGGTTTCACGTAATAGCAAGAAAGTGGCTCAGACTTTTTTTTAACGTTAGCATGTAACTACAAGCGGTAATGACCATTTTCTACTTAAGGAACACAGTCCCCAAATCAGAAAACGTTATTAGGATAATTGGTTTAGAAATCTAAACCCAGCAAACTCCTTAGGTGTAATATTTGTACCATTTTTATTCTTTTCTCTGTAATTTTTTTCAAATCATCTCATTGGAAAATTTAGCATTTTCAAATGATCAGATGTTGTAGCAACTTTCTGAGATCATTGCCCTATGTGAAGAATTAAATTTTAAAAGTTATTTTCACACTGCCCCATTATGAAATACTTGTAAACAAACTCACCCTGCTCCCCAAGAAATCTACACATTACAAGCTGAATAGCTTCTCTTAATGAATTTGAAGTTTTAACCTCAGCTGAACATTCAGGGACAAATAACTTTATTAAGTATTCTCAGAATGAATAGAATCAGTTTGATTTTTTGTTTCAGGGAAGCTAGTAATTTTTGAATAATCATAAATAAAATGGCTTTTAGAAAATAGGCGTAATAAGTGCTGCTTATATATATATATATAAAGGCCTCCAGTACACAAGATTCATAGGCACATCACTTCATATATAGGGTATTCCAAAAGTCTTAGTGCGGTTTCAAGCTTCAACACCCTCTGTCTCATGCTAATGTCAATTCATTTTGTATAGATGGGAGAGTAAATCTATAAGGTGCCTTATGGTCCATGATGTTATGGTCCAAGTGTGGTAGTTGCACTGTCCTTGATTCCTTGATGGATGTGTTTTCAAATCTTTAAGCCTCATTTATACCATAATTGAGCTGAATCTATAATTAGGGCACTAGTAGCAAATAAGCAAGATTTCATAAGTGCTGTTCAGATGCAAAGCATATAAGGTGCCATTGTGCTTATTGATTAAGAAAAAAAAACAACCCACTTGATTCCATAGAACAAAGCGCCGCTCTGTAGGAAGACACAGGCAAGATTTTTCCCACCCATACATCAGGATTGTTTGCTATAGGTATGACAACAGTAATAGCCCTCTATGATGACCAATGATTAATATCAAGTAAGACATAAAACACTTGCCACTATGATAGGGAAATCCAACACAGCCCAGATCCAGAGAGGGATTCCCTGTGGATGATGGTGTCCTCCAGATACTCCTATTTACAGATTGCATTGTGCTATCCAAAACATTGCAGAGCCCCCCGAAAGAGATCTGTTATTGGTGTAATTACTCAAAAGAATTTAGCCTGTTTATCCACACAGCAAAGACTAGAGTGGGGAAAAACATCTATTGCCCAGATTTCAACTTGCACGTGGATGGATATAGTCAATAGAGTTTGTCCAACAATCTATCTAGAACAGATGGTACAGAAGGACAATGAACTGGGCCTAGAACTGAAAAGGAGAATGGGCCTCACTGTTTTCAGGAAAACACAAAGCTCATTTGCTGACATTCCTCCGCACAAGCTTCCAGGGAAAGTGAAGACCCGTATTTTCAATACTATTTTACTGGTGTTGCTAATATGCCAAAGAACGAAAGATGAGAATCACAGAAAGGCATTGGTGAGGAGAGGCATGTGGTAGTTGTGAGATGGGCCTATCACATGGCAAGAACAAGGAATAACGTGGATAACCAGAGTGCTCCAGTGCTACTCTTGTTGAGTCTACAAAAAGGGAGGAAAGCCTCCAGGATAGCATGAATTCCTCCAATCATGGTGAAATTCTGTGAGAATACGGACAAGAGTTACTGAATGGGCAAGCCAGAAAGGACTATAATCTGCGTCATTGTCAGGAACTCTCCACTCTACGACATCACAGATCTGCTTGAGTATTTGAAAGTAATAAAAATGTGTGTAATATAACATTTGAATGTTTTTGAATGGGCTTATTTCATTAATCTTCATTTAAAAATAGTTGCTGTGCTTAATAAATATGGACTTTAATGTCTGGAATCTGAGTATTACTTAAAAATTGGGTGGTGCTCTCATAACCTCTTTTTTATTCCTTTCAGGCCTAAAGTTAATAATCCTAATTTTAAAAAGACAAAGTCACTTTGAGTAGTTCCTCAATTACCTTCAATTTAGACTGAACGGATATTGCTTTAAAAAACAAACTTAGTAAAACAAGGATTAAATCTATTCCACCTGCCATCATACATGTCAGAATAGATTTATTTCCTCAAAATAGACAGAATAATTACAAGTGATTTATTCCCTTTGTTGTACCACAAGTAACAAAATTTTACTAGGTTAACACAGGGACCAAATCCCTTCTACTAATACAGAGCAAAATATCCACAAGTTATATCAATAAAACATATGATTTATTCTAAGGGCAATGTGGCATGGTAGAGAGGGCATTAGGTTTGGAGTCTGAAAACCTGGGTTCAAATCCCAGCTCTGTAACTGATTACCTGTTTGGCTTTAGACAAGTAACAACTTCTCTGGGACTAGGTTGTTTTAGCCATAAAATGAAAGATGTGCTAGAAGTAATATTCTAAGGTCTTGAGAGAATAGACTAGTTTTTCCTTTCAAAGTATTGAAATTGTCCTGGATCCTTAATGGCTAGCCTAGGAGCCTAAGGTCTGGGCCACTGACATGGCTTCTTGGTGGTTTGCATAGGGAAAGCCATCATTGAACAAGTCAACAAGCATCTCCTTCCTTGAACTTCCAACAAGCCAGAATGATACACCCCACTGAACTTGGTTCAAAACTCTATCCTTCCTCAATATCTTTTCTCTGCTATGCCTAGTAAACCTTTTGTTTGTTATAACAAAATGAGACTCATTTCTTTTACAATCTCAAGTTTAAGCTACCAGCTTGGCCTGAGTTAGGTCTGACCTAGTCTAAGGGGATTGGAATAGGTCCCTTCTGAATCCATGATCCCTATAGAATCTTGATTCTATTCTGAAATTACATAAAATTTAAAAATTAGGCCTGGCAGATTACAATTGCTTCTAGATATTTGACTTAGAGTCACTAAATTCTATACTTCGTCAGAGTTAAATATTACAAATGCAAGATCTATTGCTAATCAGAATGTATCACTAACTGTAGGTGAGCCATTTTCTCTCTCATAACTTCATTGGTGCGTAGTCCCTGAAAGGATATGATGAGATTACTTAGTCCCAATTTCCTCATTTTACAGATGAGGTAACTGAGACCCAGTGGGATTTTTAAAAATTATATTCTGTTTTTTTCAATTAGTAAAAATCCACCTCACCCTCCTACCTCAACAATCCCTCTTCCTGTCTACTTCCCCTCCCACCCCCACCTGCCCCAATTGAGAACCAGGACAATAGTCAAGCAAAACAAATTTCCTCAGCCATGTTGAAAAACAAAATTATCTTCACTCTGAGTCCTTCACCTCTGAGGAGGTGGGTAGCATATTTCCTTATTAGTCCTCAGGACTCATGTTTGATCATTACACTAAGAAGTTGTTTGTCATTACAATTGTATAAATTTCTGACAGTTCTGTTCACTGTATCAATTCATACAAGTCTTTCCAGGTTTCTCTGAAATCGCCCTCTTTATCATTTCTTATAGCACAACAATATTCCACCACATTTATACACCATAGTTTGTTCATCCATTCCCCAGTTTTGGGGCACCCCCTGAGGTTCCCATTCTTTGCCCCCTGAAAGAGAGCCATAAATATTCCATAAATTCTTAGAGTTTATTTTACTCAGGATTAATTTCTCTCTTAATCTACCCTCACTCTAATTCACCCTCCCACCTTTTCCCTCGTCCTATTTCCTTGTTGAGTGACGTGTTTCTGTACCCAGCTCTGTGTGTGGGTGCATGTGTGTTTATTCTTCCTTTGACCAGTTCAGACGACAGTGAGGTTCAGATGGCTATTTGTGTACCCTAATTATGTGAGATAATTTTTACCTAACCTTTTCCCTTCCCCTCCCCCTACCCAGTATATTCTTCTTCCCCTCTCTTTGCATTCTTTTATTAAAATCAAGACATGACAGAACCACTGCCAGGATTCCCTAATGACCCCTGATGATTCTAGGAAGCAAATGTATTGTCTCCCTATATTTGAATGTACACAATTTATTCTTGCCTAGTCAGTCATCATTGTTCATCCATGTTTACTTTTTTAATGTTTCTCTTAAATCCAGCGTTTGAACTTCAGAGTTTCTATATGGTTCTAGTCTTTTCATCAGGAATTCTTGGAAATCTTCTGTTTGATTAAAGATCCATTCCTCCCCCACCCCCCACCCCCCGCATGCATTATACTAATTTTTGCTGGGTAAGTTATTCTTTGCTATAAACCTAACATTCTTTACCTTTTAGAATTTCATTTTCAAGGTCTCTGCTCTTTTATAGTGGTGGCTTCTATATCATGTGTGACCCTGGCTGTGGCTTCTTGGTACTTGAATTCTTTCTGGTTGCTTGTAGTATTTTCTCCTTGACCTAGAAGCTCTAAAATTTAGCTATAATATTCCTGGGAGTTTTGGGTTTGTTTTTTGTCTTCAGAAGGTGACCAGTGGTTTCTTTCGGTTTCTACCTTCCCCTGTGGTTCTAAGAGATCTAGGCAGTTTTAAGATTTCTTGGAATATGATATCTAGGCTTTTTTTGGTGATGGCTTTCAGATAATACAGTGACTTTCAAATCATCTGTCTTCAATCTCTTTTCTAGGTCAGTTGTTTTTTTGCTGTGAGGTACTTAACATTTTTTTCTATTTTTTAAACTAAATATACTATTTACTAAAGTGATGCAATAGAAACAGGGTTCCCCCTACCCCTTCTTTATAGTTCTCTCCTTATATGATTTCAGAAAAACCTGAAAAGACTTACATGAGCTGATGCATAGTGAAGTGAACAGAACCAGGAGAACGTTGTACACAGTAACAGCAATATTGTTTGATGAAGAATTGTGAATGACTTAGCTGTTCTCAGCAATACAATGATCCAAGAAAATCCCAAAGGACTAATGATGAAGCATACTTTCTGCCTCCAGAGAGAACTGATGCTGACTGAATACAGACTGAAGTATGCGATTTTTCACTCTTTCATTTTTTTTTCTTTTATTTGAGTCTTATAAAAAATGACTCATATGGAAATGTTTTACATAACTACATGTGTATAACCTCTATCTGATTACTTAAACATCTGAGGTGAGGGAAAGGGGAGGGAGGGGTAGAATTTGGAACTTAAAACTTTAAATAAAAATATTTTTAAAAATTTTTTAAACTTTTTTAGTCACCAAAAAATTAGCTTTAAGCCAAAATATAAGAAGGAAACATACAAATAGGAAATGTATACAATCATCACTTCAAAATGTGATGTTAATTAAAGTGAATGAAAACTCAATGCTTTGTAGTCACATAGATTTCCCTAGAGGACAGTAAGTTAATGCTTATCAGCCTTCCTCGGAAGGGATAATTTTGATTAATATTGGACCCATCTGATTCAGTCTATTAAACCCTAAAGGAAAGGATAGTCTTCCAATAGAAGAGATGTGTCTTTAATAATTCTGCTGTCTTGCCATTCCAGGCATTAACAATGATGTGGCATCTCTAGGAGAAAGTCTTTGAATTCTAGGAAGAGACACTTGTGATAACACTGGTTTTTTCAGACTGCTTTAATAGTTCTCAGACTTAATTTGATAATTCTTGTTATCTAATGATTGGCTTCTATTTGCTCCACTCTAATTATCAGGGAATTTGTTGTGTTGATAGAATCCTAATAAAGCTGTCCCCAGCCCCAATATTCTAACTTACTTATAGGCCCCACTGTACCTACCTACACCCCTCCACCCCTGCCAATATCCTAACTTCTTCATATATGCCTCACTGCTCACTAGAAAAACAGGTGTGTCCATGAACTCATGGTTCTCACAGAAACAGCAGGCATGTCCATGTGATGAGATCCCAGCCACTGCCTCTCCCTAGCTACTGCCCCCAGACCCATTCCCACAGAAACAGGTTATACTCAACCACAATCACATCATCCATTTAGCCCAAGACAGGACCACAATGCCTAACTATCCATTTTGACCAGACAGGAACACAAGAGCTAGCCAGTTGGAGGGCAGCACAACCAGAATGTTTGACCACCAAACCACAGAACAGACCCCCTCCTCCATTATCTAATCCCTTAACAAACTCCTGCCTTTTTAATATTAATCATATTCCTATATTCTATACAAATTTTCATTGTGTAATCAGCATCTTTACCCTATAAAAATCCAACTTGCTTTCTCCGATGTTGCTGGTTCCTCTTGGAACTTAGCCCACTTCATGAGAGGCGTCAGTCTCAATAAATGCCTATACCTGGATTGAGGTGGTCTTTGAGATAGTTCCACCACAGCACATCATGAAACCCCAACAGTTTTGGTGTGGGCAGAGACTAAAATGCAACAGTGTGGGCATGGTTTTGTTTATCTTGTGCCAAGCTATTAATTCCCTTTACAGTTTTTTTATTCCATAGGTCTCACTTCTTTTCCAATTTTTTTCGCTCATTTCACTGGTTAAAATTTTTTTAACTTTTTTTCCCCCAAATCTTACTTCATCTCTTCTAGGAATTCTAGTTGAAGTTCTGCCCACGCTGTATTTTTCGAGACTTTGCTAGATGTTGTGGAGTCATTCTCTTCTGTGTTTGTTTCTTGAGCATTTCTGTCACCATAACAGCTTTTTATGATGGAATTCTTTTTCTCTTTGTTCATTCTTCCAATACACTTCTTGATTTTAGGTTGGATGTGAGGGCTGGGTACTGACATACTTCTGGAGAGACCCTCTGAACTGGTCCTGATGCAACTTTTTTAGAGTGTTGACTATTGTTATTCCAGGATTTCAGAGACAGCTCAGTCTGGAGATCTTCAAGCTTTCAGTGCTCCCGAAGTGGTCTGATCCAGGTCAAAGTTGGATTTCTGCCCCTTAGTCTAAGTTCTGTGACTTCTGATCTGGGTTTGGATGCAAACAACAGTAGAATGCTGATGGATTCAGCTACTGTCAGCCAGCTGGGAAGCTCTGCTGGTTCAAAGTGACAGAACTGTAAGCTTCTGTTTGGTCTGGAATTTCTGGAATATCTGGTTGTTCCTATGCAGGCTTCAGACTGGTTTAGATCTGAGACCCCATTCTACTCCTGGGGTCCAAGACACAACATTGCTGCTTGCTTCTGAATTTGCTCTTCTCTCTGTGCGTACACAGCCTAGGGCCTATGATCACCCTTTACCCTGGACATGGGTCCCCTTCTCAGATTTGCAGCCTCGACTTTCGTAGTGAGCAACAAAGCTGCCAGTTGGCATTTGTTCCTGTACCTTGTGTGAGTTCAACTCTAGTATGGGTCTGAGATTTCTTCTTCCCCAGCTTGCCCAGCCCCTTGCCACAGGGAACCCAGCTCCCTGTGCTGGCGTGCTTTCCACAGTACACTTCTGCCCAGATCCTGTCCTCAGCATCCACAGATCTCTGTCTCTCTGTGCTGACCTAAGCTGGAAAAATGACTCACCAGGACTTCTTACCGAATTGCCCCATCAGCATTCGGGCAGGTATGTTTTCTAGATGTGTTTGAAGGAGTTGTGGTGGGACGTTCACTATACTTTCTGCTACTTGGCTATCTTGGGTTCTGCCCTTTAAATAATCTCTTAAATATCCTTTCAACTCTGCTGCCCTAGGGTGCTAATTGCTACTAATTAATCTCCCAACCAACATAGAGCAAATCCTTGAGGATCAGAATTTTTATAGCTGGAATGGTTAGATATCTGGTCCAAACTTAAAAGGAATCGCAACTTTAAAACAGGCCTAAAAATGATCATCCAACCTCTTGAAGAGAGGTCTTAACGACCCCCATCTTCTCATAAGGCTGTCCATTTCACTCTGGGGCAGCTCTCCTCAGGATGTTTTTCCTGACATCAATCTAAATTTGCTTCTTTGCAACCTACACATTCACACACACTTTTTCCAGGTTCTAGGCTTCAGGGCCAAGCACAATAAATTTAATCCTCTTCAGCACGTTAACTTGTCAGGTATTTAAACTTCTTTCTACTCTCATCCCTCCAGGCTCCTCTAGGCTAAACATCCCCATTTCTTTCAGCCGCTCATATGGCACAGATTCAAGGTTCTTCACTATCCAAGATGTTCTTTGCCTCTTTTCGGCTGGTCAGTGTCCTTTTTTGTTTTGTCTTTTTTCAGGGGGGTGAGGGGGGCGGGGCGGGGGAGGAGATGAACAGCAAACTTACATATACTTTCTGTGACAAAATGTTATAATAACAACCTGAATGTTTCCCAAAGTTACTCACACTTCTAGCAGGAAGAGACCTTTCAACATCTTTCTCCAAGTGTGATAACACACCAAAGACAATGCATGAGTCAATGCATCTACTTTGCTGAGCTTCCTCACAGAGATTCACCCCTAGACAATGACATCATGGTCATCTCTCACCCCAATAATAAATGAATTAAAGAATAAATTCCTCGTGTCATAAAAGTAAAATAGTATCAATTACCTTTTTATAGTTCTGTCAAAAAGATTTGTTTGTATATCTTCCTGTGAATCTAATCCTTTTTGTCTCTCTTCTCTATCTGACCAGGATGAGTGAATTTTATTTTACTAAAGCTAAACTCCAGTGGTGCCAGCTGTTTATCTGATTGAGCTTATTCAGATTTTGATGGATAATGATTTGGATATTTGTCCTTGGACTAAAATTTCACCAAAGTGACTGCTATATATTTTCATTTTATATTGATAATAATAGCTAGTATTTATATAGCATTTCAAAGTTTGTAAAGTACTCTTCAAATGTTATTTCCTTTTGTCCTCACGATAACCCAGGGAGTGTGATGTTATTCCCATTTTACAGTTGGGGAAACTAAGGCAGATGGCGGTTAAGTGACTTGCCTGGGATCACACAGCTAGAAAGTGTCTAAGGCTGGATCTGAATTCAGGTCTTCCTGACTCCAGGTTTAGCTCACTACCCACTGTGCTGCTTATTTGTCAGTACATTTACTTCTGTTTGCCAAGGGCCTGCAAGACTGTGCCTTTTTCAGTACAACCTGCCAAGAAACATTACTTGATAAAGTTAAAAGATCTTAAGTTTGGAGACTCATCAATGAGAGCCCAAGCATGTGCAGTATGCTCAACCTGATGCACTCCTCCATGTGCATTTCAGAACAGGTATTCTATGACAGTTTTCTGTCAACTTACTGCATGGTGAGAAGGGGCCTCTTCAAGTGGCTGCTAAGTCAGAACTGAGTGTGCATACGAAAGATTTCTCCGGGTGCAACTCAATCTCTCCTTTTCTTTTCTGCATCACAATAACTGATATAAACTTCTGTGTAGGGAGAGAAGTAGTAACCTCCTGCTGCCACCTGCCTGTCTTTCTACCAGAGACAATTTATGGCCATGAACATGATGTTGAGGGTTGAGGGAGACAAGGTCCAGGAACCCCAAGACTGGAGTTCCCAGATGGGGTCGTTGAGGGGAAGTGCCCCTCAAGGACCCGAGTACTGGAGAAGGTCAGGGCTATCTGGTGTGTTGGTAACCAAAAATGGGCTCCTTAGCACTTAGTCAACAAGTGCCCTTGAATAGTTTGGCTTTTTCCTCTGAACTGAATGCTGTTTGTATGTTGGATTGGAGTAAGCTTGTTGGCCCCTTCACCTTGCTTCCCTTGCTTAAGCTGATCAAAAGAACCTGTGCTTTCCCCAGCGTACCTTACACCCCCACAGAAGCCGGATGGTTAAAAACAGCTTCCGTTGGAGCAGGAGCTGCCGGTAGCAGAGCTGACCTACGGAAGGAAGCTGAACAAGGACTTGAGGCCAGTGGGTAATCTTTTTGCCATAGAGGGGAATCATGTATATGATTTTGCTTTATACCATCATGTTTCTCTGTGGCCTCCTGGTTACTCTTGTGAGGTGGACTTATTGGGCCTGGAAGCTTTTGATCAATATATCAAAATGGGGATGCTGGTTCATGGGTTGGTTAATGTGGAGCCTAAATACATGCTTTGATTCTTCTGCCTCCTACTTTGAGAGTTTCTTATATCCGGCGGTTCCAAACCTTTCAGACATGTTTATGATCCTCTTTGAAATTATAAACTCTGCCCTCCTAATACATCTGGTCACGATCTCAAGCCTTCTTTAAGTCAAGGTGGCAAAGATTTATTACGTTTTACAGCAGGAAGAGTTCTTAAGGAACCTGCAACCTTACAGGGGTGCAGAGAAAGTTTAAATATGAGATTTAGGGGTGAAGCATGTCAATTAGGTGTTTTGGGGTGGGATTAGGGAGTGGTTAAGGGGTGGTCAGTTCTTAAAGGAACATGCACTTTTTGTATCTACTGCAGAGGCATATTACCTAGAGTTCACTGGGAAATAGCCCAAGGAGAGGCTACTAGGAGGAGTTGTTTTGACTGTGAAACATCACTAAGTTAACTAGCGGTGAGGGCTGACTGGGAATATCCAGGTGGCTTTCATCAAATGTCTTGTTAGACAAAATAAATGTAAGAGAGTATACATTTGACTATATCTAGGATACATATCAATAAGGTCAGTAAGTAGTAAATATCATCACGACCCAGTGCACAGCCAATTATC
This sequence comes from Trichosurus vulpecula, assembly GCF_011100635.1. Classification (NCBI taxonomy): domain Eukaryota; kingdom Metazoa; phylum Chordata; class Mammalia; order Diprotodontia; family Phalangeridae; genus Trichosurus; species Trichosurus vulpecula. The sequence goes on along the minus strand of NC_050575.1, from coordinate 23,819,327 downwards.
AGTACACAGGGAGTAGATAGGCACAGCTGCCTACGGTGAAAGGAGTAGGGACAAGTGTGTTGCTGGGGCATACTGCCCTTGAGCTAGAGAGGCAGTATTTTGAGGCTAGGGAGAGATGTGATTTTAGAACTGGATGTGGTTTTGGAATTGAGGTTCAGGCACAGGCATCCAGGCAGAAGCTGTTAGAATTAGGGTCCAAGCACAAGCACCCCATCAATGGTATCTCTTTGCAGTTGTTCTTTCCTTCTCTTAGGTGAATGAGTGTCTGAGATGGAGTGGACTAAGCTACAACCTTGTGAGATCTCAAAAAGTCCAGGAACCAAACTTCATACCAGTTAGCTGCCAATGCACCCCCAGGGACCAACCTGCAAGGTCCATCCAGCAGCAAACTAGGCTTGCAATTTCAATTGTAAATACTTTAAGTTTGAGTTTACTCTCCCTCGGGACTGAGGTGGGACAGGGGAATGTGGTTTCTGGTTGGAGGAATGTGTTGATACTTCTGTTCTTGCTGTATCTTCTCAGTAACGATACCTTTTGTTAAAAGCTAATTGATATTAATTGGTTAAATGATACTGTGGTACTAATCAATGGTAGTGATGATATTGAAGAGACAGTAACTGGCATTGGTTAGATAAAGTCCCACACCCCATACTCTTAGAATGCTTAAGCTAGTAGCTAGGCTTGCTCTGAGGGACCCAACTCATCAGAATGAGTTGGAATAAGGACCCACAGAGTCTTTATGGGCTACATATGTAAAGGAACCACATCTCTCCTGAAGAAGGCTAAATAAGAGGGCACAGACAGGTATTTAAGTACGTTGTGATTGGCCACTGTAGAGTTAGGGTAGAGAGCCTTAAAAACTTACAAACAAACAAAAATCTGTACTGGATCCAGAGACATTGCTGGATCCTCAAATAGTCACACTAGGCTTGTCCCTAGAGGCCCAAGAGTTAGCAGAAACAAGATGATTAACACACAGAAAATTGGAGTGGAATGAACAGCATTTATTAAGCACTTACTACACACTGTGCTAAGCCCTGGGAAAACAAACACAAGTAAACAGCACAGTCCCTGCCCTCAAGGAACTTCCATTCTACTAAGAGAAGACAACACATCTAGGGGACTGATGGCCAAAGGAGGAGTGTTTTGGTTGAGTTCATTTGATTTCTGATCTCAGAATTAGAGTAGGGTAGAAAAATAAGGTGCATAAGAAAAGAGTGTCTGGGGAACAGCAAAGTGGGTCTGAGGCCAGGCAAACAGTCAGGAGTCAGAAGCCCACTGTCCCAGAGAGGGAATTTGGAGAGCCAAACTGGAGGTGAAGGCTGGACCACAGCACCAAGAAAGCCAGGAATGATTAACTTTACCAAACAGAGATACCAAAGGGAAGATAACTGAAGCTTGTATAATTAGGCAGCAGGTTATAGGTTTGACTTATATGAGACCATTGATGTAAGGCTTATCACTGAGAAATAATGTGCACTTATGGGTGTGTGGCTGGGAATACATATGTATTAGTGTGTGCATGTTTTTCACATACCATCTATGTACACAGGAGTCAGCTTTCTCCAGTGGGTACACGCATGACCCTGTAGGTCAGGTGTATTTAAAGAACCTCCAAGGACCAAGGTGCCAAACAGGCCTACACAGTAAGTGATGGGAGTACGAGGAAATAGAGCAGTCAGACCTCTTCTGTCGACTTTGGGATGTATGAAACACAATTAACACGACTCTTACAAACACGAGGCTTCCTTTGGCAATGCTTTGGACAAGTTCACAATATGCTTGTAGTAGCATAGAGGCAGATTAGGGATAGGAACTGAACCAGTGATTTGACTGGCATGAGGATCCTTCTCTGCTGTTTATGGTCTTAGGGAGCTGCCTGCAGCACTGAGAAGTTAAGTGCCGGCCAAGGTCACACAACCAGCATGTTATCAGAGACAGGGCTCAAACAAACAAGTTCAACCTCTACCCTTCCTTGTTTTGAGGAAGCTTCCAATCCATTATGCAACACTGCCTGCCTCTAGTGGTATAATTATTTTAATTTATTGCTTCTAAATGACACTAACCTTTATCACATATAAAGGGAAAAATGAGAGGACTCGGTTATCTATGAAGGGGAAAAATCCATCAGATGTTTAGTTTGGCATAACACCTAAACATGTTTATGAGGGGGAGGGAAATCATCCTAGAAATGAAAAATTCAGGATATTCTGGAAAACTGTCATTCATTTTGCAAAGCCATAGTTTTTTAAACCTCCAAAATTTCATTTCGTTCATTTGTGTTATAAAAGTTTCCACCTTTACAGTATAGCATCCCATAATTTAAGTCATTAAAAACAGAAACAGAAGAAATATCTTCTCCAAAGCTCTGGATCAGAGATTTCATTTGTTTTAGTTTCATTATGCTGTAAAAGATGCCTTATTCACAGGCTGTCAGTCAACAAACTTTTATTAAGAACTTACTTAGTAAGCTCTGGAAATAGAGAGAAAGACAAAAATATTGTCCTTTCTTTCAAGGAGCTCACAATCTAATGGGAGAGACTGCATGCAATAGCTATATGAATATAAGATGCATACAGTGCAAATAGAAGATGGTCTCAAAGGGGAGACAGTGCGGAGTGGAGGAAGGAGAACCACTAAAAGCCCATTGCAGAATGTGGATTTTGAGGGGAGATTTAAGGGAAACCAGGAGGTAAAAATGAGAAGGGAGAGGATTAGAGGTATATGGAACAACCAGGACAAAGGTGCATAGATGTGAGGTGGAGGATCCTATTCCAAGAGCTTCAAGAAGGCCAATATTATGGAACTATAGAGTTAGGGCAGCTGGGTGGCACAGTGGATAGGGTACTGGGCATGGAGTCAGGAATATTCATCTTCCTGAGCTCAAATCTAGCCTCAGACTTACTGGCTGCGTGACCATGGGCAAGTCACTTACCCCTGTTTGTAAAATAAGCTGGAGTTCAGGTTTAAGTGCACATTATTCCTGCTGTTCATTCATATATGCTGTTCATTCCACTCCAGTTTTCTGTGTGTTAATCATCTTGTTTCTGCTAACTCTTGGGCGTCTAGGGATATGCCTAGTGTGCCTATTTGAGGATCCAGCAATGTCTCTGGATCCAGTACAGATTTTTGTTTGCTTGTAAGTTTTTAAGGCTCTCTGTACCCTAACTCTACAGTGGCCAATCACAATGTAGTTAAATACCTGTAGTTAACACCTGTCTGTGCCCTCTTATTTAGCCTTCTTCAGGAGAGATGTGGTTCCTTTACATATGTAGCCCATAAAGACTCTGTAGGTCCTTATTCCAATTCATTCTGATGAGTTGGGTCCCTCAGAGCAAGCCTAGCTACTAAAACCTCTTAAGGGTTCTAAGAGTATGGGGTATGGGACTTCATCTAACCAATGCCAGTTATTGTCTCTTCAATATCATCACTACCATTGATTAGTGCCACAGTATCATTTAACCAATTAATATCAATTAGCTTTTAACAAAAGGTATCATTACTGAGAAGATACAGCAAGAACAGAAGTATCAACGCATTCCTCCAACCAGGAACACACTCCCCTGTCCCACCTCAGTCCTGAGGGAGAGTAAACTCAAACTTAAACTTCTGCATCTTTGCACAAAGTTAGACACAGCTGAAAAATGACTGAGAAGAAGTGGAGGGAAGAAAAGCATAAGGAGACTTAAAAGTAAAACGTCATTGCATTTCGAAAGGCTTTAAATCCCAAAGAATTTATATTTGATTTTGGAGGTAATAGGGAGTCACTATAGTTTATTCAATAGTGAGGGGACATGGTCAGATGTGTATTAGGAAAATCCCTTTGGCATCTTTCTGGATTGGAGATGGAGATGGACTCGAGGCAAGGAAACTAATCAGAACCTCACTGCCCACAACTGTTCGACCATAGCCTTAGAACCCTGGCCTTCTGGGCCTTGACCCTTCCAAATACCTATGAGAGACTACAGCCTCTGAAATTTCCTCAGTCCCCATCTCACCTCAACAGGGCACCATTTTCAAATCCTCAGTTCTCAGGCTTGACAATAGACACTGTAAGGCTCTCCCTGCTGTGTCTGCCTGCCTCCCTCCAATAAATTACTGTATTGCTATGTGAAGCTATTTTCATGTTATTTGAAAAACATATATATTATTTTGTTAAGATTTTAAAATATAATTATTGCCAGCTTGTCAGTCATGCCCCCATTTGGCGGTTTTCTTGGCAAAGATACTGGAGTGGTTGGCCATTTTCTTCTCCAGCTCATTTTCCAGATGAAGAAACTGAGGCAAATAGGGTTAAGTGACTTGCCCAGGGTCACAAAGCTAGTAAGTTTCTGTGGTCAGATTTGAACTCAGGAAGATGTGTCTTCCTGACTCCAGGTCCTGCACTGCACCACCTATTCCTTTCCTTTAATATTTCTTTTCATTTCACCCAGGATCACACAAAAGATATAATTGGACTCAGCATGTAGTTTCTGAATGTGGCACAATTAGTAGACAGTCCAGTGCTTTATACACAACCACACAATATCAAGAAACCTAGATAGAGGCCCCCACTATGAGGTGCGGGCCTCCATGGTGATCGACAGATGCATCAAAGTATCCAAAAAGTGTAATTACTGCGTGTTCTAAATCTAATTTTTAAGATTATATTATGTCCTTGTGAAAGTAGTATGAATGATATTTAAACAGTTTAATCACAAAAATAAATGTTTTAAAAATAACAAAAGAAACCTACAATAAATTCAGTTTCCTTTTTTGCACTTTTTGGTTTTCATATGACAACACAGTTATATTTGTGTGCTTTTTTAAAATATTAACTTTATTGCTATCCACATCCAGAGAAAGAACTATGGAGTCTACAGGCAGATTGAAGTACACTATTTTCTCTCTCTCTTTTTTGTTTTTTTTTTCTTATGGTTTTTCCCTTTGTTTCTGATTCTTCTTTGCAACATGACTAATGTAGAAGTATGTTTAATATGCTTGTACATGGATAGCCTATATCAGATTACATGCCGTCTTGGGGAGTGTTGAGGGGAGGAAGCGGTAAAATTAGAACTCAAAATCTTATAAAAGTGAATGTTGAAAACTAAAAATAAATACATTATTTTCAAAAATAAAATATTACTTTAAAAATATATAATTTCTCAGTGTGAGTACTCCCCTACCAATGCAAACCAAAACTCCTCTACAACTTGGTAGACACTTTTCAGTAACTGCTGTGATTGAAAAATTCATTAGTGTAGCTGTTCTTGAAATGAGCAAATCCTTGGACAACAGACTGTAAGGTTCTGCCAGCAGGAGAGGCAAATGAAAGGTGGAAAAGAGGTCCAGCTGCAGAGGCTTCTTGGAGTCCCCCCCACCTTTTCCCTGTGGATTATGCCTAAACCTATTCCTTTCGCTCCCTGCCCTCCCACATATATTTTTTTTAAAAAAATATTTATCCATTTCCTTTGGTTTCTCTTTTTTACTGAGGATTTTACCCAATACCTTAGAGGGCTGAGGCCTGTGCAACTGAGCAGTCCAGAAATTAGCCTAGGGATGAAAGAAAATTGGTGGTCATGGGAAAGGAAAGGGTCCAGAATTATGGAACTTGATACAAGTATCTAGTGCAACAGTGATCTATGAAGTATATACACTTCAGGGAATAAGATGATCCATTGAGTGAGAAAACAAAATAATAAAATTTCAATTTATACTTAAAATAGAGAAATTGAGCTCTACTAATATGGCACTGATGACCTCAATCCATATGTCGGACACTCAAGACTGTGTATCACACAGATGGTGTCCCCAGGAAGAGTGGGAGTTCTGCAGTATAGAAGAATTGACAGTCATCCATTTTCAGAATATCATGACATATGCAGTTTTATGTGTACCTACGTGGATTTATAAATTATTTAGCCTTAATTAACCTAACCCTCACAAAACAGATGTGGCTTTAAAAGATTCCCACCAAAAAACAAACACCATAGATTGAAGATAATAGTAATGAGCACAAAAGCAAATGGCAAAGATGAAATTTATAGATTTAGATCTGGAAGGAATCTTGGAGGCCATGGAGTCAAACTGACTCATTTTATATATGAGGAAACTGAGGCACAGAGAGGTTAAGAGACTTGCCCAAGGTCACACAATGACCAATGTGGGGGCTGAACTCAGGTCTTCCTGACTCTGAGGCTAATGCCCTTGACACACCACCATGCTGCCTTCTCCTGCTTCTAAGTTCTAGCTTTTCAGCTACATTACCAAGTTAAAAAAACAATCAGACCTGACAAAAATTCAGTCAAAATAAGTCAGAATTGTCAAGAATACTATTTGCATTAGGGATTTACATCTATCCTTGTTAACACTAAACCTCACCCTAAGTGCAAATTGTGCCTTGAGATATTAGATGATGATAGTATAAAACCATCATGACTCCCAATAAACTATGAAATTACTAATATGATTAAAAACTAAAGTCACATAATATTCAGTCCAGTATTTTATGGCATTTCATCTCACTAAATGCTAATAGTTTAGAAGTCTCTTGAGGTTTTTTACTTAATAGCAAAAATATAAAAAGTTACATGCCATCATGAAAAAAATTTTTTCCTGCCCTGGTAAAAATGTCTAAAAATAATACACAGAAAGCAATGTGGCAACAAATTTAAATACATTCCTTTATGAGTAAAGGTGGTTGTAAGATGCATAGAAAACATTGCTAGAAGACTATGATTCTTCAATAAATGAAGAAACATTTACCAAAGCAAGTTTCTCAGTTATCAGATGTTCGCTCTACAGTTAGATGAAAATACAGATGTTTCTGACATATCTAGGCTCATAATATTTGCTCAATTGGTTTTCAATAATGAAATACATAAAGAACTTCTTTCTTTGTGAGCCACTAAAGAAAAGATTTACCAGAGGAGACATATCCTCAATAGTAAACTACTTCTTTAATAAAAATCCGGGAAGACTATGTAACTGTAGCTATTGATGGAGCAGCTGTTTTGACTGGAATAAAAAAGGGATTCTGGGTTAAGGTTACAGAGATAGCACCACATATGAAATCCATTTGCTGCGTTCTTAGGTAGGCAGGCCCCTGCAGCAAAGGCATTGGAGCCAGAAATGCACCAAGTACTACAATGTGTCATCAGTATCTCTAATTTCATAAAAACAAAACCTTTAAGTAGCAAAATATTCATAACACTTTGTAATGAAATGAGGCATGACCACAAAAATCTTTTGTACCATACAGAGGTTCATTGGCTCTCAGGACAAAGTGCTTAAGGATGAGTTGCATGTTCTTCTTTTTAAAAAGACATGTTCCAAATTTGATGACCTTTTCTGTGATAACTATGGTTGTTATGTTTATACTACTGTAACAGTAATTAAGGTGGGACTTTTTGCTTTTCTTCTCTTAAGTGCCTTTAATGATTCTGGGCTTTGTTTGGATGGGGCAGATGAAGTAGGATTTTTTTGTCTTGGTTATTTCTCAACACAGAGACAATTGGGAATCATTGATTTGTATATGATGTGATACTGGGGATGGGGAACTATCCCACACCCAGCCTGAGTGAGGTCAGAGCCCTCAGGGCTCTGGACAGGATATAATTGAAGACAGCTTGGCATTTGACTTTTGGGGCACACTCATGGAAGGAGTGTTGAGACTCTGGGCAAGCTGCAAGCTGCCCCCCAGCTTTGCAACCCAGAAGTTGGCACTGGTAACTACGTATTGTGATTTGAATCAGACAAGGTCTGTCCATTGATGTTTGTATTTGCCTTGAAGTTCAGGGGACTGATCTTTTCCTCCTGAACTGTGAATGATAATTGTGTGTTTGATTAAAGTGAGATTGTTAACCCCTTAAAGTTAATTTCCTTAGTAAAGCAGATCAAAGAACCTGTTTTGGCAGCTTTCTGGGTGCTGGTTGTTGGTGGATCTTACACCCCTACAGAAGCTGCTAGCAAGATTGTTACAGCTACCTAACATGTATTTCTTTAAAAAAAAAACAACTATACTTAATCTGTCCCTTCAAGGTATGTGTGTGTGCTCAATCATTTTCAGTCATGTCCAACTCTTCGTGACTGCTTTTGGGGTTTTCTTGGCAAAGATACCAGAGTGGCTTGCCAATGTCCTTCTCCAGTCCCTTCAAGGTAAAGGTAGCATTTTAACAATGAGTGAATGATGTTTGTTGTTTGCTTTAAATGTTTGCTATTTTTTGAAAAAGGTTATGGAAAGAGCTTTTTTTAAAAAAAATACTTTTATTGATTTTTTTGTTTGTTTTTACATTGCCTACTTTCTCTCCACATCCCGCTTCTCTCTCCCCTCAGAGAGTCATCCCTTATAACAAAGATTTTTTTTAAGAGGCAGAAAAAAAAAGGTGAACAAGCCAATTAATACATCAAAAAAATCTGATGTTACATGCAACATTCCATTTCCATGGACCCCCACCTCTGCAAAGGAGCAGAGAAAGATGTGTTCTCATATCTCTTATTTGGGGCCAAGACTGTGGTACACATGCGCGCGCATGTGTGTCTGTGTGTGTTTTTAATAATTTTACAATACATAGTTTCAATTGTTTGTAGTGGTTGTTCTTTCTACTTGTATTGCTGCAGTCATTTCATACACTGTCTTCCTAATTCCGCTTTACTACATTTTGCATCAGTTCATATGTCTTGCCGTGCTTCTTTATGTTCATCATATATGTCATTTCTTACAGCACAATAATAATCTATTACATTCATTTCCTTAATTTATTTAGCCATTCCCTAATTTATTGACTGGGCTGCTGGGTAGCTCAGTAGATAGAGCGCTAGCCCTGGAATCAGGAAGATTCATCTTCCTGAGTTCTAGTTTGGCCTCAGACCCTTCCTAGCTATGCGACTCTGGGCAAGTCACTTAAACCTGTTTGCCTCAGTTTCCTCATCTGTAAAATGAGCTAGAGAAAGAAATGGTAAACCATTCCAGTATCTTTGCCAAGAAAACCCTAAATGGGGTCATGAAGAGACAGACATGCTCAAAAAATAACTAACAACAAATCTATTGGCTGCAATAGATCATTTTAAGTTCCCTTCCAGCTCTGAAATTCCTTGATTCTCTTTTTTTTTCCTCACAGAGAAATTAGTTTGAAAATGATTGAAAATGTTTCTATTATTATGGAATTTTGTTGCTGAAAACAATTTAAATATGTTATCTACCAAAAAATCTCACATCTGCACATCTTAAGAACTTAGAAACAGAACTTTCTGACCTGGTTAAAAATATTCCAAAATACTCCAACAGTCACTAAACTGTGTGTACCCTTCAACCTATCAGTGCCCCTACTAAAAGAGATTAAAGAAAGAGGAAAAGGACCCATGTGTACAAAAATATTTAGAGTAGCTCATTGTTGTAGCAAAGAACTGGAAGCTTAAGTAGAATGGCTGAACAAATTATGACATGTGAATGTAATTGGTTATAACTACATTGTAAGAAAAACGAAAGGTTTCAGAGAAACCTGGGAAGATGTATACGTACTGATACAGAGAGAAGTGAGCAGAACCATCATTATAAAGAACAACTTTGAAAGACTTGAGAACTTGGATCAATGCAATTGCCACAATTCCAGAGAACCATCGGATAATAAGTTTGTTCTGTTTCTCTTGAAGGAGAAGTGATGGCCTCAAGTTAGAAAATAGAACATACATTTTTTTTGAATATAGTCATTGTGGGAATTTGTATTGCTTGACTATATTATAATGGCTTTCTTTTTATGTTTTCTGATGGGGGGGAGGCGCACGGGGTAGGTGAGCCAAGGGAGATTGGGGTAGGAGAAAAGAAAGGAAGAAAGAAAGAGAAAAAGGAAATAAACAGAGGAAAGAAAGAAAAAAAGAGAGAAAAAGAATGAAAAGGAAAGAAAGAAAGGAAGGGAGAAAGAAGGAAGGAAGGAAAGGAGGGAGGGAGGGAAAAGAAAAAGGGAAGGGAAAGGAGAGAAAATAGGGGAGAAGGGTAATTGAAAATATTTTATAAAAATAAAAAGAAAAGAAGAAAGGACAGAAAAAAGGACAGACAAGCAGGGCAGCTTTGAAAGCTACTGGCTGATTTTATTATATGCTTTAAAGAAAAATAAGCTGTGTATAATAGAGACCCTCAGTTTTGTGTAGAATCCTTTTTCTATTCTACTATGTATATACTATGTATATGGAAAGCCCCATTTTATTTTGTGTGTTAAGTTCAGAATAAAAATAAACTAATTAAAATATTCCAAATGAAGTTTCAATGAGTTTTGCTACCTCTCCGAACCTATTTGTTAAAGATAAATAAATGCAGCACCGTTTGATCAGTTTGCAAGAACAATTGACTGACATGATAGAAATGGAGAAGGGGAAGAGTTAGGGAATAAGTATTTACATAGCAACTACTACGTACCAAGCTCTGTACTAAGCACTTTTCACAAATATTTACTAGTATTATGAGGTAATATTTGTAAAATATTAGTAGTGTTTACTTCCCCAGAAAGCAGTTTGATTATCACAATCCCGTAAGGTAGGTGGTATTAATATCCCCACTTTACATTTGAGGAAACAGTTAAACTGAGTCAAATCAGCTGCTTCAATGGCAATGCACTAGCCAAATTACAACAGAAATCTTTATATAATTAATGGCTGAGACTGAGAAAATAAGTATCATGATTTAGTAAGCATGGCCAACAATGCGCTTCTTATATTTGAATCTATTTCTTTCCGAGGCGTCTACCTCAACTATGATAGACTTTGTAGGCATCCAGGTGATGTGGTGAGTTGAGTACTGGACCTGGAATCAGGACGCCATGACTTTAAATCCTGCCTCAGACATTTATGTAGCTGGGTGTCCATGGGCCAGTCACTTAACCTCCCTCAGCCTGAGTTACAAACTCATTTGTAAGATGGAGATAATGTCACTTATCTCACAGTTCTCATCAGGATCAAATGAGATAACATGTAAAGTGCTTCGCCAACATTAAAGTGCTGTATAAATGTTAACTATTTTTATCATCAGCCATTCAAACTTGGATATTTGCAGTTATCTCCTCCTAGGACCTTCACCCACATATTTCATTCCTGTAACGAAATAAGCCTCAAATATAACTTGAATCCTCTTTTAAACATTGACCATTAAACACTATCATTATGAATCTCATACAACTTAAGATATAACAAAGTTAGCAATGAGTTCCACATATGTCTAACTGATACCTAATTAGGTTCAATGTAAGAACCATGCTCTGGACCATTTGTATCATTTGTAATACATACCCGTCAGGACTTGAGCTCAGACTTGTCTCAAACTATTTATTTTCTTACTTGAACTTTGATGATTTAATTATAGCTAATAGTAATATTCAGGTTAAAAACCAACCAAAACATGTCAAGTTGACCTCAAAAGAAAGTTTTTTGTAATATTTGGAGGGGGGGGGTGTTAAGTATTTTCTTTGGTATAAACCAGTGAAATAGATACAAAGACGTGCGTGTGGGGGGAACCTAAGTCGATACTAGAAGTCATATAGCAAAATGATATAATTACAAGATTTGTAGGACGTAGATCTTTAGACTAGGATTTTGTGAAGCCCTATGTTATTTCGGTCATTTTGAGCAATCAAACAATGCCTCCTACTTATTAATAGGTTTGTTAGGGATGGGAGGAAGGGGAGGTAGGTTTTTAAATTGTAACACAGGTGTCTCTATGGACAGAGTGGGATAATCAATATTGCTCCTTCCTACTCTCTCTTCACTTCTGGAAAGGGGTAGAGCTGAGTCCTCCCAGGCCTCAACTACTTCCTCCTGAAGACCTCTTCAGGGTTTGCCATTCACTTTTGCTCACTGTTTTCTTCTCCTTGCACTGCCCTCCCCACTCCCCACCCCCCCACCGCCCCCATTTCTCATGTTGTTGTTCAGTCATTTTCAGTCATGTCCATCTTTTCATGACCCCATTTGGGGTTTTCTTGGCAAAGATACTGGAGTGGTTTGCCATTTCCTTCTCTAACCCATCTTGTAGACAAGGAAACTGAGGCAAATAGGGTTAACTGACTTGCCCAGGGTCATACAGCTAGTAAGAGTCTGAGGCTAGATTTTAGCTCAGGAAGGTGAGTCTCCTGACTCCAGGCACTTCACCCTATTTACTGTGCCACCTAGCTGCCCATTTCTCACATCAGAAGTATAAGATTTGAATCAGTCACGCCATACTACTACAATAAATTCAATGTTAGGCTGGGAGCCACTTTATGGAGTTTACACAAGATAATTTATTTAGAAAAATACTAATAGCTTAGAGCCTCCGGTTAGGAAAATTCTTAAGCTTCAGACAGTTTAAATTTTATGTCTTTCCAGCTAATCCCTGGCTTCCATCCCCCTTTTCTTGGCATGCACTAAGTTTGTAGACATACAATACAAGTCTTCATGGGAGACCATGAATTTTTTATAAGAGGCAAAGTCAGGACACAGGAAAATGGCTTAGCTAAAAAGAAATAAGAAATGCATATAAAAGTGCTTGCTAAGTTTGGGAAAGAGAAGACCTTTGGGAACTTCCCTCAGTTCTTGAAGAAAAGGTTAGATTACAACTGGTACCTTCAGTCTGAGTCCTTTGCTCCAAGATGGCTGCAGGAACATGACTACCCATGATGACTCTCTCCCTTCTTTATGTTGATCATCCTTTCCCTACGATCATCCTTTGCTAACACTTGTCTTCAGGTTAGCTCCATAAGTTCCTTTTGGGCCTGAGGATGCAGCATCTACCACTGCTACTGTTGTTCCACTCCTGAAATCCCAGCACCTGCCCCCTATTCTGCCCTCCCATGTGGTAGTAGTAGTAGTAGTAGTACCTGTTGTCATTGTCGTTTGGTCACTTCAGTTGTGTCCGACCCTATTTGAGGTTTTCTTGGCAAAAATCCCTGAGTGGTTTGCCTTTTCCTTCTCCAGCTCATTTTACAAATGAGGAAACTGAGGCACACAGAGTTAAGTGACTTGCCCTGGGTCACACAGCTAGTAGAAGTATCTGAGGCCAGCTTTGAACTCAGGAAGATGCATCTTCTTGACTTCACTCTGCCCACCGCACCACCTAGCTGCCTTCCTGCCCTCTCATAGACTGTGTGTATGTGTCTTTTTCAAAACTCCCAGGTTGGACTCGTGGTTACCTCCTGGCTCAAAGATTTCAAGATTCCAAATCTCTTTCAGGGCTAAAGGGGAACACTTGTCCTTCTGAACCATGAATCCCAGAATGCCAGTCAGTCTTCACCTCCTGATTATAAAGATTTTTCACTAAGGGCGGTGGGTGGGGAGGGGGCGGGGCGGAGAGCCACAATATTATTATGTGTGCAGTATCTGAGATCAGCTCTTCCTATCACATTATTAAAAGGTAGCAGTCTCCTGAAATTGTTTCCATTTTCATGCGTTAGGGTTGAGTATTAGAGTAGCCAACTGTTTTAGAACAGCAGGGTCATGGAAGGGTGCTTATGAACCTAAAAACTGTTTCCAGGTTAGGACCTGGAAGGTGTTAAAAGGTGATGGTTTTAAAAGCTGTAATTCACAAGATAAAGAACGTTGAAAAATTATCAAGTATATTAAATAGTGCTAGAAACCCCTCGTGATTTTCCTTTAGTCTGACACAGCGATCAAAAAAGTTTTCGATGGGGGCAGCTAGGTGGCGAAGTGAGTAGGGCACCGGCCCTGGAGTCAGGTGGACCTGAGTTCAGATTTGGCCTCAGACCCTTGACACATGTACTAGCTGTGTGACCTTGGGCAAGTCACTTAACCTCAATTGCCCTGCCCCCAAAAAAGTTTTGGATGGAAAGTTGGTATATACTCCTACATGAACAAACCTTTTTAGCTAAAATGACTAGACCAATTAATTGCTGCCTTTCTAGGCCACTAGTGACTGCTTGTTTGAATGAAGCTTTTTTGTTTTGGATTTGGAAGAAAAGTAGTGTTTACTTCTCCAGAAAGCAGCCAGAGAAAAATTGGTCCAAGTCATGTATGACACATCCATGCCTACAGATGGCACTGGTGTGATACATTGTACTTATAGCTCTTGAATCTGCTTTAGGATTTAGGATGTATGTTACAAAGAAATCACTGTGAGAAATAGGATTCCTTTTGATGTTCAAGCACACAAACCTAGCTTGTTGGTTGAGGATAAAACGTGTTTACAAAGTATATTTTTCTGGTTTTTTTTTTTAATTATCAAATCACTTAAGCCTTCATGGTTTTGTTTTTGATGTTATGAGTATGTGGTCAGAGATCAAATGTGAAAGTCCAGAGGCCTTTAATTTGACATGACAGGTTAATGTAAGTTGAATTATTTAAATGAAATCATACTTTAAGTGATTGCTGGATGAATCCTTTTTAAAGCAAGGAATCCTTTTTTTTTTTTGAAAAAGAAAACATGTTTATTGATGTTATGCTTATTTCATATTAAAAATAAGTTTTTGTATTGAGCAGTATTTATGGTGTTTATCTCATTACATAAAAATCCAGATTTGTATGAGATAAATTTAGAGTTATTTATATACAGTGCCCAAATTATAAACAGCTAATATTCCAAAAGTTTGTTCTTAGGTCAGTCATTTGAAACTCTTCCTTCAGAGACAATGTTATTTACGTGGTGGCTAGTTTATCAAGTTATCCCACAAAGATTCATAATGTAACTGACGTATGATTCTTTACTAACAAATAAAACCTCTCATGTGTAACAATGTTTCTGAGGGGGATATTCATTTAAAATCCTAATGTACAGACTCCAGGCACATGTCTTTACCTACAGTAGTAGGAGCTGGGACTTTTCTTTACCTTGTCTCTGCTTTTTCCACAATAATAGCTTAAGAGATTTTGTCAAATACTGGGCTAAAATGTAAGTAAACTGAATTTACAGCTTTCCCTTGATTTATCAATCTAGTAATCCTGTCCAAAATGGAAATCAGGTTAGTTTGGCATGGCCTCTTACAGTATCATTTGATTTTTATGATCCCAGATTACTTTTCTAAGATGTTCATTAATTATCTCCTTCACATTTATTCTAGAATTTTCCCCAAAATTGAAATCAACCTTAATGGCCTATCATTTCCTTCTCTTCCCTTTTTTGAAAAACCAATGTAACATTTACCCTTCTCCAAACCTCCAGAACTTTTCCTATCCTTTGATCTTTCTAAGGTCGTTGTCAATGGCTTGGTACTAACATCTACCCTTCTTTCAATATTCTGCAATACATTTTATTTGGGACTGGACTTTAATTTGTCAAAGCCAGCAGGTACTTATTATTTCTCTTTAAGTCTGGGGTAGCCATCTTCCTTCCCACCCCCTTTAGGCTAGAGGGCAACACCATCCTCCCACTTTCTCAGACTGGCAACCTAGGAGTTATCCTGGATTCCTCTCACCCTGGCCCCTCACCCCCATATCCAACCTGCTGGTTTCACTTTTGCCACATCTCCCAAATAAGCCCCCTTTTCTCTTCTGACACTACTACCACTCTAGTGCAGGCCCTCCTCACCTCACATATTGATTATTACAATGCCCTGCTGGCAGATCTGCCTGCTTCCAGTCTCCCCACTCTAATCCATTCTCCATTCAGCAAGTACAGTGATTTTCCTAAAACACAGGTCTGATCATGCCACCTCCCCACCACCCCAACCCTACTCAAGTATAAATTCCAATGTTTCCTATTAACTCCAGGAATGAATACAAAATGCTCTGTTTGGCATTCAAATCCCTTCATCACCTAGCCTTCTCCTACTTTTCCAATCTTCTTACACCTTATTCCTCTACAGATGCTCTTCGATCCAGTGACACTGGCCTCCTGACTGTTCCATGAACAAGATATTCCATTTCTCAGCATTTTCTCTGGCTGTCTCCTATGCCGGGAATGCTCTCCCTCCTTGGCTCCAACTGTTGACTTCCCCGTCTTTCTTCGTTGTTGTTGTTCAGTTATTTCAGTCACGTCTAGCTCCTCATGACCCTATTTGGGATTTTCTTGCAAAGATACTGGAATAGTTTGCTGTTTCCCTCTCCAGCTCATTTTACAAATGAGAAAATTGAGGCAAGTAGGGTTAAGTGACTTGTCCAGGTTCACACAGCTAATAAGTGTCTGAGGACACATTTGAATTCAGGTCTTTCTGACTCTAGGCCTAACACTATGCATTGTACCACTTCGTTGCCTCTGGCTTCCTTTCAATCACAACTAAAATTTGATCTTCTACAGGAAACCTTCCCTAATACCTCTTAATTCAAGTCCTTTCCCCTTCTTAATTATTTCCTATTTATCCTTGCTTTGTATACATTTGTTTGCATATTGTTTCACCAGCACCACCATTAGATTCCTTGAGCACAGGGACTATTCTTCCGCCTTTTTTTTTTGTATCCCTAGCACTTAGCACAGTGCCTGGTGCTTAATAGGCGCTCAATAAATGTTTATTGAATTAGCTTGATTAAGAAATGAAAAATGTCAAAATTTGTAGACTTCTCAGAAGCTCTTATCTTGAGCACTTTCTTCAAGAGAAGAGTCAAAAGCCAACAGGAATCGACAATAACTTATCCTGGGGTCATAAATTTAGAGCTGGGAGAGACACTAGGTTGATAAGACGATCCATTTATTTTATAGGTGAGGAAACTGAAACCAGAGAGATTGAGACATTTACTCAGGGTCATATAGCTAATATGGTTGTCAGGTGAGATTCAAATTCAGGTCTTCTGGACTACAAGTTCACTGCCCAATCTTCAGTGCCTCTCAGTAAACAAGGGGATTACTAGCATGGCAGTCATTTTACAATCAGCTCTCTGGATGTAGTCAGATTATTGAATGAATAAAATAAATATGAAAAAACAAATTGTCAGAAAAGACAACAAGTAGATACAACCTACAATTACGACACTAAACCAAGCTACTTAAATAAAGTGTTGAAGATGAAAAGTGAGAAATTAATAGGAATGAAGACATTAACTTCAACTAAAACCATTTCCGATAATTTACTTGATGTATAAGAGTTGTTACAACAAGGACACCAAAAAGTGCCCCCAAGCCACTTCAACCAGCAAACATTTGATCACTTTGCCAAGCAGAGAGCTATAGAAGTCAAAGGTAACACTATATTTTCATAAAGGTTTATTTTCAAAACACGGAAGAGAGTAATGGAAGAAATTAGCAGAAATACTTCTCATAATAGCCAAATGTAGAGGAGGGAAAGAGCCATGGAGAGATGTAGGCTACAGACAAAAATACAAGTAGGTGAATTTTGAACTGGTTTAATAGATTGACTCAAACAGTTGTCATTATATAACCTCTGAAGAAGGTCTTTAGAGAAATTCCCCAGGGATCTTTGCACCTTCTGGCTCATAGTCACATAACTAATAAATGTCAGGGGCAAGATACGTCCCCAAATCTTTGCTGATTCCATAGAAGCTGGGGTGAAAAATAGGAAAGAGCTTCAGGTATGATGTCAGGAGATTAGATAGAAGCCAGGGATGCTTCCCCAAATGACTGGAAGAATCACTGGTTGAATGGGGAGGAGAGGAAAAATGTGGTGGCTCATGCATCTTCCTCTCCCCAGTCAGTCTTTCAGAAGGAGAAAAAGAAGAGGGAACATCTAAAGAAATGGCTTTGGACATATACATCTAGCCATTTGTGTGTGTATTATGGACCTCTAGGCAGTATAGTGGATAGAGCCCTGGTTCTGGAGTCAGGCTAGACTTGAGTTCAAATCAGACACTGAATAGCTGTATGACCTTGGACGAGGCACTTAATTTCTGTTTGCCCCTGTTTCCTCAACTGCAAAATGGGGATAATTATAAGACTTATCTCCCAGGATTTTTGTGAGGATCAAATGTGATATTTGTAAAGCATGTCTGCAACATAATGCGCATTATATAAATGTTACCTAATATTATTATTGTCGCATTTCGACTCCTTGTCTCCATTTTTAATTTTTCTTTAAATGGTAATTTTTTTTCTTTTAAAATTTATTTCTAGATTTCAACATTGACTTTTATAAGATTTTAAGTTCAAAATTTCCCCCCTTCCTCCCCTCCCCTCTCTCTGAGAAGGTGTGCAATCTGATATAGGCTATGCATGTACAATCATATTAAGTATATTTCCACATTACTCGCATTGTGAAAGAAAAATCAGAACAGAAGGGAAAAACCACGAAAAGAGAAAACAAAAAAGAGAGAGAAAAAACAGTATGCTTTGATCTATATTCAGACTCCATAGTTCTTTCTCTGGATGTGGATGGCATTTTCCATCATGAGCCTTTTGGAATTGTCTTAGATCATTGTATTGCTGAGAAAAGCTAAGTCTATCAAAATTGATCTTTGCACAATGTTGCTGTTACTGTGTACAATGTTCTCCTGGTTCTGCTCACTTCACTCAGCAACAGTTCATATAAGTCTTTCCAGGTTTTTCAGAAATCCACCTGTTCATCATTTTTTATAGCACAATATTATTCCATTACATTCATATACCACAACTTGTTCAGCCATTCCCCAGTTCATGGGCATCCTCTCTGTTTCCAGTTCTTGGCCACCACAAAAAGAGCTGCTATAAATATTTTTGTACATGCAGGTCTCTTTCCCACTTGTGTGACCTCTTCGGGATACAGCCCTAGAAGTGACATTTCTGGGTCAAAGGGTATGCATAGTTTTATACCCCTTTGGCCATATTTCCAAATTGCTCTCCAGAATGGTTGGATGATTTCTTTTCTCCATTTTTTTAAAAGATTCAAAGCAAAATTACTCTAAATAGCCAGCTTCTCTGGTGCATTTAAACTGCAATTTGATTTACCTGCAACTTTCAGGAATGTACCTGAGAGCTCTATGTCTAGCGGCTAATCTGTGCCAGCTTTTGTTGCTCATCGTTTCTGGAAGTTCTCATCTACTAACTCTAAACTATTTCCTAATGTTTTCTAAAGGCATGTGTTCTAGGACCAGACTATGGCATTGCTGGAGCACAAAAATCCCCTACGCTTGATGGCAAATTTACCTGATTGCAAAGGAGAATGAAATCAGAAGAGAAGAAAATCAATGATCCTCAATACAAGAGGGAAGTGCATTGCTTGAAAAGTCTGCCTTGCTTTTTTCCCCACTGCTAGACCCACGTTATTTGGAAGGCAAACAAGTTATTGCAGTGAAGAGGATAGAAGAGGTCAAGGCTCCTTACAAAGTACTTCAGAGGAGGGCAAAAGGGAAAATTGCATCCCTCCTTGAATTTAAAATCAAGGAAAGTATACAGTGAATATCAGTCTGAAGGATGACAATCTTTTCTTACTTATGTGAAAATATTCTTTCTCCTCATTGCAGTGAATAGGAAAGATGCAAATAGCAAAGCTCTGGACAGAAAGATACAAGATGGCACTGGCAAAGAGAAAGTCTACAAAAGCTTATTCTGAGGAGAGCCCTAGAAACCTCCCTTGTTCTATGGATTGATCCGTATCCTCCAACATACTACTAGGGTAAAGCTTCTGGATTAAGAGATGAAGCCAGAAAGGAAGGAATTGAAAGGTAACAGCCCTACCAGGAGTCAGTAGCCAAACTCCAGTGCCCCAAACATTTAGATGTACAGTATGTGGCCATTCAAGCCTGATGGTCTCACACATGAGATCCTCCTGGCCATCATGGCCCACATGGCTCCCATGTCCTAATCTTTGCCAGACCATCTTGGACCCAACACCTGCTTCAGTGGTTCTATGCCCACCCATACCTTGCTTTAAGGCAAAATAATATAAATAAATAATCAATATAAATAAATATTTAAATATAACAATAATAAATATGCAGTGTTTATAGTAGATTAAATAATAAACTAAAATAATCATAGATAAAATATATTTTATTTGCTTGTTCTTGACATGACTTGGTGAATCAGTAAATCCATCAGAGGTGGGAACAGAATGCAAACTAGGCCCAGAATTCTACTGAATCAATTAATCAAAAATGCAAACTAGATGATACCATGTAGGAATGGTATGGGATTGGATGAAGAATTATTCGCCCTATAGGGCTTAGAACAACCAAGTTCAGAATCAGGTATTCCAGTGGTGGGCCAGCATAGTGCGGGAGCAAGTTTCATCCAAGCCCGTGAGAAGGAAGCACTTGGGGGCTGAAGTTGGGCAGGGGAGGGGGAAGGAGAGGAGGGGGCGCAGCGGGGGAGTTCCCTACCTCTTCTGCTCATCCTTCATTTCGACCCAGAAAAAAAAGCCTATCCCCTAAGTTGAACTTCATGAGGACCTCATGAAGGGGAGAAAAGAACTTCCAGTAAGGAACAGCTATAGGTCACCCCTTTGCCATGTGTGCTTCTAAGCTCAAACCCACTTTCCCCTAGACTCCACGTGTACTTGTGGGAAAGGGTTTTTTTGTGGGGGAGAGGGGAATCCTTTATACAGACTCTAACACCTTACTAATACCTGTTTCTAAAAGCTAGTGAAGTCTGGCAGGCTAATTGTTATCAACTAATAATTAATTGATGGCAAATACATCATCAAGGGCTTATGAATAGCACTATAGAAACCACTCCCCAAACCCTTGAGGTTACCCCTCAAACCCTAAGAGGGGAAGTGCTCAGCTGCTCTTTAGTGACCCAATCTGTCAGTATTAATGGAGGTTGGGAGACTGAGCTTAGAACCTGTGCTACAGGTGGTTCACAGCTAGGTCTCTGCTGGCTCCACTCAATCGATCATTCACCTCCTCTTTCAGGGATAAGACCACAGCTTTAGAGCCTCAAGTAACCTTACAATTCGTCTGTTCTAACCCTTTCCTTTTAGAGTTCGAGAAAACAGAAACCCAGAGAGGGGCCTGGGAGAGCTGAGACATGGGGTAGCTTTTTTTGGGGGGGGGGCGGGAGGTGATCAAAATGAAGGGTGGGGGGAAGAAGTAGGGGTTTCCTCCTTCCCCTCCAGCCCTGAAGCAATTCCTTCTCTGGGGCTTGGCTTGAAACTGCTGGAATGACACCACCGGAATACCTGGTTCTGAACTAGGTTGCTCTAAGCCTTATATGGCATGAAGGACTCTTCAACTAATCCTAATGCATTTCCTGTGTGATATCATCAAGTTTGCACTTTTGTTGGATTCGATAGCGCTCTGGGCCTTGTTCACATCCTCCTACACTGATGGTCTGATTAATTAAGCTATTTTCCCCAGGTCTCACAGTTGGTGGAGCCAAGATCTACATCAAATTCCTCTGAATCCACATCTAAAGAGCTCTTTCCATTGACCCACACAACCCCATTTTCCTCCTTTTTCTCTTCTACTTCACAAATCCCCGTGATGGTGAAATCGTCTCTAGAAAACCTACTGAATGTCTGGAAATAACCTCAAAGAATGCTGGCCTCGATTTCTGCCCCCAAGACAGCGGGTACTTAGGAATGATAACAGTAGTAGCGGCAGTGATAGTACTAATGCTAATAGTAGAGAGAGAAGGGATTGTTTTTCTATTATGTTAATAATCAATGATTAAATTAGAGTCATTCAGGGACCAGCCCCTGTAGGTCAGTCAGCTAGTTTCTGAAGGACAAGACTGGCAGATGAGATTGCCCAAATCCTCTGGGAACATGCTCCATTTTGGGCAGGACCCCACCCAACTAAGAGACTTTACTTCTATTTAGAGCATAAACAGAATGGAATCTAGAATGAATTCCAGCCCCAAAGCATCAAGTCTATGCCTTTGCACCCTTCCACTGGAGTTTAGGGTAACCCAGTGCGTGAAGGAGAAAACCAGCCAGAGTGGTCTGGGTACAGATGGATTCCTTTGTCCAGATTGCTAGAGGCAGCTGAGTTTCATGATCAAGCCATGTTCTCAGCAGAAGGAGCTGAAGACTTTTAGCCCACCCCTTCATTATTTGTCCACCAATCAGGGTTGATTTTTACCTGTCGGGGCACCCCCTTTTCCTAAAAGTATATTAAGGCGTTCATTATCTCCATTAGGGGTCTTCAGTTACCAAGAGAAACCACTGACCATCAATTTATTATAACTAGCCTAATTAATGAATTGATTATTAATTGCCTGGAAACTCTGTCACTTGGGCTTTTCATTTGTCTCAGTTGTAACATTTCCAATTTCTATAGCTTTAAGGTTTATAATCACAATATTGATAACTGATATTTCCATTATGTTTTAAGGTTTGCAAAACATTTTCTCTCAAAGCACTCTCCTCATGACAACCCTATGAGGTAGGTAGGCCATACAAGTATCATTATCCTCATTTTACAGATTAGGGAAACTGAGACTTAGAAAAGTGAAATGACTTGCTTGAGGTCACACAGCTGGAATGTGATAGGGATAGGTCTCAAACCTTAGTCTTCTGAATCCAAGTCCATTGTACTTTACTTGGGAAGAGTTGGCCCTGTCCCCTCTACACCTCGCAGGAAGTACAAAGAGAGCTTGTTCCTATAGGGTTGAGAGACCTTCGTGGTAAGACCTGAGACTAGGAATTGTGCAGAATAAGTCTTAAGAATAGCACAGGTGGCTTTTTGAACTATCAGTATACTCAGCCATTCTCCTCATATGGATCAGCTGTTAGAGAGCTGGCCCCTTGGGAAGACAACAAGTGCCACCAGCTGGAAACTGAGACCAGTGGCCAGCTGATGCCTGCTGAGAGCAGCAAGAGAGCAGACCAGTAAGAACCAAGCATCATTCCTCTGAGAGAGGCCAGAGGGGAGTAATGATGTGATGGGGCAAACTCTGGCAACCCAGGCTAGTGCTCTAGCCCAGGGCAGTACTGTAAGTCAAGGACACTATTCAAGTGTCCTGGAAGAAGCTTCTCTCCAGGGTTGGGTAGTGCCTGGGGGTGGGGGGGGAGGGGAGAATATATACATATATACATATTTATACTTTGAGCTTGGATGGATATGAATCCCATCAGTTTCTATTAACTTGTAAATACTGTATGTTGTCAATCAGTGTGTCTATAAAGGAAGTTGTGACTACTCCTGAGTGGGTAGGTCTGGGGCATCGTATATTAAAGCTTAGAGATGATACAGGAGGTCAACAACTAACTCTTTGTGATCTCATTTGGGGTTTTCTTGACAAAGATACTGGAGTGCCATTTCTTTCCCCAGTCCATTTTACAGATAAGAAAACTGAGGCAAAGAGGGCCCTCCTGAGGGAACCTCTGACATAGTAGTCATGAGTCTTTTTTCTGATTACAATCTCAGCTATAAAGCATTTGGAGGAAGAACAGTAGACTCTTAAAGTTGTCCCCTTAGAGACACCCCCAGAACCCAGACCCTCATATAGATGTAAATTTCCAAATTTCCAAAATGCCTGGATTCCAGGAAACTTCTATTTCCTTGTTTGTTATTATTTCTGGTTTTGTAAAGATTTTAAAAAGAAAGAGGGGGAAAAAAGGAATTCAGCAAAACCAACCAACACATCAACTGTTTCTGAGAATGTATGCAGGATTCCACACCCATGGTATCCCACCTGGGTAATGAAGGGAAGGAATTGCATTTTCTCAGCTCTTCTCTGGGTCCACGCTTAATTATTATAATTATTTACAGAGAATTCAGGTTCATTTTATTGGAATTTACATTTTCATGATAGAAGATCCCCCCGGAAAGTTAAGGGTCATCCTATGATCAGAAGGACAGGGCTGGAAGGGATCTCAGCCCACCTAGGCCAAGCTCTCATTTTCTAGGTAAGGAAATTGTGGCCCAGAAAATGGAAGTGAAGTTCAAAGTCGTATAAGCAGTTACTGGCAGAGCCAGAATATATCAGAGGATACGCAAGAAGCTCTTGAAGAGGAATCCCAATCCCCAGAAGAGCAGAACAAGAGCAGCCCCTATTCAATGTATGATACCCTACCACAGGTGGGGAACCTGCAGCCTCAAAGCCACATGTGGCCCTCTAGGTCCTCAAGTGCGGCCCTTGACCAAATCCAAACTTCACAGAACAAATTCCCCTTGTAAGAAATGGGAGGAGGAGTTTTGTTTCCACAGAACTAAAGGTGTACTTCCCGCCCCCCCACCCCCACCCCAGCTTTAGCAGAGACCAGGCCTCAAGGTCGGTCAGGTGAGAGGTCAGAGGCTTGTACTCATGCACATGCTTTTTGAGAAGGCAGTCTGCGGAATTAGAGAGGCCAAACCCACTTGAACCAGTTCAAGCTTATCTAGGGTCTGGTCTTGGTCAAGAACCCAAGGCCTACTGATTTGCATAATTTGCATATGTTAAAGAGGGAAAGTAGGGGAAGTGAAAGAATGTAGTTTAATCCTAAACTAAGACAAGGAAAATCTAATTAACTTTACTTTTGCTTCTGTATCCTTATTATCCTATCTATATAAACTGTATAACCTAGGAAAACTATGTAAAAAAATAAAGAGTGTAAACTAATCATAAGAGTTGAGGGAATGGTTACCCCTGCTCCTACAGCTGTATCAGTGTGAGTGTTCCTGTGAGCACTACACCCGCTCTCTTGAGGAGCATAATAAAATGCCTTCCTCTGCCCACTTTGGTCTTGAGTTCTTTGAGTGAGAATGGGCAAATCACATGGATCTTCCTAAGGTCAAGTGAAGGGAAGCAATAGGCAGTGGAAGCTCATCCTGGGCTTGCACCTGGATCTTGCCTTGGGGTGTCCTGTAATCCCCACTGCAGTGTTAAGAGGGCTACCACTCCTGATTCCCTTGGGGAACCCTGTGGTCTACACGGCCATCTTAAGGGGACATCACTTGGGACTTCTGGCCCTGTCTTGGGAGCCTTGTGATCCTACCGCCGTTCTAAAGGGGCCATCACTTGGGTCCTCCTTGGTGTCTGACCCCTAGGAGGCCCTGTGATCCCCACAGATTAAGGTGGGGCTACCACTTGGTCTTCCTCTGGGAGTCCTGTGGTCTGTACAGCCTTCCCTAGGGATTATCACAGGGTTCTTCCTCAGGACTTTGGCCCTGCCTAGGAAGTCCAGTGATCCCCAAAGCTGCATTTTCTCACAATTTTGGGAAGTCCAGTGATCCCCAAAACTACGTTTCTCACAGGAAACAAATCTCTCAGGATTTGTTCTGTCAAACTTGGATTCACTCATACCCTTAATAAAAGGATTTGTTCTGTCAAACTTGGATTCAGTCAAAAGGCGGCACTCAAGGACCTAGAAGGCTACATGTGGCCTCTGGGTGGCAGGTTCCCCACCCCTGCTAGACCCACCTACCCTGAAAACAGTCACTGCTTCCCTCATACGCCAAAACAGCTTTATTTACAACTTAATAGGTACTGATAGGATTCACAACTATCCAAACCTAGGTCTTTGCTTGGGTAACTTGTTCTTGGGCTAGACCCTACCTGGACTGACAGACTCCACCCTTACCCCTGGGGCTCAGGAAGGATAATAATAGATGTTAACTGGCCAGAAGGAAAAAATGTGCAATCTGTGCTATAGCAACCAGCTGAAAGAGAAACAAAAATAGCAGGATATGACTATTTGCAAAACTGACTTTGTTCTGTCCCAATAGATGAAATGAAATCACATTCCTGAGACTGGAAAGTACTCACACTGGAAGTAGCCACAACTTCATGATGTCACTCGGAAAAAAAAAATCTTACATTGTAGGATTTCTGGGTTTGCAGTATTTGCAAAGCATGGATGTTTTAGGGAGCTATCTTATGTAAGAAAAATATTAAGCATAAGGGTAGAGGTGTGGTCAGGCCTGGGTCCAGCAACACAGTTGAGCCAAGAAGTTTTTTTCTTCTAGGAAACAGAAATAACATGAAAATTTTTAAAAATATATTTTATTTATTTTTTAAACATTTCCCAATTACATGTACATATTTTTTTTTTTTTACATTTTAAGTTCGTAATCACCTCCCTCCTCACTCCTTGGGAAGGCAAGCAATATATTGATTATAATTGGAAAGTCAAATAATATGAAGGTTTGAAAAAAGCCTTGATGGCCTTCAAAGGTACAGGCCTATCCTCTGTACAGCTGGATGTGCTTATTAATGAATTATTATATGTGATATTATAGAAATTAATACTTAACAAAATTAATTATATGTATATATAATGCTTATTAACAAGGCTCTCCATGCTCCCCGTCACACACAGCTTTCCTAGTCTGGCTGTGTTTGCCCCTCATCATTCTAAGCTAACATCAAATAAATGATTGAATGGATGAACACATGAATGAGAATTTAATAGGCCCTTACTATATTCCAGGCCTTGTGGTAAGCACTGATGACACAAATGTTTTTTAAAAGAAACAGTTTCTGCCCTAAAGCTTACTTTCTAACGGGAAAAGACAACACATAAAAGGGAGTGATGAAAAGGGAAGTTATATCCTGTAGCTCATATTTCTATAGCATTTTCCACTTTGCAAAGCACTTTCCTCACAACAGCCCTATGAGATGAGGCAGAACAGGATTTTTATGCCCATTTTACAAATGAGGAAGCTGAGTCTGTGGGAGATGAAGTCGTGTGACAAAAGTCACAGGGAACAAAAATTCAAGTCTCCTGACCTCAAGTCCAGCATTCTCACCACTAAGTCATGCTGCCTATCCCCATCCTTCAATTCCTGACCTCCTTATCTCTTCACTTCCCCCATATCTGTGTTCTGATTCCCTACCTCAGTTATGGGCTCCTCAGCATCAGGAACTAGGTCTCATGGGGAGACAGCACGGTGTAGGAAATGTCCCTAGAGCGGGCCAGTACATCTGGGTTTGGATCCTGGTTCAGTCACTACATAAGTGACTTTGGGTAAGTACCTTTCACTCTCTGAGGCTCAGTTTCTTCATTTGAAAAGCAACAGGGTTAAAATGGATTGTCTTTTCTAGCTCTGAATCTTAGGATCCAGCTACATTTTCCCCTCAGGGTTCTAGGGGTACACTCGATGGGTTAAGGTGTCTTTCTCTACTGCTCTAGACTCAAGCTTCCATTCCAATTTGCTCCCCAGGCCCCACTTTAACTGCCAGAGATTAGCACCCCAGCTAAATTTAACCAATTAACATCGATTAGCCTTTACAAAGGTTATTTACTTTGAAGATACATTAAGAACAGAAGGATAAACATTTCTTCCCAACATCTTAGGAGGGCACATTCTCCCCTATGCCACTTTGGTCCCTGGAGAGAGTGGGCATGTACTTAACACAGTTTCTACAATGCATTAAACACCCCACCTCCCTCCAATAAGGTCAGATCTACTCAAGGGTGTGCTGGAGTGCTCATAATAGCCAAATGTTAAATTTTCAGTGTGAGCATTTATATATCAGAAATCTACAAATGCTACAAATCAGGGTTTGATTTATTGTTTTATTGATTGTCTAAACTTGAAAAAATTTTGATGTTAATAATGCAGATTAAACATGAGTCTATCATGCATGCATTTTTTCCCCCAAAGAGCAGATTGTTAAACATTTACCAGCATATTCCTGGGTCTAGTCCAAATGCAGGATCACTTTTGGATGAACCTTTGTCTCAACTACTACTGGGCTGGGTCCTGGAGGTCACTCCTTATTCCTCTGGGCCTCAATGCTAGACTGGCTGGCTACAAACTCTAGCTAATCCTCGGCTCCCAGATCTGCTGGTTGCTTTTTTTCTTGACCTTTCAAAACTCACAAAGCCATATATACTCCAATTTCCTTCACCTAAAATGAAAGAACAAAAATCCCAAAGCAAAGAACCAAAGCCCATATTCATCCTGGCCTCTCACAGGAGAGCCCAAGGCCTCTCCCCTTACGTCACTGTCTCAATTCTCTCACTGGAACAGTGTCAAGCAGGAAGAGTCACCCCAAGAGAAGAAGGAGGTTCTGGTCGTCTAGTGCCTTTTGGATGCATCTCTAGTTCTGGCCACACATAGCCAATCACAGAAGCTCCTGTTCAACATGTGGTTCGAGGACTGGAATGAGTGACACAATGTCTACCAATGTTCCAAAGTCCATGTGGGGATTGCATCGGCTGAGTACTCTGCACATGCTCGTGAGGACTGGGCTTATTGGCCAGTCCCCCATTACACTCACCGTGAACTCTCAGCTTTTGGCTTCATGCCTGCTCAGGGTAAGAGGGAGCCAATCCTGTTACATTAGTAATAGGTTATACCTAAGAGACTTGATCAAAGGCAGACAGATGGTAAGTGGCAAACTCAGGCCTTCTGACCCCCAGTCTAGTGCTCTTATAACCACACATAGATGCCCTCACCTAGTACATTGTATGTAACTCTTTAATACCCTTATTTAATATTATGTATTCTAATTGTGCCACCTACCTCACTCCCCCCACACAGGGTAGGCCACTGTGGCTATGGGTTAGCATCCTTTGAGAACTGAAGTTCAGAAGACCCCAACAATATATTTACTTTCACCAAGTTAACCAAAAATGATAGATTAGATTAAAGCAAAGGATTTAATTTAATAGCATAGCAAGATAGGTGACATGGAAAATTTCCCCCTGTGCACACGAATCATATTCACACATTTCCATACAAGCAGTGGGTAAAGGCTCTCATACAGAGGATACACTTG
This sequence comes from Trichosurus vulpecula, assembly GCF_011100635.1. Classification (NCBI taxonomy): domain Eukaryota; kingdom Metazoa; phylum Chordata; class Mammalia; order Diprotodontia; family Phalangeridae; genus Trichosurus; species Trichosurus vulpecula. Next base: position 23,790,922 of record NC_050575.1, on the reverse strand, counting down.
ATCAGAGAATATATGTGAAGGGGATCACACATGCCAAGTAAACACGTGTCTAGGGCAGATACCCTTGCAAGGCACCCATATTGCTGGAGGTGATTTGTGTCATCGAGGATCAAACATACGGTGATGTCATTGCTGTGCACCATGCTGTCATCTATGAACCATGGACGTCTCTGTTCTCTGGTGAAGGTCTTGACTGAGTAATGGCATCATTGGCACTTTCGGATGATCAGACCTACCTAATAGCCACTCTTGTAATGAAGAAACGCTATTCAGTCATTTCAGTGGTATCCAACTCTTTGTGACCCCATTTGGAGTTTTCCCGGCAGAGATACTAGATTGGTTTGCCATTTACTTCTCCAGCTCATTTTACAGATGAGGAAACGAGGCAAACAGGATTAAGTGACTTACCCAGGGTCATATAGCTATTAAATGTCTTCTTGACTTCAGGCCTGGCACTCAACCCACTGAACTGTTAAACGGCCGAGTTAGAGCCAAGCCCTGCCCTCCTTGGACCTCCACGCCCAGGGGCCTGCTGAGATAAACTCAGGCCTCTGAGATATGGGTGGAGCCAGGAGGAGGGGTCTCGCCTTTGTTACCTTCCTAGCAATTCCAGGTCTTTGCCAGGACCTGCTTGAGCACATGGAACTTCCGGCTCTCTGTCTGGGCTTGCCAGAACACATGGAACTTCTGGTTCTTTGCCTGGACTGCCTGCCCGCAGGGAGCTTCGGGTTAGCACGGGAAGAGAAGGGGAGGAGAGTAGGCGGAGTCAGGGCGGTCCTAGCACCCAGGTGTCTTGATTTTTACCTGTCTTTCACCCACGTAACCAAAGAATGTACCTACGTCACTAAAGATATAAAAATGCTGCTTGCTGAAATAAAATTCGGAGTCATTCACCACCTTTCGGCTCCCGCCCCATACATTGTCTGTGAGATCAGGCCCTTTGCTAGGCAAAGGCCTGGGGCTTGGGGGGAACCCCAAGTAAGTTGCGAGGCTGGGGGCCCGCAACACTGAACCACCTAGCTTCCTCCAGTAAAGAAATAGAGTTAAGCAAAATAAAATTTTGACCTCTTTTTTCCTAATGTTGAATCAGGGTCTTTGCCCAACCTGTGTATCTGATAGAGTTAGAAAAGTCCTTTTAACTCCTACTAAGTCTCTAAATGTCAGGTTACAACCAAAAAGAAAAGAAAAAGAGAGGACCATATTTTACACACACACGCACACAGGGATTTGCTTCCTTTTTCACAATGCTACCTAGTTAATATGCACTTGCACATTTGCATATATTTGCAATCTATGAGCAAGAACCAAAAATGGCATAATAGATGGATAGGCTGCTGAGCTTTGAGTAAGAAAGACTCGAGTTCAAATTCTGTCTCCCATACTTACCAGCTGTGTGACCCTGAGCAAGCCATTTAATCTCCCTCAGCCTCATTTTCCCATGAGATGGGATAATAAACTAGCTACTTGATGGTGTTGTGAGGGCTAAAGGAGGTTATGTATGGAAAGTGCTCTGCAGCCCTTAAAACATTAGATAAGTATGAACTACTGTTATTGTTTTTTTATTATCTTTCTCACTGCTATTTCTTACTCTTGCTTTTATAGTACATGCTTTTCAGCAGCCACACTGCTGATTTTGGGGAGATTAACTCCAATAAGTATCATTGGTCCCCCTTCGTAGTTATCTGTTTACATACTATTCCAGCTCTGTTCCTTATTGCCTATCTGGCTTTGCATGGTAGAAACATTATCTACTAGGGTCCCTGCCATGTAGGCTAGACTAGTTTTTCTAAGACCCCATCCAGGCTGGGCTAGGTCTTCCTTTGAAAGTACTGGAGCTTTCCTCCTTAAGCTTTGATTTGTCCAGAGCCTTAAGGCTCAAACGAGTGATGTAGCTTACCAATGGCCTAAGTACAAAAGTCATTGTTTGAGGATTCTGGCTCTCCTCCCTCAGGCTTGAGGGGTACTCGAGACAATGCAGAGTCAGGAAAGTTGTGCTCAGTTGAGTCAATGCTCTCTCCTTGTGTGAATCCAGGCAAGAGCTTGGAGTGGTTGGCCCACAGAGGAGGACCCATGGGGTTTGGAATTCAGCATCGAGTCAAGATAAAAGAAGACAACTTGGACACTCTGTATTGACCGAGGAGATTGTAACTTGCTGTGACCTAGGGGTGGATGGTGTTTGTATTTTCTGCTACCCCTTAAGGATGATATGTTGTGCTAGAGAAGACCCTGGCCTGGGACCCCCTGCTTGTGTAAACAAGTATTTTGGAGAATGCTACTGAATGCAATGATATATGTTGTGTGGGTATTCTGAGAAATGCTATAAGATATTCTGAACGATATATTTTATTGAAGACTATGTGGCCACCTTAGTAATAAGTTATTATGTTATGTCGTTGTGAATGTTATGCTTTAGTTCCCTGAACAATGTTGAGTTCTGAATAGAGAATTAATTATACTATGTGATTAGACCTGTAAAATTAGCCACAGCAGCAATCTTCAAGTGTGCTACCATGGTTGATTTTACACCTTGCTGATGAGTCTTCCTATGCCATGGTTAAATAAATCTTTTTTTAACTGCCCAGTGGTCCACATGTGTCTCATTTCACTTCAGTCCTGAACCTAAACCACTAGAATGGCCTGAGTTAGTCCTGCCGTACAAGATATTTAACATCTCAATTTCCTCATCAGCTAAATGAAGAGATTGGGCTAAATGACCTCTAAGGTCCTTCTCAGTTCTAAAATCCTAAAGAGTCTATAATCCTATGACCCCTTCTGCCCTAGTACACAAGCACATGTAAGATGCTGTCTCTAGGGCAACGTAATATACATCAGACAGCCCCTGACAAAACTGACGGACATTGGAAGATGCTATTCTGGAAAAGCTACATATTTCCACACTTCGCTGTCTTCTACTTTGATTTTTTTCTATTCTCTCCTCCAAGTGTTGTCTTATGTATGGGAAAATAACTCTCCAGTTGGCAGTGGGAAAATCAGCAGATGTGATTGCTAAGTTATTGTCAGTGATATTTGAAAGATCTTGTAGAATGGGACAGCTATTGGATTGGAGAAGGGCAACTGTTGTCTCAGTTTTAAAAAAAATTTTTGAGTTGAGTCAACAGGTATTTACTAAGGGCTTACCATGTGCCAGGAATCCTATCAAGCACTGGAGATACCAAGAAAGGCAAAATATAATCCCTGACCTCAAAGACCTCACTTTTAAAGAAGGAAGACAACATGAAAATAACTACATACATACCATACAAAATATAAGCAAGGTAAACTGGAAGTAATCTCAGAAGAAAGGCACCAGTACTGGTAAAGGCTTCTTACAGAAGGTGGGAATTTAGTTGAGGCTTGAAGGGTAGCTAGAAGATGGAAGTGAGAGGGAGAGTATTCCTGGCATGGGCCTGTGGTGGGGGTGGTAAACCAAGGAAAATGCACAGAACTCAGGGGTAGTGTAATCTGTGCAAAGCACAGCAAGTTGTAGTCCAACAAGCTTTACTTGGATGTCCAGCAAAATTCTAAAAACCATTCGTAAAGAGATGAGAAGTGAACATCAAGAAATGCAAGCAATGATTTCAAAGAGTCAACATGGCTTCATCAAGAACAAGTCATGGCAGAGCCAAGATGGCAGAGTAAAGGCAGGGACTTGCTTCAGTTCTCCCAAATTCCCCTCCAAACAACTTTAAAGTAACATGTCAAAACAAATTCTGAAGCAGCAAAAACAATAAAAGGACAGGGTGAAACAATTTTGCAGCCCAAGACAACTTAGAAGGTTGGCAGGAAAAGTCTGTCTCACTGGGGTGAGAATGGAGGGCAGTCCAATGCAGGCTATGTCCTAGCAAGCCAGCAACAGACCTGGGGGGGGGGGGAGGGTGACTGAATCAGCAGCAGCAACCAGAGCCTATAGATGGTAAGGCGGTCACAGTCCCAGGGTAAGAAAGAGAACTAGAATACCAGAGTGTGCTGCTTCAGGAGAGTCACAGTTCCAGGGTCAAAAAAGAGTGGTGGTCACTCCCAGACTAGAGCACAGTAGCAAACACACCTCTCCTTAGATCATACCACTCTGGAAAAACTGAAAACTTATAGACCCCTAAGAACTAGCTCTGAAAATAGCTGCACAAAAAACCTGAAGCATGGGACAGTGCCCCTTCTACACCAGGAGCAGAGCCCAACTTTAACACAAAGTTAAAAGTCAAGAAATAGGCTGGAAAAATGAACAAACAGCGGAAAAAATAATCTGACCATAGGAAGGTTACTATGATGATAGGAAAGATCAAAACACAAACTCAGAAGAAGACATCAAAATCAAAACATCCAAAGTTTCAAAGGAAAATGTGAATTGGTCTCCAGCCCAAAAAGAATTCCTGAAAGAACTCCAAAAGATTTTTAAAATAAAATAAGAGAAATAGAGGAAAAATGAGAGTGATGAAAGAAAATCATGCAAAAAGATTTAACAGCCAGGTAAAGTAAGCACCAAAAAAATACAAAAGAAAATAACACCTTAAAAACAGAATAGGCCAAAAGGAAAAAGATGTACAAAAATTCACTGAAGAGAAAAAAAAAACCCTTAAAAAGCAGAATTGGCAAAATGGAAAAAGAGATACAAAAGCTCAATCAAGAAAATAATTCCTTAAAAGTTAAAATTGGGCAAGTAAGAACTAATGATTCTATGAGACATCAAAAAACAATAAAACAGAATCAAAAGAATTTAAAAAAAAAAGAAAATGTGAAATCTCTCATTGGAAAAACATGTGACCTGGAAAATAGATTGAAGAGAGATGATTTAAGAATTGTTGGACTTCCTGAAAGCCATGGTCAAAAAAAGAACCTAGACATCACATTTCAAAAAATTATCAAGGAAAACTTCTCTGATATCCTAGAACCAGTAGAAATTGAAAGAATCCATTGGTTGCCTCCTGAAAGAAGGCCCAAAATGAAAACTCCCAGGAATATTATAACCAAATTCCAGAGCTCTCAGGTAAAGTAGAAAATACCACAAGCAGCCAGAAAGAAACAATTAAAATATCATGGAGCCACAGTCAGGATAACACAAGACTTAGCAACTTCTACATTAAAGGACTGGAGAGCTTGGAATATAGTATTCCAGGGGGCAAAGCAGCTAGGATTACAACCAAGAATCATCTACACAGTAGAACTGAGTATAATCCTTTAGAGGGAAAATTTTTAATGAAATAAAGGACTTTCAAGCAAGCATACTTGTTAAAATGTTCAAAGCTGAATAGACAATTTGGTTTTCAAATAAAAGATTCAAGAGAAGAATATAAAGGTAAACAGAAAAGAGAAATCTTAAGGGATTCAATAAGGTTAAACTGTTTACGTTCCTACATGGGAAGGTAATACTTGTAACTCCTAAGAACTTTATCATTATTAGGACAGTTAAAAAGAGTATACATAGACAAAAGGCTTGGGTGTAAGTTGGCTATGACGGTATGATATCTAAAACATTAAATTAAATTAAATTAAAGGGTGAGAAAGAGGAATAACTATGATGGGATGATAACTAAAAACATCAAATTAAGGAATGAAGAAGAGGGACGCACTGGTGAATGGAGAGGTAGAATTTGGTAAATCATCTCACATAAAAAAGGCATGAAAGAGTTTTTACAGTTGAGAGGGAAATAGGGAGGTGGGGAACAATGCTTGAAACTTATCTGCATCAGAATCAGTTCAAAGAGGGAATAATACATACTCAAATGGGTACAGAAATCTTTTTCCCAAGATGGTGCCGGAGGCAAAGAAGGAAGCTGTTGTCCCCGCAAGACAGAAGTCAAGTCCAAGGTCTTGAAGGCCAAGAAGGCAATGTGGAAGGGTGTCCATAGCCACAAAAAGAAGATCCAAACATCCCCTACCTTTCGGTGACCCAAGACACTAAGACTTCGAAGACAGCCCAAATACCTTCAGAAAAGTTCCCTTCATAGGAACAAGCTTGATCATAAGCCATCATTAAGTTCCCCTTGACCACTGAGTCTGCTATGAGGAAGATTGAGGACAGCAACACCCTAGTCTTCATTGTGGACGTCAAGGCCAACAAGCATCAGATCAAGCAGGCAGTAAAGAATCTATATGATATCAACATGGCCAAGGTCAACACACTGATCTGCCCTGATGGAGAGAAGAAGGCCTATGTCCAGCTTGCTCCAGACTATGATGGCTTAGATGTTGCCAACAAAAATGGAATCATCTAAACTGTGTCCAGCCACCCCACTCCACCTATAATTAAAAGTTTTCCATTAAAAAAAAAGAAATCTGTCTTACTCTACAGGGATGTAGAAGAGAGCAGGGAAAAGAGAAGGCGGGGGCTAATAGAAGGGAGGGCAGGTTGGGGGAGGCAGTGGTCAGGAACCAAACACTTTTGAGAAGGAACAGGGTGAACAGAGGGAGGGAGAGAACATAAATAGGGGGGAAACAGAATGGAGGGAAATACACAGTAATCATAGTATGAAAAAATTTTACAGCAAGTTTCTCTAATAAAAGCCTCATTTTATAGAGAACTGAGTCAAATTTACAAGAACAAAGTCATTCCACAATTTATAAATGGTCAAAGGATATAAAGAGGCTGTTTTCAGAAGAAATCAAAGCTATCTATAGTCTTATGAAAAAAATACTCTAAATCACTATTGATTAGAGAAATTCAAATTAAAACAACTCTGAGGTACTACCTTATACCTATCAGATTGGCTAATATGACAGAAAAGGAAGATGACAAGTGTTGGAGGGGATATGAGAAAATTGGGACACTAAAGCACAGTTGGTAAAGTTGTGAACTGATCCAACCTTTCTGTAGAGCAATTCGGAACTATGTCCAAAGGGCTATAAAATCATGCATACCCTTTGACCCAGCAATACCACTACTAGGTCTGTGTCCCAAAAAAAAATTTAGAAAAAGAAAGAAGAAAGGAAAAGGACCTATATGTACCAAAAATACATTTATAGCAGCTCTTTTTGTGGTTACAAAGAATTGGAAACTGAGGGTATGCTCATCAATTGGGAAATGGACAAACAAGTTGTGGTGTATGATTGCTATGGAATACTATTGTGCTATAAGAAATGACTTGCAGGATGTTCTCAGAAAAACCTAAAAGACTTACGTGAACTGATACAGAGTGAAGTGAGCAGAGCCAGGAGAACATTGTACATAGTAACAGCAATATTGTATGATGTTTAACTGTGAATGAGCGATATAATGATTCAAGACAATTCTGAAGGACTTATGATAAAAAAAAAAATAATGCTATTCATCTCCAGAAAAGAACTAATGGAGTCTGAATGCAGATCGAAGCAAACTTTTTTTTTACTTTATTTTTCTTGTGGTTTTTTTTTTGCCCTGTGTTTTCTTTCACAACATGACTAATAAGGAAATATGTTTTGCATGACTGCATATGTATAACCCATATCAAATTGCTTGCCTTCTCAATGAGGGGGGAGGTGAGGAAGGAAGGAGAACATTTGGAACTCAAAATTTTTTTAAATGTTAAAAATTGTTTTTACATGCAATTAAAAAAATTAAAATATTTTTAAAAAACAAATAATCACAATCAAATAAAATTAGTCCACAAAGTGGCCATGATGAAAGAAAGAAAGAAAGAAAGAAAGTCATGCCAGACTTACCTCATTTCCTTTTCTAACAAGGTTTCTATACTAGATTGGGGGATACCTTAGAAAGAAGTTGCCTAAGTTTTAGCAAATTGCTTGGTAAAATATTTCATGGCAGTCTCTTTGAAAAGATGGAGAGGTCTGGGTTTAGAGTTTGGACTATAGTATAATTAAGCCAATTGAGAACTGGTTGAATGACTGGATTCAAAGAATAGTCATTAATGCTTTGATGTCAGCTTGGCAGGCTGTCTCCAACAGAATGCCCTAGGGATCTCTGCTGAGCCTCGTGCTGCTGTCTAACCTTTATAACAATGAGTTGTATCACGGCAGGCACATCCAATTTGCAGATAACACAAAGCTAGGAAAGATAGCTAACACTTTGTATGGAAAAGTTAGTATCCAAAAAGCTCTTGACAGACTAGAACATTGTGTTAAAACAAGCGCCATAAAATTTAATAGGACAAAAATATCAAGTCTTGCTTACCCTTGTGGTCTAAAGATCAGACTCACAAGCACAAGCTGAAAGAGACATGGTTAGAAAGCAGTTTGTCTGGAAAAGATCCAGACCCTTTATTAGGCTGCAAACTAATTATGAGTTAACAGTACAATATGTGCAATATGATATAGCAGTCCAAACAAAAAATAAAAGTCAAAGAGACGCACAAAAAAGGCATGCCTTCCTGGTACATGACCTTCCCTGCTGGCCTCTGCTCTGGACAAGCCACACCTGGAGGTTTGTATTCAGTGCTTGGCACCACAATGCAGGAAGGATGTTCGTAAACTGAGGAGTGGAAAGAGAAGGGCAAGAAGGACGGTGAAGGGTCTTGAGTCCGTGTCATATGAGAGTCAGTGGAAAGAACTGGAGTTGTCTGGAACACGAGGACTTAAAAAGCTGTCATGTGAAAGATGAAATGACTTGTTGCGTCTGGCCCCGGAGGGCAGAACCAGGAGCAATAAATACAGTTCGCCAAGAACAAAACTCAGGTTTGATGTCAGGAAAGACTTCCTGTTGAGGAGAGCAGTCTGCAAGGGAATGGGCTGCCTTGGGAGGTCATGGCTTCGCCTCTGTTGTAGGTTTTCAAGCAGAGGCTGGATGATCACCTGTTGGGCAAGCTGTAGTGGAGGTTCTTGTCCAGGAATAGGTTGGGCTGGATGGTTTCTGAGGTCTCTTCCAGCACCAAAATCTCATGATTCTGTGAATCTAACCTTACTGCCCAGAAAGAGATGAAATGCATGATTCAGCAATGGCCGTGCAAATGAGGATGATTGAGATAGACTGGCAGTCTAAGGGTGACTGGGTTGAGAGGTCCGAAAATGCCCTCAAAGGAGGCCAGTAAGCTAGCTGTGTCCCTGGGCAAGTCACTTAACCCTGTTTGCCTCAGTTTCCTCATCAGTAAAATGAGCTGGAGAAGACAATGTCAAACGACTTCAATATCTTTGCCAAGTACCAAACGGGGTCACTAAAAGTCAGACATGAATGAAATGACTGAACAACAAGAAGTTAATCGTGGTCTGGCTCCTTCCCCAATACCTGATAAACTGGCCCATCTAGAGACTACAATTTCTTTCTAACTCCTCTGGCATCACTCTTCTGCCACTCTGCACCCCGCAAAGTTTTCTCACTCTCCTTAATTCCTGGGCTGAGCTTGGGAAAACTTAGAACTAAGTCCCACAGTCATAGCCAATCAGTCGAGAGATGCCATGCAACAACAATTAAGCACCTACTATGTGCCAGGCACTGTGCTAAGCACTGAGGATACAAAAAAAGGCAAAAGATAGTCCCTGCCTTCAAAGAGCTTACAATCTAATGTGGGAAACAAGCAAACCAATATGTACAAACAAGTAACATGCAGGATAAGCAGTAGACTAAATTCAAATTAATTAGAATTTAAAAGGGTTGGGATCAGCTGCCTGTAGAAGATGGGATTTTAGTTGAAAAGTAGGCACACATGAGGAGAGCATTCTAAGCATGCAGGACAGCCAGAAAAAATGCCTAGAGCTGAGAAATGGAGTGTCTTGTTTGTGAAACTGCCAGGAGGATGTCACTGGCTGGAAGAGTATGTGGCAAGGGAGTAAGGAATAAGAAGACTGCAAAGATAGAAGGCATTAGGTTATTAAGGGCTTTAAATGCCAAGCAGCATTTTGTATTTGATCCTGGAGGTGATAGGGACCCTGTGGAGTTTATTGAGCAGGGACAGTGACATGATCAGACTTTCACTTTAGGAAAACCACTGACAGCTGAACAGAGGATAGACTGGAATAGGGAGAGACTTGAGGCAGGCAGCCCCACTAATAAGCTATTGTATTAGTCTAGGCTCCTACCAAGTCTCAAGGTGACAGCCATTCCCAAGGAACTATGCTTGCTCTGTTGCCAGTGTGTGAAAAATGCAACCTGACTACTACACACACCCACGAGGACCTTAAATCCATTATCTTGATGAGCTTGTGCACAAAGACACTCCTGCTGCTGGGTACCTCATACTCATAGTCCTGGCCCATTGAATACCTGGCACACTGAAACTTAACAAAGCTCAACAGCATCTTCTATAAAGATAATGCATTTTAAATGCAAAAGACATCTTTGTTTCAAGTTTATAGTACTCATCTCTTTATTGCTACTAAATATTGGCTTGTGCCCAATCTGTGGTAGAGGCTTCCAAGCTCCAATGCTTTAATCAGCCACAGTTGGACACATGGTGCCTTGACTCCAACATAGTGATGTCATTTTGGTCCTCTTCAGGAAAAAAGGACAACCAACCATTGGTTCAAATAGGGAGGAGTCTCTTCAGGAAAACTGGTTAATCTCATGTATTTATCAGAATGAATAGACAAAGGGCTGCTACATCATGTCTTTGGGGGCTATAAGTCCCTAGAAAGGGGTGGAGGTAGAGGGTGAAGTATTCTTTGAAAATGGTTGTAGTTCACACCAACCTGACAGGGACCTAGCTTGTGTCCTTTCCAAAGTCCATCTCCCCACTCCACCTCCACAACCGCCCCATCTTCTCACTGGCACATTGGCCTTCTATTTTTGTGCTTCTCAGCCTAGGGATTTAGGTCTGATGTAAAAGCAAGTTTCATGTCCTTGGTCTAAACCTAATTGCATCATATTTTCCAAATTGTAGGTCGTAGGCCTTGGCAGCCTGCCTTCCTGGAAAGTTGGGTTCTCCAGTACGTGAGAGGGACTAGCAAAGAAAGTGAACATTCCTAGCAGGCGAATATCAGACCATTACTTCCCTGGATAATGTGATGTCACCCAGGGGCCTCTGTGGCCTTGGTACTGCTGGGAATCCTCTGAAGCAGAGCCTGGGAAACTAAGAGCTGACCAGGAGGTCTTCCAGACCCTTACTGTGAATACCACATGAATGCAGCCCCATATGGTCAAACTTGATCTCTCAAAAAAGGTAGTTCTCTAGCCATAAGACAACAGAAAAACTTTCCTTGATCCCTAGAGCTGGAAAAAGCCTTACAGATCACCCAGTCCCTTGTTTTCCAGATGATGAAACTGAGGCCAAAAATATCAAGTGACTTGCCCAAGTCTGAATAGCTAGAAATTTCTCTATATGAATTGGAAACATCTCTTCCAACCTCTACTAGCTATCTGGATCCTAAAGCTCCTAGGAAAGAGCTTCCCCCTGGAGTTGATGGTCTTCTCTGAGCCCCCATGATTGCAGGGAAGAGTAAAAACTCCAAGATGACAGATTTAGAATGCTTTCATCTTGGCTTCCACTATCATAGACTCTTAGCCCTGGAGTTCAAAGAGACCTCAAAGGCCCAACCCCCTCTCTTTTTTCACAGAGGAAGAAATTGAAGACCAGAGAGGAGAAGGAACCTGCCTAAAATCACACAGTGATTCTAGAATCCAGATGTCCTGACTCCCAAGTCAGGCTTCTTTCCATAAGGAATCTTGACCTTTTGATCACTCGTACTTAGCACCTTCTATTTCCAGACCTCATTCTTGGGTTAAGAGGAAAGAAAGGCTGAAGAATAGTACCTTTGGAATTTCTGGGAGCCAAAATGGCAAAGTAAGTAATAAATCACTGTAACTCTCCATATTTACCTCCAAAGAACCATAAAATAGTGCCCCCAAACAAATCTTGGAACAGCAGAACCAGCAAAAAGACAAGGTGAAATAATCTTTGAGCCCAAGAAACTTGGAGGATTGACAGGAAAAGTCTGTCTCATTCAAGCAAAAGGGGAGCACAATCCAGGACAGGAAGCATTCCAGCAAGCCAGCAGCATGCGCCACCTCAGCAAAGCAATGGTAGATCCTGAGTCCTAGTACAATGGAGGAAAAGAAAACATAAGGGATTCAATGGATCTGAACTGTTTAATCACTACATGGGAAGATGATACTTGTAATTCCTAAAAATTGTATCACATAGGACAGCTAGAAGGAATATACATAGACATGAGAATAAGGTGAATTTGAGGGAATGACATAAAAATAATTAATGGATGAGAAAAAGGAGTACACTGGGTGCAGAAGGAAAGGAGAGGTAAAGTAGGGTAAATTATTTCACATAAAGAGACCCACAAGACCTATTACAGTGAAGGAGAGAATGGGAGGGTGGGCTATGGGCATTCATTGAAACTTACTCTCATCATAATGGCTCAAAGAGGGAATAATATACACAATCAGTTGAACATAGAAATCTATCTTACCCAACATGAAAGTAGGAGGGGAGAAGAAGTAAGGGAGGGTGGGGACTGACAGAAGGGAGGGCAGAGCAGGGGAGGTAGTAGACATAAGCAAAACACTGGTGAGGAGGGAAAGGGTGAAAGGAGAGAGAGGACAAATAGGAGGAAGAATAAGATGGAGGGAAATATACAGTTAGTAATCATAACTGTGAATGTGAATGAGATGAACTATCCCATAAAATGGAAGTGGATAGCAGAGTGGATCAAAAACCAGAAGCCTACAATATGTTATTTACAAGAAACACACTTGAAGCAGAGAGATACACAAACAGAGTAAAAAAGTAAGGGACTGGAACAGAATCTATTATGCTTCAGGGGGAGTTAAAAAAAAGCAGGAGTAGCAATCCTGATCTCAGACAAAGTAAAAGCAAAAATAGACCTAATTAAAAGAGATAAGGAAGGAAACTACATCTTGCTAAAAGGTACCATAGACAATGAAGCAATGTAAACATTAAACATACATGCACCAAGTGGTATAGCACCCAAATTCTAAAAGGAGAAGCTAAGTGCGTTACAGGAAGAAATGGTAAAACCATACTAGTGGGGGACCTCAACTGTCCCCTCTAGAACTCAATAAATCCAATCAAAAATAAACAAGAAAGAAACTAAGGAGGTAAATAGAATATTAGAGAAATTAGAGAATAGATTAAGTACACAAGACACAGTGGTCAATAACCATAGTAACCTAGTATTTGATAAACCCAAAGACCCCAGCTTTTGGGATAAGAACACACTATTTAACAAAAACTACTGGGAAAACTGGAAAACAATAGAATATAAACTAGGTATAGACTAACATCTCACACTGTGTACCAACAGAAAGCCAAAATGGGTCCATGATTTAGATATAAAGGGTGAAACAACAAGCAAATTAGAAGAGCAAGGAATAATCTACCTGTTAGATCTATGGGGAGGGGAAGAATGCATGACAAACAAAAGAGAGAGAGCATTACAAAATGTAAAATAGATCATTTTTAATTTATTAAATTAAAATACTTTTGTACAAACAAAACCAATGTAACCAAGATTAGAAGGAAAGCAGAAAGCTGGCAAACAATCTTTACAGCAAGTATTTCTGATAAGGGCTTTACCTCTCAAATATATAGAGCACTGAGTCAAATTTCTAAGAATCTAAATAACTTTTGATTAGAGAAATGCAAATTAAAACAACCCTGAGGCACCACCTCATACCTATCAGATTGGCTAATGTGACAAAAACAGAAAATGATAAATGTTGGAAAGGATATGGGAAAATTAGGACACTAATGCACTGTTGGTGGAGTTGTGGACTGATCCAACCATTCTGGAGAACAATTTGGAACTATGCCCAAAAGGCAATCAAACTGCGCATACCTTCTGATTCAGCAATACCACTACTAGGTCTGTATCCCAAAGAGATCATAAAAAAGGGAAAAGGACCTACATATGCAAAAATATTTATAGCAGCCCTTTGTGTGGTGACAAAATATTAGAAACTGAGGGAATGCCTGTTAGTTTGGGAATGACTGAACAAATGAATGTAATGGAATACCATTGAGCAATAAGAAATGATGAACAGGCAGATTTCAGAAAAACCTGGAAAATGAAATGAGCAGAGCCAGGAAAACATTGTACACACTATCAGGAACACTATGTGATGATCAGCTATGAATGACTCAGCTCTTCTCAGCAACACAACGATTCAAGACAAGTACAAAGGACTCATGAAGGAAAATGCTATCCACATCCAGAGAAAGAACTGATGGACTCCGAATGCAGATGGAAGTATATTTTTTTTCACTTACTTTATTCTTTTTTTGTGGGTTTTTTTTTCCTTTTGGTCTGTTTCTTCTTTCACAACTGTGACTAACACAGAAATATGTTTTACGTGATAGCACATGCACAACCTATATCAAATTGCCTTCCATTTTCAGAAGAGGGGAGGGAGGAAGGGAGAGAGAAAAATTTGGAACTCAAAATCTTGTAAAAATGAATGCTAAAACCTGTCTTCACATGTAATTGGGGAAAAATACTATTTAAAAAAAGAAAAGTACCTTTGGTGAGTTTATAATTTAAGGAGATGAAAAGGAAAGGCTGAAAAAATGAAATAGCAAGGCAAATGATAAAGAATGATTTAAGACAACAGAAGAAGCCAATATGTACTTATTGGAAGTGAATGAAAAATATTTGTGAAGCACTTAGCAGTGCCTGGCACATAGTAGGTGCAATATGAAGCTCCTACTTAGTTATTATTACATATTATATTAATATAATTGCATCAATCCACATAGTTATGTTATATTAATATTTTATTATATGTCATATTGATAATATATTATTGCATATCATGTTAGCTATTAATTCTAGTTTCCTTCCTTCTTTCCTTCCTAATTTCCAGGTTAATGGCTAGGAAATATCCATATGTTGGTTGAATCCTAGAACTAGAATAGTTCTAAATTCTAAATACAATATTTATAATATTCTAATATTATTAATTAATAATATCCCTAATAGACTAGAACTAGCTAGAAGAAACCCCAGAAGTCATCTAGTCCAAGCACCTCATTTTACAAATACAGAAACTGAGGGCATACAGCTCTAGCATCAGAGGCAGAATTTTAACTGAGATCCTCTGGGACCCCAAAGAATAATGGTCAAGGAAGGGGAGACACTGTGATATAGTAGAAAAACCACTGAAACTGTGTTCAGGTCCTCCTCTGATGCTTATTGCTTTGGGCCTCAGTTTCATAAGAAGAATATAGCCAGTAAAATAATGAACTTGCCCCAGGATACAGACCGTTTAATCAATTTTTTCCTAGTCACTCATGTGCATAAGATTCAAAAGGAATCTGAGAAATGTAACTGAGCTGAGCACCATAAGTAAAGATGGAGTCCCTTACTGAGAAAAATCAACTCTGACCCAGGGTCCTTGTCAGACAGAAGAAGCAAGCCCTTCCCTAGTGTTTCTATCTAAATTCCAAGAAAATCAGTCAATTTCAAAATTTCTCCTGCAAGAATTAATGGTTAAAAATTCTAGGTCTATATCCCAAAGAGATCATTAAAAAAATGGGAAAAGGACCCACATGTACAAAAAATATTTATAGCAGCTCTTTTTGTGGTGGCCAAGAATTGAAAATTGAGGAGATATTCATCAACCAGAGACTGGCTGAACAAGTTATGGTATATGAATGTAATGGAATACTACTATGCTATAAGAAATGATGAGCAGGCAGACTTCAGAAAAACCTGGAAAGACTTGCATGAACTGATGCTGAGTGAAATGAGCAGAACCAGGAGAACATTGTACATGGTGAAAGCCACATTATGTGATCACTGACTTTGATAGACTTAGTTTTTCCCAGCAATGCAAGGATCTAAGACAACTCCAAAAGGTTCATGATAAAAAATGCTATCTACATCCAAAAAAAGAACTATGGAGTCCGAATGCAGATCAAAGCAGACTATTTGCTTGCTCATTCTCTCTCTCTCTCTCTCTCTCTCTCTCTCTCTCTCTCTCTCTCTCCCTCCCCCTCTCTCTCTCTCTCTCTCTCTCTCATTTTGTTTCTTCTTTCTCATGGTTCCTCCTATTGATTCAAATTTTTCTTTACATCATGACTAATGTGAAAATATGTGTAATATCAAAGTATATGTAGAGTGTTTATTAGATTGCATGCTGTCTTGGGGAGGGGGGAGGAGAAAGAGGGGGAGAAAATTTGGAACTCAAAATCTTATGGAAGTAAATGTTGAAAACTAAAAATAAATAAATTTTTAAAAAATGAAATAATGGTTAACAATTAACAATCAACATAGAGATGAGACTGGTTCATTCCAACTATAACACACAGCCAAGCCAAAGTCAGAATTTAGTGAAAACCACTGTTGCCTATGGAAGAGTGAACCTAGGAAGTCCAGCAAAGATGCATTGCCCAAATAAGAGCCCAGGGGCAGAGGTAGAGTGTGACCTCCCTGACCCAACCTAGAAGTAGCTGAGCCCGGTGAGGAGCCCCCTTTACAGCCTAGTGACCTGTTTGACTTAACCTAGCTCCAGGTCCAGCACTATATCCGCCGTTCTAACCTATCTGCCTCAAGATGAATAAAGGAGTGACATTTGTACAGCACTACACACACACACACACACACACACACACACAGAGTTCATTTGCAGACCTAGTTATTTGTTCATTTCCTCTTTCCTTTTTATATCCCCTTGTTTCTGTAGGCTGCATGTTGGTTTATTTTCCCTGCCCACTGGGGGAAGGGATCATTTCTATGCTTCAGTCAATCTTCCAAATACCAAATTCATGGTCAACGGTCCCAGGTGTTCCTGAAATAGTATTGCTAAGTCTCCTAGGTGAGATATGTCTCTGCCTTGACTTCATCTGAGTCAGCCTCAGTGTTTGGGGCCAGAGAATCTTGTACCTCCCCTACCCAGTCCTCCTCACCCAAAGACTACCAGAATTTGCCTCACATACCTCTTCCCAAAGAGCTGACCATAAAATGATTCTGTAAGCCTGACCCTGCTCTTCCCTGGGTAGTTAATTTCTCTTCTACTTCCAGTGACTTGGGAGGTCTAGTCTTTATGTCCCTGAGGTGGAGAAGAGAGATGAAGGTGGATCCTTGGTTTCTGAATAATACTGCAGGTTTATAGAATAACTCAGATGATGACGATGATGATGATAGTGGTGGTGGTGGTGGTGATGGTAGAAGTGGTGATGATAATAAAGAACAATAATTCACATTTCTATAGATGTGTAAGCTCTATAAAGTCCTTTACTCTGGACATGCTAGATTAGGTCAGTAGGATGATACTGTCTTCCCCATTTTAAGGATAGAGAAACTGAAACTCAGAGAAATTATTTGTCCAGAGAAATATGGTGAACTAATAGCGAGCTCAACAGGAGGCCAGATCTCTCAAAGTATTAGCATGTGCTTTTTCCTCTAATCCAGTGGTTCTCAAGCTTTTTGTTCTCAGGACCCCTTTCTACTCTTAAAAATTTGTGAGGACCCCTCCCCAAAGACCCTTTGTTTCTGTGGGTTATGGCTATCGATATTTAGTATATTAGAAATGAAAACATCTTAGTATTATGATGACCAGAGTTTTGACCTTGCAGACCTGCTGAAAGGATCTCAGAAACCACCAGAGGTCCCTGCATCATGCTTTGAGAGTCTCTGACCTCCAACATTGAGTCAGCAGGGAGTAGGAAGAGCCTGCTTCTTAGGGGTGGAGGGAACTAATGCAAACTCTGCAGGAAGGAAGAGAAGAGTTTGTCAAACATATAGGGTCAACTGACCCTGACCCTCAGTGAATCCTGAGAAAGCAGAGTGTGTCAGCCCAGGGATCCCGTCAAGAGTCCCCACTGCCTCCATCTTTGCCCTCCAGTACAATGCTCAGACAAAAATCCTGGGATTCCACCAATGGCATACCCACTAGCCACATATATCTAGAAAGTCTCTGTTGTTGGAGGTGGGGGTGGGGTGGGGGAGTAGTGAGTAGAGAGAAGGGCAAAGACATCAACTTCGTTAGGTTTCTCTGCCCAAATCAGCCCTGTGATTGCCTGGAATCTGAAGAGGGAATAATGGGAGAGGGGGCTTGGGAGGGGTCTTCTCACAACTTCATCCAATTATTTCACTGTTTCACTAAGTGGAGCTTTTGGGAATGATTTGCCAGGAAAAGGAGGTGATAGAAATTAAAAAGAATATAATGACCATAATTCAGACAAGAGTTAGACTAAGACAGGCAGTAGGGACAAAATATTAAAAAAAAATTCAAAATGCTTAAGGGTTTTGCTAACTAGCAGGCTGTGGATATAGCTACATGACCAAAGAACTAAGAATAGTACCTAATCTGCAAACTAAAGAGCTGGCAAATGTGCCCCTCTCCTTGGGGAAGTAACTGCCTATGGCACCAGAGACCAGCAGCAGAGAAGCAGCAGAGATGCCAGAGTGGCAGATAGATGGGAGCAGCAAAGGACCAAGATGACATTACCAGAAGACACTGATGATTTTGAAGCATCAGAGGTATGTCTTACCCTGACACAGATATGACCTGGTCACATGTATCTCATGCACATGTGAGTAGCTATGCACATTTCCTGGTCACACATGTTCTGTATGTGTGTTGGAGTAAGAAATAATACCTCTCTAAAAAGGAGAAAATTTTTTTCTTGTCTTTTATCTTGTTATTCTGTTAAATTAAATATGATTTATTTTGAATAGTGTCTTCTGGTCAATTGGGAAAAGAAACATATAGTGAGGAATATAGTTTGGAAGAGGTGTTGACCTATACTCACCAGGTTCCTTGAGCCTGGGAGGAGAGCATTCACATAGGCCCAGGTGCAGATAGTTTGGTTATCATTTCCCAAATGCAACAACTTTCAAGGTTATTGACCTAAAAGTGGATTTTGGCTAGAAGAGAAGATGAGGTGCAAGGAATGATGGAGAAAAGTGAGGCTAAAATAACAACAGATCATCTCTTCTCTTCTCTCCCTGGGAGACATGTGGTACCTCTCCTCACACACACATCTCTATGAGCCCTGGCTGTCCTTGATGGGACTAGGGCTAAGTTTCCTATGCAAGATGTTTTCAAATGCTGAAAGGCTATCTAGTCTTAGGGAAACTTAAGGATATGAGGTGAGGATGTTATCCTGGAAGCAGCAGCAACAACGTATCTCTTCTCCCTCCTTAGCTGTTCTAACCTCTCACCTCCCCCTCCTTTTCTCTCTTTAGTACATCAGAACTGGAAGATGCTTTAACGATCATTTTGTCTAAGCCCCTCATGGGACAGAGTTCAGAGAAGAACAAATTGGTGAGGACTGGAGTAAAGAGGGAGGCTTTCCAGAGAAAGTGGGCTGTTTAAATACCACTTCCTGTCTCATTACTTCTGGGACACATAATCTATCAAGAATCGAGAAACAGTACGGTCCAGTGAATGGAGAGTCAGGAAACCTTAGAGTTAGGAAGTCCTAAGCTCATATCCTGCCTTCTGAATTTCACTATCTGTATGACCCTGGGCCAGTTACTTAACTTTCCTGAGTCTTGTTTTCTTGGCCTATAAAATGGGGTTACTAAAAGTTATATTATCTACCTAACAGAGGAGTTAGAAAATGCTTTGTAAACTTAGGGTGCTACCAACATTAGAGTTTTTATTACTGTTACTTTAATTTTATAACAAAGTCCTTCTATAGGCTGCTCTCCCCCCAACTGCAATAGAAATACCCTTTGAGAACAGAAGCTTGGCCAAGGCATGGCTTCTGTTGGAAATTTGGAGCCTGTTCAAGCTCTTATTTCCAAACATTGTAAATAAATCATGATCTAGAGGTGTGCACAGAGACTCCTGGAGCTGTTGTTATGTTTTGTTTTGTTTCCCCAGGCCAATCTGATTGTTGGTGACAGGTTTCCTGGGAAGAATCATATGACTTGGCAGAAGATTGATGGCAGTGGAGACAGCAATGCAAGTGAATGGGAGGGAAGGAAAAGACTGCTCTTTCAGGTCTAACCACAGGGTTGATAAAAGAGCTCTTCATTGGACTAGTTAAGTGGCCATTCCTTGAGTATATGTTTCCCTGTATGTAGTTCTTTTGTCATTATTCTGTACTGACTGTCAGGGAAATCTGATTTAAGACCTCGGCCTGAATACCCCTCAAGTTCAGTCCTTCACCTTATATAATAAATTTGCCTATAATTTTATGAATTCATTAAATTTGAAATGCTGTGTAATGTAGTTACATTTAAAATGACTGCAAATGAGCACAGGCTCCCAGAACTAGGGTCTAGAAATAAATCACTTTCTGGGTAAGTAAATATTTTAAGAAACCAAATAAACATGATCCATGGCAGAGAACATATGCATTTCAAGATATGAAGGCTTTCTGTTAGCAGGACTACTGTCCTGAACCTCTCAAAGTGAGAGAATGGTGTGGTTATGATTCTTCCAGGTTGGTATTTTTAGAACCTATATTTAAAAATACAGAGCATCATAATTTATTCATTTCTACTCTTCATGGCTAGTTACATTCTATGATCAAAGAAGCCTTAGGCTAAGTCAGAGTTTGTATTTGTGTAAAAATGTCTCAGTTGGGTTAGCAGTAGCCTAAGAAATAGGATTTAATTTGCTTCTAATTTTGCTAAACAAGAGATCCATTTTATATTTATAAATCCTCTTCCTCATCTTGCAATTTGAGGTTTTTTCCCCCTTTTAAAAAATATTTATTTTTACAATCATTGATTATCTTTCCCTACCTCCTCTTTTCCCATTGAACAATTAAAAAAAAAGAAAATGGAGAATAAAACCCTCTTGACAAATAACAAATTTCCATATTGGCCACGTCCAAAAATGTGTCTCATTCTGAATTTTCCGTATTCTGAATCCTCTCTGGTAGAAGGTAGATGGCATATTTCATCTTAGGTTCTCTGGATTTGTCATTTATCAGTGCATTGATCAGAGTTTTCAAGTCTTTCGACTTTTTTTCCTCTGTAATGTTATCACTGTATAAATTGTTTCCCTACTTACATTCATTTCACTCTACATTAGTTCATAGAGGTCTTGCTAGTTTCCTGTGAAATCATCTCGGTCATCACTTCTTATGGCACAATAATATCCCAATACATTTATGTAACATAATTAGGGAATGGCTAACCCTCTCCCCTCCCCAATAGATGAGTACTCTATTAGTTTCTAGTTTGGGACTACCATGAAAACAGCTGCTCTAAATATTTTCATCCACTGAGATCCTTTTATACATAGAAGGTTCCTCTTATTTTGAACTTTTCTAGGGTACAGGCCTAATAGTGGTATAGATGGTTCGTAGTTATGTATGCATTATTTAGTAACTTTGGGGGCAGAGTTCCAAATTGCTTTGTTGAATGGTTGGACCAACTCACACCTCTACCAATGGCACTCTAGTGTGCCTGTTTTCCTGCAGCTCCTCAAACTTTGGTCATTTTCCTCTTTTGTCATCTTTGCCAATTTGATGGGTGTGAGGTAAATCTCAGAGTTGTTTTAATTTACATTTTTCTGATAGCGATTTGAAGCATTTTTTTTTCATATGGTTGTTGATAGCTTGGGGTTTTTTCTTTGAAAAATGCCTGTTCATATCCTTTGACCTATTGGAGAATGGCTCTTAATCTTATAAATTTGAATCACTTATATATCTTGGATATGAGACCTTTATCAGAAAAACTAGCTGTAAATATTTTGTTCCACTTACCTATTTCCCTTCTCATTTTAACTATGTGAGATTTTTTGTGTGCAAAACTTTTAAATTTTATGTCCCTTTTATTGTCCCTTTTATCTTCTGTGACCCTCTCTGTCACTTGTTTGGTGATGAACATTCTATCCATAATTCTGAAATGTAATTTCTTCCTTACTCCTCCAAGTTGTTTATTTTACCTTTTATGTAATGAATCCATTTGGATAAGTCATGTCAGGTATCCACTTGTAGCTTACCTTGGTATACAGTATGTGATGCTGATCTATATCATTTCCACCAAACTGCTTTCAGTTTTCGCAGCTCTTTTTGTCAAATAATGAGGCTCTCCCCTAGTAACTAAGGTTTTTGAGTTTATAAAGTGGATTATATTTTGCTACTATGTTCATTTGCGTCCATAGACTTCCTCTTTCCATCAATAGGCTTCTGTTTCTTAACCTGAACTTCATAGTATAGTTTGAGATATGTAACTGATAAGCTCCTTCCTTCTACTTTCCCCCCTACTATTATAAGCAGCTAAATAGTACAGTGATTAGTGTGCTAGGCCTAGAGTCAGGGAGCCCTGAGTTCGAATCTGACCTCAGGCATTTCTGTGCATCCTTGGGCAAGTCACTTAGCTTCTATTTGCCTTGATTTTCTCAACTGTAAAATGGGGGTAATAGTAGCATCTATCTCCAAGACTGGAGATATTTATTTGTATTTTTATATTTTTAAACTGCTTAGCACAGTGTCTAGCACATAGTAGGTGTTGTAATAAATGCTGGTCATTGTTATTATCCTTGAGACTCTTGAGATAATCCTTGATTCTTATATTTCCCATAAGAATTTCACCATAATCCTTTGTTTTTTCCCCTTCGATTATTCATTTATGGTTTGTTTGATTTCTTTTTCAGATACTAAGTTATTGTTATAGTGTATTTCTTCTTTCCTCAATCTGGATGGTTTAATTTTGTCACTTATAAATTTTTGTAAGGATATTACTTTTTACGATTTGCTAGTTCTGCTAGCATAGAACTGGGCAAAATGGTTTCTGATCTTCTCCTTTATTTCCTCTGTAATTGTGAATTCTCCTTCCCTGAGTGTAGCTCTAAGAGTTGGTATTGCATCTTAGTGAGACCGAATACCTGAACTGAGTCTATACACCTTATTTTGTATTTATCATGACTCCATTTCATTTCATTGGACCACAGATCCAGAGGTAGAAGGGACCTTAGAGGACATTTAGTTCAACACTTTCCTTTTACAGGAATGAGGAAACCAAGACTCAGAGCCGTTAAGTGACTTGCCCAGAGTAACACAGTTAGTAAGATTCAGAGGTAAGATTTGAACTCACGTCTTCCCGCCAGTCCTTATTGAACAGCTCTGTAGCACTTTTTTATTCAAGAATTGGCTGTCCTTCACCCTAGCATGTGGTCTTTGAAAGCTATTGTCATTCAGTTGGTTTTCAGTTATGTCTGATTCTTCATGACCCCATTTGGGGTCTTCTTGGCAAAGATACTGGACTAGTTTTCCATTTCCTTCTCCAGCTCATTTTACAGATGAAGAAACTAGGTAAACAAGGTTAAATGACTTGCCCAGAGTCACACAGCTAGTAAGTGTCTGAGGCTGGACTGGAACTCAAGAAGATGAGTGTTCCTGACTCCAGGCCCAGCGCTCTATCCACTGTGCACCTAGCTGCCTTTGAAAGAAGTCCCCACCCCTAAACATTCAAACTCCCACCTGGAGCTAATGAACCAAACTGTGTGAGTTTCTTCAGAATGCTATCCAGATCTCAGCAGTGTGCTGTGGAAAGAACACTGGATCTAGAATCAGAGGACCTGGGTTCAAGTCCCAGTTCTTCCATTCCCTAGCTTTGTGTCCTTGAAGAAGTCATTTAATTTCTCCGAAGCTCAGTTCTCCGAATCTGTAAAACAGGGATGATATTATTTGCACTCCCTACCATCCTGGGATATGCTGAAGCTTGCTTTCATAAGCCTTAAAGGTAACCACATCGCTTTTGTATTTTGGGGTGACCACCTAGTCACTGAACCCTGGACAAATGGGTTAACAGAAATCTCTGAGAAGTTCCTTTCCAGAATTAAAGTTTTTTCCTAGTCACTCACCTGCTTTGGATTCCTAGCAAAAAAAACCAGTCCTGAATTCAAATTCCAGCTCTCCTTACAGCCCATGGGACTATTTCATCTACTTTTTTTAAAAGGAGGTTGGATTAAATAACCTTTAAGGTTACTTACAATTCTAAATCTATGACAAAAATCTATGACATGTTAGAAACAGGATGAGATTCACATATGTAGTGAAGCTAGACTCTGGGAGGCCAATCTCACACAGGCTTTCCATTGCCTAGAACTAGGTATCTCAGCCTGCTCAAAATCCATTTTTTGAGGCCTGAACTAAGAAACTCCCTCTCCTACTACTGGGACTTATCAGTAACCCTGAAAATAAGGCTTCTTCAAAACCAGAGGCTAGGTCTGTTCCTGGCACCAGGTCTAGAGACTTTTATTTAAACTTTTTTAATCAAGTAATTTATTTTTAGTTTATAACATTCAGTTCCATAAGCTTTTGAGTTTTAAATTTTCTTCCCCTTCCTCCCCCTCCCCCTCCCCATGATGGCATGAAATCTGATATAGGCTCTACATATACAATCATATTAAACATATTTTCACATTAGTCATGTTGTAAAGAAGAAGTATAACCAATGGAATGAACCATGAGAAAGAAGAAACAAAGCAAAACAAAAAAGAGAGAGAGCAAATAGTCCGCTTCGATTTGCATTCAGACTCTGTAATTCTTTCTCTGGACGTGAATGGCATTTTCCATCATGAGCCTTTTGGAGTTGTCTTAGAACCTTGCATTGCTGGGAAGAGCCAAGTGCATCAAAGTTAGTCATCACACACTGTGGCTGTGACTGTGTACAATGTTCTCCTGGTTCTATTCCTCTCACTCAGCATCAGTTCATATAAATCTTTCCAGGTTTTTCTGAAGTCCGTTTGTTCATCATTTCTCATAGCACAATAGTATTCCATTACATCCATATACCACAACTTGCTCAGCCATTCCCCAATTGATGGGCATCCCCTCGATTTCCAATTTTTGTCCACCACTAAAAGAGCTGCTATAAATATTTTTGTACATTTGGGTCCTATTCCCACTTGTATGATCTCTTTGGGATACAGCCCCAGAAGAAGTATTGCTGGGTCAAAGGGTATGTACATTTTTATAGCCCTTTGGGCATAGAGACTTAAAAAAAAAGAAGCAGGTTTCACCTTCAATTCAATTCTATTTAAGCACTTAGGCCTACCCTGGAGATACAGTAAGTGCTTAAATGGAATTCATTTGAAAAAAAAAATCAGAAATGAAACGGCCCCTGTCCTCGAGAACCTTGCATCCTACTGGGTAACAATCATTTCACAGGACAAGTTCACAAGCAGCGTCTCTCTTAGCCTCTTGGGAGGAGTGGAGATCAGGATCCTGAACCAGCTCTGACTCTCAGAACAAATCAGAGGCTTACCAGATCTAAAAATGTGAAAGAAGTCTTGGGGTCCTCAAGTCCAGCCCATTAAAGGAATATGCTATCCAGCATCACTGACTGGCATCATCCAAACTCATTGTTGTTCTTTGGAGTTAGAGGACCTTGGTTCCTTCCCTGCATCGGACACTTACTAGCTGTGTGATTCTGGCATGGATCACTTAACTTCCCTTGTCCTCAGCTTCATCATCTGTAAAATGAGGGAGATGGACTAAATATAAGGAAAGAAACAAACATTTATTAAGCCCCTATTATGTACCAGGTACTTTACAAATCTTATCTCATTTGATCTTCACAACAACCCTGACAGGTAGGTGCTATTATCACTATCTCTATTTTATAGTTGAGAAAACAGAGGTAGGAGAGGCTAAGTGACTTGCCCAGGGTCATACAGGTAGGCAAGTGACTGAGGCTAACTTTGAATTCAGGTCTTCCTGACCCCAGGCCCAGCATTCTCTCCATTATCATCCTGCGAGTCTTTGGCAGTGACACAGAGAATTAATTCATGGTTTGATTTTTGGACAGCTTACATTGGCAGAAAGTTCTTTTCTATATTGAGCTAAAAACCTTTCCCTCTGTAATTTAAACCCATCAGACTTAATTCTGCCCCAGGAACTACTCAGTACAAGTACAAGCATAATCCCACAGTATAACCATTCAAGTATTTGAAGATGACTATCAGGTTTGGGCTACACCTGAGATTTCATTTGTATAGATAACTTCTAGTAAGAAAATCGCCTCTACCAACGTGGATCACTTTGCAATTGACCATCTTATGGAGTTGTCTGGGGGAATTGGGGGGCTTCACAGCTAGTATGTTTCAGAGGCCGGATTTGAACCCAGATGTTACTGACATTGAGGCCTGATCTCTATCCACTATGACACAGCTGCATAAGTCTTAAGTTTTCTCTGGTTCCAACTAAACAGCCTAGTTCGCTCAAATGACATACAGCTCTGAGTCCTTTCACCACCATGTTTATTCTCATATGGATGCACTGCCCTCCTCTCCTCTTCTCTGGAACACCCTTGCTAGCTCTACTCTTTTGAAGCCCATGCCTGGACAAACCTCAGCCCTACATTTCTCCTATCCCTCTTCTGCTTCTACTTGTGTGCTGCCGAACTAGAGAAAGACTCACAATCATGTTGGCTAGGTCCACTATCTAATCACAACTGGGGCATGATTTCAGCAACAAAATCCTTTTACTCCTTCTTAATCAACTTTCTATTCCATTCACCACAACTTTGGTTGTCTCTTCTCTCCTAGAGACGCTAACTTTAGCTCCTCCCCTGATCACTGCAGCTGAGGCCTTCAATTCAAACACCCTGAATTAAAAGTATACTACAAGAATTCCCTTTTCTTCTCTCCTGATAACACCTCTTCTTTATCTCAGTGCCCTGACATTAAACCTCACCATTTCTTCCACTACTCCAGTCTCTGATGAAAGTTTAGCCCTGGTCTTCACTGGCCAAACCCTCTACATGAGCCCTTGATTCCACCCCCTCCCATTATTTCCAACAGATGGTCCACAGTATCATCCCCACCCCCTTTGAATCTTCCATCTCTCCCTCTCTATTGGTTCCTTCATATTTGTACATGCACCATTCCCTCATCAACACACATACAAATCTCCCAAGATACTGCTATCCCTCCCACCCAACTACCATTCAAACTCTACCCCCTTTCTTGGCTAGATTCCTTGAAAGGACCAGCTACAGTTAATGGCTCAATTTCCTCTCTTCAGTTGGTCATTTAAGTGCCTACTATGTGATAGACACTGATTTGCACTGGGGATACAAGGAAAGGTAAAAGAGCCCTTGCTCCCAAGGAGCCTCACAATCTAATGGGGGAGACAAAATGCAAACTATGAACATTTCTTTTCACTCTCTTCTTAACCCTCTTAACTCTAGTTTCTAGTTTTATTGCTTAACTAAAATTGCTTCCTTCAGAGTTACCACCAACCAGATCTTAACTGATAAATCTAGTGGACTCTTCTTAACTTTCATCTTCCTTGACCTCTCTGCTGCATATGATGCTGCTGATCACCCTCTTCTCCTGGATACTCTTTCTTCTCTGGTCTCTGGGAATACTGCTGTCTCCTAGCCCTCCTCTTACCTATCCAACTGCTTTTTCTCAGTCTTCTTTTCTGAATCTTCTTTCATGTCACACTCTAACTCTGGGTATACCCAAGACTCAGTCCTGGGCCCTCTTCTCTCTTCTTCCTACACTCTCACCTGGTGATGACATCAGTTCCCATTGAATCAAGGTGACTCACAGATCTATATATGCACTCATAGTCTCTCCTAAGCTCCGGTTCCACATCACCAACTCTCTCATGGCCATTTCAAATTGAATGTTCCATTAGCATTTCAAATTTATCATGTTCAAAACAGAATTCATTGTCTTCATCCCTAAATTTCTCTTCTGAACTTTCCTTTTACGTTGAGGCCACCATGGTCTTTCCCATCATCCAGACTCACACTCACAGCCTCAATCTCTGAGTCATCTTCCATTCCTCACTCTCTCTTATCCCACATATCATCAGTTGTCAAGTGTTGTTGTTTCTGCCTTCATAAGATCTCTCATATACATATATATCATCATCTCTATTCACACTAGGATTAATTTAGAAACTCATTATTTTTCCCTTGGCTACTCCAAGGGTCTACTCCTTTTGGGTCTCTTTCCTCCAAGTCCATCCCCACTCCAATCCATACTCCACACAGTTGCCACAGTGATTCTTCTAAAGTACAAATCCAATCATGTCATCCCCCTGTTGCCTCTAGGTTAAAATGTAAACTCACCTATTTTCCATTTAAAGCTCTTCACAACTTGGACCTTTCCCATATTTCTATTCTTTTTACACTTTTCTCCTTTCCTCCTACTCTATGGTCCAGCTACACTGGCCTATTTGATGTCCCTCATATAGCTCTAGGCCATTTGACTGGCTCAACTCCATGCCTAGAATTCACTCCCTCCTCACTTCTATCTCCAGGAATCTTTGGTCCCTTCAGGACTCATTTCAAGAGCCACCTTTCTAATGATGTTTCTTATAGTCTTCCCCCAACCCCAGCTGTTAGGATGCCCTCTACCCAAACTACTTAGTATTCATTTTGCATATTTTCAATACCTATTCATATATGTATCTCTTGTCTCCTCCATTAGAATGTAAGCTCTTAGAGTGGAGAGACTATTTCACTTTTATTTTTACCTCCTTTGACTTTAACACAGTGCCTCCAAAATAAGCACTTAATAAGTGTTTGTTGTTTAATTGAAATACTCCCTCTTCACTCAAGCCTTACAGAATCCCCGGCCTTCTTCGAACATGGCACCTCTGATATGAGGCTTTTCCTAATTCCTCAGTTGTTAGTACCTTTACCTCCTCAAGTTACTTTGTTTTACTTTGTATTTATTTATCTGTATATCTTGTATCCTCACCTTGGTCCTTGACAGAATAGCTGAGTGCAGAGGGACAGGACTGTGGGGTTGGGTTTTGTTTTAAGTCCATTTTTCAGGTCCAGAGTCAGAATTTTTCATTCCCTGGGGTACAAGGAAAAGGAGGTTATTAGATATTAAATACTGATGGCAGCAACTGGGGAAAAGCCACAGTTGCCCTATTCTAGTTATAGCTGGGAAGAGGTAACACTTTAAGGGGATTCAAATATTTTGTTTGGTTCAGTCCCATCCCGGAATCTGGCATAATCTTTCCACCCAAACACTTAGGGGAGAAACTGTTCTCTAGACTCCATACTTATCAAGATTTCATTTTTTTGTTTGTTTTGTCTTTTAAGGGAGGGGGAAGACGAACAGCAAACTACATATACTGTCTGCAACAAGTGACTTACTCACACTTCTAGCAGGAAGAGACCTTTCAACATCTATTCTCTCTCCAAGTGTGATAACACACCGTGGACAATACCTCCTTACCTCCAGTTTGACTACTGAATGGCACCCTCAGGTTAGAGATGGAGGATAGCAATGACTAGCTGGTGACATACCCATACTCTATCTACCAAAGTAGCGAAAGACTCAGCCGTGGAGTCCAGCAAGAGTGATAGACTGGCTGCTAATCTCAGGCCTTCTGAAAGACCCCGATAGCATAAGGTACAGGCAGACACACACACACACACACACACACACACACACACACACACACACACATACACACACACACACGTACAAACACTGAGAAGGAGGAACACTTAGCCCTTCATCTGAGAACAGAGACCCCAGGGTCCCTTTTCAGAGCTGTTTGGCTGTCTCTGTGCTACAGGAATGATTTATGCTATCTTTAAAATTGAGAGTTAAAAAGAAACCAAATGCCCTGAGTGTGGAGCCTTGGCCAAAAAGTGGAAAACAGAAAGCAAATAAAAATGAAGGGAAACAGGATCTAGTTTCACTGTGAGTCTTTCCCAGAGACAACCAGGGAGGAGAAAGATTGGGATTTTTTTGTTTTTGTTTTTTTGTCAGACAAAGGGGATTTCCACAGGTCTCCAGAGCTTGTACTTTTCCTATAGGAAAAACAAGAAACCAAATGGGGTTGAGAATGCCAAGGATGAGCTGACAAATTCCTGAGCTGAGATGGGGTTAGCAAAATCCTGGTGAGGAGGGTCAGCCCACCAGAGAAGCAAACAAAGGGCTGCAGGAGTTGGGGGAGAGGAGCAAGAGGAACAGAAGTGGCTCTCTGTTCCATCCATTCTACCTCTTCCCCCAGGCTTAAAGGGAAAAGAAATAGGAATGAGGGTATCATTGGGAACATGGGACTCCAGTGCTTCTTTTCCTCCTATGGTAGAAACATCACCCAATTCCCTCAAGGGAGGCCTCTTGAAAGTGAATGTTGCAAAATTACAAAGAACAAACATGGTGACAAAGAAGATATGGGAATACCCCACCCTTCATTTCTTTGCAGAAGTGGAAGGTCCATGAGAGTGAAATATTGTGTAATTTTCAGATTTTTTGGCTTTATTGATCAGTTTGCCTTTTTCTCTTCTTTTTCTTTAAAAAGCATTCTATTTTATATAAGATGGCTCTTTGAGAAGGAGGAAAGAAAGAGACAGAAGGGAAAATTTAAGTGATATAAAAGCAAAAGATGTGAGTAAAATTTATTTTTTAAAAAAGAAATTATTGATGGGAGTGGAAAATGACCGTGGTGTTACTGTCTGGGGTGAATCTCTATGAGGAAGTTGAGCAAAGTAGATGTATTGATTCTGATGTATTGTCCTTGATGTGTTATCATCACATTTGGAAAGATAATAGATATGGAAAGGTCTCTTCCTGCTAGAGGTGTGAGTAACTTTGGGAAATGTTCAGGTTATTATGATAACATATACAAAAAGTATATGTAGTTTGCTGTGCATCCCTCCCTCCCCCCAAAACAAGCAAAACAAACAAACATAAAAATGAAACCTTGAAAAGTATGAAGTCTAGAGGAGAGATTCTCTCCTAAGTCTTTGGGTTCCAGTGGAAATATTATCCTAGATTCTGGGATGGAATTAAACCAAATAAAATATTAAAATTCCCTTAAAGTGACATTTCTTCCCAGCTACAACTAGAACAGAACAACTGTGATTTTTCCTCTGGTTGCTGCCATCAAGAGGGATATACTTCCTCTTGATCCTGAGAGCATTTCCTCTCCTTAGTAGTCCAGAGACAACCACTTTTAGATATTGCTATACTTATGCCTCACGTCCTATACTACACAGTACAATCCTCCTCCCTTGCTCTAGGCCACCACCACCACCAGGCTCCCATTAGCAAGCCCATTTGTTGCCCCTAGAGCCAATATTTCCTCCTATTTCCAATCTATCCAATTGTGGTGTGTGTGTGTGTGTGTGTGTGTGTGTGTGTA
Organism: Trichosurus vulpecula; assembly: GCF_011100635.1. Lineage (NCBI taxonomy): Eukaryota > Metazoa > Chordata > Mammalia > Diprotodontia > Phalangeridae > Trichosurus > Trichosurus vulpecula. The sequence continues at coordinate 23,760,050 of NC_050575.1, read as the reverse complement.
CATGTGTGTTCTTCTATCCTTTGATCACGTCAAAGGAAATTGAGATTCAAGTATCTGCTTCTTTCCCCACCAATTCCTCCCTGTTTGTATAGACTTCTATTTGTGAACACTGATTATGTGAAATAATTTTCCTTAACCTTCCTCTCTCTTATCCCCCACACCCAGGGTATCCCTCTTCTCCTCCTTTTCCTTCTCCTTTTAAGATCATCAAGGTATAACAGAACAACTCCAGACCTTCTGTCTAATCAGAGTTCTTCTAAGACTCCTGATGATGATAGAATTCAGAGGGGATACATATATTGCCTTCTCATATTATATTGTAAGCAATTTATCCTCGCTTATTTCTTTATGATTGTTCTTTCTCTTTTTCCTTTTTATATTTCTCTTGACTTATGTTTGCTTTGGTTTTTTTTCATCAGGAATGCCAAGAAGTCCTCCTTTTCATAATAAGATCCTCGTTTTCCCATACAGGAGGATGCTCAGTTTTACTGGTTAAATTATTTTTGGTTGTAAGCCTATGTCTTTTGCTTTCTGGAATGTCCTGTTCCAAGATCTCCTATACTTTAAGGTGATGGCTGCTGAATCATGTGTGATTCTGACTGTGGCAACTTAGTACTTGAATTCTTTCTGGTTACTTGCAGTATTTTTTTTTAACCTGGGCTTCTGGATTTTGGTTATAATGTCCCTTTGAGTTTTCAGGGATTTCTGTCAGAAGGATACTGATAGATATTTTCTACTTCTACTTTGTCCTCTCATCCTAAGAGATATGGACAGTTTTCTTTTATCATTTTTTGAAATGTGATGTCTAAGCTCTTTTTTTAGATCTTACCTTTCAAATAGTCCAATGATTCTTAAATTTTCTCTTCTCTATTTTCCGGGTCATTTTGTTATTATTATTATGAGATATCTTATATTTTCTTCTGATTTCTCAGTCTTTTGACTAATTTATTATTTTTTTTCTTGTCTCATGGAGTCATTAGCTTCTATTTGGCCTATTCTAATTTTCAGGGAGTTTGTTGCTTGAGTAGGAATAGGGCAGCTAGGTGGCACAGTGGATAGAGCACGGGGCCTAAAGTCAGAAAGGATCATCCTCCTGAGTTCAAATCTAGCCTCAGACATTAGCTGTATAACCCTGGACAACTCACTTAACCTTGTTTGTCTCAGTTTCTTTATCTGTAAAATGAGCTGGAGAAGGAAGTTGCAGACCACTCCAGTATCTTTGCCAAGAAAACCTTAAATGAGGTCATGAAGAGTCAGACATGATTAAACAAGGATTTTATACCTCTTGTTCCAAGCTGTTAATTCCCTTTACAATTCTTTCTTTGACAGATATAATTTCTTTTCCATTTTTTAAATTTGACTCTCTCATTTCCTTTTTTTTTTGGAGGGGGGAAGGCAAGGCAATTAGGGTTAAGTGACTTGCCCAAGATCACACAGCTAGTGTGTCAAATGTCTGAGGCCAGATTTGAACTCAGGTCCTTCTGACTCCAGGGCTGCTGCTCTACTCACTGCACCACCTAGCTGCCCCCTCTCTCATTTCCTTTACAAAAGCATTTTTAATTCTTGCCTCCTTTATCTCTTCCAGGCATTCTAGTTAAGGTTGTACCCAACCTCAGGGTGTGTGTGTGTGTGTGTGTGTGTGTGTATTTGAAGCTTTGTCTGCAGATGTTTAAACTGCTCTTTCCAAGTTACCAATGACCTCCTAATTGCCAAATCTAGTGACCTCATTTCAATCTTCCCCCTTCTAGACCTCTCTGCAGTCTTTGGCACTGTTGATTATCCCTCTTCTCTTTGATACCCTCTTCTCTCTAGGTTTCTATGACACCGTTCTATCCTGGTTCTTCTTTTATATATCTGATCACTCCTTCTTAGTCTCCTTTGCTGGATCTTTGTCCAAGTCATAGCCACTAACCATGTGTTCTCCTAGATTTCTGTCTTCTCCTTCTGTGCTATTTGACTTGGTGATGTCATCAACTTCCATAATTTCAGTTATCATCTCTATGCTAATTATTTTCAGAATAATTTGTCCAGCCTAAACCAATCAAGTGACCGATCTCATATCTCCAACTGTCTATTGGACATCTCAAATTGGACATCTCAAATTATCTTTGCCTGAAAACCCTTTCTGACCTTCCTTTTACTGTGAGGAGTACCACCATCATCCCATTCACCTAGGCTTGAAACCCAGATGTCATCCCCAAAGCCAAACTCTCTCCCACTCTCCCCATATCCAATCTGTTGGATGATCTGTTTATTTCACCTTCATAACATCTTTGACCTATGTCCCCTTTCTCTCCTCTAACAGTACCACCATCCTGGGCCAGGCACTGAACTATTGCAGTAGCCTGCTAGTTGGTCTCTCTGCCTAAAGACTCTCCTCACTCTGTTCTATCTTCTACTCAGCTGTCAAATTGGTATTCCTAACGCACAAATGTGACCATGTTACCTCTCTATTTTATAAACTCCAGTGACTCCCTATCACTTCTAGGATCAAATATGAAATCCTCTTTTTGGCACTCATGGTCCTTCGCAACCTGGTCCCCTCCTTCCTTCCAGTCTTCTTATACCTAACTCTCCCTCCCCCTAAGCAGGTACTGTTTGATCCAATGAAACTGCCCTTCTTGCTATTCCCTGAACAAGATACCCCACCTCCTTATTACTTGCATTTCTACCCACTGTTCCCCATGACTGGAACTCTCTTCCTCCTCACCTCCACTTTCTGGCTTTCTACAAATCACAGCTAAAATCCATCTTCTACAAGAGGCTTTTCCTGATTCCCCAACCCTCTATTGTTTATTTCAAACTTATCTTCTACATAGCTTGTTTAAACATAATTGTCATCAAGTCTCCTCCATTAGACTGTTGCCTTCTTGAAAGCAGATGCTATCTATCGCCTTTCTTTGTATCCCTAGCACTCAGCACAGTGCCCCTCACATAGTAGGTGCTTAATAAATGCTTATTGACTCACTAACTGGAGTCATCCCCTTCTTCTGATTTTGTGTTTTGATCATCTATACTCAACATGGTTTTTTATGGTGGAATTGGGATTCTTTTTGTTTGTTTGTTTGCTCATTCTTCTAGCCTATTTCTTGACTTCAGACCTTAAGTTGGGACCAGAATCTGAGAATTTCTGGAAAGAATGTCTGGGCTAGTCTTAATGCTACTTTCTTGGGGTATTGAGTGTTGTATTATTCCAAGATGTCAGTGATGGCTCAGGCTGGGGACCTGTAAGCTTTCAGTGCACCCAAAGTGATCTGAGCCAGGGCAAAGTCTGACCACCGGCCCCCTGGTCTGACCTCAATTTGAGTCTGAGCAACAAGCCTATGGGCTTGCCCATTTTGAATTTCAGTAGTCTGCTATTGGACTCAGTCACTATCAGCCGGCTGGGAAGCTCTAATGGTTTAGAATGACAGAACTGTAGGCTTCTCTTTGACCTGAGATTCCTGCTCTGGTTATTTCCTTGCAGGCTTCAGACTCAGCTGGAAGCTTAACTTAAGACCTAGCTCCATCTCTGGGGTTCAAGCCACATGGCAGCTGCTTTCCTCTGAACTGGCTGCTTGCTTGGTACACGGACCAAAACTGTATCTGTTCCTTATGCTGAAATACCACCCTTGGGCACAGGCTCCCTCTTTAATGCTCCCTTCACCTGGGTAGTAGGACTAGGAGTAGGAACTAGGTAGTAAGCAAAAATCCTACCAAATGGCACTTGTTCCTACTCTGTAGACAAGTTTATGCCCCTTTATGCTGAATCTGGGACTTCCTCTTGCCCTGGTACATGGCCTCTCTCTGGGCTGGAATGTTCAAACATAGCTGCTCCTGGCCAGACCCCAGCCCTAGTGTCTGTCTCCCTATTCTGTTCTTGGCAGAAAAAATTACTCACTGTGGTTTTTTTTTCTTGGATTTTCCAACTAGGATTTGATCCAGTGCATTTTTTAGATGTGTTTGGAACATCTGTTCTATTGTAGTGGGAAGTAAGGAGAGAGGTTGTAGTTCTTCCTGTTATTCCATCTTGATTCCATCTCTTACTGTTTCTTAGCCCTACTTACTTCACTCAGTTCACATAAATCTTTCCATACTTCTCTGTATTCATCATATTTGTCCTTTCTTATAATACAGTAACATTTTATGAGATTCATGTACTACAATTTGTTAATCAATGGGTATCTACTTTGTTTCCAATTCTTTCTACCACAAAAAGTGGTACTATACATGTTTTGATGTATTTGAGGACTTTCTTTTAATCAATGACCTCCTTGGTATGTATATGTAATAGTGGAATCTCTGTGTCAAAGGCTATATTTCCCCTTTATTTTCATAGTTTCAAATTGTTTTCCAAAACAGTTGCTCTGATTCACAGTTCTACCAGCAATGCATCAGCACACCTATCTTTCTACAAATATTCACTATGCCCATTTGCTGACTATGAAGTACAACTTCTGGGTTGTTTTGATTAGCATTTCTCTTAGGGATTTGGAGCATTCTTTCATATGGTTGTTAATAGTTTGCAATTCTTCTTTAGAGCACTGATTACTCATATCCTTTGACCTCTTATCTATTAGGCAATAGCTTTTGGTCACAAATTCCTGTTGTCTGTATATTTTGAATGTCAAGCCTTTAGTAAAGAATTTGATACCAACATTTTTCCCATTTGACCATTCCCCTTCATATCCCATATATGCTAATTATGTTTGTTCAGAAGCTTTTCAATTTCACATTATCTATAGTATCTATTTTATCTTTTGTAATTGTCTCTATCCCTTTTTAAGAATTTATTTCCCATCCATGGCTGTGAAAACTATGGTTTGCTTTTCTTCTATTTTCTTTAATGATAGGATCTTTAATATTAAAATCATATATCCATTTTGAATTTATTATTGAATATACCCACTATTGTTTCTTATAAGAGACTAAGGCAGTTCCCATTCTCAGCTACAAACTGCTTTCCAAAAGAGCCCACTGAACCACTTCTGACATAGTATAAGCTATGACTCAACCCAAATGCTATCTTTCCCAACTGCTTGGAACAAAATGAGCTTTTCTTCCCTAAGAACCATATGTAATGACTGTACATATATGACCTATATCAAATTACTTGCCACCTCGGAAAGAGAGGGAGGGAGGGAAGGAGAGAAGGAAAGAATTTGGAACTCAAATTTTTTTTTAAATAAAAGCTAAAAAATTGTAATTGGAAAAAATAAAATATTAATTAAAAAAAACTATATAAGCTCTCTGGGACCACCACACCTTCTCAACTGGTTCACTCCCATGAGGTACTAGAGCAAATCATGCAAATGAAATATGTTGAAAGAGCAAAGAATCTCATTAACACTAGGGAGGACTTCTCAATTATTTTTGTAGCAAATTTAATCCCAATTATTTTTACTGAAAGCTAATAGGGTGACTCGGATACTTGTTTAGTGACTAGCAAAGGAGTAAAGTCACAGGGGAGAGGGAAGCCATTTGGGGATGGATTATTGACCATCAAAAGCTTTCTCTTTGGATTGTCCATGGGTACAAAGATAACTGAGGGGCATCTGAAAATAACTGGTGCTAGAGTTGGGCAAGTCATGTAGAAATAGGATTCAGAATCTATTAAAGGTGTCGTTTCTCCCTCTTCAACAAATCTGCTGAGGACTGGCTCTGGCCATAGCCCTCCTCTCTCCCTTACTCCCCAACCCAAACTCCAAATTCTGGGTATTCTCCCTCATTCTCCAACCAAATAACATTAGCCCTTTATTTACACAATAGCACATTAAAGTTTGAAACCAATGCATTTTAGATCCAGGAAAGCTATTAAAAACCAAGTTCACTTTCCCCCCTCCCATTTTAAAGAAGGGGAAACTGAGAAGAAGGGATGTGCCCAAAATCATTGTTAGTAACAGACCCAAGCCTCCTGACCCAGGGCTCTCTGCCTCTTGTGGGAAGTGATCCTCTTTTGTCTGTTTGTTATATGTGTCAAAGACGAATTCTTTCAGCCCATCAGTTTTCTGGGGCACAAACTGCAGCTGCCTCCCTTTGCACAGCACTCAATCCACTTCTCATTTTAAAGAGGTAATTTACTTTTGTATTTTTACCTTTACCCCAAGTAATTGATTACAGAGGGCCCAGATACCTCAGTTGACTCAATCAGTCAAAAGTAAGCTAAAATCCTTAATTAATCTGAAAGGATCATAAGAATTTGGGGCCCCTGGATGAGGGTATATGATGATGCTATCTATATAGGACATGTCTTGAGATTGATCAAAGAGAATCAATCATGCTCTGTGGGCTATGTATAAGAAAAACAAGCTATTTCAGGGCCAAGACCTTGTGAACTTCTCAAGGTGTGAGTAACAGTGTCCTCTAGCACAGCGATGGCCTTCAGCAGTGTCTGCATTAGGAGCTAAGAAACATACCAAGGACAAACTTGGCATACTAAGGAAAGTCTGCTTCTGAACTCTATAAGAGCCCAACCCTTAAAGCCCAGTAGAGCGCTACATCTAAGGGGAACTTCATGAGGATTCCATGAAGGGGAAAAGGACTTCCAGCAATCAGGAGTTCCCCCTTTCCCATACAGGTTCTCTACATACATGCCTCTCTACTATTTTAGTAGAAGTTTGGGCCCAGTGACCTCGTACATGTGAGGAAAGAGTGTGCCTCAGGTTTGGGAGGATATTTTCTGTATCAATTGTCCTAGCTATACCTGCTTAGTAAATACGTTTTCTAAAAGCTAATTAAGTCTAATAATCAATGGGAAGCAAGCCAGGGGAAGCTCATGAGTAAAAGCAAAATCTAAGCCCCTCAAGATTACCCTGAGAACTTTGAGCAGAGTAGTAGCAAACACCTTCTGGGGTTCTGGCTTGCCAATTTAAGTATTTGCGGAGGGAATCCAGAGGAGTTCTACTACTCACTGGAGAAAAGTCAGTAAGAGTCAGATGTGGCACACTCCTTTAATTCCTTCTGGGCTGGGGCAAGAGGAGGAGGAAGAGAAGGAGGAGAAAGAAGAGGAGGAGGAGGAGGAAAAGGTTGGTGGATTGAGCTTGGGGGATCTAAGCTACATCACGGGTTGGAAAAATGGAATAGGTTAAAAGCTTCCATACCGATTAGCATTGGGTTTGCACTTCCAGTCTAAGTGAGATAGAGATCAGACAGACAGAAACTAGGAGAGATAGAGACAGAGAGTTAGGGAGACAGAGACAGAGAGATACAAAGAGAGATATAGAGACACAGAGAGACATAGTGAGAGGAAAAGTAAAGTCACTAAAACCATTTTATAACTTTTAACAGAGATCACTTTACTAGGCATAAACCTCAAGGAAGTTGAAGACAGAAAGGTCCCAATGTATAAAAATCTTCATTTGAAAACAAAATGCTGCTCATCGTAAGTTCATAGATTTAGAGTTGAAGAAGACCTTCCTTGGAGGACATCTAAGTCAATCCCATCATGTAACAGATGAGAAAACTGAACATCAGAGAAGCGAAGTAATTGTCCAAGACCACAAAGCTAGTAAGTATAAGAGCCTGAATTGAACCCATGTTCTCTAAATGAAGCACTCTGTCCCCCATAGTATGCTACCTCCCCACCAATAACAAATGAAAATCACAGAACAAGTTGTGGTGTGTGATATAATGTAAGAAACATTAATATCTAGTGTATATATAATATAATTATATAATATAAGAACCAGCAAATATGAGAGACACAGGAAAACACATATAAACTGATGGCAAAATATGGGTGTGGCATGGTATATATACCCTGTCAGACCTGGTTGGTTTGGGTTTGTTACAAGGGATGGTTCACTGCATAGAAAACCTGATTTTGATGTAAAAACTAAAGGTAGCAATAAAACTTTTAAAAGTAATGAGACAGACAACTTAGCTGAGTGGTAACTGAGGCAGCCTCTTAGTCTGGAAGACCTCAGTTAAAGTCCAGTTTCTAACAGGCTGACTGTGACCTTGGCTAAATTATTTAACCTCATGGCCCCCAGGTAACTGTCTAAGATCATAAATTGCCTAACAGTTGCTGAATCTGCATTATAAGAGGGAGTTTCTTCCCCTAAAATTCCCTATGCCAATGAAATCTCTGTTCTAGATCCCCCCTCCTCTCAAAAAAAGTTTCTTAAAAGGCTTTTTATTATTATCCAGTGTTAACTGACAGTTACAGACCCAGTCTTCAAGGTCTAGCTCAAATGCTATCCCCTCTAGGAAGCTTTCCCCAATCCATTAGGCAAAAATGATCTTTCTTTCCTTGAGTCTCACACTGCACTTTGTATTTCAGCTTCAAGAATCTATGATTCCATCAGCGTGGGTACTTCCTTCACTAACTCCCCAGCCAGGAGTTCTTACAAGGGACTAGTCAGGCAGTTTCCAGGAATGCCCCATTGTACAGCCAATCTGCACATAAACTGCTATGACCTCCAGAGGGAGGAAGAGGGAGGAACTTTGGCAACCCACTTCAGTGGCATTTCCCCTATCCATCACTGCAGAAACAGAAGGGCACTCTGGGGGCACGAGCTTATATCACTGACTCTGGAAAAATGTCTCTGTTCAGACCCCTCTTTCATTGCCCATGGGCCAGGAGCAGAAACAGAGTACAGCATATGTTTGGCCAGAAAATGGTTGGGATGAAAGATTGATTGAGTCATTCTTCTCAAAGTCAGCTCCTGGCTGTGAGCCTCTCACACCTTCTCTGGCCAAAGAAAGCAGCTGGTGATAAGGTCTTTAAGCCATTGAACAGAGAGAACTGGGAGAGGCTGCCATGAAGCCCTCTCTTCACCTGTCTCTACTAGACAGTCAAGCTTCTGGTTCAAGATGGATGTAGGGACCGAGAGAAAACAGAGACAGAGATGGAGGGCAAGAAAGACAGAGCAATATAGACATGACAGACACATAGAAAAAGACACAAAGGGGGAGCAAGGAAAGAAGCCAACAAAATGCCTTCTTTGTCTTCCCCAAACCCCTCCAGTGAGCTTCTAAGTCTTTTAGAATTCCTGGCTCTAGTCCATGTGTGGCACATCCATTCTCTTCTTCCCCTCCAAAAGAGGATAAGTTCAATGTTGCCACTGTCAGCTAGATTTAGTACTGCCTCTAATTCCCACATCTTCTGATATCATTCTCTCACCATTTCCAGAGTCATGTCTATCCACCTCCCCTTAACCCCTCAACTGTCTCCATATTGTGGGAGACCCCTGAGGATAAGGCCTGTTCCCGTTCCTTCTCCGTCTGTCCCCTCACAGTAGCTACACACAAGGCTGGGTACATGGTAAACAAGGTACAGGCTTGTTGGCTGATGGCTTCTTTCCACCAGCAGTGAGAACCAGACATTGTCCAAGAGAATAAACAAGTTACTTAACTCTTCCTTAGAGATGAGGATGCTCAGACCTAGGAAGATTAACAATGCCTCCTTCACCCCATGAGGTTTTCAGGAGGAATAAAGAGCCAAAAAATAATTTCAGAGCACTTCCTGTGTGTGTACTTCTACATCAGGCTTGGGGATTGTTGATTTGACAGCACCACACTCTCTTAGGATAAGTCTGGATCTCGATTTAGTGTAAGGATGTGTGACCAAGGGCAAGTTCTCTTGGTTTTTCTCACATGTAAAATGAAAGGATTGGACTAGATGACCCCTAAGGTCTGTTCCAATTTCAACAAACCAATCATTCAAGAAACATTCGTTATTCAACTATTATCATGTATTGTACCAGATGAAAAGGAAACACAAAGTGAAACAGTAAATGCCTTCATGGACCTTAGTCATCCTTTAGGGATGTAACATAAATCTATGATGCTATGAACTTCCTCCTGGGAAGAAGGGACCCTGGCATCCCAGAAGACTCAGAGTCCATTTACCTTCTGGTTTCCTGGGATTTTAAATTGAACCAGAGATGTAGCTTTGATTTATGTGCAGATGGACCAGGTGGGCCAAAACAATAGATGACTCTGAGAGAAAGGAGTGGAGATTTCCATAATTGGGAAGTGAAGGGTGGAGGCACAATTTTTGAAGGAGAGGCCGATTAGAACTGATAGAAATTGTAAGAGGCTTTAAAAAGTATAACAGCCAGAAGAAAAACAGTAGTTGAAGACACCCATCTTTGCAGAGTTGGGTGACTATGAGTATGGAACAAAATATATACTATCAGTTTCAGTTGATGTAGAGACTAATTTTATTAAGTTTTTCCTTTTTTATTCTTTATTACGAGGGATAGCTTGCTGAATGGAAGAAGAGGGATGAATTCAGAAATGAAGATGGCATAAAACAAAAGATAGGAGAATTTTTTTCAAGGGAAAAACATTTATTATGTACCTAACATTTATTATGTGCTAAGTATTGCGCTAAGCACTTTACAAATATTTTCTCATACCTGGAAGGTATGAGATATCTTATACCTGGAAGGTAGGTGCTACTATTGTCCAAATTTTGAATTCAGGGACATTGAGGCAGACAGAGGTTAAATAACTTGGCCAGGGTCACACAGGTAGTAAGCCTCTGAGGCCAGATTTGAACTTATTTTTCTTACTCCAGAACCAGTGCCCTATCCACTGTGACTGAGACAGAGAGAGAGACAGAGAGAGAGACAGACAGACAGACAGAAACAGAGAGACAGAAACAAAGACAGAGAGACAGAGACAAAGACAGAGAGACAGAGAGAAACACGGGGGAGGGGAGGGAGAAAGAGAGTGAGTGAGAGAGAATAGTTGGAGAGACACAACAAAAACCATAGAAAACCATAGAGAAGGGGTAACATAGTAGTAGAAAAAGATGTGTAATGGGGAAAAGAAGACAGTGTCTGGCCCTAGCTTTCCCCTCTGAATCATTCCATAGGATGGCAGGATTCTGGCTTCTGTGATTGACAAAGTCATGCCCAGGACACTGTGGCTGGGATAAATGAATGAGAGAGAACACAGGACCTTTTCTTTTGTGGGACCCAGCAGCCTTACAGAGAATGGGCTATGTTAGCCCCACACCACTCTACTCTACCTTTCTATCATGTCCTCTGGAACTCTTTTTCTAATACACATTGCCCTTGCATCTACTTTTCTATGTGCAAAACATTTCCACCAAATAGAATATAAGCTCCTTATGGAAGGAACTATTTTTCTTTTGTCTTTGTATCCATGCCCCCCCCACCCCCAACCAGCCAGAGCCAGGGGCAAAGTGTAAGAGGCTTGTAAGGGATTCTGAACTAATAATGTGTGGGAGGGGGAAGTCACAGGAGGTGTAAGGATGGATGAAGAAAGCTTGGAAAACTGATGATAAATAGGATAGTGAATCAATTAGGGAGATACAAAAGAAATGCCTTGCTGCAGTGAGGACCTGGTTGAAATTATGTAACTGAAATTTTTAGTGAATCCAGTCTGCATTGTTTCATGATTTTTCCAGTAGCACATGAGTAAGAGAGAAGGTTAGAATAATCTAAGGATAACATCATCTATAGAATAAAAGACAAGGGACTTTGAGAGAAGAGGATATTGTAGAATTAAACTGCTTTGCCAATTGGTTAAAATGGGAAAGGTAGGGGAGTGTAGCTAGTGTTGATGGTCTGGGGAAGAACTAAGGCACCAAGGCATTGAAGGTCATAGTGACGATGAACCATTTGTAAGGCAGAGACAAAAATGGAATGATAAGAGATTATAATCAAATAAGAATTTTGAGTTCATGAACATGGAATTGGAACTCTTGTGGATGATGGTAAGATCAAGGATATGACCACCTCTCTGCATATTTAGCTATTCTCCAACAGAATTCCCCCTTAGTTTCTAGTTTGGGGTTACTACCAAAAGAGTCGTTATAAATATGTCTGTACATTTAGGTCCTTTTCTTGTGGTATAGTTGGGTCAAAGGAAATACATAGATTAATAGCTTTGGGGGAATAGTTCCAAATTGCTTTCAAGAAGAGCCAGGCCCATCACAGTAGCACCAACAGTGCACCAATGAGACTGTTTTTCCCATCACCCCTCTGTTTGCCATTTTCCTCTTTTGTCATCTTTGGCAAACTGATGCATTAGGTATGACTTGAATGTTGCTTTAATTTGCTTATCTCTAATTATTAATGATTTAGAGTATTTTTAAATGGCTTTTAATAGCTTAGGTTTCTTCCTTTGAAAACTGTTCATATTCTTTGCCAAATTATCTCTTGGGGAATGGATCTTAGTCTTAACAATTCGTATCAATTCTTTTTACATCTAAGATACGAGATCTTTATCAGAGAAACTTGCTGTAAAGATTTTCCCAATTACTGTTTCTCTTCTACTTTTAACTACATTTGGTTTGTTTGTGCAAAAGCTTTTAACTTTTTATAGTCAAAATTGTCCTATTTATCTTTTATGATCCTCTCTGTCATTTTAGTTATGCTTCTTCTGTCCATAAGAGCAGAAAGGTAATTTCTTCCTTGCTCCTGGAACCATTTGTTCTAATACAAACTGCTCTGGTATGTAATTTTCTATGTACAAACTGTTTCTGCCTGATAGAATGTAAGTTATATAAATGCTAATTTAATGCTAATAGAATGTAATCAGTTCAGCCAATTCCATTTCAGCAAAATCATATGTGTGTGTGTATGTGTGTGTGTGTGTGTGTGCGCTCGCGCTCATGTAGTGTATACCCATGTGTGCATATAGGTGTGTGTGGTATTGTTGTTGAGTAGTGTCTGACTGTTCATGGCCCCCAGGTCTTCCTGACTCCAGGCCTAGCCCTCTGTCCACTGAGCCCCCTAGATGCTTCCTATACATACATATATATGTATATGTGTGTGTGTATATGTTTACATCTGTGTGCATACCCTCCTCTCTATTTCTATGACCCTTAACAAGGAGTAGTTTGAGGCCAGGCTATCTCTAGCTGCCTCATTTCTACTCTCTCAGCTATGTAAGGAGGACAGAGAGGTCTCAGCCACCCAAGATTCCCCAGAGCGCTGCCTTCTGTCCAGCCCTAACTTCCCCACCACTGTATGGAACAGACTGGAGCTCAGCCTTTCTAACCTAGGGTGCAAAAAGCACCTACGGGGTAAACACAATGGCCCCAGCAACTCCCTGGGGAAGAGAGGATTTCCTAACCTGAAACTTCCTAGGGAATTTCCCTTAGAATCTGCCATCAGTTACATCTCTTGTCTTGTAGACAGCGTAATCAGAGTTGCAGGCTGGGGAGGCACAGGGGGCAGAAGGGGAGAGGCAGCAGGGTGAACAGAGCAAATAAAGGTAGCTGTCAGCTCAAGGGCCTTTAATCAGCCAGATATGCTGGGCGGGAGCCCGGTGGGTTGATGAGTTAGTCACTGTCCCCTGGATTTCCTGCTTTCCGAAAACACAGACTTTCCTAGAGACTGAAAACCACTTAAGTCTGATCATGCACATTTTAAATGGCCTCTGGATTACCTTGGCTTCGGGTTATCTGCATCCCTGCCCCCGAGGGTGGTGAAGTGAGGATGCCCCCCGGGAGTCAAGGGTCCCTGAAATGCAAAGGTCTGGGGAGTTTCGTGGCAAGAGATGCCCAGAATTTCTTCCTAGGATCTCGCAACCTCGCCTCCCACAGGTGGGCAACCCAGGCATCCCAGAGCTGGAGCTTCGAATGCGGACTTTACTAGAGAGGGGGGTGGGGGGGGAGAAGAGGGAGATAGGAGTGGGTCTTGGGACAGACGGGCTGGGGGCGGGGGTTCGGGGAGCTCTGAAGCCCGGGTCCCTCAAGGTCAGTTTGATTTCTAGCCCAGCAGGAGAGGGAATCTCCCCGAAACTTCCCGGGACGTTGTCTGACCTGTCAGAGCCTGAGATCAAGGCTTTGGGAGTGACTGGCTAGGGAGGCGTTCCCTGGGCTAGAGGAAGGAGGGGGGAGAGGGAAAAGAAAGAGGAGAGAGGGAAGGAGGAGGAGGAGAGAGGGGAGGGGCTGGAGCAGGCAGGGGATGCACCGGAGCCGACCGAGGGGCCCCGGAGGCAGCAGCGGCAGCTGCGGCAGTGGCGGGATCGCGGCGGCGGCCCCTGGTGTCCAGCCCACCGGTGTCTCGGCCCCCGGAGGCGCCATGCCCCACACGGTCACTCTCCAGGGCCCCTCACCCTGGGGCTTCCGCCTGGTGGGCGGCAAGGACTTTAGTACCGCGCTCACCATCTCCCGGGTGAGTCCGGGGCCCGCGAGAGGGGATCCCGGGGAGGGGGATTGTAGGAGGGGGATCCCGGGGAGGGGTCCCGAGACAAAGGCTCTCGCAGGGGATGGGGGACGAACACAGAGTGGCGATCTGTGGCTGGGGCCGCAGTGGTGAGGGACGGTGAAAAACTTCCAGTGCCCACCTCTGGCCTCTGAGCCCCTACCCTGGAAAAGCCTCTTCTAAGGTTTCTGCCCTGTTAGTGCCTGGCTGGGGGAAGGAGGCACCGGTCGGTCCCTCTACTGCGTCGCTTCTAGCTGCGAAACTTCGGGACCGCGCGCTGGGCGCGATGCTCCAGGCGCTCGCTGCTCAGCGCTGCGCCCCGCCCCGGAGCCAGCCGAACCCGCCAGCCCCGCGGGGCCAGAGGTCTGCAGCATCCATCCATCCCCCTCTCCCTTGTAGTATACGGCCGGCAGAACCCGCTTTGAGCTCCCAGTGTGTGCCCTTCCAGCGAGGTGTTATTGGATCAAAGGAGGCTGTGGCTCTAACCAAGCTGGACGCCCTGTGGAGCTGACACTGTCACCTCTGGGGTCTTTGAGGTCCTCAGGGTTCACAGGAGCACACTCCCTAATGCTCCAGGCTCCCGTCCAGGAGAGGGTTTGCCTGGGTTTAGGATCCTTCTACATCCCTTTCACCCCGCACACCCCTGACCTCTCCGGGACTCTGGGGAAGAAATGACGAGGAATGTGCCGTCGGCGGGTGAGGTCTGACGGCAGTTTGGTTTCTTGCGAGGAACCGACAGCCTTACCTTCCTCTCACACAACCAATCTTAGGTCCTAGAAGTATCATTCCTCCCAGCCATGCGACTAGCCTTCTGCTAGGTAGTGAGGAGGAGACAGAGAAGGGGACCCGATTGTTTAGGAAGCTCCTAGACTGATGGGGAGACAAGACTCCGAGCCAAGTGACCCCTCCCTGGGGTTGCTTGTTAGAAACAGGGAAGCAGCCAGCAGCCTTGGCAGCAGGTGATCATCTAATGTAGTGGGCACCTTTCAGACTGGTTTGAATCGTGTTTTCCATAGCAGAGTGGAGATGCAAAAGAAAAGTGGGCCTACCATCCATAGGTCCAAGCCCTGAAAGCCTTTGCTATAAACTTATGTTTAAGGAATCACTTGGTATTTGGACTTTTTTCGTCCTTCCCACTCTCCAAGTTCCTTAGAGGGTGGGGCGATTTTTCATTTTCTTTGATATCCAGTGCCTAACACAAAGTGTGCCGTAATAGGTACTTAATACATTTGTGTAGGGTAGGATAGGACTTGTCCTGGTGGAGACGATGCTATGGCTCTACATGTCTGGTGGGGCGGAGGGCAGTGGCAAAGCCGAAGCCGCCTCCTCTCCTGCCCTGTTAAGTGTGGACAACTGCACGGAAGAGAACTTCCATCCATCCGCCTTCTCCAGCCCCACCCCCACCCCCACCCCCACCCGCTGCTGCTCAGGAGGGCAGGAGCCGGTCACACATTTGCAGAAGGTGTTCACATCTCCATGTCAGCTCCTGTTTAATCAGCTTCGCTGACCTTAGGAGCTGGCAGTGGGAAGGAGGCAGTGTTTGCCTAGTTTCTGAGCAAGGCAGGGACTGGACTCTGGCCCAGAACTGGAGATGGCTGTAGAGAGTTTTTGTCTTTGGGAAAATCCTGTGTCCTTGGAGCTCTGTAGGCATCTAATCCTTTGGAACAGAGGGGATAAAATGGCCCATAAAACTGCCATCAGCCTCACGAGAAAACCCAGCTGTGAAAGGATGGAGTTTTCCTTTTTTCTGTAAACAGAAGATCGTTCATGAAATCTACACTGGCCCAAAGGGTAAAGGGCTCCGGAGTGCCTGAGTGAGGGTCCCTGGCTGGGCCAGAAAATGCAGTTTGGAAACAGAAGCTGTTTGTTGTGCTGGTACTTGTCTGGGCCCTTTGGTCTCCTTTAACGGAAAGGTCTATGGAGGGGTGGGGGGTAGGTTTCAAGGCAGCTGATGGGGTTTGACTGGCTGCTCATACGGAGTGAGCTGAGGAACACAGACATCTGTTAAAACAACATAAACTAGATATGCCCATGGGGGAGTCCTTGGCCTTCCAGGCATCAACATTTAGGCTAAGGAATTTCACAGACTGCTTGGGTTGGGGGATGCAAGGCCTAGAGGGCTCCCATTCTGGTATGGTCTGTGGAATTTGCCCCATTGGAAGAAGTTGGATTAGAAGAAGCTATTTCACCTAAAAAAACCATGAAAATACTTCAAAAAATATTGTGGGACTTAAAAGCCTTCAAAATCTAGCTCAACTATCTTTAAAATCTTATTTTTGTTGATATTTTGTTTTTACAACACCATTTCCAAATGTACCTTTCCCCTTCAAATACCCAGCAATCAAGATTTAAAATAAGAGGAAACACACCCACATTCACACCCACACACAGACACAGACATGGACTCAGGCAGACACACACACACACACACACACACACACACACACTACAAATACCAACCTTGTCCGGCAGTATATGCCTTATTCCACATCCATTGTACCCCACTTCTTCAACACAGAGAGGTATATTTTGTCCCTTTTTTTTTTTAAACCAACAAGAGTGGAGATGACTTATAAGTGCTACACCCAATCACAGAGAAAAAACAGTCTGCAATGTCAGGAGGGTCCAGTGGTTTGTAATTAAGTGAATTTGAAGATCTTGCATTAAAAGAGAGAATGTTCTGTGTCAGGGAGGATTCAAATGATGAGACTTAACTCATATCAAACAGTAGAGAGAAGAGCTCTGGATCCAAGGTGGCAGCTGGATCTGTCCTTGATAAGGCGACACCTTTGAATAGGGTAAGGCCCAGAAGGCCCAAACCAGGTATGACTAGGGGCCTGGAATTCCACGTTCCTGCTCCTGTGACCCTACTCAGACCACTTCCTGGTTCAGCCCATTCATTCCTCCACTTGTCACTCAAGGCAGAGTAGAAATCAGTGAGATGGTCCTAAGACCAAGGGGAGGTGCATTTTCTCAACTTTTCTCAGACTTGGTCATTATAATTACGTAGCATTAAGCTTTGATCTTTAGTCTTTAGGTTTGCAATATTGTGGTCATTGTGTAGATTGTCAGAAAGTCACTGTCTCTGGTCAAGCCTGAAGTAGAAGGCAGGAAGCAAGTAGGTAGTAGTGTAGGAGGGATGCAGCATGGTTTTATGGAAAGAGCACTGGATTCAGAGTCCAAAGATCTGGATTCAAATTCAGTTCCACATAACTGTAAAACCTTGGGAAAGTCATTTCCTTTCTTCTGGGCCTCAGTTTCCTTATCTGTCAAGTGAGGGGATTGGATTGGGTTGTCTCCAGGATCTTAAATATTCTCCACTCCATTAGAGTCAACAAACTAATGAGATTTCCAGCACTTTGTTTTCCTCAGTAATAAGTTTAGTTCAAATTATCCTTGCCTGTGTTACAAGCAGCGGAGGTCAGCCAAACACTGAGTTTATGTTTCAGTGTGAGACACTGCCCCAGTGTAAGTGGCCATATATGGACTGAGAAATGAATAATACTTCGGGAGCATTGTCTGCTTCACACTACTCATCTGTTTCCTAGAAGAAGGCCCAGCACTGGAAGATTGTAGGGGGAGTCACTAGCAAATGGGGCAGTTTCCAGGATCCATTCAACACTTATGTCCTTTAATAAAATGTATGACGGCAGAACTGCTCTCCAAAGGCATGTGGGCTGTGGCTTTATCGGTGGCTCCTGGTGCTGGATGTACACATGTGCTTACTGTGACCAGGCAGGGTTTAGGGTTTGGCTCGGGGTGGGTGTTGCTAGACTACCAAAATAGAGAAGTGGCTCTTGAAGCAGACAATTTACTAACATTAGTGGAATGCTGAGCTGTGTCTCAGCACAGTTACTCAGAGAGGAAGCTGGTCAGATGCTCTGGCCTTTAATTGTCTCTAGGATTTCAACCCACATCAGAGGGAGCTACCCATTACACAGATGGGAAAGTGTAAATCAGCTGCACTGGGGGTGAGGGGGAGGCTTGGCTTTCAAGTCCATCCACACCGGGGCTTTTCAGAAAGCAGACCCTGGAGACGGGGTGTGGCCAGGATGGGAGAGTCTTGTGTTTAGTTCCTCTGGGTAGGTGCAGGCCATGCCAGACACAGGCCAAATAGAATTTATTTAAAGCTTGGAGAGAAAGGAGAACTTCTGTAGTCCAACCCTCTCATTGTACAGAAAAGGAAACCGAGACCCGGAGAGAAATGATTTGCCCAAGGTCACTCAGGAAGCAAGAATTCACCATTTTTTCCATTTCACCATTTCTCTAGAGGCCCCAAAGCTGGGACCTGAAGTGTCCTGCTGAGAGCCATTGTCGACATCCATGGAGGATTACTTTCCCTTTGAATTGGCTGCTCCTGGTTCCTTGACAATCTTCTATAAATTTGTACCTTGTGTTGCTGGGGCCCAGGTGTCCCTCCCTCTTCCAGGTGAGACAACCCTGTCTCAACCAGCAGTGGGCATCTCCAGAGGAGACCTTGGTAAAGGTCTTTTGCTTTTTTCCCCCAGCATTCCCACTTTTTTCTGGTGGGGAAACTAAGGCACAAGTTGGCCCAATCTTTTCTCAAAAGAATATTGGTTACAAAGAACAAAAGAAAGGAAAGAAGGTGTGGCTTCCATTCCTAGTGAAAAAACATTTTATAGACTCTAATCTAAAGTTGACTTAAATCGGTGCCAAGCATACACTTATTTTTCTTTGTTCTATTGTTCCTGCCTAACATACCTAGGCTGTCTCTTTGGCCCAGCTCCAGGGTCTCTCCAGTACAGCTTGATCCAGCCCAGGTGGCCCTCCTGGGCATCTGGGCTTAGGGGCTGTATCTGCCTAGTATTTTGGACTTGCTTCATAAACTCCTATGCTCAGCTATGGCAATTCTCTTGTTGTTAAGAGTTTGAGGAGAAGCAGCTGGTTAGCACAGTGGATAGAGCATCGGCCCTGGAGACAGGAGGACCTGAATTCAAATCGAGCCTCAGACATTCATTGGGCAAGTGTGACAATGGGTAAGTCACTTAACCCCAATTGCCTCAACAACAAAAACACATTTGGGAGAGGTACCAGGCTATAATGGATAATAAGCTAGCTTTCAGAGTTGTAAAGAAGGCCTGAGTTCTAGTCCTGCCTCTTACACATACTATCTGGAAGACTCTGAGCAAATCATTGAACCTCCCTGTGCCTTGGGCAAATTTCTAAGATTATAAGTTGCAGAACAGGTTGCTATCTGCCTTGGTAGGAGGAATTTCCTCCTGAGAGTCTTCTTTACCAATGAAGTCATAGTTCTGGACTAAGAAAAAACTATAGAAGGGAGGAAAAACAAATATGAGCTGCCACCCAATGTTCCAGCTCCCATTCCATTCTTCCTTCCTTGTTGAAGAAACAGAAAATAAAGGACTGAAAAGAGAGGAATGAGATTGATGCTCTGCCAATGCCATCTAATGAATCAGCGGCAGGAGCAGGGCACTGCCCACATTCTGTTAGAGGCCATTAACCCAGTTATAAATGTTTCCATTTTACTTGGGCTTCTTCTCTAGTTGTTCCATGGATACACGGTAGGCACTTAATAAATGCTTGTTATTTGCTTGTTGTGGCTTGGGGTGTCACTGAATCAGAGGATCATTGGAAGGACCTTGGAGGGTCTCTAATCTCACCACTTCATTTTCCATTTGGGGAGTTTTCTTATCACCCTAGGTGGACTGAGTTCCTCCAGGCCAGGAGATGCTCATATCAGACCCCTCCATAGCACAATTTCAGGGCAGCAAACTGAAAATCCCACCAGGTCCCCAGTAAATATTGATGATGAGTTGATTGAGCGTGTAGAAAGCATTGATCCACCCACAAAGCTACCACCAGTTTGCACCCTGTCTCCTCTAGACTATTGTTACAACCTCTAATCAGTCTCCCTTCTTCCAGTCTTTCCCCCTCTCCAATCCATCATCCAAGTAGCTGCCAAAGTAATCTTCCTGAAAGCAGAGATCTGATTAGGTCACTCCCCAGATGAAGAATTTTCAGTGACTCCCTAGTGCTTTTGGAATAAAACACATTTTTCAACTTTGCACTTAAGGCCCTTCACAATCTGGGCCCTGCCTACCTTCCAGATTTATTTCACATTACTCTTTTTTATGGACCTTCCATTCTCACTTAATTGGCCTTTGTACTGCTCCCCAAATCAGAATTCCACCTTCCATCTTTAGGCCTTTGAATGAGCTGTTCCTGTTTCTTGGAATACACTCCCTCCTAACTTACTCGGTTTAGAATTTTTAGTTTCCTCAACTAAGGTGCAGCTACCTCCTTTTGGAAACCTTTCATAAGCCCCCTAGCTTTCTGTGTTTTCTCTGTCCTATTTATTTGTTTATGTAAATGTCATTCCCACTCACCCCCTCTGAGAAAGAATCAGCTAGGTGTCTTCTTTGGGGACAATCCATAGAGACTGTAGTCAGGAAGATCTCAAATTCAAATCCAACCTTACTTGCTGTGTGACTCTGGGCAAGTCATGTTATGAGCATCAAATGAGATAATCATTGTAAAGGTCTTAGCACAGTGCCTGGCACCTAGTTGGTGATTAATAAATGCTTTTTTTTCTTCCTTCCTTCCTTCCTTCTTTCCTTCTTTCTTTCCTTCCTTCCTTCCTTTCTTCCCCCTTCCCTCCTTCCTTCTCTCTCTCTTTCACTCCCTCCCACTCTCCCTTTCTCCTTCCCTCCTTCCTTCCTTCTGTCCTTCCTTCCTTCCATCCTTCCTTCTGTCCTTCCTCCCTTCTGTCCTTCCTTCCATCCTTCCTTCCCTCCCTCCCTTCACTCTCTCCCTTTCTCCTTCCCTCCTTCCTTCTTTCTCTCCTCCCTTCCTCCCTTTTTTCCTTCCTGGGAGGAATTCTTAATCAATTTGCCCTTGTATCCCCAGAGCCTTGCACAGTGCCTGGTTTCTGGTGCTTGTTCAATGTATCTGGACTTGGCAACAGCAGCTCTGAACTTTGCTCTAGGCTCATTTGTAACTAATCCTGAACACCATTGAGATACTGTATCTCCAGCCTCAGTGACTTTGCTGAGACTCTCCTTCATGCTTGGAATTTTCTTCCTCCTCATCTCTGCCTCTTGGTACTCCTGACTGTTTAAGGCCTGATTTAAGGGCCTCCTCCTTGATGAGGCCTTCTCTGATTTAACCAGTAATTAATGAGAATCCCCCTCTACCTCTATGCTCTAATCACAGTAAATTCATTTGTTTATTTACTTATCAGTGGACATGTGCCAGGAACTTTCATTTTTGGCTTTCTGTTCCCAAGGCCTAACCCAATGCCTAGCACATGGTAGGGAATTAGTAAATACTTGTTGATTTATTGCTATGGTCTTGGGCAAATCACTTAGGATCATAGGACTAACATTTTTATAACTAGGAGAGACCTTTGAGGTCCTCTAAACCCCTGCCACCCATTTTACAGATAAGGAAACCAAGATCCACTGAGGTGAAGTCACTTTCCCAAAGTCACATAGCTAACAAGCCAGGATTTGAACCCAAGTCCTCATTCTCCAAATGCAAGCTTTTCCATCAGAGTGATTGTTTGACCAGGGTACAGGCCACAACTGCTAAATTATTTTGAGCTTCTGAGTCACACAAAACTCCACCCACAGCTCTCCATCACCAGGTCCAGCAATTTGATCAATCCTTGTTTCTTTTCTCCTTTCATGGGCTTTCCTTGTCCCTCCACAAACCAGATTTTCATTGCTAATTCTTTTCACTGAGCAGCTTTCTGATTAAGCCAATTCCTTTGTGGCTTCTCCAGCTTCCACATGGAATGTAAGTTTTAATATCCTGCAAGCTCCTATTTACTCACAGTCTTCGCCCTGCCTGGTGCTGATGCAAAACAAAAAAAAATCCCCCCTCCATCAAGTTAGTGCTAACTTCAAGGAAATGGCTTTGAGGCTTGGTTTGGGGCCTTTGCCAGTCTGTGAGTAAGGGTTTCAGGTTTTCTCAAATAGCTCCTGTTAAATCTTAGCAATAATTTGTTTTCCATGGTGTAGGCATTCTCAGCCACTCTTTCCCTGTCTAGGTTGGTATAGGCATCGATGAGTTAACTGGTTTAACTTTCAGGTGAAACCAGCATTTTGTTTACAGTGGGGTGACTGTGCCAGGCTGGGATTAGAGTCAGCAATGCATTGGGGCTGAAGAGTCTGAGGAGCACACAATGTGGAGGATGGGCAGTTCACATCAGAAAGCACGTAGTAAGCATCCACTGTGTGCAAAACATGCTGTTAGACCCTAGGGAAGATACAAAGTTTAGTCGTAGAATTATAGAATCTCGAGTTGGCAAGGACCTCTCAGGACATCTAGTCGGTCATCCAGCCTTCAACTGGGGATTGTAAATGGTAGGGGGACTGCCTCTAAAGACAGTCCATTCCACATTCCTACAGCTCTAATTATTAGGGAGTTTTTCCTTCCATGGAACTTAAATCTGCCTCCCTGCGATCTCCACCCTTTGCTCCTAGTTCTATGCTATGGGACCAAGCAGAATAAGCCATATACACATACATATATACACACACATGTACATATATTTATATACACACATATACACATGTATGTATGTATATGTGTGTGTGTGTGCGAGCGTGCGCACATGTGTGTATATCCCCCTCCATATGACAGGCCTTCACTGCTCAGATAGCCATGGTATCTTAAGGAGTCTCAAAGATTTCTCTTCTCCAGACTAAACAGTCCTCTTATGACATGGCCTACAGGCCTAGCACCTGAATGCTGTCGTCTGCTGCTCTCTTCTGTAAGATATGTGCCCCCTAGCATTAGACAGGATGCTTCAGGTGTGATCTGAGTGGGCCAGAGTTGAGCAGGATCATCCTCTTTGAATACAACAGAAGATCACACTCTTTTGGGCTGGCACATGACACTGTTGCTTTATACTAAGTGTTCAGTCTGCTGAAGTGGCTGGATACTTTTCAGCCAAACTACTCTCTAGTTATACGTCTCCTGTCTTACACTTGTGAAGCTGATTTCTAGAATGTTACACTTATCCCTATTAAACTTCATCTTCAGAGATGTAGCCCAATATTCCAGAATACTGAAGTATTTGTGGATCATGGATCCATGAACCAAACATATTAGCTATCCTTTCTTTTAAAAAAAATACATAAATATATGTACACATACATACATATACACATATGCGTGTATATATAATATGTATATATTATTATTACTGTCACTTCCCAATGACTCGTCTGTGTAGAGTCCTCCCTCCCTCGTAGAATGACAACTATTCAGTCATTATCGACTCTTTAAAGGTTTGTGTCATTTGCAAAGTTGCTAAGCATGCCATCTGTGCTTTCATCCAAATAATTAATAGAGATATTAAACAGTACAGGTCCAAGGACATCCGATTGTAGATATCCTTCCAAGTCTACAGCATCTCCTTGAGTATTCTTTTGGTTTGGTCATTCAGCCAGCTCTGAATCTGCCTTCCTATGCTCTCGTTTAGCCTGCATCTCTCTAATCACAGGTCCCAGAGCAAACAACACCAGAGACATTGGCCGGTCAGGAATGCATGGAGATGTAGATTACCTAGACCCAGCAAAGCATTTCACAGTCTGTTTTTTGTTGTTTTTGTTCAGTCATTTCAGTTGTGTCTGAAATTTTGTGGCCCCCTTTGGGGTTTTCTTGGAAAATATACTGGAATGGTTTGCCATTTCCTTCTCCAGCTCATCTTACAGATGAGGGAACTGAAGCAAACAGGGTTAAGTGACTTGCCAAGAGTCACACAGCTATTAAGTGTCTGAGGCTGGATTTGAACTCAAGTCTTCCTAACTCCAGGCCCAGCATTTTAATCACTTCGCCACCTAAATGCCCCTTTCACAGTCTATAACCCTGACCAAAAAAGAAAATGGGGTTAGCCTGATGTGACTCGTTTTGGATGGAGCCATGCTACCTCCTAGTGATTAGAATTTCTCTTTCTAAATATTCATTAATCATCCTTTTGATTCTAGACTTCTCCCAGTAATTCCCTTTGCAGACTTTATTATTATTTTTTTTAATGTGCCCTTCTTTGGGCTTGTGCCACCTGTCTGATCATCCACAATCCAGTGAGATTTCTGTTGAGGTTCAATATGACCACTCCGAGGATCAGGGTATCATTCTCCTAGGTTCTCCCTCTCCTTCTGTTGAGGACCAGACTTTCCGTAGAATAGACTCTCTCTGCTCTTGTCACAAGTAGACAAGCTTACTTGCAGTCAAACCATTCCCACCAGCTCTCTGCCTCAGATGGTAAAAGAAATTCCTAGTTATGGCTCTGGGTGCTGCTCCAGCAGGAGAGGCTAAAGCTTTCAGTGAGAAGTGAGGGTTTGCTCTGAGAACACTGACGAGCTTTCTTATAAGCATAAATAGCTAATATTGATTCCTGTGGGTCTGAGGTGGTTGCAGATACTGGTTCCCACTGGACTAGGTCCAAATTGCTGGAATCTGCCCTCCTCCCCAGTGACTCCTGCCCTATAGGGAGCTCAGATCGCTATTTGGCAGCTTGCACAAACCCTGAAAGGTCCCTCTGGTGCTAGGGTTTGTATGTGTATGGGATGGGATGGATGGAGGCAGAAGCCTGTTTAATTGAACCTCACATTTGGCCATTGTACTCATCTCAGGAGCTAGGAGGGTGCTTATTAAAGGCAAAAGTGCCCCAAAGCACCAACATATGCCACTTACACACTATCTGCTGAGGTTAGGCAGAATCAGGCCCATTAACTACAGCTGGGGACTGCCCTGTCCCTCCCCTCTTTCCCCAAATATAGCCTCCCATGTCTCAGCCTCCAGATCAGAGAGCAGGTGTAAGAATTCAACTTCCCTTTTTGAGTTGAAGAATTAAAAAATTTATTTCTGCTTTCAAACTAAGTTAGTGAGCAAATATAGAAAAATTTAAAATATAAGGAGAAAGAGCTAGAGGCAGCAGCAATGAAGCCTCTAGTGCAAGGGTGGGAACCTGCAGCCTTGAGGCCACATGTGGCCCTCTAGGTCCTCAAGTGCAGCCCTTTGACTGAATCCAAACTTCACAGAACAAACCCCCTTCATAGTTTAACTCCTGCTTAGACCATGGAGTGACTACAAATTCAGATCAAAACAGCAAGATCTTTCCCACTTGCAGCTTATTAGAGTAATTCAGATATCTTGATAGTAAGCTGATATTTATTTCAACGATGAACTTATACTATTTGCCTGCCCTGATAAAAGAAATTTGCTATGAGAGGAAGAAGCAGGGACATGGCCATAACAGCATCAAAACTGGTCTTCGAGGCCCGAGACTAAGGGCACAGAAGGACCCAACACAGGTATACAAGGTTAAAGCATCCTTAGCTCTATTTGAATTCAGGTAGGAGTCATAATTAAGTTTCTGGAATGGCCAATCATACAAAGTCCCACTCCCATTTACAGGGAACCAAAGCCAGACTCAGGATTTAACTGGGTAGGAAATGTTCCTGTTCAAAAGGAAGTGATACAATGGGGAAACTGAGTCAAGAGAATCTCACCTTTGTCCTCTTAGCCTGTCTCAGACATACACATCCCACCTCTAATAGTTCTCAAACTGTGCTCCCTCTGGGGAGCATATGGCATCTCCCTTGAATAACAGACTTTTAGCCTCATGACAACGTAAACAATTGTACCTGAAATCAAATTCAGAATAATATCGGATCATCTCATGCCCCAGGTCTGAGTTCCAGACATACTACTAGTCTATACTGGGGCAGGGAATTTCCGTACTCAAAGTTCCACATAGGGATAAAATCACGAGTCCAGACGAAACAAGATCTATTAGTGATATAATTTAAGGATATAAATGTTCTTATAATTTAAGGTCCAATTTAATTCGACAGTTAGGT
This sequence comes from Trichosurus vulpecula, assembly GCF_011100635.1. Classification (NCBI taxonomy): domain Eukaryota; kingdom Metazoa; phylum Chordata; class Mammalia; order Diprotodontia; family Phalangeridae; genus Trichosurus; species Trichosurus vulpecula. Next base: position 23,734,084 of record NC_050575.1, on the reverse strand, counting down.
ACCTTCTATGTGTAAGGCACTGTGTAGGATACAGGAGATACAAAAGGGAACACAAGCCCCGTTCACTAGGTGCTGACAATAACGGGCTGGGTTGTGGGAGGGGACACATCTCCAAGTAATTGTGATACAAGGGAGAGTGAAGGAAATACGAAGAAAGTGTCAGGCAAAGTACAATAAAAATTATCGAAGGAAAAGATCACTTTTATCTGGGAAGTGTGGGGGGGAGAGGTGATTGTAAATCAGAGATGACTTCCTGGAAAAGGTGACACTTGAGTTGGCTCATGAAAGGCTTTTAACAGTTTATGTGTCACATGTTACACGTGCTATTTCACATCAGTTAGAAATTCCCTTTGAAAAATAAAAATTGATACGCCTTTTCCTTGCCAACTGACTAGTCTAAAGGGACACCTTCTGAAATTGACTTATAAGAAAGTCTAACCAAACTGAGTGCCAATCCTGTGCTCACAGATGGTGAGAAGCTGGACCGAAAGGAGGAGTGAAGTTCTTTTCCTTAAGCCAGCTTCACTGTTTATTTTACTTGTACACGCAGAACAGGAAGATGTTTGTTTTCTCTCTGTAGTAGACAGTGTACGAATCTCTCTTCAGGGATTTTGCCTCATTTTCCAAAGATGAATCCTCTGACTTAATGCCAGGGCTACTTAACTCCAGACTTCTCACTTTCTCCTTTGTAAGAGTGAATAGAAATACAGTTCCCTTCATTTCAGGGTTCACTGATCCAGTCCTCCCTTCTCTTATTCACACTCTTCAGAGTCAGCATACTCAATATTAATGCAGTCCCTTTCCTCTCTGAGGAGCTATCTCTCAGTGTAGTATGGAGTATAGCTGGAGCTATAACATCGATGAACCCACACGGAGATAAGGAGATAGATGGAGTTTCATTCCAATCTCCCTCCAGACCTTGGACTAGTGGACAAGGAAACTCTCTATACCTGGTGTTTTCCAAGTGGGGCTCATAGGATCATAGTAGCTTGAAGAGAACCTGACATCATCTAGCCAGACCTCTTCATCTTATACATGAAGAAACTGAGACCCAGGTAACCTAGGGTTGCCAAAGGGGGATTTGGCCTCAGCAATACAGCTAGCGTCCTGCCACGGGACTATCCCTAGAAAGAGAAACAATGGGAATGAAGGGCAGGGACATGGTATTCATTAAGTCACCAGCTATTCACTAATTTTCCTGGTCAATCTTATCAACCACAAACCAATCTATAGTATTTACTCAGCACTCACTAGGTACAAGGCACAACATTTACTTTCCATGTAGGAATAAAGAAAACACAAGAATTCAGGGCACACCTTCAGAGTCTGCATTTATTTGCCTTTCAGGGGGAAGAAAATGCTTTTAAAGGCATTTTAGTTGGACGGCTATTTAATGTTGAAAAATGCACTTTGAAATCACAGGCTTGAGATCCAACATAATTAATCCCCTTCCAAAGTCCACATCATTTTGTCCACTTATTTTCTTGCAAGATGCTCTCTATTGAACTGAGATCCACTGCCTTCTCAATCAAAGTTCCTTCAAAGTTCAAAAGGATTTCACAATGAAATGTATTTTTAGAGAAATGGAGTCCTTGGTGCATCCCTGAAAAGACAAAAAACAGAAGATGACTGATAAATTTTTGTTGGAACTCAATTGGATTCTGGAACCCAGAGTGAAAGTACTCTGGGAAAGATTAAAAGCAAAACAAAAACCTTTGGTACCACCATGATGGAGGCCAGAGCTGCAGTGGTGGGCCCTGATGAGATTACACCCAACCCCTTCATTTTATAGAGGAGAAAACTGAGTTCCCTGGGAGACTGACTTGCCCAAGAATACAAATATAGCTTATATCAAAGGTAGGATGTGAAGCAAGGTCCTCTGACTCAAGCTAATGGCATTTCCACTGGGCCATACTGCCTCCTAGAGTACCTTTGGAGTCACCAAATTGACTAGGAATATTGGTGCCCTGGGTCATCTCTGCTCCCATCATCTGAATGTACAACTGTGTCTGGTGACCAGTCTTAGTCCTTCATTTCATCAGTGCTGTCTTCCTGGGAACCACAAAGTAAAGATACCGAGTTCTTCCCATGTGGTTTTCTGTAGCCTTGAAATAGATTCTCAGACTTCTGTTCATTGCCATTTTTGTGGCTCTCATACCTTCTAGGCCTTAAGCCTTAAGATTGTAGTTTCAGTAACCCCAGGATTCTGGAGACTGGGGAAACAGTATTTTATTCCTAAGCACCTACCAGATATGATGCATGAATGGAAAGAGGGGGGGAAGGAAGGAAGGAAAGAAGGAAGGAAGGAAAGAAGGAGGGGAGGAAGGGAGGAAGGAAGGAAAGAAGGAGGGGAGGAAGGGAGGAAAGAAGGAAGGAAGAAAGGAAGAAAGGAGAGGGAGAAAGGAAAGGAAGGAGGGAGAAGAAAGAAGGAAGGAGAAAATGAGGGAAGGAGGGAAACAAACAATTATTAAAAACCTACTATATTTGACCCTCACAACAATCCTGAGAGATAAGTGCTATTATTATCTGCATATTATGGTTGAAGTTTCTTCAACTGAGGCGGAAAAAAGGTTATCTGACTTACTCAGGATCGTAAAGCTAGTAAGTGTCTGACATTGGGCCTTCTTGACTCTGGGCCTTTCTATCCACCGAGCCACCCAGTTGTCTGCTGATAGCCACAGATCTACATATGCCCTTTGCTTTTAGGCCACTTTTGGCATCTGAACTCTTCAGATTTAATATTTAGATCTAGATATACCCTTAGAGATTTGTTCATCAGCCCTGGAATGAAGCTTAAGCCCTGACCTTCCAGCCCATGTCTCTGATGAAAACTGATCCAATGACAGCATTGAATGATGTGGGTTTAAGTGGAATTTTCAGTGAAAAGGCAGCATTGTGATTCTCCTGCTGCCCACTGACCCAGCATGTATGGCTGGCCTCTCTATACTCCCTATCTCTACTGAATATGACTGGACCTAGCACAAAATAGAGTCTTGTTTGAGTCATAAGGTAATGGATTTTGAGTGCCAGCTAGTTCAATCTCTTCATTTTACAGAGGAAAAAAGGAGGTGCAGTGTTTAAGTGACTGGCCCACAGTCACATAGTCAGAATTTGAACCCAAGCCCTTTAACTTCCAAATACAGTATTGTTTCACCCTTGGTGAAGAGTGCCTAACCCCAGAGCAGAAATGCAGATAATCTGGGAAATGGCAGACATGCCATCCACTTTCTTGTTTGAAAAATATCTTTTTATTCAAGGTCATTAAGGATTCTGGGAGCTTGGGGATGGAACAGAAGCCAGATTTGAGGGTACTTGGAATAGGGACTTTCAGAGGTGTTCCGGCAAGGAGCTGGAGTTCTGAAATTGGAAAAGGGGAACCACAGATTTTCAGAGTGTGTTGACCTTGGGTGAGACCCTTTTATCAGACAAAGTGCATTCTAATCTGTGACCTGAACCACAGTGGAGCCAAAATGAACCCCTGCCCCCATTAACTATGTTTACTCTATTGTAGGGTTCCTCCAACCTTCCACCACCACTAGTGTTTGGAGTTCCTTATTTTTTAATACTTTTGTTTTTTATTCACTTTGTGGACCCTAGATGGAAGCCCAGAGAGGGAGGTGCAGGGAGGAAAAGGCACTGATGACTTTTTTTACAGAACAGTGTGATCTCAGGGGAGAGGATTCAGTTCCCTATGGCAACCTCACCTGGCCACTAGCTCATCCCCCCAGAGGTTTGTCAGCCTGCTTCAGAGGCTAATCTAGGTTGAGTTGTGGCTTGTCCTCTCTCCCTGTGTGGGCTCATGATGAGTGTTTTGATTTTAAATAATCATCCTCATGAAAGGTTCCCCTATTGTAAGGATGGGCCCAGCAAGCTTGTGGTGTAGTTGCTGAGGGAAGCAAGGCTTGAGTTTCAGACTCCTAGAGACAAATGTTCCTTGTAAACGGGCTGACGACAAGGCATGGCAGAGCACAGATAAGATGCTGACAATTTATCTTTGGACCTGCTCACAGAGTTCCTTGTTTATTTTATTAAATCACGGGTAACAAGAGCCAGGCTGGTGGGAGCAGACGCAGCCAGGGCCTTGCCTTTAAACTAGAGACCTCTCAAGGCCTTCCCTCCCCACCTCCTCCCTCCACCCTCCACCCTACTCACACACCCATGACTCCAGAAGGAAATGTGTTCAGTCTCAGGGGCAAATAGTTAAGATGACCCAATCCACACGTTAGCAGCTGCAGCCAGCCCTGTGGAAAGACCCATTGATAATGCTTTCCTGGTCTGGTGGGAGGAAAAGGAAGGTGACAAAAATTGGAGCTGAGAGAATGCAATTGAGGGAGAAACAGAAAGAATGGGGGAGAATACACACACACACACACACACACACACACACACACACACACACTACACATTTAACATTCAGAAAGTTTATTGAACCCGATTATGGTTGGCTATGTAAACAGGAAAGTAGATCCAAGGTGGGTCAGGATGGAATTTGCTGGGAGGTATTTGAACCTAGGAAACCCTGGCCCTGGTAACCTAGTGTTCACCTCCAAATATTTGGCTTCTTTTCCTTTGCAATGGAAAGCGCAGGGAGGAGTACAAATGTGCCAGGAGGAGACCGCTGGGGAAAAAAAAATTAAAGAAATGTTTTATTGATGCTTTTAAAAAATCATGGCTGTTATTTCCCAATTCCACACTCCCATCAAAAATAAAAAATGAAAGCACCCTCCCTTGCAACAAAGTTAAGTAAAATATACTGATCTATATACTAATCTTGACCTCCTTAAAGCCTCATCTAAAAATTTCAGCTTTTCCCTAGTCCCTACAATGCTAGTGCCTTCCCTCTGAGACTTATCTCTAATTGATGCTGTTTATATCTGTTTTGTACATAGTTGTTTTCATGTTGTCCCTCTGATAAGATTGTGAGTTCCTTGAGGAGGGGACCTTTTTATACTTTCTTTGTAGACTGAGTGCTTGGCATAGTGCCTGGCATATAGGCACCTGTTGACTTACCATGTTGGCCCTGTCTGGTGTTTTCTTATTCCATATTTCTAAGACTGTACACCACCTCTCTGCTGAAGGGAGGGAGGCATGCTTCTCTGTGTACCATCGAAAATCAAACGATGATTGTACTGAGCAGAGTTCTCTTGACAGTTTCAAAAATTTTAAGTTATTTTGGGATCCCATAGATCCAAGTGCCAAGGAAAAAAACAAATTAGTAAGAGATTGAAACCACAGAGAAGTTAGGAGACGTTAAGTGAACACTGAGCAGCCACTGATTTTAGGTTGAATACCTGGGCCTAGACAAAATACATCCTAGGGTACCGAAAGATCGAACGACTGAGCTGTTATTGTCTTTGAAAGACCATGGAACTTGATTGGTCCAGGAGTGAGGATGAGGCTCAAATTGTACTCCCTTGTTGCATATCCCTAGTGACCTCTGGCATAAAAGGTCCCAATCACACAGGGTCAGTGCCCCTCAGACTTAATGGATGCCCAAAGTAACTAAAATTTTGCTTTCCCGACGAGATGAGTTTCCGTATGGATATGAGGGAGTGTTTGTCTACCCAAGCTAAGTACTACTATATATCCTTGCTATGTTAAAGCTAAATAAACTTCTTTTTGTTAACAAAAAAAAAAAAAAACACCATGGAAAATCGAGCAAGTGCTGCCACCTAATAGATAAGGTCAGATATCCTGATTTTCCACAAAGACATGATATGAATGTGCAAAGTACCCATACATTGAGTTTGACTATAATTCATGACAAAATCCTAGAACATGTCTCTGCTGTTTCCGTTTTATTTTTTAGTTAATAAACATTTATTTTTCCCTTTCAAACACCTTCAATTTAAAAAGAAAAAAAAAGAACTTCATGTAACAAATATGCATAGAATTAAGCATCTGCATAGAATCCCTGTTCAAAAATGTATGTCTCCCAGAAGGTATTATTAAAAGCATATTTTATGAGCCTCTAGAAAGGGGAAAGTCAGCATAGCTTTACCAAAAATCGGTCTTGGCAAAACTACCTCATTTCTCTTGTCTTAGGGATGCTAGCTAGATCAATAGATCATGGGGTGTTGTAGAAAACAGTTTACCTAGCACCTGACAAAGCCTTTCGTGCTATCTTTGTTGACCAAGTGAACTGTGGGCCAGTTAGGGAGACTGGGAATTGTTTGACTGACTGGGAGGGATAGCCAATGGTTGAGTCATTCACCTTGGAGAGAGGCCTTCTGGAGAAGGCCCTGATGATCTGTCCTTGGCTCTTTATTGGTTAATATTCTTATCAGTGACTTAGATGAAGGCAAGGAGAGCATGTTTATCAAATTTGCACCTGACACTGAATTAGGATCCAGAGCTAACACATCAAATGAAGAGATCCAAAACAACAGACTGGGACACTAAGTCAAAGCTAAGGAGATGAAATTTGATAGGATTTAGTCAATCAGTAATAAGTGCCTACTAAACACCAGGAATGAAGAGACAAAGACCACAGTAAAAAGTTCTCCACCTTTGTGTTTACGTCTAGCTCAGGGAGAACATATATCCATATGGAGATGTTTACAAAATAAATACAAAGTCATTTGAAGGGAATGACACTAGCAAGCAGCTGGGGCAACCAGGAGAGACTTCATGTGGAAAGTGGTACTTGAACTAAGCCTTGAAGGAAGCTAGGTGTATTTTAAGAAGTGAAGGTGAGGAGGGAGTGATTTCAGGCCTGGGAGACAGTCACTGTAAAGTCATGGAGACAGGAAATGGAGTGCTATGTGTAAGGAACAGTTAGAAGTCTAGCTTGACTGAATTGTGTGAAAGAGAATAATGTTAAAAAGGCTGAAAAGGCAGATTGGAGCCAAGTTATTAAGGGCTTTACGTGATAAACAGAAGAGTTTACATTTGATCTTAGAGGTAATACAGAACCATTAGAGTTTATTGAGTAGATGAGTGACATGGCCAGATTTGTGCTTAAGGAAAATTACTTTGGCAAGTTGTATTTGTTCTTTATTTTCGAAGAGGAAATGATGACATGACTTGCAGTTGACTTTGATTTGAGTGAGAGAGGGCTGTGCAAGGTCACCAGCCTCACTTTCTCCTCCAGAACCATCTGGATCCAGTGACCAGATATTCATCAGGATGACTGGAGATGACCCAGGATGCAATGGGAGACCCTGGGCCTTTTAGGCTAAGGCCTTTTCATGTACTCACTTAGAGTGAGGTAATGCCCATTCAGTGAATAGACCTCTTTAAGAAGTGAGTCAAGGGATGGCCCCTTTAATTAGAAAAAAAGAAAAAAAAAATCAAGGTGGGAGGGGAAGACCCTCAGGGTTGCTGTTCTAAAGAGAAACAGTTACTATTGACATTCACTCTAAACCCAAAACACAGCCATTAAGTGGACTTTGGGCAGGGACCTATTGTGTTCTAATCTATGAGCTTCTGGGCGGACTGGGCTAGAGGGCCCAGCCTGGAGGAAGAAAAGCAATCCGGTTAGGAGGCAGATGTAGTAGAACAGGTGAGAGATAATGAAGGCCTGAATTGGATATGGGAGATATGAGGGTAGAAATGATTAGAATGAAGTCTAACTGATTGGATATATGAACTGTGAAGGTGATGGCAAAAAGATTAGGAACCTATGGAATTAGAAGTATGGTGGTTTCCTTGATTGAGAAAGGGAATTTAAAGAAAGGAGTAGGTGTGAGAGAAAAGATTATGAGTTGTGTTTTGGACATGTTGAGTTTGAGATGACATATGAGGTCCAATTCAAAATACCCAATAGGCACATAAATTTAAAGTCCTATACCTGGATTCAGGAAAAAAAAATACCCAACAATTTCATGGTTTCTTGGCAAGATAGTTACCTGAGTAAGAGGCAGACACTGCCTAGCTTTCACATACTTAGTTCAGGAAAACCCTGATATTCATGCCAGACTGAATAATGATCAAGAAATCTAATGAGAAAACTAAAATAAGTGACTTCTTCAATCCTGAAACTAAACAAAAAGTCAGCTAGAAGTTCATGGGTGATAGCAAAGGTATGTACTCAGTAAGGCTTTGTGTCTAGACACAACGAGTGCAGAAGGCCTCATGGTGGTCAGAAGGCTGAAAGTAGGGCAGGGAAGCCCCTGGGAATGGCATCAGGCATTTTGTTGCCAGACAGTGCAGTGCTTCATGCTTAGCCCTAGCCAGTCCAGGCACCCTGAATCCTGAGGTCCCTAACTCTCTGTCGTAAGATGCCAAAGAGTGCCCTGAAATTCCAGTGTTTGGAGCCTCAAAGATCCAGGGAAACCTAAGCCTGGGAGGTGGCGGTCAGCACAAGAATCCAGGAGATTTGGGGCAGGGCAAACCGCCCCAACCAAAAAGTACAGCAGGAGGAGGAGGAGTCTGGCCCTGACACAATGCTCCAGTTCAGGAACTCAAGCTGGAAGGATGAGTCAGTCAAAGAAAACACTAAGCAATATCAGAAATTGTTGCAAATCTGACTCCATAACTGTAAGCAGAGACTCAAAGGGGGAAAAAAGATTTTCTACAATGATGAAATAAATACCTAGAGGAAATAAAGCAAGAGATAACAAAGGAAATAAATGCTCTGGAGGAAACAACTGGAAAGAGAAAAAGTAGCTTAGAAGAGAAAGTGGAGGGTTAGCAATAGTATAGCCCCTCAAAAAGATGGCCATTTTAACAGTTCCGAAGAGACCCAGAAGAGACTAGAAGGAAGTTTGGAAAGAAGCACCAACAAGAATGTATCTTGGGGAATTTATCATTTTTTTAAATAAATGAATAATATATATTAAATAATAAATATAAATAAATAAATAAAAAGAAAGGGGTATGAAGTTGATTGAGACTCAGGGTTTCATATGGAATCTTCTTTGTGTTCTGCTGGGCACATGGAATTAGTTTTTTGGTGTTTGACTTTAGAATCTTTAAATTCTCGAACAAAAATAAAAGAAAAAAACAATTTCATAAGTTGAAGATGGAGATAGAATGGCTAGACAATTAAAGTAGAAAAGAGCTGAAGGTTTTAATAGGAGTTTACTGGCTTTTGAGAGCTGAGTGTTATATTTTCATTGTGGCTATTTATGCCTTAGGAATCAGCAAAGCTACAGATTGGGGCTTAATTTATTGTTTTGTTGGTCGTCTAGAGTTTAAAAAAAGATGATGAAAATGTTAATAAGAGAAATTAATTTTTTTAAGAAAAGAAAAAGAAATGTTAGAAACGTAAACATTAAAACAAATACAAAATAGGAAAAGAAAAAAAAAAGTATTGTCGTGCACAGCAGTGCCTAAGAGAGGATTCAAAATATACAGCAATGAATTTCCATTTCAGGAAAGCCTATACAATAAATACTATACATTGTATTCAGAACTGTCCATCTTTTCTTTCCTTCCTTGTAAGTTTTCTTTTGTTCTCTGCTGTCCACCGAGAGATTAAGTATTAAAGTGTGTCGCATATGTATTTTTTCCCCTGAAGAGCTGGTTTTCCCTGAAGAGCGCATTTCCAACTGTAAGCTTAATTTTAGTCAAAAAGCAGCATGGTAGCCAGAAAGACTGACAGAACTTATGCTTCTTTAAGAGAGGTAGAGTGTCCAGAAGGAGGTAGGCTTTAGTCCAGCTGAACTCCATCTTGGTCCGACCTTTTTTGGATTAAGGAATGTGTTAAATTCTAAACCAGGGGTGGGGAACCTGTGGCCTTGAGACCACATGTGGACCTCTAGGTCCTCAAGTGCTGCCCTTTGACTAAATCCAAACTTCACAACTGTAACCCCTGTACCAATATATGTTAGGAAGGACCCCTGGCAAAGTGGTGCATGTCCAGAGGAGTTCTACCAGTATTATGATAGAACTGGAGACTTGGTCGTACTAGGACATTTGCCGAGTATAGTACAAAGAGAATGCCCTTGACACATCCTCATACCTGGTTACAGATTTCCTTATTTACTTTATTAAATCATGAGTTAACACCAGCCAAGCTGGTGGATCAGCCACAAGTGCCATACCTAGGGAGAGACCTCCTCCTGGATGTGTGTGTGTGTGTGTGTGTGTGTGTGTGTGTGTGTGTGTGTGTGTGTGAAGTTCGTGGAGGGGATGAGGAGAGGAAGGTAGCCAATTTTAAAGTAAATAAATGACTGTTGTGTGAAAGGAGAATTAGCACCTTTCAGCTGGCCACTGTAAGATAGGCCTAAGAGCAATGGGGTGGTGATTGGCAAGAGACAGATTTAGATTAGATATAAGACAAAGGGAAAAAACCCCAAACTCCTTCCCAATAATTAGAGCTGTCCAAAAATGGAACAGACAGCTTTGGGTTGTACTGATTTCCCTCTCACCAGAGGTCTGTGAGGAAGGTTATAAAAGACAGCCCTCATTCAGGGGCAGGTGCAAACAGATGGGTGACGGAAATGCTTTCAGAGTCTGTGATTCTGGGTTTTACAGCTGGGTGGGTACAGACAAGGGACTGGCACAGTAGGTGAAGCTATCATTGCTCATCTCCCAAGTTCCCTGCTTTTCTATTTTTTTAATTTAATATTTAATTTTTCCCTCAATTACATGTAAAAACAATTTTAACATTCATTTAAAAAAATCTTGAGCTCCAAATTCTTTCCCTCCCTTCCTCCCCTCCCCCTCATTGAGAAAGCAAGCAATTTGATCTAGGTCATTATACATGTCCTGCTTCCCTCTTCAACACCCTTTCAGTGACCTCACCTCCCTCCTCCTACCACCACCCCAGGACTCTCACATTAACTGTCCTGTCCAGGATGAGGAAGGTATCTAATGAACTCACGCTCCTGTTTTAGGAACCAGGTGCACCCCCAGGTAGAAGAGACTGATTTATTTTTAAAATCTGATTTCTCTTTATATCTTTTGTTTTACACCACCTTCATTTTCAAATATATCTCTCTTCCTCCCTTACCTGGTGAATCATCCCATTGAATAATGATGATTTTAAAACAGGCATCTAGATAGGGTAATGTTTACAACCACGGATATGATGATTTAATGGTGAAAGTTCAGGCACCTTGATTGAGTGGACATCGTGGTCAAGACTAAGTCTGGCTGAAGGTCCATGAAGCTCCTGTTGATGCCACACTGTGCTATTTTTGACTCCTTTGCCAGAAGAAAGAGAAATGCTTCTCAGTTGGAATAACTAGTGAAAAGTTAGGCAGGTTTAGAAAAATGAGGCTGACCTTTTTTGTGAGTCTCTCTCTCCCTTTCCTCCCCCATTTTTCCACAAAGGAAGACTAAAAAAAGTCCTAATTTAAGAAGGCTGTGACCAGGAACACCCTCCCCCTCCCCCTCCACCAGTACGTAGTGTGGTCCAACAGTCTGGTGAACTAGGCAATAATTAACTTTGTTTGGTGGGTGAGAAAACTAAGGCACAGAGAGGGGAAAGTCAAGGTCATTTGGGGAGCCCACCCCCCCAAATGGAGATGAAATAAGGGCTCTTCCCATTAAGAAGACTCCGTGTCCCTCAAATGATGCTGTTCTGTACCTCATCTCCTCCCCAATACCTGGTTACATGAGCTTCTCCCTCCTGTTCCCAGAAAAGTAAAGCACCATAGATTTAGATGTGGAAAGGGACCTCACTGGCCAATGGGTTCAATCCTCTATTTTACAGATGAAGAAATTGAGGTCTAAAGAGATTCAGTGACTTGTCCAAGGTGATGCACATAGCCACATAGCCTTGGTGATTCTGCACCAAGCCATCTGATCATCCATGCACCCTATGATTGTCCCCCTTCTCTCAATGATCTGTGCATTCACTTCAGAGTCCATGCGTGCATGCATGCATATATGTGTATGTGTGCATGTGTGTGTGTGTGTGTGTGTGTGTGTGTGTATGTGTGTGTGTGTATGTACAGGCTCTGTAAGTTTTCCAGCCCAAGGCCTAAGTTGAGACAGGACAGGGAGGGAGAAGATGGAGGAACAGCCAAATGTTCTGGGTTCAAATCTTTACTGCCAGGGGCAGCTAGGTGGCAGAGTGAGTAGAGCACCAGCCCTGGAATCAGGAGAACCTGAGTTCAAATTCGGCCTCAGACACTTGACACACTTACTAGCTGTGTGACCTTGGACAAGTCACTTAAGCCCAATTGCCCTTCCTTCCCCCCTCCAAAAAAAACCACACACAAAACAAAACAAAACAAATATCTACTGCCACCTGTGTGACTCTGGGCAAGTCGCTTCCCTCTATCCTTCATCTATAAAATAAAGTTGAATTAAATGGCTCCTAATGTCCATTCCAGTTCTAACTCTAAGATTTAAGGCTGGACTTCCTTCAGGTTTAGAAGGGAAATCTCCCACGCTGGTAAGACCCTTGCAGATGGAAGTTCAGGGTCTGTGGCATTCCCCATCATCCTAAATCTCCACTCTTCCTTTTCCTGCCTGCTTGAAGCCCTTTCAGTTCCTACCCTTCACTGCTGGTTAATTCACATCATGAACCAAACCCCCACCTCCCAGGCTTCTCCTGCTCCCCTGAAGCCTGGCAGCAGCACCTGTAACAAAGTTAAGTGCATAACTGGAAACAACTAGAGCCAGTTTTTGACCAAAGCCATTGTGAGATGGACCTGTGAGATGACACTTCTTTTTTTTTCTCTCTCTTTTTGAAGGGGGGAAGGCAGGGCAATTGGGGTTAAGTGACTTTCCCAAGGTCACACAGCTAATAAGTGTGTCAAGTGTCTGAGGTCATATTTGAACTCAAGTTCTCCTGACTCTAAGGCTGCTCCTCTACTCACCGCTCCAGGGTGACACTTCTGCACACAGTATCCTAAGTCCTGGCTAGGGTTAGAGTCCTCACCCAGAACAAGGGATTCTGGGATCCTGTGTTAAGAGCTGGCAGAGGTCTCAGAGATCATGAGGAAACTGAGCCTCCAGGAGCTCAAATGGCTTCTCCAGGTAACACAAGGAATAAATGGCAGAGCTGGGGTTCGGGTCTCACAATTCTGAGTTTGACAGGGAAGTTCAGCTCCTCCCTTTGCACCACAAGACTTCTGGAAGGACTGTGAAATGAACCACGTTCACAGGGGGCAAATAGCTGCCTTTTGAGTAGGTTACACAGCTCCTCAAACTATGCCTGGTTATTAAAGGAAAACAGACTGCCGGAGGAGAGAGGGAGCTTGTCTGTCACATAGTCTCAATGCCCTTATTTTCCAAATGGGGAAATTGAATTCCAAAGGAGGCAAGGCACTGGTCCAAGGCCACGCGGAGTAAATTAGTAGGAAAGCTTAGGACTGATTAGAACCCAGTTTTTTGGTCACCAGCCTCCCAGTCTAGGACTCTTTTTATTTTTAAATTAATTGTCTTTTAAAACTTTGGTTCTATCTTCAGACATAAATGTCTTAGTATACAAAGAATGAGAAGTTCTTTGTGTACTAAAATATTATATATATGAAACAATAAACTATAAAATATGAGTACATGAAACTATAAACTCTTATGCAGTTTGATATTTACAGATCTTTTCTGATTCCGTGCCCAGCACTCTTAAAAGCCTCAAAGTGACATTACAGTGAACTCTGTACTGTGTTGGGTCCTTTGTTGTGGGTCCTGTTCATTCTTTGCTGAGCTCCCTAAACAAAATGCTGTCCAGAAAAATTCCAGAAGCCATATTCACATTTTCAGCCTAGATATCTGTTTAACATATTTCTCTGCGCACAGTTTTGGTGACTGGATAAGCGCTTTTCCTTTTGCCCCTTCTGCACGATTATCAAGTTGCTAATATTTTTGAACTACAAAGGGACAAATGTGCCCATGTAGGAACTTTCCCCCTGCTCTGGAGGGAATGGGGGGCAGGGGGTGGGGAAGGGTGTTGGAGGAAATACCACTCATTAACTCAAGGAGAGAAAGAAAAAGAAAATCCTCTCTAAAGGGATCTATTCCTGCTATGGGCTAACCATCGTTTAGAAAAGGGCTTTCCCCTGGCTCAGAATAGAACTTCCCAGAATCTCAGAGTTGGAAGGAATGGAAAATCCACCTGAGCAGAAATTCCTTCTTCAGAATACCTGGGAAGTAGTCATCCAACCACTGTTAGAAGACCTGCACTGATGTGGCGCTCACTATCTATTGAGATAGCCTGTTCCATTTTTGGAAAGCTCTGTTCTGAAGATTTTCCTAACATCAAGCCTAAAATATCTCTCTCTCTCTCTCTCTCTCTCTCTCTCTCTCTCTCTCTCTCTCTCCCCCTCCAACTTCTCCCCCATTCGTCCTACTTCAGCCCTCTGGGGTCAAGCAAAATCTTACTTCTCTTACATATGACAGCCCTTCAAATATCCTAGGACACATATTAACCACTCCCTCCTAGCCTGGTCATCACTTCTCCAGAGAGACAGCCTGGGAGTAAGTAGATAGTAGAGAAGACCTGGGTTCAAATCTTGCCTCTGCTACTAGCTGTATGACCATAAAGAAATTATCTAGCCATTCTAAACCTCGGTTTTCTCCTCTGTAAAATGGAAATTATAGACACTTTCAGTAGTCCAATAAAATATTGTATGTAAAAAACATTGCAAACTTTAAAGCGCTATATAAATGCCAGCTATTATCATCCTCCTAGTTCCTTGAAGAAAGTCTTAAACTCCCTGGTATCCTTCAAAACACAGGTCAATCTTCTATGTGAGGTCTTTCCTGGCCACCTCCAGCTGCTAGTGCTCTCCCCACTTTATTTTGCATATACTTACTTGTATTTGTTCATGTTGCCTTCCCTATTAGAATAGAAGCTCCTTGAGGGCAGAGACAGTTTTACAGAGCCTAGTCCTTGTAGGTACTAAGTAAATGCTTGCTGATTAACTGACTGCTGACAGTCTTGCTATTTCAGTCTCTTTATCATTCTGGTTGCCCTATGGTTTATCAACCTCCTATACTTGGTCCCTTGTGTGAGGAACTGACAACTACTTCAGTTGGGGTCTGACCAAGATAAAGTGCACTGGGCCCTAAGTAAGACTGTGTTAGCCTTGCAAGCAAGCAGGTCACAGGATCAGAGCCAAATGATTGCTATGGTATGACAGTAGCATTCATAAAACGTCATCCCACAACTCATCTCCAACCAAATGTACTTGGACCTGTGCATATATGTATTTACATGTGTACATGCACAAGTGTGGGGGACATGGGTGACAAGAAGGGGCTTGATTCACATACTATTGCTGGTCAGCAATCTGGTGACAAACCCACTTCCTGCAGCCAACATCTGCTGACATCAGGCCATAGGCTGCAGCCTCAGACAAACCCTCCCACATCACTTCTAAAAACCTCCCCAAGGAAGGAGAGCCCGGGTTGGGCTTTCCTGTGCCATCATTCAGTCGCTGAAGACAAGGGACAGGTCTCAGTGAGGCTGTGCTTTTTAGACCAAGACCATCCATATTCTCCCAGAAGACTGGGTTCCCAGTGTGTGACTTCTGTGAGCTTGGACTCTGGTTTAGAGAATAGACTTTGGCTCTAGCTTTTAAGTCACATATGCTCCTCATCTCCAGTATGTCAGTGAGTGGTTTTACAAGGAAGTCTTCAGACCTGAGAGAAGTCAAGGAGGACAAAAGCCCCCTCCTCATCCTACCAAGATGGCTGAGACTGTAAGCAGGCCCTCCCAGGTCTGGCTCCTAAGCTGTCTCTAGTAATGGACCAAGCTGCACTGAGCTATTCACACTCACTCTCCTGGGACTACAGCTAAAGGGGCTGCTGTCTCCCCCAGTTCACACACTACCCAGGCTGGGCCCATTCGTCAGTAACTAACCCTGTGCGCAAACAGACTCCTTAAGCTTTAAGATTAAGGGGCCTCCACTTTTTTTTTTCCTTTTGGAGTCATGATTTAATCCAGATCAAGCAATTATCCTCTAAACCATCTGGCTCAGCTGCTGTGGCAGAGAGACAGACATAATTCTATGATTTGTCAAATAAATGCCTACCTCACAGACTTGTTGTGACAGAAAGAAAGCAAGAGCAAAACAGAGGAATAGAGAGATACAGCTGTATTTTTGAACCAAAGAAACAGGAGACTATATGGTATAACGCATGAAGTTCTGGAAAGGGAGGACCTGGGTTCAAATCCCTCCTTTGCTTCTTAACTACTTGGTGACCTTTGGCAAGTTACTTAATTTTTCTTGGCCTCAGTTTCCTCATCTGTAAAGTCAAAAGGTTGGATCAGATAGCTTCTAAGTCACTTTTTAGCCTAAAGTGTTATGCTTTCATTTTTAATAGTAATGGTCCTGAGGAATATGGAGACAGTGAAGGAAAGATGTGAGCAGGCAGTTTTCTTCTTTTTTTTTTTTGAGGCAATGAGGGTTAAGTGCCCAGGGTCACATAGCTAGTAAGTGCCTAAAACCAGATTTGAACTCCAGGGCAGGCATTCTATCCACTGCGCCACCTAGCTGCCCCTGAGCAGACAGCTTTCTAACCAGGGCTTTGTCCTTGCTGCATTTGGCTGTAGGTATTAGAAAGGCCCTGATACATCCAAGCAACATTCCGTCTTGGAAATTCCCAAGACATTAATGGAAACCAATCTTTGTCCCTAAAATTCCCAAGACATTATGGAAACCAATCTTTGTCCTTGCTTTAGAGGCAACTGGTGGCATAATGGAGAGAACACCTGTCCAGGAGTCAGTCTGAGGCTAGATTTGAACTCAGGTCTTCCTGACTCCAGGTCTGGCACTTTATCCACTGTACCACCCACCTGCCCTACTTTTATTAAGTTGTTGTGAAAATCAAATGAGATATTTGTAAAAAGTGCTTATGACATATTGATGCCTGTATTAATGCTTATTCTCTTCCCTGCCTTCCTAGAGTTGATGGAGCTATACTGTTTACTGGTGTTGCTATTCTCCCAGTTCTTTGTGAGGTCTGATTTTTTTGTTTTCCCTCTCCATTTCTTTACGGGTGTATCTGTCCCCATGCACAATCTAAATTAATCATGACTCTCTCGTTTCTTCATGAGTTGTTTGTTAGAAAAACCATTAGGGTCTAGAAAGATTCTCTCTGTGCATCATCGCCATGCACGGGGAACACCATCAAAGGCAACAGAGGTACTCTCTGTTGTTTGGAAGCAATAAACAGGGTGAGGAATCCATAGAGGAATAATAAACAGTGTCTCCAGATAGGCCACCAGCTGCTTCTGCAAACCAAGAAGACAGTCACTGCTTTATGGGAAGGGCTGATCATTAGGAATCTGGAGACCATCTCCATCCCCTCCTGCCCCTGTCTGCCTTTCTCCTCAGACTAGACAGACCCCTGCCTGAGGCCAACAGTTTATACAAGGGAAGGGCTGATCAAAGGAGTTCAGCTGAATATCTCTGTGGATGTTCTTAGTTTGGAAAACACATGCCTGGGAGCGTGTGGAGCAACAGAAGGAGTGCTTGACGTGAGAGTCATTAGGTGCCACTAACTAGCTGAGTGATCTTGGGCAAGTCTCTTCCCTTCTGCACCTTAGTTTCCTGATCTGCAAAATAAGCACAGGACCACTCTAGGGACTTTCTCTATGATAATAACTTTCAGGGGGTAAAAAAAATCCCCCAAACAAGAATTTGCTTTCATTGGTATAAAATAAGGAGCTGCCACATCTGGCTTCTGGAAGATGGGATCTGAGAGGTTGGGGGTTGTGATGTTTCAGCTCCAGGAAATGAGTGACCCATTTTTTTTTCTCCTGCAGATAAACCCTGGCAGTAAGGCAGCCTTGGCCAACCTATGCCCAGGAGACGTGATCCAAGCCATTAACGGGGAGAATGCAGATAGCATGACTCACCTGGAAGCCCAGAACAAGATCAAAGCATGTCTGGACCAGTTGACACTCTCTGTGAACAGGTAGGGAAGGGCTTTTGGAACTTGGGGGAGCCAAATATGTAGAATCAGGACCAGGGTGGGCCTTGGCAAGGGGATGAAGTTAGCAAAGTTTGTTTTCCACCCTACCTATACCCCCAGGTCTGCAACTGGGAAGAAAGAGTGATGAATTCAATCATACTGAAGTGCTGGTGTCACAGTGGTGTCACTCAGAGCCTCAGCTGTTGTCAGGCAAGCAGAACTTGTCCCTAGAGTGTTGAGTTTAGAGGATACTCAATGTACTGAAAGTCTTTTTTTTTTAATAATACATTAAAGTGTGTCATGGGTATATTTTTTTCTGGGGAGGTTTTTAAACATTTTTTAAAATGATATTTTATTTTTTCCCAATTACATGTAAAGATAGTTTTCAACATTCATTTTTTATAAGACTTTGAGTTCCAAATTTTTTCTTACTCCCAGCTCCCCTCCCCAAGACAGCAAGCAATCCAACACAGGTTACACACGTGCAATCATGTAAACATACCTCCACACTAGGGATGTTGTGAAAGAATAAACAGAACATACACACACACACACACACACACACACGCACACGCACACGCACACGCACACGCACACACACGCACACGCACGCGCACGCACACACACAAGTGAAAATAGTATGCTTCGATCTGCATTCAGACTCCATACTTATGTCTCTGGATGTGGATAGCATTTTCTGTCATGAGTCTTTAGAAATTGTCTGGGATCACTGTATTGCTGAGAAGAGCTACATCAATCATAGTTGATAATTGCACAATATTACTGTTACTGTGTACAATGTTCTTCTGATTCTGCTCATTTCCTTTTGCATCAGTTCATTCAAGTCTTTCCAGGCTGTTCTGAAATCCACCTGCTCATCATTTCCTATAGCACAATAGTATTCCATTACATCCCGATACCACAGCTTGTTTAGCCATTCCCCAATTGATGGTTATTCCCTCAATTTCCAATTCTTTACCACCACAAAAAGAACTGCGATAAATATTTTTGTACATATTTTGCACATATTCCCTTTTTAACATCTCTTTGGGATACAAACCTAGTAGTGGTATTGATGAATCAGAGAGTATGCACAGTTTGGTTTGCCCTTTGGGCATAGTTCCAAATTGCTCTCCAGCATGGTTAGATAGCTCACAACTCCACCAACAATGCATTAGTGTTCCATTTTTCCCACATCTTTTCCAACATTTATCATTTTCTATTTTTGTCGTACTAGCCAATCTGATAGGTGTGAGGTGGTACCTTGGAGTTCTTTTAATTTGCATTTCTCTAATCAATAGTGACTTAGAGCATTTTTTCCTGTGATTATAGATAGCTTTAATTTCTTCATCTGGAAATTGCCTGTTCATATCCTTTGACCATTTACCCACTGGGGAATGACTTGTATTCTTCTAAGTTTGACTCAGTTCTCTATGTATTTGAGAAATGAGGCCTTTATTAGAAATTCTTGCTGTCAAAATTGTTTCCCATCTTTCTTCTTTCCTCTAATCTTGGTTATATTTGTTTAGTTTGTGCAAAAACTTTTTAATTTAATATAATCAAAACCATCCATTTTGTATTTCATAATGTTCTCTATCACTTATTTGGTCATAAATTCTTCCCTTCTCCATAGATCTGACGGGTAAACTGTTCCTTGTTCTCATAATTTGCTTGTGGTATACTGGACATCTCTTAGCAAAGTATCAACAGAGTTTATCGAATTAGCAAGAAGAATTAGTTAAAATAGCAAGCTATGTTTAAAGTCTTATACAAATTAATCTGAAGTAATTAGAGGCAGGAAACATACCCAGTGACTATGAAAATGCAAATGGACAGAACAGTAATAACACAACAATAGAAACTGCATAATGTAATATTATAATGACCAAACTCGGTCTCAGAGAAGGAATATGAAAAGCACCTCCCTTTACTCTTTTGCCGAAGCAGGGATTCCTAGGGCATAGAGCGTTGTATTTAACATCATTCTTTTTCATTGGTTTTGCTGATTTTTCCTCTTCTTTATTATAACTTCACAGAACAAATCCCTTTAATAAAGGATTTGTTCTGCAAAACTTGGACTTAGTCAAAAGGCTGCACCCAAGGATCTAGAAGGCCACATGCGGCCTCGAGGCCGCAGGTTCCCCACCTCTAGGGGAAATGTAAAGGCAAAAGATATCAATCAAAATCTGTGTAAATAAAATAGAAATATAAAATAGGAAGTTTCCACATTCCACCTCCCTCTACCCTGGCAGCCACTTTCTCCCTGTAATCTGGTCTCTACGCCTTCCGTGAGTTCCTCTTCTTTGGACTTTTTATAGCCCGTGGCAGCTTCCACAGCCAAAGCCTTGCAGTGTTCAGACTTAAAAAGCTTGAGGGCATATTTTGGGGCATGGTTTGTGCTGTGCCAGGTCCAAAAATTGCTAGTTGCTGTCCTGGTGTCACCTCTCCTGGAGGAGGCAGCTAAAGCTCAAATGGTCAACTTTAGAACATCACTGGGAGAGACTTGGAGTGGTAGGGACCTTTCTGGTATCCCCATCCTTTCTGCTTCCATGTAAGATCCCATGTAAATGTCCCCTGGACCTTGAAGAGTAAGAAGCTAATCAGTCCAATGTGCAGAGGGATGACAGTCTGACTGCAGAGGTCCACGGTCTATTAATTGGAAGCAGTAAATAGTGTGAGGAAGTCATGGAGGCCTAGCCCCTTCAGGACTAGATGAGTCATGGGTAAGTTTTCTGTGGGAACTGAGAGTAGCAGGTTGTTAGCAGTGGCTATAACAAGGTCCTTGAATAATGAATCTGGCCATAGACTACCCATCCCTTTCAGTGAAACCAGAGCTGGCTGGCAGAGAAGCTCACTCCGCAAAGCCACTCCAGAGGAAGACAGCTGTGACTAGGGTATTGTGCCCTCACGTACCCAAGAAAAAAGCCCTCTATGAGCTCAATCTTGGGCTGTGGCCCAGAGACCCCAGGGTTTCTGGCTCAGCTTAGGGGCTAAAGAGGTGGATAGTTATGGGAGGGAGGCAGAGAGAGAGAGAGAAGGAAGGGGGGGGAACAAAAGAGGGGGATGAAATCTGGTGGGGGGGAGAAGTTCCTGCTGGGTTACCATTATTTGATTAGAACCACATTGCTGTTCCTTCCCTGGGGCTGTGACAGAAAGCAGAGGGGGTAGGAGACTGGAGGAGGGTTACTAGGGAGCACACAAAACTGAACAAGCTCTTGAACCGAAGCAAATCAGAGCCTGGAACTGCTCCTATACTGAGTACCAACCCAGTCCCAAAGAAAAATATTATTACTGTAATACTAACCAAACCAAAAACCCCCACTCAGCCAGCTAGAACCAGCACCGAACCTCACTATTTCCTCCAACCACTGGGTAGGAACAAACACACCCCAGAATTCCTCTTGGCCAAGTTCATGTTTCACTTACTTCAAGTCCTCGGTCTGAACCAGATACAAAGTGGTCTGCACCACCAGCTGCCAGTATTCAACCTGGGATTGGTGGGGGGAGGGGAAGAGGAATTGCTTCCAGAGTCTAGATCCTTTTGGAGTATGGGGAGGCATTAACCAGAATTTGGGTTATTTGGGTTTCAAATCCTTCCTTCACCGTTAACTCACAAGATGAGTATAGACAAGTCATTCCCCTCTCTCGGCCTCAGGGCAGCACAGCACAGTGAAAAGAGGAACTGACTTGGGAATCCAAGTACCTGGGTTTAAATCCCACCTGACACCTAGTAACCATGTGACCTTGGGCCTCAGTTTCTTCATCTGAAAAATGAAGGGATTAAACTTAGTTGAGACTAGAGATCCCTTCTGTCTCCAAATCTATATTGCCTGCCTTACAGGAATATTATAAGTATACAAGTATATGAAAGCACTTCAGAAGAGTCATGGCTTGTGTATATGGGAGAGGTCCCATTCTTTTTCATTCAAAAAACATTTATGAATGGCCTATAATCTTTCCAACTCCAAAGTTAGCACTGTATTCATTTTCTCATCACAGGGCAGATAGTCAGTAAGTACAAGAATGTAGCCAGAGACAGAGGATGGTACTTCACACCACCCGCCCCTCCCCACACACACACATCACCACCACCATGCTTCTTTTCTCTTTAAAAACCAAGGTTCCATCTAAGGATCATAAACTTCCAGTCCGTCCATCTACCAGCCAAGCCCCCGAAGATCCCCCCAGCCTGGGAAGGACTAGCGAAAGAAAGTACCATCCTAAACGTAGGCCATGTGGGAGAGCAGTGAAGGAAGAAGATAAAGATCAGGAGAAGAGAGAACTAGGCTGTCCGCACTGAGCTCCCGACATTGACATAGTCCCTGTTTCTCTATTTCATGGGTCATCTTTTTTTTTTGGCAGTTGAGAACAGAGTCTTCTGTAACAATGTTTACTGCTATTAAGGGATGTTCTATAATAATTTGAGGAGATACTGGGGATCTTTCTCTCATAACCACAAACAGTATTAAAGATCACAGGGTCGTGGTGAATGAGTTTCTTGGCGATTTATTAGTATAAGCCTGTTATAGCAGCAGGAGAAGGACTCTGGAAGGCAGACTTAAGTTCTCCAGGCAGCAATTGGTAGCAGCCATGACTGGTGGCATCTGATTAAACCATATACATCTAGCTTGTCTGGGCTAGGCTAGCGGGTCTTGACCACTTTTCATGACCTGACATTTTCAGTAAAGCAGCAGAGTTTTTCAAACACTTCCCACCAACAAACCCCAATACCCTAATGTCCAACTTCATGGTCTCCTATGGAAAAGATTAACAGAGACACAGCCTCAGCCTGGAGGAGCTCCCAGTCTAGTTGGGGACACAAAACATAACCACAGGCAACACAGTCTGAACAAGGCAATTTAATACTTGATGAGACAACCTCTTGTATTATTCAAGAGTTCAGAGAAGAGAGACATTGTCACTGGCTATAGTAATGACAGAAGGCTTCATGTCAGAGGTAGAAATTAGAGGATGGGCCTTGAAGGATGGGTAGGAACTGGAGACACAGTGGGAGAGAAGAGGAGCATTTTAGGTGATAGGAACAATATGGGCTGAAGAGTGGTAGTGGGAATGAGACCAGAGTATGTCTGGGGAAGAGAGAGGTCAAGCCTGGCTAGAGCAAAGGGTGTGGGAAGGGGAGGGGAAAACAATAAGCTATTAAAGTACATTGAAGCTAGATTGTAGAAGGTGATGAATGGCAGCTCATAGTGTTCAGATTTTAGTATTTAGGCACTATGGAACCATCTTGAGCAGAAAGTAACCATGCTTAAAGAGGCATTTTAGGAAGATAATTCTGGAAATGGTGTAAAGGATGAGGGGAGAAACTAGAGTCGGGGAGACCCATTAAGAGACTATTAATAATAACCCAGGAGAAAGGAAGGGCATGAGGACCTGAACTAGGGGAGGAAAAGAGGAATGGGACAATATACTGAAAGGAATAATGAGAAAGAGGAGGGAGTTAGACCGTTGATTGAAGTTCTGAGCTGGAGGGATGAGAAGGAAAGCATTACCATTGACAGAGACAGAGGAAGGGCAGGAGACAAAACCTGCCTAGGGTTTGAGATGCAGAAGTGAGAGTGAAGATTTGCTTTTAGGTGATCTTTCTCCCCGAGTTTGGGGGTCCCTAGAGCTTGGCACTTAAATCCACATTTGGAAATATTATTCTTTTAGCAGAGAAGGCAAGCACTGAAAAAGACACCAGTTTGTGGTACACAATTATTCCCAGGACCCTAAAGGCCAGGACCATCTGACTAACCCCTTTTATTTTTACTTATTTTTAATTAATTTTGTTTTAATTTTCATCTACCAATATAAATCTGCATTAGTATAAATAGAAACAAAAGAAAGACAAGAACAACTTAACAAAATAATAGGTATAAATGTAACCATATGCTTTGCTTAATTTACTAGTATTTTTTCTTCTTTTTAATTTTATTTTTTATTCTTAACTTAACAAACTCTAAATAAGATGGGCGTTTCCCCATGCAAAGTAGAACAGAAAAAGTGAATTACACCAGCAGCCAGGAATTTGGACCATACTTGCATCTCCCTCCAAGTATGTGACAAATTCAGCATGTTATTTTCAAAGCTGTCCTGTTTGTCTGTGTTTCCTCCTGACCATTCTTCTGTTCTCTTCTGAGTATTTTTTATTATTATTAATTTATTTTAATTTTTAATTTTCAACATTCACTTCCATGTTTTAAATTTTCTCCCTCTCTTTCCTCTCCCTCTCTTCAAGACAACATGCAATCTGATATAAGCTCAATATACAGATTCTTATTTAAACACATTTTCACATCAGTCATGTTGTATAGATGAATTAGAACGAATGGGAGGAATCATGAGAAAGAAAACCATAAAACAAAACAAAACACAAAAAGAAAATATCCTGCTTCGATCTGCATTCAGACTCCATATTTCTTTTTCTGGATGCGGATGGCATTTTCCATCATGAGTCTTTTGGAATTGTTTTAAGTCCTTGCATTGCTAAGAAGAGTCTCCTGAGTATTTTTTAAATACTTCAATGACCGTGTACCAGTTATTAAAGGAAGCACTCTGTGTATATTGACTCAAACAAGGAAGCAACAAAGTGTCCATTGTAGTCTATAGAAACGTTCTTCCCCTGTTAATGTTTTCATTACACAGCTGTGTTCTGTTTATATTGTTATGATTCTTCCCTCTTCATTGCTTCAGGTGAGTTTTCCCATTTTCCTTTGAATTATTCATATTTGTCATTTCTTTAACTTATTGCTGCATTTTGTTTTGTCACAACGGACACTTCCCAACCCAAATAACCTCACCCTACCAAGTACTTTTCCTGAAAACAATTAAACAAGATTGCCTAATGGCAAGATGGAGACTGATAGTACACGTCACTTTCCATTTTTGCAGCTTACTGATTGTTAACAGGAAGGATGTGTGTTTTAATTTTGATAGTGGTATCAACATTGTCTACTGTACTTGGCCCATGCTTTGTTGCCTTTTGGTGTTGACTTTATTTCCAGACTAGTAGTCAGTGTGCGTATTGTTTTTTTTTTTTAATCCTGTTTTCTTCATTCTGCATCACATCAAATATCTTCACGTTTTTCTCTTAATTCTTCATATTCAATATTTTCTGTGGCACAGTAATATTCTATAACATAATTCATTAGCATTATCTCCACTGGTTATTGGTTACTATTTGTGTCAGTTTTTTGTTCTAGTGATGCTAGGAAGGTTTTCTGTACAGGTAGGTCATATGTATGTGTGTGTATACATGCATACATATATGTGTGTGTGTATAAAATTCCATATAGCTTAGAGACTATGTTTTTACTAGTAGTGAACTCCCAAGAACCTTCTCTGCAAATCGGACTCTTAGAGAGTTGCACAGAGCCCTGAGACGCTAAGAGTAGTACCCAGGTCATACAGTTAGTGTGTGTCAGAAGTGGTACTTGAACCCAGATTAATCTCCCAGCTTTCAAGGCTAATTCTCTATTCACTAAGCTTCCTCTTATATAATTCTATATAACTCTTCAAAGAGATTGGAACAAATTACATCTCCACCAGCAATATTCAGGCATCAGTTTTTCAAAGTCATATCGGCATTGAATTTTATTACTATTTCTCTTTATTTCTTGACCTTTTGTTCAGTTGAGTTCAAATCAACAAGCACTAAGGATCTGCCATGTCCAAAGCATGATGTTATGTATGAAGATTAGGCACCAAAAGGGAATAGCCCCTGTTCCTAAAAACCTTATACTCAAGTGAGAGGATTCAACATATACAAAGATAAATAAATAAAAGGTCGTTAATATAATACTAATAATAACAATGGTGGGGTGAGAGGAGGCTTCACAAAGGAGGAAGTGGCACCTGGGCTGATCTATGAAGGAAGTTAAGGATACTGAGAAGCAGAGATGAAGAAATCAATGCTCGGAATTTGAGATAGGCCTAGAAAAGAAGGCCTAGAAAGGAGCTGGTAAATGGCAGACTCCCTGATTCTGGGAAACAGCTAATTGGCCAGTTTGGCTGGAATGGAGAGTGGTTGCTAGGGACATAGCATGAGCTAAAACCAGAAAGGTAGGTGGCCTCTTATTTATTCTACTGTGCTATGGAAATGCTTGTTTTATTTCTTCAGTTCAGAATAAATAAAATTGTAAAAGAAAAATGGAAAAAATGAAAGGTAGGTGGGAGGTAGACTGTGGAGAACCTTGCTTAAATGGTAGAGTGAAGATGTTAAATTTTGTACTATCATCCATAGGGAGACACTGAAGACTTTTGAGCAGAGTAGTGACATGGTCATACCTCAGACGTGTTCCTTTGGAAGACAACTTTGGCAACTGTGTGGAGGATGGACTGGAGAGGATAGTGTCTAAAAGGGGCAGAGGACTTAAGAAGCCCAGCAGAAGGCCCTGAACTGGGGCAGTTGCCATGTAGGCCGAGAAAAGAGGAAAGATACAAGAGAAGCTACGGAGGTGGAATACATCTGAACTGCCACCTGAATGAATAGAGGAGGTTAAACATGAGAACAGTCAAGGCTAACTCCCTAGGTTGCTTTATCCTTGTGGAAAAGCTTCTAGTGTTTCTCGCTTACAAATAATGTTAGTTCTTGATTTCAGATCAATGCTTTTTATCATGTTAAGGAAAAATCTTTAATGCATATTATATTTTGCAAATGCTTTTGCTGCATCTTTTGATATCATTCTGTCCTTTTGATTATTGAGGTGATCACAGAGTCACAGAGATGGAGGCCATCTCCAACCTCATGACCTCAGAAGCCATTGAGGCTATTCTGTATCTGAAAAGGAATCCTGTTTTCAAAATAACCTGGCCATCTACCCTTTGTTAGAAGATCTTTGATAGTGGGGTGGGCCAGAACGAAACCTCAAATCCTCAGAGGCAACCCATTCCACCTTTGACTCGCTTTAATTGTTAATAAGTGTTTCCTGAAATCAAACTTAATTTGGCCTCCAGCAATATCTTTTACTCATTGCTCCTAAATTTGGCCGCTGTTGCCAAGATCTGATCCCTCTTTTGTATAATAGTTTTTCAAATGATTGAAGAGAACTATCATGTCTGCCCCACCTCCTCTGTGTGTGTGTATACACACATATGTATGTGTGTATATATATATATATGTATATATGTATGTATGTGTATATACATTTTATGGAGAGAGAGAGAGAGAGAGAGAGAGAGAGAGAGAGAGAGTACTCTTCTCTTTTCTCGGCTACACGTCCTCCAAGGAACCAAGTTCCTTCAACTGATCTTCATATGGCATGATCTTGAGACTCTCCATCATCCTGATCGCCTTCCTGGATGTTTCCCACCTTGTCAATGTCCCAGAATTGAAAATTTTATTCAGTTGTGTTTCAGTTATGTCCAACTATCCATGACCTCATTTTGGGGTTTTCTTGGCAAAGATCCTGGAGTGGTTTGCCATTTCCTGCTCATTTTGCAGATGAGGAACTGGGGCAAACAGAGTTAATTGACATACCCAGGGTCACACAGTTAATAGGTGTCTGAGGCCAAATTTGAACTCAAGAAGATGAATCTTCCTGATTCCAAGCCTATGGCTCATCCACTGCACCTCAGCATTGAAAACAACATTCCAAATGTGTTCTGATCAGATCAGAGGACTATCATCTCCCCAGTCCTAGACAATATGCTTCTCTGGGAGGCCCAAGATCACAGGTTTGTTTGTTTTTTTAAAGGCTGTTGTCTCACACTGTTCATTCATATTGAGCTTGAAATCTACTAAAGCCCCAGATCTTTTCCAAATAAACTGACAGAAAGAGACAGAGACAGACAGACAGACAGAGGGAGAAACAGAGAGAATAAATATTCATTAAGTTCCTACAATATGTCAGGTAAGGGGTAAGCACTTTACCAGTATTATGTCATTTGAGCCTCACAACTCTGGGAAGTAGGTACTCTCATTCTCCCAATTTTACAGATGAAGAAACTAAGGCAAATAAAGGTTAAGTTACTTGCCCACGGTTACACAGGTAGCAGGTATCTGAGGCTAGATTTGAACTCAGCTCTTCTTGACTCCATGTCTAAGGCTCTATCTATTATGCCACCTAGCTGCCTTTAATCATATTTCCTTCATTTTGTAGCTGTGAAGTTGTTTGGTTTTCTTTTTAAATCCAAGTCAAAGACTTTACGTTTATCCCTGTTAAAGTCCATTCCAATAAATTTGGTCCTATGTTTAGCCTGCCAGGATCTTTTTGGATCCTGACTCTATCTTCCAGTGTATTGGCTGTCTCTCCAACTTTGAATCATCTGCAAGTTTTGATAAGCATGCCTCTATCTGAGTCCTTTTTATAAATATTAAACAGCACAAAGTAGCCTAGCACACACCCTTGAGGAATTCCATTGAAAAAGTCCTGCCAAGCTGACATCCAACCATTGATGACTTGTTTAAGTCAGGCCATTGATTCAGTTTTAATCCATTTAATTATACTATCATCTAGCCTACAGACCTCTAACTTTTCCACAAGAATAACATGAGAAACTTTATCAAATCGATGCTTAAATCTAGGTCAACCATCTTTTCAACACTACCCCTACTAACCCATGTGCAAGTCTATCTTAAAAAAAAAAAGGAAGTAGGGTTTGTCTTCCATGACCTGTTCTTGATGAACATCCGGTGTAATCATTGGTGCCTTTTCTAAGTGTTCATTAACCATTCTTTGAAAAATCCATTCCAAGATCTTGCTGCCATTTATTTTGCTAATTTCTAGCACCTTTTAAGAAAGAGCAAGTCAGTATTCGATCATTTTGGCATCCCTGGGGGCTGGTATCAAGATGGTGATATTCTGACAACCACTTGCATCTCCATGGGGGAGGGTAGGAGAGAGGAACAATGGGGAGATAGGGCACTACCTCTCCTCAGGGATGCCATTCATGAAGACAAGACACAAGGCTCCAGAAACCTCTAGGAAGAGCAGCAGAATTTCAGTTGTGCCCAATGTGCTATAGGAAAGTGTTGGGTTCAGAATCTAAATGTCTCAGTTTAATTCTATCTCCACATCTTACTAATTGTGTGACCTTGGTTAAGTCTCTTAAACTCTCTGGGTCTCAGGGTCCTCATCTTCAAATGAAGTAGTTGGGCTAGACAATCTCTTATATGATTTCTGGCTCTAAATCTGTGATCCTGCCATTTCAGCCCCGTCCTTTCCTCTCTGGGAGTGATCAGCTTAGAGAAGGATGTGGGCAGTCAGGCAAGGCTATGTATTCATATGGCTTATGCCAAGTATCTCCTAATCTGTGGATGTTACTTCCCTAGACAACATCACAGGAGCATATGACTCTAGGGTTGGAAGAGATTGAAGCTATCTAGTTGAAACCCTTATTTTGCAGATCAAGAAAGAGAGAAAGGCCCAGAGATATTAAAAGACCTGCCCAAGGTCACGTAAGTAGTAAAGGGCAGATGGGATTCCAACCCAAGTTTTCCGTTCCCACATCTGGGGCTCTTTCCATTGCGTCATTCAGATGCTTTAGGTTTGGCCTGAACTGTATTTGAGCTTCCCCCTCCCCAGTCAAAGTGAGAATGGGTGGTCTGCTTTGACTCTTTTCACCCCACCCCACCCAGCAAAACAAAGCAAAATAACATGTTGGCTAAGACTTTTGGAATTTCTGATGGCACTCTTTCCTAAAGCAAGTGGGAGAAACTGTCCATTACATCTCACTGTTCCATTCTGTCTTTGTGACTTTGTGAGCACTTCCTGTTTTGTGCCCTTTCTCCATGAAACAGCCCTATTCAGTCACTAGTAGCTTCTAACTATGAGATGAATATTGTTTTCCCAGTTGTTTGGGGAAGAATGAATGAGGATTTGTGCCAGGGGGCATCACCTCAAGGGTCTGGGAAGTGCCACTCAGTCTTCCCAGCCTTTGGACACCACATTTAAGTCAGCCTCAAACCCTGAGATCTGTGCTTTCTAAAACTGAAAAAAAATGTGACCAAACACCAAACCTAAGCCTTTACAGAAAACAAAGATCCTACAGCCAGGGTTTGCTAATTATTCCCAACACTATGGTCACCTCTGCAGGCAGTTTTTTTTCCCATTTTTTTCCATTTTCCTCCACATCAGTCTTTGTCTACAAAAGCCACTGAGGAAATATCTCATTCCTTAACTAACTCTGCATTTAAGGATCCTCAATGTATCTAAGCCAGAATTTAAGTAACCTGAGTTAATAATCTCCACAACCTCCAATGATAAATGACTCCACCAAAGACTGAGTAAAGAGGAAAAAAACCATACTTTTGGAGGTCTGCCCTTTTTTCTGTGGGGCCCTGAACATCTTGACCTGTGTCCCTGTGGTAATAGTCAGTGGGAAAAGACCTGGCTCTTATCCTAATGGTCACATCTACATACCCAAGGTATAGTTTTCACAAAACTGCTAGTTTAACAAACCCACATTTTGTTTTCATTTGGTCAGTATATTTGCTGCAATTTCTACTCACAGGCAAGGCTCAAATGAAATCCATTCAGAGTAACAGAGGCACCTTGAAAAACCAAGTGACCACCATTTTGTTTACTCATGGCAGAGAGGACTACAAATAGAATTTGAAATGTTTCTGGATATCCTACCCTCCATGTCCAAAATTTGGTTTAATTTGGTCTTCAGATTTTATCACAGAGCAGCACCTGAGCTATGGCAAAGACCTTGCTCTTTTGGGCCAGAGCCCACTCTTTATATGAGTAAAGTGAAAATTTAGATGTTCTAAAGTCAAAGATGAGAGGAAGTAGTACACAGGGAAAGGTACTGATAGGAGACTTGAAAGTCTGAACAAATTTCTGATTGTTCTCTGTAGGCCTATTTAGCAGAAGCTCCCTTCCCTATAAGAAAATGTCTCTGTCCCATGGCCTAGCCGATCCTATGGCCTTATTTTTTTCTTTTTTTTTAAAGTAAGTTTTTACTGATATCTTTTATTTTTTACAGCACTATAGTTTCTCCCATTCTCCCTCTATTCTTTTCCCAGAACAACATTCCATATAACAAATAGTAGTTTTTAAAGACAAAGATACATTGAAAAAACCCAAGATCGTGTGCAATGTCTGTGGACTTCTCACTTCCACAATGAGGTAGGTTGGGCTCTGGCCATTTATCGGGGATAATCAGGCATTCTAGCTATGTTGGAATGTTACTGCTTGGCTTGTCCAATGCTGGTGAAATGCCCTGTTTCTGTTGGTCCCTGGGATGTGCAGATGGCAATTTCCTGAGCTGTGATCTAGAGGTATGTCAGGCTCTTTAGTCTGGGTAAAACCTACCAAAGAATCTCAGAATCACAAAGTTGGCAGAAATGATAGGGGACAATTAATCTAACTTGCTGTTTCTCATGCCACCTCCCAAGTTGCCCATTTCCCATCCAGTGTCCCACTCTGAGGAATCAATCATTTACAAGCATTTACAAGCATGTAACCCAGAACCTGGCACGGAGAAGCACCCACATTCTCAGTCACTCACAGATGACTAGAATATCGAATAATCCAACTAAACGAGAGATAGGCAATGTGGACCTGACTGATTTGTGGAGGCCTCACATCTTTGCCAAAAATTTCTGGGAAAACATAATTTCTTTCTATCCTTCTTAAGCAATTTTCCCCACACAGACAGCTGTGGCTTGAGCTGCATTAGGGTGGATTGAAGGGAAGTTTCTGACCTGGTATCTCTTCTTTGGTAGTCAGTCTCATAGCATGTGAACACCTAACCTGGAATCAATTTCTTTCTTTCATGCTAATTTGTAGGCATGTCCCACTGGGACTTTGGGCTGAGAAAAGCAGGTCAGAAAAATACAGCCTTGTGGATTCGGTCTCAGGAATGTCTGTATCACCAGGGCCCACTAGATGAGTTCTCTCTCTTTTCCCCCTGGGAACTTGAACAACCTATAGGAAAATGGGGGTGCCCTTTGAGGGGCATCGTGACATAGGAAGTAGAATAATATGCTTAAAGTCAGGAGGTGTAGCTTTGAATCCCTCCTCAGTAATGTGTTAGGGTGTTATCCTGACTCTAAGTCCAGAAACATTGCCAAGCTCCCGACTAAAGAAATCCAGAAACTCAATTTGTTATTTGGGTATATGCCTCAACCTTCTTGCAAGATTTAGATCTGTAAGACAGCTTGCATTTTTTCTTTTGGCTTAGCAGCACTGAAGTATCTTCCAGATCATTCTGAGAAGAATTGTGGGAAACACAAGTAGTATTTCCTCATCCTCTCATACACTGGCAGCCATTCTGGTGAGAGAAAGGAAGGAAATGAGCATTTATTAAGTACCTATTGTGTGCCAGGCACTGCACTAAAGGCTTAACAAATATTATCTCACTTGCTCTTCACCACAATAAGTGCTATTATGCTCCCATATACAGTTGAGGAAACAGAAGGTTAAGTGTCTTGCCAAGATCACACAGCTAGTAAATGTTTGAGACCAAATTTGAACTCAGGTCTTCCTGACTCCAGATCCAGTGGTCTATTCACTGACCTGTCTACCTGTTGGTGTCCTTTTTTTTTAAACTTTAAATATTACCCCTTGAATAGCACATTTGGACAGCATCAACTGCCTATAAGATCAAGGACTCCCTCAGAGCCCTCTGAGATACAGACATCACTGAAACTAGATATTTTTTCATATTTAGTGAGTAGTTAATAACTATTCACTAAAAGGTGAAAATAATTGTGGGTTTAGTTGTTGTTTTTGGTCCTCCTCCTTCAAATGAAGACTGACTACTTGTTGGAGGTGTTCTAGAGGTGATTTCTGTTCAGATGGGAGCTGGAGGAAGTGAATGACCTGCCAACTCTAAGACCCTTTCTGCCTCCCACAATTTATGGGCATTCCTGCCCCCAGCCAGCACCTTGTTTGTTGAGGTGTGCCTGATGCTGGCACACAGCTGTTGCTACCCTTTGAGGGTTGATTGGTTGTTCCTTTATCCCCTGATATAGCTACCTCCAGACCTCCTGGCACCTCTCAATGACAGGTCTATAAATGCATCTGAGTACCCACTCAATTTCTTGTTTTTGAAATTATCCTTTTGGCTCTGTCTCCTCATCTCTCTCACTACCACCTACAACCGCTTCCTTAATTCTTTTTCCAGGTCTTCCTCATCCTTTTCTTTGAGTTTCTTTTAGACTGGCTGAGACCTTCAAATATTTCCTTCTCTCATCTTCTCCTCCCCCCTTTACTTCAGAATCCATGGCTCCCTTCTCTTAACTTTAGGGTCTGCCCTGAAATCCTATCTCTTCCTGGCTATACTGGAATAAGGTAGATGGAGAGGTCAGATTACGGGTGTATGTGAACGTTTGCTATTGTTGTGGAATCAGAGATCTAGAGCAGGAAGGGGCCTTAGAAGTCATCTAAGTCAGTGGTATAAAATCCAAATAAAAAGAAGTCCCTGCTGACTGCATACTGATTTAGAAGACCACAAATCAACATTATCTATGTTGTATTGTATTTTCATTTATTTTGTTAAACTTTTCCCAGTTACATTTTAATTTGGTTCAGGTGACACAGACAGGAGTTTTGCTGGCCCAAGGGCAGTAAGTTTGACATCTTTGTCTAAGTAATCATTGTATAGATGAGAAAACTGAGACCCAGAGATAGGAAGTGACACACCCAAGGTTGCAAGGAAGGAGGAAAAATGAGGATTTGAACCTAGGTCATCTGACTCCAAACCTAGTATTCCAGGCTACAGTTATGTGTAGTCATAGGAGATGCCAAGCAAGCAGCTTTGACTTCCACATTCTAATGAACTTTTAACAAATGTACTATGTGAGAAGATAGTCTGAGAGTTCATTTAATTAGTTTATTTTTTAAATTTTACTGAATTTCTTCTTTTTACACCATTTTCATTCAAAATAAATCTCTCCCTTTCTTCTATCTGACAAGCCATCCTTTGTTATTACAAAGAATAATTTTTAAAAATTAACCATCACATCAGCTCTATCTGCCACTACACACAGTATTCCGAACCCAAAATTCCCCACCTCTTTGAAGAAGAGATGAAGGAGCATTGTCTCATCTGTTCTCCGGGATCAAACTTGGTGTGATCTCTCTTGAAGGACTTCCTTGGCATTATTTCCACCATAGGATTCTCCCAAGCCCAAACACTGCTGTTCAGCAAAGCAAGAGGCTACACTAGAAATTCTTCACATTTGAAAAACAGTCACATCTCTTGCTCTGCTTTGCAGGAAATTTTCATCAATGACATTGATATCGCTCATCAGAATTCCAGGCTTTTTTTCAGCCTTCCCTCAATAGCATCTTGACATCTCTGGGAAGGCAGGAAGCCTAGTACTGTTCCCTGCCCCATGCTGGCCCAGATAGACATACCTTACACTGTCTTTCCCCTCTGCACCTGACTCCCCACCATTCAGCCCCAAAGCTTCCTGAAAGACAGTGTTTTCATTGCCAGTAGATTGCAGCGGTCAATAAGCAAGCATTTATTAATGGCACTATGTGCCAGGCTCTGTGCTGAGTGCTGGGGACAGAACTATAAGCAAAATGAAAGAAAAGACAGTCTCTGACCTCAAGGAGCTTACATCCTAATGGAGAGAGACAATACCTAAAGGGAGCTAAAAGCAGGGAGCGATGTGACAGACGTACCGGGACAGGGGCACGATAGAAAAGTTTGGGATTACACCCTGGTGAGAAATTATATTTCTCTGGCCAGGGTGACCTCCTTCTAGGAGCTTCTAGGAGGGTGGGGCCAGTGGGGCTGATTCCAGGACTGAAGTGGTCTTCCAGGATTAAGAGTTTTCTGGACCTTCCACGACAAGAGCTGAAGCTATTAGAAAAGATGATGTGTTATCTTTGGTTCATGTTCCATCTTGCATAGACCAGCCACGGTAATGTAACTCTCCTGCTGTCTTTGGTGAAAGCTTCCCTTGGGACAGCAGTGGGGTGTTCAAGCATGTGTGAGCCAGTGTGGGAGAGGTCACTCTATGCTCGCAGCATTACTCGGTTTTGCCAACGGCAGGCTAGCATAATGCCTGTGTAGCTCCTGGAGAGGTTGAGGCAGCTAGTCTCCCCAGCATCTAGAGAAGAAAATCCTATGGGATGGAGCACAGGGCAATGGATTTGTGGTCAGAGGCTCCAGATGCAAATTTGCCTTCTGCCACTTAATTTCTCTGGCATCAGTTTCCTCCATTATAAAATGAGGCGGAGAGTGCTTGGACTAAAGACGTTAATTTCTTTCTCTAAATCTAAAAACTATAATGATGAAGAAAACAGGGACAGAAGAAAGCAGGGTAGGTCTAGTCTGGCCTTGGGAGTGTGAAGGTTACATAGACAGCTGCGGCCAGCTGGGGCTGTAAGGAATGCTTGTGACCCATCTGCAGGCATACACAGGCTGTGAGGTTTTGCTCTCTGGCTGGTCACAGCCAGGCACTGAAGGCCAGAAGGGGTGACAGCCCTTCCTGCCTTCTCCCCTGGTGGCCCAGGATGGTGTCCACATAACACGTGGTATGATTCATGATTCCCAATTAAGGCCATGCTGAGGGAGTCAGCCCCTGGAGTCAAGACAAACTGGTAGCTCCCACACAAGCTGGCTAAAAGGTTTCATGCAACATCTCCATCCCAATTTGGTGGAAGAGATGAGCTCAAGACAGGCCAAGAAGACTGATCAGGAAGGGACAGGCCTCTGGCCCTCACAGTCTCCTGCTAGTTGTCACATACCCCATCATCCACACAAACATTTCTGTGTTGCACCCTGAGAAGGGAAAACACAAACCAGAATTTTGGTTTTTTGATGAGAAACCCTAAATCAGAAAGAGCAGTCCCGTGGAATTGTAACCAGATGGGGTTGCTTGATGTAAAAGACTGTGGAGGCTTGTATGTAAGCTGTTTTCCTGAATGTGCTTTAAGAGAGAACCTGCTAAAAGCCTTTGTTCCAGTGCTGGTGAAAGGAGGTGGTGATTTAAACTTTTTAATTACCCGGGTTTAACGAGTATGCCCCAATCCTGGGTTCCTGGCTTGGTGGGGAGTAAATCCATATTGGTGAGAAGGAACCTATATAGGGAACTATGAGCAAGCTAGCTGGCCTGGAGCCAAGGAGGCCTAAAGGGGCAGAGAGGAAAGTAAGGTTAGAGAGATAGGTTGGAGCTGACTGAGGATGCAACATCCCCACCCATAATCCACAAAGTAGGAATCAGTCTAAATTAGAAAGGAGAGATAAAACTAGAGTGTTATTTGGGTAATGATTTCCATATATCTGAGCTTAATGTCTTCCAACTTGGGACATACATCTGAAAGCAATTTTCTTCCTCAGAGCCAGAAAATTAAATCTTTCTACCAGAAATAGACAAGAAGACAGGCTTTCCTATCACTTAATAAGAGGGAAAATTAGGGACCTTGCTGTCCCTGGCATTAACCTGAAGGCAACTGGGTGGGCTGGGGACTTCAGAGCCTCCCTTCAGGGATTTCTTCTAGTGTTTGCATCTGTGGGGATAAGCCTCCCTGAGGTTCCCCCAAGGACACAGGCAGAGCCCAACCTGGAGGTCTTCAAACCCCAATACAGAGGGGTTGGGCTACCTTGGTCTTGCCATCCCTTTGTGAGACACATCCTTCCCAGGCACTTTCACTAAGTCAGGTCTATAGTGTCCATCTCTGCTGATTGAGGGCAATCTCATCCATGCACATTAGCTGAGAGTGTGCCCAGAAAAAGGCCATACACATAAGGAGATAAAGGAGAACAAAGTTAGCATAAGCTAAAAGCCAGGGAGCAGGACTTGGTCTTGGTGGGGCTACAGGAATGCTGTAAGGGCATGGGAATAGTTCTGAACTGACCAGAGAACAAAGGGGAGCCTGGACTAGATGAGGCAGAGGGCAAGAAGTAAGATAAGTTAAGAATGGTAGGTTAGGACTGATCCACAAAGCACAACATCTGTGTCTGAATCTGTGAGAACTTGGGGATTTTCATGAATCAGGGGCTGAAATCTGACCAAATCTCAAGGTGACTTCTTCTATAAAGCTGATTGAGAAAGGAGTGGGGTAAGATAAGGAATCCTATCCTTCTGGATAAAAACTCCTTCAGGCCAGATTCACCCAAGGCCTAAAACACATTTCCAAATTCCTTTATTACCTATGGATTGAAGACACCAGACACTCCTGCTGCCTCTGAGCTGCTTACTCCAGATATGAAGGATTCCTGGGCCCCCTCAAAGCACAGCTGGGCCACCCCTCGAAATCACTCAGGATTCAACCTGCTTACTAATCTTTTCTGTTATTGGAAACTATTCTAAACTGTATTTGGTATTTGGTTTCTAAGGCAAGGCAGGAATTTCACAATGTCCTGTTTCCTATCTGGACCCAGAGCAAATGTCAAATGATTTTAGTGAAGAGATGGCCAAAAAAAAAAAAATACAACAGCCAATGAACAGGGCCCAATAGATCCCAGTTTCCCACCCACTAAACCTGTGACTTCATTAGTATAGGGAATTCCCAAATAAGGAAACTTTTTGTACCAAAGCAGGTCAGCATTTCTCTGTAATTATAGTCTTAAAGAGCTGTGTAGGGCCTTGAGAGATTCGATGACATGCCCAGGGTCACACAGACAGTATGTGTCAGAGGCAGGACTTGAACTCAGGTCTTCCTGGCTCCAAGGCCAGCTTCCTATCTACTATACCAAGCAGGCACTCCTAAAGAATCCCAATAATTAGTCATTATATCTTGTGGATCACAGCTGACAGAAGAAGGAAAGAGCATTCAAGTAGAAAATCTGCAGGATTCCTGGGAGCAATCCCCTCCCCACGCCAGAAAAGATGACGATGATGATGACGATGATGATGACGATGATGATGATAATTGTTGTTGTTGTTAAGTCATGTCTAATTCTTCATGCCCCCATTTGGGGTTTTCTTGGTGGAGATACTAGGGTAGTTTGCTATTTCCTTCTCCAACTCATTTTACATATAAAGACACTGAGGCAAACAAGGTTAAGTGACTTGCCCAGGGTCACACAGCTGTGTATCTGAGGCCAGATTTGAACTCAGGAAGATGAGACATCCTGACTTTAGCTCTGGCACTACACTGCCACCTAGCTGCCCTGCAATGATAGTATTAATAGCTGGCATTTATATAGGACTTAGCAAAGCCCTGTACATGTACATGTTATCTCATTTGAACCTCACAACAACCCTGCAAAGTAGATACTACTATAACCACCACCACCCATTTTATAGAGGGGAAAACTGAGGCTTGCTCAGGGTCACTCAGCTAGTAAGTATCTGAGGTAGGATCTGAACTCAGGTCTTTCTGACTATAACTTACCTAACTATGATCAGGTCCAATTCTAGAGTCCAAATCTACCTGAGATCTAATAGTCCCTGTCTGGTTACCCCTCTGAGTGCCGAGTTATCTCCCCCCACCCCTTCCCATGGGCTGTAACAATAATTATGGTTCCTGAGTTCCATAGTACACATTAAAGGTTGTAAAGTGCTCACTGAGACTAGCGGATCTCTGAGGGTCCTTCCAGCTCCAACACTCTGTGGGCTAAGCCAGGAATCAATCAGGCAACGAGCATTTATGAAGTTCCTACTATATACTAGGCTCTGGGCTTGGTTCTGGGTATGCAAAGACTTAAGCAAAACAATCCCTTGTCTTCAAAGAGCTTGGAGTGAATACACATGCCTCTCAATGAATTCCTTTTATGGCTGAAAAATGGTTTCCCTGGAAGCTGAGAATTCACCTGAGGCTCCAGGTGGCAAAAGAATGTCTCCAAGCTAAGTTACACATACGCAGGACTGAGTCCCATTTGGCTAACTGGAATATTGATACCAAGGGTAATTCTGATGTATTCCTAAAGAATGAATGAATACAGAGCATATATTAAATGATATCTATCAAGCCCTGAATGTTACAGAACTGAATGCCCTGTATATTTCAGCCTCTGGGGAGGTTTGAGCTTGGGAAAAAGAAAGGGCTTCCTCATTTCAGCATCTCACCCACATATCCTCTGCCAAAGGGGGCCCTGTGAGGCAAAGGCTTGACTGGGACCATTCTCTGATAGACTTTTTTTTTCCTTGGGAATTTCCAAAGCCTCCCTAAGGGTGTCCCTGGAGAGAATATTAAAATTGACACATCAATAACTCTCCCAACAAAGCAGCTTTGAAAAAATGTTTCATTGATGCTTTTCCTTTTTTTTACATTAATGTTACTTCCCAGTAACCTCTATGGCACCCCACCCCACCCCACCCACCCACACACCCTGCCTTGTAACAAAAAAGCACAGTTAAGAAACACAAACTGACACGTTAGTGTCTATCAGAGGGTGTCTCATTTTACTTTTGTACCAAGAGTAGGAAGGAATGTTTCATCGTCATCCCTTTGGGGTTGATAGGTCATAGCCATGAAAGGCTGAATTCTGAAGTCCTTAACGATGTTCATCTCCAATTACATCCCTAAAAAAGTGTGCTAGAGTCTGGAGACCTGGGTGCTAGTTCCGATTCTACCACCCTGTCTGAATCTGGATTTGACCTCTGGTCCTTCCTGACTCTAGGCCTAGCATTCTACTCTCTGAGCCACCTAGCTTCTATACTGCCCAGACCTGAACAAAATTCAGTTATAGTCTAATCAGGATTGAGTAGAACAAGACTGTCACCTCCCTCATTGTGAAGCTCTTTCCATGCAGCCAAAGATTGCATTAAGCTTCCCTTACTTTCATGATACACTGGTGGTGTATCAAACTTGCATTCCAACAAAAATCCCAGACTTTTCTCATGAGACCTATTGTCTAGCTACTATATATACCTCCATTTTGTACTTCTGCAGTTTATTTTTAAAATTCAAATAAAGGATTTTACATTTACCTCCATATAATTTCATCTCAGTAGCTTTGGCTCACCATTAAAGTCTGCTGAGTTCTTCTTAGATCCCAAATCTATCTTCAAACATGTTTGCCTATCCCTCAGAGCTTCGAGTCATCTGGAAATTTAATAAGTTTGCTATCTATGCGTCCACCCGAGTCACTGACAAAGATGTTAAGTAGCCCTGATCCAAAGATGTATCCCTCAGGCACTCTATGAGAACTTCCAGGATGACACATAACTCATTAACAACTCCTTTTATTTTTAAACACCATCTCCTACTCCACTCAACTGCGTTATTGCCTAGGTCACTCATCTCCATCTAAGTATAATATGATAGACTTGGTTGCTGAAATCCAAGTAAATTACATGCATAGCATTCTACTCACCTACAATTCTAGTAACTATGAAAAAGGAAATTAAGTTTCTTTTTTGGCACGACCTGCTTGTGATGAAGCCATGCTTATTCTTAACGATTGCTGCTTTGCTTTTTAGATGTTCATTCACTACATCACTTTAACCGTACAATCTGGAATTTAATCATAATTAAAGTCAACCTCACTGGTCCACAGTTTGAAATCTCTACTTCCTTCCCTTTTAAAATTGAAACATTTTTCATTTTCCAATCTTGAAGTTCCTTTCCCATTCTCCATAATCTTTGAAAGATCTTAGCAATCACATCTACCAGTTGTATCAACACCCTACAATGTATCTTATCAGAGTCAGGTAACCATCACCTCATTAATCATCTTGGGTTTTAATTCCTTATTAACCAGTTTTGTCCTGATTTTCCCATTCTAAAGACCATTTGTCTTAGCAGAGAAAGGAAAAGCTCCATAAAAGTTTAGTTCTGTCTTCTCTCCATCATCCATTGTCAATGTTCCATGTACTCTGAGCACATGTTTGTAGTCCTTCTTTATTTTCCTCTTTTTCCTGATGTAGGCATTTAAAAACACCTTTTCATTGACATTACCCACCCTCAATAGCCTGAGCTCATTCTGAGTTTTGGTGCTTCTGACACCATTCTCATAGGACTATGAATACATTTTTAAAAATTGAATTCATTTAAAAATGAATTTTAAAAATTCATCCACCATTATCTGCACTTATCATATATTTTTAAAAAATCTACACTGTTGAATTCCTTCTTTACAGAATTCCCATATTTCTTCCTAACTAGAATTGTTTTTGTTTCTATCACCAGAATTTCATTCTTGAGAATGCTCTATCCTTCTTAGGCTGAATTCCTTGTAGAATTTCAAGTCACTGGATTCTACTTATTCTTTCTCTGAATCCTTTGAAATATGCCTGCTCAAAGGTGGACGTCAGAAAAACCTGGAAAGACTTACATGAACTGATGTTGAGTGAAATGAGCAGAACCCAGAGAACATTGTACCCAATAGTAACAACCACATTGTTCGAGGATCAGCTTTGATAGACTTAGCTCTTCTCAGCAATGCAAGGATCTAAGACAACTCCAAAAGACTCATGATGTCCACATCCAGAGAAAGAACTATGAAGTCTGAATGCAGATGGAAGCATGCTATTTGCTCTCCTTTTGTTGTTTTGTTTAGTTTCTTCTTTCTCGTGGTTCCTCCCATTAGTTCTAATTCTTTACATCATGACTAATATGAAAATATGTTTAATATGAAAAAAAGAAATATGCCTGCTCAAAATCTGGGGTACATGTCTGATGATGCTTGACCTCATTTTCCTCTCCTAAAAATTCGAAGATGGAATTGTCATTTCTCTCCAAAGTCATTATACCTCCCCATTCATCAGAATCATTTCCAGAATAACTATAGGTATAGCCAGAATTTATATAGTGCCTAGTATGTGCCAAGCACTGCTAAATGCTTTTTTAAAATTATCTCATATGATCCTCATAACAACTCTGGGAGGTAGGTGCTATTATTTTCCCCATTTTATAGGTTGGAAAACTGAGGCAAGCAGAAGTGAAATAACTTGCCTAGGGTCACACAGCTAAATCTGAGGCTAAATTTGAACTCAGGCCTTCCTGACTCCAGGTCTGTTGCTCTACCCCCTTTATTCCTCCACAATTTGAAGGATGGAATTATCCTTAAGGCACCAATAATTTATCAGCCACCATGCTTTTGGCCAAGAGATAACTATAGCACATGTTTGAATAATTGAAGTATCTCACAAATACTGAGTAAGAATTTCTGTTTCACCTTGCACGTTACCCTTACTTTGTATATGTGTATATAAACCACTGAGGCCCTTGCTTTAATTGCTGGTTCCTTGTGGGGGCTTTTTTTCTCTTGCAAATTACCAGGTGTCTCTGCTGCCCTTTGCCTTATATCAGAGCTGCTACTCTCTATGATATCTAGCTTTGTAGATTCATAGGTAGTTTTCTCCCTCCCCCCACCGTTTTCAGCTTAAAACCGTCTTGAACAGCTTTGTAAGATCTCAGGCAATATATTTTTACCAATCCGCACTGAGCATACTACATCTTCAGCCAAGCCCATCGCTGTATTTTAAACCTTGATTCAAAAATCCAAATACTGTCCTTAACTAGCTGTTCTCTTCCCAAATCTGCCTTTCTTTTGTGAAGCCTCTCTGCCTATAATCAACAGCAGGGATTAAAGTAACACATGTGTCCCAAAGTCTTCTGTTTCTTGCTTCAGACTGCATTGGCCTTAGCAGTACTTTCTCAGTTCCTTCTGTTGCTAATATTTGTCCTCGTGTGGATTACCATGAGTGGGTTGGGGTCAGCAGGTTTGCCAAGCCTTGGGATTCTCTCTACCACATCCTAGGTATATGTGCTGTGGGAAGGCAGTTTACTTTAAGAAACATTTATTACATGCCTCCAATGTGTAAGGCGCTATTAGAGAACTAGGGGATATAAGGGAAAGTTCCTACTTTTAGGGAGCTCGTATGCAGGGGTAAGGAACCCAAACTTAGATGTGAAGTTTGGATTCAGTCAAAGAGCCTCACTTGAGGACCTAGAGGGCCTCATGTGGCCTCAAGGCCACAGATTCCCCCCTCCTGGTAGGGACTGGGGAGGACTACAGCACAAAAACGAATAGCACAGTACAAGGAAAGCTGAGGAGGCAAAGAGCATTATTAAGGAGGGAAGGCAATTAGGGGAGCCCTCATAATAGAGATGGCACCTGAGCTGAGCCTTGAAAGAAGAGAAGTATTCTGAGAAGTAGAGATGAGGAGGAAGCGCATTCCAGGCACAGGGAATGACTTGTCACTGCATGGCATAAGGCGAAGGTGGGTTGAGTTTAGGAACCAGCTGATAGTCTAATTTGACTGGAACAGAGAGGGAAGGAAATAAGGCCAGGCTGCAAAGGTAGGTTGGAGCCAGATTGTTAAGAGCTTTAAAAGATGTCTAAGGAGTATTTTATTCTACTGGTAATGAAAAAAAGCAGACCTTTCTATTATTAACAACAGGTTAATAAATACTTGGAGAGGCTGTGTGGTACAGTAGAGAGCTCACCTTGGAGTCAGGAAGAGGTGGATTCAATTCCTGCCCCTGAAACTATGAGAAAATGGTTGTGTGATCCAGGGCAAGTTACTGGACCTGTCAATACTTGCTCTATAAGACCATAAGTTACTGATTTGCATTAGAAACGGGAATTCCCTACATGGATGAAATCAAAGGTCCTGACCAAAAAAACCCCCAAAACCCAAATAGTGGCCTTGGAACTACCACTGAACAGGGAGCCACCAACCACCACTGTTTGGGTCTTCTTTTTATAAGTTGATCTCTCTCCTAACAACCCCCCACAGGTCTACATCATCGTCTCTTGGGCCGCAAGTAGCTGCCTCTTCCTGAAAGGGTTCAGTTTCCTCATTCACGTATGGCAGGAGCTTCATCTGCTATTTAACTGCAAATGCCCAGTGGTCCTCCTTCTTCCCTTCCTTCTCTGTGCGTCACATTTTTCTTCCTTCCAGCCTCTGTCAAGATATGTCTTCTGCCTCTTTGTGTTTTTCTTTGTTTTTGCCTTGAAGCTCTCTTAAATTTTTTTTAAAAATAAAAATATGCTGCTCTAGCCATCTCCTTGGGAAGAAAAATAAACAGCAATCCAATTTAGTCACTCAGTACACTGTGCTCACGTCTGTGCACTCAGCCTCCTCATGACAGTCTCTGCTGTGGGAGAGACAGAAAGGGGAGCAGGCTCGGGCCCTGCTCTTGTGGAGGCTACAGTCTGGGAGGAGATAGAAGGGGAACCAGAGTTGGGAACTACCCCCAGAGGGCTGAGAGTCCAGGGGAAGCAGAGTAGAAGCAGACTTAAGTCCTGTCCCTCAGGATGCTTGGAGTCTGGAGAGATAGAGAAGGAGGAAACCCTAAAAAAAAAATGCTATCTTTTTTTTTAACATCACCTTCATTTCCAAATATATCTTTATCTCCCCTCCCTTCCTAATCCTCACCTCCTCAGAGAGCCATCCCTTGTAACAAAGAGTAAAAGAAAACAAAAGAGGGAGGGGAAAAAAGCAATTTAGGAAAACAAACCAGCACATCAACCAAATCTGTAAGTACATGCAATATTTCACACCCAGAGTCTCTCACTTTTGCAAAGAGAAGAGGGCTAAATCTGGCATTCAGTTTCAGGGATTTTGTTGTTGGCTTTTCCGTTTAAACTGTTTTAGTCACCACGTATGTTGTTTTCCCACTTTGGTTTATTTTACCCTGCGTCAGCTCATAAATGTCTTCCCATGTTTCTCTGTAGTGTTCATCTTTTGTTCCAGCACAATGATAATTTTGTTACATTCATATACTGCAGCTTGTTTAGCTTTGCCCAATTGCCAGGCCGTCCTTTCGAAGAGTTGCTCACAATTTGAGAAGAAGACAGGGCTCACACAAAAGACAAAATATGGCAGTGTGTAATCAAGGG
Source organism: Trichosurus vulpecula (assembly GCF_011100635.1). Lineage (NCBI taxonomy): Eukaryota > Metazoa > Chordata > Mammalia > Diprotodontia > Phalangeridae > Trichosurus > Trichosurus vulpecula. Next base: position 23,689,675 of record NC_050575.1, on the reverse strand, counting down.
CCGGATTGTACCATAGACAATGACATGATGACACATTGGGAGTCCTAAGTCTTATCACTCCTCTTGCGTTTTCATATTTAATTGTTTCTCTTGGTTTCTGTTTCCAATAAGAGGCTAGTTTCATTACGAGGGGTGGCGAAAGGGAATGCCAAGTAGCTCTTTCATCTTGTCCTGTGATTCCTTAGGAAATCTAGTTGTTCTAGGATCTCAGAAATGAAGTCATCTAATTGTGCTGAAAGGGGACTGCAGAGCCTCTGTGGTTTCCTGGTGCCTTGCCTGCATGGAATATTTATCTTAGTCATTGACCTTGTGGCCACAAGTGTTTCCCATGCATCCTGACATCTTCTCCCTAGGCCTCACCTGATTGCCTAAATAGGTTTGAGCATCACTGAGCTGTGAGGACTGTGGCTTTGAGTGGATGAGAAGCTACTTGTCTAGACAATTTGATCAGGGTGGGTTCCTGATAGTGCTTACTAATTCTCCTAAATTCTTTATTGCAGAACTGAAGGGAAGGCCTGGTCATCTAGCAATCCCGATGATGGCAAAGCACAAGCCTACAGAATCAACATAGACTCGGAAGCACAGGTACGAGATGTGGGAGTTCATTCTTCTCAGTGCCGAGCTATGGGTGTACGCATGGCTGTCTCCTCATGGGTGTTTCAGCAGGTTCCCAGAGAGGACTATGGGAGAGCCAGTTGGGACTTCTAGCATATTGGAGTGGATGATAATTGATTGCATTTATCTTGCTAATGTTTCACAAATCTTCCAGAAGTTTAGGGCCCCTCCTGTTTAATGATCCACAGGCTATAAGGAAATGTCATCATAACCCTAAACCTGAGTGCTTTTTAAAAATTTTAATCGATGTCTTTTGTTTTTACATCACCTTTATTTCTGAATATATATCCCTCCTCCTTCCCCTATCCAGCAAGTCATCCCCTGTGTAACAAAGAATAAAAAAGAGAGGCAAAAAGTAGTTCTGCAAAACTAACCAATACATTGACCAAATCTTACAGTATTCCACACCCGTAGACCCCACCTCCCCATCTCTCTGAAGAGGGGAGGGAGAAACATTTTCTCATCTCCTCTTTAGGAACAAGTTTCCTCATTATAACTATACAACATTCAGTATCTTTTTGTTGGTAGTGATCTTTGCATTTGCAATGTTGTAATTACTATGTTTTACTTTTTTTTTTTTTACTGGTTCTCCTTACTTCACTTTGCATCAGTTCATATAAGTCTCTGCATACTTCTCTGAATTCTTCATCATCTCTTATAGCATAGTTATATTCCATTACCTTTACATAATGCTTGTTTTAAGCCTGGGCTATATCCAGAGTTTGTCTAGACTTCTTATGGTTCTGATGATTCTATCCCACTAAAATCTCTGTGTGTCTGAGATAGTGTCAGTGAACCTCAGCCGGCTCTCTTATTTGCCCCTAAAATATTATTGAGCATTCCATTAAGCTATCTATCTGAGTTTTCTTGACTTAATGGTCAAATAATTTGGTTATTGGGCATACCATTAGATCTATATACAATGCCTAGAATAAAAAGTTTATAATTTGTCTTGACTTAATGGTCAAGTAATTTGGTCACCAGGTTTGGGATTAATCGAAAGAACCACCCAGAACAGGAAGAAGAACAGGGAATCAAAAGGCAACAGTGTGTGCCCCATGTGTCACTGAAGGCTAGAAGCACCAAACCAATCAAGAGCACATCAATGCTCCCATTCAACTTTTGTTAAGATGGTGCTAACAAAGACCCTGCAGTGTCTCATCTCTATTAACAAGAAACCATTCATAGGATCATAAATTTAGCACCTGTAAGGGACCTTAAAGGTCATGCAGCCCAATCCCCTCATTTTGTTCATGAGGAAACAAAGGTACAGATTAGTTAAGTGACTTGCCCAAGATTACACAAGTAGTAAGTGACAGAGGTAGGATTTGAATCCAGGTCCTCTGATTGCATAGCCAATATGTTTTCCACTCCAACATGCTGCCTCTCATTGCCATGGTTTTTTCTGCTTCCGCTTTTACAGGAGGCTTTCTGTGGTTATGTAAATAGAGGCAGAGGGCTAGAGGCACCAAGGTTTCAAAAGCCCGAAGTTTTACTCTTTGTTCTATCTAAAGCACAGCATATGTCCTCATCAGGCTATATTGGTAACATACGTGTGTATATGTACATAGGTGTGCTTATATACAGGTATGTGGCAGCTGAGTCTGGGGTGGAACATTTAAATGCCATCTGAGGCCTCCCAGCTGTTCCCAGTTGTTAGACTCTGCCCTCAACTCTGCATTGGTATTTTTTACACATGCCCCGCCCCCCCTTTAAAAAAAAAGCCCTCTGCTTTCTCACTTACCCCCTTCACTTGTCCCAGGGGCACCTAAGATTAAGATCTAGTCTTTGGAAAATGCCAGGGTTCCATATTAATTTTTAAGGTCCTTGTTACATACTGCTTCATTGTTGCCTGGCTAACCACAGCCCCTCACAGCTTCTTTAAAGAAAGGGACCATTGTAAAAGAAGAATTTGGCTCGGAAATTATAACCTTTGTTACTTTTTTCCCCCTCCCCAGATGGCAAAGCAGTCATTATTATAGGCCTCTTTATGGGACCAAGAAGAATGAGAGACCAAATGATTTGGGGGAAGGGGAGCATCCCCCACCCCAAAAATTGCCCTTGGAGGAGAAATTAATGTTTTATGTTTAGGGAAATGCTCCAGATCATTTGGGTTTCAGGATTTCCCACATCCCTCTCCTCCTCCCTGCAATCTCAATCTACTTCACCACATCAAAAAGAGAGACTGGAGCCTGGGTTCAGAAAACCAGAGCAGTTCTGATCCCTCCCTCCATTTCTCTAGCCAGGCTGTCAGTAGGTCCCAGCATTCATCACTGACCCAAGACCCCCCAGGAGGGTTCAAGCACATTCTACACTTTCAACCTAAGGGGGCCAGTTCTGGCACAGGGCTGTGCCTTCCAGATCTCTTTCTCTTGTCTTGAGCAGATACTGATAATGCTTGAGGCCAAGAAAAACTGGCCCTCCCTCCTTCCTTCCCTCCTTTCTCCTTTTCTTGTGTCCTCATAGACCCCACATAGATATTTGGTATTAATAAATGGGGAGGAGACCAGGAAGGGGAAGAGGGATTTGGGAACTTGTGTACTAATACCCTCTTCTATCTTTTTGGGAAAAGTAAGATTAAGCCCCTTGTGAGGAATTGTGGAAACCTAGTCTCACAGGGGTGGGATGAGTAGATGTCTAATTCCTGATGAAACTATAGCCAAAAACAATCTATGTGTCCAAACAATATGAAATAATCTTTCCCTGCAAATCCAGATCCCCAAGGAAAACCTTATACATACAACATATGCCATGAAGAAACTTAAGGGGCTACGCCTTACTCTCATGTCCCTACTGACTCAAGTGGGCAAGTAGCCCTGCAGCTATCAATTGCCTTAAAAGGCCATTAGACAGAAAGCTCAAGGTCAGTCCTGTACTTGGACAAATATGAAGGCACTGGGTACGCTCCCTCTGCCAGCCCAATTGAGATCCCTTAGCACCCTGCCCCAGTACCTGCAATTTTACTTTCTTTCCAATGGATTTTTCTCCTCAGTCTTCTGAGGGTGCATATATGATAATGCTTATCAGTCATTCAAAGCACAGTGTGAGTTTATTAGGCCATTCTCATACATTTTACAGAATCTGGGAGCTGAGCCAAAGAGAATAGGGTCATAGAAGGAAGATCTTGGTGGTGTATCACACAGAAGATCAGGAAGTCCTTGAGATCTAAAGGAGATCTCTTAGAAGAAAAAGGCGGTCTTATAGATAGAAAAAGAGGGCAGGTCTCATTTTGCCAGCATCTCCAATTTGTTCCATATAAATCTTGTTTGTACACAGTTGTTTATACATAGTCCCCAGTTAGATCATGAGATCATTGAGAGCAGGGACTGCCTTTTTCTTTCCTTTGTATCTCAAAGCACATAGTAGGGGCTTAATAAATGTTTATTGTCTGCCTGACTGACCAGAGACTAGTATGGCCAGACACGAAAAGTATTGTTTTATTGATTCAGTGACATTTTCTGGTCCTCACTGTAAGCTTATCTCCTATGCTTCATTGCTCAGGGTTAGAGAGAGAAGAAATGAGCCTAGGTCCTACTCTCAGTGAACTCATATTCTTGGGGAGAGAACAATAGGCCAGAACCCAGAGCCTGCTTTGAATAAAACCACATTTGAGAAAGGGGAGAAATAGCAAACCTCATTCATGATGAAGAAGGTGACAGTCCTCTGTCTTCTTCAGACTACACTTGGAATGATCAGTCCTGGGGGCCACATCTTAGAAAGAACATTGACAAACTGGAGTTGGGATGACTGGGTTGGGGATGGAACTGTATGCCATAGTGAGGGACAGATTGTAGGAAATGGAGATCTTTAGCCTGCAGAAGAAAATGCTTAGTGGGGTATGGATAGTGGGGAAACACAGTCACTGTCTTCAAATATTTAAAGGGTTATCATGGAGAAATTAGACTAAATTTTGCTTGGCCTCAGAGGGAAAAGCTAACAGAGAAGATAGAATTACAGAGAGCTGATTTCTGTTTCATGTAAGGAAAAGTTGTGCCAAAGTAGATCATGTTGACCAGGAGGTAGTGAGTTCCCCTTCAGTTAGAGGCTTTTCAGACAAAGGTTGGATGACCATACATTGCAGATATTATAGAAGGAATCCATCCTGGGGAAAAGGTTGGTCTCCTCACCCTCTAACATTCCCTCCAACTCCAGAGTTTTGTGATTCTAATAGAGGAATTAAAGAGCACGACTGAACAGCAGCAGATCTGTCATGAGGCTATGTATGATAAACTCTAAAAGAAAGGCAAAGGTTGTGAAGGTTATAGGAACTTGGAGAGGGATACCTGGCAGTGGGGAGAGGAGAAGTAAGATCAGGGAGGGCTTTGAGGGGCAAATGGAATTTGAGCTGGACCCTAACAAATGGGGAGTATTTGCATGGGTGGAGTTGATCCTCAGGCCAATACAAGTTGGGGGTGAGGGGATGGGGGTGGAGGGGAAGCCATAAGCATCCTAGAAAAGGGATAACAGCCTCATTCCTTCTAGGGAGAATGTTCAAGAAGGCCAGATAGTAACATTGCAGCCTCCAGAAGCAGGCTTCAGAAATTCCCCCCTTGCCCTATTCGGTGTATCCCCATGGGTCCTGCATTGAGTCCATCTCCTGACTGTCCTGGGCTTGGGCCTGTCATTGGACATCACCTGTTGTCCTGGCCTATCAGACCCCAGGCCACAGACCTCCCTCTCTAACCCACCCTCTCACCTTTGATCCCTCAGCATTGATGGGCTTGTCAAGGATGATTCACCAGCCTATTGTTCCTCTGGTGACCCAGAATGTTGCACAAGGCTTAATGACCTGTCTGGTTGCCAGTAGACTGTGTTAAGAGCCAGTCTACTGGCTTTCCTGGGCAGGCACCATGGCTGGTGCAGTATTTGGGCAGCCTGAGAGCTACTGAGACGCAGTCCTTCCTTCTGAACTGGGGGAGGACGGGGAGCTCATCAATCACTGGAACAGTTGGCCCCATCAGGATCCATCCTCACAGCCTTTGAAAGCTTCCTGCTGGCTTGAGACAGAAGCAGATGATACTGAGCTGCTGAGCAGAAGAGACGCTCCAGCTCCCATTCTGGTGAAACCCTGGTGAGGGAGCGTCCTGGCCCAAAGTTAGAGGCTCTCTCCCAGGGTTCTGGTAGCCCTTGTGGTCAGAACTAACACAAAACTGCTAAAAATACAAGTCAGTTGGGAATTCACCAGGTGTTGGTGAATTTACTGGGTGGTGATTCAATCTCTCAAGTGTCAATAGCCTTGCCTTAGAGGCAAGAATAGAAAATGGAAGGGCATATGTGAGCTGGCTCTTATATAGAAGTTTATTCTAATTATTACTATGAGACTGGTATTTTCTGTGGTCTGAGGGATGGGCATTTCTGGAGTTTTACATCAACTATATATAAATAACACACATAAATGTATATTTTATATATAGTTTACATATAAACACATATGAATAAAATCTAAACACGTTTTTTAAAATTTAAAAACAACTTCACAGCCCTCAAGTTAGTAATCTCTGACCTATATGGTAACTCTGACAATGTATATAATATTCTGCTCTAAGAATTTCCTACCTCTCTGCTTCAAAGAGGGGTTTATGATCTCTTCCCCAGGAACTTTGGTGGTGGGTGACTCAGTTGCAGGGCACTGGATTTGAAGAATATTCTGGGTAGAATCAGCCCATTACATAGAGGTAGAGAGCCCTAGGTTTGGAGTCTTGTCTTTGTTGCTTGCTATATGAATGACCTTGGAAAAGTCCCTTAATTCCTCTAAGCCTCAGTTTCCTTCTCCGTAAAACAGGGATAATAATACTTGCCCGACCTATTTTCCAGGGCTGCTTGAGATTTACAAACTGCTTTAAATAAGAGCGAGGGTGGGATAGGTAAAAGAATACTGATTATGGAGACTGAGGACCCAGGTTCAAACCGGTCCCTGTTTGTTCACTACTTATACCAACTTACCCGATTCACCTTATTCCTCTGGGCCTCAGTTTTCTTATCTGTAAAATGAGGGCGTTGGACTAGATTATTTCTAAAACCTCTTCCTACTCTAAACCTAAGAGTCCATGAATGTGAGGAATCATTTTTTTAAATTCTTATTTTTATTGGTGCCTTTTGTCTTTACAATATATTCAATTCTGAATACATATCTTCCCTCTCTCTTCCCTAATGGGCCATCCCCTAAAACAAAGATGAATAAAGAAAGGGAGGAGGGGAAGCAGTTCAGCAAGCTAAATGACATTTTGACCCTTTCTGACAGTATATACAATGGTGCATGTCTGTAGTTCCCCACCTCTGCAATGAATGGAGGGAGAAGGAGCTCTTGTTGGTGAGTTGCTATTATTAAAAAGCCTTCTTGTATTTTGATCTTTGGGGAAAGAAATGCTTTGCACTAGAATGGTAAAACCAGAGAGCATTTTGACCCCGTGGGACCTGCTGGCTTCTGAAACATCTTGAACGCTGGCCCTAGAAGGAATGAGGCATCTATATTCATTAATGAAATGGGTCTATAAGTTTTTCTCTCTTCTTACTTTTCCTGGTTTAGGTATCAGTATCATATTTGTTTCATAAAAGGAGTTAGGTGGGATCTCTTCTTTGCCTATTATCCCAGATAATTTATTCAATAAATTATTAATCATAATTGATAATAAATTACTTATTATCAATTAATTAATAATTATTAATTATTATTAGTTGATCTTTAAATGTTTGGTAGAATTCACTTGTAAATCTAACTGGTCCTGGTGTTTTTTTCATAGGAAGCTCATTTTATGGCCTGTTTAATTTCTTTTTCTACATAGGTATTCTATTTCCTCTTCTGCTAATCTAGGCAACTTATATTTTTGTAAATATTCTTCTATTTCACTTAAATTGTTAAATTTATTAGCATACAACTGGTCAAAATAACTTCTTATAATTGCTTTAGCTTCATCTTGTGTCTAATAGTAGCTATCTCTAGGGCCAGGGTAGGGGGAAGGAAAAAAAAAGAAATTTACATGATAACTATGAGATATTTACAAGGAATAGCAAATTGTATTACGAGATTTGCAGTTTCACGTGCAATCAAATTTTTTATTATACTGTTAATGGAAATGCTTGTTTTAGTCTATAAATATAAATTTAGTCTATAAATGAAAAATAAATAAATGTGAATAAAAAGAAGGAATGAGGCAGTTATCCCTTCTCTGGGATGCCTGTGGCTTCCCACACACACCCCACATTTCCAATTATGGAAATTCCTTGGACACTGCTTGGCTTCCTTTGTCCTCATCATTGAGAGATTGCTTCTCCGGGCAAGCCAGGCAAACTTTGCCACAGAAGCTTGTAATGAAGTAACAATAGAAGACCTGAACAAATATTGTCCACTGATCCAAAGAGGACTGCTGCTGAAGGCTCTGCCCCTTCCTCTGTTTAACGAGATGACCTGTGAGATGTCAGCAGCATGAAGCATGGAAGGGAAAGGGGAAAAGGGGGTCAAAGCTTTCCATGGCATCAACCTGCCCACTACCAGGAATCTCTAATTGGCAAGCTCACCAGTCCATAGTCCTGGCATGCTGTATTGATAATGACAGTACTCCCATCATGCGGATGGAAAAATTGAGACCAAAAGAAGGGAGGAAATTTATCTGGGATCACCCAGGGGGTCTGTGGTGAAGCTGGGCCCTGAGCCTTGGCCCTGGGCTCTCTCCAGGTATTCTCTTAGGCAGCCAGGTGACACAGTGGATAGAGAACTGAGCCGGGAGTCAGCAAGAGTTCAGAACCAGCCTCAGACACTTACTTAGCTGTGTGACCCTGTGCAAGTCATTTTTCTGTTTGCCTCAGTTTCGTCATTTGTAAAATGGAGATTATAATAATAATAATAGCACCCACCTCCCAGCGTGGCTGTGACAGCCAAATGAGCTAATAATTATTTGGCCCAAGGAGCTTAATAAATGCTCGTTTCCTTCCTTCCTCCCTCCCTTCCTTCTGATATCTATATTTCTTTCATTTTGGGGGAGTGTTAACAATCTTGAAGACTGAACTTCAGGAAGAAGCCAGGAGAGGTTTGTAGGTAGTGACAAATGTACCTCAAACACAGGAATCCCCTCTGAACAGAGGCACAGAGACATCCCTCTCGTGGATGATGATGACAGGAAATACCTCATTGGACTTTGGAGAAATGTCACCTACCATGTAATTGGATGTAGTTTATAGACACTGTCAAAGCATGTCACTATGTAACTAGAATGAAGGGTTGGGATGCCAACTTTGCCTAGGAGAAGGTCCACCCAACACAATATACAACCACATAGTGTGCCTGCTCCCATGTAAATATGTCATACTCCTTCCATGTGACTGCTTCCTTTGTCTTACCCTCTCAATCTGTGCTGAATGAGAATAGCTCAGCACATCTCAAATGAAGAAACGCCTCCCTGTAGCCTGTGGGAGGGTCTGTAATGGCTGCAAAAGGCATTTAGAAAAATTACATTTTACTGATTCTGCCTCCACAAAATCTTGCATCCTCCCCCTTCTCTTTACTGCCATCACATCCATCCTAGGTCAGTCCCTCACCACCTCTCCATTGGGCCACAGTATTAGGATTGTAGTTCGTCTCCTGGCTCCAGTCCCCTCTCTCCAACATAGCCTCCACACATCTGTCAAAGTGATCTTGCTAAAGGAGGGATCTGATCCGTTTCACTCTCCTACTTAAAAAATCCTAGTAGCTATTGTCTCTAGAATACAATGTAAACTCCATTGGCAATTAAAGTACTTCAAAGTCTGGCTCCAAACTTCCTTAGCAACCATATTGTATGTTACTCCCCTTCATGAACTCTGCAGTCCAACCAGTTTGACCTTCATACATGACCTTCCACCTCCCATCTCTCTAGCCCTGGACATTCTCCTTCTCTGAAATGCATGTGCTCCTATTCTCTTCAAATCAGAATCCTGAATTCATCTCCTAGATGGACCCATTCCTCCATCCTCCCAAGTGCTAGAGCCACCCTCCCCCACCCCCAAGATTACCTTGTATCTACTTGGTATATATTGATACAATATGAGCCTCTTTAGGGCAACAAACATTTCGGCTTTGGTTTTGTATCACCATTCCCTAGCACAGTGCCTGGAACATGGTAGGTATCTTAATAAATAAAATTCATTTTGAATGATATTTGAGGACTCCTCTCGGCTTGAGACCAAAGATAATGAGAATCTTTATTATCGTTACCACTTTTAATCACCCATTGGTGAAAGCATGCTATTGAAATGCAGAAATAATCCCCAAATCCTGCTATAGCCACCAGATTCCATTTTCCCCCTAGAAATCATGGAATCATAAAAGGTTAGAGGTGGAAAAGGTCTTTGAAGTCATCTAATCAAAGCCCTGGAGAAACTGAGACCCAGAGAGTTGGGAAAGGACTCACCAATGGTCATTTAGCCAGTAATTGACAGAGTTATGATGAGAATCCAGGTCTCTTGACTGTCAGTTCAATGCTCCCTCACTGTATTTTGTTGGAGAGTTTGTCTATTGTGTGGGAAAGGGCTTTGAGACCCACATTTCTGCATCTCATCTCTTTTCTCCTCCCTACCCCAACCCCACCCATCAAGAGCTGTTTGACTTATAGTGAAAAAATGAAAGTCTGCAAAAGAGACAGTAATGTTGCCTATGAATCTCTCTCTCTCTCTCTCTCTCTCTCTCTCTCTCTCTCTCTCTCTCTCTCTCTCTCTCTCTGTCCCTCTCTCTTTCTCTTTCTCTCTCAGTCACACACGCACACAACACACACACACACACACACACACACACACACACACACACACACACACCCTGCCCAACGCCCTGGCCTTCTCCTTGATAAGAAAGGGCTCAGCAAGTCATCATTGGGTCTTTGGGGGAATTCACAGTTGCTTGGGGAAGTTTGAACCAGACTCCTGAGTCCATGTTTGCAAACTCTATTGCTCCCCAAGAAAGGAAAGGAGAAAACTGAGATCTGGAAACTTAACTGGCCCTGGGTTTCCCTTCAGAGTGAAGTTCTGTTATTGTCATCCTGGGATGCTTTGGGATCATTAATGAAGAGTGACAGCTAGGTTTACGGGGCAGCATGGCAGGGGAGCGGGAATTCCTTCCCTCTGAAAGCTAGGTCCTGAGCCTCCCACTATCCACATTCCAGGGGTGGCAATAACACCTACCCCAGGTCCCTTCCCCCTCTCCCCACCCCCTCACCTCCAGTCCCCAGCCAGTCTTCAAAGGTCACTGTTTTCTTCATCAGTTTTTCCTCCCCATGGAGACATCTTGGGCTGACTCAGGCAGCTCTGACTGCCTCATTCTTCCTTTTTTATCCATGGGTGATAGGACAGAATTAACTCATTACCTGCCACTGGCCCCTTGAGTTGACTTTTTTTGTGGTTTTTCACAAGAACTCATAAAATTGGATCACAGAAATGCTAAAGACATTAAGTTTCTTTTGGTATAGTGCCCAATGGGCACTGCCACCCTGGGCAATGGGGTGAGCAGGGACTTCATGTTCACCTCAAGGGAAAGAAACGGCCCTGGAGAATTTCCCAGGGAGCTTCTCTTTGGTCCTGTTGCTGCCACATTCCTGAGGAAACCTGGGAGCCAGAAGTGTCTTTCAGAGTATTAGGGCCCATCAGGGCTCACCCCAGGCTACCAGCTAACAGAGAGCTCATTTTAAGCAGAGAAGGACTATTCTCCCCTGGGAAGCTGCAGGAGAATTAGACTAAACAGAGCTCCAAGTGCCCGGACAGCAGTTTGGAGATGTTTGTATTCTAGGAGGCGGGGCAAAAGGAGAGCTGGCCAGGGGCCAGGAAGAAGTGCAGTAAGTTCGTCTACAACTCTTAGGTCCTCACATAGCAGATGATTCAAGGAGCACATTAGGGCCCTGGAAGGAGGGACACTGACACTCAAACTAACCTTAGAAGCCTGGGGGGGGGGGGGCGGCGTGGCAGGAACGGTGGCAGGCACATGGAGCCCTTCTCCTTCTCCTGCTTTGGGGGGCAGGTCTGTGTGTTCTTTGGAAGGGAAAGCCATGGTCGGCAGACACAGCACTCAGGCTGGCAGGATAAGTGGAAACATATTGAATCACTCTGGCTTTTCCTGGTAACTGGAGTCACAACTCTGAATCCAGCTTCCTCTCCCACCCCCAGACCCCTAAAAGACCAGGCAGCCTTCTGGAGAGATGCTCAGAGCCCTGAAAGTTCCATTTGGGTTCAGAGTCCAGGCTGGCAACCACGTGCTAAGCTGTCTGTCAGCACAGGGCCTGGCACGCAGCAGGTACTTTCCAGCCAGAATGTTCCCCAGAATATGAGAGCTGGGAAGGACATCAGAAGTCATCAAGCACAACCCATACCTGCCCAAGGATGCCCTCTAATAGACCCAATGAGTCATCAATCACGTTATTATATAAGTTCTCTAACGAAAGGAAACCTACCTCCTCCCAAGCAGCCCTTTTACTTTTCATGAAGTCAGAATGTCAGTCCCAGAAGGCCATCACATCCAAGCCATATATGAATAAGAATTCCAAAGGGGTGCTGGCAAAATATTTAACAATCAGCTCTCCAAAAAAAAAAAACCCATGCCTAATACACTTTGAATTTTGATCGACATTATTGACATTTTCTGATTTGCTTTATTGAGTCTAGATAATCAATAAAACAATAAAATCAAGGTCAGATTTGTAGAGTTTGCCAATTCTCAGGATGTAGATGCTCACATTGAAAATTTAACTATGGGACTCTCAGCCTGAGTTGCTTCTAGCACATCCCTGAATCATTTGTTGCTATTCAGTCATGTCCGACTCTTTGTGACCCCATGTACCATGCTGTTTTCTTGGCAAAGATCCTGGAGTGGTTTGCCATTTCTTTCTCCAGTGGATTAAGGCCCAGGGTCACACAGCTATTAAGTGTCTAAGACCACACTTGAACTCAGGTCTTCCTGACTCCTGGCCCAGTGAGTCACCTAGCATACCTTCCCCCATAGTGGCCAGCCCACCTTTCCTTGAAGACTTTTAGTTTGAGGCAACCTACTGCCTCCTCAGGCAGCCAATTCCACTTTTTGATGGCTCTAATTAAGATTTTTTTTACATTGAGCTAAAATATGGCTCTCCGCAATATCTACCCATTACTTCTTTTTTCAACTATTTATAACATTTCCCTCCAATTTTCTGCTTTCCTACTTCTTTGTTTAAATAGATTTTTTTTAATGTCCTTTGTCTCTATAGAGTCCCTTCTGTGTCCCTCCTCTTTCCATAGAGTCATCCCTCTTAACAAATAATTTTTAAAACAAAACAGAAAGAAAAAGCAAATTCTGCAAAATAAAGGAATGCCAAAAAAATGACATTAAAATGTGATGTTCTACACATGTGGATCATTCCCCTTTCTGTAAAGGAGTAGGAGGAAGTATCTTCTTTTGGGGGCCAAGCTTATTCTTTGCAATTTCGCAACATTCATTTTTGATTCAATTTTGATTTTGGTTGTTATTTTCTTTCTATTTACATTCTCGTAGTCATTGTGTGTATTGTTGTCTTTATTCTGCTTACTTCACTTTGTGAATCAGTCCATATAAGTCTTTGCTTGCTTCTCTATATTCACCACATGCATAATTTCTTATAGTGTGGTATTATTCCATTAAATTCATATACCACAATTGGTTTAGCCATTACCACAAACAGTGCTACTAAAATATTTTTTTATGCATTACTTCTAATTCTGCTCCTCTGGGACCAAGAATAAGTCTAATACCACTGAAAAGCAATAGCCGTCCAAATACTTGGAGATAGTTATCTCCCCTGAGTGTTCTTTTCTCCAGGTTAAACAACTATGGTTCCTTCAGCCAGTTATTACCTGATATAATCTTCAAGGCTTTTCATCGTCCTGGCTATACTCCTCTCAAAGCGACTGTCAGTACTATCAAATATACAAATGGATCCTTCATCTTATGAATGTAGATGTTCCCTTCATGATAAAAAAAAAGGTTAACCATTAATTCCTTCTAAGCTTGTGGAACTCTCAGCCATGTCTTCCCATAAGTTCTCCAATGCACTAGGGACCTTCCTTACTTCCTCCTGACATTGAGGAGATGCTGATGGAATACAAGCTGTCCCTTGGATTATCCCTTGTTTTTTACTTATGACCACCTTATTTTCTTTTTCAATTTCTTTGAAGACATCTGTTATTCCAGTTCTTATTTGTAGTTACTTAGTTATGTGTCTAAGCCTGCTCTCATCCATGTAACTCTTCATGGCACCCTGAGTAATATTCATTTTTAATTTTTCAGAGATTACAGTGTTTCTTGATTCACAATCATACAACACTGAAAGAATGCTGGCATTAAAACCTTTGTTCCTGGAAGAAATTCTTGTAGGCAATTCAACCTGCTCCCTTCCTCTTGTTTAATTCTTCACCTAGCTTATCTATTTGCACCATCTATGCAAGACATATTTACTAATGAATGAGATCTACAGATTGACCATATAACTGAAAACCAAAACCTGGACAGTAGACATGCTATATCCACTTGGTTTTTCCTGTGTGGATGGTTAGATGAAACTCTTGAGTGGTTATAGATCTTGTTCAGGAGGGCTTGGTCTGGCAGGATAAATGGAAACATTAAATCACTGGCTTTTCCTGGTAACTGGAATCATGACTTTGAATCCAGCTTCCTCTCCCACCCTCAGACCTCTAAAGGGTTAGGCAACCTTCTGGAAAGACAGGAGTTCTAAGGCTTGATACAACCAGCATGGTCTTCCACAGACAAATCATCTGGAGGACTTGTGGTCCGTATGAAATAACATCCATACTTCAATTTTGCAATGGATCTCCTCTACAACAGTGGCAAATACCTTTAATGAACACGCCTCCACGTTTTATACCTCAGCTGATGATCATGGGTCACCAAACAAGGTTGTCTCTCTTATTTACCTTTCAAGGAAATTTAAAGAATTTTGGTATAAGGATGGAAAATACCCTGTTGGAGAGAGCCTTTAAGAGACATTTTACTATACCAAACCAAATGCTTCTTATGTATAACCCATATCAGATTGCTTTCCGTCTTGGGGAGGGGGGAGGAGAAGGAGAGAAGAAGAAAAATTTGGAACTCAAAATCTTACAAAAAATAATGTTGAAAACTATCTTTATATGTAATTAGGGAAAATATTTACAAAAAATAATAAACAATAAGCACAGTGCGATCTTATGGTCCCTATATTTTAATCAATTGTGAGATAATAAATATGTTGTCTAGTATGGAATACTGCTCATAAAAATTTTCTCTTCCCTACTAGCACCTTCACTGAGGATGTCACCAATGAATTTCTTGATGCATTTCCTAAAAATTTTCTATAGCTGGTATATAAGCATGTAGGTTGGTACATGTTCTCTCATTCGCATTTTCATTTAGCATTTAATAATGCCTGAGATTTATTCCACACCTTGCTTTCCCTTATTTTCAATATCTTACAATTCAATCCTTCACTACCGTCATTATTCATTTGCTTTTCCCACCTTTATTCTTATCACTGGCGTTTCCATCTCCTCTATAAGCAAATGTAGGACTGTGGTGTTAGAGTCTAAGAAAGTGGCTCCATCTATCTTGATGATGAAAAGTTTCTACAAAAATCATTGTAGGTCGTGGCCATTTTTCATCTATTTGTCATCCTTCCATTTTCTTCCCTCGATGCCTTCAGGATGACTTGGCCTGGTTGTTGTTTTGACCACACTTTCTTTAAGCTAGTTTTAACTTCCATGGCTGCTCTCTATTTTATGAGGCAATAGTGTTCATAATCTTCCAACATGCTTCTTCATAAGATTTGTACAAGTGAGTTCCAGACAAGCAAGACGCTTTTGAAAGCTATACATGATAGAAGTCTGCAGTGCTTTTTTCTGTTCTACTACGTATAAGCAGATGTCCTTTCTATTTGGCGTTTGTTGAGTTCAGAATAAAACTTTAAGTTAATAAAAAATGTTAATATTCTAAACTGGTATTGCCATTGGCTGTCATATCTCTTTGTTAAACAAGTAAGACAAGCTAAGATGCTTTTTAGGTCTTTTGGTCTGTTTGGTTACATTAAATTTCTGTATCGAATTATTGTAATATTGTGTTTATGTTCTTTCCAGTCATATCCCATTTCTTTCATCCATAACTTATGTGAATAGATCAGGATTGAGTTGTTGTAATTATCCATGATTTTCTTTTTAAAAAAGCTTATCGTATTTCTCCAAAAAGATTTCCTTATCTCTGTCCTAAATCTTTAACCTCCTACCTAGTCACTGCTATCCATTGCTCCCTCAGACCCTCTGTTTATCTGGGCAGCCCCAGGTAAGTCCTAATGTTGAGAATCAAGAAGAATTGAAATTTGAGACAACCTCAAATTTAAAAGGGCAGCTCTATAAGTCATATACATGTTTGATTAGTGTCCTACTACCTGGTAGGGACAGAGAGACTTTAAAATGACCTGCTTAAGAATGAGAAGCCAAAGCTTGCAAGGGAGCAAACTTATTTTGGCCTGAACCCACCTTGGGAGCAAAGATTGCATCTATTTTTGGCCGGAACATCGTCTCAGAATCGTCTCCTGACTGATAGAGGAGATTCTAACATTCCAATTGTCTGACTGACTGGGGGTTCAAAAGTAGGAATGTCTGAAAATCTGAGTATGTAAAGGTCCAACTTTCTAACTTATGATTGTCTGGCAAGCCTTATTTATTGGACATGCCTTCAATAAATGCTAGGATCCCTTGACAAGCTCACACAGTAGCACAAAGACAGGCACAGACAAGCTCACAGTCTTTTTTGGATGTTTCTGTGTTATACAAAGACTGTTTTAGATGACATACCACCAACAGTGGACTGAAGTGGACAAGAGTGAGTATCTTGTCCCTGATCTTCCCTAGATTCTTGCACAAGGAGATTTCAGGGAAGGAAGTAGCTGAAGTTGTTTGGAGACCCAGGAAGAAGAAACGAGGAGGTTGAAGTTGGTTTACTCAGTTGAAACAAGAGAATTCCAAGGAGAATCAGAAGAAAATGAGAGAGAAGAAACAGGAGTAGGGACAAGGGCAGGAGTAGACTGGAAGAGGGCTCACACCCTCTAATGAGGTCTTGGAATGATGTCTCTCTTACATTAGGATCAACAAGGGATATCAGCCCTGTGAGAACTGACACTTTCTACGTAGGTAGCCTTATATAAATCACTTAACTTCCTTGGGCCTCAGTTTTTTCATCTATAAAACGAGAAGGGTGAATCTGATGACTTCTGAGATCCCTCCCAGATCTGAGTCTATGATTCCACCATCCTTCGACAATAGCCAGCTTTGAGCTCAGTGCATGTAAGTAACTATGGCAGGGAAAATCTGCCAGCACTGCTTGTGTCTTTAGACAATGATGTACCTCTCTCCCTAAGGATGTTGGGTTAGTCAGAGATATTCCCTCCTCCTCTAGGAATACTCAGCAGTCAGAGATAGTCTTTCTTGCTGATAATGGTTGGTAAGTCAGAGACAGTACCTCTCACGGAATCAGTCACTGCAGGCGCTTGGGCATTTCAGTTGATTTCAGGTTGGTTTGTTTTGTTTGGGGATTGATTTTTCTCCCTAGTTTGGAAAACTTGCTCTTTTTCTGTTTTGAAAAACTACTTCAGTTCTTTTGCTAACTGAGGTACCAAGCACATGGTATTTCCATC
This sequence comes from Trichosurus vulpecula, assembly GCF_011100635.1. NCBI lineage: Eukaryota > Metazoa > Chordata > Mammalia > Diprotodontia > Phalangeridae > Trichosurus > Trichosurus vulpecula. Next base: position 23,672,417 of record NC_050575.1, on the reverse strand, counting down.
AAAAAGTTAAAATAAAAACCTCATGTCAGAAACTCCCTCTTGCATGGTGCTGGCGGGGGGGGGAGCTAGAGAGGGAGGGGGTACTGCCATCACCCACTTAAACACACAGCCAGCAGAATTTTGAGGGGGAAGAGGCAAATTGGATGTTAATACTTTCCATGATAGAGTCTTTGTAGGTGCTAACTCTAGTGTTGCCAGGGGGTCAGAAGGCAGAGGTAGTACCCAGGCCATGGAAGACTTGGGTGAATGGAAAATGGTAAAGAGCAAAAGCAAGTTGGGAATTTCTGAACTGAGCCCCCTTATCAGACTCTAAATGAAAAGAAAGGGGTGCCTGAAAGCCTAGATCCAGTGAGCTTTGGAGGAGGAAGGAAAGGTTGGATGGAACAGGAACCATGTTTTCTGTAGTGGTCAAACCATCTTCCTGGAGGATGCCAACCCAGTCCCCAGCCCCTTCACACTTTGCTCCTCTAGAAAGGTCACTCCTGGCCAGTTCAGTGGGTGCTTTCTCCACCAGCATGCTTCTGTGCAGTTTGCCAGCTCTAGGCCTGCCCTCAGAAATGAAGCGTCGGGTCGTTTTGTCCCTTCTCTCTAGCTGTTAGAAAATTAAAGGCATTTGGCCATCCATGTACAGCAGAGTCCCTGTGCACAGACATTCTGCCTTTCCTCAGCCTCAGACCCCATCTGTTCCATGTTAGCTGGAGAAGTTTTTCAGGATGAATTCCAGCAAACCTTATTAGGAGCAGATACAGACCTATTACTTGTGACAGGCTCCAGAGGAGTCAAGTTTCACTGGAAGGTTTCCTGCTCTTTTGTTAACAAAATAAAAGGTGATGGAGGTGGGGGGTGGGGAGGAAAGAATTAAAAGCCTTTCAAACTTAAATGTGAAGCTGAATGTAAGACCAGAGTCCTCAGTGACTTATTTGTCAAGGAAACTTGAAGAAGGGGTAGCATGGATTGGAGGGATGGGGAAAGGCCATTCCACCTTATTCCAGAGGGGCCTGACACTCAAGCCAAGTTGCAGAGCTGCTACTGTTGTTTTTATCTGTGAATCGAGTTGTAAGGCCTTATGTTTTTCATCCTTGAATCAGGTTCTAAGGCCTCATCTACCCAACGTGTGCCCAGCACTGTGTTCCTTCCTTATGTGTTCACATTGTGAGAGGAGACAGAAAAGAGCTAGCCTGGGTCCTGTCTTCAGGAAGCTCATGGTCTAGGAGAGACAGGGACTGGCCTAAGAGGAAACTGAAGAGAAACAGACCTGGGCCCCATCTTCACGGCTGGGTGACTGTGAATTGGACCAAACTGGACCACATTGTAACCTTCTCTTTCTCTCCAAGGATAAGCTTTGATCTAGATTTTCATTTTTCTTACTGGATGAGAGATAATTGCTTCAGCTCCATGCTCTTCCCTATTTCTAACTCGTTTTCTACCTCAGATCAGAACTATCTTTATCCCTCTGACTTGTAAACCCCTACAACCACTACCTCATTTAGACAGACAAGACCACTGATTTCAATTGTTTGCGCAGAAAATACCTTGATCCCCTCTTTATAACAGACACGTGAGCAAGAAGAGACTCATTCTCAAGATTTTAATGGGCATTCTGCCCATGGTCCCTACCTAGTACTGAACTGCCAGTATTCTGTGGCTAACAAGTCCTCACTCTAGGACAAAGCTGAATAATGGAGTGAACACTGTGAGGTTTAAAACTCTTAGTCCCTTAAGGGGTGGGGTAGGGGGAGGAGAATGAGAATCTTTGATTCTTGAAGATAGATGCCCAGAAACATGTGTTTTTAGAACTATAGGCAATAGCATGTTGCCAGAGACCTAGCTTCACTTGCATCCTCAGCTTTTCTTTATTTAAGTTCTGAGTGGTGTGAGCTGGGAATAGGATGGAAAGAAAAGAAACCAGGGAATAAGAAGGAGGAAGCAGAGGTAGAGAAAGAGGGGGGACATGAGTTTATCAAGGAAAAGGGAAGTCAGGAGGAGACCAGTGGGGCCATCAGGGAAGGTAGGAAGCTGTAGGCCTAGGTGTGTACTTAGGACAAAATAAAATCTGTGACTTGGGGGGAAAGGCATTTGGGGCTGGAAGGATCCAAACTGAGTGTCTATATTGACTGGATTCAGATAACCCACCTGTCACCCGCGGGGCCATGATCAAGGAGGAAAAGAGGACTCCAGGGTATACTGTTTGCTGGTGAGCCATGGACTCTGAGGTCATTCACTGTCCAAGTGGTTAAACTTTTCTGAGAGCTTGGAGAAAGCCCACTATGCTTCAGACTTAGCATGTGCTGAGCTGCCCTGTAAGAGAATCCAGAGAAACCCAGCAAAACCTATTTAGAGGCAACCTCAAGTGAGCTTGGTTTTTAGTGGTTACTGGGTTGCACGTGTAAGACGTCAGCCTGCTCTGCCCAAACTTGGGAGCCACCCACACCCACTTGAAGATTTTCTAGGCTTCCCAGCTCTAAGAGGATACCTTGGCAGAGGGTTAAGGAGAACGAAATCTGGTCAGTCAGTCAACAAATGCTTACTCTGTGCCAGACACTATGCTATTGAAGATACCAAGAAAATCAAAAGGGAAGGTTTTGAGTATTATGGAAGTCGCTGGCTTAGAGCTTTAGGAATCAGTGCCAGTTTTACCACTGGACAACAGATGGCTTAGTCAACAGAGGGGTTGAGAGGATGGCAGTAGAAATGGCCAAAATGAGACTTCCCAGTTGGCTGAAGTTACAACTGAGAGAAGAGGCAAGCTGAATCCCATGAGGCAATCAAACCTTTAAAAATGAAAATGGATATGAAACCGCAGACTGGCTGGATTGAAGGCTATCTGGAAAATAAGAGAACAGAGCCAGAGATGATTGAGTGGAATAGCGTCATAGGGCAAAAACAAAACAACAACAAAAGAGAGTTCCCAGTTTCATCAGCACAGGTTCTCTCTCCACTGATATTGCAACCTCCCAGTCCCTTTTCCTTATTAAAGCATCTTCTTGAGTTATTGTGCTTGAAAAATCTCATCACTTGATGGTAAATATTCTGGTTAGTTTCTGCACATATCTAGGCTAGACTTCAGATGACAGACCCTGGATACAGGGGGTGTTCTATCCACTGTGCCACCTAGCTGCCCATATGACCTTGTATAAATCCCTTACTTCTTCAGGACCTCAGTTGCTTCATCTGCAAAATGAGGAGATTGAACTACATGACTTTTAACTCTAGCTTTATGATCCTGTCATCCTATGACCCACCATAGTTTGTCTCCTTCCACCTCCCATCCCGCCTTCTTTGTGCCTCCCCACCCCACCCCAGCATATATAGCCTTGGAAAACCCAAGGTTACAGACCAGTCTCAAGGAGGCATCAGAGGATTTTTGTGGTGACTCATGGAATGATAGGAGAAGGGAGAAGTCCAGCAAGGGGAGAAGGAGGGCTCGGTTTCTACAAGGCCTTTCTTGAAAAGGTCTCTCGTCAGTGAGAGACCCTGCACTGAACCATATGCAGTCTTCACACCTGGGATAATGGCAGCAGTTTAGTGGGCGGTGAGGAAAGGCAAAGAGGAAGATATGAAAATGCAGATAAATATGGGTTCCAGTAGAACTCTGGACTCCACAACCTATCTTCATTTAAATAGTTTCCATCCAAAAAAAAGTGGGAGGAGGTAGAGAAGGCCCTCATGGGAGGAATACTAAAATACAGCAGGAATTTGGGATTCCAGGGAATCAGAAGTTTCCAAAGTCTTTTCAGACGTGGAGGCAAACACAGGGAGACTCTGTTTCCCCCATCAAAGCCCAGAGGTATATGGAGAGACAAAATTGCATGCTGGCATCTCCATCTCCTCCCCATATAGTCACATCTCAAAGAGGAGGATGCCTCATCTTGCCAAGAATAAAGCTCAGACACAAAGCCCTAATTAAGCCCCTGAATGTCTCTGAGGACAGCCTATCCTCAGTAGACAGTAAGGTGCCTGCTGTGCTCAGCAGGTAGTTAAGTCTTCACTGCTTAGACTTTGTGACTGAATATGTGGCTACACTATTTCGTAGGTTTCAGCAAGCACACCAATGTGACCCTTTCCTCTTATGAAATCTGCGTGGCTAGCTCTGGAATGGTCCCAGCCTTCCCTGCTGTTATGAATGGGCTGCTCTCCACAGGACAGATCCCATCCACCTGGCTGTAGATCCCTCCCAGGCCACATATCCTCTCCTGGGAAAGCATATCAGTTGATCTTTCTAGTAGGTTCTTTGTAGTGCTAAGCTTCTTGCCAAAAGAAGTGTATTCCCAGTGTATGAAGGGCCATCAGGAATCCCAGGATCTGGAGTCTAAGGAGCTAGGTTTAAATCTGGGCTTTGCTTCTTACTACCTGTATGAGCTTGGATACATCACTTACCTTGTCTGAATCAGAATGCTCACCAGTAAAAGTGAAGATTGGCCTAGATGAAAAGCCCTTTTGGCTCCAAATCCTCTGACTTGAATCCTGTTCTCAGAAAGATTTGGCTGTAGTATGGGGAGAATGAAGTTTGGAGGGAGCCAGAGAAGGAATAGACATAGATCCTGCCCTCAGAGGGCTAAGAGTCTGTGAGAGACACAGGGGAAGACCTAGGTCCTGCTCTTATGGAGGTCATAGTCTGAGAGAGACAGTGACAGTGTAGGTCTGTACTTTGCATTCAGGGGGCTCAAAATCTATGGGAGGGAGGAAAGGAGTAGTACACACTACAATGTTAGGTGAGATAACTCACACACAACATACAACTATAAAGGCTTGTATGGGATTCCATGGTATCTGGGATGGTACAGACTTCTGTAGTACACAAAACACAGCCTTTGGACTTTGGGACCCAAAAGAACTGTATAATTTAGTGAATTAATGACTTAGTGAATTAAGAGTGCTTGGAAAATTAGCCTCACTTTTGGGCCATGTATGTATGTATTGTCCCCTCTCTGCCCTTTTTTGTGGCCAGTCCTCAACAGTCCCGTCCTGACCTGCCTATCCTTGTCTGACCCTGGGGAGGACCCTTCCTCCAATCCAATTCAACCAGCATTAAGTACTCACTATGTAATAATTGGCTTTGCACTCCTATAGCACCTTAAGGTTTAGGAAGCACTTTACCTGGGCAAGGTATAGTGCTAAGTTCTGGGATACAAAGACAAAACAAGTCCTCGCCCTCAGGGAACTTCCACTTGGGTGTTACTATAACACATAACCAGGTAAGTATATACTTCATGATTTGAGGAGTCAGAGAAGAAAGAAAACTCGGGACTTACATAAGGGTTTCCTCTAGGATGTGGCATGTGAGCTGTGCCCCCATGCATGGAATTTACTACCTCCTTACTTCCACCTCATAAAATCCCTCTCTTCCTCTAAAATGGAGCCCAAGAACCCTCTTCTGTATGAGGTTAGTGCCCCCTATTGCAAGTGCTCTCCATAATTACCTTGCATCTATTTATTTATTTATTTATTTATTTATTCATTCATTCATTCATTCATTCATTCATTTATTTATTTATCTATTTATTAATTTATTTTTTTATTTATTTATTTATTTATTCATTTATTTATTTAACATCCACTTTTTAAAAGTTTGAGTTTCAAATTCTTTCTCACTCTTCCGCCTCTCCTTTCTTCATTGAGAAGACAAGCAATATGATGTTGATTATACATGTGGAGTCAAGCAAAACATATTTCCTTATTAGACACATTGCAAAAAAGTAAGAAAAATAAAATTTAAAAAAGTCTGCTTCAATCTGCACTCAGATTTCATCAGTTCTCTCTCTGGAGGGGAGTAATATTTTTCGTCATGGGTCCTTTGAAATTGTCTTGAATCATTGTATTAATTAGAGTAGCTAAGTCTTTTATAGTTGATCATTGTTGCAGTATTGCTGTTACTGTGTACACTGTTCTCTTGGTTCTGCTTACTTCAGTTTGTATCAGTTCATATAAAACTTCTGAGGTTTTTAAAACCGTCCTGCTCATTATTTCTTACAGCACAATAGTATTCCATCACAATCATATACCCCAATTTGTTCAGACATTCTCCAGTTGATGGGTATCCCCTCAATTTCCAATTCTTTCACACTGCAAAAAGAGCTTTTATAAATATTTATGTACATGTAGGTCCTTTTCCACTTTTTTTAATCTCTTTGGGATACAGATCTAGTACTGCTATTTCTGGCACAGTGTTATAGCTCTTTGGGCATAGTTCCAAATTGTTTTCTAGAATGGTTGGACCAGTTCGCAACTTTACCAACAATACATTAGTATACCTATTTTTCTACATCCACTCCAACATTTTCCTTTTCTGTCAGGTTAGCCATCTGATAGGTATAAAGTGGTACCCCAGAGTTGTTTTAATTTGCATTTCTCTAATTGATAGTGATTTTTAGAGCATGTTATGTGAGCATTGATAGCTTTGATTTCTTCTTCTGGAAATGGCTTGTTCATATCCTTTAGCCATTTATTAGTTGGAGAATGGTTTTTACATTTTTTTATAAATTTGGCTCAGTTCCCTATATATTTAGGAAATGAAGCCTTTATCAGAGCAACTTGCTGTAACAAAATTTTCCTCCAGTTTTCTGCTTTTCTTCTCATTTTGGCTGCATTGGTTTTGTTTGTGCAACTTTTTTAAATTTCATGTAATCAAAATTATCCATTTTGCTCCCAATGATCCTCTTCATCACTCATTTGCTCATAAACTCTTCCCTTATCCATGGATCTGACGGTAAATTTTTTCATGCTTCCCTAATCTATTTATGATATCACCCTTTATGTCTAAATCCTTTACCCATTTTGACCTTATTTTAGTATGTGGTGTGAGATGTTGGTCTATGCCTAGTTTCTGCCAAACTGCTTTGCAGTTTTACAGGCAATTTTTGCTAAATAGTGAGTTCTTGTTCCCAAAGCTTGGATCTTTAGGTTTATCAAACACTAGATTACCGTGGTAATTTACTACTATGTATTGTGTACCCAATCTATTCCATTGATCCACCACTCTACTTCTTAGCTAGTACCAGATTATTTTGATGAATACCACTTTGCAATATAGTTTGAAATCTGGTACTGTGGGCCTATATATGTACTTGTCTCTATTTTTAATACATAAGCTGCTTATGAGTGGAATTGTTTCCATCTTTGCATGGAACTTATTTTCCCCAGTTTACCTAAAACAGTGTCTGGCACATTGGTAGACAATAAGGGAGTTGGGATCTCATAACTGGGATCCCAGCAAAAGAATAAAGAGGAGTTCAAATCCATGTTTTAAACCACACTGTTAATCTCCCCCTTAGTAGCAGGAGTGAGGTCTTTAAAAGATCGCCCCAGAGAGGTAGCATTTGGCTTCATCTTGGTGTGAAGAGTGGAGCTATATGTGTGTGTGAGTATGTGAAAACACATACAATGCAGTAGCAGAAGGAGCACTAGACTTGGGTTTGGGCCCTGGTTCTGACACTAGTTGTATGCTGTAAACTTAGAGTTTAGAACTTCAGAGTCCTCATCTATAATGTGGGGATAATAATAGCTTGTCAAATGACCTCACAGGGCTGTCATGAAATCCAAAGTAGATCATATGCGTTTATACCTGTAGGCACTGCATACATTTCAGCTCTTATTATTCGTGTGTGTGTGTGTGTGTGTGTGTGTGTGTGTAAGAGAACACTCCCTTTTGGCTACAAAGCACATCCTGGCAGCATCATGCATCACAAAACGACAAAAGTTTTCTCTCAATTTAACAAGAATGTCATGGTCTTGAATTCTTCCTCATGCAATGGCTGAATGAGCAGCTGCCTCTGTCTGACTCTTAAGTATCAGCAGAGGCAGGAAACAGGAATGAAAATACTCCAAACTTGGCTGACTTGGGTTGAGAAAGTATTGTTTAAGTCAGGCTTGGGCTCCCAGGCTTCTAGCCACAGAGAGGATACACCCAGAGCAGAGCACTTCTGAATGATTGGGAACTCAACAAGAATAAGGACTATGTGTTACCTCATCTTTGTATCTCTTCTGGGGCCTAGCAACCTCCTCTTCCCATAGTTATATAAATATTATATAGTAAATATTCCTTATGCAATGCCACCATCAGCAGCATCTCCCACAGAGACTATAGGCACAGTAACAGTATATTAGCATGTTGCACTTGATGAATGATCTCATCCAGAATGGGTTCCAAGATGGCACTGGGGGATGACCATGACAATGATCTCACATCCTTCCACTAACTTCTCAAATCTACCTGCTGTTTAAAGTCTTCCCATCCATTTATCTACACAATAGTCTAGTAGAGAGAGGTTATCCTATGTATTTATGCTTGTTCCAAATCTTGCTAAAAGACTGAGCTCCCCAGGGCAGGGACTAGCAGTTACTCATCTTTATTTCCAAATCCCTGCCAAATACAGTGTTTTATAAATAGAAGGGAAAAGGGAATGTTTTGCTGATTAAACTAATTATTTTCCATTTATAGAGAAGAAAACTGAGGTCTAGAGAAGGGATATGACTAGCCCAAGGTCATACAGTGGGTCAGAGCCACTTTTGATTCAATTCATTGCAGAAGGGCATTATGGGACCATGGGGAGACCATTAGTTCTAGAGTCAGATGACCTGGATTCAAATCTCAGTTCTGATGTTTATGTTTCCTCATCTGAAAAATGAATGAGTTGAATGAGAGGTCATTTCCCATCCAGCTTCACTTGTCTGGACTTTTTCATCATGACCCAGAAACCTCATAATCCTGCAAGTTCACTTTAGCCCTGGAACTCACACCTCATCTGCCCTTTACTCTGATTGGAGGATGGAGGCTCCTTCAAGAACCTCCATTTAAAGATGAGGCCCCAGCCCAGCCATCTCTTCATTTCTCACCTGGCTGGGATCCACTGGATTTTTCCATCATGCCCCTAGCCATCCTGCTACTGTCCTCCCATCTTCTTCCATTATGATAAGCTCCTTGACTGCAAGAATCACTTTCTTTTTCATATTTGTACTCCCTGCATTTAGCACAGTGCCTGGAACTTAGGGAGTACATAATATATGCTATTAATAGATTGACTCTGAGGCCCCTACCAGATCTAGATTATAATTATCTAATATCAGAATTTTTATTAAGTATCTCCTCCCCTGAACTCGCCTTTACATGTTGACTTGGTTTGAATGGCCCTGCCAAGTTGCCAATGAATTATTCTTTCCTTCCCCCTCTGCAAGAAATATTGGTAGAATTTCTCTACTTCTTTATCCTCTTCCACTGATCTTAAATAAGATGCTATTACTTGTACGTGATGGGCTTTTTGGTTTTTTTAAAAATATTTTCGATAGTTTTTTTTTATATCAGTCATTCCCTAGTACCTTCCCCTTTCCTGAATAGAATCCTCTAGTGTAATAAAGTACAGTTAAGGAAAACAAATCAACACATTGATCATTTCTGATGGCATTTGCCTCATTTTGTACCCAAGTGATTCATGACACTCCTTTTGCTTGTGTTCATCATGAGCATGGTATGGAAAGATGATGGAGTGCCCAATTACATTTGTTGAAGAAGCCAATTCCTTTATTGGCCTTTCCAAGGAGAACCTACCTAGCCTACCACCTAGCCATGACTTTCCTATACCTTCTGGTTCCTTTTATGACATGTCAATTCTGGATGTAGCATAATCAGCTCATTGGTCACTGGACAAAGATATCATATTTAAAATACCAACAATTCATGGTTATAGACAGCCTAAAAACTATGGGGTTCTTAGCATCCTTTGTTCCCTTTTTTGCACCTCTACACTTTCATTGTAGAAATAAAGGGGGCCACCCAGGACTAAGAGAGAGTTTCAATTTTTCCTTGTTTTCTGAGTTGGAAAATGATCAAAGAATTAATCACCTACTGGCCCACCTACTGGTGAAGAGCCGTACCTGCAAGGCTGGTCCTTAAAAAGCAGGCATAATCTGTGGTCAGGGTCAAATTCAAAACCTTTCTAAATTTATCTTACAACAACCTTGTGAAGTACTATCTCTATATACAGATAAGAAAATAGAACCAGGCATAAAATTAATAAAAGTCAGAGGTGGCATTTGAACCAAGGTCTACTGAATTCCAGTCATTTATTCTCTCCACTGTGATTATACTGCTTCTCTATTGTAACTATATCCTTTTAACCCCGATTGCCTCAAAAAAAAAATAGAGCATTGGCCCTGGAGTCAGGCAGACCTGAGTTCAAATCTGACCTCAGACACTTACTAGTAGTTGTGTGAGCCTGGGCAAGCCACTTAACCCTGATTGCCTCAGAAAAAAAAAAACCCTAAATCTTTATCACCAAGGGAATGGCATGACAGAAAAATGTCAATCAAGTAGGGAGTGCTTAGCTAAGTGTTGCAGTGATACCCATAAAGCATTAAAAAAAATTTAAGGAAGGCTTCCAGTACATTGGGAATATGCTCTTTTGGAGGATTCATGGTGGGATGTGGACATAGAACCCATATGAACATAGAATTTATTCAATACTAAAAGGGATAGGGAGAGAGAGGGAGGGGAGGGGGGAGAGAGAGAGAGAGAGAGAGAGAGAGAGAGAGAGAGAGAGAAAGAGAGAGAGAGAAAGAGAACATTTCCATCTCAAAGGAAGCAGAATAAGATTTATGTGTGAATCCACAAATCTATTAAGTACAGCTTCCTTTATTTTTCAAAAAAAGAATATAACTTTAGTATAAGTTGTTTTCAAAGTTGTCTATGTTTCTCAACTTCCTTCTTTTCTCTTCTGTGCATTTTAAACAATGCTTCAATGACCACCTTTTATTTCCTTTCTTTCTTTTTTCCTTTTTCTTTTTTTTTGCAAAATTATTTCTTGCTCCCCTCTTCCCCCAAACAAACTATCCATTTTTAAAAAGGAAAACACTGTCCTTCTAACATACTAGCACAGTCAAGTAAAACAAATTATCCCATCAGCCATGTCCAAAGATCTATGTATCATTTGGCACCTTGAGTCCATCATTTGTCCATCAGGCTGTGGGTGGCATGCTTCATCACTGATCCTCTGGAGTCATGGTAGGTCATTGAATTTATCAGATTTCTTCAAAGTTGTTTTTCTTTACAATTTTATTGTTATTATATAAATTTTATAAATGCGTGTGTGTGCTTTTTTTTTCTTCAGTTCACCCACACAGCAACCAAATGAGGCAGTTAGGAGCAAATACTATTATCCACTCTTTAGCCTAGTGAGACTGTGACTTGGCATATCCTAACAGCATAAGGGATTCAATAAGATTAAACTATTTACATTCCTGTATGGGAAGATAACACTTGTAAGTGTTAAGAAGTTTATCATTATTATGGCACTTAGAAGGAGTCTACATAGACAGAGGGAACAGGTGTGAATTAACAATAATAAGATGATGTCTAAAAAATAAAATTAAGGAGTGCGAAAGAGGGACATACTAGGAGAAGGGGGGAAAGGTAGAATGGGGTAAATTGTTTCACATAAAAGGGGCATAAAAGAGCTTTTATAGTGGACGGGAAGATGGGGGGGGTATTTATGTAAAATCCTAACTGCCCTAATAACATATTGAATCCCTTATGATTTCTCTTTCCTGTTTACTTTTTTTATGCTTCTCTTGAGTCTTGTATTTGAAAGTGAACTTTTCTTTTCAGCTCTGGTCAGGAATCAGGAATGCTTAAAAGTCCTCTATTTCATTAAATATCCATTTTTCCCCCTGAATGAGAGAATTCCATTTTGCTAAGTAGGTGATTTTTGGTTGTAATCCCAGCTCCTTTGCCCTCCAGAATATCATATTCCAAGTCCTCTGATCCTTTTGTGTAGATGTTGCTAAATCTTGTGTTATTCTGGCTGTGTAGCCATGATATTTGAACTGGTCCTTTCTGGCTGCTAGTAATATTTTCACCTTCTTCTGAGAGTTCTGGAATTTGGTTATAATATTCCTGGGAGTTTTCATTTGGGGATCTCTTTCAGGAGGTGAGCAGTAGATTCTTTTAATTTTTATTTTACTCTCTGTTTCTAAGATATCTGGGTAGCTTTCCTTGATAATATTACTTGAAATATGATGTCTAGGTTCTTTTTTTGATCATTGCTTTCAGGTAGTTCAATAATTCTTAAATTACCTCTTCTCAATCTATTTTTCAGGTCAGCGTTTTTTTTTTTTCCCCAATGAGACATTTCCCATTTTCTTCTATTTTTCATTCTTTTGATTTTGTTTTTACTGTTTCTTGATATTTTATGGAATGATTAGCTTCCACTTGCCCAGTTCTTACCCAATAAGGAATTTCCTTCAGTGAGCTTTTGTACTTCCTTTTGCATTTGGCCGATTCTACTTTTTAATGAGTTCTCTTCAGTAAATATCTGTAAGTCTTTTTCTATTTGGCCAATTTTGATTTTTTAAAGAGTTCTTTCTTCAGTGGATTTTTGTATATCTTTTACCATTTGGCCTATTCTGTTTTTTAAGGATTTATTTTCTTCAGCATTTTTGGTGCCTCCTTTACCAAGATATTGACTTTGTTATGATTTTCTTGTATGACTCTCATTTTTTTCCCGTTTTTTCCTTTACATCTTTTATTTGATTTTTAAGTGCTTTTTGAGGTCTTCTAGGAGTTCTTTTGGGGCCTGAGACCAATTCATATTTTTCTTTGCAGCTTTGCATGTAGCTGTTTTAACATTTGCTCTTCCCTATCACCATAGTAATTTTCTATGGTCAGATTCTTTTTTTGTTGTTTGATCGCTTTTCTAACCTGTTTCTTGACTTTTAACTTTAGGTTAAAGTTGAGCCCTGCTCCCAGGGTAGAGAGTGCACTGTCCCAAACTTCAAATTTTTGTACTACTATTTTCAGAGCTAGTTCTGGAGGGTCTGTATGTATTCAGTTCTTATAAGGTGGTATAATCTAAGGAAAGATGTGGTCACTGCTCTCTTGTCCTATCCTCTGGTCTGTGAGAAACCGCAAGCACTCTTTTCTACCCTCGAACTGTATCCAGGGTCCCTGCTCCTGCTAGTGCTCCTTCTTACCCTGGGATTGAGACCTGGAACTGCAGATGGGCAATGCAACAGAGTCCTGCTCAGGGTGCCAGCAAAAGGTCCCCTGTAATCTCCTTCTGACCAATTGTCAGAACTGCTCATTGTCTATGGGCTGAGAGCTCCAGAAGCTGCCAATTCAGTCACCTCCAAGACCTGCTGCTGGCTTGCCTGGCACAGCCTGTGCTAGCGTGGCTTATGCTGGACTGTGGTCCACTCTCACCCCAGTGAGACAGAACTTCCTGCCAAAATTCTAAGTTGTCTTAGGCTGGAAAATTGTTTCATCCTGTCCTTTTTGTTGGTTCTGACACTTTAGAATTTATTTTGAGACATTATTTTAATGTTCTCTGGAGGGGAATTTGGGAGACCCTTCACTCTGCCATCTTGGCTCCACCCCTTAACAAAATAATTTTTAATAATTTTCTTTATTCTTCATTAGTTGTGATTTCTCCTTTTTAAGTTGTCAATTTGCTTTCCCTGCCTCTTTTTAAAATAGGTTAGCTAATATATTTTTATTACTTGAAAAAAGAAACAATCCAAGTTTTATTCTTTAATAAAATGAGAATTTTTTTGTTTCATTTTTGTTAACCTCTTCTTTGGTTTTTCAGAATTTCTATTTCAATATTTAGTTGAAAGTTTTTGTTTTGTTGGTTTTCTAGTGTTATTTAGTTGTGTGCCCGATTTATTCGCCATGTTCTTTCTCTCTTCTGTTGCTCGACCACTGGCAGGAGCCCTATCCCCATGCCTGCAGGCTTCTGACTGTCTCTTTGCCCAATCATAGGTTGGAGGAAGGTGCTTACTATATTTTCTCTCTGGATTTCTTGAACATTATTCCATCAGGTGCTGTTGTAGATCTTGGATAGATGAGGTGTGGGAGAGCCAGACTCCTCTGCAACCTTTAATATTGCCTTCTTAACCAGAAGTTAAGAGAAATATTTCAGGAAGCAAAGAGATAAGAAGACAGTGTATACCAGAATATGAAAGGTAGATAGAGAGAAAGAGGGGGAGAGAGATTCCTTGCCCGTAAGGGGGATGTATCAGATATCTACCATCATCATCTGCTTTGCAGATTAGCCATGGTGTCTTATGTGAAACCCAGTCCCCAGCTTGACTCCCTATGCTCTTGCTCAGTGGTCTTCAAATAATCACATTCCAGAGGGTCAGACAGGCCATAGGAGGTGTTCCATGGGCACCTATATTGGAGCCTGTTCTGTACACAAGGGCCCTCCTGGACAGAGGAAGCTCTCTTGCTGGCTGGCAGAAGCCTGGCCTGGCCTGTAATGCTGTTTTTAAGTAATTTATTCAAACGACTGCAGACCCACCTCACAAGAAGGGTTTAGGCAGACTTGGTGTGTGGTGAGCCAGCTGTGGGCAGCTGGAAAACCCCTGGTATTTGTCAGCCTTCACTATTTTCACTTCTCCATTGGACACTGCAGTAATCTGGATCATCTCCAAGAGAATTCTGTGTGTTTGGGGGGTGGGGAGTGGTGTACATATGTAAACATTCACCTTTGAGTGTGTGTGTGTGTGTGTGTGTGTGTGCGCGCGCGCGCGCGCGCGTGTATTTCAGTGAGTGTGTGCTTTCTTTGGGGGCATTTTTCTCCAGTCTTTTATCCTCTTGATTTCTTTTATTTCCCCACATAATATTACTTTATTTTTTCCAATTACATGTAAAAATATCCTCTTGATTTCTATAGGCTGCTCTCCTCCTACCTGCCCTGTATGCCCTCGGTACTCACACGTACTCTCCCATCCTTCCCAGACACCCCTCTCCCCCTTAACCAACCCATTGGGGCTCTGGCGTCAGGCTTGGTGCTCAGGAGTTTCTGGATGGGTGGGGATGAAGGATAGCAACAGAAATGAGTATTATCTTGAAGGGCCAAGCAGGTGGCTGTCATGCCCAGGCTGGCTTTGTTTTCTCAGCTGCTGCAGCTGAATTGTCTATAACCCTCCCAGTCATTGTAATCCTGCTCCCACCCCCCCTAGGCTCAAACCACTTTCAAAAGCTTCCTGGTTTCCAGTCCTGGGGTGCCCCACAGCCAGGAAGCAGGGATTTGGTGACTCAGGGCTTTGGAAGGTGGGGAGGAAGCCCTCATCCCTTCCTGAAACAGCAGAGGCTGAGTGAGCCTCCAAACAGCACCTTGAGTTCTTGCTTCCACCCCCCAGCCCCAGAGGAATCTGGACCTCCAACCTCTCATCGCCCTCTAAAGACTTAAAACAGAATCTCGGTGTTGGGAGAGACTGTCTGGTCTAACACCTTCATTTTATAGATGGAGAAACTAAGACCCACAGAGAGAAAAGGACTTGTCCAATGTCACATAGTGACTCAGAACTCGAGTCCCAACCCAGCTCCGTTATATGGTTCACACTGGTCCCCCAGAGGGGATGAGACTGCTCACACATCACATCTATGTTAATTAGAGGCTTAGGTCCAGTAGGAGTTGGAGCTGAGATTCTAGAGGAGTGTAGGGTTAATTCAAGGCAGCTAGAGGGCTCAGTGGCTAGAGCTCTGGGTCTGGAGTCAGGAAGACCTGAGTTCAAATCCTGCCTCAGACACTTACTAGCTGTGTGACCCTGGTCAAGTCACTTAACCTCTGTTTGCCTTAATCCACTGGAGAAGAAAATAGCAAACCCCTCCAGTATCTTTACCAAGAAAACCCCATGGACAGTATGGTTCATAGGGTCATGAAGAGTCAGATTACGAATGAACTCATAACAAGGGTTAGTTCAACCTCTTTGGTGCTAATTCACACGTAAAGCCTTGGTATTTCTGTTCTGCCCTCTTCCAATTTGCTTTACATTTGGATGCCTTTGTTTTAAATTTTATAACTGAAGGGAGCTCTTGGAGAGTAGAGACAGGGTCCTCAGCTGCTCTGGGGCCACTTCCAATGGGAAGAGCATAGATAAGCACAGATAAGCATTCAGGGACTGTGAACTCTAGCCTCGAATCTGCCACAGGTTGCCTTTAGCTAAGTCCCTTCCCCCTCCTCAGCCTCAGTTTCCTTTTTGAAATAGGGACAGTGATTCCCAGTTCTAATTCCATCCAGCAGGACACACACACACACACACACACACACACACACACACACGCACACAAGCATGAGCAAAGACTCAAACACATATACATATACACATTAATACACTTGAGCATAGACTCAAGCACATTCACACACAAGCGTGAGCATAGACACAAGCACGTATACACACCCACATGTATCTTGCTCTTGCTCCTGTTCTAGGAGTGATAATTAAATCAGAACCATCACTGCAGACGAAAGGGGCATTTTGTCCAGTGGCTCCACCTACAATCCCTGGGGCTCTGTACACTAAGACTTCCTTCCCTTGGCCTCCATTCCCCTATGTATGTTGCATCCCTCTATTAGAGTGTGAGCTCTTTGGAGACAAAGATTCTCTCATTTTGGTATTTCTCAACCCTGGCACAGAGTGAGGGCTTTTATCTTATTATTTTCCATCAATGTTGGATAATCTCTGCCCTGAGAAAACATTTTGTGAGTGGCAGAATCCCCTGCTCTCTCTCCCTCTCTGTCCCGGGTAGGTCTAACAGCTCTAACCAACCGTGTGAGCGTTTACACATCAGAAATCAGCAAGGCTTGATTTATTATTTAGTTGATTGTCTAGACTTAAGAAAGACAGCAATGGAGAAAACAGATTAAACTTGAAAGTGGGTCCCGCTTACTTTCTCCCCCTGCCTACAGCAGTTTGTAAAGCATTTACCAATACCTCACTGCTGATGCAGCAAGAAGGCACAGCACATCTTTGGTCACAATTGAGGGACAAATGGTATCACACCTTAGGCCTTTTAAAGGGCCTGGTTGCAGTAATCACTCCTCAGTGCTAGGTGAACAAGTGCATGAAAGAGGAATAAAGCGTCTAAGTCATGAAAATGCCCACCGCTGCCTCTCTAGCAACCTAATTAAGTTCATTGAATTCTTTTGTGAAGTCTCTTTGGTCCAAGAAACATATTCTGATAATATTGTTATCCCCAGCAGAATGGACATTCCTTGAGGTGAGGGACTGTTTCACATTTTTGTGTTTCTTATCCTATGCCTGGCTTATAGCAAATGCTTAATGACCATTTGTCAAAATAAATCGAATTGAATTGAATAGAAAACAGTGACTCAGAAAAAAGAGGCCAAGGAGATGCTGGCAAAAGCAGCAATCTCTTTCAGATGTCTATGTTAGAGTAGATGCATACTTTACTGTTGCCTCAGTTTACCCCGACTCTCCTGAGCTGCCTCATTTTCTTACTTCTAGGACAATGGATTCACTCACAGTAGAAGGTCTTCAGCCTCAGGTGGGAGCCTGGCTGACAGCAGGACTAGCCTGGGCCTCCAATATGGGACACCATCCCGCCTCTATTCCCACAACAGTGAGGCCAGTCTGCAAGCACAGATGAGCAACCTCCGTGTGTCTCCACCCCACAGGTAAGTGGAACAGCTGACCCTCACTGAGCCCCTAACATTTCCCTAAAAAGCACCACTGCCAACATGCTATAATGCCTCAGGATCCACCATGAATACTTCTACCCTGTGAGGCCAGGATGCTCTCCAAGGTAAGCTTCCCCCTCCCCAGGAATATAGCCCTGGCCTCATCTCCTCCCTACTCTATCCCCTAACCCAGGGGTGGGGAACCTGTGGCCTCAAGGCCACATGTGGCCCTCTAGGTCCTTAAGTGTGACCTTTTGACCGACTCCAAGTTTTACCAAACAAATCCTTTTATTAAGGGGGTTTGTTCTGTGAAGTTTGGATTCAGTCAAAGGGACCAACTTGAGGACCTAGAGGACCACATGTGGCCTTGAGGCCATAGGTTTCCCACCCCTGCCCTAACCCAAACTGGACCTGCAGGAATGATTTTTTGGCTGCCCTCATTTCTCCTTCAAAACTCCACAGTTCCAGCCCCACTTTTTTGCCTTCCTGGGGCTTCTATTACCCTGTGCCACCTACCCTAGCTTTTATTGACTCCACCTGCTAAATTGTAGAGCTTTAGTCTCAAGTGAATCCCTTTGGTCATTCAGAAGAAAGGAAATGACCCCCTCCTGAGAGGGAGCAGCCCCAGACACTTCCTCCTCCGAGAAATATCTGGTTTCTCAGACATTATACAGAAACTGGTGCCCCTATTCCAGACAGGCAGGAATTAAGAAGCAGGTTTGGGCTGGAAGAAATAGATGTTAACATCCAGTTAAAAACAATGACAAATTAGTGGGGCATAGCTATGAGTTGACACATTCTTCATGGTACCTCAAGAGAGAGTCCATCAATGAGCATTTGTCCTTTGGGTCTTTTCTCCTAGAAAAGAAGAATAGGGATCAGGCCTGTGACTTCATTGGTTTGTGGAGCTCCTGGTATGGAAATCCCACTACCAAAGCAAGTCAGCACTTTCCATGCAATTTATTTAGTCTTCCACAGTTCAACACAGTGGTTGCTGATTTGATGAAATGACTTACCCAGGGCCATACAGCCAGTATGTGTCAGAGGTAGGACTTGAACCCAGGACTTCCTGGCTCTGAAACCTCTCTCTATCCACTACACCATGCTGCCTGTCAAACAACAAAATACATGTCCTAGGGCAAGCTCAGTGAGAACAGAAACCTCAAGTGGAGCAAAATGGCTTCATTTTGATTTTCAGACAGAAAGAAACAGGTGTTAAACATTCAGTAAATCAGCCAACAGACTTAGCCATCAAAGATGCAGTCATCTGCCTTTCTCTCCAGCTCTGATTATGTTTTCCAGAATTCCATGTTCTTCAGCCCCTCCTGGGATTTATCTCCATTTTTCCAGACTTGATTTTTAACTGGTCTCCCCATTGTTCATCTTTTTCTGCCCCAGGATTCCAGCTGTCCTGCGAGGTCTAGGATAGAGGTCTGTGTCTAAGGCATGGTCTGGCCAGGCACTACTTCCTCTCTCATTGGCTCTGAGACACATTATTTTCTTTATTCAAAAAAATTGTACCCATATCTTTTATTTTTACATCACTTTCATTTCCAAATAATTCCCTCCCTACTCCACTACCCGGAGAACCACTCCTATAACAAAAATTAAAAGGAAAGAAGAAAAAAGAGTGGTTCAGCAAAAATATCCAACACATAAAACGAGTCGGACAGTATATGCAATGCTTTGCATTCATCATCCCCCACTTCTGTGAAGAAATGTTCATTTAATCTAAACTTTAATTCAGCCATAAAAAAATAGGATGGGGGGGCTTTTTGGATCCTGACCAAAGGTTGGCAATGAAAGCAACCTCCTTCCAAGTTCCTCTGGGCATGGCAGAAGCAGCTCTGTCTTTGGACGTGAGCATGTAGGGAAGTCCCAAGCAATCGGTCAGATTTTGGTGGTGATGCTAAAAGCGTAGCTCTAGTCACCCTACTTTCTTCTGCCACAGGAACACAGGGCAGGTGTGCACTGGGTCCTAAGAAGGGGGCCCTAAAGATGCCAGGGACACGTGTAATGTTTTGGGTCTGGGTTTCCACCCAGGACATGGGGTTGTGACCCTGCCCTTTGCTAGGTACTCAGCTCCTTCCCCACCAAACAAGACAGTGTTTCCTCACCACTAGTCAGTTCTAATTCTCATTAGCTTATTTTTTGGTCCAAAACTTTCACTATCAAAAACCTTAAAAACTATAGTTAGAATATTTTGGAAATCTTCTACCCTTCTCCTCCCCAATCTCCTTTACCTCAGTTTCCTCATCTGTAAAATAAAGGGATTGGACTAAATGACCTCTGAGGTCTGATTCAACGCGGCCTCCTTCCCCGCAGCGCAGGGTCACAGTGTTGAGTCTCTGAGAGCCGCCCTGACAAATTTGTGGAAAGATCAGATAATTTGCCAGCTTGCAGTATAGAATCATAGACTGAGGGCCGGGAGGGACCTTTGAGATCCTCTAGTCCAGAGGTGTCAGACCCACGGCCTTCAAAACCCTCCTTGGCCAAATCGGATTAAAATGTAATTGGGAACTGTTTAATAAAATAAATAAAAATACAATACAACACAGAAAATGTTAATTTGTAGTTTCCCAAGTCAATATGTGGCTGTTCCGATCACTATAAGAGTTTGGCACTACTGCATCAGTCCAAGCCCCCTCCCATTTCACAGTTGAAGAAACTGAGGCCCGGAGGTGGAGTAACTTGACCAGGGTCACACAGGTAGAAAGTGATTATAGGATCATAGATTTAGGGCTAGAAAGGGTCTTAGAGGCCATCCAGTCTAAACCCCCTCATTCTACAGAAGAGGAAACACACCCAAAGTGCTTTGTCAAGGTTACACTGGGAGATTGAACACAGGTCCTCTGACTCCTGAACAAGCGCATTTTCCACTGTACCACATTGCCTCAGTCATAGGTTAGGCTTGAAAACACCACACTTAATCATTCTGCTTTACTTCAGCTTCTCCCCGAGGATGCCCCATGGATTTTGTGAAGCTCATACAGCTCCTGGCTCTCCACCCCTTAAACCATGGGGAGCTTTGGGCCACGATTTTATGTAGGATTTGAACAGGAAGGGAGAGACACGGACATGGGAAAGGAAGGAACTCCACAAAGTTGGTGACTGTGCTGTCTAGTGGGGAGCCCTGAGCTCCTCCAGGCCCCCAGTGAGGGAGACAAAGGCCGGGAGTGCACACTGGGAGGCCTCTCTCCTAAAAAGCCTGTTACCGGGACACTCCCATTTCAGTATCATGATGCAGTGGAAAGAATGTCGATGGGGAGGCAGAGAACCTGAGCTCGGATCTCAGCGCTTTGGCACTTTTTATCTGATGAGCCTTGGGGATGTCACTGAATCACTCTGGGCCTCTGTATCTTCATCTTCAAAATAAGGGAGTGGGATTCTATAACTCCTACCTTCCTTTCCAGCTCTAAATCTATGACCCTTCGCAGATATGATCCTTTCTCCTGATCTCTAAACAGCTTGGACTCCTTCCAGTCAAGATAGCTCAGGGAAGACTCTCCTTCCCTCTAGAGGTATGAGGCAGCATTACTAGGGCCTAGAGGGGAGAGCAGAGTCTCTCTAGGAGAGAGAGCAGAGTGGGCCACTCTGCCCCCGCCTCCACCACCTCCCCACTCCTCCAACTGACCCAAACCAGGCTGAGCTCTGATCCAACCAGATGAGGAGTTGGGTCTATCAGACCCCAGACATCTCCTCCGGTTAGCCTGAGCCATCTTGCATGAGTGTAAGGGTCCGTTGCAGGTGGCAGCTAGAAAGTTCCCACATAGGACCTGTGTTTTCTCTCTCTTCCACTCCCAGCAGTGCTGACTCGACAAGATCCCTCCCAAGGAGCAGGAATGGCATTGACGTGGAATCTGATGTGTATAAAATGCTCCAGGAATATGGAGAACCTGCCTCGGAGCCCAAGCAGTCTGGGTCCTTCAGATACCTACAGGGCATGCTAGAAGCGGGAGAGAATGGTAAGAAGTCTTCATGTGCCCAAGGTTCTCCACTTGTACCTCTCTTCTTGCTCTATGTCCCACCCTCCCTTCCTTGCCCCCACCCAGTCTTATGCTCACCTAGGAAAGAGTATGACAAAGCAGGAAAAATCCAAATTGTGGAATCAGAGGTCCTGCATTCAAAGCCCGTCTCTGCCCCTTATTGACTGGCTGTGTGACCTTGGAGTAGTTACTTAACCTCTTAGGGCCTCAGTGTCCTCATGAGAAGGATGGTCTCAACGAATTGAGTGCCTAAGGTCATCCATTAGCCGTAAGATGGGGGTTGGGAGGGGCAGGGCTCAAAATAACAGCTTTCAAAAAAAATAAGCTTCCCTGTAGACAGTTAACACTTGTGGATTGCTCATTTCTGAGCTAGGAGTGCCACAGTCTGATGTGGTCAACACTGGACTGAGAGCCAGGAACCTTGGGTTCTCCTCTGAGCTCATCTCCTAATAACTCTCAGGCCCAGAGAGATTAAGTAACCTGTCTGGTGTGATACTCTAACATTCTTTTCTCTCTTTTTTTAAGGCTCTAAATTTTTTTTTATAAATTATGAACCAAACAGTCATCAGCAAACACAAGCATTTCAATATACAAATTTTTTTTAAAGAAGGATTGTGTATG
Organism: Trichosurus vulpecula; assembly: GCF_011100635.1. Classification (NCBI taxonomy): domain Eukaryota; kingdom Metazoa; phylum Chordata; class Mammalia; order Diprotodontia; family Phalangeridae; genus Trichosurus; species Trichosurus vulpecula. Next base: position 23,650,396 of record NC_050575.1, on the reverse strand, counting down.
AAATCGACATCACACTGTCATCACCTATAAAACGGCTCTGTGCACACCAACGAGAGCTTAAGCAAAACTAAAGGATGAGACTTGGGCATTTGGGGTACTGTCTGAATTTCTCATCATCATCATTCTCCTTCTGAGGCACAGCTCTCAGAGAAGTTACACTCGGGGGAGGGGGTGGGGGCAAGACTCAGCAATCCATCGGAGACAGACAGACTGACTTTAGGCAGTGCAGGCCAGACACTAAGACTTGTAGGGCTAATTGGTTTGTCAGAGAGAACTGACTTCATCTGTCCGTGGGTGGTCAAGAGCTGAGGTAACAGACTTCTGGGATTTCCTTCAAAGGATATATTTATCTCTCTTCTCTCTCTCTCTCTCTCTCTCTCTCTCTCTCTCTCTCTCTCTCTCTCTCTCTCTCCCTATCTCTCTCTCCTTTTAATTTTTTTGGAGGCAATCAGAGTTAAGTGACTTGCCCAGGGTCACACAGCTGATAAGCATCTGAGGCTAGATTCAAACTCAGGTCTCTTGACTCCAGGGCTGGTGCTCTATCCACTGCACAACCTAGCTGCTCCTCAGTAATCCCTTAATTGACAACTCTAATGTCTTCTTTTCAACCCTCATCCTTAACCTCTCTATAAAGCATTTAACACCATTGACCATCTTCTCCTGGATGTATTCTCCTCTCTGAATTCTCAGGAGTTTGCTCTTTCTTGGTGCTCTTTCTACCTATCTTACTTCTTTTGTTCAGTCTTTTTTTTTGCTGGATCTTTTTTGCTTGAAAACGGGTGAGCGCCCCCAAGGCTCTGTTCTAGTTTCTCTTTTCTTTCTGTATTCTCTCACTTGGTGATCTCATCAGCTCCCATGGGTCCAAATTTTCATCTTCATAAGATGATTCTCAGATCTATTTATCCAGCCTTAGTCTCTCAAAATCCAGTCTTGAATCCCAAACTGTCTTTTGGACATCCCAAACTGTATATCCCATAGGACAGACTAGAAGTTTATGTGGGAAGGACATTCTAAGCAGCTGGGCTGAGAGCTAATTAGACCTCACTCTTGTGATTTTGAGAATCTATGTCAGGTTATGGGAGGACCCTTTCCCTCTTCCCTGCCCTAACCTGGTGCTTGCCCTGGTAAATTCTGCTACCACAACCCTAAGAACTGGACATTTACCATATTTATACCAGGATTTCGAGATTATAGCCTTTATGATTTTTTGCTTCTCTGCAACTTTGCCAGAAGGTGGGAGGGATGAGACCCCTATGCTCCAGCTCTGATGTCCTCTGTAAAAGCTATCTCAGCCTTAAATGTAGCATCTGAAAGTTCTTCCCTCTCTCCTGCGTCAGGCAGCATCAGATTGCCAGGTATGGTCTCAGAGACATTGAGGTCTCTGCCAAGGATGACAGAGTCCCATAGCCAGTGCCAGTGCTGAGTTGGCAGGAAGCAGAGGAGTTGGGTAGATATTCCCTGGAAATAGCCAAAGGTCATCCAGCCTTTGTCTTCCCATGTGCCTCAGTTTGGATTATTGGCCCAAATCGACCAAAATAATGAGTTTAATATCCTTGCTTCCCAAAGCTCTTAGTTTGTGGTAGTAGAGTATGTGTGTGTGTGGAGGGGATTGTTTGTTTGTTTGTTTTACCCACAAAAAAGATGAACCTGAGTGTCCATCTTTACCTACAGAAGTTATGTTGTGTTTGTCCTTTGTTTTCAAAGAGGACCATGGCATCAGGGAAATGATGACATGACTTGCAATTGACGTTTGAGTGAGGGAGGGCTGTGCAGGGTCACCAGCCTCACTTTCTCTTCCATTGCCATTTGGGTCCAGTGACCAGATATTCACCAGGACAACTGGAGATGGCCCAGGATGCAATGGGAGATCCTGGCCCTTTTTGGGTGGGGATAAAGGTGCACAGGCCTGCATCCACTCTGGGCTATAGCTTAAAATTATCCCATTTCTAGTTCTCAGTCCCAAATGTGTGGGCAGCATCACAATTGATTATCAGACACTAGTAATTAGAAAGGAACAGGAGAAAAGTAATGGAAAAAGCAATGCTTTTTAGAGGGTTCAAATCCTTGCCTGATGCTTATGAGTGACTTTGGGGAAGTCACCTAACTTCTCAGGACCTTAGTTTCTTCATCTACAAAATTAGGCTGTAGGACTGGTTGATCTTCAAGGTCCCTTACCTTTCTAAAACTATGATCTTGTGACTATATTTTTGCACATCTGTAAAAATATGACCTTTATGTGTATAGTAGCATGCTCAAGGCAAGGCTTAGGGGTGTCATTTCAGATGTCTGTGCATATGTGTATGTGAACATATGCCCACATGCAGTGGCTATACATGTGTACTAGTCTCACAGTGGAGTACAGGTTTATGACTTAGAAGGGGGCGGGGAAGACCAAGGTGGTGGGATGAGAAAAGGGCAAGGAGGAGAGGGCTTAACTGCCCTAGGCGAGGAGGTCAGGTCACTGTGTACCTCATCTTCAATGATTCTCATTCATTATGCATCACATAGGAATAGAACTGGGAGATCAGTCAGTCAACCAACAAGCATTTATTAAACACCTGCTGTGTGCTGGACACCAGGTTAGGTGCTGGAGGTAAAAAGATGAAAGTAGGACAGCCAATGCCTGCCCTCAAGGAGCTTACCTTCCTTCTAGAGGAATACGATTTGTTCACAGATAAGTGAGATCAGAATGTATACAAAAGAAATACACAGAGATTTCAGACTGGATGAATCATCGTTCCCATCATTACATAGTCAATTGGTTGGAGGAGTCTGTTGGTACTCTCACAGACTAGGGTGCATGGAACAGGATGGGAAGCTGGAAAGGGTGGGAGACTGAGAAGAATAAGGGCAAGATGGGATCCCAGGGGACAGCTGTCTCTCAGGGTCACATGATGGGTGGATCAGACAGCGAAGTACCTGAATGAAGGCATCATTACATCTCTGGAACCAGAAACCAAGGCAAAGATCTCAAAGCCTCATGTCCGTGCGTTACAAGCCTGCCACAAAGGAACTAGAATTTGGTTTTCAAAAAGAAGGTTGTGACTTTTCACAGTCCAGTGGCTCTCAACCCCTACAGATTCAGATGGGACATGATATGTATGCCCCCAACCTGTCTGGGCCTGTGGCATATACCTGTCCCCAAGTGACACATACATGTTCTCCATCTTTCTTGGGTTCTCATCTGTGGTACAAATGACTATGTGTGATTTGTTCGTCTCTCTCTTCTGGGCTCCTGTCCCAACTGCCCAGCTCCCTAAACTTTAGCTTGATGGTCAGGAAGATTTCAAGCCTGGTCCATGTCCAACACGTGTCCCTTCACTTGGCAGGTGAGAAACTAGATCGGCCAGGTGGCCCCAGAAGCCTCAAGTCTCCTGTCTCCAAGCTAGGTGGCCCCATGGGCAGCCTGCAGCTGCTCCCTGAGTGTACCAGATGTGGGAATGGCATCGTGTGAGTACATACTTACAGCTTCCTTCCTCCCTCTCTTCCTCTGTGTCGGTTCTGGGGCTGGGGGATGTTATGCAGGCCTGGTTCTCTTGCAACGATGAGAAAGCCTTTTGTAAACTGTTGCTATGAAAGACATCTATGTTTCTTTAATTCCAAAAACTCCCATGAAAGGATTCAGGACACAGATAGCTTGTGCAATGGTTTGTAATGCATGTGCCAAAGACATTGACACAGATTCTGGGGACCCAAGATGTGGGCTGTGTTAGCCCCATATGTTATGTTGAGTTCTCCCTTTGCTGGAGATTTAGGGGTAGGATGTATTTTTGGTCTTTTAATGCTATCTTAATTTGCAAAACCCCTTCTCTCTCCCCTACCCAACAAACCATCCCTTGTAACAAAGAATGTTTAAAAAGAGGAATAAATAGCAGTTCAGCAAAATTAGCCATCACGTCAGCTGAATATGCAATGTTCCATACCCATAGTCCTCTACCTCTACAAAGAAAGGATGAAGGTGCATTTTCCCATCTCTCATTAGGGACAAGTTCAGTCATTATAATTTTACGGCATTCAGTTGGGGGTCCCGTCATCATTACATTTTCATTGTTGAGGTCTTAAAGTATGTTTAATAAAGGTAAAAAAAGGGAGGGGGAGGGCCAACAGGTGAAAGCTGGTGCTAGGTGGTGATCAAAACATCTGTCATAATTTCTCTTCTTGCCTTTCCCTCTCTTCCCAGGGGCACAATTGTGAAGGCACGGGACAAACTCTACCACCCTGAGTGCTTCATGTGCAGTGACTGTGGCCTCAACCTCAAGCAGCGAGGGTACTTCTTTATTGAGGAGTGTCTGTATTGTGAGACCCATGCCAAGGCCCGGGTGAAGCCCCCAGAGGGCTACGACGTTGTAGCTGTCTACCCCAATGCCAAAGTTGAACTTGTCTGAGAGCAGCCCAGCCCCCCCAGACCTAGGGGAGTTGACAGGGTGGCTTGCCCTAACGATGTACACATACACACTACACCCTTTATAACACAGCTCAAACCTTGTAGGTGACACCTCCACAGTAAAACACCTTTTCCCTCAGGACAAGGAAAGGTATCAAATTTGCCCCACAGAAGAGCTATTTCCTGCTCCTCACGCTGCTCCCTGTCTATATCGTAATTCCTGCTTTTGTTAACATTTCTGCCCTGGTCTCATCCAGACTCTCTGTAAATATAGGAAGACTTTTCTACCTTGTCACCAATAAAACCAGCGTTCTGTATTTTGAGTACCTTTTCATGGCATAGTGAACATGTTCAAGAGTTCATAGGAAAAAAAGATGAGTTACTTGAATCACCTTAAATGAGTGGCACTGAATTTTAAAATATGATTTTATCTTATTTTTATTTTATTCATATCTTTTGTATTTATATCATCCTTTTACCAAATATCTTCCTCCCCTTACACTCCTATCATCCCTTGTAAAGCCAAAAGCTAGGTCTGACCATATTTGCAATATTCCACACCCACAGACTTCACCTTTGAAAAGAAAGGGCCAACTTTCTTGGTCATTGTAATTACACATCTTTCAGTTTTGTTTCCTTATTCTTTCTACTTACATTATTATAATCATCTTACTGTTTTTCTGGTTTTGCTTACTTCACTCTGTGTCCGTTAATACAAGTCTTCTCATGCTTCTCTGAAGTCTTTCTATTTATCATAAAATGTGGGAGACTTTGGAAGGAGTGCTAGCTCTGAAATCAGAGGAGCTAGACTCCAGGCTCACCTTTGATCGTTCCTTCTTGTGGCTCTTTGGAGAAGTCATTTAACTTCTTGGGACCCGCTTCCTCATCTGTAAAATGAGGGGGTTGGACTAGATGGCCTCTGATAGCCCTAGATCTGGATCTAAGATCTAAGGTTTCAAATTTGTGTTTCTTGCCAACCCCATGGAGTCTGACCCAGCTCTGATTCAGCCTCTCCTGCTCAGTCATCAAGGCACACCAGGCCACACATGGCCGCACAGTAGCAAAAAGTAGTCAAAAGGATTAGGAGATGCTGTTTCTTTCCAGGGACAAAGGACATAATACCAGAAGCACCCCACTCCCATAGGGAGTGATAGAGAGGATATCAGAGACTGTCAGGGAGGAAGGAATAGACATTTAACCCAAAGCGATTGCTACTGCTCTTCTCTCCTTGTAGTGGAAGGGGGCCTAGGTGAAGGAATGGCCACTCATTGCCATTTTATACTTTGTTTCTGGTCAAGACTCCGACATCCCTCATGCCCCAAAGGGTACAAGACCTGGGTGCCACCTTTCGTATCCTCAAGAGGACATCCAGGGCCATGAGCACTGCTATAGCCACGGCATAAAAGGGAAGGAAGGGCAACTGTGCCCACCCCCTGCCCCACATTGAACCTTGACTCTTTCCCCAGGCAGACCCATGACCCTTTGGGACCATAATTCCTTCCTCTGGTTTGAGGTCCAAGCTGATGATGCTTAGGTATGAACTAGTCTTCTTAGCGATGTGATCACCCTTAATCATTGAGTACTTGTTCAATACGTACTATGTGCCAGGCACCATATGAGGCACTAAGAGGGCATGTGAAGACACAAATGAAATAGTTCCTGCCCTCAAGGAGCTGATATTCAACTGGAGGCATACCACATGTTCATAGATAAATAAGTATAGAATATATACACATAAATGCAAAATGATAGTGCCAGATACTCACAAACAAAGGGAATCAGAGAAAGCCTCTTGAAAGAGGTGGCCTGAGCTGAGCTTTGAAGGGAGTTCTAAGAGGCTGAGGTGAAGAGGGAAAGTGGGGGGAGGGGGACTTCCCGGGCCTAAGTGAAAAGGCCGAACCTGCCAATATCATGTAGTTAGCAGAGAGCAAAATCCAGGGAGGGGTTTTTAAATGTGCCTACCAAGGGAAGACAAACCCCTGTCCTGGGTTAGATACATTAAGGGCAATGAGTGACAGTGGCCAAGGACAGGGCAGTGAATGGTATTTCATGGTGCACACTGTCCTTGCTGGAGGACACATGTCACAAGCTGTAGTGGAAGGCAGGAATCTACACAGATCCAAGACACGCATTGCATACGTGAACCTTCTCCAGAGGGTGGGAAGTGAGAGCCTGCTGATCTGAACATCTCTACTGTTAATTATGCTTAGTTTAAGGGAATCACATTTTAGGAAGAATATTGACAGATAATTCAATCCAAAGGAAAGTGACCTTGATGGTGAGGGGGCTGGCAACCATGCCCTGGGTGGATTGCTGGAAGGAAGTGGGGATGTTTATCCAGCAGAAAACTAGGGTTGGGGGGAGATAAAATATCTCAAGTATTTGAAAGACTGTCCTGTCGACGAGGGATTATAGCTGTTCCTCTTGGCTCCAGATGAAAGAACTAGGAAGCTGCAGGTGGAAGGGGTACAAGTGTGTTTAGGCAGGAGCTTTCTAACAAAGCTATACAGAAGGGGGATGGACTGTCATTCCACTGAGGTAATGGATTCCTCTTCACCTGGGGTATTCAAATAGAGAATGGACCACCATTTGTCAAGACTGTCTTGAAGAGGATGACAACATTGAGGTAGGAGCTGGATTAGATGGCCTCCCTTTCAGCTATCAGTTTCTATGATTCTATACCTAAGGGACTAGGTGATAAGAGTATTGGACTTGGAGTCAGGAAAACCTGAGTTCAAATCCAGCCATAGATACTTACTAGCTGTTTGACTCTGGGCAAGCCACTTAACCTAAATGAGCCTCAGTTCTCTCATCTGTAAAATAGGGACAATAATAGAAGCTACCTCCCAAGTGAGGTTGTTGTAAGGACAAAATGAGACTATATTCATTATAATCTAATAAAATTCATTATAAGTGTTTTTCTAACCTCAATGCACTATATAAATGGTAGCTGTTGTGATTTTCTGTGAGGCTATGTGGGTGAGGAGGAAGGGAAGCTGCTCTGCTAGACACAGGGGAACAGAGGAGTTTTTTCTTTCTCTCAGCAGTTCTATGATCTCTTAGCAAACTGTCCACCCAGTACCCAGGCCCTGGAGACAAAGAAACTCAGAGAGGATTCTAGCACCAGTCCCAAATAGTGACTCATTCCCTGGCCTAGCTTCCAACAACCCCTACTCCCCTCACCCCGGGCTGAGAGATGTTCTCACACATGCCAGGGCCAGAGCCAAGAGAGAATCTGAAACTTGACCTGCTCGGGACCCCACTCCCCATTACTTCTGAGCACCAGGTGTGGACATGTGGGGAAACAGAGATGCGTTCATTCTGTTCTCTAGACAGCCCAGGACATAAAAAAAGTCGTTTGAGTACTTGGAAACTAGAGGATACTTGCTTCAAGGCAAGGTCAACACTCCGGCTGAGGTGGGAGGTCAGATGATCCTCAGGCCTGCAGTATGAAGGGAAGAAGGAAACAGAAGGAGGAAAAACAGCTATCTGCTACACCATAACTCAGTCTCAATTCATCAAGTACTCCTAGTCTTCACGAGTAAAACCCAATGCTGAATTCCACTGGTCCGAGGGGGAAGGAGAAGTCAGAAGGAACAAGTCGACACTGTCCCCTTGAGGAGTTCCCAGTCTGGGAGAGACATAAAAAGAGCACCCCCAGGCCATGATTTCAGTGAGCTCATTGGGAGGGAGGGAGGAGAGGAGAGAAGCAAACCTGCCCTCTGAGAGATTGAAATCTGGGGATGGAGGGTGAGTGGGTGAGTGACCAAACTCACAAAGAAAACAGGAAAGCAATAAGACTAGCTTGAGTGGGATTTGGTAACAGTAAATGAATTCAGCTCATTCATTTTTGGAGGGTGAGAGAAGAAGGCCTAGGCTATGCACGGCCTGGGGCCAAGTATTCAAAAGCTTTGCTAGGAAAATCCTGAGGCTCATGGTAGGCATTTGTTGAGCCATGCCAGGAGCCCACACAGCCTGTTCAGAACTATCATTGAGGGGAAAGAATCAGTCATGGTTGCCTGTGCCTGGTGGGAACGGACCATCGCCCACCATGGAAAATCATAGTTTCACTGGATGGAAAAGCGTTAGTCCTCTGATTGGTATTTAGTATTTCTAGGCACCTTCTGGTCCTCTTCAGGAATGGGGTACAATGGGAGAGAACACAGTGCCTGGAAATCACAAGTCAGTGGTGTCAACGGGGTCTGCTTGGTCTGCTCTTTCTCTGTTTGTGGCTGAGCAGAAAGGGTGATTATTGTGTTTTCATGACCTTTTCAGATCTATCACTTGTCCAGTCATCTTCCAGCAAAGCCCTACTTCCTTGGGCCCCTTCAGGTCACATAGAGAATGGCCAAATGCTAAAGTCTTTTCTTGGCCCAAGTTGGAGCAGCAACGTATTTGTTTTCCAGTCCTCAGGGTGGGGAAGCCCTATTTCCCTACTTTCTTTCAGAGGCCCCACTGCCCCCAAATCCACATCCAAGCCTTCCAGAGAGGTTGTTGTTTCATAAAATTTATGAAGAAGTATCATGTAATGGTTTTTGAACTCTATTTCAAGTCATGCCAATTGGCCAATGTTTCTCTGAGGGGACATGTAGAGATAGGAGCTTGGAAGTAATGTTTGCTGCAAGAGGTACTGAAGACCCATTAAGGACAGATAGGCTGCTGAACGTCGCTAACATAGTAGGGCTTCCTCACGATGAGGACCCATCACCTGGGACTCCAAAGAAAAGAAGAAACTGAGGAAAGTAGCCACAGTGCTCTCTCACAAATTCCTGGTGACCTGACAAGCTGGGATTTGTCATTCTTATAGCTGGGGAAAGTTAGCAGGGGATCTGAGGGATAATTTCTCAAACAAGCAAAGACCACATGGGGAGGTGGAAGGACCCTCTGATGTAGTGGCTCCTCTGAGAAGGCTATTGCTTTCATGGTCCTTACCTCTTCTGGGTTTGTGAGGAGCCCATGGGCTCAAAGGGGCCTCCATTGGGTAGGTCCTGAGGAACGATAGTTCTCTAGTAGGAAATCGAAAGTAGGTTGGTAACACTCTAGTAGAAAGTAGAAAATAGGTAATGCAGGAACTATCGAGTTTGTATCTAGACCTTCCCTTCTTTCTCTTTCTCCTTCTCTAATTCAGGCCCAGAGAACCCCACCCCATACCATCTCACCACACCCTCTGTCTCTTCCCCTCAGCCCAAGCCCCAGGTTTCATGCCACAGGTGCAAGATGTATATTTTATTTGAGGTTATTCCTGATGAGGCACACCTTAAATCCATAAACAGCTTCATGGATCCAGTGATTTAATAACATATTATTAACACATAAATCAGCCTGTGGGCTCCTGGGCAGGGACTCACTTGTGTTGTCAGAAAGAATTGGAGCCATGTGCCTAGAGAGGGTTGAACACGGTGTGACTTTCTTCCTTAGAAACGAGTTCTCAAAAATCAGATTTTCCACCTGATTATCTCAGGCCTGTTTTAAAAACTTGTTGGGTTTTGAGCAATTGATACATTAACTGCCTCTGTGATGTGAATTGGCAGCTCCTCCCAGGACATGTCCAGAGGTGAAATTATCTCAAGGCTTTCTATATCCTGCTTGCAGCTTCTGCTCCTAATAAAGCCTTAGGATGGAGTGTGATCTCACTCGCCTTGGCAGGACAATGAAAGCAGGGGCATTTCTGATCCCTCTACTCTGTTTCCTGGCACATGCCCCATATGAAAGGAACAGTGAAGAATCTAGAGGAAAGGATTTCTTGGATAATGTGGCTCCCTTCACACACAAGTGTGAATCAGGATCAGCCAGCAGAGGACCAATGGATGTCTCCATCCTGTGTCAGTCAGTCAGAAATCATGTGTTAGGCACTTACTATGTGCCAGACATTGTAATAAGCACTGGAGATGAAAGAGAGGCAAAAACATGGCTCCTATCTTTGGGGATCTCATATTCTAACTGGGAATATGATACATACAGTACAAATCTCAGACAGTGTTTGACCCCTTCTCTCCAATGACACTGCCACCATTCCAGAGTCCTTCATCATTGCACTGCTGAACTGTTGCAATACCCTGCTGATTTTTCTTCCTGCCACAAGTCTCTCCCCACTCCAGTCCATCCTCTAATTCAGCTACCAAAGTGATTCCTAAAGCACAGGTCTGAACTGTGTCACCACCCTACTCAGTAAACTCCAGCGGCTCCCTGTTATAATGGCCTGCAGATCAAATATTAAATCATCTGTTTGGCTTGTAAAACCTTAAATAACTTGGCCCTTTTCTATCTTTCCAGTCTTTTGTTGTTGTTGAGTCATTTTAATCGTGTCTGACCGTTTGTGATCCCATTCGGGGTTTTCTTGGAAAAGATACTAGTGTCATTTGCCATTTCCTTCTCCAGCTCATTTTACAGATGAGGAAACTGAGGCAAACAGGATTAAGTGACTTGCTCAGGATCCTATAGCTAGTAAGTGTCTGAGACCAGGTTCGATCTTAGGAGGGTGAGTCTTTCTGACTCCAGACTCAGCACCTATCCACTGCACCACCTAACTGCCCATCCTTCCAGTCCACTTACACTTTACTCTCCTCCATGTACTCTACAATCCAGTGATACTCATCTCCTTGCTGTCCTTTGAACAAGAAACCTCATCTCCTGATTCTGTGCATTTTCACTCATGGTTCCCCAAGCCTGGAATGCCCTCCTTCCTCACCTCTGCCTCCTGGCCTCCCTGGCTTCCTTCAAGTCTCAGCCAAAATTCCACCTTCTGCAAGAATTCTGCCCCAGTTCTCCTTCATCTTAGTGTCTTCCCTGCGAGACTACTTGAACGTTACCTCAGGTGCAGTTTGTTTGTACATAATTGTTTGCATGTTTTCTCCTCCATTAAATTCGATCTTCTTCAGGGGAAGGACTATTCTTGCCCTCTTTTGTACCCCCAAAGCTGAATACAGTGCCTGGCACTTAGTAAGGACAATATTTTTGAGTGACTGATCAGCGAGAAGACCAGTGTCATTGGATTATATATACTTAAGAATAAAGTATAAGACTGGAAAGGAAAGTTGTAAAGAGATTTAAATGCCAATTAGAAGATTTTATATTTGATCCCAATAGCATTATATTTCTTATTATAATATCATGTTATATTGTTATTATATTATGTTATAATTGGTCCTGATAGTGAACCTCTAGAGTTTACTAAGTGGGGGGAGGAGTTACCTAGTTAGACCTGCTTTTTAGGAAAATCACTTTGGCAACTGAATGGAGGATGAATTCTATTGGGAAGAGCCTTCAGGCCATGATACTAATCAGAAAACTATTGCAAGAGTCTAAGGGTAAGGTGACAAAGGCTTGTACCATGGTGGCAGCTGTGTGAGTAGAGAGAAGGGGACATACGTGAAAGATACTGTGAAAGAGGAATGACAAGACATAGCAACAGAATGGATATGTGGTGTGAGGGTGAGAGAGGAATTGAGAATAACATTGAGGTTTCAAGCTTGGGGAATTGAGAGGAGGTGATATCCTTTACAGCGAGAGGAAATTTTGGAAGAGAGGAGGATTTGGAGGGAAATAATTAGTTCTGTTTTGGACATGTTGAGTTTAGGATGCCTGTGGGACACATCATTTGAGTTGTCTAATAGTCAGTTACTAATGTAAGACTGGCTCCAAATAGAGGTGAGGGCTAGATAAATAGTTCTGAGAATGATCTGCATAGAGATGATAATTAAATACCTGGGAACTGAGGAAATCACCAAGCAAGACAATAAAAAGGAAAAACAGAAGAGGCTCCAGGGCAGAGCCTTGGGGACCACTTAACATTAATGGCAAAGGAGCCTGAGAAGGAACAAGTGGTAAGAGGTAAACCAAGGAAGAACAGGATCTAGAAAACCTAGAGAGGGTCCAGAAGATGACTGACAGTGTCAAAGGCTGAATGGAAGTCAAGAATGATGAGGATGGAGAGAATGCCATTGGATCTGGCAGATAAGTAGTTACTGCTGAATGCTGTGGAGGATACAAGGAAGGCCCAACCCCTGACCCCAGTCAGATGATTGACAAGCTCCCTAGAGAGATAAAGCTCAGACAGCTGAGATATGAACCAATAGAGTCACGGGAATTAAGAAAAAGGAGAATTCCTTGAAGTCTAGGACAGCCAGAGAAGACTTCTTAGAAAAAGTAGGGTTTGAGTTGAGCCTTGACGAATGAAAATAATTTAGGGGAAGCCACATAGTATAATGGAAAGAGTTCTGAACTTGGAAATTAGGTGATCCTTTGGTTGTAGCTCTATGTGTGACCAGAGTACCTCATTTAATCTTTTATTTTCATAAAACCCCTCCTTGGGAATCATACCCTTACCTTAGAGTGCTCTGCCCAAAGGCATATAAATTTTGATCTTTGAAACCTTGCAAGATGTCTTGGGGCTTACAGGCTAGATTTTTTACCCTCTTTGTTACTTATTTATCCTATCATTAAAAAAGCTGGAACAATTGATTCTTTTGCCCCATATAGTTTCATTTGTGATTTCTTGAAATAGAGCCCTGGAAAACCAGGTTTTGATAAAGTCCATGGGTATTTACTCTGGCTCGCACTGATTGTCCAACAATAGGTCCCAGCCCAAGCCTCACTTGGTCACTGTTTTGGTTTTGGTGACTCAGAGTGAGTGTAAATAGCAATTGTTTCTGTTTTGGCCAGAAACCCTGAGGGTCTTCCCCTCCCAGATTGATTTTTTTGAGTAAGTAAAAGAGGGCATTTTGGCCTCATTTCTTACCTAGCCTTAATCACTGAATGGGTGTTTCCTCAGACAAACTGAGAGCTGGCAAAGACCTTAGCTTAGCTCAATAAGGCCAAGGTCTCCCATCACACCCAGGGCCATCTCCATTCATTCTGATCTATATCTTGCCACTGGACCCAGATGGCTCCAGAGGAGAGAGTGAGGCTGGTGACTTTGCCCAGCTCTGCCTCACTTAAATCCAAATCACTAGCAAGTCAAGAGATCACCGTCCTGATATCATTGAAGGACAAACAATTCAGAAAGCCACTACTATCTTTGTTCTTGCTTCTTCGTCTTCATTGATCTCCTTTCCTACTCTATAATAAGATAATTCACATTTCTCAGGCGCTTTATGATTGCCAAAGTGCCTTTTCCTACAATGACTCTAAGGGATAGAATTTTTGTCTCCATTTTAGGATCATAGGTTTAGGGCTGGAAGGGACCTCAGAAGCCACCTAGTCTGACTCCCGGATTTTATGGATGAAGAAACTGGGGCCAAGAGAAGTTATGTGACTTGCCCAGGGTCACAACAGCATTAACTGGCAGGGGCAGGTTTTGAACCGAGGCCCTTTGACTCCAAATCCGGTGCTTTTTCCGGAACACTACACAAGAGAAAACAGCAGCTCCTCAAAGAAGTTGTTGCTCTAACTCCAATACTCTAAAAATCCATGATATCGCTAATGTGGGTATTCTCTCCAACAACGCAGATCACAAGCCATCTGGGGCCTCCCATCCTTGGAGTTCTGCTTCCCCATGTAAATGCAAAGACCATAGAGTGCTCAGTTTACCAGCATCCTCTCTTCTAAGAGAACATACTAGGTAGTAAGGATGTGGAAACTCCAGCTCTATTCTTTATAAAGCCTGAAGATTTCAGGGTAGAAAGACCCAAACTATTCAAATTTGTCTTTATCCTCACCCTCATGCAGTTATTAAAACAGGATGAGCCTGTGCAAACAGGCTTAGAAATCTCTAAGTTAATAGAAAAATAAATGGCAGAGACAGTAGTCTATACTGAATATTCTACTTAGAAAGGGAGCACGAATAATTGAAGTTTACAGAAATTATAGGAACCTAATTTTTCCCAAATGTTTTCATCTTCTTCCCCCACAAATATTCTATTCATGTCCACAGCCACAAAGGGGCCTGACCTAAGTGTCATTTCCTTTTGTTACCTCAGTAGTCTCCCTTTGGCCCCGCCCCAAGTGCATGCAGTGTGCTGATACCTCCAGGGAAATGTGTTAGGCAGTAATGAAGCTGACCAAAGGCGAGCAAGCTCTGGAAGGGAAGAGGTGGAAGAAAGAAGAGAAGAAAGAGGCTTAGGCAATTCAAAGTCATATAATTAGCCCCTGGAGAGTGGATTGAGCTCAACTCCTAAAGCACAGGCTCACCTTCCAGGTGATGGCTAGAAAACAGCATTCCCAACATCTCCCTGTTTCTATTGGTCAGTTTGTGTGAGGAGGTAGAGTAATGCAGTAAATTGAGCCCCAAATTGTAATCAGGAGACCTGGATTCTAGCTATGGCTCTGTCACAAACTCGTTGTCTCCTCATTCTGACCTTCAGAAAGTAACTTTCTCTCTTCTATGCCTCAGTTTCCTCATCTGTAATATGGAGATAATAATCCCGCCACAGCTCCTTCACAAGGCTGCTAGGAGGACCCAATAAGGTCATGCGGAGGGAAGGACTCAGAAAGCATAGGAAATAGACATCAGAAAGCCCTGGGTTTGAATCTCGTCTCAGACATTTATTAGTCCTATGATCCCAAGTGACTCACCCTCAGTTTCTTTATCTGTAAAATAGAAATAATAGTACCAATATAGTAAAGAATTCTACAAGCCTTAAAGCACATGTAACCCTAATCCCAAAGCCATTGTATGGGGGATCAAAGTCCTGCTCCTATGTGAGGGAGAGGGCAGAGCTGGCAAGAGCCAGAGAGAGGTGAGCTCTTGAGTCTTCTTGGAGTTTTCTTCAAGTCACCAATTCTCTTTGGACTTCAGGCACTACTGATTTCCATCTTCCAGAGAGAAGATGGATGGTGCCAACCCCACTTCAGGCTGCCAAAGGAAAAGACTCTATGAAGAATTCATCATGGGAGGAGTGGGCATTCTCCCTCATGTCCCTTACCCCCAGTTTGCTATACAGGAACCTTCCAGGAGTTTCCCCAGGGTGAGATCTGGGACTCTCTCAGTTAAGCTGAGTTTGAGAGCTGCTTCACTCTGTATTGTCTGGCACATATTCTCTTATATATAATTTCTCTGATTTCTGTTTTGCTATTGAATTGGATACATGGGTTTCTTTGAGATTTCCTGTGCGTGTTCATTGTACAGCATGTCCCTAAAGTCTGGACACATAGGCAAAAATGCATATTTTCAAGAAATGAAATGAATGAAATTTTCAACAACATTTTGTCTAATTGGAATGTTAACAAATACCATCTTCAATATGATTTCCATTATTTGTGATGCAAAGGTTGATGCTCTTTGCAAGATTCACATGAACTCGATGCGATAACTCCACATTGCAGTCAATTTCAGCACATTTACTCTTTATGTGTTCTATCAGGTGTGTTGCATCTGTGATTTTCACTGAGTACACCTTCTCCTTTAGCATACCCTAGAAAAAGAAGTCAAGGGGGTCAAGGTCTGTTAATATTCCAATTAAATAAATAAAATGTTGAAAATTTCTGCCTATGTGTCCAGACTTTAGGGACACCCTGTAGAATTGGTATTTGTTGGGAGGGGAGTCAAGCCTTGGATATAAAACTTGGGATTGTCCTTTCCCCCCAATTAATGAAAAAGTAAACAGAAGTTAGCATGAACCTAAAATTACATCCTTTAGACTAATACTATTTAATTCTAGCCTGGTACTCCCTCTTTTTGAGGAAAGTAAGCAGTCAGCCTCTGGTCCCCAACTCCCTGCTTCCCCTCCTGGCAAGAATTAAAGTCTCCCTTGGAGAAGGGTGGAGGGGAGAAGATGCTAGAAATGTCTATTCTGCTTCCTTTTGAACCACACAATGACACCCCCATGATACATATAGGGGACAGCCCTCATAACACGCAATATAAATGTCAAGTTCATAAGGCTTTCCATTCGCCCATTATTGAATTGGTGGTAGTCTAGCATGACTGGCAAATTCAGAATCTTCCCGGAAGTGAAAGGCCCCCAGCCCTGAGGCTGCATGTGAAGGATGGAGCTTTCCTCAAGTTCTGGGGACCCACAAGCTATTTCTGAATCCTATAGTCCATGATGAAGGAAAAATGCCAAGTGGGAAAAGGAGCTAAGTGCTTGTGGCCCAATCGAGCATTTATCCTCTGAAATCCTAGCTGTTCTCATTCAGAATTTCACAGGTGAACTGGGGGGAGTTTCAACCTCAGGTCAGTCATTACTGGCTCAGACTACTTTCTGATCCCCCACCTTAGGGACACCACTCCTGGAACTGATGCCACATTAAAAGAAAGTATTAATGAAACACCCCTGACTCCAGCTATGGGAGGACAGACAGTCTGCAGGCAGGTATGAACCTAGCAGGTATTGGGCCTGGCAGCCATGAAAGTGGATTTGCTCAATTAAAACCATTCCCTCCTCTGGACTTTTGCCAACTATTTCAGACGTCATTTGGAGCCTGATTTACTTTACTGCCTTTGGCTAAGGGACTTCAAAAGTTTCCCATAAAATGCGCTGTGCATCTGAGCTCCCATCCTGCACAGATAGAGGCATTGAGGCTGACGTTAGGATTGTAGAGTCTCAAGGTCCAGATCTTGGGAGCAGGGAGGCTGGGCTGTCTGCCACAAGAAGGAAGGTATCACAACAACAAGGGTCATGTCCCTTTCCTGTCCCTGCTGTCTTCAGACTGCCCAGGGACTGGGCTCTATAAAGAGGAGGACTGAGAGCAGCCTCCCTAGCCCACTCCCAGCCTCCCTAGCCCACGACCAGCAACTCTCCCACCATCTGGTGGCTGTAGAGAAATTTCCAGCCTCATCTTGCATCTCTGTTCATCCATGTCCATGGAATCTCCATTTCTTGTTGCTTTTCTCCTCACAGAGATACCCATGGGTCCTTCAGAGGACCTCCCCCACGTCCGGGAGCCTGAGGGGAGACCTGCGCTTAATGAACTCTCACTGGAAGAGAAGCACTGGCTCTGGAATTGGAAGAACCAGATTCAAATATGGCCTCTTCTGTTCACTACATGTGTGATTTGGAGCAAGTTGTTAAGCCTCTCTGGGCCTCAGTTTCTCATTTGTAAAATAAGTTGGACTGAATCATTTCTGGGTTTCCTTTCAGCTCTAGTTCTGACATCACTATGATCCTTCAGTTTCTAGAGGATGGAGACCAGTTCATCCTTCTGTCTTTGCCACTGTTTGACTCTCTGTTCACAGAGATACAACAGAAGAGAGCCCTCACTTTCTTTTAGCTCCTCATTCCTGATGTCTGCATTTGAGGGTGGAGGGAGAGTCTGAGTTGGCTCAGTGATGGCAACTAGCCAGTACTAGCTTTCTGTGGGTTCACCCAGGCCCCAGGCAAGGGAGGAAGATGAGACCAAAGAGGAAGGAAGGGGAGGGAAGAGAGAAGAAGAAGAAGAAGAAGAAGAAGAAGAAGAAGAAGAAGAAGAAGAAGAAGAAGAAGAAGAAGAAGAAGAAGAAGAAGAAGAAGAAGAGGAAGAAGAAGAAGAAGAAGAAGAAGAAGAAGAAGAAGAAGAAGAAGAAGAAGCTATTCAAGGGCACCGGTTGGAGGGCAGCGGTTCTTTCTATTTTAAATTGGGGGAGAGGGTTAGAGTGTATCAGTGGTGATGCTCCCCAAAACAGGCCATTGAAACTTTTTTAAAAAATGCAAAGGAGAGGACAGAAGGAAGTTCAAAAAGACAAGTAGAACAGCCTTGAAAGTAGTGTGTAGAATTTGTGATATTGAGATTATATATATATATATACATATATATGTATATATATACACATATATCCATTTAAAAGGCAAGATAAAGTAGAGGTTCTGCATTTTATATACAATCCTTTTTTGTGTTCTGCTGTATTTATAGAAATGTTTCTTTTTGTGTTTAATTTCAGAATTAAAAAAGAATTTTAAAGCACATCATCATTTTACAGGCTGATTTTTAAAGAGATTAATAGTACTTGTCTCCTGCTCAAGTTTTAAAAATGCAGTTATTGGTTCTCTCTGTCTCTGCTTTTAAGAGAAACATTCAAATCTAGTACACAAAAGGAAAGTCCACGGACCTCAGAGTCTCAGATCTCCCTCCCTTCCCAGGCTCCTTGCATCTTCATTCTGGCACTACACCAACCCTTACATGGAGAGTAGGGCAGTCACAGCTGTAAGAGAGATCCACATATCACGCTGGGAGCCAGATCCCCAAGCAGCAGGCACCTCTTCCAAGTCTGGGGCTTGCTCTCAATCTGTTTGCCCCTCAGAACAGTCTCTAAGAAGCTTCAGATGAGTCTTGGAGGGGTAGAGCAGCAATCATGTCAAACCCCAAGGGGCGGTTACATAGGACCTAGGTGCAAAGGAGCATCCAGGTGTGGGGAGCCTGAGGGCAGGTGTTCTCCCTAATGCCAACCTGTTAATGATACAGATTTGGGTAGCCAAGTATGTCCCTTCCCTCCCTCCCTCCGGTGAGCCTCAGTCATCCAGCAATAGATCAGATCCTGTCCCAGCTAGCTGTGCTCTGCTCTGGCCCATTGGCTGGGATTCAGGAAAGGGATTTGTTTTGTTTTGTTTTTTAGCAAGTTCACCCTTCCAGACCGGGCATTTGATCAGAGAACTGTCCTTATTAGGATTAGGGTATTGTTGTTTCATTTGTGGTTTTTTTTAATTAGTAATTCTCCCTTGCAGCCTAAGAGATTCTCACTCCAGGAGGCTGCTTACCACCAGCAATACCCATGGCACCCCTTCTTGCAAAGCTTTGCCCATCTCACTTGTGCTAGGACCAGTCGTGCTCTTCTAAGACTTCTCTGAGTTCTACAAAAGAGCATGACAGTCACCTTGAGTCACCTTTCATCCAGACCCAAGCTACAGTAGACCAGGAAAGGACAAGAAGCCTGACTGAGCTGCCTTGGTAGGTGACGTGGTCCAGATGCTTCTCTCCCAGGCGAGGCCGGGCCAGGCCAGGCCAGGCTAGTCTCATTCAATTATCCTCCCAGAACTTAGGGTTAATGTGTTTAAAACTCCTCTGTCTCTTTTTAGCTTCTCAGGGTGACGACCCCACCCCCAACCCCGAGAGACACACACACACACACACACACACACACACACACACACACACACACACACGCACACACACACACACACACACGCACACGCACACGCACACACACACGCACACACACATACATTCACTCACACATGCACACGCACATCGCTACCACCAATAAGCCTTCAGCTCCCATCTCCTCAAACAACAGCTCCCACCTCTACAGTGGTTTGGTTCCAAAGGACTTTCCTCACAATGGCCTCATGAGGTAGGTAGTACAAATATTTCTATACCAATTCTATAGATAAAGAAACTGATGCCCAGTAACAGACCCATAGCCACACAGTGGGTAAGGGGTAGAAAGCACACTTGAACCCAGGTTTCCCATTACCCATTCTAATGCTTTTGCTGAACCACAAGTGTCTCTGTTCCTCCAGTTTCCCAGGAGTGACTGGTGGCACTGGTCACAGCAGAGGCCTATTGGCCTTCTAAGGGGACACAAAGGAGATGAATCTGGGTTAAGACAAGAATTAGTCCCCAAAAAGCCACCAGGTGAGGGGGTCCTGAGACTGCAAGTGAGCTCACCATTAATGACAAAACTATGTGCAGCCAAGTGTTCTCTCTTCCTGCATAAAAGTAGTGGTTGAAACCATGGAAGCAAATGACATCACCAAGGGAGAGGAAAAAGGGAAAAAGAAGAACTAACTCTCTTTCTCTCTCTCTCTCTCTCTCTTTCTCTCTCTCTCTCTCTCTCTCTCTCTCTCTCTCCCTGCCCCCATAGCCAATGAATTGTGATATCCCACCATTTCTGCCTTCCTTACATCTCTTATATATGCCCCCTTCTCTCCTCTGGGGCAGCTAGGTGGTACAGTAGATAGAGTGCCAGGTGTGGAGTCAGGAAGACCTAAGTTCGAACCTGGCCTCAGACACTAGCTGTGTAACCGTGGGCAAGTCACTTTTTTTAGCTGTTTACCTCAGTTTCCTCATCTGTAAAATGAGCTGGAGAAGGAAATGGCAAGCCACTTTAGTATTTTGCCAAGAAAACTCCAAATGGGGTCACAAAGAGTTGGGTACGACTGAACAAAAACTCCTGTGAAACTGCCCGCACCTTGGTGCCTACACTAATACCTACTGAAATAACCTTCTGATTAGTCTCCCTGCCTAAAGTCTCTCCCCACTCTAGTCCATCTTTCCCCACTAAGCTTTCAAAGTGATCTTCCTAAAGCACAAATTTGAACCATGTCACAAACACACACACATGCACACACACACACACACACACTCAATAAGCTCCAGTAACTCTCTGTTACTTCTAGGATCAAATATTAAATCTTCTGTTTGGCTTTGAAAACCCTTCAAAAACTGGCTCCTTCTGATCTCTCCAGATCTCTTACACTTTACTTCCCTGCTTATACCTATGACTCAGTAATTCTGGATTGAGTCTTTGCTGTTCCTTGAAAAAGAAACTGTCTCCTGATTCTATGTATTTCCACTCACCACGTCACAAACACACACACACACACACAGACATATATACACACACACACATTCAATAAGCTCCAGTAACTCTCTGTTACTTCTAGGATCAAATATTAAATCTTCTGTTTGGCTTTGAAAACCCTTCAAAAACTGGCTCCTTCTGATCTCTCCAGATCTCTTACACTTTACTTCCGTGCATATACCTATGATTCAGTAACTCTGGATTGAGTCTCTGCTGTTACTTGAACAAGAAACTGTCTCCTGATTCTATGTATTTGCACTCATGGTCTCCCATACCCAGAATTCTCTCCCTCCTCATCTTTGCCCCTGGCTTCCTGGCTTCCTTCAAGTCTCAGATGAAATCCCACCTTCTACAAGAAGTCTTTCCCAGACTCACCCCCCACCTCCTTCTCCTTAATGCTAGCACTTTCCTCCGGAGACTACTTTAAAGTTACATTGTATATATCTTGTTGGCACATAGTTGTTTGTGTGTTGTCTCCACCATTAGACTGTTAGCTCCTCAAAAGCAGGGACTGTTTTTCCTTTTTTGTATCCCCCAAGTTTAGCACGGTACCTGGCACATAGTAAGGAACTGATAAATGCTTGTTGAGCTTGACCTTGTATTTACTTTGTATCCACCTATTTTGTATTCATTTAGATGTATAAATGTCTTGTTCCCAGCCAGAATGTCCATAGAAGGTACTATTCATTTTTGTCTTTGTATGCCCAGCACCTAGCATAGAATGCTTGTTGATAAAGCAGTTTGATTAATAAATCATCTGCCACGAAACACACACACATACACTCACAGACACTCTCTCACACACACACACACACACACACACACACACACACACGGGGCAGCATAAAGTTGGAAATTTCCCAGCCAGCCAGAACAGGAGCAAGAACAGAAATTTCTGTCTCAATAAATCTGAGTCGTATTTCAAGGCTGTTTCTCTAGCTCAATACCGAACCTGGGGCCAATGCCCACCACCTGATGAGCTAGGTGGGACTTCTCGAGATATAAAGGAGACTATTCGTCCTCTGTTTATAGTCAGTGAGGAAACTGTAGTTTTTAGGAAGACTCTTGAATGTACGTCACAGTAATCTTCCTGCCCCATGACAGGCACAATAGTCTATTTTAAAAAAAAATTTTTTTGACTAGTGGCTTTTGTGTAGTGCCACCTAGTGGGAAAAGGGCACATTACACTCTCTTGTTAATTGGTTACCTATTTTCTACAGGCTCATGGAAAAGATGTCAAGTCATAAGCATTTATTATGCACCTACTATGTTCCAGCAACTGCTGCTACAGACTGGGATATAAAGAAAGGCAGAAGTAAACAAACAAATAAAACCAAAACAGTTTCTGCTTTCAAGGAATTCACAGCCCTTGTGAGATCCTTGAGGGGAAGTGAGGGTAGACAACATGCAAACAACTATTTATAAACAAGATATATACAGGATAAATGGCAGAGTGAACATGCTACAACTGAGGAGAACTTGGAAAAGATGGGAGAGGGGGACTGGAAATTGGGAAACCTTACAAAATGTGGCATTTTAGCTGAGGCTTGAAGGAAGCCAGAATGTGGAGGTAAGAAAGGAGAGTACTGAGTATGTGGGACAGTCAGTGAAAATTCTCAGGCAGGAGACGGAGTGGCGTGTTTGAGGAACAGGAAGACAAGCGTCACTAGGTTGCAGAGTACATGGAGGTGGGTAGTGTAAGGTGTAAGAAGACTGGAAAGGTAGAAGGAGCTAGGTTTTAAAGTCCTCTAAAAGGCAAACAGAGGATTTTATATTTGGTCCTGGAGGTAATAAGAAGTTACTGGAATGTATTGAATTAGTGGGGTGATATAGATTGATCTGCACTTAGGAAGATCAACTTGATAGCTGAATGGAGGATGTACTCGATTGGGGAGAGACTCAAGACAAAGAGACTAACCAGAAACACATCACAGCTAGGTGGCACAGTGAATACAGTGCCAGGCCTGGCGCCAGGAAGACTTGAGGTCAAATCTGGCCTCAGGCACTTACTAGCTGTGTGACCCTAAGCAAGTCACTTACTCCTGTTTGCCTCAATTCCCTCATCTGTAAAATGAGCTGGAGAAGGAAATGGCAAACCACTCTAGTATTTTGCCAAGAAAACCCCAAAATGGGGGCATGAAGAGTCAAACATGACTGAAAATGACTGAACAACATGTTAACAATTGCAATGATCCAGGCCTGAAGTGATAAGAGCCTGCACTAAGGTGGTGGTAGTGTTAGAGGGAAGAGGGGGGTGTATACATAAGAAATGTTATGAAGATAGAAATAAAAAGATTTGGCAACTTTGGGGTATAAGGAATGACAGAGAATGAGGAGTCAAGAATAACAAAAGCCTAGGTGATGGGGAGAATAGCGTCCCCTTAATAGCAATGGGAAAGTTAGGAAGAGGGGAGGGCTTGAAGGGAAAAAAAAACATGAGTTCAGTTTTGGACACATTCGAGTTTTAGTTGTCTACAAGACATCCTGTTCAGATATCTAATAGGCAGTTGGATATATAATACCAGAGACATATTAGAGCTGGGCAAATAGGTCTGAAAATCATCTGCATAAAGATGATAAGCAAATCCATGGCAGCTGTTGAGATCACCAAGTGAAATAGTATAGAAGGAGAAGAGAAGAGGGTCCAGAATAGAGCCCTGAGGAACATTCATGGTCATTAGTTATGATCCGGATGGAGATCCACCAAAGGATATTGAGCAGAAGCAGTCAGGCAGGTAGAAGGAGAACAAAGAGAAAGCAGTGTCACAAAATCCTAGGGAAAAAAGAGTATCAAGGAGAAAAGGCTGATAGTTTCAAAGGCTGCAGAGAGGTCAAGTAGTATGAGGACTGAGAAAAGGCCATTGGATTTGACCATTAAAAGATCACTGGTAACTTTAAAGAGAGCGACTTCAGTTGGATGATGAGATCAAAAGCCAAACTACAAAGTTACAAAAAGAGCAAGAGGAAAGGAAGTGGAGGAACAAAACGTAAATGGCTTTTTCAAGGAGTCCAGCCACAAAAGAAAGGACAGATATGGGAGGATAGCTGGTGGGGATGGGGGGATCAGGTGAGGGTTTTTTAAGGATGGGAAACATGGACATGTTTGTAGGCAATAGGGGAGCAGCAGGTAGACAGGAAGAGATTAAAAGTCTATGAAATAGGAGATGATAGAAGAGGCAATCTGCTGAAGAAGTCAAGATGGATTAGGATTACTTGTGATTATAGAAGATTTGGCTTTGACGAGGAGAAGGGCCACCTCTTCATATGAGAAAGGGGCGTAAGAGATAATGGAGAAAGGTATCTGAGTGATGTGAGATAAGAAGGTAAGAGGAGGGAGATCTCAGCAAATGGACCCATTTTTTCCAATGAAATATGAGGCAAGGTTGTCAGCTGAGAGGGTGGATGAAAGAGAAGCAATGGGATGTTTGAGGAGGAATGAAAAGGATTTTGAAAACCCCCTATGGTGAGTGGGATAGCAAATTAAACTGTAAAGGATTGCCTTGCTATGATAAAGACCTAAATGGAATTATATAACACAAATTTGCAGTGAACCAAGTTAGCACAATTTCTTGATTTTCTCCAGCTTCATTCAGTCTCATATAAGAGAGTAAGGTCAAAGACACAGGATGGTAGGGGTAATCCAAGACTGGGATTTAGCAGGGCAAGATCATGGATAGGATAATAGGGCAAGGGACTTGAGAAACAAGGATGTTGTTGAGTTGAAGTGGTTCATCAAGGGGTAAGATGCAGGAGGGAGGAGAGTATAGACAGTGATGATGACGTGGGAAATAACTGAGGTTTAGAGTGATTACAGGTTAGCCAGCAGGGGTGGATGGATCAAGTGAGGGGTTTTAGAGGATGGGGGACACATGTGTGTGCTCATAGGCAGTAGAGAAGCAACCAGTAGAAATGAGTGAGTGGGGATGATAAAAGGGGCAATCTGTTAGAGAAGAGTAATGGAATCACTTGTGCATGTGGAGGTGTTACCTTGGCCTAGAGAAGGGCCACCCCACATAAGAGAGGAGTCAAGAAGCAAATGGTGGAAGGTATCTGGGTGATGTGAGATGAGGAAGAGAAGAGAAGTAAGATCTCTCTGGGAATGGCCAGAATTTTTTTTCAGTGAAATATAAGACAAGTCGTGCTAAGTCATTATCCTGATATTCTCTTATATTTAATTTTCTATAGCCTGTTGCACAGGAGGATATAATAACCACTTTTTGTAATGAACCAAAAGAATTGGGATATAAGCTCACCTTTTGAAGGCTCACTGAGAACATCTTTAAGAACTTCCAACAACAGAAGGATGATAGCAATGCTATATGGTAAAATTTTGGTCAATTACTTCTTTTAATCAATTGATTTTGCTGGTTTGCTCCTATAAATCATATTAGGTTAGGCTATTTATTTATTTATATATAACTTTTATATAATATTTAAATATTATTACATATATTTTATGTATAATATTTACATATTTATATAAATGATTTAGTAATGGGGAAATAGAAGCGTGTATATGACCCTGTGCAGGATAGCAGGGTATTGGCTGTAGCTACCTTCCTCTATTTCTGCCAAGCTGAGCTTCTACAAAAATAAGCTTATGAGCTAAGTTCTTCTTTTCAGCTAGTCCTAACCAGCCCCCCCGTGTATGACAGAGATTTCTACAATGTTAAGCTTCCGACTTGTCACCCTTTTAATACTCTAAACAGCAGGAAAGAAAGGGTATTTACTGACACTGCCACTCCCCTAGAATGCCCAGTAGCTTATTATTACAAGTCAGCTGGGTTCCCTACTCCCTGAATAGCTACCCATTTTCAATTCCCTATTCTCAGAATGAACTAAACAAGAATCGATGATACCTACTGTACTCAAGTTTCTGTAACTTCTTATTCTTCTTTTGTGTTCGCTTTTATTGACTATAAAAGAGCTCTGTAAAATCCCCAGAGTCATCCTTGGCTACTGAGGAGTCTTGGATTCCATTTACTGGCAATTGTTGGCCTTGCTAATAAATTGAACGTGCTTGGAACTTTATTACCTCAGTTTGTCTTTATCATATGACAATATCCCTATGTGACTTTCATTTTTTCCACTTGCTATCCATATTTTTGAAAGTTTTTCTTTCTAGGTAGCTTAGAGAATATGAGAAGTTAGTATGGTGATCTCTTAAAAATCCTTAAAAAAACCTTATGGATCAATTTTATGTCCTTGAGATTGTAGACAACAATATTGTCTGTTATAATTCTCATTTCTAGTACAACGTGGCTACCAGAATTATTCATCAGAAGCTCACAATCTTTCATAAACTAGCAGATAACAAATCCCGGTGGATCCCAAGTTCTGGGGCTCACTCTCCCAAGCTTCACTCCACTGTCAACTCTGGTCTCCAGAGCATGGCTACTATTTTCCCAAACCATTCATGGCTATTACTTTTCCCTACAAGGTTCTAGAAGCAACCTTGACGAATTGGGGTATTTTCCCCAGTATCCTCTATCCAGTGTGTTCCCCCAATATCAACTGACCAGTTAGCATCGATTAGTTGTTACAGAGGGATACTTACTGAAAATATGACAAAATCTAAGTATAAAAATCTCCTAGACTGGGAGCTCACTCTCCTTTACCACCACAGTCCCCAAGGAAAATGGGCTCAAACTTGGTCACTACCAGCATTCCCTCTGCCAACTTCAATTCTGGGTGTGGCATAGCCTATGGATGAGTTGCTCCCTCCCTTAAGGATTGCCAGCTTGATTCACTACAAAGCTGGGTCAAAGGGGCTGCTCCTCAGAGCTGACTCCTCCCTGCACTTGGCTACTGATATTACTAATTACTAATATTGATTGCTAAGGGGACCTTCAGTGATTCTCCTGATCTGTCAAAGCTCATAAGTCATACCCTGGCACATTCCATCTCCAATACTTATTCACCTGAGATCAGGAAAGAAATACATACACAAAAGAAACAGTCACAACATGTGTTCGTGGATGCATGGTGGCCAAGGTAGGTGGCTGTATTAGGAGGGCAGAGTTTATAATCTCAAAGAGGATCATAAACATGTCTGAAAGGTTCGGAACCGCCGGATATAAGAAACTCTCAAAGTAGAAGGCAGAAGAATCAAAACATATATTTAGGCTCCACAGTAACCAACCCATGAACCAGCAACCCCATTTTGATATATTGATCAAAAGCTTCCAGGCCCAATAAGTACGCCTTGAAAGAGTAACCAGGAGGCTACAGAGAAGCATGATTGCATAAAGCAAAATCATGCTTCCCCCTCTATGGTAAAAAGATTACCCACTGGCCTGAAGTCTTTGTTCAGCTTTCTCCCGTAGGTCAGCTCTGCTACTGGCAGCTCCTGCTTCAGCTGTGGCTGTGGCTGTAGCAGCCTCTGGCTCCAACGGGAGCTGCTTTTAACCATCCAGCTTCTGCGGGGGTGTAAGGTACGCCGGGGAAAGCACAGGTTCTTTAATCTGCTTAAGCAAGGTGAAGGGGTTGACCGGGAAAGCACAGGTTCTTTCCATCAGCTTAAGCAAGGGAAGCAAGGTGAAGGGGCCGACAAGCTTACTCCAGTCCAACATACAAACAGCATTCAGTTCAGGGGAAAAAGCCAAACTAGTCAAGGGCACTTGTTGACTAAGTGCTAAGGAGCCCATTTTTGGTTGCCAATACAGTGGCCAAGGCAGCTAGCATCTCTTGACATCAGAAAAGAGGGAGAGATTTTCTCAGCTCAAGCCTTTTGCATGAACCCTCAGTTCTAGCTCATCAGCCAACATTATAAGACTTTTTTAAGAAAAATGCGTCAGAGAATACCTGTACATTCTCTGAACAGGCAAGGAAAGGGTCCCTGAGCCACGTATTTCTAGAAAGAGTCTCACCAAGACTCCATGTGGCTTGGTATCAAGAAGAGAATGTAGTACATGCTCTAAGGACCACGGCCTCACTGGTCAGAGTAACCATTGCACACACACTACAAATATATATGTGTGTGTGTGTGTGTGTGTGTGTGTGTGTGTGTGTGTATCTGTACATGTGTATGTTTAATATATGTATGTATGTATGTATGTGTCCACGGGAATTCAAAAAGTAAATTGTACTGAAACTCAGTACTAATATAATTAGGCAAAAACAGTCAATACAGAGGCATGTCTGCTGATGCATACAGAACTCTACCCTCCTAGACCCTCTTATAGATCTCATTATTTCTTTTCTCTCCTAAGCTGCTGTGCTTCATTTCCCTCCTGTAAGCTCCTTTTATTTTTGCTTATATTTGTATGCCAGTGTTTAGCACAATGCCTGGCACATAGCAAGCACTTATGTGCTTGTTTCTTCTTTTCAAGGATCTTCATTGGTTTTTCCATACTCAAAGTTTAACTTCCTTTTAGTGGTCTTTTTTCTTTTAAATGTCATCTTACATACATATGCACACATGTATGTGTGTGTACACATTCTAAGGACTGAGATGTCATTGCCCAGTCTCTCCACTACATTACATACACATTACAAGGGGGGGCAGGGGTAGAGAGAGAAGAGAGGGAGAAGAAGGGGGAAGAGAGAGAGCACACAGTCTTGGTTAAATAGCTAGCTCTCTTAGTTATATGTAATCTAGGTGTGTATATATATGTGTGTGTATGTATACACACATACATATACATATATGTCCACATATATATCTTGGTTCTATTTATTTTACTCTACATCAGGTCTTATACATCTTCCCACAAACTATTAAGAGCCATTTATTGACACCACCCCTCCCCCTATGGCAGTCCTGGGTTGAGCAATTCTGTGTGAGATACAAAAAAGAAAGCACCTATCCAGCTTCAACTGGTGTCGTGGGCCAGGATAGCGAAAGTGGGTGGTTTTGCATTAACCTCCACACACTACCCCACCCCCAACACCAACCAGGACTATTGGGAACCGAGACACCACAGCAGCCCCAGGGATGTTTGCATTAATTTTCCTTCAGGTCAGTTTATGTGTGACCTCCCTGTGGGTCCTTTGGACAAGAAGAACATAAGAAGAATTTTAGGGATTTGACCAAGAACTGCTTTAATTCCTCTTGACTGCTACTTTTGCCTTCTCTGACTACTTTTAGTTGCCTGGGGGATTGCTTTTACCCTGGGGATTGTGGATATGATTTTACTAAAGAAACTGTTTATCTGAATCCTCAGTCTCTGAGAGTTCCATTGAACCAGATATAGAACTCTGCCTGAATATGTGGGAGTTCTCTACCAAAATCGTTAGAAGCTATACTCTAGAACTGTTCTGCTTTGTAAATGTCATAGGAGCTCAGAGAAGGAAAAATCAGAGAAGGACTAGGAAGATTTCCTGGGGAAGACAGGGTTCCAGCTGGACCCTAAAGAACGGGAGAAGTTGTAGGCAGAGGAGAAAAAAGGCCATTTCAGACAAGGAGCCTGGTGTGAGAAAAGGTTTGAAGGCAAGACTGACCCTGGAGGATGCCAAGCAAAGTGGACACCAGTTTATTGAGAGCAAGGGATTTATGGAGGTGAGTAATGGGCTCAGCATAGTGCCTGACACACAATAACTGCTTAATAAATGCTCGATGACTGATGACTTGATAAATCCGAAATGGTATCAGAGTATAAAAGGCCTTTAGTATCAGGTATTTGTAATTTGTGGGATGCATTTGTAGGTTCTTGTGTAGGGAGCTGTGGAATGTTTGAGGAAAATCAACATAGGGTGTGGATGAGAGAATAATTTGTGTGACTTTCCCTGGGTGGGGAAGAGGTTGATAATATGGCTGCCTAAAAGAGTCAGGCCATTATATGATGAATTTACAAACAGACAGAACAGGCTATTTCTCTAGTTCAGGAATTATTATGCCAGAGGACACTGTGGTTTCCTGAGCAGGAATAGGCACTTCCCCAGACACAGGACCAGACATCATTTGGAAACAGTTGTAAACCACAAACTTTACCTCATTGGCTCGTGACTCATTCATTCCAGTGCCATTGTCCCCTCCTTTCTTCATACCCTTCTTTTTTCTCTCTCTTTTGCTCTGGCATCTCCTTTATTTTATCCCCTCTCTTTCCCCTTTTCCATTCTTCCTGTTCCTCCTCAGTACAGATGGAGCAGATGTTTGAAGGAATCACTCCATATTTCTCATCCCAGAAAGCCATTAGTTTCCTATTGGTAATTGTCAACGTATTAGTGTTAGCTGATGCCAGGGAGGAAAAAGAGGGAAGAAATAGAATGACAGACATCTTCCACTAATATGTAACCACCCGAGTAACTGTGCCTTCTTACCTCTCCCAAATTTTTGTTTACCTCAGGACCTGTAGTGATAAATGGTTTGAACCCAGAGTGGACAAGGAGACAATAGGAAGGAAGAGGGATTGTGATCTGGATGAATTTCCCCTTCCCCCCTTTCACTGCCCTTGAGAGACCCTTCCTGTCCACCATTCAGGGAACAGAATACTGCTGAGGTTATCAGCCTGCCATGCAGGCCAGTGGCAGCTGATGTAGAGAACAGGACTCCTGGGTTTCAGAGAGAGAGCCACAGTGACCAAGAATGTGCAACTGCAGCGGCTGTAGTCTGAGAATCTATTGCCCCTGGCTATAATGGCCTGACGTCATTGCTAAATGGGTCACAATGCAAAGTGATTGTGAAGCCTGAAGCTGATAAGACCTTGCTTTCCATCTGAGTTGCTAACTGTGAGAAAACTCAAAATTCTATACTCCATTTCCTTAATTCTAATCCTGACCTACAGGTGTGAATGTTTTTTGTTGGACCGCCCACCCAAGCATCCCAAATTAACTGTTAGAATAAAAAGAAGGAGTTTGCAATGACTGGAGGCAGAGCATAATATGCAGGAGCATTTTATCATTTTGTTTTCATTTTCGCTATGAAAGGTGACCATGTTATATTCACTATGAACTCTGTAGTTATGTCATGTTATTGTTTGTGTCCTGTGAATATGGGGTTGTTGACTGAGAGAGAAGGTTCTAGATGGAGAGTGGGGGCATTCATGGGGGCATTCATGGCGGCATCATACCACTCCCCTCCTGAAAAAAGCCTTTAGTGTCTCCCTTTTGATTCTGGGATAAAATACAAGCATCTCAGCCTAGCATTTAAAGCCTACCACATTCTAGCTTCAGCCTACGTTCTTTGGTCAAGACACTTCGCTTCACACAAGTTACATTCCAGCCATGTTAAACTACTAGCTGTTCCTGATCTCTTCCTGCCCTCTCCTGGATCTGGGCATTCTGCACAGTCATTCCCTCAGGTCTGGAAAGCTGTCCCTCCTAATCTCTGTTAAAATCCTCCCTTGAAAACTTTTTTCAAGCATCATTTCTCAAATTTTATAGGGAACTGAGTCAAATTTATAAAAAGATGTATCATTCCCCAAATAATAAATGGTCAAAACACATGAACAGGCAGTTTCAGAAGAATTCAAAGCTATGGTCGTATGAAACAATGCTCTAAATCACTATTGATTAGGAAAATGCAAATTAAAACAAATCTGAGGCACCATTTCATACCTGGAAGAAAAGGAAAATGACAAATGCTAGAGGGGATATAGAAAAATGGGGACAGGGACACTAATGCACTGTTGGTGGAGTTATGAACTGATCTGACACTTCTGGAAAATAATCTGGCACTATGCCCAAAGGGTTATAAAACTATGAATACCCTTTGACCCAGCAATACTACAACTAGGTCTGTATCCCAAAGAGATCAAAGAAAAAGGGAGCTATGTGTACAGAAATATTTATAACGGCTCTTTTTATGGTGCCAAAGAACTGGAAATTGAGGGGATATTCATCAGTTAGGCAATGACTGAACAAATTGAGGTGTATGACTGTGATGGAATACTATTGTGTTATAAGAAATGACAAGCAGGATGGTTCTAGAAAAACCTGGCCAGATTTATGTGAACTGATACAAAGCGAAGTGAGCAAAACCATGAGAACAGCAATATCGTACAATCTATTCTGGTCAACACAATGATCCAAAACTATGCCAAGGGACTCGTGATGAAAAATGCTATCTACCTGCAGAGAGAGAACTGATGACATTTGTGTGCAGATGGAAGCATCATTTTTTCACTTTCTTTTTCTTGCCTTTTTTTTTTTGGAACATGGCTCATAAAGAAACATTTTGCATGATTTTGCATGTATAATTAATATCACATGTCTTGCCTTCTCAATGGGTGGGGGAGGGGCAGAGGGAGGGATAGAATTCGGAATTCAACATTTAAAAAAAATGAATGTAAAAAGTAAATTTAAAAAAGACTTTCTTCAAGGTCCAGCTCAGATTCTACTTTTTCTCTGAAGCCAGTACTGACTTCCCTCCCTTCCCTCTATTTATTCCTTATCATCTTCATAGATGAAGGGGATCTTTCCTTCCTCAAATTTTCTAAAAGGCTGTTTGTCTAACTCTTCTTTGCCCTTCAGACAGTATACCTTTTAACAATATTTGTTGGTCTATTTTTGTGTCTCCTGTAATAGTTTATAAACTCCTTAAGGCGAGATAGCTTTTGTCATCTCTGGATCTCCAGGGCCCATCATACTTAATGTTCTTAATAAATGTCTCTTAGATTGATGTGAATTTTAGATTATAGCCATGTACTGAGTGCAAACATCTCTAGTAACCAATCAGAAAGCATTCATGAAGTGTCTACAAATGCTTAGCATTGTCCTAGATTGCTCAGATACAAATACGGAGAACAAAATAGTCCTTACTCTTAAGGACCTTGCATTCTAATGGGAGAGCAAATAGTCACATTTATAAATATTTACAGAAAAAAATATCAAGAAAATAAATACAAGGTAGTTAGGGAGGAAGCACAGAAGGGCTTGATGTAAAAGGTAGTGTGCTTAGATGCATCCTGAAGGAAAAGAGACACAGGTGAAGAGGGGATGCATTCCTGGTGTTGCAGGAGCCTGATTAATGGAGTCTCATTCTTCAAGCATGGCCACCATGCTCTGCTTGCTGCCAGCCCAAGTGGAAGAGGTTGGAGAGCCTGCTTCCAGAAAGATGACACAAACTGGAAAGGTTCTGCTCCCCAGTCTGGAGCATGCATAAACAACCCTTAACTGGTTCTGGTCCAGTAAAAGCATAACCAAGAAACAAACAAAATGGCTGCCAAGCTGGAATTGTAATGCATTCAGAAGGCCAAAGCAAATGTCCTTTTCTTTCTCTTTCTTGCTGGCTATGCTCAAGAGAGGGAGCAAGGAACTTTGGTGGCTGTTTCTGTCTCTTGTATCCACTCTTTCTGATTTTAGATAAAGGGGTGTTAGAGATAGCTACAACTTTGCGAGCTTAAATAGGTTGGAATAATGACAGAAATTTTATAGATCCAGAGTTAAATTAAATTAAAGTGGTAATAATCACTGAGGGTTGATACTAGAGAGAATACAACAGAATAGGGGCTCAAGCCAATAAACAGCATTAGAAAAAAACACCCCCAACTCTTCAGGACTTCCCGTAGAAACCTAAGGGAAGATATAGAGAGCCGCACTGTGGGAGACTGAGTCCACTATACAGGCATGGGAAATTCCCAGTTCAAAGGCATAGAGATGGGATGTGGAGGGCTGTATATAAGGAACAAAGAAAAAATCAGTTTTGTTTATATGGGAGTATGGATATAGGGAGTAATGTACAATGAGGCTGTAAAGATAGGTTGGGCCCAGTTGTGAAGGGCTTTCAAAGCTAAACAAAGTTTAGTTTTTATGTAAGAGACAATAAGGAGGGAGGCAGAACAAAGATGGTGGATTAGAGAAAGCAACCCAGCCAAACTCTCTCAATGCTTCCCTTTAAACAACTTTAAAATAATTCCTCAAATTGAATCTTGGACTGGCAGAGCTAACAAAAGATCAAGGTGAGAAATTTTTCCAGCCTAAGACAACTCAGGAGGTTGGCAGAAGAGTTCTATGACTCTGGGCTAAGAGCTGGCCTTGAGCACATAGAGGCCATACCAGCGGTGGGCCTTAGAGGAGTAGCAACAGCAACTTCCAGAGCTCTCGGCCCTGAGACAGTAAGGGGTTCAGACAACTTGTCAGAAAGAGATTACGGGGACCTTTGTTGGCACTGGGAGGAGCTGGTGGTGATTGGCAATTCTATTGCCCATACACAGTTCTGGGTGCACTAGCACTTGAGGCTGCAGAGGAGCAGGAGCCCCTCCTGGGTAAAAACCAGAATGCAGACCAGGAGAGCAGGGACCATACCTCTCTCCAAATCACACCATTTTGGAAGCACTGAAAACTCAAAGACCTCCCAGAACTAGCCCAGAAAACAGCAACATGAAAAAACCTGAAGCCTGGGACAGTGCCTCTCCATCCCAGGTAAGCAGAGCCCAACTTTAACACAAAGTTCAAAATCAAGAGATAGGCTGGCAAAGAATTGGAAACTGAGGGGATGCCCATCAATTGGGGAATGGCTGAACAAGTTGCGGCATATGATTGTAATGGAGTACTATTGTGCTATAATTAATGGTATCAGAAAAACTTGGGAAGACTTACATGAACTGATGCAAAGTTAAATGAGCAGAATGAGAAGAACATTGTACACAGTAGCAGCAATATTGTAAAGATGATCAACTGTGAAAGACTTAGCAACTCTGATCAAGACAATAATCCAAGACAATTCCAAAGGACTCGTGATGAAAAAATACTGTCCACCTCCCAAGAAATAACTGATGAACTCTGAATGCAAATTCAAGCGGAATTTTCTTGCTTGGTTTATTTTTCTTGATTTTTTGTGATATGGCTAATATGGAAATACATTTTGCATGATTCACATGTATAATTATTATTATATTGCTTGCCTTTTCAGTGGGTGAGGGAGGGAGAGAATTTGGAACTCAAAAAATATTTTTAAAAGAATACTAAAAATAAATAATTTTTAAAAGACAGTAGTCTATAAAAAGAGTCTAAACTGAAGTTTATTGAGTAAGTGATTAACATGGTCAGTTATGAGGTTAAGGAAAAATATGACGGCAGACATGTGGAGATTGGAGTGAAGTAGAGAAAGACTCAAGGCAGGGTGACCAATTAGAAGGCCGTTATAATGACACAGGTGAGAAGCAATGAACACCTAAGTGTATGGCAGCTGTGTGAGTAAAGGGGTTGGATGCCAGAGATTTTGTAGAAGAAGAAAAGAAACAATTTGACAACTGATTGGATATGTGGGGTTAGGACAAGTGAGGAGTTGATAAAGCTGAGGTTATGAACCTCAGAGAATGCCTTGGACAGAAAGGTAAATTTGGAATGGGGCAGGCTTTTGGGGAAAGTTGAGTTAGTCAATTAACACTTATTAAGCACATACTATGTGCCATGCATTGTGCTAAGCACTAGGGATACAAAGAAAAGCAAAAGACGGTCCCAGCTCCTGAGAAGCTCACAGTCTACTGGGGGAGACAATGTGAAAACAACTCAGTACAAACAAGCTATCTCCAAGATAAATTGGAATTAATCAACAAAGACAAGGCATCAAGATTGAGGACCGGGAAAGGCTTCTTGAAGATGGGACTTAGCGGAGACTTGAAGGAATCCAGAGAATCCAGGAGGTAGAGATGAGGGGGGAGAACATTCTAGGCATGCAGAACAGCTAGAGAAAATGCTCAGTCAGGAGATGGAGGGGCTTGTGTGAGGAACAGCAGAGAGACCAGAGTCACTATTGGAAAGTAAATGGAAAAGGGGGCCAAGTTATGGAAGATTTTAAAAGGCACACAGGGGATTTCATATTTGATCTTGAAGGCAATAAATAGCCATGGGAATTGATTGAATGGAAGGAAGGGGTGACAGGTCAGACTCAAACTCTAGGAAGATCAGTGTGCCAGCTGAGTGGAGGATGGGTTGGAGTGGTCAACAACTTCAGTCAGAAGACCAACCAGCAGGCTATTCTAATAGTCTAGACTTGGGGTGATGAAGACTTGCACAAGGCCCTCACATGTCGTTGTCAGAGGAGAGAAAGGGGGAAACATGATTAAATTCCATTTTGGATATGAGTTTGAGTGTCTCTGAAACACCCAGTTTGAAATGCCCAGTAAACAGTTTGTGATGTGTGACTATCAGGTTGGCTTTAAATGAGCCAGTTTCCTAGATATGGGATTGATGTGAAATGTAATTACTAAGACATAGGTGAATTAAAAAAACAAAGGACCCACAAACTAAATTCAAGAATATAAATTTTATGGTTCTAGTGGAACCTACATCACGTAGGTTCCAGGGGACGTCAGACATTGGGTTTGGGTTAGACGTGACTCCCTTTCCCTCCCATAACCTCCAGAGTATTATGTTGAGTCATAGAAACAAAATTTTCTCTCATTTGGAGAAAAGGGTTGGAGAAAATTGTGCCTCATTTAACCTGCTTGGGGAGGGGCAGGGGTGTGGAAAATCAGCAGTTGTAGCTTGTTTGTTTGTTTGTTTGTTGTATTTACCAGTCTGGACCATTGCCTCATGTGACTGACTGTATGAGACAACCTGGGAATGGGTAAAGGTGAGCAAGAACAGGGATAATCTGAGCAAGCTGAATTATACCATGAAATCTACAGGATTAATCTAATTCAGGGGAAGTGACTACCTTACATGATATTACACAAGAACTGAACTTTCAGGAAGAAACTGGAGTTGGATATGGAAATCTATGCATCATCTTCATAGAGATGGTAATAAGCCAATGATAAAGTCAACAGGCCGGTCTTAGAGAATACCCTCTTTCAGAGGGAGTGATGTAGCTGATGAGCCAGCAAATGAGATTGAAAAAAAATTGGTCAGACAGGTAGGAAGAGAACCAGGAGGCAAAAATAAGGGCAGGAATGTGGAACAGGAATGGGACAGTGAAGGTCAAAAACCCTGCCTTCTTTGCTTAGTGTTTGTTCTTGCCTAGAATCATAAACGATAGTTTTGAGTGGGTACTATTTCACAGATCACTTTAAATCTGGGATAGTTTTTCTGGAATCTCACATATGAAAGAGATTGTCCCAAGTGTTACATATAAAATGAGGGAGGATAAATAATTGCATTACAAGTCTAAAACTTTAATTGGTAGGGAAATATCTCTACAGAGAAAGGAAGTCTTCACTGCTACATATTTACAGCTTTTAAATATGCCAGTTTTGCTTAAGAATGTCCTTGATGAAACAATAAAAATCATTAATTTTATTAAATATCAACCCTTGAGTACACAAATCTTCAACATTCTGTGTGCTGAAAAGAGAAGTACAAATAAAGCATTTCTATTGCATACCAAAGTTGTTTAGATGAAGAGTACATGTGTGATTGTTTGAGTTTACGAGCCAAACTCATCCCTTTTTTTTCGCAGAGTACTATTCTCACTTGAAAAACCAACCGACAGACAGACTATGATATTCAGATTTGGGTATTGGGCAGACCTTTTTTTTTTTCTTTCTTTCTTTCTTTTTTTGAAGCAATCAGGATAAAGTGACTTGCCCAGGGTCACACAGCTGGTAACTGTCTGAGGTCAGATTTGAACTCAGGCTCTCTTGACTCCAGGGCTGGTGCTGTATCCACTGCACCACCTAGCTGCCCTGTTGGAAGACATTTTTCTCAAAAACGAACGAAGTGAACCTGTCACTTCATTCATTCATTCAATTGAGTATTCCTCATTCCTGTCACTTCAAAGAAAACAACTAAGGGTATTCGTTGCTAATGCTACAATTTAAGCATTCCAGTAGAAATTAGAATTTTTAGAAAACTTGTATTGTTGACAACTGTGATCTTTTTAATATTGTATAATGAAACGTGTCAGTGTTTGTAAGATCTGCATAACACAGTGAACAATCAATATTTTCCAAATGTCCAATGCTGATATTATAAAATCACATATGGGTAAAAGATCCACTCCAAGTGCAAGATGTACTAATGAATTTTAATGTAACTGAGTAGGAAAAGTTTGTTCATCTGGCTTCAGATTCTGCACTGCAGCTAACCCTTTAAGTAACTACCACATGCCCAGTTTTTGGTGTAGAGTTATGTTTCAACAATCCGGCTAGCAAGTGCTGTGGGGGTGTAAGACCAACAACAACCAGCTCACAGAATGCTGCAAGCCCAGATTCTTTTGATCTGCTTTGCTAAGGAAAGCAACATTAAGGGGTTAACAATCCTACTTTAATCCAGCATACAAATATCATTCACTTAGTTCAGGGGAAAAAGCCAGCACCCTGAACTTCAGAGCAAATACAAATTACAAACATACATTTATAAACAGACCAAATACAAGTCATAGTTACCAACATCTGAGTTCAGCCAGGAGCTCAACAATGGCTGTCTCAGAGTCACGTGTCACTACTGCTGCAGCTCAGAGCTCCAAAAAAAGAAAGCCAACCCCCGGTTTTATATAACTTGTTCAGGGTCAAAGGTGAGTCACACATGTGACTCACCCACGTGACCTAAAATCATCACAAAAATGTGACTTAAACCCATGTAGTCTAAAAGCCTCTGATATCACAAACAAGTCACTCAAAGCCATGTAAACTAGGCTTTCCCTTGAGGCCATCTAAGGCTCCTAATTTAATCAAGGAAACAAAGGCCAAACTCTTCAAGGGCACTTCATTGAATAAGTGCTAATAGCCCTCCTTAATTATGTATACAAGTTATCAAAGAATAACCACAGTTTTCTGAAAAGGCCACTAAAATACTCTTCCTTTCTCCAACTACATATCTGTGTGAAAATTCGTATTTTTTTCAAATTTTATTTGAAAATTTTATTTATATTT
The DNA here is from genome assembly GCF_011100635.1 of Trichosurus vulpecula. NCBI lineage: Eukaryota > Metazoa > Chordata > Mammalia > Diprotodontia > Phalangeridae > Trichosurus > Trichosurus vulpecula. Next base: position 23,611,881 of record NC_050575.1, on the reverse strand, counting down.
GGTTTTAGTTTCTAATACATTAAATATTGATAGATATAACCCATGTAAATAAAAGCTTTTAGCAGTCCTAAATAATTTTTAAGAGTGAAAAGGAATCCTAAGACCAAAAAGGTTGAGAACTTATATATTTGTGGATTGCTTTCCTTGCTCCTTTGCTAATTGCTTTATATCCATTTAAATGTTTTACTTTTAAAATGAGTGTTCCTTTTCTGATTTTGCTAGTCTGGTACAAACTGGGTGCAAACTGGTACAAAGTGGGTGATACTGCCCCCTGGGGGGCACTGGAATGATCCATGGGGTGGTAGTGGCCTCAGGTGCAATTGGGGGGAGTTGAATAAAGATAAGGGGGCAGTGGAAGCATAAGAAAGAAGAGAAGAGAAGAAAATTTTGAAAAACCATTCATACATATTTCATTTGTTGTGCAACAGAGTTAAAGTTGTAGTGATTACATTATTTTCCAAATGAGCACACAAAGTGCAAGTTATAATACATCAGTGGTCAGGTCTGCCAACAGGTCTTAACAGGCAGTTGTTGGTAGGAAAGTGTGTTGCACATTGTCAGGAAGTCCAACATATATCGGCAGGAATATGTGCATGTAATGACTTGCTTACAATACTATATGGTTACATGACACAATATCGCATCATCAAAGTTTCAATGCAGGAAAAAACCCACAAATTTACAATAAATTATTAAATTTAAGATGTCATTTCAAAAATATTTTATATTTTTTGAAATGACACAATTTTTTTTAAAAACTGTTAAAAGGTTAAAGAAAGTAGATTTCCAGGGGGAGCTGAATAATTTTTTTTAAAGGGAGCAGTAGGCCACATAAGTTTGGGAGTCTCTGAAGTTCCCCAGCTAAGCTAGGATTGGGGCTTGATCCTAATGAGGTGTATTATCAACCAGTACATTCCTCTTTGTGCAGCTAGGTGGCGCAGGGGACAAAGTGCCAGGCCTGAAATCAGGAAGGAATGAAGACCTGACTTCAAACACAACCTCAGACACTTACTAGCTGTGTAATCCTAGGCAAGTCACTTAATCCTGTTTGCCTCAGTTTCCTCATCTATAAGATGATCTGGAGAAGGAAACGGCAAACCATTCTAGTATCTCTGCCGAGAAAAACCCCAAAAGGAGTCACAAAGAGTCAGACACAAATGAAAATGACTGAACAACGTTGCTCTTTGAACCCAGTAGTTTATACGAATGTAGAACTACAGAAGAAACCAGGCTCCATCCAATCTCATGCACTAGCCTATTTCTACCCAAAACTTTTCAGAGTCATTAAAGGTTGGTAGTGTGGAGGCTCTTGTCACCATGGGAGACATTGTTTCTCTCAATAAACTTTTATGTAGTGGTTAATTTGTAAAAGTTACCATAGGCTGGCTATGCACCATTATCAACTGTTTTCCCCAAACAAATGTCTGTGTTTCTCCCTGATCCAGGAAAACCCAGATTCCTAGAGATTATAAATTAGGGGACATTTCTTTAGCTGACAGAGGATTTTCCACTTTATATAAGAATTCACAGTGGGAGTCCTTTAGAAGGCAAACTTCCAAAGCACATTTGATTTTGTTCCATTTGTGAAAATTAGGTTCTCACACAGTTTTTCAAAAACATTGGGCTCTGCCCTGGGCATATGACATCTGGAGTACAAGGAATCCAGCTCTGTGCACCACATTTTGTGAAAAACAATAATAAGTGGGTCCATATCCACAAAAGGGTGATCAAAATGCTGAAAGAAATGGATGCAATGTCATGTGATAATCAGTTGAAGGAACTGGCAATATCTAGTCTGAAAAGGAGATGTTAGGTAGCTCACTGGGCAGGGAGTCAGGAAGACCTGAATTTAAATCTGGTCCCAGACACTTACCAGCTGTGTGACCCTGGACCTTAACCTTTGTCTGCCTCGGTTTTCTTATCTGTAAAATGGAGATATTAATAGCACCTGCTTGCCAGGATTCTTGTGAGGATCAAATGAGATAAGCTTAGCACAGTGCCTGGCACATAGTAGGCACTACATAGATGTTAGCTACCATTATCATCATCATTAATCAATGAGATAATATTTGTCACATAAATGTTTATTATTGTTGTTATTATCAGCATTATTATTATTTTAAGTGGAATGGGTCATAAAGAAAAGGGATTAAATCTACGTTGCTTGGTCCCAGACAGAGCTGGGAATAAAGGGTAGAAACTGCAGAGAGGTGAATTTTCAACCAGATGTCAGGAAGAACCTGCTAGCAAGTAGAGCTATTCAAAAGTAGAATGTACTCTCTTGGAAGGTAGTGAGTTTCCTATCACCGGATGTCTTCAAGTAGAACCTGGATAACACTAGTCCAGAATGTCATAGAGCAGATGCTCTTAACCTTTTTTTGTGTCATTTATATAATTTATTATACCTTTTTGGCAGTCCGATGAAGCCTACGGTGCCCTTCTCAGAATGTTTTTAAATGCATAAAATAAAACATATAGGATTGCAAAGGAGAGTAATTGTATTGAAATTCACATATCGATATGTTTCTAAAACAGTTCAAGAATCCCTGTCATACTAATGTGAAAATATGTTTAATATGAATGTATATGTATAGCCTATATCAAATTGCACACCATATTGGGGAGGGGGGAGAAAATTTAGAACTCAACGTCTTATGGAAGTGAATGTTGAAAACAACAATTAATTTTTTTAAAAATAATCTCTGTCATAGAGGGAATTATTACTTGTAGGGTTGGACTAGAATGCAACAATAATAACTCATATTAATATGGCACAATTAAATGCCCTCTAAGATCTCTTCCAGACCTGAGCTGATGTGATTCTGCAAGGCCTTGCCCAAAAGAAACACTTCATTTCAGAAAAAAAAAATGTTCTGAGTCACTTTCTACTCAACGAGGCAGCTTCCACATTCGTCTTCACTCCACTGCCAATTCTAACACTGGAACAGAGATGTGTTCGTGCCCCTACCTGCCCCACATACATGGTTCCTACACCAGCTGCTGCTTCCAATATTATTTAGTGGACACCTCAGTATATAATGAGCCGTGAGCTCCACAGAGGCATAACCATGTCTGCTCCTTTCCTTCACGCAGGCACTACACTGTAAAGTCTCTAAGTCCTTGCACATACATGATCTCTTTTGTTCCTCACCATGCCTCATGAGAGAAGCGAAACATTGCTGTACCCATTTTACAAGTGTCACCTTCATATCAGAGGCTGTCCCATGATGCTAAATTGAAAAGTTTTGCACAAACAAAATCAATGCAGTTAAAATTAGAAGGGAGATGGTTAAATGGAGAAATTCTTTGTAACAACTTTCTCTGTCAAAAGTCTAACATCAAAGATTTATGAGGAACTGATTCCAATGTATAGAAATGACAGTCAATACAAAATAGAGAATTGGCACTGTTGCAACAGCTATGAATAGTAAGTTCTCAAAGGAAGAAATCCAAGCCATATGACAGTAGAAACATGCAAAACAAAACAAATCTGAGGTTCCACTTTATAACCAAAAGAATGACAAAGATGACAAGGAAAAAGACAATTATTAAAGGGGTAGTGGGAAGGGAAGTATAATAATGCACTGGTGGTAGAGCTGGGAATTGGGCTAGCCATTTTGGAAAAGTAATTTGGAACTATGCCCCCAAAGTCCATAGACTATGTATACCCTTTCACCAGTACCGTACCAATACTAGACCTATACCCCAAAGAGATGAAAGAAAGAGGAAAAACACCTATTTGTACAAAAATATTTACAGTAGATCTTTTTGTTCTATCAAAGAACTGGAAACTAAGGGGGTTCCACCAGTTGGGGAATGACAGAACAAATATACATATGAATGCAATGGGGTAACAGTGTGCCATAAGAAAGGGACAGTTTCAGACGGACCCGAGAAGATTTGCATGAACTGATGCAGAGTAAAGTGGGCAGAATCAGGAAGACAATTTTACACAGTAAGGACAGCACTTTAAAGAAAAACCATTTTGAAAAATTTAAGCTCAATCACTTAAGAACAAGTCTGATCAATTCAACGACTAACCATGATTCCAGAGGACTGATAATGAATCATGTTACCCACCTTCTGACAGAGGGATGATGGACACAAGTAAAGCAGTCATGCATTTTTGGATATGACAAATACATGTGGTTGTTTTGCTTAAATACGTTGATTTGTTACAAGGATTGCTTTTCTTATTTTATTTGGGTAAGAGGTTTAGGGGGTCTAGATGAGAACTAGTGAAAGGGTTGCCAAAGGAAAGAAAAAAGGCAAAAATGCTTCATTATTATTTTAATGAATAGAAAAGAGGCAAAGGGAGTTCAGAGGGAAAATAAACAATAGGACAGCTTTGAAAGTAGCTTGTTAGATTTATTACATATTTTTTAAAGCAAGCTGTACATAATAGAGATTCACAGTTTCACATAATATTCCTTTTTCTATTCAATCTTATATATGGAAATGATCTCTATTTTTTGTGTTCTTTAAATTCAAAACAGAAATAATATTTTTTTAAAAAATCTCTAGTTTCCTTAAAAGCTCAACTCAAATGACTCCTCCTCCGTGAGACCTTTCTAGAGTCCCCTAAAAATTACCTTGTATTTGCTTTTCATATATTTTTACGTATACATATTGTTTTCCCCATATAATATAAGCTCCTTGAAGGCAGGAGTTACTACATTATTGTCTTTGCATCCCCACTCCCTGACATATAATAGGTATTTATGCTTGTGGATTGATCAACCTCCTAGTTACCAGCCCCACTCATTATGCCTCTGGTGGAGCCTCAGTGGACAAATATAGACATTCTGCTCCTAATAGAAAATTTGCTCTTTATTTTCTTCCTTCATGGGTATCTGATACTAGGAACTGCCCAGGTCTAACACAGCTAGGTGGCACAGCGGATAGAGGGCAAAACTTGGAGTCAAGTTGACTCATCTTCCTGAGTTCAAATCCAGTCTCAGAAACTTACTAGCTGTGTGACCCTGGGCAAGTCACTTAATCCTGTTTGCCTCTGTTTACTCAGCTATAAACCAGCCAGAGAAGAAAATGGCAAACCACTTCAGCATCCTCGCCAAAAAACAAACAAATGAGGTCACAAAGAGTCTGACATGTCTGAAAACAACTGAACAACAAAAACACAAAAAACCTCTGGCTCCTTAGAAGACAACCCAGACAATCCCAGGCTCATAGCACAGTGTACAATCCTTCTTAGTTCTGTTCGGGGTTCAGTAGTCTATATAAATCTTGATTTTCCCAGTCTCTTTTCACCCCACTGTTATGAGGTTGTTACAACAACGACACCGAGTTAGCAACTCTCAGCTAATTCCTTAGATCAGACCTGAACAACTTAGCAGTAGGTAGGGGCCAAAATTAAAACAGGTTAAAATTCTTCAGGCCGCAGATAGGTTTTTAGTGGCTCACTTTCCAAGTAAAGGTATAATTAATGGTTAAACTATTCTGCAAATAAACCATATTAAAAAAGGGAAATATTAATTACACTTATTACTTAAGATTTTTATTCATCATGAAATCACATTAGTTTTTAAAAATTACTTTGCTTGATAAAGGCCTCATTTCTAAAATATACAGGGAACTGAGCCAAATATATAGGAACACAAGCCATTCCCCAATTGAGAAATGGTCAAAGGATATGAACAGGCAGTTTTCAGAGGAAGAAATTAAAGCTATCTATAGGCATATGAAAAAATGCTCTGGATCACTACTGATTAGAGAAATGCAAATCAAAACAACTCTTAGATACCACATCTCTCCTGTCAGATTGGCTAATATAACAAAACAGGAAAATGATAAATGCTGGAAAGGATGTGGGGAAATTGAAACATTGTTGCATTGCTGGTGGAGTTGTGAGCTGATCTAGCCATTTTGGAGAGCAGTTTGGAACTATGCCCAAAGGGCTATAGAAATGTTCATACCCTTTGACCCAGCAATACCACTTCTAGGGTTGTATCCCAAAGAAATCACACAAGCGGGAAAAGGACCCATATGTACAAAAATATTTATAGCAGCTCTTTTTGTGGTAGCTAAGAATTGGAAATCAAAGGGATGCCCATCAATTGGGGAATGGCTGAACAAGCTGTGGTATATGAAGGTGATGGAATACTATTGTGCCGTAAGAAATGGAGATGATATGGACTTCGCAACAACCTGGAAAAACCTACACGACATAATGCTGAGTGAGCAGAGCAGAGCCAGGAGAACATTGTACACAACCACAGATATATGGACTCCGTGAGGACCAACCCTGACATACTGCGCTCTTCTCAGCAACCTAAGGGGCAAGGACAACTCCAGGGGACTCACAATGGAGAATGCTATCTTCATCCAGAGAAAGAACTGTGAAGTTTGAATACAAATTGAGGCACACTACATGCTCACCTATTTTGCTTCTCTTTTGTTTTTGTTTTTGGGTTGTTTTTTTTTTTGGTTCTGTTTCTTTTTTCTCATGATTCATTCCATTGGTCATAATTCTTCTCCACAACTTGACTAGTGTATAAATTAATTCAATGCGAAGTTATACATGACAGTTATATGAGACTCCATGCCATCTTGGGGAGGGAGGGGGGAGGGAGGGGAGAAAATATGGAACTCAAAATTATGTAGAACCATGTGTGGTAAACTAAAAATAAATAAATTAATTAATTTTAAAAAATTACTTTGCTAAACAGTAGAAGTTTTAATACATTTTCAGATTTTTTAAAAGTTGTTTACATTTAGTTAATGGGACACATTACACTTCTGGTCAGAAATCAGTTTGTCGTACTCCAGAATCATGTTAGAAATCGATTTACTTTCTTGAAAAACTGTTGTTCCCCACTGAGATTTTTCAAAAATGTTGACGCTTTAATTTGGTTTTCATTGGTGTCCAATTTGCTTAAGGCAGGCTGTTTTGATTTGAATTGGCAATGAAGATTGTATTCCTTCAGAAAAGCTACTACTTTTCAACAAACAAGGCACAATATTTTGTCTCCTGGGTAAGTGAACAAGTATCTATTTGTCCACCCTAGATTAAACACTTTGTGTTCTGATTTGATCTTTGGTTTCTTTTTATCACCCATTTTACAAAGTCACTCCCAAAACTTTAATGGTAGAATCAAAAATTCTTCACAGTAACCGCTCACATACAAATTGAACTGAATATCTGACTTTGGATAGAGCACCAGACACTCATGTAACTTGGAGGGCAGATGCTCAGTGAGGAAAGGGAAGAAGCCTTCATGCTGTTGCCACTCTTTGCAGAGAGGGCATCAGCTGCGTTGGCACATGGCTGTACTCACTTTGTCCCTGTTTAGCACCAATAATGACTTAAAACACAGTTTTGAAAAGATATGGCTCTCACTCCTCTCTGACTAGAGACAGACTGACGATGGTTGGTTGCCACAAGTCACATGACAAATAGGAGAGAGTACAAAGTGACAATCTGCCCACCAAGTTACATCATGGGCACAGTGGTGACTAGTGGAAGGTGGGTTAAGCGGGGTATGGACAAAACACTCATTACATCTTTACTTTCTTTTACATCCTCTCCATTTTTCAAGGGCTGCCTGAAATCCTTTGGTGGGCCAGAAGTGACCCACACGTTGTATCTTGTACAGGCCTGCCTTAGATCCTTTACTTCAGACAAGACAATTTTACTAGACCATTCTCAGAATGGTCAGGAGTCGTGGAGGCAAATAGTTCCCTGAGAACAGCCTACATCACAATCCACGCAGAGAAAATACTATAGATTTCATGCTGAGCTTCTTTCTTAGATAACCTCTCCATTCCTGAGGCAGTGCAAAATCTCCAAAACCAAATAGCTCAGAAAAAAAGTCTCAGAGTGCTGGTTAGAGAGAAATCTGTTGAGTTCTGCCTGTATTGCTTGGTATAGTGGAAGGGGGACTAAATTTGGAATGCTGAGTTTGAACCTGGGTTCAAATCCTGTCTGTGCCATTAAATACTTACATGACCTCGGGCAAGTCCCTTAACCTCCATGGGTCTCTATTTTCTCATTACTAAAGCGAAGGAATTGGGCTGAATAGCCTCTGTGGTCCTTTCCTATTTGGGGGTCTGCTTCATTCGACTCTCTTACAAGGTTCTACTAAGAGGATGGGTATTCAAAAACTGGGCTCTCACTTGCTACCTACTCAGCAAGAACTTAGTGAGTAAGTACTTCTTCTGCCAAGGTCCTACTCCACAGAAGCTTGAGTTTATCTCAATCAAAGCCAAAACACCAGGAACAACACATATCGGGAAACACCAAGATAACCATGCCATCATTCTGCTTATCATTTCTTATAGCACATAACCATCTTCCAGATGCGCAGGACTTCCCTGGGAATTTCTGTGTTAAACTCCTGATAGGAATCCACAGAGGTGTCTCCTCTTATAAAGTAGATGCCTCCAGATTTGTTCACAGAATGATTCAGATGTAATGGTTACTTGAGGCCTACTATCAAGCACAGTTAAGCGCTCCAGCTCCTCAGTCTTTATATTCACTGCAGTCCTTGGCCCTGTGCATCCTGGAGGAATGGGTCTGGGAAGGGTCATTGTCTAAGACACCACCTGACCCCAAACTCTTCACCTTCTACTGGTTTGTGACTGCTTTCCATCAGACTGTAGTTGCTGGCACACCCAGAGTTCATGTAGGTGCACTCAGCATGCAGAGGGCTGTCCTGATCACATTTATAACAATAGACCAGCCCTGTGGGGCCTCTTTGGTACAGTACCAATAAATGAACTTTTGACTCCTGAGCTTGAACAGCTTCTTAGAGAGTGCGTTCCTAGGTCTGGAACTGGTCAGTCCAATCCCCCTTTATATTGCTCTCCAATACTTCATCTGGGAGCATAGGAGCCATTTTGCCTAGTATATACATGTATCTCCTGAAATCTCTCTTTTTCATTTTGTCTTTCTTCTTAACTGATCAGTTTTACCCCTTGTGAGTAACTGAAAGTCTGGTCATGTTTTTCAGGCAGCTATTATTGCCATAATAACATTTCATCATCTAAGATCTCTCTAATTACTTGGACAAGCCTAACATGGTTCATGCTCCAAACATCGCTGCACCCTTAATCACCACTTAAATTTTTTAAATTTAATTTTTATTCAAATCTTCTGTTTTTATGTCACCTTTATTTCTGATACATAGCTATCCTCCTTCCCTATCCAGTGAGCCATCCATCCCTTGTGTAATAATCCTTCTGACACTGGCAACTTGGATAGCCAGAGGTGTGGCTGTTACTACTACCAAGGATCTAGAGCTAACCCTTGGGTGGCTGCTCTCCTAACCCGTGTCTCTTGACCTTCTCCCCCACCAGTGTGCCCGGACCTGGGTAGGTCACTTGGTCATTAGGCCAGGCAGGCTGTGCCAGCAGCTCTCAGCCACTGGACCCTTCTAAGGGTGTGAGGTCTCTGTTCCATGAGCTGACTGGCTGGATTCTGTGAGTTTAGTCTTCCACGGGAAGCGGCAATCATTTTCTACTTTCTGCCACTGGCATGGTTAGTGGGCACTTGGTTATTCTCTATTCAGCTGAGTGTTACAGTACCCTTTTTCAACTAGATGCTCAGTGTTCTTTAAGCTATGGAAATGATCTTTATCTCAGGATTGGCAGAAGCTTCTACTCTTTGACTCTCTGTGAGACTTGGATTGGAGGTTCACGGTTCTTCCAAGAAAGAGGTTGGATGGGTCTAGCCTCTCCTATTCAACAATTCTTCCTGGTTCAAAACAAGTTCTCCCAATGAGGGACTCTCCTTTTGCTTCTGATGATCAGCAGCAATTCAAAAAGTTATACTTCCTAGATTCCTGTAGGAGCCTTATGTAGATGAGTGGCCAAAGACAAAGGTATAAATGCAATCCATGTCTTACAGGCAAGTCCATTGTCTCTGTTGGCCTTTTATATAGTATTGAGCTATTCAAGCTTCCTACAGTTTCTAAGGTGGGGAGTGCTTTACATACCTTTACATTTCAATGTCTGTTTTTGCTACTGCCAACCTTTACATTTTTTAAAATAATATTTTAATTTTTTCCCCAATTACATGTTGAAACAAACATTTGGGGTTTTTTTTTAAGTTTTAAGTTCCATATCCCACCCCCTCTTGCCTCCCCCCTCCCTGAGATAGTAAGCAAGCCAATATAGGTTATACATGGACAATCACATAAAACATTTCCATATTAGTCATTTTGTGTAAGAAGACTCAAACAAGAAAAGAAAGGAAAGAGAGAGAGAAAGAGAGAGAAGAAAGAGAGGGGGTAGAGAGAGAGTAAAAATAGTACATTTCAGTCTGTATTCACACAATATCAGTTCTTTTTCTGAGGCCAGACAGTGTGTTTCATCATGAGTCCTTTAGCACTGTCTTGGATCATTTCATTGCTGGGAATAGCTAAGTCATTTATCATACAATATTGATGTTACTATGTACAATGTTTTCCTGATTCTACTCATTTCATTCTGCATCAGTTCACGTAAGCCTTTCCAGGTTTTTCTGAAATCATTCTGCTTATCATTTCTTATAGCACAATAATATCCCATCACAATCACATACCACAACTTATTCCGCCATTCCCCAATTGGTGGGCATTCCCTTGATTTCCAATTCTTAGCCACCATAAAAAGGACTGCTACAAATATTTTTGTACAAATAGGTCCTCCCCCCACCCACACACACTTTTTTTTTTATCTCTTTGGAATACAGACCTAGCAGTGATATTGCTGGGTCAAAGGACATACACAATTTTATAGCCCTTTGGGCATAGTTCCAAATTGTTCTACATAATGGTTGGATCAGGGTCATAACTCCACCACCAATGCGTTAGTGTCCTAGTTTTCCTACATCCCTTTCAACATTTATGATTTTTCTTTTTTGTCATATTAACCAATCTGATAGATGTGAGGTGGTACCTCAGAGTTTTTTTAATTTTCATTTCTCTAATCAATAGTGATTTGGAGCATTTTTTCATACGACTTATATACAGCTTTGATTTCTTCATCTGAAAACTGCCTGTTCATATCCTTTGACCATTTGTCAATTGGGGAATGACTTGTATACTTTTTTTCTCAATGACTTGTATTCTTATAAATTTGACTCAGTTCTCTATCTATTTGAGAAATGAGGCCTTAGAGATATTTGCTGCAAAAAATTTTCCCACTTTCTACTTTCCTTCTAATTTTGGTTGCATTGGTTTTGTTTGTGCAAAAATTTTTTTATTTTATAATCAAATTGATCTATTTCACATTTTGTAATGCTCTCTTTTCCCTTATCCATAGATCTGACAGGTGAACAATTCCATGTTCTCATATTTTGCTTAGTTTATTATTTGCTTTTATATGTAAATCATGTACCCATTTTGACCTTATCTTGGTATACAGAATGAGATGTCAGTCTATACCTAGTTTCTGCCAGTTTTCCAGTTTTCCCAGCAGCTTTTGTCGAATAATGAGTTTTTGTCCCAAAATCTTAGATTTGGGGGTTTACCATATACAAGATTACTATGGTTATTAACTATAACATATGTGCCTAACCTATGCCACTGATCCACCGCTCTATTTCTTGGTACAGACTGTTTTGATATTTACCATTTTATAATACAGTTTAAGATCTGGTGTAGCTAGATCACCTTCATTCAGCAACTTTTACATTTCAATGTATGTTTTTATTAACGCCAACCTGTAGCTTTTTTCTGAGTCTCAACAGGAAAGACTACTCCACTTGCAAGAAAGAACAAAAAAGAAAGAAAGAAACACAATTCAACAAAACTAACCAACACGTCATCTACGTCTGACAATATTCCATACCCTTTGTCCTCAACCACTGCACAAAGGAGAGAGAGGTACATTTACTTATCTCTAGGTGGAGTCTGATAATTGTAATTTCAACTTATTTTTAAAAATTTTATTGATGACTTCTGTTTTTACTTCAATGTCATTTCTACATATGCCCCTTCCCCTTAGCCAGCCCTTTCTTGCCGCAAAGTCGAACAAAACTTGATAGACATGGTAATCTTGCCAGGCAGCACATATATTCTGCCTCCATACTTTTACCCCTCCTCCGCTAAAAGAAGTGTGGTGCCAGCTCTCCTTTCTTCCCTGGGGTCAAGATTGGTTGACAGATGGTTGGGCTTAGTGTTTAATTAAGTTTTGTTTACATTATTGTAGTCCAATGATTCTTAAACTTTTTTTTTCTCATGGCACAAAATTATTCTTGGGATTGAGGTACACTATAGGAGAATTGGAAGACGGGCAAGTGAATATAATTACCAGTGTTAGTCCCATGCAATTTAGCAGAGAGTCTCCCATACAATTCAAGATACCTCACTGAAACTCCTAGCATTCATCTGAAAATTACTTCACTGTAATCACAACTTTCTGCAGAACCTTTTCTAACCTTAGTATGCAATGGGGTTTGCACCCTCCTCCTGGGTTATGATTATAGAGATCCTCTGAAAGAATTAATCAGCACCCCCAGATATCCATTCACAATAACAGCTGACCTTTTCATTTTTAATGTGGACCTAGTCATCCAGTGCAGATCCTCTGAGATTTTAGCAGTAGCCTTATTTTTCTGACACCTGTCACTCCTGTAGGATTTTAATACAATATGGATACTTGGGATTCAAATTTTTTTCTCTCCTTCCAGGGCAATGGAATGTTGTTCCAGAGAATAATGGTGGCTTCTTAAAGGGGCCTCATTCAATGTACAGCACCTGGTAAGAATCAGTGTTCATGGTTTTGGTGACGTGGCCATGTTTGAAGTTTGTAGAGAATTCTCCCACCATTTTTCCATGTCTGACAAAGGGAATTTTTTATCTACTACATAGGGAATATTTGTGCACCACCCCTTTTCACTTTCCCAAGTCTGTCTAGAAAATTTAGAAGGTTCTAATGCCTCAGAAAATTTATACTGAAAAGCATTTCTATTGTCCTCTCTCCTAAACATTCCAACCACAATTCTCTACTTGTCTAGAGACTCCAAATCAGTCTGCAGGGTCCTTTCATGGCACCCTCATCACAGTCATAGCATTCACCAAATGAGAACTGCTATGTGGGGGGAGGGTCTGCATTCATTCACCTCATTCTCAGAGATTCATAGTCAAATCAAAAGTACCTTTGCTACCGTGAAAGGAATGACAATCTATTACCCTTTGGCTCCATTCAAATTCCCTGGGATTATGAGTCATAGGTTGCAAAGACTAAAGCTCCAACCACCACTCCCTGGCCCCATCCCTCTGGTGTCCTTTCCTATTCTTTTCCATGTGTCTCTTGTGCCTTTTCTGAACAAACTGCCCAGCATGTTAAGCCTATGCCTTTTCCCCCAGGAAAAAAATGCTTTGAATACATTTCGTGCTCATGGACATTTCGTGCAAGGACAATTAGGTGGTGCAGTGGATAGAGTCCTAGACCTGGAATTAGAAAGACTCATCATGAGTTCAAATCCAGCTGCAGAGATTTACTAGCTGTGTGACACTGGGCAAGTCACTTAATCCTGTTTGCCTCAGTTTCCCCATCTGTAAAATGAACTGAAGAAGGAAATGACAAGCCACTCCAGTATCCCTGCCAAGAAAACCCCAAAATGGAGTCACAAAGAGTCAGACATTACTGAAACAAGTGAACAACAACAGATCTAGTAGTGATGGAGGTATGATTCTACCAGTGTGAAGGGGTAGATGGTGAAAGATTGGTGAGCAATAACGTACTCTCTTTTTTTGGCCTCTATCTTTACATGAGTAGCACCCATCTTCCCCACTTCTTCCCTTCAGGGATGACTCTCCCCCTAGTTAAAGCCTTCAGCTAAGCAGGAAAGGGGGAGTGGAGTATCTTTCAAACCTGAACAACAAAAGATATGGGACGTCCTTGAGGCCACTGGCCCAGAAGATATCTCCAGTTAGTTTATAAATCTTTCCCCAACCAGGACTGCCTCCGGTTCATTGGACCTAGGTATTGGTCAAGATTCGTATGTTCTTGCTGCTTTTGAAGGCTGTAAAAATACATACCATATTTCCATGACTGCTTATGTATAACCTATATCAGATTGCTTGCTGTCTTGGGGAGGGGGAAGGAAAGGGAAGGAGGGAGAAAAATTTGGAAGTCAAAATCTTATAAAAATGAATGTTGAAAACTCTCTTTACATGAAATTGGAAAAAATAAAACACTATTTGGGAAAAAATACATATCAATAAAATCTTTTTGTTGTTGTCCTGAGTCCCCAGTTTGGGGCCAGGAAATGCCTCCCAGCAGTAATAAGATCCGTCAGTCTTGCTCTCCTGTAGGACAATAAACTCCCTTACCTTAAGGGCTCATATAGGTCAATACTCAGTTTACATTTATCTTAAAGAAACCAGTTTCTTTCCAAACAAATGACAAAAGAAAAAGCAAACAAATTCTCAAAGAATGAAGACTGAGAAAATAGATTTATCTCTCCTTTGAAAGATATAGGGAGTGCAGAAGAGAAATAACACCTTCCTTTTGCCATGTTGTGATTTTTCATTAAACTTTCATTATGTGGGTGCACAGACAATCACAAGGTAACCTGAGTTTTATTGTCCAGCCTGACTTCGATGATAAATGCTTGTTATGATTCCCAATGGGCCAATGCCATAATTAAAGACAAAAATGAAACAGTCCTTGCAACCAAAAAGCTTCCATTCTATTAAAAGTTGCAACATATAAATATAAAAAACAAACATTATATACAAAAGAAATACAAGGTAATGGGGGAAAAGAGGAAAAAAAAAAGGGAAAACTCATTTGTTAAGCGTGTGCCAGGCCCAGGCTGTGTGCTTTACAAATATTATCTCATATGATCCTCACAACGGCCATAGGACGTGGGTGCTGTAATCATTCATTTTATAGTTGGGAAACTGAAACAGACATATTAAGGGATTTGCCCAGCATCACACAGCTAGAAAGTATCTCAGGCCAGATCTGACCTCATATCTTCCTGACCCTAAGCCCAGTATTCTATCCATTGCACACTTATTATCTGGGGTGTGGGGAGGGGAGATCAAGAAGAGCTCAGTGGAAAGGGTGGTTTAGGGAAAAAAATTAAAAAGAAAAAAGAAAGTGGCCCAGATACACTTGTCAAGATTTCCTCCCTCTCCGGACCCATAGCTCTTGGGAAACCTGGGAAAGGACATGTGTGACATCACGACTCACTGCCCCCATCCACCCTCATTTGACTGAGACCAGTCCCCCTCTTGCAAGTATAGTTCATAATATTAAAGACGCTGTTCACAGTATCATATAAGAAAGGTTTTCTGATCTTTTACAAAGAAAACAAAATAAAAATATTCAAATGAACACTGCCTATTTGTCCCAAAGATGGAAGTAAGTTCCTAGGGTCTCTACAATCCCAAGGGCATCTCTAATAGAGACCCTTTCCCACAAGTCCCCATCTTGGTCCTCTGTTCCCTGGCTTCTGCTATCTACCTAGAAGGGGGGAGGGGTTGATGTGGCATTTATCTCTCTCTCTCCTTTCTGAAGTCTTTCATGTTTCTGTAGAACAACCATTATGTTCCTCAGTTTCCCAGACCAGGCTGTGATGAGTCTCTGTAGATTACACCAATTCTTGACACTACCTTATCCTTACAAGTGGAAACCAAAACAAATACTCTCTGCAGTACCTCTCTTCTCCTGGCTTGCCGTTGTTCTCTCTATACAGGCTCTTTCTTCTCAGCTTTCTTCAGTCTCCCCCAGTTCTTAGTCCCATCAACAATCACCTTACATATCCCTTGACTGGACATTTCATTCCCACCCGTCCCCCTTTCCCAAGTGGGAAGGGCCAAATACAATCTCAAGCTACGAAGAGTAGAAATCACTTGCCTGAAGCTACATAGCCTACCTGAAAGGCAGAACCCAGGCTTTCTGACTCCCAGGACAGTGTTCTGTCTACCTTGCAAAGGACTGTGCACACAAGGGCGGGAAGTGGGAGTTCAGTAAGTGCTTGTTCATCATGTAGTATGTACCTTATGGCCTTGGACAAATCATTATATTTCTGAGTCTCTGACATCGCTAAAGCACAGATCTAAATATGTCGCTACCATGCTCAATAAACCTGGTGGTTTCCTGTTACCTCTAGGTTGGGTCCTTTACCTGAAGTCAGTGAATTCGTGTCTTCTTTAATGTTTTGAAAACTGTCTATCAATATAACTAGTTTCCTTTGCAATTTTATGCATCTAAAAGCATTCTTTTGAGAAGGAATCCGTTTGTTTCACCTATCTGCCTAAAGTATCCATGACACAAAAAAGCTTAAGCGCTCTGCACCAGGATCACATGTAAGCTGCTCTGTTTGGCATTTAAGGCCCTTCACAACCTGTCTCTGTCCTACCTTTCTAGCCTTGTTATACATTACTTCCCCTCATGTCTGGCCCTGCCACCTCTTCTGAATGCCTGGCCTATATTCAAACTCCTGCCCTCCTTCTCGTGCTCCACCTCCAGAGGGATTGAGACTTATTGAGAAAACATCACCAGGTCCAGAGAAGGACTGACCCAGCATCCAAACCTGGAGAACCTGTTCCAAGAATGCCAAGTGTTAGTGATTCAAATAGCGCATGGGAGTATGGGCTGTGGACAGAATTAAGGGGAGATGGTGAATCATGTGAATATGCCCTAGGGGATGGAAATATACTGGACTGCAGTAAAAGTCATGTGACAGTCCCCATAAACAAATACACAGACATCACCGCTACAGAGAGAGAGAGAGAGAGAGAGAGAGAGAGAGAGAGAGACAGAGAGAGAGAGAAGAGAGAGAGAGAGAGAGAGAGAGAGAGAGAGAGACAGAGAGAAGAGAGAGAAGGAGAGAGAGAGACAGAGAGACACAGGTAGAGAGAGAGAGAAAGAGAGAGAAGGAGAGAGAAGGAGAGAGAGAGAGAGAGAGAGAGAGAGAGAGAGAGAGAGAGAGAGAGAGAGAGAGAGAGAGAGAGAGAGAAATAGATTATGTTTGGGAACAAAACTTTCCCTAAGCACCTTTCCATGAGATTGGAGTTTGCATAGGCATGTCACCCTATGGCTCCTGTTGGGTGGCACCAACAAGCCTGGGCCCACTAGCCCCTTTTCTGACCTAGATGGTGGCAAACCTGACTACTAAAAGGCAATTTGCTACTCCCATAACACAGTCATAGACCTAGAGCTGAAGGAATGATCCTTTAGTCTTATCCCTTTACCTTTCAGATGAGGAAACTGAGACTCAGAAATGTAGTGATTTTTCTGAAGTCATACAGGTAGGAAGTAGCAAAGCTGGATGGGACCTGAAACCAAGTCTTTTGACTAAATCTAGGGCTCTTTGCATTTATTAGCTATTCCAGGGATCTTGCTAGGGATAAATGTTTTGCCACCGTCACAACATCACTACTAGTTATATCCAGAGCCATGGTGAAGCAGGTCAGGCTGTTGGACCCGTGTTCCCAGAGTCGGGATCCATGGCAGGCACTGACTTGGAGGGAGGGGCCACTTAAGCTGTCCCTCCCAACCCACTCATTTCTCTGATTCCCTCATCCCTCTGTAGGATTCATTAGATAGATTCTGAGTTAGAAAGCACCTTGAAGGGCCAGCTAGGTGGCACAGTGAGTAGAATACCAGCTCTGGAGTCAGGAGGACTTGAGTTCAAATGTGACCTTGGACACTTGACACACTTACTAGCTATGACCTTGGGCAAGTCACTTAACCCCAATTGCCCTGCCTTCCCCCCTCAAAAAACAAAAGAAAGTACCTTGAAGTCCTCTAGTCCAACCCTCCCATTTTATACATGAGGAAGCTATGGTCCAGCAAGAGGAAGTGACATGTGTGGTCACACAAGTCACAAGCAGTAAAGCTAGGATTTGCACCCAGGCCTTCTGATTTTAAAACCAGCACCTTTTCCACCAGACCCGACCACACTGCCTGCTAACAAGCACTTCCTCCAATCACTTAACCTCTTTCTGCCTCAGTTTTATCTGAAAAATGGGACTGATGGTAGTGCCTATTAGTAGTGAGGATCAAAATGAGATGATAATGTATCTAAAGAACACACAAGCATGGTGGCTCTATGTGTATGTGAGCTATTATTCTTATTATGAAAGACTTCTTTAAGGGCATGGATTTGGGAAGACTCGACCTGTGATTTCACTGGCATAAAGATTCCTAATGAAGAAATTCCCTACAGCAAGGAAGATTGGCACTTGCTCTGCAATTTAGTTTTTAAAAGTTACTTGGGGGGAGTGCAGTGGAGCATGCAAACACCACCACCAGCTCCCCACCCCCACATGCCTCAGCATAGCCCGGGGAACAGCAGACTCCAACTCCAAGAATCCTCATGTGTTTCAGTGCGGTCCCAGGGAAACAAGCATCCTCCAGCAGCCAGACCTCCACATGCTTCAGTGTAGCCCTGGGCAAACAGGCAGTCTCCAGAAACTAGACTTCCATATGCTTCAGTATAGCCCCAGGACAACACAGAAACACCCCATCCCCTCAGCACAGCACCAAACATGAGGGTCCCCTGTGGGCCTCAGGGCAACATCAGTGCAGCATCAGGTAAACATCCAGGACCTGCAGCCCCCAGCACAAGAAGCCTGAGGCAGTGCCCCTTCCACCCCAGGAGCAGAGATCAAATTTAAAAGAAAGGGGGAAAATGAACAAAAAAGAGCAAAAAAAAGAACTTGACCATAGAAAGGTATTATGTTGACACGGAAGATCAAGACACAACTCAGAAGAGGACAACAGTGGCAAAAACCCCAATGGGCAAAACCCCAAAGAAAAATGGGAAGTGGTTTTAAGTCCAGAAAGAATTCATGGGAAATTGCAGTGCAGGGGCAAGCCAAGATGGCAGCTTGAAAACAGGGGCTGGCTTAAGCTCTCCCCCAAACCCCTCCAAACACCTGTAAAAAATGACTCTAAATAAATTCTAGGGTTACAGAACCCATGAAATAACAGAGGGCAACAAGTCTCCAGCCCAGTTCAGCCCAGATGGTCACTGGGAAGGGTCTATCGCACCATGCTGGGAGCAGAGCTCAGCCCAGCTTGGGCAGTGCCTGAAGAGACCATGCCAGAGTAGACCAGATGGAACAGGTCTCAGGGCCACGAATCACTGAGCTGTGGAAGTTACCAGACTTCTCAACCCACAAACACCAATGATAATGGAGCAGGTCAATGGGAAAATTGCTGGATCTGGGTTAGAGAAGTGTGCTGTCTGGCCCCAGCCCTGGGGTGACAGAAGTGGCTGCAGAAGCAGCAGCAGGAGGCTCTGGTGACTGCTTCCAGCCCCAGGCCCACCCAGTGGGAGGAATCAAGTGGCTGATCTGAGCAGGAGTGCAGGGAGAGCTTTGCTGGCACTGAGGCAATGTTCTCTTGCTTTGCCCTGCTTGGATCTGGGTCACGATCCTGGTTGACAGTTCTTGGGGGAGGAGGAGTGCTAGTGAGGCAGAGCTGGTGGTGACTGTGGAGAGGGAGTCCTCCTGGTAGTTACACAGCAGAAAGGAGTGCTCACACTCACAGACCAGAGAACAGGCCAGGAGAGGAGTATCATACCACCACAGAATAGAAGCAGCTCTGAAAATAGCAATGCAAAACCCCTGAAGCTTGGGACAAAGCACTCTCCGCTCTGAAGGCAGTCATACCCTGAACAAAAGCTCAAAAGTCACGTAGCTGGCTGGGAAGATGAGCAAGCAGTGTAAAAGGTGTAAAAGGTTAAACTATAGAATCTTTTGTTTTGGTGACAAAGAAGATCAAAACATACAGCCAGAAGAAGTCAACAAAGTCAAAGAGCCTACATCAAAAGCCTACAAGAAAAATATGAATTGGTCTCAGGCCATGGAAGAACTCAAAAAGGATTTGGAAAAGCAAGCAAGAGAAGTAGAGGAAAAATTGGGAAGAGAAATGAAAGTGATGCAAGAAAACCATGAAAAACAAGTCAACAACTGGCTAAAGGAGACCCCAAAAATACAGAAGAAAATAACACCTTAAAAATTGACTAACCCAAATTGCAAAAGAGATCCCAAAAGCCAATGAGGAGAAGAATGCCTTGAAAGGCAGAATTAGCCAAATGGAAAAGGAAGTCCAAAAGACCACTGAAGAAAATACCACCTTAAAAATTAGATTGGAGCAAGTGGAAGCCAGTAACTTTATGAGAAATCGAGATATCGTAAAACAGAACCAAAGGAATGAAAAAAATGGAAGACAATGTGAAATATCTCATCGGAAAAAACACTGACCTGGAGAATAGATCCAGGAGAGATAATTTAAAAATAATTGGCCAATCTGAAAGCCATGATCAAAAAAAGAGCCTAGACATCATCTTTCAAGAAATTATCAAGGAAAACTGCCCTGATATCCTAGAACCAGAGGGTAAAATAGAAATTGAAAAAGATCCCAAAAAGAAAACTCCTAGGAATATTGTAGCCAAATTCCCGAGTTCCCAGGTCAAAAAGGAGATATTGAAAGCAGCCAGAAAGAAACAATTTGAGTATTGTGGAAACATAATCAGGACAACACAAAATTTACTACATTAAGGGCTTGGAATATGATATTCTGGAGGTCAAAGGAGCTAGGATTAAAACCAAGAATCACCTACCCAGAAAAACTGAGTATAATACTCCACGGAAAAATATGGATTTTCAACAAAATAGAGGACTTTCAAGCTTTCTCAGTGAAAAGACCAGAGCTGACTAGAAAATTTGACTTTCAAATACGAGAATCAAGAGAAGCATGAAAAGGTAAACAAGAAAGAGAAATCATAAGGGACTTACTAAAATTGAACCATTTTGCTGTTTTGTTTACTTTCCTAGATGGAAAGATGATATTTGTAACTCACAAGACCTTTCTCAGTATTAGGGTGGTTGAAGGGAATATACATACATACATACATACATACATACATATATATATATATATATATATATATATATATATATATATATATATATAAACAGAGGGCCCAGGGTGAGCTGAATATGAAGGGATGATATCTAAAAAAATTAAATTAAATTAAAGGGTGAGAGAGGAATATATTGAGAGAGGGAGAAAGGGAGAGATAGAGTGGGGTAAATTATCTCACATAGAAGTGGCAAGAAAAAGCAGTTCTGTTGGAATGGAAGAGGGGGCAGGTGAAAGGGAATGAGTAAATCTTGCTCTCATCAGATTTGACTTAAGGAGGGAATAATATACACACTCAATTGGGGATCTTACCCCACAGGAAAGTAGGGGGGATAGGATAAAAAAGGGGGGATGATAGAAGGGAGGGCAAATAGGGGGAGGAGGTAATCAAAAGCAAACACTTTTGAAAAGGGACAGGGTCAAGGGAGAAAACCGAATAAAGGAAGACAGGATAGGATGGAGGGAAATATAATTAGTCTTTCACAACAAGACTATTATGGAAGTGTTTTGCATAATGATACATGTGTGGCCTATGTTGAATCGCTTGCCTTCTTAGGAAGGGTGGGTGGGGAGTGAAGAAAGGAGAGAATTTGGAACTCAAAATTTTAAAAATAAATGTTTAAAAAAGTTGTTTTTGCATGCAGCTGGGAAATAAGATATATAGGTAATGGGCTGGGGCCAGACTGCTCTCACCCTGATCCAGCAGTTTTCCCACTAACCTGCTCAGTGGTCTTTGGTATTTGTGGGTTGAGAAGTCTGGTAACTGCCACAGCTCAATGATTTATGGCCCTACGCCCTGATCTGCCTGACTCTTAGTCTGGTTGGTCCTGGCACGGACCACACTGGGCTGCACTCTGCTCCCAGCACCAGGCAATAGACCCTTCCCAGTGACCATCCAGGCTGTCCTGAGCTGGAAACCTGCTTCTTTCTGCAGGTGTTCAGAG
This sequence comes from Trichosurus vulpecula, assembly GCF_011100635.1. Taxonomy (NCBI): domain Eukaryota; kingdom Metazoa; phylum Chordata; class Mammalia; order Diprotodontia; family Phalangeridae; genus Trichosurus; species Trichosurus vulpecula. Next base: position 23,590,102 of record NC_050575.1, on the reverse strand, counting down.
CCATTTTTTTTACAGGTGTTTGGAGGGATTTGGGGGAGAGCTTAAGCAGTCCCTGCTTTCCAGCTGCCATCTTGGCTCTGCCCCCCCAATACTTGTAATTCTTAAAAATTGTACCACTAATACCATAGCTAAAAGGATTATACACAGACAGAGGGTACGGGTATAAGGTGAATTTGAGTGAATGACATACTAAATTAACTAAGGAATGAGAAAAAGGAGTATATTGGGTGCTGAAGGAAGGGAGAGGTAGAATGGGGTAAATTTTTTCCCATTAAGAGGCACAACAAAACTAATACAGTAGAAGGAAAGATGAGAGGGTAAGCAATGGGCATGCTTGAACCTTACTCTCATCAGTATAGGCTCAAAGAGGGAATAATATACACAATAGCTTGAATATAGAAATCTATTTATCCTAAAGGAAAGCAGGAGAGGAGGAGATTAAGGAAAAGAGGGGGAGGATGGACAGAAAAGAAGACAAACTGGGGTAGGTGGTAGACAGAAGCAAAACACTGTGGAAGAGGGAAAGGGTGAAAGGAGAAAGAGAACAAACAGGAAGAAAAATAGGATGGAGGGAAATACAGTTAGTAATCCTAACTGTGAATGTGAATGGGATGAGCTCTCCCGTGAAATGGAAGTGGATAGCAGAGTGGATCAAAAACTAGAATCCTACAATACGTTGTTTACAAGAAATACATTTGAAGCAGAGAGATACACACAGAGTAAAGGTAAGGGGCTGCAGTAGAATCTATTGTGCTTTAGCTGAAGTAAAATAAAGACAGGAGTAGCAGTCCTGATCTCAGACAAAGTAAAAACAAAAATAGACCTAATTAAAAGAGATAAGAAAGGAAACTAAATCTTGCTAAAAAGTACCACAGACAATGAAGTAATATCAATACTAAACATATATGTGCCAAGTGGTATAGCATCCAGATTCTTAAAGGAGAAGTTAAATGAGTTACAGTTTCATGACAGAACAAGAGATAGAGAGGATTATGAAATGTAAAATAATTTTGATTATATTAAATTAAAAAGCTTTTGCACAAATAAAACCAATACAACCAACATTAGAAGTAAAGCAGAAAGCTGGGAAACAATCTTTACAGCCAGTATCTCAGATAAAGGCCTCATTTTTCAAATATATAGAGAACAGAGTCAAATCTATAAGAATACAAATCATTCCTCAATTGATAAATGGTGAAAGGATATGAACAGGCAGTTTTCAGATGAAGAAATCAAAGCTATGTGCACTCATATGAAGAAGTGTTCTAAATCATTGTTGATTAGAGAAATACAAATTAAAAAACTCTGAGATACCACCTCACACCTATCAGAGGAGCTAAGATGACAAAAAAAGGAAAATGATAAACATTGGAGAGGATGTGGGAAAATTGGGACACATGCATTGTTGGTGAAGTTGTGAACTGATCCAGCCACTCTGGAGAGCAATTTGGTACTATGCCCAAAGGATATACTGTGAATACACTTTGATCCAGCAATACCACTACTAGGTCTGTATCCCAAAGAGATCATAAAAAAGGGAAAGGACCTACATGTGCAAAAATATTTATAGCAGTCCTTTTCATGGTGGCAAAACATTGGAAATTGAGGGGATACCCATCAATTGGGGAATGGCTAGACAAGCCATGGTATATCAATGTAATGGAATATTATGATACAATAAGAAATGATGAACAGGCAGATTTCAAAAAAACCTGGAAAAATATATAAACTGATGCAAAGTAAAATGAGCAGAACCAGGGAAACATTGTACACAGTATCAGTAACATCATGTAATGATCAACTATGAATGACTCAGCTCTTCTCAGCAACACAATGATCCAAGATAAGTACAAAGCATGAAGGAAAACGCTATCCACATCCAGATGAAGAACTGATGGACTCTGAATACAGATCAAAGCATACTTTTTTCACTTGCTTTATTCTTTTTTGTGATTTTTTTCCTTTTGATCTATTTCTTCTTTCACAGCTCTGACTAATATGGAAATATGTTTTACATGATAGCATATGTATAACCGCTATCAAATTGCCTACCATTTTAGGAAGGTGGAGCAGAGAGAGGGAGAAAAATTTGGAACTCTAAATATTGTAAAAATGAATGGTAAAAATTGTCTTGACATGTAATTGGGGAAGAAATAAAATATTATTTTTAAAAAAGTTACCTAGGGGCACTAAGAGGTCGGGTTATTTGCTGTCACATAATAGAGGTGCATAGGATGAAGAGTATTAATACATGAATAGATGGAAGACAGGGGGATGGGTAGGGGAGACAGGCAATCCTCACTCATTGAACGCTGAGAGACAGAGAGAGAGAGAGAGAGAGAGAGAGAGAGAGAGAGATGCACAGATAGAGACAGAAAGAGAGAAAGAGACAGAGATGAAGATAAAGAGAGAGAGAGACAGAGGGACAGAGAGAGAGACAGACAGAGAGAGAATGAGAGAGAGAGAGAGAAAGAGAGAGAGAGAGAGAGAGAGAGAGAGAGAGAGAGAGAGAGAGAGAGAGCTGGGGAGAAGGAGTGGAGTAAAGGCAGATGGAAGAGATCATAGCACAGAAATTATTTAAACTCAACAAGGAAATAGGAGGGGACAATGTTGGGGGTAGGGGAGGGAGAGAGGCAGGGGTTAAAATGAAAGATAGGATAGGTAAGGAACAGTCACAGTCAAAACACATTCCAATGTCTGTGAGAGGGCAGATTACAAGGAAAGGAAGAAATAGTAAAAACCTGGGATCAGGGACAGTACAAGGGGAAGAGAAGAGCTGTAATAGTTTATTAATTGTGTATTTCCCTCCACTTTGTCCTCTTGTTCCTTTTCCTTTCTTTACTCCCACCCTACTCTTTACAAATAACAAGAAAGTGACAAAAGAGAGGGAGTTTGTCTGACACTTGTGGTCTATAAATGAAATGGCCTATTTCTGTTCTATTACATCAAAGAAATGACAATAATGAGAAAACATACCAGAACTTTTGAGAAGCAGTTCTTATTTATATCTCTAAATGTTTTCATCAACAAAAGAACAAAAAAATTAGTTATGTATACAACAAGGCAATATGCATTTATTAGGTGCTTCCTGCATGTCATGTACTATGCTAAATGCTGGGGGTAAAAAAATAAGCAAAGAGAAAGACTCTCAAGGAGCTGACATTTTAATGGGGGAAGACGATGTGTAAAAGAGAGCTGAACAGGGGAGGGGATGGGCAGGGACATGTTGGAAAAGTCCAGAGTCAGAAGCACATCCAGGAGAGGGCAGAAGCAAGGCTGGCCTGGGTCTGTCACCCAAGTGGAAGACCCTGGAAGGCACTCCCCAATGGAGAAGTGAGTCAGCATGGTAAAGGTATGTTCCAGGGTAAGAAGGTTCCAGGTGCTGAGGGAAGTTCCAGGGTGAGAAGGCACCTGAATCAGAAGCATAGCCAAGAGGGAAAAGAAGTATAGCTGGCCTAGACCCATCCCCAAAATAGAAGCCACAAGTAACAAAAACAACAAAAACCTTGAACAAGAGAGTAGAAATTCTAAAAATTAAAGACAAGAGTAATAAAATTGGAAGCAGAATTCACTACTGAATTGATAGGTAAAACCAAAAACTGGGCTTTTTTCTTTAAAAATTAACAAAACAGATAGTTAATATGATTTAAAAGAGGAAAATCAAACCTCATATGAAAATAAAAAAAGAAGAATTAACAACAGTTAAAGAGGAAATTATCAGAAATTATTATGCTAATAAAACTGACAACGTATAGGAAATGGATGAATACTTACAAAAAAATAAGGTTAAAAACATAAGAAATAGACTACTGATATAATCCGATAACAGAAACAGAAATTCAGCAATCTATAAGAAATATATATGTTGAAACAGCCAAGAATTTTCACACATATTCTTATTTCTTAACTTTTATTATTTTAGTATTATCTATCTTTAATAATAATTTACTATTAATATATCAATGCTAAGAAATATTAATATGTTCTTATTATATATAAACAGCCAAGAGAATAAGTAGGTTTTCACACACCTGTGTGAGAAGTATGAGGTGCAGTAATAGGTGTAGACAATCCACCAGACCCTTACAAAGAAAAAGTAGGGCTGACTCAGAGACCCATCATTGCTGATGGTTTATTCTTAATAAGGTCATAAAGCAGGACAGCGATCAGGTCTTCATTCTTCAGGAAAGTCCTTTAATGTAAAATAAACTCATGGCAGCTGGGTCTCTACTTCCAAATGACTGAGAGGTTGGGCACCAAAGGCACCTGTGACTTCAATCCTAAATTATACAGAGGCTGAGAACCAAAGTCTAGGGAATTCAATTCAATCTAATTCAACCCAACTCAACAAACATTTATTACGCAACTATCTTATTAGAAGTAGAGATAAAAAGACAAAAACAAAACAGTTCCAGGCCTCAAAGAACTTATGTTCTTGGTGAGAAAGGGGAGAAAAATATAACCTGAACCTAGAGAAGGAGATTTGGAGGGGGCAGCTAGGTGGCAAAGCAGATAAAGTGCCAGGCATGGGGTCAGGAAGATCTTCTTCCTGAGTCCAAATCTGGCCTCAGACATTTACTAGCTGTGTGACCCTGGGCAAGTCACTTAACCCTGCTTGCCCCAGTTTCCTTATCTGTAAAATGAGCCAGAGAAGGAAATGTCAAACCACTCTAGTATCTCTGCCAAAAAAAAAAAAAAAACAACTTCAAATGGGGTCACAAAGCATCAAACACAACTGACAATCCCTGAACAACAAAGTAGATTTAGTACCTCAGTCATGGGCCATCACGACAGCTACCCCACATTCAATCATTTCATTTCCTGTTCAAGAAGCCCCAACGCCCCTTAAGTTCTTTAACTTTAGATGCCAAGCTGTCTCACCATGAATTACATGATACCATACAAGGTTAAAAACAAAACCAATTTAATTAAAATAATAAGCTTTGGGATATTAAGAAAACCCATCAGTGGAAAATACTCCCGATCAATCTCTTCCCAATCACCACTCTCACACCCCCATGGACATAAGGTGGTGATTCTAGCTCAGCCAACCCCAGTCCTGAGGTCAATCTAGGGAAACTGGAAACATTAGAGTGAAAACTTGCCCTGTAGCACAGAAACACCAACTCATCAGAATCCAGAAAGTATTGCTGTTCAAAAGAGAAACCTTCCACAGGAATGGTGAGACGTCCTCGGGATCTTTTTGAGCATGGACTGAATTGATTCCCAAGCCAGACATCAGCAGATTCAATGAAACTTCCTAGTATTGAATAGATAAGACATCTGAGCTTGTCAAAAAGGAAGGGAAATCTCAGAATCTCAAAAGCCCTGGCAAAGTGTGACACACCATGCCATTTTTCTCCCCATTTCCTCCCTTTCAATCTTCCCAGGATGCTTTTCAGAATTTTAAGGCATCTCTTTGTAAACTCCGCATCATAGGCACCCCACAAGTGAGTTTATCTAGTTAAAATGTTATGTAATTTGAAAAGAGAGTCAACAAACAACCTGGGGTGGGGTAGGGAAAGTAAGGAGAGGCTTCCAGTAAGAAATTTCACCTGAACCAAGTGTTGAAGGTAGATAACCATTCTTAAAGATTTAAGATGTAGAGAGAGTGTGTTCCAGGCATCCTTTGCCTGGAGACAAACTGTGTGAAAGTGAGAAAATGGCAGCTGAAATGTCAAATTCAAAGAATAGTTAATACATCAATTTGTTGTAGTACCAGTGCCCTCTAGTATGTGGGTCCCTAGAAAGCTACCCCAGGTTCAAAGGCTTTTGTGTTCACTTGGGGCCTTAGCTCTGAGACCCCAACGATGTATTTCTTCTACTATTCAAACTAGAGAAGAGATTAGTTCAAAGAAAACGATGTATAGTCAAACAACTTGGCAAAATAAATGGCAATAAATATCAGCTTCTCAATGTATACAAGGTACAGTCTACCACCAGTTGGGATGGGAACTCTTATGGCTAGGTAACACATGTGACCAAGGCAATTCACACTTCCAATGCTACAGAGCAGTATGTCTTCTGGTGATATCATGAGGCTACACGCACACACACACATACACACACACACACACACACACACACACACACCCCTACTACATACTCTGTACTGCAGGGACACTGGCCTCCTTGCCATTTCCTCAATAAGACATTGCATGTCTGGGCTCTGGTCTGGGCTCACCCTCCTCATCTCCATCTCCTGAATTCCCTGGTTTCCTGCAAGTCTCAGATAAAAAGATCATCTTCTATGTGCAGGCTTTCCCAATCAAACTTAATTCTAGTGCTTCAACTCTATTGATTATGTCCAGTTTATCTTGTATATCGCTTATTTGTACATAGAAGTTACCATGCAATCTCCCCATCAGACTGTCAGCTCTTTGAGGGTAGGGACTTTTTTCTTACTTTTCTTAGCACTTAACACAGTGTGAAGTTAGGGATATGACAGCTGAAATGCCAAATTCAAGGAAGAATTAATAGGGCAATTTGTTGTAGCAGATGGTAGGCACTTAATAAATGACTTCTAGGCTTTTCTACTCTCCACTACACATCTCCAGTGAGCAACAGTCTTAACTGCAATGCAACTACTTTCCTAATTGCTCTGGCAGCTGAGGGGAGATCGCTTCTGGAAAATTTACAGCCACATACTATTTTTGCTCTTTTGAGATACAGATCCTAGCCAGTCATATCCAGCCACCTAATTAAAAATGCCTTTAGACATTTAACGGTGTCTTGTTAACTGTTTTCTCTCCCCTCCTTTTTTTCCTCCCCTCCTCAGCCTAACACCATATCTGAGTTGTGGTCAGAAAATTCTTTTTAATCCCTCTCATACCCCTTGCCTGGAAAAATCATTCCCAGATGTTCCATATAGCAAAACTTCAAAGAAGGTGAATTATGATAATAACTCATAATAACAACTAAAATTTGCATAGCACTTCAAGGTTTGCAAAGACTTTTACATATATTATTTCATTTAAATCTTCCAACAATCTATGAGCTAGGTGCTATTATTATCCCCATTTTATAGATGGTAAAACAAGGTCGCACAGTTAGAAAATGTTTGAAGGATTCAAACTAGGTCTTTCTGACTCCAAGTCTAATACTCTGTCCAATATTATACCTAGCTAAAGGTTTGGTGACCATACATCCCTCAACAACATCCTGAAAATGCCTCTCATATTTCATGCAAGTACCTGGGGTTAGGCTGGTTGAATAAGATTGAAAGAGATAATGACTTTTGCTATACTCTCCCCCATCACTAGAAAATCATTCTCTCTTTAACTTGCTATCCTAAGAACCACAGGATTTTTGTAAGTACATGGTATTGTTATTTTAAAATGGTAATGATATTTTAAAAGTAACATTAGTTAAATAATGAATTTATGAACCAACTATCCAATTAGCTTAAAACTGTATGATGCATACAGAATCTACATTATTTGGAATTTATAGTTAATATATTTGTATTTGAAACTTTTAATTATTAATGTATCCAGCTGTTTCAAAGTCTCTCCTCTAAATCATAAAGTTGGCTCATTACTTTAAAGTAAGGTATCTTAAGGTTCAGGTCTGTGAACTTGGATGAGAAAAAAATTAGATGTTATAATTCACTGACCCCTAAATTGCCAGGCCTGGTGTCAGATAGACACACCTTCCTGAGTTCAAATCTGGCTTCAGATACTTACTAGCTGTGTAACCCTGGGCAAGTCACTTAACCCTGTATGCTTCAATTTCTTCATCTGTAAAATGAGCTGGAGAAGGAAATGGCAAACTACCAAGAAAACCACAAATGAGGTCATGAACAATCAGACCTGACTGAAATGACTGAACAGCAACAAATAAAATTTAGTATTTCTTTTTCTTCTTTTTCTTTTTTATCTTTTTGTTCTGAACTGAAGAAATAAAACAATCATTTCCATAACAAAGTGGAATAAAAAAGAAGATTGATATTCCTTTTAAATATACAACAAAGTTATCATGTAACTTCCTTTCTTTTCCCCTCTGTCCCTTCCTCCCCCTAGAGATGGCTACCATTAGACACGAATGTGTGTATATATGTGTATTTATATATATATATATATATATACATGTTTATGTATGTATGTATGTATGTATGTATGTTCTTTCTCTGGATGCAAACAGCATCTTCCTTCATAGGATCTTTGCAGTTAATCTGGGTATTTATAATAGTCAGAATGACTTCGCCACTCAAATTTGTTCTTGAAACAATGTGGCTGTTACTGTATATAACATTTTCAGTATTTCTTTCAATTATTTAAAAACATTATTCTAGAAGGAATCTATAGGATTGACCATATTGCCAAAGGTGTTTATGACTAAAAAGTTAAGAACTCCTAGTTTAAAGTTACTACAATATATGAACTAAAGGATTTCTAATTCCTACTGAAGATATCTATTAGTCTCATGCTGAAATTGAAAGGTTCCATATGCAAGGTATAGGAAGAAGACGAACAAAAAGTAGAACTAGAACAAATGAAGAATGTAAATATAGGACAACACTTTATTAAAAGAAACAATGACAAATGACAAATAATGTATGGAGAATGGAGTTGAAAGGATCACAAAGCAAATAAATTAAGCTTTAATAATAATAAATTATTATTATTTTAAAATAATAGATGGCATTTATAAGTACCTTTGAGGTTTTCAAAGCAGTTCACAAATATCTCGTGAACTGATACATCCATTTTGGAGAGCAATTTGGAACTATGCCCAAAGGGCTATAAAATTGTGCATACCCTTGACCCAGCAATATCACTTCTAGGTCTGTATCCCAAAGAGATCATTAAAATGGGAAAGGGACCCACATGTACAAAAATATTTATAGCAACTCTTTCTGTGGTGGCCAAGAATTGGAAATTGAGGGGATGCTCATCAATTGGGGAATGGCTGAACAAGTTGTGGTATATGAATGTAATGGAATACTATTGTGTTATAAGAAATGATGAGCAGGCAGACTTTAGAAAAACCTGGAAAGACTTATATGAACTGATGCTGAGTGAGGGGAGCAGAACCAGGAGAACATTGTACACAGTAACAGCCACATTGAGTGATGACTACCTTTGACAGACTTGGGTCTTCTCAGCAATACAAGGTTCTAAGACAACTCTAAAAGGCTCATGATGGAAAATGATATCTGCATTCAGAGAAAGAATTTTGGAGTCTGAATGCAGATCGAAGCATACTATTTACTCTCTCCCTCTTTTGTTTTATTTCATTTCTTCTTTCTTGCAGTTCATTCCACTGGTTATAATTCTTCTTTACAACATGACTAATGTGACAATATGTTTAATATGATTGTATATGTACAGCCTATATCAGATTGCATGCCATCTTAGAGGGGGGAAGGGAAGGGAGGGGGAGAAAATATTTTTAATTAAGATTTTTTTATTTTTAGTTTACAACACTCATTTCTGCATGTTTTTGAGTTCCAGATTTTCTTCCCCTCCCTCCCATTCCCACCAAAATGGCATGGAATCTGATATGTCTTCTACACATACCTTCACATTAAAGTTATTTACACAATAGTCAAGTTGTAAAGAAGAATTATGACCAATGGAATGTATCATGAGAAAGAAGAAACAAAACCAAAAAAAAGAGAGAGAGAAAAAAAGAAAGAAAATAGTTTGCCTCAATCTGCATTCAGACTCCATAGCTCTTTCTCTGGATGTAGATACCTCTTTCCATCCATGAGTCTTTTGGAGCTGTCTTTGAACCTTGTATTGCTGAGAAGAGCCAAGTCCATCAAAGTTAGTCATCACAGAATCAATACATCTGTGCTTGTGTACAATGTTCTCCTGGTTCTGCTCCCCTCACTCAGCATCAGATCATGTAGGTCTTTCCAGGTTATTATGAAGTCCGTATCTTCCCCATTTCTTATAGCACAATAGTATTCCATTACATTCTGTGGAAAATATTATACTATTTTATATCATTTATAATTTCAACCAGACCCAGAGCCTGAATTAATGAGTAACTGGATGAAGATCCAGGACCTGGGATTCTTTGTTCTCTCTAAAAGTTTGCTCAGGAAATACCCTTACCTCTGTCAACAAGACATTCTTACCTATTAGCCACTAAGGACATTACCCTAACCCCAAGAGAGATTACTTTGCTTAATATTCTACAGGTATATACCATGTTATGGAATGTAATGAGACACAGAGACGCTGGGCTGTAGTTTCAATTGACTTTTGTCAACATCCTTTACAACTCTATTGAATTAAGGGAAATCCTCTTCTTGTATCATGGTTAAACATACATGGGGGTCATAAAAAATGAGGTAATACAGGCTTGCTAGCTCTGCTAAAATAACGTATATAAGTTTTCTCATTGCTTTGTTCAGACAGCCAGAGCCTATGCTCTGACTCCTTGTACGTACAAGTAAGCTAGCTTAGCTATGCTTTAAGGGAAAATAATAAACAACATGAATTTTTCTATCACCTAGCTCTGTTGTTTCCTTCAACCAAATTTTCAGGTTTAACAGTTATGGTGCCGTGACTTTCAGATGGAAATGATGGAAACAGGATAATGCAGCCCAACCTTGCCAACGCTTTTGGGTGCCATAGGATTAATTTTTCCTGGAATTTTGGCCTTGACAAGGTGGGGGTAAGTTGTCTCTCTTCCCAGCTTCCAAAAAGAACTCCCGCAAAATTGATTGAAGTCTGAAAATTCCCTTTAAGCTAGCTCTGGGGGCAGGGATCAGATCTGCAGGCAAATGCACATAGATCCCCTGGAAACACTGATTGATTTAGAAAATTAACTATGGATCAGTCAAAAACTAGAATTAGAAGTCCAACCGTTCCTCCACTCCCTTCCTTCCTTCCCTTGGAGGCCCTGATCCTGGGGAGAAAAACTGCACTTTGCTTTTTCCCTCCCCCTCTGCCTCCCAGGAAAGGCTCTGATCCAGAAGGAGGTAACTCTGTTCTGCTTCCTCCATCTCCCCTTTTCCGCATTCCTAAAGGACAGGATATGGAGAGTCAGAAAAATCAGGAACGCCAAGGCTTCCCCAAAGACGACTATAGGGGTGCTAATAGCTAACTCATGAAAGCTTCTAATTCTCTGTTGTTTAAACTCTGAGCTCAGTCTGTATTTGTTCTGTATTTGTTTTTGTTGATTGTCTGTTAATTGTCTGTGTGAGAGCATGTGCTGTGAAATGTCTATACCAGGTAAAATCTGAAACACAGGTAGCCAGAAAATTCTAAGGCTGCAGTTAGGGAAACAGAGACTCTTTTTTTCTTTTTCAATGTCTGGTCTGGACAACCGGACTTGAAGAAAAATATAGAGCTGAGACATTTTAGCAGATTCTGGGATTTAATCATTAAAAAGTTTGGAAACTGATTAGTTGGAATTTTGGGAGAGAAAACTCCTGAGACTATAGATCACTCCAGGAACTCTCACTGGTGCTAAAACACCCTCCCAATGCTGATCACTTAGGTGAAGTTTACTTGAGTTAAAATCATTGAGATCTTTCACCATTGTCCTGTCTCTGACTGAGCCAGAGCTGTAGTAAGAGTTAGAGCAGTTAAAACAAACCTCTCTCATCCCAGATCAGATTAGGAGAAGAGAATGCAGGAGAACTATAGGGAAAACTTAAATCACCCTTCCCCACCTGGCAAAAGGAGGAGGACAGAAATTCACAGACTGACAGTATCCTGGCAGTCCTGTGCCCCTGGATACCTTTGTAGCCCATCCTTTTTGGCAAAGCTTGGAATTGTCACTCAGGTCCTATGCATTCTGCCCACTCTGTCCTACCAGCTGCAAAACCGCTTTAGGCTCAGTAACTTCTGCCGTTGTGGGGGAAGGGTGAGGTAGATGGATTTGGACTTTCTGCCTCCCAGAATTGTCACCATTGGGATACTAGCTTCTGCTCTAGGTAACTTCACACTTCTGTGTTCCAATTGCAAAACTGTATTTTAATCTCTGTTTGACCTGTTTCCGTTTTTGAAAGGGAAAATAATAATGATGGTTGTTATGGGATCAAAATGATAATGATTGTAAAATGCTTAACATAAAGTCTGGTATATGTTAGACACAACAGTATTATTATCTCTCTCTGATTTAATGTAATTGTTAACTTTTGAAGTGGTTTTTAAATACCAAAAGTAATAAGCTGAGTAATTTCTATATGTGGAAATCTGGAAATGCAATAGATGTCATCTGAAAATTATTGTTTCTGTATTTCTAAAATTTATCAGTCATGGAAATTCAGGATAATAAGTGTGGTTTGGTAATAAGACCTTAAATGTGGATTTTTGTACAAGAAAATTGTATAAGATAGTGGTACAGGTGAAATTGTATCTCCTTTATTAAGGTATCTGTCTGATGATTTTAAAAGGAAGATGAATTCAATATATGGTTGGACCTTTATATTTTAAAGGATTCTTATACCAGGTATAAAATTTAGGTAAGGTTAGAAACAGTAGATGATATATAAACTGAAATACTCTGAAGTTTAAAAAAAGGAGAGCCAAATTTTTTTATAATTTATTTATTTATTTTTAGTTTACCACACACGGTTCTACATAGCTTTGAGTTCCAGATTTTCTCCCCTCCCTCCCCCCTCCTTCCCCAAGATGGCCTGGAATCTCATATAGCTACCATGTATAACTTCGCACTGAATTAATTTATACACTAGTCAAGTTGTGGAGAAGAATTATGACCAATGGAATGACTCATGAGAAAGAAGAAACAGAACCAAAAAAAAAAAAGAAAAAAACAAAAAAAACCCCAAAAACAAAAACAAAAGAGAAGCAAAAAAAAGCGAGCATGTAGTGCACCTCAATCTGTATTCAAACTTCATAGTTCTTTCTCTGGATGAAGATAGCATTCTCCATTGTGAGTCCCCTGGAGTTGTCCTTGCACCTTAGGTTGCTAAGAAGAGTGAAGTATGTCAGGGTTGGTCCTCACGGAATCCATATATCTGTGGTTGTGTACAAGGTTCAAGGAGAGCCAAATTTAAGTGATTGTACTAAGTTATATTAAGTAAGTTAGAATTGCCTGAGAATTTCAAGATCTGAACCAGAGAAGCAGACCTCTCTTTTACTATCTAGGAACCAGATAACTACAAGCAGGCATCTGAAAAAAATTTGTTGCTTTAAATGGACCTTGGAAATATGTAACTGGGATTTAAAGTTATTTTGTATACAAATTGTGCAATTAATTGCTGGAATTAAATCAGAAACATTGTAAGTTTTGTTAAGAATGGTTTGTGGATTATTTTGTAAATGCCATCAAAGAGACATGGCATGACTAAAAGTTGATGATGATATATGTACTGTGCTACTGGGATACAAGGAATTTAATATTAGTCAACATTGTTAATAATGATTGTATTACTCTGTATGGTTCATGTTTAAGTTTTCTTGGCTATCTAATGTGGAAATGTAAAGCATGTGACATGCAAATTTCCCCCTCTATTGTGAACCGTCTAAGTGGTTTGGTCTGTACTTAATGTAATTGTGCAGTTTGTGAATTATGGGAAAAATTTTATTGTAATTATTTAAACTCAGCCCTGTGTGGCTGGGATACTGAACCATTTATTGTATTTGTTTGAACTTAGCCCTGCGTGGCTGGGACCTATGTTGTGCTGTTTTTCTCTCAATTATCAAATCATATGTGTTCTGGGAGCTCCTGTCAAATCTGACTACTTCTACAGCTGCCAACTTTTGGACTGCCCCGGCTCCCGAGTGGATTTCTGATCCCATAGGAGACTTTGCCCTCCGGTTTCAAAGAGCCTGAAGGGGACAGCATCAGACGCAGGCAGCCCCTCCTGAGACTCTGGACCAGAACCTGTACGAAGGACGGCTCCCTTTCTGGGTCCCTGGCATTCCCAAGACTGTTTACCTGTACCTTTGGTGTCTTTACCTTATTTTACTTAGGTGCTCTAGTTTCCCCATTATGCTCCCTACCCTGATACCACTTGCAACTTGCTCCCCCTGCTTGTTTACAAGTAGTTTACAATTACTGTCCATCTCTGGGGATGTCCAAACACAGAAAGAAAAAAAAACCTAAATCCACCTAGATAAGGATTTTTAGAATTTTACCCCTGAGGAAGATAGAGGTTTTTCCATACCTTAATTGGTCTTCAGGTGAAGCTTTCAGCTTACCTTTGACCAAAAGGAGGAAATGTGGAAAATATTATACTATTTTATATCATTTCTAATTTCAACCAGACCCAGAGCCTGAATTAATGAGTAACTGGATGAAGATCCAGGACCTGGGCTTCTTTGTTCTCTCTAAAAGTTTGCTCAGGAAATACCCTTACCTCTGTCAACAAGACATTCTTACCTGTTAGCCACTAAGGACATTACCCTAACCCCAAGAGAGATTACCTTGCTTAATATTCTACAGGTATATACCATGTTATAGAACGTAATGAGACACAGAGATGCTGGGCTGTAGTTTCAACTGACTTTTGTCAACATCCTTTACAACTCTACTCAATTAAGGGAAATCCTCTTCTTGTATCATGGTTAAACATACATGGGGGTCATAAAAATGAGGTAATACAGGCTTGCTAGCTCTGCTAAAATAATGTATATAAGTTTTCTCATTGCTTTGTTCAGACAGCCAGAGCCTATGATCTGACTCCTTGTATGTACAAGTAAGCTAGCTTAGCTATGCTTTAAGGGAAAATAATAAACAACATGGATTTTTCTATCACCTAGCTCTGTTGTTTCCTTCAACCAAAGTTTCAGGTTTAACAATTCATATGTCACAACTTGTTCAGTCATTCCCCAATTGATGGGCATCCCCTTGATTTCCAGTTCTTTGCTACTACAAAAAGAGCTGCTATAAATATTTTTGTACATATGGGTCCCTTTCCCACTTGTGTGATCTCTTTGGGATATAGCCCTAGGAATGGTATTGCTGGGTTAGAGGGTATGCACATTTTTATAGCCCTTTGGGCATAGTTCCAAATTGTTCTGCAGAATGGCTGAATCAATTCACAAATGGAAGGGGAAGAAAATTTAAAACTCAAAAGTTTGTGGAACTGAATGTTGTAAACTAAAAATAAATTAGTTAATTAAAAAAATATGTATTATCTCATTTTATCTTCACAACAACCCTGTGAAGCAGAGGCTATTATTGTTCCCAGTATATAGATGGAAAAGCTGAGACGGAGAGATTCAATGATTTGCTCAGGATCGTACAGCTTTAAGTGTCTGAGGCTGAAGTTGAATTCAAGTCTTCCTGACTCCAAACTCTATGCTCCAGCCGAAGGAATTCTGCCTCCTCAGTGGTGGAAGATATAAAGGCTACCCTAGGTGATATGTCCGACAGAAAGGGCTCTTCCTTCTTAGTTTAACGAAGCATTTTGGCTGGAGGTGGGGCTGGGGGACAGAGGACACACACATACTGCTTAAGTGAAGGACAACTTCCTAGTTGGGAAGCAAGATATGGGAAAGGTAATGGCCTTAACCTCTACTCATCAAGAAAAAGCTGAGCTCCAAAGCCCGTAGGGTTTGTTTTTTTTTTTCCTTTTTCCGTCCCTCTCCTCTGCTTCCTGCCTCCCTGACATATGGTCAGCCTCTCAAGTCAGTCAGTTGTTATGGCAAGATAGTCCCACCGAATTCATGTGATAGGTAATTGCTGTTGAATATCACTATCACAAAGCAGGATCCCAGAGGTCAAAACCTAGGTTTTATTATGCCTAAACCCAGCCAAACAACTTCCTAACTAGGAGAAATAGCCCTGAACTCCCCGAAGTAAAGATTACCAGCAGGAAATTTTAAAAAAATTTAATACAGTCAATACACATTTATTAAGTGTCTGCTATGTGCCAGGCACTATGCTAAGGGCTAGGAATACAGAGAGGCAAAAGGCAGTCCTTTTTCTCAGGGAGGTCATAGTCTAATGGAACAGTCAACAAATGAGGGAAAGGAGAAAGAGGACTGAATGTGACAAGATTTCTTTCTGTGATGGTGGTAAAAAATGGTGTCACTGGAGACTGAGAAGTAGAACAAATACTAGCAAGGGGAACCATAAAGGATTAATGAATGGGTGTGAAGAAAGGGGAGGTTTGCTACTGTGTACATTTTGGATTATCAAGCAAGTAGAGGCAAGTTTGCAAGATGCAGCTATGATTCCATAAGGACATATTTTGATTAGTTCTTCACTTTGCTCAGAGGGAAATGGTATATTCAGCAAAAGATGTGCCAAAGACTATAGCATCTAAATTTTTAAAAGAAAAGTTAAATGAATTATAGGCAGAGATAGATAGTAGTACTATAATAGTGGAGGACTTCAAGCTTCCCCTCTCAGAACTAGATAAATTTAACCAAAAAAAAAAGAAGTAAAAAAAAATATGCCAGCTCTTTGAACTGATTCCTACTCCCACTCCAAATTCTCAACACATGCCTGAACTAACAGAGTATTGGACTTGCGGAAGTTGGCAAGAGGCAGACCTGGGCAGGGAGCAGCTACTGGCAGCCATTCTTGAGAAAACTCAGAAAGCACTGGACAATTCTGACTTAAGTTTTGCATCTTGCCCAAGATACAGAACTGTTTAAAGGATAGATGTAGTAAATCATATACTTCTTCATAAATCCTTTGGATTAAGGGAAGTCTTAGAGCAATACTCCAGCCCACCCTGACATTGAACAACATATATCTCCACTGATTCCTAAACTTACCAGTCCTCTAAGAGCTGGAGTTAGGCTGAAGCCTCAGAAGCACAAACCATCTAAACCAGGTGCTTTTGACCTTCTAAGTATCCTGGTCTGCTAACCAAGAAATGCCTTTTTAGAATCATGTCTTTAAATGTATAAAATAAAATAAAGAGGATTACAAAGGAAATAAATTACATTAAAATAAAGATGCAATTTTCCCCCAACCAAGTTCATGAACCCCCTGAAATATATCCACAGTCCACTTGAGGGAAAGGAGTCCTTGTACCCCAGCAGCATTTCTATAGCACTTTAAGGTTTGCAAAATGCTGTATAAATGTTGTCTCAACTTATCTTCACAACAACCCTGGAAGGTAGATGCTATTATTATTATCTTATTTTACAGAAGAGGAAACTGAGGCAGGTGGAGGTTAAGTGACTTGCTCAGGGTCACACAGTTTATACGTGCCTGAGACCAGATTTGAATTCCAGTCCTTCTAACTTGAAGTTCAGCACTCTATCTCCTGTGCCACCTAGCTGATCTAAACTGAATCGCAAAAAAAAAAAAAAATCAACATTCGAGAAAACAGAGGCCTCCCAAGAGGTCTCCCCTTCAAGCTTACACACCTAGAACTAACTTTATGTGATTTGACTGGGAAAAAAATATGTCTTTCCTAGGGACCAAAGGAGAAAGAAGAAGCGTTCTCCTGTGATTTGGGGGCTTCTCTGGGCTGAGGGTTGTTCTCTGGCTATATAATTACAAGGGCCTTTTACAAACCCATCTGAACATCCCCAAAAAAATTGGAAGAAAGGGACAATATGAAGTGTATAAGGAAGAAAGGTGGATCAAGGGCCCAGCCTGACAGAAAACAAAAATTTGCTGCCTTGGGTCCCAGATCTCTTTCAGACGATGATGCTTCAGGTGAATCTTCCAAACAGGCACTGCACCAAATCCCCTAGAGATGATCTCTCTTAGAGATTCTACAAAATTTCAAAACTACAGAACCTGAATTGGGAGAAACCTCCGAAAACATCTACTCTAATCTTCTTACTTTATTAGCACATGCATTCTTTATAAGTGTCATATAGAGCCTCGGTTTGAAACCCTACAGTAACCTTGAACTCACTTTCTCAAACATCTCTTTTTAAGACGTCCTTCCTCATAATCCTCCCCTAAACGAGTCTCTCGTCCAATTCCATCCATTTCACCTAATTCCCTCTGGGGACACACTGAACAAGTCTAATTTCTTTTCCCCACGATAACTTTTCAAATACTTGAAAGCAGTGATTACTTCTCTCTCCCTGAACTCTTTTCCATGTTAAATGGAAATCCTTCCCGCCACCCCACCTCCCTCCAGATCTTTCAATAGATCCTTCTACGATCCCCAGTCCCCATCAATGTTGCCCTTCTCTCAATGTCGTCCCTAAAATGCGGTACCCAGAATTTCAGTCAATACGCTGGATATGGCGTGAATGGGGCAGAGAAGCTCTGTACTGAATCACTCCCTTGATCTGGACACGACTTCTGCCCAAGGCCTTTCTGCCTTATAGGAGCAGGGTGAGCAGTCAGAGCATGAGCCACATATATTCTCGAAGTTCCTTCCCGCTCTTGGACCCTAAAGAAAATTATAGCCCTCACACACCTCCACATGTGACAGCATTCCTGTTGACCTGAAACTGTACGACTAAGGTCGGAGCAAGTGGAGCTCTCCAGCCTAGAGACCTTGCCCCCGCTCCTATCCTGTGGGAAGGGGCGGGGCAAAGGGAACTCTGAACAGCAGCCGACCAATAGTACCTCCCTGTGTCCAGGGCAGCGCAAGGGGAGGGGGGTAGAGGAAGAAGCAGATTGGGGAGGCCCCGCCTCACTAACCCCCCCCCCCCTCCCCACGCAGCTGCGGGGCTTCAGTCAATAAAGGCGCCAGGTCTCATAGTCTTTCTCCCAGGGACGTTCTATCTCCCCCGAGCTGCGACATGAAGGACTACGACGAGGTGACAGCCTTTCTGGGCGAGTGGGGACCCTTCCAGCGCCTCATCTTCTTCCTGCTCAGCGCCAGCATCATTCCCAACGGCTTCAATAGTATGTCGATAGTGTTCCTGGCGGGGGTCCCGGAGCACCACTGCCGGGTGCCCGCCTCGGCTAACCTGAGCAGCGAGTGGAGAAACTACACTATCCCGCTACAAATGCAAGACGGCCACGAGGTGCCCGGAAAGTGCCAGCGCTACCAGCTCGCGGCTCTGATCAATTTCTCGGCCCTGGGGCTGGTGCCCGGGAGGGACGTGAATCTGAGTCAGGTGGAGCTGGAGCCCTGCCTGGACGGCTGGGAGTATAGCCAGGACACGTATCTATCCACCATCATCACTGAGGTGGGTGCCGTACCCGGATGAGGGGGTGCCGCAGCCCTTGGAGTCGCGTGGGCTCTCCCTCTGGGATCCCTTAGCCAGAGCTGCCTTTTCCCGTAGAGCTTGAGGGCGCATGTCATTGAGACTCCACGCTTGTGTGCTACGGGGTTGTGTGCCTGAGTCAGGGTGGCTGCTGGGTGTCAGCAAAGCCTGGAGCGTGCGGTGTGTGGCGTGCGGCATGCGTCTTGGTAAGGAATAGCGGGTTTAGGGTCGGGAGCTAATGTATGTCCCCAGCGCACTCGCCAGGTCTGGGGGCCCTGCGACAGAAGCGGGTCCCAGGGCTGGAGAGAGGGGAAGCCGCGCCAGAACAGCCTAGCCAACAAACGGCCAAACGTTACTACCAGCACGCCTTTTTCCTCCAGTTTCATAACTAGGTCTGGACCCATTTCCCAAGAGCCAAATATTGGCATGTCAACAGCCCCAGGCGGCAACCGTCCTGAGGTAGAAGAGTTGAGTCAGTGTTACGTTAGAAACAGTCCAAAGGAAGGGGAAGTTTCACTCCCAACTCTCCTCCAAGGGAATGGCAGGGTCGAGAGAAAAGAGTGGTTGATCAGCTCCACCCTGGCTCCAAAGTGCCCAGAAGCAGCCTGCCTGCAGCGATAACAGATTCTGGCTAATTCTCATCCCCTTTCCCCCCCAGTCCCTTTGGCCCTAAACACAAACAAACAGACTTTGCATTGCATTGACACCCCTCTTCTCGATCTCTCTCTGTGTGTATGTGTGTGTGTATGTCTCTCTGTCTCTGTCTGTCTCTGTGTCTCTCTCTCTGTCTCTCTGTCTCTGTCTGTCTCTGTGTCTCTCTCCGTGTCTCTCTCTGTCTCTCTCTCTCTCTCTCTCTCTCTCTCTCTCTCTCTCTCTCTCTCTCTCTCTCTCTCCACGTCTGGCATCTGGGTGATGTTCTTCTGCTTGGGGCTTGCCTTGAGTGCCCAGTCTGAAAAGCTCTGGAATTCTATTCTCACTTTCACACACAGTTATCAAAAATGTCACTGAAGTATTTGCCTATTCAATTCTAAATCCCCCTCATACCCAAGCTGTAAGCTGGGAGGCGGGGCGGGAAAGAGGTCGGGGACTCTCAGTTTTTGTCTCTACCTCCAGCATTTGCACAGCATGGACGCTTATAAGTGTTTGTTGAAGTTTATAAAATTAAAGTACTTGTTTATTGATATGCTAATGGAAGTCAGGAAACCATCTGATTTTGTATGTCAAGGAAGGGGACTCCGGGTATGAGAATTCCCTCCACTGTCTTCTGTGCCAGGATCCTCCTCACACTATAGTATCACCTAGTATCTACTGTACTTTCTTCATATTTGGGGGATTTTTTGGAGGCTGAATTTGAACTCAGATCCTCCTGACTCCAGGGTGGGTGCGCCACCTAGCTGCCTCACTTTCTTCATATTTGTTAAAGGAATTTACAATCACACTTCCCCCTCATTTTTCTCAATCCAGGAAAACCCCTTTACTCGGTGTTCTTTCCTCTCAGCAGAATATTCTAGTTCTAAAGTGTGTTTCTGTCATCACCTAGGAGGCTGTAGTCAGAGGTTTAAGAAGAAAGAAACTTATTTTTGCTGATTTGATTGTTTCCATCTTTTACTCTGTTCCCATTGTTATGCTGAGCAACTACAAACTTCAGAACCCAGTATTGTCTTTGCTGTGGGGTCCTGGAGATGTAATTTGTCAGGTTCTCTATGGATCCTGGAGCAGCTACTAGCTGCCAATTGCTTTATCTGGAGTTGTTTGTCTAAGGCTTAAAAAAGGATTTGTTATGTGAAGTTTGGATTAAGTCAGAAGATGAGACTTGAAGACCTAGAGGGCCGGATGTGGCTGGAGCCTCAGAAGCACAAACCATCTAAACCAGGAGGCCTCAGGTTCCCAACCCCTGAAGCCAGGGGCTCTGCCTAACTATCTGCTGTTGGCTCCATCCTTCTTAATAATTATTTTATTAGCAGCTTAATTTCCAACATCAGTACTAATTACAAGGAGTCTGTGACTTGGGAAAGGTTTTGTGAACCTCTTGTGCTAAAGTGCTTATTCTCCTCCCGAGTCTTTGTTTTCGGAGTGAAGGGGGCTGAAAGGTGGGACTGCATAGTACTGTAGGCCTACCTCTATTCTGCAGCTCCTGACTTAGTCTTTTGCCTGTGGTCCAGATTCTAGATCTTGAGTTTTTAAGTAACCCACTATGGTTTCTTCTTAGATTTCCCAATTATTACTATGTCTGGCACTCTTCTTAAATCTTTGTTGGAATAGTGGAGAAAGGGGATGGACAGAGGAGTTGATCTCTACTATTTCCTCCTATTTAAACATCTTTCCTGTAAACAAATTAATTTCACTTCATAAAGTACACTGCTATTCTAGTCACTCTAAGTTCTCATCAAATATTTTGTTTATTCATTTTCATTGGCTTTTCCTAATATGTTCCGAATTAGTTACAATTTTTTTGTTTTGCATTATTTCAAATAAATCTTACCAGATTTCTTTATATTCCTGATTCACATTGTCTAAATTATATTCTAATATTTGATTACATTAATGTATCACAATTTATTTAAACATTCCCCTCTTGCTAGGCATTTAGGATGCACTCTATTTTTTGCAATTACAAATTATGCTGCTATGAAAATCTTAAGCAGATAGCTCTTCTTTTTTAATTTTTGTTTTTAATAAATTTATTACTTATTTGTGACTTTTTAAAAAAATTTGAGTTCCAAATTCTCTCTCTCCCTCCAGTCCTTACCCCACTCATTGAGAAGGCAGGTATATGATATCAATTATACATGTAAAATCCTGCAGAATATATCTTCTTTTATTTTAGATAACTCTCAGAGTATGTTCCCAATAGTGGCTCCAATAGCTCAGCATTATCCCTTTTCATGTAATGTGGGATTTGGAAGGGATCCCAGAGGCTTATGCCTTTGTAACAAAAGAAACAAATTAACAAATAAAAACCACCTCTATAACATCCCCAACAACTGATATCCTAGCCCAGTGCTTCCCATTTAGTGGTTCTCAAACCCCTTGGGATTTATGACAATGGTCCAAGTGTGGACCATTGAATGGCTTGGAACCCCAAGAGGGTCACACTAAAAATTCTTTAATAATGCCTTAAGCAATAAGTAATTGCCTGATCATATTACAAATATATTTTTCTTCAATGACAAGCATGTGCGTGTTTGAAGCCTTATAGATTTGTTTCTTTAGTGATTCAAAACCATCATGAGATTTTTTGGACAAAAGTTATTGTAGTTATAAGTACCTCATGAATAGATCTAAAAGAATATTACATATGATTATATTAATTGATAACTAGTAAATTATATATTAAATTATTCTACGGGTTCACAACACATTTTTTTGTAGTTGAAAGGGGTTCAAGGAACAAAAACAGTAGAAACCACTGTCCTAGCCTATTGCTTAAAGATCCCCAATTCTTGAAGACTTCAAGTGAGTTCTGCCTCTGAAGGCAACCCATTCTGCTTTTGGAAGTTTATAATTGATAGTTTTTGGTTTGTTTTTTTCAAAGGGCCTAAAACTGCCTCTGCAACTTTCATGTTTTAGAAAGCATTTTATTTGGTTGTGAACAATTGGCACAGAGGGTACAAAGCACTCTCAAAACTCAATGTACTTAGAAGGGCTTCATGGTCATTGCCCTACTTAGCAACTCCCACCAAACTGTGTTTGATTCTGCTTAGCTGGAGCAATGGAGAAGGAACCTGGGCTCACCTCGTTTTCCCCACTGACACTTCTCTTTCTTTTTTCCTTCCTTTATTGGTTGGTGAATGAGAAAAAAGGAGAGTAGAAGGGAGGTGAATGAAGAGAATCAGGAAAGGGGAACAAAGGCATGTTTCTAAATTTTTGCTGAAATTTTATATTCTGAATGGTGGATGGAGAGAGGGTGGCATTTGTATCCAGTACCACTTTAAGGTTGAGTTCCTACACAGCAAAAGATAGCAATATGGGGTCCACAAACCTCTGTATGTGTGTATATGTATATGCATGCATGTATATATATATATATACATACACACATATCTGTATACATATGTGTATAGAATACATATTTACACACGTTGATAACTATTTCAATATAATTGGTTTCCTTTGTATTTTATTTTATGAATTTAAAACCATTCTTCTGAAAAGTTCATAGGCTTCACCAAACTGTCAAAGGGATCCAGGATAAAAGGTTAGGAACCCCTCCTAGAGAGGTATTATAACTCTTTGAAGGTCACAAAGACAACCCAGATGCCAGAGAAAGTTTGTGCCACGAAAACAGTAATGGGTGAATAAAGGCTTACCAAGGAAACAGCCTAAAACTTGGCAGAACCAAAGCATCTGCCCTTTTCTCTGTTACTAGAGAGAAACCTGATATTTCTGGGAGAGGCAGGCAGTTTGCAATTTTCTCCTCCAGGAGGGCACTCTTTGGGTGCCTAATGACTCATCACCCCAAAGCTGCTGTAAGCCACTCCTCTCTTCAGCTTCTTTTCACCTTGGAGAGTTGCTATAACAGACTTTCCTGCCAGACCTTGGCAGGATGTGTCCAGCAAGAGGATGTGGGAAAGGGAAAGAGAAGACTGACTACATTAACTTCAGCATCAGTCCTCACAGCCTGGGTGCGGGGGACTTTCTTATAATGATGATTCCTCTGCTTAACAGTATTTGATGGCTCTCTATATCAGTTTGAAGATTGAATTTTTTATAAACTTAGCAATCATCAACAAACATTTCTCTGTGCAAAAGACAAAAAAGAGGATTGTATACAAAAGTAATTATTTTAAAAGTATTTGAAAATGAAGGATAGTAACAAAACTACCCTTTTTAATCACCTTCTGAACTTATTTTGATTTTCTCTTATGTATTTTTTTATATTTTCTTGATATTCTTCTCTTTTTTTTGTATCTGTCATTCCCCATTAACTCACCCCACCTACACGGATACACATACACACATTCCAAATCAAAGCTCTCCCTTGTAACAAATAAGCATAATCAAGTGGATGAGGACAGTGAGGGAAGGTTCAGTCCATGTTCTTGCCTTAAAGTGGGTGCTTTGATCTGTACTACTCCATCATCTCTCTGCTAAGAGCAACATGTTTCATCATAAGTCTTTTGATCATTGCGTTCATGGTTCTCTAATTTCT
Organism: Trichosurus vulpecula; assembly: GCF_011100635.1. Classification (NCBI taxonomy): domain Eukaryota; kingdom Metazoa; phylum Chordata; class Mammalia; order Diprotodontia; family Phalangeridae; genus Trichosurus; species Trichosurus vulpecula. Next base: position 23,565,937 of record NC_050575.1, on the reverse strand, counting down.
ACAGAATAAAATCTCAATTCTTTAGCTTGACACTTCAGGAATCTGGCAAGTCCAACTGCTCCAATGTCAACTCTCACTATTTCTTTCCACATATACAATCCTGCAGCCAAGTGGGATCACCTGATATCTTTTGTACATGTCCCACATTTTCCCACTCCCAAGACTTTGCTCACACTAATGTCCATGCTCTCACTAATACCTTTTGAGATGCTACTTTCCCTTCAAGGCTCAGTTCAGTACTACCTCCTTTAGGGAACCTTTGCTGATTCCCTTCAGTTTGAAATTATATTCCTCCTTCAGACTTCATAACTTATTTGGTATTACTAATTACTTAGTTCAGAAAAGCTCTGATCTTCTCATAAGGATTGCTCAAAAGTCCTCTGTTTTTTAAAGGCCCATTTTCTTTTTCCCCCCCTCGCTTCCCACCCTAGAGATGGCTACCATTAGACACAAATGTGTGTGTGTGTGTGTGTGTGTGTGTGTTTAGAGAAAGAGTGTATGTATACATATACATATGTACATATACACATATATATGTATATATATACATATACTTACATGTATATATAGATATATGTACATATATATTATTGGTATTACTTTTATTATTACAAAAACTATAGAGCAAGGGAGTATAATATTTATTGCAGAGTAATGAATTTTAGCAAACCTGTCCTAGCCTCTCCTATTTCATGGAAACTCACTGAGGGCAGACATGAGTTCTTATTTACTTTTTTAAAAAAAAATTTTAGGGGAAGAGAAAAGGCCTTTTTATAACACCTACTATATGCCAGGCACTGGGCGAAGCACTTTACACATATCTCCTTTGATCCTTACAATAGCCCTGTGAGATAGGTGGTATTCTGTTATTCTGAACTTAGACATTGAAAAAGAGGATATCCATTCACATAGCAGAATACAAAAAGAGGATTCTATCTGAAATTGTGAGTCTCCATTTCATTCTGTTTGATTTTTGAAATATATATATATATATAAATTCTATGCTTTCAAAACTGTCTAGTTTGTGCTTCTTCTGAGCCTCCTTCTGTTCTCTTCTACGTGATTTTTTAAAATGTTGAAATGGCCTCCATTTTTTGTGTGTGCATGTCATCACTAACTCCACTTCTCCTTTTTATTCCCCTCCCTATTAACTAAGAAAGGAAAAAAAATCCTTGTAACAAATAAACAAGGTCAAACAAAAGGAATCATATGGTGGCCAACTCCAAAAATGCATATCCTTACATCTTGTGTTAATCACCTGCCTGTCGGGAAGTGGGAAACATATTTCATCACAGGTGATCCGGAGACATGGTTGGTCAGAGCTTTGGTCAGAATCCTTGTATCTTTCAAAGTTGTTTCTCTTGTTGATGGTATTGTCTGTAGTTTCTCTTCATTTCATTCTACATCAGTTTATACTACTCAGGATTCTTTAAAAAGCATCTCTTTTGTCATTCTTATGTTGCAATAAGATTCTATTATACCAGCATATCACAATTTGTTCAGCCATTCTCCAGTTATCTAAGAGGCAATACAAGACACACACACATCCCCTTAGATTCTAGTTCTTTGCATTCTCTTCCTGCCATTTTAATTTCTCTCTTCAAAATTAGAACGTTTGTTTTGCTTGTGATCATTCCCTCCTCAGTATTACGATTTTTCTTAACTTCCCTTACCTATCCCCATTGGTTTCCCTGTTGAGTTGGATGTATTTCTGTACAAGCTGTGAGTGAGGGTCATCTAATTCTTGCTTCTCTCACCCTTTTCTCCATGTCTCCACTGTGAAAAGATTAATTTTAAAAAATAAAGCCTGGACACTATATTTTAAGAAATCACAGATGAAAAGTGACAAGATCTATTAGTTACAGAAGTCAAAGTAAAGATAGAAAGAATCCATTAATCACCTCCTAAGAGGAACCTGCTTCCCCGAGAGGTTCCTCATTCCCCACACTTGTTGTGAAAAGCAGCAAATTCTACCCTATTCTTCCTCCTTTCTACTTTAGAGTTTATCTTCTTTTATCCTCCCTCCTCTTCCTTCTCTTAAAACAGAACCAATCCATCCCTGCTCAAGACTTTTGTTTTTCTTATTTTCCTCAATATTCTTTGAAGATATTAAGCTTCTGAAGGGACACTTGTTTCTTCTCTCCCTGTTACAATGTGAACACTACATTGTCATCATACAACTCCTTTCAAATAAATTTAACTTTCTAGGTTTCTCTGGACTCTTTTTTTATATTTCAATGTTCTTATTCTGCTCTGGTCTTTTCATATAAGGATTGCTCAAAAGTCCTCTTTTTTTAAAAAAACCTATTTTCTTTTCTTCCCTCCCCTCCCACCCTAGAGATGGCTACCATTAGACACATACACACATATGTACAGTACACATATATACATATGTACATATATGTAGAACCATACTATACATACATCTATTTTTCAGTTCTTTCTCTGGAGGCAAGTAGCATCTTCCTTCATAGGTCCTTATTCACTCAAAGTGGTTCTTAAAACAGTGTTGCTGTTACTGTGTACAACATTCTCTTGGTTCTACTCATTTCACTCTTCATCATTTCATACAAGTCTTTCCATGTTTTTTCTAAAATCCACAAGCTCATCATTTCTTATAGCACGCACAATCAGACCTATTTTTCCCCATAGGACGATACCAGCTTTGCAGGGTCAAATTATTCTTGGTTGTAAGCTTATATCTTTTGCCTTTTGGAATGTTATATTTTTAAATCTTCTCTTGTTTCTTGGTTTTGCTTTGTTTTTAGTAGGAACTGCTAGGCCTTGTGTGGTCCTGACTGTAATTCTTTGACACTTTAATTGTTTCTTTCCAGATGATTACTATATATTTTCTTTGCTGTGGGAGGTTGGATATTGGCTATGAAATTCCTGGGACTTTTCCTTTTGGGGTTCCTCTGCGGAGGTGATCAGTAGATTCTTTCTATCTTTGCTTTGACCTCTATATCTAATAGATCTTGGCAGTTTTCATTTGTGAAAAACCCAGGATTTTTATTTTTAATCATGATTTTCACAGAGTCCAGTGATGCTTAAATTATCTCTCTTTGACTTGTTTTCTCGGTCAACTGTTTTTATGCAGGTATCTAACATTTTTTTTTCTATTTTCCAGTCATTTCATTGTGTTCTAATATTTTTTGCTGTCTCATGGAGTAACTGATTTCTGTTTAGTCTGTTCTGGTTTTCAAGGATTCCAAATCTTGAGCAAGGTTTACTACTTCCTCTTCTAAGCTACTTATTCTCATTCTAATTCTTTTTTTACAGAGATTTTCTTTTTAATCTCTTGCTTAATTGCTTCTAGGCAGTCATATAGTCCTTATGGAAAAACAATTTTTTCCGTTTGAGGAAAGTTAGATTTGCAATGATTTTTTTAAACTGGATAGTGTTTTATTTGGTACATTCATCTATCTGGCTTTAGTTCCTGAGTTATGGCTTCATTCCAGGGCCAGCATCTTACCCACCCTCTGCCATAATCTTGGAGGGGATGGCCAACCCTGCTTGGTCTTGCTCTGAGTCTTTTAGGTTCTTTCGGTGATCTCTGGATTAAACATCACCTAGATTTTTGAGGTTCAGAGCACTAGATCTCCAAGGTCCTCTCTGATATTTCACAACAGAGTATTGGACTCAGAAACCTTGCATCTAGGCTGTTCTGTTCTGAGGGCTGCAGCCTGCTCCCACAAGTTGATACACTGCATTGTTGAATACTGTTACTCCCTCAGGCTTTTAAGGCTTCCACTCTGGGGCTTTCTAGCCACCCTGAAGCTTTCTAAGGAGAGTTCTTGATTCTTGCTCCCTGCAGATACAGAATGTTACAGGCTATAAGTGTCCCTGGCAATATCTGGTTGAGCAGGAAGTTTACCCCAAACTGGTGGGAATTATTGTACCTTAAGAAATGGCAAATAGGATATCTTCAGAAAGAGTTGTTTGATATGACTGCCAAGAGAAACCCAGAAACTGTATGAACATAATTGTAAAATACTTTTTATACAAATAAAGTCAGATTTAAATAATATTAATTGTTTATGGTTGACCTGAGCCAATGTTAACAATGTGTTAACAAAAATGAAAATTCTACCTGAATTAATCTACTTATTCAGTGTCATCCCAGTTAAACTACAAAAATATTTTGTTGAGTTAGAAAAAATAATAACAAAATATATGTGGAAGAACAAGAATATCAAAGAAATTTGTGGGAAAAAATGTAGAGGAAAGAAGTTTAGCAGTACCAGTTCTTAAATGGTACTACAAGGCAGTAATTATAAAAGCTATCTGGTACTGGCTAAGAAATAGAAGGGTAGATCAGTGAATAGAGTAGGTATATAATACACAATAGTCAATAACTATAATAATCTTGTGTTTGATAAATGTAAAGATCTAAGATTTTGGGATAAGAACTCACTATTTGATTTTTTAATTGCTGGGAAAACAGGAAAGCATTCTGGCAGAAACTAGGTATAGACCAATATCTTCCACTGTTTACCAAGATAAGGTCAAAATGGATACATGACCTAGACATAAAGGGAGATGTCATGAATCTGTTAGAGAACATGGACCTATCAGATTTATGAATAAGAGAAGAATTTGGGGGGGCAGAGCCAAGATGGCAACTGGAAAGCAGGGACTTGCCTAAAGCTCTCCCCCAGGATCCTCCAAACACCTATAAAAATGACTCTGAACAAATTCTAGAACTGCAGAACCCACAGAATAGCAGAGGGAAGCAGGGCTCCAGCCCAGGACAGCTTGGATGGTCACTGGGCAAGGTCTACCGCACCGCACAGAGCTGGGAGCGGAACAGAGCAGAGCCCAGCACAGGCTGAGCCCAGACCAACCAGACTGGGAGCCAGACAGAACAGGCCCTAGTGCCCTGAATCAGTGAGCTGTGGCAGTTACCAGACTTCTCAACCCACAAACACCAAAGACAACAGAGAAGGTTAGTGGGAAAACTGCAGGGGACAGAGTGAAAGGAGCTCGAGGTTCAGCCACCACCCCAGGGGCAGCAGAGGTGGTGCAGCTCTGAGGACAGAACTACAGCTGCAGTTGCTTCTGGCCCCAGGCCCACCTGGTGGGAGGAATTAAGTGGCGGATCAGAGCAGGAGTGCAGAGCCTGCTAAGATCTGAGTTGCAGTCTGGGTTGGTGGTTCTTGGGGGAGGAGAAGCGCTGGTGTGTCAGAGCTTGCCGTATAGAAATAGCTCTGAAAACAACAGCACAGCCCCTCAAACTTAGGACAAAGTACTCTCTACTCTACAAGCAGTCATATCCCGACGAAAAACTCAAGGGTCAAGTAGTTGTCTGGGAACATGAACAGGCAGTGAAAGCAGACTCAGATTCAGACTCAGGCTTTGGAATCTTTCTTTGGTGACAAAGAAGACCAAAACATAGAGCCAGAAGAAGTCAACAAAGTCAAAAAGCCTACATCAAAAGCCTCCAAGAAAAACATAAACTGGTCTCAGGCTATGGAAGAGCTCAGAAAGGATTTGGAAAAGCAAGTCAGAGAAGTAGAGGAAAAATTGGGAAGAGAAATGAGAATGATGCGAGAAAACCATGAAAAACAAGTCAATGGCTTGCTAAAGGAGACCCAAAAAAATACTGAAGACAATAACACCTTAAAAAATAGACTAACTCAAATGGCAAAAGAGCTCCAAAAAGTCAATGAGGAGAAGAATGCCTTGAAAGGCAGAATTAGCCAAATGGAAAAGGAGGTCTAAAAGACCACTGAAGAAAATACTACCTTAAAAATGAGATTGAAGCAAGTGGAAGCTAATGACTTTATGAGAAATCGAGATATGGTAAAACAGAACCAAAGGAATGAAAAAAATGGAAGACAATGTGAAATATCTCATTGGAAAAACCACTGATCTGGAAAATAGATCCAGGAGAGATAATTTAAAAATTATTGGACTACCTGAAAGCCAAGATCCAAAAAAGAGCCTAGATATCATCTTTCAAGAAATTATCAAGGAGAACTGCCCAGATATTCTAGAGCCAGAGGGTAAAATAATAATTGAAAGAATCCACTGATCACCTCCTAAAAAAGATCCCAAAAAGAAAACTCCTAGGAATATTGTTGTCAAATTCCAGAGCTCCCAGATCAAGGAGAAAATATTGCAAGCAGCCAGAAAGAAACAATTTGAGTATTGTGGAAACACAGTCAGGATAATACAAGATCTAGCAGCTTCTACATTAAGGGATTGAAGGGCTTGGAATATGATATTCTGGAGGTCAATGGAGCTAGGATTAAAACCAAGAATCACCTAGCCAGCAAAACTGAGTATAATACTCCAAGGCAAAATATGGATTTTCAACAAAATAGAAGACTTTCAAGCTTTCTCAGTGAAAAGACCAGAGCTGAATAGAAAATTTGACTTTCAAACACAAGAATCAAGAGAAACATGAAAAGGCAAACAAGAAACAAGACTTACTAAAGTTGAACTGTTTTGTTTACATTCTTACATGGAAAGATGATGTGTATAATTCATGAGACTTCAGTATTAGGGTAGCTGAAGGGAATATACATACATACATACATACATACACATATGTATACATATACGTATACATACATATATACATACACATGTATACATATACGTATACATACATATATACATACATATATACGTATACGTATACATATACATATACATATATATATATATATATATAGACAGAGGGCGCAGAGTGAGTTGAATATGAAGGGATGATATCTAAAAAAATAAAATCAAATTAAGGGATGAGAGAGGAATATATTGAGAGAGGGAGAAAGGGAGAGATAGAATGGGGTAAATTATCTCACATAAAAGTGGCAAGAAAAAGCAGTTCTGTAGGAAGGGAAGAGGGGGCAGGTGAGGGGTAATGAGTGAATCTTGCTTTCATCAGATTTGACCTGAGAAGGGAATAACATACACACTCAATTGGGTATCTTACCCCAGAGGAAAGAAGGAGGATGGGGATAAAAAAGGGGGGGATGATAGAAGGGAGGGCAGATGGGGGTGGAGGTAATCAAAAGCAAACACTTTTGAAAAGGGACAAGGTCAAGGGAGAAAATTGAATAAAAGGGGATAAAATAGGAAGGAGCAAAATATAGTTAGTCTTTCACAACATGAGTATTGTGGAAGGGTTTTGCATAATGATACACATGTGGCCTATGTTGAATTGCTTGCCTTCTTAGGGAGGGTGAGTGGGGAGGGAAGAGGGGAGAGAATTTGGAACTCAAAGTTTGTAAGGCAGATGTTCAAAAAAAAGTTTTTGCATGCAACTAGGAAATAAGATATATAGGCAATGGGGCATAGAAATCTATCTTACCCTACAAGAAAGTAAGGAAAAAGGGGATGGGGGGAGTGGGGTGACAGAAGGGAGGGCTGACTGGGGAACGGGGCAATCAGAATATATGCCATCTTGGAGTGGGGGGGAGGACAGAAATGGGGAGAAAGTTTGTAATTCAAAATCTTGTGGAAATTAATGCTGAAAACTAAAAATATTGAATAAATAAATAATAACCAGAAAAAAAATCAACTTATGCTAACTTGTACATTTCCATGTTAAACATCCTTTCTTTTCTATGGCTAAATACATTTCTTTCAAGTAACTGTTGAACAAAAGAGAAGAATTTATGAATAAAAAAGAAATAGAGAGCATTGTGGGATACAAAATAGATGATTTTGATTACATTAAATTAATAAGGTTTTATACAAATAAAGCCCATATAGCCAAGATTAAACAGAAAGCATAAAAAGAGGAGGGGAGTTATAGCCAGTTTCTCAGATAAAAGCCTCATATCTCAAACATAAAGAGATCTGGGTCAAATTTATAAGAACACAAGCCATTCCTCAAATGATAAATGGCCAAAGGATTTGGACAGTCAGTTTTTGGATGAAGAAATCAAAGCTATGTACAGTCATATGAAAAAAATGCTCTAAGTCATTATTGATTAGAGAAATGCAAAGTAAAGCAGCTCTAAGGTGCCACCTCACACCTATCAGATTGGCCAATATGACAGAAAAGGGAAAATGATGAGTGTTTGAGGGAATGTGGAACAATTGGGACATTAATGCACTCTTGGTGAAGTTGTGAATTGGTCTAATCATTCTGGAGAGCAATTTGAAACTATGCCCAAAGGGCTATAAACTGTGTATATACCCTTTGACCCAGCAATACCACTTTTAGATCTGTTTCCCAAAGTGATCAAGGCAAAAAGGAAAAGAGCCTATATGTTCTAAAATATTTATAGCAGCTCTCTTTGTGGTAGCAAAGAATTGGAAATTGATGGGATGCCCATCAACCGAGGAATGGCTGAATAAGATATGGTATTTAATTGTGATGGAATACTATTGTGCTATAAAAAATGACAAGCAGGATGGTTTTAGAAAAACATGGAAAGACTGGCATGAAATAATGCAGAGTGAAACAAGCAGAACTAGGATTACATTATATACAGTAGCAGCAATATCATTGGAAGAGTAACTGTGGATGACTAAGCTCTTCTAAATAATGTTATCATTCAAGTCAACTACAAAAGACTTAAGAAAGAAAATGCTATCCATCTCCAGAGAAAGAACTGATATATGGAAGTATGTATTATATAGTTTCATATGTATGTACATATATACAACATATGTATGTATATATAACATGTATAAATATGTGTGTATGTATGTATACATGTGTGTGCATCCATATCAAATTTTGGCCTTCTCTAATACAGGGTTGAGAATGAGGGAGTGAGGGAGGGAGGGAGGAAAGGAGGGAGGGAGGGAGGGAACTTGGAACTGAAAATGTAACATAAATAAATAAATGAAGAAGCAAATAAATAAATAAAGCAATGAATGAATGAATTGATACTGAGTAAAGTGATCAGAAGAAAAATTTATACAACTACAACATTTTTTTAAAAAATCACTTTGAAGAAAAATGTCACTGAAGCACTAAAAAGTCACAGAAGAGAAGAATGGAAGTCCAGAGGAAGAAAAAGACAAGGAGGACAGCTTTGAAATTTTGATGCATTTACTGTAAATACAATAATAAAGTTGTACCTAATGGAGACTAATCGTTTTGCATACAATCCCCTTTCTCTATGCTTTGTAAAGGCAGCTAGGATAGAGCACAGGACCTGGAGTCAGGAAGACCTGAGTTCAAATCCAGCCTCAGATACTTTCTAGCTGTGCAACCCTGGACAAGTCACTTAACCTCTGTCTGCCTAAGTTACTTCATCTGTAAAAGGAGGATAATAATAGCACCTACCTCCCAGGGTTTTTGTGAAGATCAAATGAGATAATATTTGTAAAGCACTTAGCTCAATGCCTGGCACACAGTAGGCACTTAATAAATGCTTATTCCTGCCTTCCTGTTGCATATGGAAATGTTTTCATTTGTCAAGTTCTAACAAAAAAATTAAAATTAAAAAAAGCAGTTCAGTAAAAACAACTGATCCAGTGACTTCATCTGACCAATATATGCAATATTCTGTCTTTGTAACCCCTATTCTCTACCTTCCCAAGAGGAGGAAGATAGGTTACCTTCTATGTTCTCTGGGACCATCACTGGTATTTGAATTTTGCTCCAGGCTCAGCTTTATTTGCATTGTTAGAGTTACTATGCATGTTGAACTTATCAAGCATCAACTATGTGCCAGGCACTGGGCTAAGCACTAGGAATACAAAGAAAGGCAGGAATAGTCACTACCCTCAAGCTCACAGTCTGATGGGGGAGACAACATGCAAACAACTATGGAGAAACATGCCATGTGAAGGATAAATTGGAAATAATCAACACAGGAATGGTACTACAATTAAGAGGGATCACGAAAGGCTTCCTGTAGAAGGTGGGATTTTAGCCAGGACTACAAGGAAGCCAGAGACAATAGTAGATGGACATGGAGGATAACCAGTGAAAATGGTTGGAATCAGGAGATGGACGCATGATAGGAACAACAAGGAGGCCAGTGTCATTGGAGTATATCTGGAGATGAGCAAAGAATAAGAAGACTAGAAAGGTAGGAGGGGGCTAGGTTACAAAGGGCTTTAAAAGTCAAACAGAGGATTTTATATTTGATCCTGGAGTTAATAGGGAGCCACTGAAATTTATTGAGTAGGGGGATGACATGGTTAGAACTATACTTTAAGAAGATCAATTTGACAGCTGAGTGGAAGATTAATGGGAGTGGGGAAAGATGAGGTAGGAAGACCAACCAGTAGGTTATTGCAATAATCCAAGAATGAGGAGATATGGGTGATGGAAGCATCATGAGGGGAGATGTTGTGAAGTTAGAATTGACAGAACTTGGTAACAGATTAGATATGTGAGATGAGAGAGAATATGGAATCAGGGATGCCACCTTGGCGAGCCTGGGTGACAGAGTGGTTGGTCGTACCCTTGACAGTAATAAGAAAATTAATCAGGGAAAATAATGAGTTAACTTTTGAAGATGTTTGAGTTGAAGATATCTACAGGGCAACCAGTTTAAGATTTCCAGTAGATACATAGTTCAAGAGAGAGGTTAGGGCTAGATTAGTCAATTCAAGAATCATCAGCATAAAGATGGTAATTGAATCCATTTGGAGAGTGAATACAGCAAGAAGGGGAAAGGGCCCAGGCAAGAGGCTTAGGGGACACCCATGGCTATTGGTCATGTCCTGCATGAAGATCCAGCACAGGAGACTGAGAAGTTGTCAGACAAGTGAGAGAACTAGGAGAGAATTTGTTATGAAAACCTAGAGAGAAGAGAATATCAAGAGGAACATGGTGATCAGTGGAGTCAAATGCTGCAGAAAGGTCAAGAAGAATGAGAACTGAGGAAGAGTCACTAGAATTGGCAATTAAGACATCACCGGTAAGTTGGGAGAAAGCAGTTTCAGCTGAATGATAAGGTTGAAAGTCGGATTGCAGAAAATTAGGAGAATGAATGGAAAGGAAAGGGTGACACTGATTGTAGATGGTCTTTCTAAAGGAGTTTAGCCAAAAAAGGGAGGAGAGATGCAAAAGGATAGCTGACAAGGGTGGATGGATCCATTGCGGGGTTTTGAGTCATGAGTATGTTTATAAGCAGAAGGGAAGTAATCAAAAGATAAGGCGAGATTCAAGATGAGTGAGAGAATAAGGATGATAGAACAATCTGCTGGAGAAGACAAGATGAAATACAGAGGTTAGCTGTGGCCGGGAATCTCTTCAGGTGAGACAGTGGTGAAAGAAGAGCTAGTAACAAAAGAATGGGGGCTCTCAGCGAATGTTCTCAATTTACTAATGCCCAACTGTATTTCATTTCCTCTATATGCCAAAGTTTTGCCATTCTCCTGCTGATTTTGTCTCTTCCAGTGCCTATCAGTTTACATAGCAGGTGCTTAATGAGTGGCTGTTGAATGCATGAAAATGAATGAATGAATGAAAAAGAATGAATGAAATGCCTCTCATCCTTCCTATTGTTCCCATCATTAACTCTTTTTTCCCTCTGCTGAAAAGTCCAACGTGAATACTTTTTGTGGAGTTCTGGTGACAGAAACCATTGTGTAGTTAATTATTTTAAATTATTTTACTTATTTTTCTAAACTTAACTCATTTTAGAGTGCTTTAAGGTATATTTTCCTCACAATAACCCTCCAAGCTAGGTAGCATAGGAATTATCATTCCTATCTCATAGAAGAGAAGGCTGATTTTCAAATATTAATGATTTGCTTTCCCATAGTCATACATTAACTAAATAATTCACTACTAAAAAATAAGTGGGTCAAAGAACAAATCAAAAAAGCAATAAATAATTTCATTAAGATGGCGACCATGAGACAACATACCAAAATTTATGGGATGCAGCCAAAATAGTACTTAAGGGAAATTTTATATCTTTAAATACTTACATCAATTAAATAAAGAAAGAACTTATTATTTGACAAAATTGCTGGGAAAACTGGAAAGCAGTTTGGCAGAAAGTAGATATAGAACAACACCTCACACAAAGAGAAGGTCCAAAAAGGTACATGATTTAGACAGGGTATATCAGAAGCAAATTAGGGGAGCATGGAATATTTTACCTGTCAGATTTATGGATAAGAGAAGAATTTATGACCAACCAAAAGATAGGATACAAAATGGATAGTTTTGATTACATTAAATTTTAAAGGTTTTACACAAACAAAACCAATCTGGAAACTGGGATAAAAAATTTTGTAAGTTTCTCTGATAAAGGTCTCATTTCTCAAATATATAGAGATTTGAGTCAAATTTATAAGAATATGTTATCCCCCATTGATAAATTGTCAAAGAATATCAACAGGGAGTTTTCAGAAGAAGAAATCAAATATATATGTGTTCATATAAAAAATGCTCTAAATCACTATTGATTAGAGAAATGCAAATTAAAACAATTCCCAGGTACCATTTCATACCCAACAGATTGCTAAAATGACAAAAAGGAAAATGACAAGTATTGGAAAGGATGTGGAAAAATTGAGACAATAATACACTGTTAGGGGCAGCTAGAAGGTGCACTGCATAGAGCATTGGGTTTGGAATCAGGAAGACTTATCTCCATAAGTTCAAATCCAGTATCAGATACTGACTAGCTATATGACCCTAAGAGAGTCACTCAACCCTATTTGCCTCAGTTTCTCATCTATAAAATGAGCTGGAGAAAGAAATGGAAAACAACTCTAGCATCTTTGCCAAGAAAACCCAAATTGGAGTCACAAAGTGTCACACATGACTGAAATGGCCCAACGACAACAGCAATGATGCGCCATTGGTGCAGTTACGAATTGATCCAAACATTCTGGAGGGCAATTGGGAACTATGCCCAAAAGACTTTAAACCATGCATATCCTTTGATCCAGCAACACCACTCCTAGGTCTGTATCACAAACAGATCAAAGAAAAAGGGAAAGGACCCATATGTACAAAAATATTTATAGCAAAGATTATTTGTGGTAGCAAAGAATTTGAAATTGAGGGGACACCCATCAATTGGAGAGTGGCTGAACAAGCTGTGGTATATGATTATATTGGAATATGGTTATATTGCATTGATCCTATTATATTATAATACTATATAGTATACTGATTATATAGGTATATTATCACAAATATATCATAATCATTTTATATATGATTATATTATATTAGCATATTATTATATTGGAATATTATTGTGCTATAAGAAACGATGAGCAGGGCAGTTTCAGAAAAACTTGAGAAGACTTATATGAACTGATGCAAAGTGAAGCGAGCAGAGTCAGGAGAATACAGTAACAGCAACATTGTATGATGATCAGCTGTGAATGACTTAGCTGTTCAGATCAATATAATGATCCAAGACAATCCCAAAGTACTTAGGAGGAAAAATGCTATCCACCTCCAGCAAAAGAACTAGTGCAGTCTGAATGCAGAATGAAGCATAATTTTTTCCCTTAATTTTCTTGCTTTTTTTGCAACATGGCTAATATTGAAATATTTTTCAGGATTTCACATGTATAATTGATACCACATTTCTTGCTTTCACAGTGGGTGGGGGAGAGCTGAGAGGGAGAAAGAGAGTTCAAAACTCAAAAAAATTGAAGTGGCTGTTAATAATAATAAAATTTTTTTAACAAATTAAAAAAATAAAAGAATCTGAGTAACTTTTTTTTAAGTGGAACAAGGACAGAACCCTTGGCAATTCCACTACAACAGCCCCTCCAAGTTGACACTGAACCGCTAATCTTTGTCCTTCCAATTTGTTTTTTTATCATCATCATCACAGATAACAAGCTCTTACTATGTGCCAGGCACTGTGCTAAACACCTTATAATCATTCTCATTTGATCCTCACAATAACCTGGGAGGTAGATGTTATTATTGTCCCCATTTTACAGGTGAGGAAACTGAAGCAAACAGGTTAAATGATATGCCCAGGGTCACATAGCTGGTGTCTGAGGCCAGAATTGAACTCAGATCTCCCTGACCCTACACCCAGCATTCTATCCACCATGCCACCTTGTAGCCCAGCTAGCCTACCTAACCATACTATAATCTAGCCCACATTTCTTCATGTTATGTATAAAAATAACATGAGAGACTTTGTCAAATACTTGGTTAAAATGTAGATAAATTATATCTGTAGCATCCTCCTCATGTACCTATCTAGTCTCCCTGTCAAAAAATGAAATGAGTTTAGTCTGGTATGGTCTGTTCTTGATGAAATCTTGGGGGCTCTTTGTGATCCTTGCTTCCATTTCTACATTTCCACTGACCATCCTTTTAATATGTTCTAGAATTTTGCTAGAAATTGCAATCAAATTTACTATCCTATGGTTCTCAGGCTTTGCCCATCTTCCTTTAAAGAAAAAAATACTAAAATATTTTCTCTCTCATCTAGTCCTCAAGCAGCTTTTCTGTTTTCTGCCAAATTTCAAATGTTATTCACTGTGGTTCAGCGATAGTATCTACAATTTCTTCTTGTATCTGGTTCGTAGTTCATCTGGGTTTGGTGACTCATGGAAGGTAGTTAGATTGACTATCTCCTTACATACCTTGGATATAGATTCCCTATTTTCCCTGTTTCATTATCATTTCCAGTCCAAAGGTTATTTTCCATGGCAGAGAAAATGAAATGAGTATAGAATGTTTGCGTTTTCTCCATGCTCAGTAACTGTTGTTTTATTCATCCTAAACGTCTTATCTTTTCTCTGATCTGTCTTTTTTACCCAATATTGACTGCCTTATAGTTCCATTCTAGATAGGGCCCACCTGCAAAGAAAAAACTCAAGGTTGCTGAATAGTCAAGTAACATCCTAGCTCTTTTTCCTGACCTCTGACCAAGGCCAAAGGCACATCCCAGGTATGTGACATAGCCATGATATTAAGTCTATATCAGAACAAAAATCTCATCAGGGAACAATGAGGACTTTATACCTTGTCTAGGGTTATCTCTACTTTGATTTTCATCCTCTTACGGTAATCACATGAAATCTTTAGTATTGCAACTGCTCTTGCAAACTATCTATGGATATTAATCAAGTCTGTTCCAGAAGCTCTGTGCTCTTGTTGGTTCTAAGTATCAAAAGCTGTTTTAACATGCACTTCCATATTTATCAAATTATTTTAATTACTATCTTTTGCCTTCAAAAAGAATACTTAGATTTTCTTGGGAAACAATTTAAAGGTGAATTCTTCTATCTTTTCATACTCCAACCTCTTCTGTCATTTCTTGTTTTCATGGAAAAATCTTTTAAAATTCTAATTAGTGGTTTGTTTAAGTAAAAGCCATTTTTCATTGGCTACTTATAAAATTGCCTCCTATAGTTTTGAAGCTTGACAATAATGTGTATGGGTAAGTTGAATTTGGGATTTACCATTGTTGGTTTTCTTCCTATGAATTCTATTGATTTAAAATGCATCCATCATTTTTTAGCATTCCTGCAATATAGCAGTCAAATTATTTTCTTTTGTTTTTTCAGTTAACCCAGTGCTTCTAAATTTTCTCTTTTTGCTCTTCTCTCTACATTTGCCATTTTTGTCCATTTTTTTTCTAAGTCTTTTTTCAGTTAAATAATTTATTGGGCTTGTCTTTATGTTTCCTTTGTTTCTGCTATTCTGTCTTCCAGTAATAATTTATCCAATCTATTTTTGTTTGTTTACATGTTCAATGAATATTTCTGAACTGTTCTTTCATCATCCTATCCCAAGATTCTTTAGCTGCACTCAGCTCCTTTATTTAATCTTATGATATTTTTTGCTATTTTTTTTTACAGAGGGTGGGGAGGAAGGGAATGGGAGAGAGAGAGAGAGAGAGAGAGAGAGAGAGAGAGAGAGAGAGAGAGAGGGAGAGAGAGAGAGGAAGAAAGAAATTACAAATGAGAGGGAGAGAAAAAAGGAGAGGGGGGGAGGAAAGGAAGGAAGGAGGGAGGGAAGGAAGGAAGGAAGGAGGGAGGGAAGGAAGGAAGGAGGGAAGGAAGGAAGGAGGGAAGGAGGGAAGGAAGGAAGGAAAGAGGGAAGGAAGGAGGGAAGGAAGGAAGGAAAGAGGGAGGGAAGGAAGGAAGGAGGGAAGGAAGGAAGGAAAGAGGGAAGGAAGGAAGGAAAGAGGGAAGGAAGGAGGGAAGGAAGGAAGAGGGAAGGAAGGAAGGAAGGACAGAGGGAAGGAAGGACAGAGGGAGGGAAGGAAGGAAGGAGGAGGGAAGGAAGGAAGGAAGGAAGGAAGGAGGGAAGGAAGGAAAGAAGGAGGGAATGAAGGAAGGAGGGAGGGAGGGTAGGAAGGAAGGAAGGGAGGGAGGGAAGGAAGGAAGGAGGGAAGGAGGGAGGGAAGGAAGGAAGGAAGGAAAGAGGGAGGGAAAGAAGGAAGGAAGGAGGGAAGGAAGGAAGGAGGGAAGGAAGGAGGGAGGGAAGGAAGGAAGGAAGGAGGGAGGGAAGGAAGGAAGGAAGGAGGGAGGGAAGGAAGGAAGGAGGGAAGGAAGGAGGGAAGGAAGGAAGGAGGGAAGGAGGGAAAGAAGGAAGGAAGAGGGAAGGAAGGAGGGAAGGAAGGAAGGAGGGAAGGACAGAGGGAAGGAAGGACAGAGGGAAGGAAGGAAGGAAGGAGGGAAGGAAGGAAAGAAGGAGGGAATGAAGGAAGGAGGGAGGGAGGGAAGGAAGGAAGGGAGGGAGGGAAGGAGGGAAGGAGGGAGGGAAGGAAGGAAGGAGGGCGGGAAGGAAGGAAGGAGGGAGGGAAGGAAGGAAGGGGGGAAGGAAGGGAGGGAAGGAAGGAAGGAGGGAAGGAGGGAAGGAGGGAAGGAAGGAAGGAAAGAGGGAAGGAAGGAAAGAGGGAAGGAAGGAAGGAAGGAGGGAAGGAAGGAAGGAGGGAAGGAAGGAAGGAAGGACAGAGGGAAGGAAGGACAGAGGGAGGGAAGGAAGGAGGGAAGGAAGGAAGGAAGGAAGGAAGGAGGGAAGGAAGGAAAGAAGGAGGGAATGAAGGAAGGAGGGAGGGAGGGAAGGAAGGAAGGAAGGGAGGGAAGGAAGGAAGGAGGGAAGGAGGGACGGAAGGAAGGAGAGAAGGAGGGAGGGAAGGAAGAAAGGAAGGAAAGAAAGAAGGAAAGAGGGAGGGAAAGAAGGAAGGAAGGAGAGAAGGAAGGAAGGAAGGAAGGAAAGAAGGAAGGAAGGAAGGAAGGAGGGAAGGAGGGAGGGAAGGAGGGAAGGAAGGAAGGAAGGAGGGAAGGAAGGAGGGAAGGAAGGAAGGACAGAGGGAGAGAAGGAAGGAAGGAAGGAAGGAAGGAAGGAAGGAAGGAAGGAAGGAAGGAAGGAAGGAAGGAAGGAAGGAAGGAAGGAAGGAGGGAAGTAAGGAAGAAAGGAAGGTGGGAGAGAGTTCTTTGGTTTGCTTGTCTCCTTGAATGCTTTTTTAAAAATTAATTTGGAGGATTTCTGGTCCTGATGCTTTAGAGTGAGCATTTAATTGCCTTTGAATATTGAGGAGATCGCTTTCCTTTGGAAAGATTCCTTTTGCTATCTCATTGCAGTATCTTTGTTAGTTAATTCTTTTGGAGAAACTCTGAGTGAGTGAAGGTTTGCATCTGATAAACGAAGGTTCTTTCCAGTTTCCTAATGTAGAGACTATCCTCAGGAGCTCAGCCATTAGTTTGTTTCCATTTTTAATGACCTTGGCACTGGTTCACTTGGAAGGCTTGTGTATTGGCCAGTGAAGAAAGGTATAATTAGTACAGAAAGCAGTCCCTCAAAGTCGGACCTACACACTCCATCCTGCAGCGTGAGTTGGTGGAAGTCACAATGTCAGGCAGAATTGACAGGGTGTATCAATTTTCATTTCTCCACCGAGATCCACAGTTCTTGATAATATGTATCATTATTATTATTATCATTCCTGATCTTGGGCAGCTAGGTGGCACAGTGGATAGAATACTGGTCTTGGAATCAAGAAGGCTCATCTTCATAAGTTCAAATCCAACCTCAGACACTTACTAGCTGTGTGACCCCGGGGCAAGTCATTTAACTCTGCTTGCCTCAGTTCCTTCATCTAAAAAATGAGCTGGAAAAGGAAATGGCAAACCACTCCAGTATCTTTGCCAAGAAAACCCCACAGGGGGTCAGGAAGAGTCGGGCACAACTAAAAAAAATGGCTGAAATTTCTACATTGCTTCAAAGTTTGTAAAGCACTTTACATGCATCGTATCATATGAGCCTGACAACAGCCGTGTGAGGTGGGCACTGAAGGGATTTTTAACCAACCCTCTTTTACCACCCAAGGAGACAGAGGTTCAGAGAAGTTACTTGACTTGCCTCTGGTCACTCAGCTAGTATCAGGGGCAGGATTTCAACTCCTGTTTCTTCTGACTCCAAGTCTGAAGAGTGCTTCTATATGGTGGTGCCCAAGCATGAGGGAAGATTGAAGGGAAAGGGAAGACGCCTTTA
The DNA here is from genome assembly GCF_011100635.1 of Trichosurus vulpecula. Taxonomy (NCBI): domain Eukaryota; kingdom Metazoa; phylum Chordata; class Mammalia; order Diprotodontia; family Phalangeridae; genus Trichosurus; species Trichosurus vulpecula. The sequence continues at coordinate 23,547,570 of NC_050575.1, read as the reverse complement.
CATGCCAACTACTCTGTGCCAGGCACTGTGCTAAATGGTTTACAAATATTACCTCATTTGATCCTCACAGCAAACCGTTTAAGGTAGATGCTACTATTCTCCCCATTTTATAGACGAGGAAACTGAGACAAATGGAGATTAAGTGAGTTTGCCAGGATCACACAGCTAGGAAGTGTCTGCAGCTGGATTTGAACTCAGGTCTTCCTGACTCCAGGCCCTGTGCACTATCCAGTGTGTCACCTAACTGCCTGCATCAGGGATTTATTTTTTAACCCCCAAATTTCCCGTGCCTGATTTTCAGGACCAGTGAGAGGGATCAATTATCCCTTTGAAGGGTGGGGAAATGGAAACTTTGATGGCTTGAAAGAGATCTCTAGATCACCAAGAGATATAGGCACTCGTAATGTTTGATCCTTTAGGCACCATGAATCTCTGACTATTATGGCCCTGGAAGGACAGCTTGGACTCTGCTGAGCTTTGTGAAGTGGGCAGTTTCTCCTGCCTGGATGGGAGCCCTCCTTTAAGGTTCTCAGCATCAGGGTCTAGCCCCTGGTCTTTAGCACCCTAATCTTATCAGTTTGAACAGAAGTTCCCAGGTCTGTGACCAAGGTTCCAAGATAAGAGAGTTTCCCACTTTCTATCTCACTGCTGCATGTTAGCATGATGCATGGAATTTGGGGGAATTTCAACTGATGTGGTGTCCCCTTCAAATGGGGCTGAAGTAGAGCTAGGGGACAGCAGTGGGGCTGCCACTGGCCTCCTCTCAAGGGAAAATGTGGGTGAATTCTGGTGAATCCAAATACCGCCATCCCGCCAGGGACCAACCTATCTCACGCCATGCACCTCATCCTTATTCCAGGCTGGGCTGGTATTTGGGGCCAACAATGAACCTCAAGCATGCTGTGATGATTTCCTGGTGATTTGGGGGCAAGGGGGGAATCATTTAACTGAGAAAGATACTCAGTGACCGAATCCTAGAACAATTCCCAGACAAACAGCTAAGACTTCCAGAGAGCTTTATTCCAAAGGCCTCAGAAAGGTAGATGTTCATTTCTAGATATGTCACAAGCTAAGTTAAACCAACCTTTTGCTCTGTTATGACACTGAGTGTCACTGCTGGGGGTATTGTATGAATTCATAGCATAAATTGGGCTTAGCCTAAGCTCTTTCCAGGAACATCTGGATTTTGGAGGACAGGGCTCTGGTCTGGGCTACTAGTGAGCAGAGAATTTCTAATGACCTGGGCCTTCAGGTCAGACATAGACCTAAGGCCCTAGTTTGCTCTCTAGGCAGACAGGCTGGGGCCCTTGGGCCTTGCATCCTGCTGACCTGAAGTTTGTGACCCTTGAGTACCAGATCCCACTGTACCTCCAGATGCCTCATATGATCTTAATGGTCCTTCTGCCTTAGTCCTACTGCTAGAAGACAAGCAGAGATTAGAGGAGGAGAGGACTAATTGGAAGGGATTTTTGAGAATTCAATTAAGAAAACTATACAAAGAGTAGATACAGACTAAAGAAGAGACACGTGGCATCTTCTCTATTTAAAATCACACTGCTGGCAAAGGGCTGCTGTTTAAAAGCAACAAGCAACCAAAATCCATCCTTCACTGAGGACAGCTCACTGGGAGGGAATGTGCTGAGGGCTTATCTCTGTACGTACCACAAACTGTTGTTTAAGGTATGGACCCACAGACTGCCCCTGAGTAACACTGCTTTGGGTCTGAATTGTCCTTTTCGTGATCATTCCACTCTTTATTCCATCCCATTCCTTCTGCCTCCCACAATTGCTTCCCACATATCATTCCTTAGCAGCTATGGGAGTGCCAGGACACATAAAACATATTCATGGGAATCACTCAGCTAGAGTGCAGGTGGGTTATTTATCCCCATGCCTCTACTATTTAGAAGAAAGGGGCTACAGATGTGTATGTTCTCCTCTGAGAAGAGGATAAACATTTCAGGATCCCTGCATTGAGAAGAGAGAACTCTCACAACACCCCATAGCTATCTCTGGAACTTATCCTAAGTTTGCCATGTGCCTGGGTTCCATTTGTACCAACCAAAATGTCCAGCTTTTTTGGATCTGAAACCTTTACTGAAAAGGTCTCAGCACTGTTTCTAAGAATTCTTCTGAAATCCTCTAAAACCTTGATGGTCTCTTGGGACATTCCACTGCTGAGTGCAAAGTATTTTGGTCAACTTTCAGGTATACAGCCTACAGAGGCAGTGAAGTCAGCTTAGAATAGAATTGTTGTTGTCATTCAGTCACTCCAGTCATGTCTGACTCTTCATGTGACCCCATTTCTTGGCAAAGATACTAGAAAGGTTTGCCAGTTCCTTCTCTAGCTCATTTAAAGTTGAGGAAACTGAGGCAAACAAGGGTTAAGTGACTTGCCCAGGGTCACACAGCTAGTAAGTGTCTGAAGCCAGTTTGAACCCAGGAACTCTTCCTGACTTCAGGCCTGGTGCTTTATCCACTCCACCACTTAGGAAGCTGCCCCTCAGATTAGAACACTAAATGCCTAAATGAATGACTACAGCCAAACAAGACAGGCTCCAACTGTATGATGGGGAAAGCTTCATTCTTGATGCCCATGAGGAAAGCTGGCATAAATTCCTTGACTTAGGATCACAAGATCTAGAGTTAAAAGGTATCTTGAGTTGTTTGGTTGTTTTTCAGTTCTGTCCAGGTCTTCATGACACCATTTGGGGTTTTCTTGGCAAAGACACTAGAGTGGTTTACAATTTCCTTCTCCAGCTCATTTTGCAGAGGAGAAAACTGAGGCAAACAGAGTTAAGTGACTTGCCCAGGGTCACACAACTAGTAAGTATCTGAGGTGTGATTTTAACCCATGAAAATGAGTCTTCCTAACTTTAGGCCTGGCACTCTATTCCCTGTGCCTCCTAGCTGGCCTGAAAGGTATCTTAGAGATTGCCTAGTTCAAGCTCGTTTTTCAGATAAATAAAGTAAGGGCGAGTTAAGTGATTTGCCCAAGATGACCCATGAAAAAGCTGGGATCCTCTCACTCCAGATTTCCAGTACACAATACTGCCTTGTCACAGGCTAGCTCAGATTGCCAAGCTCTGAGCCAATTCCAGATGTAACTTTTATTAAAAAGAATCAACAAAGCATTTCAAAGTCATTCAAGTTAATGTTCTTGAAATCAAGAAGTGTCATTGTAGAGGTCACAATAACTATAAACAGAAACAGTGTGGAGGATGAGAGCTGAGATTCTTTAGGCAAAGGCTGAAAAATGTGGTTTTCATTTACCAGTAAAAGGCCATGACTGCCAAGATCCCAATCCATACTGGGCACTTGGGGTTTCCTGGTGGCAAAGACAGAAAGAGTGCACGTGGAGACAGGCCTCTTTAGAATGCCATGCTTCGGGGCCAAGACCAGGGGTGGAAACAGAGCTATGGAACCCCTATTTTAGCCGCTCCCAGGCCAGCCTCTTCATCTCCTCAAGTGCATGAGGCCTTTTTGCACTGACTTTTTTTCTAGGTTTCCTTTTCAGTTGTAGGCAAGAATTAAATTGCCATCCACAGGACTCTTTATTTAGAGGCTCTGTGTCCTGGGTGCTCCTCTTTCCTTCATTTGTTCCCAATTTCATTGGGGGCAGTGAGGGTGAGGGGAAGATGCTCTTTGGTAGATAGTGGAAAGAATACTGAATTTGGAGTCAGTGGACCTGAGTTCAAATTGTGGCTTTACTATATGTCACCAAATGGAACTGGGGCAAGTCATTTAATCTATTTGATTGGAAGAATTTTTTTTTTAATTTTCTCTTGCCCTCAGTTTCCATTTCTGTAAATGAAATGTTTGGGACTAGCTAATTTCCAAGGCCTCTTCCAATTCTAAATCTGTGATCCTTTTACTGAGGAGTTGGGAAACATGAAATTTTGAAGGCAGTTTCAGGTTCAATGACTTTTTTGGCAGGACTTTGTACAAATTTAAGACCTACAGAGTGTAGGAAAGGATAAAATAGCAGACTTGTTTACTGATTCCCAGAATAATTCCATCTATAGTCTCCAAGTTGTGAATGAGGAGTTGGGGCAAGGTAACAAAATCTGTTAGGAATTAACCACTACTACATTGTATTTCTCTAGCTGCAATAGGCAACTGGAACAAGGACATATGAGAAATCTAATGGGGGGCAGCTAGGTGGCACAGCGAGTAGAGCACCGGCCCTGGAGTCAGGAGCACCTGAGTTCAAATGCAGCCTCACATACTTGACATATTTACTAGCTGTGTGACCTTGGGCAAGTCACTGAACCCCAATTGCCTTGCTTTGCACCCACCAAAAAACAACAAAAAAAGAGAAATCTAATGATGGGGTCATTGGCCCCAGAAATGACTGTTGGTTAAAAAAAAAAAGCAAAAACATAAAGTCCATTTACAAAGGAACACGGGCCCTCTGAGTGAAAGTTTTGTTTCCAGTTTGGGTAAATCAGGTAGGAAGTAGATTTATTATTTTAAAGACAAAAAATTCACATTGAAAGGCAAGAGTATTACGTAATGGAGAAAATGCTAGACTTGGAGTCAGGAGACCTGGATGCAAATCCTACCTCAGCTACATATCAGCCATGTGACCCTTGGTGCACACGCACACACACACACACATACATGCACACATACACACTTTTATTTTGCAAATTGAGAATTAAGGTCTAGTTCACTAAACTGGGGAAAATTAAAATGACTCAGGAAATAAGCACCAAAGGTAGGATTAGAACCCAGGGCTTTTACCTCCACAAATAGTTGTCTTTCATCCTTACCAAGTCATTTATTTTTTTCATCTGTAAAATGGACATCATAAATATCTGTACTCCCTAGCTCCCAGAATTATTGTATGGAAAATACTTTGCAAACCTTAAAGCAGGCTATAAAATTGAGAGTTCTTATTGCTGTTTTTCCCTGGGGTAAATAAAAGCTGCCCATTTTCTTCATCCAGACCACCCAGCTACAATTCTAATCAGATAATAATATACCATTATCTTTGTAGTTCCTAGATATCAGTATCAGCCATGGCCCCTAAAAGCCAACTTAAGAAATGAGTGTCCTGGTATTAGATATCTTGCTAGTAAGTGATATTTTTTGGTGGAAGTTATTAAGACCTTCTAGCCTGCTTCAGAGTTCTTAACTTTTCTGTGTCATAGACTCGTTGTGAATCCTGGTGAAGTCTATGGACTCCTCAAAATAATGTTTTTAAATGCATTTTTAAATTTTATTCTGAACATAAGAAATAAAACAAGCATTTCCATAACATAGTAGAATTTTTAAAAAGATGATTGTACATGAAATTACAAATCCATTATGTACAACTTGCTATTCCTTTTAAATATATAATAAAGTTATCATGTAGCTTTTTCTTCTTTTTTTTCTCCTTCCCCTCCCACCCTAGAGATGGCTACCATTAGACACAAATATGTATAAATACATGTAAAATCATTCTATGCATACTTCCATTTATCAGTTCTTTCTCTGGATACAGATAGCATCTTCTTTCATACGTCCTTTGTAGTTAATCTGGGTATCTATAGTAGTCGAAATGACTTAGCCACTCAAAGTTGATCTTAAAACAGTATTGTTGCTACTGTATACAGTGTTCTCTTGGTTCTGCTCATTTCATTCTTCATCATTTCACACGAGTCTATTCACGTGTTTCGGAGATCATAGAGTTCATCATTTCTCACAGCACAATATTCTTCCATCACAATCATACACCACAACTTATACAGCCATTCCCCAATTGATGGGCCTCCCTGCAATTTCCCATTCCTTGCCATCACAAAGAGAGCTGCTATAAATGTTTTAGAACATGTATGTTCTTTTCCTTTTTCCCTAATCAGCTTTGGAAACAGACCTAATAGCGGTATTGCTGGGTCAAGGGATTTAGGCAGTTTAATAACTGCTTTGGGCATAATTCCAGATTGTTCTCTATAATGGTTGGATCAGTTCATAATTCTGCCAAAAGTGAATTAGTGTCCCAATTTTTCCACATCCCCTCCAACAAAAAGCCCCAAGGCTGCTATGAAAGATGTACCAAAGGGGAAAAAAGAGCTTACATAATGGGCAGCACGAAAGAGATAGTGAGGCATAATGGATAGAGGGCTGGCCTTGCAATCAAGATGATACATTTAGACGTCATAGCTATTTAACCTCTCAGTACCTGACTGTAAGTTACAGATGCCAACCTGCACCAGGGGAAAGAGTTCCCCTACTGGAAGTTTTCTATGCCGATGAAATCGTAGGTCTAGACCAAAAAAGAAAAAAGTTGTGTAATGTGCTTTGCTTTCTTAAAGTGGAGTGCACCTACACATACATACACATACATAGATATATATACACACCTACACATATATATTTACACACACACACACACACACATATATATATAATACAATCTTGGACTTGTATTGTGAAAATTGTTTGTGAAATTGACTTAAGAACAGGAGAGTGAAAGAAGAACTTCAATGCTTGTGATTTTCAGAGTCACAGTTCTTCCCCTCTTTCCCACCTTGTTCCCATAAGGGCCCAATGAGCTTTCCCAGTTCACTCCCAAAACGTAGATTCCCTGGTTCGCCTGTGCCTGCCAGAAAGCAAGGCTAGTCCATTAGAAAACTGAAAGCGTGGGTGCTGGATTTAAGAGTTGTGCAGAGATTTTAACCTTTCTTTATAGATGGAGAAAGAGTCAAGGAGGAGATTTGTGGCATGCTAAATCAATGAATGAGCAGCATGAGAAAGAAATAAAGCCTAGATCTTATGCCCTACTACCCAAGACATTGTACTCCCTTCTAAAGCCCAGGTCTACCATGGGCAACTCAGTTCTGAACAGCAAGAGATGGGCGTGAGTGCAGGCAGGAGCCCTTTGGCTGTATGGTATTTACCCCCATTAGAGTTCCCAGCCTCCAACATGCTGCTATTTTAGGAGACAATGTTGGTGTCCTGCCCTCTGAAACAGAGTCATTATGGCCTGAAGACAGAAGGCTAGTGACTATGCAAACAATTCAATGTGACAAGCATTTGTTTTTTTAATAATATTTTATTTTTTCTAATTACACGTAAAGACAATTTTCAATATTCTTGAATTCTTGGGGAAAGCTTAGAACTTGGTCAGATATTGAAGATATCAAGGTCATCCACTGCATCTCCAGACTTTGCCAGGCATCTTGACTTTTGTCTTGCCACTGGACTTCCATGACTCTGGAAGAGAGAGTGAGGTGGAGGACTTTGTACAACTCTGCCTCACTTAAATCCAATTCACGTGCAAGTGAAGACGTTACCCTGTGATGTCACTGGTCCTCTTCAAAAGTGTGGGACAAACCACACTCAGGTAGCGTCTGGACATTTGAGTCTTGATTCTATTATGTTAGTTTGTATCTCCACCCTGGTATTCAATTTGATTCCAAACACCTACACCCATACACACAAACACACACACACACACACACACACACACACACACACACACCCCTGACACTCATGGCTCAAGGCTGATGCAGACTAATCCTATTACCTGGGTATTAGTCCTAGCACCTAAGAAAGTAATGGGGAGTAGCTGAGGTAACTTTTAACCCACATCCTCATAAAAATATTTACCAATAAGGATTGTCTTACCTTTGCCAGGCGAGGTCCAAATGATATACTGCCAGGCCAATCTTCTGATTCTGAATACCCACCTGAGTTTAAAAAACCCTATTGGCCCTCACTCAGGATCTTTGGACGTTGAGAGAGGCCATTGACCCAACTTATTGGTTGTTGCAAGACTAGTAAATTGACCATGTTCAGGTCCCTGGCTTTGCTGAGATATCCAGAGGCAACAGCAATTCAGGTCATTATTAATAAACCATTATGTTACCTTGGAGAAAGTCAAGCCTCAGTCTCATTTTACTCACCACAGGATCAAATGAGATTACATTTGTAAAGCACTTAGTCCAATGTCTGCACATAGTAGATTCCATATAAATGCTCCTTTTCTCCTCTTCCTCTTTAGGTACAGATTCTGTCTTGTTTTTTGTTTTTATTATTATTATTTGTATCACTATCACTAGCACGGTGTTTGGCACATAGTCAGCACTCAGTGAATGGTTTTTACTCATTCTAAGAATTGTGAGATTGGTCTGAAAAAATGCTTTGGAGCGTTCAAAGATTTCAGAACTCTGATCGATGTGGTGGCCAATTGTGATTTCAGAGAACTCAGAATGAAATACGCCTCCCAACTCTCTACAAAGAGGTAGTAAGGCCAGAAGTGAACATACTTTTTCAGATATGACCAAGTATTGATTTATTTAATTTAACTGTACTTGATTTCTTATTTTTGGTGGGAAGGGTTCTGATGGAGGAAGGGAAGCCATTGGGAAGTGACACTAATTTAAAAAAAAAGATTGTGAACTAAAGATTGATAAAAAGGAAGAAGAGAGAAAGAAGCATTGATAGAATACTAAAAAAAAATCAAAACCAGATTGTGAAAGGTGTTAAATACCAAACAAGAGTTTGTTCTATATCTTAGAAGCTATAGGAAGCCAATGAAGCTTTTTGAGCAGGAGAGTCATATGGTCAAGTCCATGCTATAGGAATATTGATTTAGCATCTGTGTGAAGGGTGGATTTTAGTAGGATGAGGCTGAATGCAGAAATATCAATTACGACAAGAGGTGATAAGAGCATCTTTGGACAACCCTCTTTAAAGCATTATGGCAGTAGCTGAACAAGAATCTCACAGAATGAGAAGAGCTGGATGAGTTGAAACCTGAACTTTTGGAGAGAATTCCCTGTACTGATGGTATCTTAGATCCAATAAAGCCAATGCCATAGTGCTTTTCAGAAGATGAGGAGCTCCAGGCAGTGGGTATTCTTAACACAAAGCTAAGTGAATTACCTTCTTCAGCATTCTTTCTCACTCCACCAAGCCCAGGATCTGCACCCAAAAACCCCTACGGCTAAATGCTTGGCAACTTCTCAGTCACATGTTATGTTTACAATCTGAAAAAGATCTGAAACATTCTGTCTTGCTCCAAAGGGAATGAGCCGCCACTTGCCTACGTTGTCAACAATGAATTGCTTCCCGACAAGAGAATCTTAATTCCTTCCCTGGAATAGAGGCCCATAATCCCTCCATCTAATGAATTCTTATTTGTTGCCTCCAAGTTTCAAATCAAATGCCAACTCCTTTATGAAGTCTTCTCTGATCACCCCTTTCTGTGTTGACATAGCATTTTGTACTTCTAGCATTCATGGATATGAATAATGATCATCTGTGTCATAATACAGTATTATCTCTCCTGCTAGTCTCTTAGAGGATTATGTGATCTTTATCATTGGATCTCCAGTATCACCTACTTATAAGAGGTGCCCAATAAATATTTGTCGAATTGAATTGGACACACATATATCCCTCTTCCTATAAGTGTGACTTGGTACATGTTTATTCTTAAGATATTAAGGTCAACGAAATTAATTATGTTTGGAGAATTTAATAATGTCTTGAGATGACTGGAGACAATCTTGGGAGTCATGATGTCCACTATGGGGGCCATGGGATATTGAGCTGGAAAGTTCCTTAGAGGTCATCTTAGTCCACCCCCCACACATTAGAGATGAAGAAACTGAGGACCAGAGAGGCCAGGAATTACGCAAATTTCCATAGGCCTTAAGAATCAGAGTTGGGAGTCAAACCTAAATCTTCTGACTCCTAAATCCAGTTTTACTGCACCATGCTATGCTGCTTATATTCTCCAGTAAAGTTTCAACCCCTTTAGCAAATGTTCTGCTGCAGAGTTGGTTGGAAGCAGAGACCCAGACATCTTCAGTCAGTGAAAATAAACTAAAAAATCCTAGGCAGACCGACTCTGTGAACAACTTTGCAAGAAAATCTGGGCGTTCCTCAGTCTCTAGAGCACCTTGTCCTCCTCTTCAGTTCTCCCCACCTGACCACTTCAATTCTCCATGAAAGATTTTCATTTCCCCTCTCTTCCCCTTCCCTCCCCCCCCACAATGTAGAATATTTCCCAGGAATCACCTCCAGGGCATTAGAGTTCTTGAATAGCGTTAGAGTAGAGGAGATTTGGAGTGAGTCCCCTGAGTCACTCAGCCGAAACATCAGATGGCCAGAGTCAAAAGTCTTTGGACTGAAAATGTGTAAGGTTTGAGTTCAACAGAAGCAGTCTGCAGAGGTGGCAGAATATTCTTTGAGAAGAGAAGGTGGGTTTGGGTTGATGGGAGATGTCTATAGCCAGGAGAGAAGGGTCCAGGCTAAAATCCCTGACTAGATTGTTCCAGTCACATCTTCAAGGGCCTGAGGTTTTTGGTTTTTTTCAACCTCATTGAGATTTGAGTCACCAGGGGATGTTGCCCCCAAAGGGGAAGTTGCCTTTTTAAACAAATTTTTCCACTTAGGTTTAAAAAGAGTTTGAAATGTCTTTTCTTTGACTTATTCCATGTAGGGCAATCTCTGGAGCATTTTGGATTATCTTTGATGACCCCAAGAGTGAGGAACTGAAACTAATTTTACAAATTAGCCCAACTATAAGGGTGATGGGCATGTGTCATCCCAGCCCTTCTTTCCTTCTTCAACACCTTGGGTTCATTCTCTCTTGCCTTTTATTCTTTTATTCTATGGTCTTAGATTATACATTTAAAGAGAGAGTAAGCACAATTCTGGGAAGCCCTGCTTTGAGCAAAATGGAGATTAGAGTTGGGGAGGGAGTCAGAGAGAAAATAGGAGATAGGCTCTATCTGTGGTCTCTTAAAGAGATGGGAGATGAGGGAAGACAAGTTTGAGCTCAGGCAGGATCAGTACTTCACAGGTTTCCCATTTTGTTTCAGTTATTCTCTCAAAACAGGTACATAGCAGCATCTTAAGCATAGGACACATTGAAAGAATCACTGAATTTGAGTTGGAAGGTACTTCAATGGTCATAGAGTCCACCTCATATGTAGAGGGAAAGAATATGTTTTGAAGGGAAGGTAGAGGATTTCAGAGGGAACCTTCTCAAGATTCCCCTTGAAAATGGTTTTACCACTCTGATTAATGCAATGACTACCCACAATTCCATTGCAGACCATTGAGAAAGTGTACAACCTATCTCCTAACAAAGAGGTGATGAATGAGAGGTACAGAAGGAGACATACAGTTTTGGACACAGCTAACAGTGGAACTTGTTTTGCTTGGCTAAGCATGTTTGTTACAAAGATTTTATTTTTCTTTATTTCTGAGGAGGTGGCTGGGAGGAAGGGACAATAAATGCTTATCAAGTGAAAAATACAGAATAACAACATTTAAATGACTCTTCCCCAAAGAATCAATTAAAAATTCTAAAATCCCTAATTAATTGGCACAGATTTGTGAGAGTAAAATGTATTCCTTGAAAGATAGATAAATGAGCTGTCAAAAGAAGAAAAATATATGATCCATAATAACCACATTTTAAAAGGTTCTAATAATCAGAAGAATGAAAACTAATACAACAATACCTTCCATCCATTGAATTGCCAAAGATAGTTTAAAATGCTGAAATTCAGTACTGGTAGGTCTATGGAGAAATAAACCCAATACCGTATACTTGAAAGGCCGTATGTGTAATGGGTAGAGAATTTGCTTTGGAACCAAGAAAACCTGGGTTCAAGTCCTGCCCGTGACTCTTATTCTGTGGCCACAGGCAAGTCCCGCTATTTCTGGCAGCACTCTCTGTAAACTCCCAGAGTACAAGTTACAGAAGAGATGTTAATATGTATTGGTGGAAGAAGTTTCCATACCAGAAAATCCTGACATCAATGAAATCGCAGATCCTAACACACTCCCTCTAACAACAGTCAATAACAACAAAATACACTGTTGGAACCCAGGGTCATCCAACTAGGATGTGGCAGAAAAGAGACATCATGATTCTTCAGCCAAAAAATAACAAATGACAAAAACAAAGAAATATGGGAAGACTTTCATAAAATGATACATAATGAAGAGAGTAGACCCATAGTCTGGTATGTTATTGTTTGTCCTTCATTTTCAAAGAGGACCAATGAAATCACAGGGTGATGTCTTGACTTGCACACAAATTGGATTTAAATGAGGCAGAGTTGCCCAAAATTGTCAGCCTCACTCTCTTCCAGAGTCATCCAGTGGCAAGACAAAAGTCGGGAATGCGGTGGATGACATTGGCATCTCTGATGTCTGACCAAGCTCTAAGGGCTCCACAAATTGTTGTCATCCACCCATTCCTCCGGAGGCAATCTTCATATGCTTGGGGTAGATACCTCCTCAACTCACCAACAGGTTTGTGGCCTGTTGGTTACCCTCAATCTAGTTTAGTCTGTCTGCCTAGACGGTTTACCAGAATGTGGCCCTGGCACATCCTGCTGCTATGACTGGAATGATGACTATCAAAATAATAGTAGCAACAGTATCTAGAGAAACACACTTAAGAGGGGGGAGGGGAGAACAAATTGGAATTTTTTTTTTTGCTACTGTGTTAAAACTAATCTATACTTTTTAAACTAAACTATACTTTATAGTTTCATATTTAATGAGTTGTATTATATCCTTGTTCGTGTATTTGAAAGTTTGCTTTTATTTATGGTTACTAAGTATAGGATGATAATCTTTCAAAATATTGTAAAGGGGATTACTCCTAAACTAACTCACTGAGGATTTCAGAACAAAGGAGGGGACTTACATACTCTCAACCATATGTCTGTTCCCTCTTATGCCTGTCCCTGCTCCTGCTACCTGAACTATCCAGGTAGAGGTGCATCCTCTCCATTAGACTCGGCTAGTTCCTGAGGCTCGACCATAATATTGAGGATATAGGATTTTTATTAAAGAAATACATTATTTCTATTAAAGAAATAAATAGCACTATGTCCTAACACATATTGGTATGTTAAGTGATTCTAACCATCTCTTCCTACAGATCTGCTCAGTTTTAATCTGGGCCTTAGCGTGAAGATGTTTCATTGCTAGGCAACTGTCTTGAAACCCTTGGGTCCATTCTGGTAATTCAACAACATTTAACATGATTTGTCTCTCTGTTTGGCAGTGGAATATAGTGTGTGATGAAAACTGGAAACCCCCACTCACAACCTCATTGTTCTTCGTGGGTGTGCTGATGGGATCCTTCATATCAGGACAACTCTCAGACAGGTAAAGAGGGCCCATCTCTAGGCTTGAGGACATCCTTAATTGGTCAACTTTGTCAATATCCAGAGGACTAGGGCTAGTTTTGTTCTCTAACCCTGACTAATGAATGCCATGATAGGCTCCCTGTGGTTGACTCACTGATTGACAAACAGCAAACAGGCAGAAATGAGGCCTTTCTCCATAGTACCTCCAAGCAGACCTGAGGGTTGTGAGGGCTAACCAGGACAAGGTAAAAGGCAGAGCCCCTTACCCAGCTGTCTCTTGTCTCTGCCCTTGTGTAGTATAGGTGTGATGTTGCTTAGAGATAGGGAGCTGGCCTCTCATTCCCCAGTCCAAAAGTTCCACAACGATAGCAGGCCCACTCACTCCTATCCTGAGAGACACCAAAAGTCAACAGAATTTTCACCTGTGCCCTCTGGCCACTTTACAGTCTTCCCAACTTCTTTCTTAAACTACTCTCTACTGAGATAGATAAGACAGAGTCAGGAGGAATACAGCATTTCCTCCAAGACTAGAGCTTTGGTCATTAATTACCAACAATTCAATCCCCAGCTCCTTCAGAGAAATTACAAAAGTTCAATAGGTCCTGGAAAAGAAAAAAAAATGGAATAATACTAGTGGTGGTGGTGGGCAAGTCCAGTAACCCACCCTCTTCTCTGAAGGCCAGTCATCAACATTTTGTTGAAGGAATTTGCTCAATAAAAATCTTTATGCCTTGTTCATTCCAAAGACAACAAATTGAAAACCGAGCATGAATTAATAATGGAGCACGCAACCCGGTTTTTCTTTAAGAAATGAAGAGGCACCTACTTAGCAGGAGGTCAGCCACTGCTTTGAGTTAAACAGAGTACCAAATAAACCAATATCCGCTTATGAGGTTTGGCTGGGATTCAGAGAAGACTTTGCTACTGATGACCTGGGGATTTTCCTCCATGGTGATGCGGATAAATGTTCATGAGAACTGCAGGCAGCCTTCAACATTAATTCCAGAGGGCATCAAACACCCCAGCACAGAGTGACTTTTCCTCCTGGCCTGTGAACAAAGATGGACCCTTGTTTCTGACCAAAAGAAGTCAAGGTGAAAGGAGATGGAGATTCTTGCACTATGCATCTCAGTACCTGATGTTGCCTGAAGATTTTAACAAAATACTTAGAGGAAGAAAGAGGTTTCAGCACTGATGGTATGACGAAAACCTTGAATTTGTATAGTGCCTCACACTTTTCAAAAACCTCCCTGTGCATCGCTTTTTATTATCCCCACCTGAGAGATTCAGAAACTGAAAATAGAGAAGTAACTCGTCCAGACTCACACAGTTAATTAGTGACTGAGTGATTAGTGACTAATTAGTGGCGAGAACACGGGTCTAGTGACTGACCTGGGTAGTGTCCTGTACTTCATAAACATGTAACTTTCTGACGTTTAAAGAAGTGTCATGTTTTGTCGCCTTCGTCCAGGGCAGTCATCTGGTAATGCTAAACCTCAGCTGGGGAGACTGGATATATGCCCTATTTCTTTCTTGCTACCCCTCCTCGCCAGCCTGCAGCTGCTGCTGCTTCCTCTGGTTCTTGCAGACACTTAGTAGCTACAGTATCCTAAGCAGCCTGCATTTTGTTCAGGAAGAAAATTTTTTTTCTTCTAAATTGAGCTTTTTTAATAAAGGAAGGATTTAAACTCTGTTGCAGTCCTCGATGCCTCATTATGGAATGGATATGACCCAAGTTCTCAAAGGCTGCTTTTCCAGCCAGTGGGGCCCAAGTTCTGACAAGTTCTAAAGTATATGAGTCTAGTCCTCTTGAAAAACTTTGTTTCTATCATACAAGGACCAACTTAGCTAAGTTCAGACTCATGACCAAGTTGGTAAAAAAAAATTTTTTCTCTTTGGCCTTTTATCCTAACATCATATTAAAACAACAACCAATACGGGACTAGTCAACGCACATGGGCACCCAAGGCAGAGGATGGGTAGGCCCCTCGCTCTTATTCCCAGCCTCCTTCCTTTGCCCCATGGTCTCCAACCAGGACAATTTAGGTGGTATATGGTCGAGAATGTCAGTCACCTCTGTGATTCTGAATCTGCATGACTCTCTGGTGCCCAGGTATCATCCATTCACTTTAGAGACCATCTGGACCAATTTCCTCATCTCAGAGAAAAGAAACACACTCATTTAGGTCATAGTTCATGGAGGTAAACTCCCTTAGTTTCTTATCTTGTCAGAGAAATGAAACTTCCCTTGATATCGATGTTTCTATAAATGTATCATTATTTTATTTTTACATCAAATTGACTTCCACATTTATTCTTCCCTTATCAACTGAGTCAGCCCTTGTAACAAAGAATTTTTTTTTAATTGGGAGGGGGCATAAGCAAAACTAACCAACCCACTAACCAAACCAAACCAAACCTTGCAGTTCTCCACACCCATAATGCCCCATATCTACAAAGAAGGGAGGGAGATACATTTTGTTATCTCCTCCTAGATTGGTCATTATAATTAGGCAGTATTCAGTTTCAGGGATATTTTTGTCCTTTCTGTTGACATTTTTGGAATCATTGTGTGTCTTGTTTTCCTGATTCTGCTTAAACAAGTCTTAATGCTGATGTTTACCTGAACCCAGAGAATCTCTTAGTCCCTTTGAAAGCTGTGACATTTCTATAATCTGATGCTGGCCTTCTGTGTGTGTGTGTGTGTGTGTGTGTGTGTGTGTGTGTGTGTGTGTGTTTGCATTGTGTTTTCAAGGTTCGGAAGAAAGAATATCCTCTTTGGGACTATGGCTGTGCAGACAGGCTTCAGTTTCCTGCAGATCTTCTCCGTCAACTGGGAGATGTTCACTGTGCTGTTTGTCATCGTGGGCATGGGCCAGATCTCCAACTACGTAGTGGCCTTCATATTAGGTAGGCTGGTCCTGGAGAGATGGCAACAAGGGTCACGTGCTTCTCTTCTCCCTTCTTCCCGTTCTTCCTCCTCCTCTGCTCTCACTTATTCAATTCTTCCCAATTGCTTTCACAAAGGGTAAGATAAAAGGGTAGAGCCTCAACCCTCTAGAAAGCTACCAGAAAGATTCCTCCTGATGAAATGGGTAGCAGAAGTTCCGCTCGGTGGATAAGAGCTCTCTTATTCACCACATGTTCTACAGCTTAAAAGTTTAGACCAAACATATATTTTGTTATCAGTGATGGAAGTCGTAGAGAGAATTTTTTGTTCCAATCATAGAAAGTAGAAGAGGTCAGGGGGAAGGAAAAAAAAAGGCTTTATTTTGAGGATAAATGGAGCTTCATTATCAATGACATGCTTTATTATGTTGAACTTGGACAGACCACCGATCAAATATTGTTATTAGCAAAGGAAGCCACAGAGAGAATTTTTTGTTCCAACCACAGAAAGTAGAAGAGGTCAGGGGGAAGGAAAAAAAGGCTTTATTTTGAGGATAAATGGAGCCCCATTATCAATCAACACAGTTTATTATATTGAACTTGGATAGACCACAGATCAAATGACATCTCTGAATCATCATTGTCACACAAGTCAAGCCTGCTAAAAGTTGGTGGGTCAGGAACACTAATAGTAGTTCCATTCTTCCACACCAATCTTAAAGTTATCCTGCTATTTTTTTAAAATGCAAATTCTCAAATTGTGGGATGTATTCAAATGCTATGAATTCATGGGCTCAGCTGGGAGGCCAGTCTATTTATGTCTTGTTAAAAAACAAAGAAAGTGAGATGAGGGATTCATGAGGCCACCTGGTGTCATTCTAAACCTAGTCCTCTCTAACCTTCTCTTCCTCATGGCCCAGTTCTTAAATGCCAGAGATAAGGCCAGTCCCTCAGGAAAGGGTCCAATGGAAAAACTGCTACATCAGCCTATTCTGCAGTCTCTCACTTTATCTCCAGCAGGTAGGGTTGGGGGAGGGGGTGGCTAAGTAAGTGAAAGGAAGCACTCTACACTATTGGGAGAGGAGCTGGCATTTCCTGTGTTGCAACCCAAATATCCAAAGCAGCTTCTTGCTTCAGTTCTTCCACGTAGAGGGCAGCCTTTTGCATTCCTAAAATTGAGTCACTTTTTCTAGAGGGTTAATTTTGTCAAAGAATGGCTCTAACATTGACCTATTAAAATGTTATTCATTAACTTTTCTCTACTGTATTAAACCTATTATCCATCCTCATTGGGAACCTTATTAATTCTTAATTTTATTGCTGTCTCTTTCATATCACCTTCATTTCCAAGCATACATCACCTTTACCCTATCTAGAGAATAAAAAAGAAAGGTTGAAGAGGGATGGGAAGGGAAGAAAGGCAACAAAAATTCCCAATATATCAACATAGTCTGAATAAGTATATGCAATATCCCAACATGAGTTCCCCACCATGGCAAAGAAGGAAGGGAAATGTATTTTCCCATTTGCTCTCTGGGGCCAAACTTAGCCTTTATAATTACACAAGTTTCAAATTGAAAGTTTTTTTAAAACTTTATTTCTATTTACATTGTTGCAGTATAGTCACCAGATGCTTTTAACATTATCTTTTAATAAAACTGCTGTTCAGGGAGAAGGAATTCTTAATTTTAGAAATATATATCGTCCCCATCTCAGGATTGCCAACTGGGTTTTAAGTCACGCAAGAGCCTTTAATCAGCTTTAGTCAACATGGAGAAAGTTCTGACTCATAAAAAGAAAATAGGACAAGTCAGTAAGTTCAAGCTTGGGCAAAACGATTGATCTTGGACATTAACCCTCCCTCCTCCCAGAGATCTTTAAACCTGGTTGACTCTTGTCTGACATGTTTTCTTTGAAGTGAGTGTATTTACAACCTCTGTTTAGTGACCAACCAGATGTCACGCTCAAATTCCATTCCTTCAATCATTGATGAAGTGACCAGAGGTTCAGGCACTGAGAAGGTTCATGGGTCATAGTGTCAGAAAAGAAGCAAAGAAGAGAGAAAGTGGGACAGACAGTAGATAGGAGTGGTATACTAAAGGGGAGTGTCTGGCCTTAAGAGAGCCCAGTGGGACTAAGCATACTTTCTCCTCTCTCTGACCATCTAGCCTGATATTCTCTTCATATATCTCTTCAGATATATCTCTTCTGGCCACATATCTCTTCAGATATAAGCAGATTTTGCCCAAGGGCTGAAGGGGTCACAGGTGGGGGTCACTGCCCGGTTGCAATATACAGTTCTCTTCTAGCACCATCAGGTCAGGAGACAATGTTGAGCTGGTTCAGTAGCTTAGAACAGTCATTTACAACTTTCAGGTCTACAGATAAACCACTTTCCAGCAGTCCCTGCAAAAAAAAATTAAATAAAATCACAGTAAATTCATAGGAGGGCAATTTTTATTTTGGATGAAACTTTGGGGGGGTATTTTAAAAAATAATTACTCTACATCAGAAACAAAAACCTAGATATGCTCCAGTGCTGTAGAGAGCCCCTAGACCACTTAGAGGATTTATTTTTGTCAGGCTGTGCTTTTGTTAGGACTTGGTGGGCATAATTAATTTGAAGGTGATAGGTTTGATTCCCACATGGTTCAGTGGCCTTCATTCTGTTCCCTATATAGATCAGCTCTTAAACCTGGCCCCAGACTTACCCCAGGATAATTCCCCTATCTCTAGTTCCAAAAGTCCTCCATAACTCTGGCCAGACATCTCACAGACATGTGCCATTGAACATACGGAGGGCTGTTTGCAATAGTGTGAATGTCTCAAGTCACCCTGGGGCCATTGCTGGGGATCCAGCTCAGAGGGGAGGACTTATTGAAAGGCTGTCAAGATGTCATTTTTGTATGCAGAAGCCAGGGCTCTGCTGTTACTAAAGCCTAAGTCATATTGGGCTGGAGATGAAGAACAAAAATATCATATCCTCCAAATCCTCCAAAAAAGGCAGGGTTGGAGAAAAATGTTTATTAAATCTTCTTCCTGGCAGGACGTTAGGGCAGTTGTACCACCCCCATTGTACCCTTTTCAAGAAGAGAATAGGCTTCCAGAGTGATTCCCACCTCTTATGCCCCATAAGAAATACCTGAAGTTGCTAATCTCTCCAGTTATTTTGGAAATCCCTGTGGTGAAAGGAATTCAGTAGAGATATAACATATTTCCAGGTCTGGATAGTCATCAAAATATCAAGGACTCCTGCATGTGAAGAAGAAACAGAAGAGGTCATTCAGTCTAGGCTCCTGCCTCCAGGAATGACCTCATGTCAGTCAACCCCCAAGAACAGTGGCTGTCTTCCTAGAAGTGGCTGGCCCTTCCACGAGTCTTTAGTGGACTGTCCTGGGGTGAGATATCCTTGTGCTTCTTTTGCCATACAGTCAGCCTGTTCCTTTTTCTTCCATGGAGGAAAAGGATGAGGAACCACTGGTCTTTAAGGTAACACTTCACCTGCTTGAAAATTTGAACATCTCCCTACAGACCTCCCTTGTCTACTTCTACTCTCAAACTTTCCTCATAAGTCTGATTTCCTCCCTTTCGTCATTTTGGGAGCTCTTTATCCAAGTCCTATCAAAGTCCCTGTCCTCCTTAGGTCTACTCACATACTTCATTCTTTTATCAAGTCATTCAACAAGCAATTTTTGAGCATCTGTTTTGTATCAGGCATTGTGCTAGGCACTGGGGTTACAAAGACATCAATGAAGCAGTCCCTGATTGCAAAGAGCTGACATTATATCATGGGCAACATCAGAAAGACAGACAAGTGAATATGAACTATATGCAAAGTCGATGCAGAGTAATTTGGGGTGGCGATAGTAGCAAAGGAGAGATCAGTAAAGGCTTTCACAGGAGGTGGCATTTAAGCTGAGCTTGGAAGGATACTAGGGATTTTTGCTTACTGCCATTATTCAGTGGTTTTTTAGTCATGCCCAACTCTTTGTGACCCCATTTGGGGTTTTCTTGGCAAAGACACAAGAGTGTTTGCCATTTTCTTCTCCAGCTCATTTTACAGATGAGAAAACTGAGGCAAACAGAGTTAAGTGATTTGCCCAAGGTCACATGGCTAGTAAGTCTCTGAAATCGGATTTGAACTCAGAAGGATGAGTCTTCCCGACATTAAGCCTGGCACTCTATCCACTCCGCCACTCAGCTACCCGCTCTTTGCTTGCTAGATATAGACAATTAATTGATAGGGATGCTGATGATGTCAGCCTCATGATCGACCTTTGTGTCACTATATTCCCTCTGGTGACACCAGCCACTGACGGGAACCCATCTTTGGAGAAAGGCCCCAACATGAGTTTAGGCTACTGTATATCTTTCTAGCTGTGGATAATACTGTGGGCAGAAATGCAGTAAAAAGTCTTTCTGGGGCAGCTAGGTGGTGCAGTGAGTAGAGCACTGGCCCTGGAGTCAGGAGGACTTGAGTTCAAATCTGGCCTCAGACACTTGACACATGTGCTAGCTGTGTGACCTTGGGCAAGTCACTTAACCCCAATTGCCCTGACCCCCCCCCCAAAAAAAGTCTTTCTGAATTGCAGCTGAAACGCAACCTGTCATCTATCCACTTACTGATGTGGACAATCATCAGAAAAGGACATTTTAGAAACATATGCAATACAGAATAGAAACTCTGCCTGGCCTTATGTGACCTGTGTTTGATCTTTTTTTTTTAATTCCATGTTAAGTTTTGAGGGACTCTTTGGCTTATTACTATGGACTAAGCCTAAATTTGGCTTGGTCCAGCAGGTTCAAGGTTTCATTTGTTTGTTTCAAATACAGTATGCACTTTTGAACCAAAAAGAAAATGGCAGCCAAGGAAAGCAATAGGTAGAAATGAGGAGAGAGAGCATTCTAGGCATGGGAGACAGCCAGAGAAAGTGCTGGGAGTCTAGGGATGGGGTGACTTGTTCACGGAACAGCAAGAAGAACAGTATTACTGGATCGGAGAGTATGTAGCAGGCAATAAGGTGTAAAAAGGCTGGAAAGTTAGGAATGGGTTAGGTTATGAAGAAAGGCCTTTGAATGCCAAACAGAGGATTTTACAATTGATCCTGAAGGCAACTGGGAGCACTGGAGTTTACTGAGTAGGGGGATGACCTAGTCAGACCTACACTTTAGGAAAGTCACTTTGGTGGCTGAATGGAGGATATGTTGGAGTGGGGAGAGACTTGAGGCAGGAGGACCTATCAGCAGGCTATTGCCATAATTCCGGTTTGTGGTAATGAGGGCCTATACCAGAATAGCAGCAGTGTCGGAGGAGAGAAGGGGACTTACCCAAGAGATGTGGCAAAGGCAAAATCACCAGGCCTCGGCAACAGATTGGACATGGGGGAGAATGATAGTGAGGAATTGAAGGTGACATCTAGGTCTCAAGCCCAAGGGACTGTGAGGATGGTGTTGTCCTCAACAGAAATGGGAAGATGGGAGCTTGGTTTTGAACATGCTGAGTTTAAGATGTCTACTCACCATCCAGTTCAAAATGTCCAAAAGGCAGTTGAAGATAGAAGATTGGAGAAGTTGGGGCAGGATAGGTAGAACTGAGAATCAACAACATAGAGAAGCTGACAGAGAAGCTGCCAAAATCAATGCAAACTGACTACTTGATAGAAAACAAAGCACCCTCTGATTGAACAGGCTTCATAAAGAGCCGCATCGAGTTTCTACATTCCCAGGCAACTTTTTGTCAGGTCAGTTTCAAGCACCTGTGATTTTGTGGGTGTGGGAACTCCCTCCGCTGAAAGAGCACGATCCACTTATAACTTATTATTTTAGGGAGTTGCCTCAGACTCAGAAAGACGAATTCACTTGTCCGTGGTCACCCCTCTAGGAAGGGTTATAGTCGGGATTTGTACTCAGGTCTTCCTCTCTCTAAGCTTTTCCACTGTGCCAGACCACCTCTCTAATTTGTTTGTTTATTATTTGAAAATATTCTTAGCCTGAGGTCAAAGAGCCAAATTTTCTCTAACTGGTGTTGTTTAGTGACCCCATATGGGGTTTTCTTGGCAAAGACCCTAGAGTGGTTTGCCATTTCCTTCTCCAGTAAACTAAGGCAAACAGAGGTTAAGTGACTTGCCATTCACAGCCAGATCTCAACTGAGGTCTTCCTGACTCCAGGCCCAGAGACCTATCTACTGAGACATCTAGCTGTCCCTAAATGAGGTCAGTGAAAGTTAAAAGAGGAGTAAGGCTGGAAGGAGGGACGCGGAAGCTGAGTGTGTTTTTTTCTAGTGTTGTTTCAGTTCAAGATCTAGCAAACCCAGACTTCTTCTTCCTTGTCACTGTCACCATCACATTTACGAGTCAACACTGAGTACACTGTCCCTCTAAAGACAGACTATTTGGGGAGATGATCTATTGCCTAAGGAAAAAAAAAGGTTGAGAACGGCTATAAGAAACGTTACAAGGAGATGATCAATAGTCTGGGTGAGAGGCATCACGCTTCTACTCTGAATGAAAAGAGAAGAGGACACAGCGAGACCTGAGAGCCTGACTGGCCACAGCTGCCCTGGGATCTCGGTGGTAGCAGAAAGATTCAGGTCAACTCCTCTTGCAGGCCTAAGCCTCTGAGATGTTTTTCCAAAGCAGTGAGAGCAGTTGCCTTTGGGCGCCATGTTGCCGTGGAACTGCTTTAGTGGTAATGGAATCAGGATAATACCCCATTTAAATATCCCTTTAAAGTTTTCAAAGTGTTTCACGTATATTATCTCATTGGAGTCTCACAACAACCTTGGGAGATAGATGCTATTATTATCCCCATTTTAGAGATGTGGAAACTGAGACTGAGAGAGGTTAAGTGGCTTGCCTAGGATTATAGTTAAGTAAATGTTTGAAACAGGATTTGAACTCAGGCCTTCCTGATTCAAAGTCCAGAACTCTATCCACTTTACTATCTATCTCTATGATAGAGGCCTCTCAGCCTTGCTATGATTCCTAGATTAATCAGTTTGTGGTGGCCTCCAATACATTCAGTTCCAAACATCTTGGTAAATGGAGAAGCCAACATGTTTGGAACTGAATATATTGGAAATAAATTGGAATATATAAATATATTCCCTACTTACTACCTGTGTGACCCTCATCAAGTCACTTTCCTCTGTCAGCCCCATCTGTAAAATGCTAGGGCTAAACCTCTAAAAGGTCCCTGTCGGCTCTAAACTTATGATTTTACAATGCCATAATCCTCTATACACCCTTTACTTTGAGCCTCAGAGAAGGAGAGATAAGCCCAGTTTGCATATTAATGTATTTGCCAGGTAAAATCAGCCAGAACACTGGCTGCATCTGGATCAGTGATAAGTGGGGTGGAGTATTCACTAACAGCCTTTCTACTATCTTGGATGCTGACTCCCACTCTCCAAGCAGCCTGGACTGTTTAAAACTGTTAAGAAGCTGTTAACGGCTTTTGTAGATTCCTGGAATCATCTGCTAACTAGGCTGTATTATTCTTGTTCAATGCGTTCTACTGGAAACCTCCTTATTCTATGCCCTGTAATTATTCTGGGATTTTTTAAAAATGGGTCTTCAAGTCTGGAATAGAGTGTGAGTGAGTGGTGAAGACTTTGGAAATTAGCTCTGTTTCTCATCCCAAGAAGCCCCAGATCTATTACCTCATCAACCCAAATGCTAAAGTTTAGCTACTGTTGGCAATCCTTAGGACTAAAGGTTGTACAACAGCGACTCCTAGCGTTACTTTTAAAAAAATCATTTCAGAGCTTAAATACTTCTGTGTTCTATTTGACTCAAAGATGTACCATAGAGAACCAGTCTGGAAGACATGGAATTCAGTTCTTGTCTCTGACTCATACTAGCTTTGTGACCCTGGGCAAGCCACAATCTCTCTGTTCTAAGATAATCATTTGCAGAGAGGGTTCCAGCCTCCATTGGCAGAGGAAGTTTCCGTATTCAGGAGTTCTCCATTCCAATGGAACCACAGGCTCAGTCCCTAGCTCTTTATTTAACTAAACTTGTTTCTATCTCCAGACACTTTGTATAGTATAGGCTGAGGGCTCTGTGTGACCTTCAGTCCTCAGCCAAGTGTGCTCAGGTTCTTGTAAAGGGTCATTAGAGAACCTGAAGTTATATTTGGATCTTTTGGCCAATACCACTCATAAGAGTCTCTCATTGCAGAATGGGGTATGATCAAAGATTGATCAGGATTGGGGAAGGGAAGGGGAGGGAAAGAAATAATCATTTATATACTATGTATATAATCATATAAATACTGATAATCATTTACAATTATATATCCTAACATAATTATATTTATTTATATATAATGGTACCTATTTGTATCATATGATATAAATTACACTTATTTATATTGTATATAATATAAATATATATTTATATCATGATATAGTTATATTGTAATAATCATTTCTAATTCTATAATAATAATTTATATACTACCATGTGTGAAGTACTGTGCTAAGCTCTTTTTAAAAATATATGCATATATTGCTATATTTGCATATGTATGTAGATATACACATATATCAGTCACCTCATTTGATCCTCACAACATTCCAGCAAGATAGGGGTTATTTTCATCTCCATTTTACAAGGAAACTGAGGCAGAGGTTAAGTGACTTGCCCAGGGTCACACAGCTAGGACGTGTCTGAAGCCATATTCAAACTCAGTTTTTCCTGACACCAAGTTGGCATTCTATCCACTGTGTCACCCAGCTGCCCTAGGAATAGGGATAGGGAGGTGACTCAAGAATGTACTCTACAAGGACTGTTTAAACGGCATTGGTGATGTTTAGCCCTGAGACAAAAAGGGGGTCCTTCGGGCGAACATGATCCCTGTCTTAAAATATTTGAAGGAATGTCAAATGAAAAAGGCATCTGACTGATTCTCCTTGGCAAAAGAGGACATTGAGCGATTTATTCATGGTCACACAGGTAGCAAATGGTATATTCTTCATCTCTAAAGGCATATCTCTACTAGCTTGTCATTATGAGGTACTTAGAAAAAACAAAGCATTTAAAAAATATTATACCTACTAAACATAGAATACTTTGGGAAGTACATTTGTTTTCGCTGGTCTATGGGCCTGAATTAGGCAGATGTGGTTGCTTTTTTAAAATGCTTCTTCTCTAGTGGTAATTTCATGGAATCTAATAAATCTTAGGGTTGGAAGGAGATCTACACAGTCCAACCTCCCACACTGTTCAGGAATTCCCTCTATAATTCCTTGACAATTGCCAACTCATCTCTGCTAGCTCATTTCCAATGAATGGGGCTCTTACCTTCTGAAGAGGCAATTCATATCAGCTTTCACCTTAGGAAGGTAGGCGGTGCTCCAGGACCCTCTCTCAGTCCTTCTTGAGAGTAGGGTTGATGCTCCCATGAAGAAGGATGGGATTCGTCAAAGTATTTGGAGGCAGCATCAGAGTATTGGGAAAGGAGCAAATGTGATGATCATTCCTAGCCCTAACCTAAGCACTAACTTCTACAAAATGGCCTGACTCTGGGAACCGAGGAATGAAACTCTCTAGAGCTCTGACCTGGGAATGTTCTAAGTCCTTCCCAGAGGAGATTCTTTCTAAATACTTAAAAAAAATTTCTAGAATTTCCAAATCTAGAAAAAAAATCTTTAGAGATAAAAGATCCAGACTGGTGTGCTCAGAGATGACTTGGAGTAAGAACATTCTTTGGGCACAAAAAGACAAAGCTCCCTTTCCTAAAAGACAGAAGCAGGGTGGAAATTTACAAACCAAGAAGGTGCCTGTGAGCCACAGCAAGCAGGGGCAAGCAGAGACCCCAGCTGGGGAGACAGGCCACCCCGACATTATTGTTCTGTTTACAAACAGCTGACCTACCACTGAATATAGCCTGAAGCTCTATCACATATGCTATAAAGATTATGTATTTCTTCAATTCTCCTCTGTCTTAATAAACGTTCTACTATAAGCAGAAATCCTTCAGAAGGCTGTAAGGATGTTTCATAACAGTAACTAATGTTTCTATAGCACATGCTGGGCACCGTGCTAAGCACTTTACATTTATTATCCGATCCTCACAACAACCCTGGGAGGTCAGTGTCATTATCATCCTTATTTTACAGATGAGGAAACTGAGGCACACTGGGATAAAGTAACTTACCCAGGTCACACAGCTAGTATCCAAGGCTAGATTTGACCTCAGTTCTTCCTGACTCCAGACCCAGGGCTCTATCTACTGCACCGCTGCCAATTTAAACTGCCCATCAAAAGACTGTACTAGGCAACTAGTGTCATGTTCAATCCAATGAGCGTTCACTGAGCAAGCTACAATGTGTAGTTGAACGATGAGCAAAGGGTGGAAAATTAAATAATACCAATCCCAGCTGGTTAGAGCAGGTTAGAGATGCCTCTGACAGCACAGGGATCAGAAGCATCAGAATCATTTTGAAACTGGGTCTTCTGATTCCAGGTTCACCACTTCTGTAATTAGCAGAGCTGGCTGATGGCAAAGGTTTTTGAGTACCCATTTCCCTTCTCCTAAAGTATACCTCATGAGTAGTCTGTCTTCCTTAGAACTTGCAGGTAATCAGAACAACACTTTGAGTTGACTTCTGACGAACACTGAGAAACTTGGACAGATGATCCATCATAGTGGGGCCCACACTGGGGGATGCGACTTTTGTCTTTCTGGCTCTAGCACCAAGTGCTTTAATACTTTGAGACTTAATTATTTCATCAGTGATGTATACCCTCCACTCACACGGGTGACTGCTTCTCTATTATTCCATAGTTGAAGGTCTTTGTCAGTTGCTGTGGCTGGGGAGAAAAAATGTCATCTGGTGGGCAGCTTTTGGGCGATGTCTCCCTGGACTTAGCTGGGCTGGTCCTTGGACAACAAAACACTCAGTGTCACTGAACCTGTATTCAATGATCTCCCCAAGCACTGCCAACAGTGGGTATTTTGTGTTTATTGAATTTACTTTAACCGGTGATAAGAAAGAGTTCCTGTAGGTTTATACATCTAGGCCAGATCATAAGATCTTAGATTTTGAACTAAAAAGGACCTCAGGAAAATATACAGATAGATAGATAGATAAAAAATAAATAAATAAACAAATGAATGAATGAATGAATGAATGAGGACCTCAGAGGCCATCCAGTTTAATCTCCTCACTTTCTGGATGAAGAAACTGAGACCATGGGAAGCTGAGCAACCTCCTCAATGTTCAGCAGCTAGTAAGCACCAGAAGCTTTCCTCTGATTCGCCTTCCTTCTCCTAGACTAATTTGGGTCATAGGGTCATTGCCAACTTTCAAGTTGGAAAGAACCTTCAGGTCATCCAGTCCAACTTAACATGTCGAAAGAGCTGCAGCCTGAACCAAGGTCTTCTGATTCCAAATCCAGCCATTTCTTTATTCTAAAGCGTTATATATGGTGATATATGGTGAGATTCCTTCAGTGGGTTCTGTTGCCCTGGAATGTAGAAGGCAAAATTGTCTTTAGCCACAGCTTACTCTGACACCTGTATTCCAAACATCAGTAACCGCCTTTCCTTCTCTTTCAGTGTCATTAAATATTTCTACCTATGTAGGAACCAGTCTTTGAATGAAAACTCTGCAGGAGAGCTTTTCATTCCAGGTCCTGGGAAATGAAAGAAGAAAGTAAAGGGTTAAATTCAGCCCCCCCACTTTGGTTCAGTTTTTTACCCCCTTCTAAATGCCATAGGGTTGGCAAGATCACACAATAACCTCATAAAAATGAAAACAAAAAAAATCTTCAACTATTTTAC
Organism: Trichosurus vulpecula; assembly: GCF_011100635.1. Lineage (NCBI taxonomy): Eukaryota > Metazoa > Chordata > Mammalia > Diprotodontia > Phalangeridae > Trichosurus > Trichosurus vulpecula. The sequence continues at coordinate 23,519,772 of NC_050575.1, read as the reverse complement.
TTCCCTATGGGTCAATATAAATTTATTGAGCATCTTGATTTCTTACAAAGAAAAAAATCAGCTCAAATTCCTCCCATTTAGCCACATAGAGTAGTCTTAGAAATGCATGCTAAATACACACACACACACACACACACACACACACACACACACACACGGACACACACACATCATTTTTCAAAACCTTACCAGGCTGCTCTGGCTATTTTCATAAGGCTTCCGCCACACAGTAAAATAAGGCTCACTAATTTGGCACATGGTCTTGGTTTTCCTCAAGCCTCCAATGAAAGGGGCTTGGTCACCTCCATCAGATGAGTGGTTTGCCTCACTCTGAAGAGGGCCATTGCTGAGACACAATAATGGATTGTTGCTTTTTCTAGTCCATTTCACTGCTGCCTTTTTTTTAATGTCATAGTCATTTCTACACCTTCCCTTCCCCCACAGCTTAAACCTTCTAAAACACTTGACACAGTGGCCACCTCTCACCAGGTATGCAACATTCTGTGTGAGTCAGGCCCATTTTTTGTCTTTAGCATCTCATGGGAACCTTCTCCCTAACTATAAAGTGAGAGACATACTCAACTATTTCTTCACTAGAATTTGATGTGGATCCCCAGGGAAATACCTCCTTCTTGCTTAAGAATGTCGTTAGTTTGAACTCTAACTTCCACGACAAAATTGGATGATATTGTAAAGAGCAAATCTTAAAATAAAGTAAGTTACAATGCTAATACTCCTCCCTTGTTTTGAACAGGAACAGAGATACTTGGCAAATCAGTTCGTATTATATTCTCTACATTAGGAGTTTGCATATTTTTTGCAATTGGCTACATGTTGCTGCCACTGTTTGCTTACTTCATCAGAGATTGGCGGATGTTGCTACTGGCTCTGACGGTGCCGGGGGTGCTGTGTGTCCCGCTGTGGTGGTGAGTGAGACCATGTTCACACGCATTCCCCTCCAGAGGGGCACATCTGGAGCTACAATTTTTAAGGTCACCAGTTGGGTTGAAATGTTACCTTGCTTGGGGCTTTTTTTTAATCGCTTGGAGCCTGCTAAGAGCAATGGCCCTTCTGCTTTGGGGCCACTTAAACCACATGCTCCATCTCGCTGATATGTGTGGTGGCTGTGGTTAGGATCCTCCAAGACTGCTTGAAAGTGCCACTCTCAGAGCAGAATCTTAACCTGCAGCCATCCTTTCTGTTGCCTGTTTGTTTTTCTCTTTCATGTGCTATTAACTTCCCTTTCCACTTTGGTCTTCCTTTAGAAAGTCTCTTTTCTGTTTATGAAAACATATGAAGTCTTTCAACTTTTCTATGACAAGACTTTCCCTACAATGTTTTAAGATGTGTTTGCTTATCTGCATAGAACTGCAGGCAGAAAGAGAGGGAGAAACAGAGACAGAGATAGAGGGGTAGTAAGAGAGACCGACAGAGAGAGAGGTATTTAAAAAAAAAGAGAAATAAAACTTTCTAGTCAGGTCTTTTTACAACTCATTTGTGGCCTATTCCCTCTCACTATAATATTAGAATTTGAAAAATGACCCAAAGTCTTGGTGAAATAGAATTCGCTTAACAGAAGGAGTGGCGGGGCGGGGATGGAGTAGTGAATTCAATAGCTGCCTCTGCCTATTTTGGCATTTGAGGGAGGTAGGGAAATGAAAGAAAGCTTTTTAATCCAACTTCCTCTGAACATTGGGTTTCATGGATAGTTTTGATGTGACTTTTGTGGTTTTATTTCTTTTATTTTTCACGTTGAAGCAGGAAGAGAAAGCACCCTGTCCTTTATGAGGGATTTTTTTTTAATCCATTAAATTCCCTTCTAATTACTCTTGGTCTGGCTACAGCCCAACCTCCCATCAATAACTCTGGAAAGCTGCCTTTGTGGGACTGTGAGACTTTCCTATTCAGCGTCATAAAATCCCTGTCATCATTTTTTTCAAGGCTTAATATATTGTCTAGACCTTAAAGGTTGGCATGGTCTTTGGTCTTATTTGGAGCATAAAAGCCTTTCCACCTTACTCTGGAATGTGCATTATCTGATGATAGCATGAAGTCACATTCATTTAACAAGATACTTACCCACTTTTCCCTTCCACATGCCACAGTCATAAATGTGGTCTGGCCCATTCTTTGCCTTCTAGAAAAGCTGCTGTCTTGATACAAACTATGAGTGCCTCCATAACCTATCTGACTGATGGATCACCAATATAAATTTAATGTGTGGGAGCCAATGGTATTTCCCCTCCCATGTTTCTCCCAAAGTTTTAAATGGAGCTTGGCAGAGCTTAGAAATAAGTCCAATTCAGCTGACCTCTTCTTATTCTGGATCCAAGAGCCAAACTTCATATTCACTGAACATATTTCATGAATACCCCTCAGGTTAGAAGGCTATCAAATTGAATCAAAGGGACAGGTCACAGTGACGTTACACCCACTTCTTTATAAAGCAGCTCTGGCCCAGGGAAATCATGCTGGATCCACAATGGCGCTGGGATGTCCCAGAGAAGCCCCACCCAGACAGACTCCATTTCCATCCCACATTCCCACTGGCTGATTTTGCTGAGCAGGTCCCACTGTAGGAGACCCAAGAGTACCAAGAAATATAAGATACAAGTTACAAGAAGAAACGCCTCTTTAATTATTCTCCCTTCAGACCTGGAACCTCTAGGTCTCTTGCCTCTCTCTCAAGTGTGTTAGAACTCTAAAAAACAACAAAACAACAAAAACAACCTCTTATCAGCTTTGTAGTTAAGGCTAACTTTATAAACCTGAAATGTCTTTGGGGTGGAAGTGGGGGATTGGGAGAGGAAGTCAAGCTTTTCAGAGAGTTTAGAGCTAGAAGGGACCTTTACAGGTCATCCTGTCTAAACCCTTCATTTCACAGGTGAAGGAAAGGAAATAAGTATTTACTAAGCACCTACTATGTGCCGGGCATTGTGCTAAGAACTTGACAAATACTGTCTCATTTAATCGGCACAATAACCCTGGGAGAGTTAGGTGCTATTATGATCCTCATTTTAGACTTGAGGAAACTGAAACCCAGACAGGGGCTTAGGTGACACAGGTAATAAGAAAAAGAATTAGGAGTCAAATCCATTGTGGCCCATGCCTGAACCAAAGTCAGGAGATCCCCAGCTTTTTACAGCCCCACAGCTATATTTCACAGGATCCATTCGAAGAGAAAACTAGTTTACTTTTGTTCTTTAAAAACAACAAAACCTTTTCTTCCACTTCCTGATTGGTAAACTAGCCCACAAGGCCAATGTGTGTATATGGAGAGTGTTGCCTTTTGCCTCCACCTGCCTGTAACCTCTAGGGACTCATCATGCCAAGCAGTGTGACTGATCTAGATGGTGAAGACAAGACCCAAGAGAAAGGTGTCCCTGGTGAATTGACTGACTAGGTGTAGTGCTAACGTGCCATATACTTTGGCCAAGTGTTGCCTTCCTAGGTCCCCTTGGCTTCAAGAGGTGTTTTCCTCTTAATTACATGTGTAAGGGGTGTGTGTGTGTGTGTGTGTGTGTGTTAGTGAGGAGAGGAAAGTGTCGTTTTGTTTTGCCCACATAGGTAAAGGAGGCCAACATGGGACTGTCCAGATGTGGCTAACATTGAGACAAGAATGGTATCTCTAGCATGTGCTCTCCCCACCCTTCTCCGGGGAAGACTTCAGTTCTTGCCAGCAGGGAAGGCAGATGGTTGGGGCCAGAGGCTGACCACCCTGATCTCCTCACAGAGAGGGGATAGTGGGCTAGAATAATCTCTACCTGTTCCCTTTAAGGTTATTAGTCTAAGGAAAGTAATGTTTAGGTTTAAGCTACCCTTCTGACCGTTATCCCTTAATGAGACCGTCTTTAATATTCACTCTGGAATGAGATGTTGCTGCTACTGGTTCTATATCAATAAGGTCTTTGTGGTATGGAAGTTTCCCTTCAGTCCCCACCTTAACACATGTCCACAAGTGCTTGGATTTCTGCGTGTTCAGCCCAACAGATGCATTCAGATTTACTGATTTCCCTCCTTGACCATGAAAAGCCTACTTAACTCTCTCCAGTTTGTCTCCTTGGTGGTCCTCACTGCCTTGCCCTTGGTTTGACTAGAATCTACATATACTCATTCTTCCTTCTTGATTTGTGTGCTGAGCTGGATTGCATTTGTGATGCTCCTTTCCAAATCCACGGGGACCTTAGGTCATGCCAGGTGGGTGGACGTAGACTCTGGTCTCCTTGTTCAGCTTGGGACACCTGAGATGGGGACACCTGCTGCTGGGCCAAGCACCATCAAGTGCCATAGTGCATTGATGCTGGTTGGCAAGGGGAGAAAGTGGCTGACTCAGGTAGGTGAAGAAAAGAGAAGGATGAATCTGTAGGAGGCAACTCTTCCCCTTTACTTACAGAACAAGGGAACAAAAGAACAAGCATTTATTAAGCACCCACTATGTGCCAGACACTGCGTTAAGCATTTTATAAGTATTACCTCATTTAATTGTCACGACAACACCAGGTTGGTGCTATATTATTATCCCCAACATACAATCGAGGAAACCGAGGCAGACAGAGGATAAATGTGTTGCCCAGGGTCACACAGCTAGCAAGAGTCTGAGGCTGGATTTGGATTCAGGTGTCCCTGATTCCAAGCTAGGTGCTCTATTCAATATGCCCCCTGGCTGCCTAATGGCAGGCTAAAAACTGCTTTGGTTTAAAGGAGAAACCCACCATTTTGGTTTTAGCCCAAGTCCCTTAATAACCTGTTCTTGCCTTCATATAGAATTTCTCTGGGGTTCCCCAGCTACAGGGGAAGTATGCGTGCATTACCATGGTAAGGGGCAGAAGCTGTCTTGGGTATTACTCTGTACAGTGACAAGCATTATCTCAAACCTACTTTGACATGCTACCTACCTCCAATAGTTCTGGCTCCAATGTGTCTGAGTCTGACAGCCTGAGAAACCCAACCTCATCTATGTTTCCCCCTTAAAAGCAAAATGTTGGTTTAAATAGCACATCCCTAGAGAGTCTTGCTCCTGCCCCAGGGCTGGTGTTTGGCAGCAAGCAAGTGGAATGCCACCGAGACGACATGGAACCATTTCCACTTGTCTCACTGGCATAATTGGGGAAAAGGCAGTGGGACCCAGGCCATTACCTTACTCCCCTGCTACCTAGTGCTGCAAAATCTTAGATCTGGAGCTGTGAGGAGCAAATGAATCTATCTACTTCAACTCCCTCATTTTACAGCTGTGGAAACTCAGGGTCAGGGAGGTTAAATCACTTACTCAAGGGGACAAGATTATTGAGTCCAAGTTCAGGACTCAATGGACAGTGAGGGCTCCCTGACTCCACCTATTTGTCTTAGCACTTGGGCTCAATCATTCCTTCTCTGTCTCTTCCCAACATGCTCACTGATGTCTCTCCTTCTCTACTCACTCATTCTTCCTCCTGGACAGTTAAGGAATCATTCCTCCCACTCTGCTCCAACTCACATACTTCCAAACAGTCACATAGACACCAATGTTCCATCCTCTCTCCACCACACCCAGGCCTCTAAAATGAATACCACCTCTAAAATGACTACTTCTTGATTCCCTTAAATAGATGTGTGTGTTACCACAAGCTCAGGTGCAAGGTTCCTCTTTTGCTTTTTAGCCTCATAGTATCCCCAACATCAGACGCCATCCAATCGGACTGTTCAGCCTTCAGATCCTACCTAGGGCTTTGTTCCAGGGCACCAGATTTAGAGGATAGTGACAATACTTGTAGTCTTTGAACAGGGTAGAAAGCAAAGACCTGAGCCCTTGCTTAATAAGAATCATTAGTTAAAATCGGATGTTCCCCAGTGGTGTGCTGAAGTGAGCCTTCTTTTCTGCCCAGCCCATTCCTGAGACTTCCTGTAAGTATATTGTAGGTCCCTGCCCCACTCCCTCCTAGCCTTCCCACACACTCATAGGGTTATATCTCCCTTCCTCAGCTGAGGGCACACTTCATGTCACTTGCCCAAAACACAGTTTGTCATTTTTATGCCAGTGCAAAACTTCCTAAATATGACTCTTTTTTATTCTCTAATGGGTACTAAGTAAGTTATGAGATCCCTTTGTTAGGTATACAGCACACAGAACTCAGTACTGCCTTTGTTCTAATAGGTCTGAGGGTTAGGGCCCTAACCTCAGGTTCAGAAGTCTTTGCCATATGCTCAAATTTGTATTACCGTGTAGGAGACATGGGAAAAATGGGCTCCTTTGCACCATACTCTAGAGTTGAGAAAACAGAGCAACCAGAACTGTTATAGAGTTGGGTGGAGAGCCCCATGAAAAAATTCCCAAAGCTGCCTACTCATACCAACTGCTCTTACCCAAATGTAATTGACTCAGCCATCTGGGATCATGTGGCATTGGACCCCTGTGGAAGGATAGGATATGTGTGTATACATACACACACACACACACACACACACACACACGAACGTATGTATGTGAGCATGTACATTGAGTATATGCATATATACATATATGCACATACATATATCTCATCCTTCCATGCTTCCATATATGTGTGTATATATATGTATATGTATATACACATATGTAACTTATATGTGTGTTTGTATTATGTATATGTGAATGAATATTTGTGCATATATTCATAAATATGTATACCAGGACTTATATTGGCCTTTAATGGCACAGCAGTTGTATGTGGAAGCTGACTAACTCAACAGGGAGGGTTCTGGGTAACTGGTACCACTCAATAATATATAGCAGCAGATTGACAGGCATTTGTTTCAAACTAAGGCAAATGGTTTATGTGGGATCTTTTCAAATTAGTCAATAAACATTTATTAAGCACCTACTATGTTCCAGACACTGTGCTAAGTTCTAGGGATAAAAAGAAAGGTAAATGACAGTCTCCACTTTACAATATCATGGGGAAAGCCAATAAGTCATTTGCCTAGACTAGAGACAAGGGAGAGAACTTGGATTTTGTAAGGTTGTTATTTCTGGCCAGTTCTCAGTTAGGTCATCACTAGTGCTGGGGATCCCAGTAGTATCAGTGGGAAAACGTGCCTAATGATTTTTTTTATTTAAATTTAAATTTCCAGGAAAAGAATACTGAAAAAAAAACCACAATAGTAGGAAATGGGAAAGCTGAGCAATTCAGGAGCTGAAGTGGGAAAGGGAAAAAAAGTAGATAAGGTCAGGAAAAGCTATGTCCTCCAATGCTACGTTTCAACATTGGGGAGGGGAGGAGAAAGAGGGGTTAAGTACCTAAACGTGCCATGCACTGTGCTAAGTGCTTTGTAAATATCATCTCACTTGATCCAACCAATGACCCTGAAAGCTAGGTGCTCTCTACCCATTTTACAGTTGAGAAAACTAAGGTAGACAAGGTTAAGTGACTTACCCAGGGCCACACAGCTAGTAAGTGTCTGAAGCTGGATTTGGAGTTGGGTCTTCCTGAGTCTTCCTGATTCCCGGCTCAGTAGTTTGGGGACAAGGGATATTATAAAAACCTGTGATTTCATTCATGTCGGGAAACCTGGCAAAGCAGGGTGTCGTAACTCATTTTCACTGATTGTTTGACTCATTCAACATTTAAAAAGTATTTTAAGTGCCTGCCCTGTACAAGGTACTGTCATCCTTGTCTACTTTGCGGTTTGCTAAACAGTCAACAAACATTACCTCCAGGGGCAGCTAGGTGGCACAGTGAGTAGAGCACCAGCTTTGGAGTCAGGAGGACCTGAGTTCAAATCCGGCCTCAGACACTTGACACACTTACTAGTCGTGTGACCTTAGGCAAGTCACTTAGCCCCAATTGCCTTGCCTTCCCCCCTCCAAAGAAAAAACCCATACATTACCTCCTTTGATCCTCAGACAACCTTATGAGATAGATATCATCTCACATGTCCTCATTTTACATGTGAGGAAATTGTGCCTGAGAAAAGTTAAGTGATTTCTCTACAATTGTGCAACTAACCAAGTTAAACTCAGGTCTCTTGCATCTCTCCAAGTCCCAAGCACTTTCAGTCACACCACAATGACCCTCTAGAAGGAGGGAACTAACACATGATTCCCAGACAGTCCTTCAAAGACACCCAGGTAACCCCTTGAATATCTCGCTGGATACTCATGTTGATTAGTAATGTCTCCATCTGGTCTGAATATTCCTAAAGCCTCTTTAAAGTTTAGATACACCCACTAGCCAAGAGTTTCTCATTAGGAAACATGTGGAGGGAAAAATTCAGAGTTTTTCTTTTCTTAATAAAAGAAAAGCAAATCTTAATGTAAAAAATACTTTTTATGGAAAACAATATTTTCTAAGATTTTTTTGATCATCATTATGGAATTGACAGCTTCTGAAAACAAAAGAAATAGCCCATAAGAACTAAACCCCAAACTCAATTACAGGTTTATTCCTGAATCCCCACGATGGCTGATATCTCAAGGAAGATTTAAAGAGGCAGAAGATATCATCCAAAAGGCTGCAAAAATGAATAACGTGACAGCACCAGTCGTAGTATTTGATCCTTTGGAGGTAAGCATTCATGGGCATTTGCCCTTCTCTGTGATGCCAACCATGTACTCTTAACTCCATAACATATCATTAATCTCCTCATACCTAAACATGTATTGAGCTTTCACTAAAGAAAAGGCCCTAAACTTGGTGCTCCAAAGATAACTCGACACAGGTCTTTCACATACAAACACACACACACAGACATACATATATGTGTGTGTATACGTATGTATGTGTATATATATATATATATGTATATATATAAAATTTTCCCCCAATTACATGTTAAAACAATTTTTAACATTTGGTTTTTCAAAGTTTTGGGTTCTACATTCTATCACTCCCTGCCTTCCTCTTCCCCTCCTACCTCCCTGAGATGGTAAGCAATCAGACATGGGTTATACATGTCCCACATATAATCTAATGGGAGAAATAGGGTAAACCAATAGGTAACCAACACAAAGTGGTTGTCATGTCATCAAAAGCCAATGATTACCAAAAGAGTGGAATAGAGGCTTTGATGTGCCTGTCTGACTCTATCCACAGAACATCTAAATTTTCATTCACTCATTCAACAAACATTAAGCATGTGCCTTCTTCAAGGCACCTGTGTATTGCTATACAGATAGGAAGACAAAAAATGGTCCCTGTCCTCAGGGATCTTTCATTTTATTGGGCCCATAAGAACACATTGATGAGGGTAATGTAAGATTTGGAGGAATTTGTAAGGGTTTGTGCCTAGTTTGGCATAAAATTGGGAAGGCTTCCTGGAGATTGGAAATGGTGGGTTTGGAGTTGCATTTGAAGCATGAAGGTACTAAGGACATAAGTTTTGTTGCATTTTGTTGCACTCTGTTCCTCCATGTTTAGGAAGTATCAGAATCTTGTGATGTTTCTCGAATCACATAGGGAGGGAGGTAGTATGGTAGCTAGCTAGAGTCCTGGGTTTGGAGGCAGGAAGACTTGATTCCAAATTTTACCTCACACACCTCTTACCTGTATGACACTGGGCAAGCCATTTCATCTCTCTTAGCCTCAGTTTCCCTCACTATGAAATATAAATAATAATGGTACCCGACTCACGGGTCATTGTGAGGATTAAATGATATATTCTAAAGCTCTTGGCAAGCTGTGTAAATGTTAGGTATTGTTATCGTAGAGTTAGAGCTGGAAGAGCATCGAGCCCAACCTCATTCTATAGATGGGGAAACCCAATCTCAGAGAAGTCAAATCACTTGCTCAGGGTCACACAGCTAGTAAGATGAAATCTGAACCACAGCCCTTCTGCCTCCAAGTCCAGTGACCCCTCCACTGTGGCAAGCATAGAACCACACCCACGACATCTGAGTTGATAGATGTGGTTCTAGGATCATAAAGTCATTTAGATTTAGATCTGGGAAGGTATCTTAGAAATCATCTAGTCACCACTCATTTTACAGTTAAGTCAAGCCGACAAAGCACTGATTTAAGTGCCAGCTCCGAGGGTAAATTACTTGCCTGAGGTCAAACAGATGGTAACTGGCAGTGCTGGGATCTTGTCAGCATCCATTAGAGGTTCAGAGGCCTAGGAAGGTGGATATTTCTATGCAGTGATTCTGGATTCATGGTCACAGACGATGGGAAGCTTCATAGAGCTCAAGCTCCCCAGGGTTGGTCCATTTTCCCAAATCATACTTGAAATAATCATTCCACTTAACCAGCCCACCTGAACAGGCATTGTTAGTGGCTTTTGATGACATGACAACCACCTGGTGTTGATTACCTGTTGGTTTTCCCTACTTCTCCCATTAGATTATATGTGGGACATGTATAACCTACATCTGATTGCTTGCCATCTCAGGGAGGTAGGAGGGGAAGAGGAAGGCAGGGAGGGATAGAATGTAGAACCCAATTCAAAAAGTATCTATTGAGTAAATAATAAGTTCTTAGCACACCTATGCTAGGGAGACAGAAGGAGTCCTATGTCCCTGCTCTTGATGAGCTCCCAGTCCCCTGGAGGAGCCATGAAACAATTATGGAACCACGTACAATTTAGAATGATCAAATGCTAAATGGAGTAAGTTAAGGACCAACAACACAAATGTGGCAGAGAGGAGATGGGACCACCCTGTTCCAGGAGGACGCCAGATTAAGTAGGCGTCACTGTATATTCAAGAATCTTCTTTCCTTTATCTAATCTCAAAATCACCTCCATTCTTTTAGCTCCGGGAGCTAACGCCTCTACAGCAGCAAAAGGTATACATCCTGGATCTATTCAGAACTCGTCACATCGCCGTGATCACCATCATGTCTTTGATGCTGTGGTAAGTGTCCAGACTGACCTGAAAATGCATGTCTACTACAAAGAAGCTCCTGGGCTTGTTTGGGGTTGGTTTGCTTAAGTCAGGGGAAGCAGTAGGCACTAGGGCTGGAATCCATATCAGTGACAAATAAGAATAGTGTTACTCTAAGTGATTTTGGAATTGACTCAATTCACTTGCTGGAGTTTGACAACGATGAATATTCAGGAACGTTATACAAGGCCCTGATTTTAAGTGACAAAGCAGGCTGCTAGAACTGTGCCCCATTACTAGAAATTAGGCCTTTGGCCTAGGGTGCCAATGGCCCAGAGTGCCAACATGGTGGGAGTCCAAGGGAAGCAAGTGAAGAGGGGAAGAAGAGTTCATTCTAGGCGCACAGCCCCAGGGTCCTGAGGCCTACCTTCCCCCTCAACGCTGAAAGCTGGGCCAGACTCTCTGGGCAGTGGGTCAACCCCTCTCCCAGAGCGCCTGCCCCACTACTCCCTCTCCTAAAACCCTGCAACTCAAATTGCCTTAGGTACATTCATTCCTAGTTGCAGCTCTGCCATGACTCATCCCAAATGAGTCTTCTCAACTCCTTTGAAATTAGGAACAAGATGACCGACCTGACTGGCATCAGGGCCAGGGCTGTTAGTTTTGAAGCTAACTCCAGATCTATACTAGAAACCACACTATTGGATCAGAAGAAACCAATCTAAGACTCCCCAGTGCCAAAATTTGATATGCTCAATGATGTCATTTTAGGGTGATTTAAAAATATACTTGCTAAAAATGACCTTAGGCCTGAGAGTAGGATCCGATAGTGAAGACTGCTCCCTCTGAGAAATAGGATAAAGGAGGAGAGCAGACCAAAGCTACCAGGACAACGAGAAGTAGATGACTATTGGAGCAAAAAGATCCCAGTCGCATCTACTGCATTTCAAGCGCTCGTCACTCTCAGATCTTCCCAAAGTTTAATCATTTATATTATATATAATTTATAGATTTATGAAAAACTTCCAGATCATATTCTGATGTGACTATAACATCTACTGTTGCTACTACTACCATGACTACTGTTGTTATTATTCAGTTGTTTCAGTCATGTCCAACTCTGACCCCATTTGGGGTTTTCCTAACAAAGATACTGGACTGATTCGCCACTCCCTTCTCCAGTTCATTTTACAGATGAGGAAACTGAGGCTGACAGGGTTAAATCAGTTGCCCAGAGTCACACAGCTGGTAAATGTCTGAAGCCAGATTTAAAATCAGAAAGATGAGTCTTCCTGACTCCAGGCCTGGCACTCTATCCACTGCAACACCCAGCTGTCCCATGACTACTGCTGCTGCTCTCCATTTTTTTTCAGTTTAGAAATAAATATAACATTCCATGGAAAATAACTATATATTTAGAAAACTTTGAGGGATATGTATGCTAAGAGGGACTGTCTTTATTAGATGGCTAAATATGTTTCTAAATCTAGACAAATTATCATATGCATGTCACCAAAAGCCAAGTTGCTAAAGGATGCACCTGAGATTTGTAATTTTCCTTTTTCTTGAAAGTGTCCTCTGAAATATCAAGAAACCACCATCATCATCTCTGAAGCATTATGTCCCACAGGACAAAATCTAAGTCTATTGGTCCATATGTTTCGTTACACATGTAAAGATCCATTTTCATTTCATAGGACCTATTTTTTTGAACACCAAAAGCACACAGACCTTGACTCCTCTACAAGTTGGGCCCCTTCCAAAGTACTAAAAGGAGGGGTGATCCCTAGACAGTTTTACAATAGACACTTGCCAATTTTACAGTACATCTACTTTTAGGCTGCATTAAAACATCTGTGCCTATGAACAAACAATTCCTCAATTAAGCATTTAAATAGTGTTGCAGAAGACTTTGAGTGGGAAAAGTGCAAGATTAGGAACCAGAAGACCTAGGACCAACCTCTACTTCTACTTACCTCGGTCACTCAAGTTCTCTGGGTTTCAGTTTCTTCACCTATAAAGTGAGGGAATTAGTCTAAATTAGGCCTTTGTCATTCTATCCACATGATTCTATGATCCTCTCTTCAGGTAGTCCAAAGGGCAGATTAGAGAGAGCAAAATGATTGGTGTGTCCTTAAATGACTCTTCATGGTACAGGGTGTCCCACAAGTCTTAGTGCAGCTTGAAGCTTCAATAGTTTTATGCTATTCATAACTCAATCACATGACCTATAAGATGACATGCCTTCAGAAGAACTGAAGCTTTTTAACGTCTTCTATTTTCTGCTAAATTATTTTGTTATAGCTAATGGGATTTTCAAGGCATTTGAAAAGTTTTTCCACAGAGGACACACTTGGGATTCATCTTAGTTCTGTCCCAAATCAATGTCTACTTTTAAAGTAATACAGTTTTGAGTTCAGGCTTCAGGGTTGAACAAATATCTTAAATATTGTCCGCAGGGAAAGGAAGGAAGGAAAGAGGGAAAGGAAAGGAAAGGAAAGGAGAGGAGAGGAGAGGAGAGGAGAGGAGAGGAGAGGAGAGGAGAGGAGAGGAGAGGAGAGGAGAGGAGAGGAGAGGAGAGGAGAGGAGAGGAGAGGAGAGGAGAGGAGAGGAGAGGAGAGGAGAGGAGAGGAGAGGAAAGGAAAGGAAAGGAAAGGAAAGGAAAGGAAAGGAAAGGAAAGGAAAGGAAAGGAAAGGAAAGGAAAGGAAAGGAAAGGAAAGGAAAGGAAAGGAAAGGAAAGGAAAGGAAAGAAAGAGAAGGGAAAGGAAGGGAAGGGAAGGGAAGGGAAGGGAAGGGAAGGGAAGGGAAGGGAAGGGAAGGGAAGGGAAGGGAAGGGAAGGAAAGGGAAGGGAAGGGGAAAGGAAAGGAAGGAAGAAAGGAAGAAAGAAACAAAGAAAGAAAGAAAGAAAGAAAGAAATGAAGGAAGAAAGGAAGAAAGGAAGGAAGGAAAGAAGGAAGGAAGAAAGGAAGGAAGAAAGGAAGGAAGGAAGGAAGGAAGGAAGGAAGGAAGGAAGGAAGGAAGGAAAGAAGGAAGGAAGGAAGAAGAGAGAAAGAAAGGAAGGAAGGAAGGAAGAAAGAAAGAAGAGAGAAAGAAAGAAAGAAAGAAAGAAAGAAAGGAAGAAAGAAAGGAAGGAAGGCAGGCAGGAAGAAAGGAAGAAAGAAAGAGAGGGAGGAAGGGAGGAAGGGAGGAAGAAAGAAAGAAAGAAAGAAAGAAAGGAAGAAAGGAAGAAAGAAACAAAGAAAGAAAGAAAGAAAAAGAAAGAAAGAAAAAGAAGGAAGGAAGGAAGGAAAATAAAAATACATAGATGAGAGAAGAAGGAATTTCAGAAGCAAATATGACAAGCAGGCCAGTACCATGTTAAATCGGATATATACTTTTTAAAAACCAAGTTGTACACAATTCATATACAATTGTCCCAGTTTCATATATAATCCTCTTTTTCTTTTCTTCTCTGTATATGGAAATGCTCATATTTGTAACATTAATAATATAAACAGTAAAAAACAAATGCAACAAAGCACCATTTTCAAAAATTGTCCATATGTTTAGGATCTCCAGGTGATCCTAGTGGTGGTATGGAAGGTGAGGGGAAGAAATAAGCATTTATAACATAGTGCCTCCTATGTGCCAGGTACTGTGCAAGCACTTTACAAACATTATCTCATTTGATCTTTACAACCCTGTGAGATAGGTGCTATCATTGTCTCCATTTTACAGTTGAAGAAACTGAGGCAAACAGAGGTTAAGTGACTTGCCCAGGGTCACACAGCTATTAAATATCTAAGGCTGGAATTGAACTCAGGTCTTCCTGACTCCCTGCCCAGCCCTAGAAGAAATTAACAATAAAGCTCAAAGATAACAGAGATGATATGTGACATTTGTAGATATTGGGATTAAATAAATCCTAGAATCCTAGACACAAAGTATCTCACTATTTTTATTGTGCTATACTTTCAGAAAGACATATTAGAACCCTTCCCTGCAGAACTGTATTATACCCTTTTTTTTAAAAAAAGTATTACAAACTTTACAAGCATTAGCAAACACAAACAATGAAGGAGCAAAGTCTTAAAGAAGAGAAAAAAAACCTTTAGCATTTAATAAAGTGTTGCTAACCGAATTAACAAGTAACTCATAAACAGAAAATGGGTTTGACCTGTGTCCCCTCTCCCAGTCATCCTGGAGGTTTGCTACCTTTGGCTTTGTTCCTTCTTTAAATAGAGCGGTAGGCCATGTGTTTACAACTCTGATTCTTCAGCTCTTGACTAACATCACTTGGTGTAGCTCTTCTATCTCCTCATATTGATTGCTTTTCATAGCGCCACAATGTCCCATAACATTAATGTGCCATAGTAATTTTAGTCATCGTCCAATCCTCAACCAGATGAGCTGGAGGTCTTTACTACATCAATAAAGCAGTTGTGGATATTTTTGGACAGAAAGATCATTTATTCCTTTGCACAATGTTAATAGGATAAAGTTCTAGAAATGTAATTTCTGGGTCAAAAGGTATGATTGACTTTGGGACTCTTACTGTTAGTGTCAAATTGCCCTAAAAATCATTTGCACCTGTTGATGATTTAACCAATAATAATAGAGTATCTGCTTGTCCGCAGCCTTGCAACATTTATCTTTGACTATTTTTGCCATTCTAGACTCTGTGGAGTATTATCTTAAAGTTGTCTCTAAGTGAGTTTGCTGGATTATTGGGGAATCTAGTAATTTTTTCATATGGCTATTAGTAATTTTATTTCCTAGATTGGATTATACCTGTAAGAAAATCTCTGAGACCAATAATTTACCAGAGTCACTTGTTTGGTTTAACTGTCTATATACAGTCCACGTGAATTTTCATTAGCAGATTTTTTTAAATTTAATTTTTTAAATTTAATTTAAAAACTCAAATCTCACCAAATTTGAATGGTAAAAGAAACTCCAGTTTTGGGGAATTAAATGTGTCTAATCCTATTCCTAAGGACATGTGCTTTCTAACCTAACATAGATTTGTTCTTACATCCACTTACATAGCGATCAAAAGTTCTAATAGTTCTCTCACTAAGGATGTTTTTCATACATTCCTCAGAATTTGGAGATACTCTGTTTTCTGTCTCATCATGTGCTTTATAGAAACAATTTATATATAGCAGAACCTTCAGAATGTAGTTATTTTCTCCCCCATGGAACAGATTCTAATTG
Organism: Trichosurus vulpecula; assembly: GCF_011100635.1. NCBI lineage: Eukaryota > Metazoa > Chordata > Mammalia > Diprotodontia > Phalangeridae > Trichosurus > Trichosurus vulpecula. The sequence continues at coordinate 23,503,800 of NC_050575.1, read as the reverse complement.
AAAGTAAACTGTAACTTGAGCAACCAAGAAGGGAAGGAGATAGAGGATTTGGCCTAGAGTCAAGAAAACCTAAGTTCAACTCCAGCCTCGGACATGGACTAGCTAAGTGACCTTCAACAAGTTCCTTGACCTCTCTCTTCCTCAGTTTCCTATAAATGAGCGTAATAAAGCACCTATCACCCAGAATTATTGTGACATTCAAATGAGATGATGTTTACAGAGCCCTCAGCACACAGTACTAGGTGCTATATAAATGGTCATCTTTATTATCTTTTTATAACTACCACACAATGTGCAGCCCACATTTTATGGAACTAAGAAGCAATATGGGCCTTTCATTCTCCTCGCCTCACAATGAGTTTCACTCTATGTCTGAATTTAACTGTAAGTAGGCCTTCCTCTATTACCCTACTACCTACGTATTTCTATCTTTCGGTATACGAATGAACTCTAGGCTATTTCTTTATTTTACTTGTGTGGCTGAAAAACTCCTGCTTGAATAATAGTGATAAAGGATTGACATTCTATAGGGTATCAAGAAAGTCTGATATTTCCAATCCAACTAGTCCCAGAATCAATAGGTTGTTGAAGTGTTAGCCATAAAGTGCCTCTGGAACCAATCCTTGACTGAAGTGAGGTTGGCGTGGTTCAGCCCCCTTCATCCTTTTCTTCCCCTCTGTCTTTCAGGATGCTAGTGTCAGTAGGTTACTTTGGTCTCTCTCTCAACACTCCTAATTTGCACGGAGATGTCTATCTGAATTGCTTCCTGTCTGCTGCCATTGAAGTCCCTGCCTACGTGATAGCCTGGCTGCTGCTCCGAAAACTGCCCCGACGATATATCATTTCTGGGACACTATTCCTGGGTGGAGGGGTTCTCCTTTTCATTCAGCTGGTACCCACGGGTGAGTTTATTTTATCTCATACACTAGAGGTGTACATTTAGTCCATACATACTTATGTACTAAATTAAATCAAACCTTTTTTTTCAGGCCATCGAAAAGTCATATATACTACATATGTCCTTGTAGTTTACTTTCTTTGAACCTCCTAGCAAAACAAATGAAATTAATATCCTTTGCCACTAGAGCACCATGAAGTTAGTCTTGGTTTTAGATATGTGAGTGATGATTCAATTCAATCCAATTAAACACATATTTATTAAAGACCTACTATGTGCAAGTTTATCACGACAGGCACTGGAGATACAAAGACAAAATGGAAATAGTCCCTGTCTTCAGGACCTTTTACTCTGTTGGAAGGATATATTTGTTCAATCAGTATAGGAAGCAGTGAAGGCAAATGGAGGCAGGAGGAGCCAGGAAAAGTATTTATGGAATATTTGATGAAGATTCAAATGTTTTCATTTGGAGGAGGAGAAAGGAAGGTTACATAGAGGAGATGGCATGGGAGCCTATCTTCCTAGATAGGATCTACCTCAAAATGAAAGAGTTTATTGCAGGCACCAGTGCCTCCCAGGCTTATTTCAGGAAGAAATAATAAGCCACTTTGATCAGAACATTAAGTACATAGAGGGGAGTGATGTGAAATAAGGTCAGAAATGTAGATTCAAGTTAAATGCCAGACTTAGGGGTTTATATTCAGCTCCTTCCAATTACAAGAATAAATTGACCTTTCTAGGTTTCCCTGTACTCTTATGTTTGTATTTCAAAGTTCTTATTCAGCTCTTGTCTTTTTGTTAGAAATGCTTAAAAGTCATCCTCTATTCTGTGAAAGATCTGCACCACACCCCCATAGGCTGATACTCAGGTCTTTATCATTTGTTGTAAGTCTATATCTTTTGCCTTTTGGAATGTTATATTCCAAGACCTCCTCTCATCTTTAGTGGAAGCTGCCAAGTCTTGGGTGATCCCAACTATAGTTCCTTAGTTCCTAAAATATTTTTGGATGCTTGCTGGATTTCTTTTTTAATGAGGAAGCTTTGGAGTTTTCTTTTGGGGGCTCCTTTTAGGAAGTGATTGGTGAATTCTATCTTTACATTGCCTTCCAGTTCTAATAGATCTGGATAGTTTTCATTTATGATTTCTTGAAATATAGTGTCCAGGCTTTTTTTGGTGAGTGTGGGAATCATGATTTTCAGGAAATTGGATGATTCTTGAATTATTTTGACCTGTTTTAGGTCTATTGTTTGTTTGTCTGTAACAGATATCTTACATTTTATTCAATTTTTAAAAATCTTCTGATTTTGTTCTAATATTTCTTGCTGTGGTGTGGAGTCATTGATTTCTATTGTGTAGTCTAGTTTTCAGTCCATTACTTGGACAAAGTTTACCATTTTCTGTTCTAAACAATTTTTTCTTTCCTTTCCTAATTCTTTCCTCCAAAGTTTTTATATTTTTTTTATCATTTACTTCTTTTCTTCTAAATATTCACGGAGTCCTTATGAAAAATCTATTTTCCTTTGAGTTTCTGCAGTTATTCCTGTTATTTGCTTCTTGTTTGGAGAGATTTACAAATCTATAACAATTTTTAATTGTGGTCAGTGTTTTATTTGACTTACCTCTCCAGCTTTCAGTTCCTGAACTAAGGCTTTGTGCTAGGGCCAGGCTCTGATTCCTGGTGTGCTTCTGTATGAGGTGGGTGGTCCTTGATCTTGCTATGTCACCTGGGTTCTTGTGTTGACTTCCACCTCCCACAGTTAGGACTCTGTGGATTTTTGGGGTGCAGAGTTCTGAGTCTTCTTTAATGTGTTAAGACAGAGTGCTAGATGATATTGGAGCCCAGAGGCCTGGGATGTCCTAGTCTGAAAGCTTCCATGTCATTGGTCAGGCCTTCCAAGGCCCCTACCCTCAGGCTTTCTTGGGGTGGCCCTCCACTCTTTTTGACTCTGGACATAGAGTCCTGCAGGCCTCATGTGTCTCTCTACTGGTATGATATTGGCTTATTGCCTGTTCTGCACTCGCATTGACTTTACCGACATTCTTTTTTCCTATTGCCAGTGGGCTTCTGTCTGGCTTTTTGTGCATTTCCTGAGTGACTACAATCTATGTATGTATGTATGTATGTATCTATCTATCTATCTATCTATCACTATTATAGTTTCTCATTTGATTTCTTGATGATTATTCAGTTTGGTACAAATTTCAGGTTTTTGCTTAGAGTAGGTTTTTGGGAGCTGGCCTGCCTTGCATCCAAACAGCCATCTTCATAACCATTCCCTCTTAGTGGCTGAGGTAGAGAGGAAACAGGGATCATAAGAGTTGAGAAGGTGAAACTAGGATTCTATCACATTCAAAAGGACATCAACATGAATACTGAAGTCACTAGGGATCAAGGTAGGGCATTGAGCAAAGAGGAAGACTTGGGAGCCAGAGACTAAAATCACTGAGAAAGGAAGGAAGACATGACAGCCATACTTGGACAGTATGATATAGACAGATGGAGTAAATTTAAAATATCAAGAGATAGCTGAGTAATGGTGGCAGAAGGAAGGCCTCAAAGTGGTGATAGGGAACGAGAAGAATGTTGAATGATCCTCTTGGCCCATTATGTTGCTGGGCAGAAGAGAAGAATGAACCAGCGCTGAAGAGAGCAGCAAGGGACAGGGTTTGTTAGGGAGAAAACCATATTTCTGTGAGCACCACAATTGAATCAAACAAGCTTTTATTGAGTACCTACTGTGTGTGAGGCACTGTGCCAGGTGTGGAAGATACAAAGACAAAAATAAAAATAGTCACTCTACTCAAAGAGCTTGGCATTGGATTCATGAGGCTATGAGCCATAGCCCTGTCTGGTCAGCACTGTACAGAACTCACCAATCCCAAACTGGATCCCTTTTTGTCATTCTTTAGAGCCCTGCTGCCCACACAGGGCTAAAACAGTAGTGTTCCTGGAAGCCAGCCTCTACCCACGTCCACAGAGCACACTGTCTACAACTTGGGGGACCTGGGCTTCCCAAGGGCTCTCATGGTCCAGAGTTCCTCCCAAAAGAATGTGAGAAATACATCCAGGATGAAGGAGAAATTTGTGAATGATAGAATGGGAACACCAGACAACCCAGTGGAAGAGAAGAGCAAAGGAGAAAATAAGGATTGGGAGGAATAGGTCTGGGCTGAATAAGGAGAAATAGCAGGGGAATCTTGCTTCAGCAGATTGGAACTCTGAATCCCAGGGACTAGAGGAGCAGGAAGTAAGAATTTGCTAGCCGTAGAGCTGAGATAATACCAAGTATGAAAAAAGGCTAAATAAGTCTAAGTAAGCATCAAATGTTTATTACAATTTAGATGTGAAAGTGTTTCTGCTTCTGGTATCTCCCAAGTGGAACCCTCGGTGGATTTACTGGAGGATGGAAGGGTCAAGGGTAATGATGATCTGGAAGGTCTTGCGGTAGGGAAGGCCTCAATCCCAGGTGGCTGCTTCAGTCTTCCATCCCTCTTGCCCTCAAGGGATATCCTTTCAGCAATGTGATGATGATGATGATGCCTGGAACAATGGCAGCCAACTCACTTCACCTCTGCTTCGACCGGGATCCCTTAGGTCAGGGCTGTCAGCTACAGCAGAGCTCTCAATAAAATGGCAAATCAAAATATTGCTTCAATAAAAACCTAAGGTTGGACAGCCCTGCCTTAGGTTAACTGGAACAGAGACAGGAGGGTCAATTGCACCCGCAGCTGGAGAAGTTGTGTGGTAAAGGGCCTTTAGAGCTGCCATTTTATTGTTATGGAGTTATAAAGTCTCACCTTTCACCTACTTAGATAAAACAGTCTCCCACAGAAGGAGAATCTGATTAGGAGATTATTTAACTATGTAATGATAGCATTTTGCACACAGCTACTTGGAATATTAAAGGATCTCCCTGAACCCTTAGATGTTCTCTGGGAATCAGAAATGCATGATCCTAAAACTGAGCTCTGCTTCCATATCTGTTTCTCACAGATGCATGTGGTAGCATGGGAAACTGGGATTTGAAGTCAGAGGACTGGGGATTCTGCCATTTGCAAGCTCTGTGACCTTTGGCAAACCCTTCGCCTCTCTGGGCCTCAGTTTCCTCATCTGTAAAATTAGAGAGTTTGATAATGTGGCTTCTAAGTTCCCTTCTAGCCTGAAATAATGATCTCTGTAAAGGTAGTTTCAATCTCATGACCTTGGACATGGCTTTATGAAGTAGTAATAAAAGAGACAGCTAGGTAATGCATGGAGAGAACACTGGGCTTGGAATTAGGAAGACCTGAATCCAATCCTGCTTCAGATTAGCTCTATGACCCTGGGCAAGTCATTTAACCTGTCTACACTGGTTTCCCCATCCCTAAAATAGGGATGATAATAGCACCTACCTCCCAGGGTTGATTTAAGGACAAAATGAGATAACATTTATAAAGTGCTTTGTAAACCTTAAAGTACTATAGAAATGCTAGTTATTATCATTAATGTTATGACATTAATTGTGAGAGATAATAGGGCGTACAAGCTCCAGCTTAGGTTCAGCAATTCGCTGGCCAAGTGAGGCCTTCACAAAGCTAAGTATCAAATACAACAAATTTCAATGATAAGCGTATTTATCCTTTCATTTTCATGTTACACAGCTAAGCACAGAATTAAAATGTTAAGACTTTAAAGAGTCTTGCGTAGAGCTACGTATCTCTATCAATATATCTATATAGATGGAGCTAGTCTGCATAGTTCCATCTTTAAAGCCAGCATAGAAAGGAAAGGCCCTTCTCTTTGGGGGTTGTTATTTGTTTAATTAACTACATTAACTCACTCATGACCTAGCCTGGAACTATTTGTGACAAATGCACAGAAGCTGTACAAAGGTCACCTAAATCATAAGGGATACGGGATTAGAGCAGTACAAAGTACAAAGCAATCTTTCTTTGTCATCCCTGATCATGTCCAATGATAGGTAACCCCAGAAGAAGACTCCACTATATAAAGGGTGATCCAAAAGTCTTTTGAGACACCCTGTATCATTTGTTTCTTTTTAGCATGACGGAAAACAGCAGCTGACTTTCCACCCAGAGGGGAATGTATGAAAAGCTTCTTTAATTAATAGGAAATATACAAAAACAGCATCTAAATAGGAGGGAAAGGAAATTGGAGCTAGACAGTTACCTCTAAAACTCACATAATCTCATTGGATCTGTTTTCCAGAATACCATTTCCTGTCCATTGCCTTAGTGATGCTAGGAAAGTTTGGAGTCACTTCTGCCTTCTCAATGCTCTACGTCTTCACAGCTGAACTCTACCCAACCCCCGTCAGAAACATGGCGGTGGGTGCCACTTCCATGTCCTCCAGAGTGGGTAGTATCATTGCCCCTTACTTCGTTTATCTTGGTGAGATTTTTACTTATGACTTGTTCATTCTTTCCGAGCCAAGAAAAATTCAAATATTAAAGTGGTTAATCTCTGAGGGTTTTTTTTTCTATTTTGATGCTTTAAAAAATGTTTTTATTGATGACTTTTGACTTTGCAGCAGTCATTTCTAGAAACACTCACCTTCCCCCTTCTGGTTTAAACTTTAAACATTAAAGAAAAACAGTTAAAGTAAAAATATCTGATGCAAACTATGTCTGACAGTGTATACAATATTTTGCCCTAGTTACTCTCCTATCTCTCTGTCATGAGGCAGGTGTGTTTTATTATGTGTTCTCAATCAATGCCTTCTGTTTTTGCATCACAATCATTCCTGTAAATTGTCCTCCACCTAGTAAGTCTTCACTATAACAAATCTGTAAAACAAAAACTGATGCTCTGACTTCATGTGACAGTGTTTGCAAGACTCTGCATCCATAGTCCCATGTCTCCAACAAAAAGAAGGAAATATATTTCCATGAGGTTTTTTGAGTTTCCATTTATCTGTTTCCTTATTTTCATTTTATTTCCTTCATTTTAATAGTGATTTTCCTGAACAACATTAGATATTGGATTTTCAAAATTTTACTACATTTACAATGCTTATAATTTGTGCATTGCTGTCAACCACTTGCCCCTACTCTATTTTCTCCAGGGGAACAACTAAGTGGCGTAGTAGACAGAGTGCTAGGTCCCAGCTTCCTGAATTCAAATCTGGCCTCAGATACTTACCAGTTGTGTGACCCTGGGCAAGTCACTTGATGCTGTTTGCCTCAGTTCCTTAAATCTAAAAAAATGAGATGGAGAAGGAAATGGCAAACTACTATAGTATATTTGCCAAGAAAGCCCTAAATGAGGTCACAAAGAGTCAGACACGACGAAATGACTAAACCAAAAAAAGTTCTCCCCCCCTTGTTTCAGTAGATGGGGGCAGTGCTGAGTTCACTCAAGTTCCTCCACTAAAAGAACAGTCTGTTTCACATGGATGACTGAGTGCCAGCTTACATGGAGGCTCCCAAGGGAATGCAAAATTAAGCAAGTAAATGATTATGGAAGTCCAGAGGTTCCACTGAGGCTGCCAACGTGGAAATGACATTTCATACCTTCTTTTTGGCCTTTGAAGAATTTTAAATCTGAACCCGTAGTCTCAAATTCTGCTGATGTCCTAGCAAGGAATCTCCGTATGTAGCACCCACAGAGGCCTCATCACGAGCAGTCTCCTTTGATTAAGCTGAATCAGCAGTGTTGTATGCAGAAAAGTTTCCTGCACTGGGTGGAAGGTGGGCCTAGATGAATCCGAAGGTTCCTTCCAACTCTAAGGTTCTGGTTCTATGATTCTCATTTTCTACTAGGTGATTATGACAGGATCCTGCCCTATGTTCTCATGGGCAGCCTAACTGTGCTCATCGGCATCGTTACCCTGCTTTTCCCAGAAAGCCTTGGAATGGCGCTACCAGAAACCTTTGAACAGATGCAGAAGGTAAAAGGGTAGGTAGATTTGATCTAGACTCTGCTAACGTCAAAATAGAGCTGTTATATCACTCAGATGTGTTTTTCACCTGATAAAGTTATCAGGGCTGAATGGGGGGTCTGTTGTCTGTTTGACTGATTGGCTATAGGTATATATAAAAGCATTCTACGTCATTCATCTCAACTAAGTGGTACAATGCCTGACATATTATAAGTGCTTGGTAAATGTTTGTTGTTCTTCAATCATGTCCGGCTCTTCATGACCCAGTGGACCATAACCTGTCAGTATTGTCCATGAGGTTTTCTTGGCAAAGATACTAGAGTGGTTTGCCATTTCATTCACCAGTGGATTAAGGCAAACTGATATTAAATGACTTGCCCAGTGTGAAACAGCTAGTAAGCGTCTGAGGCTGGATTTGAACTTGGGTCTTCCTGATTCCGGGCCCAGTGTTCTATCCACTGAACCACCTAGCTGCCTCAATGTTACTAACTGACGATCCTCATAAGGTCCCCATCGGGTAAATTTTACAGGTATCAGTCTCTCCATTTTATTTAACTAAGGCTCAGAGAGGTTGTGACTTTTCCATAATTAAGCAAAGTGCAAAAAGCAGAATTCAGATGTGGATCCTTTTTGACGCCTTTCCATTATTCCATGCAGTCATTTGAAACATGACTGGCCCATTTCCTTTTCCATACATAGCCTGGATGCCATCTATTATTCTACTTCTTACTTGAAAGTCATGTGGATGGCCTAATCACACCCACAGTGTGATCCATTGTTCAGTGGGTCAGTCACAACTTCGATTTTTCTGATCGAAGACTCTCAGAGTTGGAAAGCTACTGGTGATCTCTTGATTGTCAAATCCAATAACCTTTTTCTCCGTTTTCGTTCTGAGCTCTCTGTAGCTTTGAACACTGTCAGACACTCTCTTCTCTTTGATACTCTCTTCTCAGTAGGTTTTTGGTATATCACCTGGTTCTCTTATCTGACCACTCCTTTTCAGTTTCCTTTGGTGGATCTGGATCTAGATTAAGCCCACTATAGGTGCTCCACAGGTCTCCTAGGCCCTCTTCTCTTCTCCCCTCTGCACTGCTTCCCTTGGTGATCTCATCAGTTCCTGTGGATTCCATTTTCTACTGATGATTCTCAAATCTACTTATCTAGCCCTAACATCTCCCCTTAAGTTCCAGTCTCACAGCCCCAACTTATTAGACTTTGAACTGGATGTTTTGCATCAATATGGCTAAAACTGAACTCGTTATCGTTCCCCCCAAACCCTCCCCCTTCCAAACTTCCCTCTTACTGTCAAAGGCACTGCCATTCTCCTAGAGACTCAGGCTCACAACCTAGGTACCATCCTTAGTGCCTCATTGTCTCTCACCACCCATATCCAATCTGTTATCGAGTCCTGTTGATTTCACCTTTGCTTTGACATCCTTTTCTCCTCTGCTACTGCCACCACCCTGGCACATGCCCTCATCACTTCAAGCATGGACTACTGCAATAGTCTGTGCTTGGTCTGCTTGCCACAAGCCTCTCCCCTCTCTAGCCATTCAGCCCGACCAAAGAGATCTTCCTAAAGTTCAGGTCTGACCACATCACTCCCCTACTCAATAAACTCCACTGGCTCCTTATCATCTCCAAGATTTTATATTAAATCTTCCGTTTGATGTTCAAATCCTTTATAACCTAGTCCCATCCCTACCTTTGCAGTCACCTACCATCTTATACTACCACTACCACCTCATATTCTCAAGTGAAATGGGCTCCCTTGCAGTTCCTTAAACAAGACATGTGATCTCCTAACTATGGACATTTTCACTTGTCCTGCAATGAGCTCCCTCCTCATCCCTACCTGTTGGCTTCCCTAGCTTCCTTCAAGTCAAAGCCACCCCAGCTAGCTGATTTTAAGTTCAGTTTTCTGTTCCACATCCTTTCTACAGTAATTTCAACAAGTGGTCTTCAAGCCTTTGTTGAAGATGCCTAGAGAGGATGAAACCACAGCTTCCTGAGGTGGTCCATTCCACTTTTGGATAACTATCATTATCATATAATGTTTTTCATTATATAAAGCCTACATCTAGGGCCTACAATTTCCACCCAGGGCTTGTAATTCTTCCCTCACAGGTCAGGTACAATTCACAGAATCACGGAAATTCACAATCTCCCTATTTGTCTTGAATTTCAATTTCTTTTAAGCAATTTTGTTGATCTTCACAGTTCAAAGTCTTTCTACTTGAAGGAGAAAATAGAAACAAAATAATGATGGAATAGTTCTGATTTCTTTCAATCATGCATTTTCCTCATTCCATCTACTGCAAAAGTCTTTTCTTTGGTCAACATCTTTTCACTCAATATATTTGAAAAATTCTATTTTATTTTCCTCACCTTTAATTGATTACCTCAATTCACTAGGAGCTTTTGGGCTCTTGATACCATTCCAACATGACCATATCATGTTTTTGTTTTTGTTTTTTCCTTATCTACTCTGGCTTCCATCTTCTATGAACACCTTTTTAAGATCTAAGGTGATCATTGCATTCTTGTGGTAAACACCATTTCATCTCTTGCTGATATTGATAGAGAAGAACTCTCCCACTCCTCCCCCCACCACACACACATATACACACAGACACACAGACACACAGACACACACAGACACACACACACACACACACACACCTTTCTAGTCTTATATCTTACTCCCAGTAACAATGGCCTCCTTGCTATTTCTAAATGCATTCTAAATCTCACCTCCAGACATTTTTACTGACTGTGCCCAATGCCTGGAATGCTCTCTCTCCTCATCTCTGCCTCCATCTCATGAAATGACTCATTATAATAAATAAGCAACCATACTCTTTTTAGACCGAATAAATACTATGGGTCAAACATGTATGTTACTATTTTTCAAATGGATTAGCTGCTGTTATGATTAACATAATACAAATTCATTTAAAAGTATTGGTGAATTCGTAATAAACCATCACGAAAACAGAAAGGGATAGCATAGTACTGTAGACTACTTTGTAATCTTTCTGTTTCTCCTGATTTGTCTTTAAATTTCATTTAAAATTCATCACTTGTACTTATTTACTCACTGGCTCAATCCCACACATGTTATCCCAATTATATGCACATTGTAATTCAGAGGAGGAGAAGGAGAAGGAGGAGTAATGAATGTTAAATCAATATAGCACTAAGCTACACACAAAGAGACTTATCACCAGCAGATTGGACACTAAGTAGTGAATTTGGGGGCTGTGATGACAAAGGGGATCTTTGCATACGTTGTTGGACTAGATGAGACGGTCCCTGAAGTCTCTTCTGTCTCTAAAATTCTGTGACTATGACTTATGAAATATTTAAGACAAGAGGGAAATTACTAAACAAATTTAATTTTATTAAGGAGAAGTTTTTTTCAGTTTCAGATCCAAGAAAAAACCAAGGAACTCCACTGGGAGAGAGAAGAATTCCAAGGTTTTCATAACTGCATTCTGATCAACTTCTGTCACATTTGGTAAACAGAGGTCTCTGAGACTGAGGAGAAACCAAAGCATATCCTGCCAGAAAGGACTACCTGATGGAAAACACAAAGAGAACCCCATTATTGTCAATATCTTTGCCATATGTTAAACTAAGGTACTGCTATTTCTGATATCTTGTCTTGTCAGCCAGAATCAAAATATGTTTCTATAGAATTCTCAAATGCAGTGGCTTCATTTACATCCATGAAGGAGGTCCACAATGCTTTTTGAGGATGTGATAGCCAAGAAGTGAAATGCTCAGGGTGTCTCACTTATTTTTAGACAGGCAAATACCACCCACATTAGAAACATTTCAGAAGTTAAAGGCAGGAATACAGCTTTGGGTACTGAGAGGTGTCTGGGGTTTATTTATTTTTTTTCAATTGAAGCTGCACTTCCAATGTAGTTATTTCTAAAGCAAAAGCATTTGGCATTCCCTATGAAGTAGAAAGAGTTTCATAGTATTCCTACCCTCAATATTTGATGTACACTAACGTAAGAATCTTTTATCCTCGTATTTGAAGACATCTTTAAAAACATTAACTTCACTTCCCAGATAGCCCACTTGAAATAAACTAATGGTAAAAGTCCTTATCATTGTACAGGTAAGTCATAGAGGTAAAGAAGCTGGTCAAAGTGACTCAGCTGCTATTACCCAGAATGGAGCTAGGAGGATAGTCCTTGGCATCATAGGCCAGTACCAGCATCCTCATAGAGTACATTCTCATAAAACTCCACATTTTTCAGGTTTCAATTTGAATATGAAAATAATCCTGTTGTATTAGACTTGTTTACAAATCAGATATTTCTATTGTATATTAGGAAAAGTTTGAATAAAAAGTGCATTGCCAAGTCATCCCACTGGCATGGATGTTACCATACTAGTGTTCACTGTTCGTGGCAAGAATCTGACCTAAGCATATTTTAAAATGGAAGCTGCTCAAAGCTAGAAATAGGTTTTTGGTTTTTTAAAAAAAATCATTAAAAACATCTCTTTTCCAGAAATGGCTTTTCTGTCCTTGAGCACTACTGTCCAGATGTGCCCCCATCTTTCTGACTGTACATTGTCAATGATAGGCATCAGGGTTTACCACTGGGTAAACTGATTAAGTTAGCACTCCTGCTAAGGTGCAAAAGTTTGCATTCATTTGATGTAGGCTAGCCTACACATTAAACAATCAGACTGGAAATGCCAGTGTTCCTACTCAGTCTTTACATGGTCTTGTCTCTGAAAGCTGCTGAAGACCAAATCCTTGTTATCTAAGAATTGTCTACACACATTCCTCTTTAAAATATAGTTTTTCTGAAGAAAAATACATAAATGCTTCAAGCATCATTGCAGTAAGCTGACTCATCTTACTCCCCACAATGTGTAATGCTACAGGGTATATGGAATAAACCACTAATGGCCACTAGATTTTTTATTTTGACATGCTTTCTGTAGCTCCTGAAAAAAATTTTCTTCAACAGAGAAATGTCCACATAATAAACCACTAATGGCCACTAGTTTATTTATATGTCCTCAGTGGCTCTTGAAAAGAATTATCTTCAACAAGAAACTTTCCAGGTCTAAGTACTTTTCAAAGGAACCTCTGATTTGGCATCTAGACGAGCTTTTTTGATCATTTAAAGATGCTCACTTCAACATCTTTGACATTGATATTAATTATTAAACTCCTTAAGAGAGGATTTTTTGGAGGGTACTATTAGTATATGTGTGTATAGTATTGACACACTGAACCTATTGCACATTATTACAAATGTAATTTTAAATATATTAAAGTATTTTATAAATCTCATGCCTCTTGTGGAGCAAAAAAACTTACATATGCATTTTTAAATGTTTGGTATTGTGGGGGTTTCCCCCATTTTCACTCATTCACTTTATCATTCAGTCTCATATATTCTAGAAGGAAAAATCTGTCTCCTCTGGGCCTTTAGGCTTCTCTCATTTAATTCAGTAAGCATTTATTAAGCTCTTAGGGATGTATCATGTGTATAATGACTGTCAAAGAGCAAAGGATTTATTCAGCAAGGCCCCCATGCTGCTGTTTCATTTATGTAGTGTGGTTTTTTAAAATTATGGTTTGCTTCCTGAAAATTATATATGGTCAAGAATATAAAGTGAAACAATCCCTGAGAAGTATTTTTGTAAAGGTCATAAAGCATTCCCTAGCCAAGAATGTCTTGAATTTTAAACTGTGTCAGTGATTTCAAGATGGTACGATATATAGAATGTATAAGTGCCTTAAACTTTCCTGTATTCTTCAAAGATTATAAATGTTAGAGCTGAAAGGGACCTAGAGATTACCTAGTCCAGTCCCTTCATTTTGCTGATGAAGATACTGAGATAGAGTTGTGACTTGCCCACAGTCACTTAGCTAAAGACTAGAAGAGACCTTAGAATTCATCTAATCCAACCTCCCCTTCCCCTGTTCTGCAAATGACTAAGCTGAGGTCTAGAGAGGTGAAGTGACTTACCAAGGTCCATATAGCTATTAAGTATCCAAAGTGGGTTTAAAACCTGACTCTGGGGCAGCTAGGTGATGCAGTGAATAGAGGACTGGCCCTGGAGTCGGGAGGACTTGAGTTCAAAGCCAGCCTCAGACACTTGACACTTACTAGCTATGTGACCTTGGGCGAGTCACTTAACCCCAATTGCCTCACCTCTCTCCTCCCAAAAAAAAAAACAAACCTGAAAATCTCAACGGTATCTACTGCAGTGCACTGCCAGCTCAGCCAGGATTCAGACTGAGTCTTTTGATTCCAAATGTACTAGAACAAGGACAGATATCACTAAGAAATTATTTCATTTCATTATAACCTTCTTTCGCTTTCTTTGGAAACGTCTGTTGCTTTGTATTTGAACATTGGATACTACAAATTAGTAAAGAGTAAAATGTTTCTATTTCTATTGCCTGATGATGTATTTATTTAAATTTTGTTTAAACCTTTACTGCTCTTTCCCCTAGAACGAGGCACAACCACCCCCCTCACCCAGGCCTGTAAACACAAGTCCAAGGGTTATATATTTGTATATTAGCAGTTTGTATATATGTTTATATATTGTATGTTTGCATATTAGTAGAATATGTTTGTATATTAGCAGACGAAGGGGTCTCAATACTGTCCTCTGTAGAACAAATCAGTCCTGCGAGAATTTTAGAAGCCATGATTTAAAGGGAGTCACCACAAATCCAGTGTCATAATTCCTTCTTTATCTCCTCTATACCCCAGTTTGATCTCATTCTGAATTCTTCCTTAAAGTATCAAGACACGGCGAATTAGTTGTTGGTCCAGAAAGCACATCACGGAAGCATACGTTTCATCAGGGTTTTTAGTATGTCAATTTTTTTTTGCTTTAAACATTGCTTCCCACTTAAAATGAAAAGGTCAATACTGTCTATTTTACTTCTAAGGTCATTTTAGTATATTTTCAAGTTCTTCATATCTTTAAAGCAAATTATAATTTAGGTAACTGCTGAAGAGAAGATATTCATTAAAATCATGTTCTGGGAGTACATGAGGAGTCCACAGCATCTCTTTCTCTGGAGGTCATGATCTCTGCAGATCAAGAATTGAAATCCCAGGAATTTGATAGGTGTAGGTCCTGGGGCTGATCCAGATGAATCTGCAGCCTCCCTGTTCTTGTTGCCAGCTCATGGCTTTTCTTACTGCTTCCATCCCTAGAAGACTACAGTTATCTCTTCCACATCACAACTTTCCCCATTGTGGTTTCAATGTATCATGGATCGGCATAAGAAATTAAATGCGAATTTTGGGGGAGTTTTGCAGAAGCTGCAGATGACAGTTAAAAAGAACTCAGAAATGCATAAAATATATGTATAATATCAGCATATTTTAATCTTTTAATACCATAATAATTCAGCTTTCTTCTCTGGCATGAAAGGCCAAAAATTTTTATGCAGATTTTCCAGGTAATGGGGGTGCCATGCTCCTAACCCCCTCAATGTGGAAGGGATAGCTATATTTCCATCTTCCTTCCTCATGGTTCTTCCTACTAGCAACTCTTGCTTTATACACACACACACACATATTTTCTGGGTATGTGCCTTGATTCCATTGTATTATGGGGAAGTGAGCCTTTTTGCAATTGGCCTACGTATACACCTCCCTCCCTCCCCACCCACTGTGTGCTTGCTATAAGCCTTTATACTATTTAATATATTCTGGGAATTTTCTCTGGCTGTCCTCCATAGCTGGAATGCTCTTTCTTCTCCACCCAACTGATTTAAGTCCTACTTTCTACTGGAAGCCTTCCCTAATCTCTATTAATTCCAATGCTTTCCCCCTTTTAATTATTTCTTACTTATCCTGTATATAGCTTGATAGACATATATAGATAGATAGATATAGATATATGCACACATATATACATACATATATGTATATATTTGCTTATTGTCTTCCCGATTAGATTGTAAGCTCCTTGAAGGTAGGGACTGTCTTTTGCCTCTTTTTGTATCCTCAGCACTTAGTACAGTGCCTGGCATAGCGGGTGCTCAATAAATGTTTATTGATTGATTCATCATGTGTGAGAATATTATTATAAGTGATGGAAATAAGGCAAAGATGGAGGAGAAATAGGAGATGATGGTTCTGCACCCAGGTCAGAGGTCATGGTTATTATAATCAATTAGATAGGCATTGATGTGACAGTATGAGAGCCCAGATTAGAATAGGACTAGTCTACCCCTCTGTTGCCCAAAAGATATATTTCATTCTTCTGTTTGATAGTGCCAAAAATAGTATAAGGACTTGATCTTCATTAGTGATGTATCTAACTGTAAAGATGCTATGCTCTGATTCATTTATAATGTCTTTCCGTAAAGGAATTAAAAGAAACACCCTCATCAAACCAAAAACAAAAAAACAAATAGACACTCATTTGCCAGACTTTAAATAGCTGAACTCAGACAATAATTTCATTCAGGGAGCAGAGACTTGGAGTTCTTTGTAGAGGAGACTCTATGGCAGAGAAATAAGGATTTCCCTCTTTCCTTCCCACTCTTCATTGTCCATAGAGTCTAGTAGTGACTTGCCCAGTTGTAAATACCCAACCAGTAGTTCAATGGTTCTTTAGTTTTGAGAGAATTCAAGGTCCAATGCAGGGAGCAGAAACACCCATTCAGAGAAACAGTCTAGGATAGAAACAGCTTCAACTATAGGGCTACCATCTTGGGATCAAATCATTGAGTGTGAGAGAAAATTGGGAGAAGAGCGAAGAAGGAGTATAGCCCAGAAGAATATATTGATACTGCCCTAGATCTACCTTTTCCTCCACCCTTGTCTAGTCTCTAGCTCAGAGAAATACACTCTTGCACACTCCATAATATCCAAATTGAGCTCTGATAACTACCCTAAAAGATCTCAACTTCCCTACAAAATCTGGAGTGCTGCAAATTTAGGGGAGTATGTTCATCCATATATATTATATACATATATAGATATATATTAGATCTTAGAATCTTTTAAAAAAATTTACTTATTTATTTTTAGTTTTCAACATTCACTTCCATAAGATTTTGAGTTTTAAATTTTCTCCCGTTTCCTCTTTGCCCCCTCCCCAAGACAGCATGCAATCTGATATAGGCTCTACATATACATTCATATTAAACATGTTTTCACATTAGTCATGTTGTAAAGAAGAATTAGGACCAATGGGAGGAACCATGAGAAAGAAGAAAGAAAACAACAACCATAAAAGAGAGCAAATAGTGTGCTTCAGTCTTCTTTCAGACTCCATATTTCTTTTTCTGGATATGGATGGCATTTTCCATCATGAGTCTTTTGGAGTTGTCTTAGATCTTTGAATTGCCAAGAAGAGATAAGTCTATCAAAGTTAGTCATCACACAACGTGGCTATTACTGTGTAGAACGTTCTCCTGGTTCTGCTCACTTCACTCAGCATCAGTTCATATACGTCTTTCCAGATTTTTCTAAAGTCTGCCTGCTCATGATTTTTAATAGCACAGTAGAATTCCATCACATACCACAACTTATTCAGCCATTCTCCCATTGATGGGTATCGCCTTAATCTCTAACTCTTGGCCACCACAAAAAGAGCTGCTATAAATATTTTTGTACATGTGAGTTGTTTTCCCATTTTTATGATCTCTTTGTCACCCATATATTTTAACTGCATCTATGGTCCAATTTTCCTATTATTTAAGATGTTTTTTGAGAGGTTATAGGTAACCCTCACCAACATCTCCAGAAGGAAGTGTGTGCCTTTCTTTAGAAGCCAAACAACAAATTTAGCTTCTCCTATGTCCTAAAGCCATTTTCTAAAGCTGGGCTTCTTCACCTTCTTTTCGCTCATGGACCCCTTTGGCAGTCTGGACTCCTCAGAATAGTGTTTTTAAGTGCATAAAATACAAAGGATTATAACGTAAGTCAATTATATTGATATACAGTTAGAAAAATATTTTAAAAATTCACTGACCTCAGGTTAAGAACCCCTGGTTCAAATTTTCTCCCTCCTTCCTTTCCCTCCTCCCCAAGATGGCATGCAATCTGATATATGTACAATCATATTAAACATATTTCCACGTTAGTCAGTTCATGCTTATTTCAATGAAAATTTCAGACACCCTCCTTAAAAATCAGATTTTATTGGTGCTTTTTTTGGTTTTTACACCACTGTCACTTTTTGATATATTACCACCACCATTCTCCCTTATACAAAGAACAGTTAAACTCACTCAGAGAGAGTTTAACCACATCTGACCAGCACTCTTCACCAAAAGGAAGTGTGTATCAGCATTGGTCCTCTAGAGACAAGATTGGTCATTGCATTTAATCTGAGTTCTAATGTCTTGTGGTGTTGTTTTCATTTCATTTCATTATGGCCCCCCCACACACACACACACACACATATACATATATGTGATATCACCCTTATGATGTCATGGGTCCTCTTTGAGAATGAAGAATCAACAATAACAACTATACACATGCACGCGCGCGCGCACACACACACACACACACACACACATTGGTCTTTGCTCTACATCACTTCATATAATTCTTACCATGTATATTTTAATTCCTAATTTTTATCATGTCGTATGGAACAATAATCCATTAAATTAACATACCACATCTTTTCAGCCATTTCCCAAAAGATGGGAAGAGCTTTGTTTCCAGAGACTGCTGCTAAGACTATTTTGTGGAATATATGGAACATGTGAAATCCTTCTGTCACAGACCTGCTTGAGGTATATGCCCAGTAGTGGAATTGCAAGGTCAAAAAATATGTATGGGCTATTTAGTAGCTCTCCTCACATAATTCCAAAGTGTTTTTCAGAAGCCTTGGACCAGTTTACAATACAACAGCGTATTAGTGTACCTCTCAATAACAACTTCGTATAGCCCTCTATCTTTTAACATGTTTGGAAATTTGCTGGACATGAAATGAAACTTCAGAAATGTTCATTTGGAACATTTCATGTGGTTCCTTACCTCTTGCATTTATTTTCTGGCAAATTGTTCATAACCTTTGATGACATAAATTAGGGAATGGCTCTTGGTCTTCTATATTTGTGTCAGTTCCTTGTAGAGCTTGGCTTTCAGACTTTCATTTAAAATATCTGATGCAAAGACATTTCGCTCAAAAATTGTTTTGTGTGCTAGTTGTACTGGTTCTAATCACAGGGGGAAATTTTTTTAGGTTTATGTCACCAAAATGATCTATTTTGCCTTTTGCAATCACCTCTATCTCTTGTTTAGTTGCAAGTTCTCCCCTTAATCAAAGATCTTAAAGGTATCTCCTTCTATTCATCTCTATTTTTATGATATGGTCTTTTATATTTAGGTTGAATTTGGAGCTTATTGTGGTAAATGGTACAAGTGCTGGTCTAAATCTATTTTTTCTTACAGCCTTCCACTCTTCTCAATAGCTTTGTGAGTTTGTCAAACACCGAGCTATTGCGTTTATTTGCTCATAGGATTTATTTATCTATTCTCTTCTCTAATCTACTTTTCTGTATTTTAAACCAGTATCAAATTGTTTTGATAACAGCGGCTCTGTAGTATATTCTGAGATCTGGTAATGTTTGTTGCTATTCACTCATTCAGTCCTGTCTGACTCTTCATGACCCCATGGACCTATGGGGTTTTCTTGACAAAGATAATGAAGTGGTTTGCCATTTCCTTCTCCAGTAGATTAAGGCAAAAAGGAGTTAAGTGACTTGCCTAGGGCCACACAGCTAGTGTCTGAGGCCAAATTTTAATTCAGGTCTTCCTGAATTATCCATTGAGTCATCTAGCTGCCTTTAACATCTGCTTATATTAGGCTTCCTTTATTACAGCATTTTAAAAATTATTTCCCTTGAAATTTTCAAACTTTTCCCCCCTAACGAATTATTATTCCATCAAGTTCTATAAAGTAACTCTTCTGATCTCTTAAAGTAGAATTGTGATTTTAAATGATAGACCTTGTGCTCATAAAATTAAAGAGGCCTATTTCTCTAAGGTGCTCCAAGAAATTGAATGTGTTGTTAGTTTTTAATCCCAGATTTCTCAAACTTTGATCAGTTTTACTAAAATATGCAAACTGTTTCAGGCCCCACTCTGATTTTAATTAATGTCATGTGCTCAACTGAGCTGACAAACACTATAACTAGATAATAAAACTGCTTGGTTCCTTTTATAGACTTAATTACAAGGTACAGTCACCTAGGAAATCCTATTCCATGAGAAGAAAGGCAGAAACTAATGAGCTGCAGGAGAAGGAAAGAGGTTTTAAAGTATACAGCTGAGTTTGAACTTTGGACACAGATCTGAATCTTCTGGACCTTCCTTCTTCCTGGTTATGTTAGGATAAACTGGCCATGTTAACTTTTTTACCTAATTCATTAGCAAGACAAGGCCTAGAACTTTGAGCTTCCCCAACAAATATTTTTTCAGCTAGTTTATGAATTGAAAATGCTACCTATCAATCTAATCCTAGAATTGTACAATCATAGAGCTGGAAGGGTATTTTGAGAATATTTGGGGCCAGTTTGTTGCTTTCAGGCAAGTGAACATCTAAGCCAGGAGTTGTTAAACTTCTTTGGTGCATGGACCCACTTTGACAGTCTGGCAAAAACTTAGGGACCCTTCTCAGAATAATGTCTTTAAAAGAATAAAATAAAATACATTGGATTATAAAGGAAACCAAATGAATTAAAATAAAGATAAAACTTTTTTCCTGCCCAAGGTCACAGACCTCCTAAAATTTATCTACAGAGCCCAGGTTAAGAAGCATCTTGTATAGGTAGTTTACTTATCTATTAAACATATTAAACAAATATTTGATATTTTTGATGAATTTCTCATGTCCAATCAAAATTTCAAATATTTTTTTGGGGCTGGGAGTTCTTAATCTGAGGTCCAATGGCATCTGTGGATGGATTTCAGGCAGTCTATGAATTTGAATGTGAAAAAAAAATTACATCTTTATTTTCACTATCCTCTAAGTGAAATTTAACATTTTTTTCCATTGTAAATGCAGGCCACAAACCCCTTCTAAGGAGTCACAGATTTCATCAGTCTGCCAGAGGGGTCCTGGACCCAAATCACTAATTTAGATCCACGTCATCTTGTTTTTGTCAGAATTGTTAACTAATCCTCCACGAAAAATTTGCTCTGAAACTAGAAAGTAACCGAGTTCTCAAAGGTTATATACAAGCAGAGCTAAAGTTCGAACTGGTACAAGCCAGAAAGGCTTTTTGAGGTTATGAGCTTTTGACCCAGTAATAAGCAAAGAGTAGCTTAGATAAATTCAAGTCTCATCATCAGGTTGGACTCAGTGATGAATCTTTGCCCACAGAAATTTAGGAAGATCATCTAATATGCAGGGGACTTGTGATCTGTACTGTGGGGTGCCCACAAGGAGTATATAATGGATGTTTCACCTCGAAGTACATAAGTATTGTTAACTGATTGAGGAAGTGGTCGTTTAAAAAAAATCCTTCACATACTTGAAATCACCAAAATGCTTCACAGAGAACAAGTTGCTCATTATTTGGTATTATCCTTCCTCTGTCAGATAGTTCCAGAAACAGCTTTGTTAATTAAAGCAAAATATATAGAAATAAGCAAGATAATTGTAGAAAGTATAACCAGCCAATTCTAAAAGAATAGGATCACAGAAACAGCGATCAGAGGGGCAAGGACCAGTGACATTTTTTGTAATGCCAAATGGTTATAACCACTCCATTTTAAAAAATAAATTTTATTGATATCTTTCATTTTCAATATCACCCACATTTCCCATTTTATTGATCCTCCCAGAAAGTCATTCCTTTATTAAAGAAAACAAGAAAAAAACAACAGTTCAGCAAACCAAAACACTGAAAAAGTTTGACCTGTACGCAGTGTTTCATACCCTTGGTAACCACCTCTGCAAAGAGGAGGGAAAGAAGTGGTATCTTCTCATATCAACTGGGAGACCAAGTTTCAACATAATTTTGCAGTATTCAGTTTTTGCTGTTTTGTAGTTATTTCTTTCCATTTACATTCATTGCATACTATATTCATTGCATTTACTGTTTTCCTGGTTCTGTTTACTTCACTTTGCATTGATTCATATGTCTTTCCATACCTCTCTGTATTCAGTGACTCAGTCAGTAGTTATCAAGCATTGTGCTAAGTACTGGGGATATGGAAAGAAAAAACAAACAGTCCCACATGTCAAGAAGCTCATAGTCTAAATGGGGAGAAAACATGCAAACAGCTAGAGACAGTTCTTGCTTTATGCAAATGCAGACCTTCTGGAGACCTCTACATAAAGCAATTTTTACACAATGTCCCCCTGGACTAGGGGGATGGAGGGAGAAGGAAAAGAGGCCATATGCCCATGGAGGGAGGGACCAACACACAGATAAGTCAGTCAAGGAGGGACCTGGCCAGAATGGAGAGGAGGAACATGTGGAGGGGGGAAAGAAGGAAGACTGGGACACAGACAGGATGGACTACATGGGACCAGGATGGCAGTGGAGACCTGACACGTGGGCTTAGTAAGCAAAGGTCTTCTTTCTCTGTGCTAGAGGTCTCAAGCCAGGCCCCCAATTAGGCATAGCAGTCTTTCCAGTGTATCCATTCTTCTGAATTCACTTGGAAGGTTGTTTTGGGTTTTTTTTTAAGGTTTCTTTTTGGGGAGGAAGAAGGCCACAGAGGGTTGAACTGAGGGCCATGAGCAGAGAGAAAGAGACCGCAGTTCTGAACATTGAAGTTAACATAAGGTTTGGGGTTTTTTTTTTGGAATATGGATTTCTTTTGTAATTTTTTATGAATTTACATAAAGCAAGAACTGCCTTATGTACAAATACACTACATTCAGGATAAACTGGAAACAACGTATGGGGGAAGGCACTAGAATTAAAGGCAATCAGGAAAGGTTTCCTGTAGAAAGTGAAACTTTAGATGGGACTAAAAGGAAGCCAGGAGACAGAGATAAACAGGAATTGCATTCCAGGCATGGGGGACAACCAGTGAAAATGCCCAGAGTCAAGAGAGGAATGTATTCATCATATTCATCCTTTCTTTCAGCACAGCAACGTTCCATTACATTTATGTACCATAATCTGTTTAGCCATTTCCCAAAGTACTAACATCTATATATACTCTGTTTCCAGCTCTTTCCTGATGTGGAGGAGGTGACCTGTAAATTTTGGATAAACGTCTCCTCAGAAAAAGTAACTTTAGATATCAAAGAAACAGAGCTACAGGGTTGTATAAATAGAGACCCTCAAGCTAGCAAGAACAGGATAAGATTTACTGATTTCTATGTTGAAGGAAGCCTCTGCTACCTTAGAGATTTCTTGCCCCACCAGGATGTTCTGAAGAGACTCATTTCAGAGAAAACAAACCACTAGGACAAACTTGATCTTTGACAACTTCTGAGACCTGGAGGTTAGGGTTCTAAACCCAAGGTTAACACAGTCTCCTGCAAATCACCTGATCTCCTGTCCTTATTACTCAATATCCCAAATAAGTGGCTGAATAGCCTCATGTTATAAAACCCCATATAGGCATATCTCCCTTTGTTCTAGGTACTGCTCATCCAGCTGGCAAGGGTCCATCAGCAGATGCTAATTAAACTGTTTATTCTCTGACCCTTCCTCTTGATTTATTCATCTACAGTGAAATGGACCTAGATGGGAGGAATTATTCTCCTTGAGGATTTTAAGACCTTTGGATTAAAGGATTCCCCAACATGAACCACAGGAGAGCTGTGGTAAATATTTTGGTGTTCATTGGGCCTTTCTGTTTGTCACTGACCTGTTAGACCAGGCCTGGCAGTGGAATCTCTGGGGCAAAGGGTACCAGACGTTGTATAATCTTTGAATAATTCCAATTTGCTTTCTTGAAAGGTCAGATCAGTTTACAACTCCACCAATACCTTTCCAGATCCCTTCAAAACTGACTTTCTGTCTTTTGTCATCTTTATCAATTTTCTGTGTAAGGTGAAACTTTACTTCTTTGTAACTTCCCACATTTTATGGAACTGGCTACATTTCCTTGTGCCCAAATTGCTAGAATAAATATTGTAATGCTGACAGATTTATCTTTGTGTTTTGGTGTTGAAACTAAAATATATTCCTCATTAACTATGATTGCATCTGCCTAAACAGCTTTCTTTTCAAAACCAAATATAAATAATGTCAGGATTATTAAGGCCTGCACCCTTTACTAGGGTGAGGTAATGGTAATTTAGGAAGGATCTCCATTTACAATTTTCCTTTTTTAAAGCATTTTATTTTACTCATATTAACTTAAATACAAAAAGACCATATACAATGCACAACACAAAAAGAGGATTCAATATGACGCTGTGAATCTCCATTTTACAGTTAACTTTTTAAAAAACTATGTAATGAACACTACACGTTCTTTTCAAAGCTACCCAGTTTTCTGTTTCCTAAGTTTTTTTTTTGTTCTCTGCTGTGTACTTTTGATTTTTTTCTCCTACTCCGCACTAGAGAAGGCCACCATTAGACATAGATGCGTGTGCGTATAAAACCATACCAAACACACTTCTATTTAATGCAGGTGGATAGCATCTTCTTTCATAGGTTCTTTGTAGTCTATTTGAGTATTTATACTACTCAAAAAAACTTAGTCGTTCACAGTTGTTCTCGGAAAAACATTGCTGTTACTGCATACAATGATCTCTTGGTTCGGCTCATTTCACTTTTCATTATTTCATGCCTTCGAAGAAACCAAGGGCTGCTTTCAAATTCTTCACCTTTGTCGTGACTTAATTGGATTTAAGGGATGCAGAGCTTCGGAAGGTCGTCAAACTCACTCTCTCCTCCAGTCACCGATGTCTAATGGCAAGATATGGCCCAAGATGCAGCGGATGACCTTGGCCTTTCTAAATCAAGGTCTTTCCCCAGCCTCAGTTTGTCTTGGGCAGTGCCCATTCAGAGACTAAGGGCTGAAAATTCGAGGCTGAATACTGTGCTCAATAGATGGAAGATTCTGAGTCTATTTTCTTTCTCGATCTTATTAACACTTATTTTTACAGCACCTCCATTTCCATATACTGAATCCTCTTCCCATCGGGCAAGACATCTTTTGCAACAAAGACAAAAGGAAGAAAAAGTCCAGCAAAACTAACCCGCGCAGGAAGCGAGCCTGGCAGCACTCGCGTGGTTCTGAGCCACGCTCGGCACTCCCTTCTCTCCAAAGGGCTTCAGAAAATCTCGCCTTTACACTGCAGACGCTTGCAGGTGGTCCCTTTAACTGGAGCTTCCCCTCGGCCCGGGAGCACCACGAGGCCCGCGCTTTCCCCTCTACCCCCTCTGAGACCAGCCAATCACAGGCACTTCTGCGCAGGGGCTCGCCCCAGACTTGGACAAGGAGGTCCTTGCGCGCGCGGCCTCTAGAGAGAGGCTTCAGTCCGTGGGGCGGGGACACTACCTTGATCGAAGCGGGATCCCGAAGGTCCCAAGGTCTCGGGCAGCGGAGCGTGAAGCCCAGGCCTCGGTCACAGCCGAAGGAAGCCAAACGTTCAGTGGCCCCGCCCCTGGCCCGCCTCGCTCCTCCTTCGCTCTGCGCTGCTAGTTAAGGCCCGCGCGAGTCGGGCCGGGGGCGCTCAGTCTGCCGGGTCCGGTAGTCCGCCGCACCGCCCTCCCGCCCTCCGCGCACGCGCCCTTCGGCGGCTCCTCCGCTCGCTCGTCCCCTCCCTGGCCCGGGCCGTCTTCCATCGCCCCGGAGCCGCCCGCGACATGCGGGACTACGACGAGGTGACAGCCTTCCTGGGCGAGTGGGGACCTTTCCAGCGCCTCATCTTCTTCGTGCTCAGCGCCAGCATCATCCCCAACGGTTTCAATGGCATATCCGTGGTGTTCCTGGCGGCGGTGCCCGAGCACCACTGCCGGGTGCCCGCCTCGGCCAACCTGAGCAGCGAATGGAGGAACCACAGTATCCCGCTGCAGGACAGCAGCGAGCTGGTCAGGCAGTGCCGGCGCTATCGGCTCGCCGCGCTCACCAACTTCTCGGCTCAGGGACTGCTGCCCGGGCGGGACGTGAATCTGAGTCAGGTGGAGCTGGAGCCCTGCCTGGACGGCTGGGAGTACAGCCAGGACACGTACCTGACCACCATCATCACCGAGGTGGGTGCCGGGCCGGGGCCGGGGCCGGGGTCGGGGCGCGGGGGGCGCCGGGCGCGATGCGGTGCGGTGTAGACCGGCGTGCTGCTGCTAGCCGGTCGCGCTGAGATGCGGGCTAGCGCTTTAGGCTGGTGACTGTCATCCATCCCGTCCCTGCCCCTTTGCCGGTAACTAAGCATCGCTGCGGGAGAGAAATCCACCAGAACGACGAGCCCTCCCTTTTCCCCGCAGCCTCTTTGGTTAGGGCGTCTTTGCCGATAACTTAAAAGGACCCATGAAAGCTTTATGGCTTTCAGCCTCCTATAATGCAGCCTTCCGCACACACACTTAGAAGCGGAGTCAGAAAATACACAGGATTAAACAAAATCATAGAGTTTTTCTTCCTTGGATTCTTCAGTTCCTTGGAGAAAGGGCAGTCTTGATACCCACCTACCCGCCCTCCCTACACTGGCATACTTTATATCAGGAAGGAATAGAACATTCCTAGAAGGTTAGAACTACAAGGACTCATAGAAACCTGCTAGAATAAATGTTGTGATGCTAAGAGATTTCTGAAACTTGTGTTTCTCATTTTGCACATGCCGACACAGAGGTTCATAGAGAGGAAATAGCTTGTTCATGGTTACATGGTAGCAGTGTCAGATATAAAAAAGGTGTCTTGTGTCACCAGCCTTTCATCTTATAAGATGTCAAGACACGGTAAATAAATATTGTTCATTTTCAGTAACTTTTACTGAGAACATGAAAAGAACAGACAGGTCTTTAGCAAAGTGCTTCTTCTCTCTAACACACAGAGGCATCCTCTCCCCCCGCCCCCCACCCAACAAATTTTTCCAGGTCATTTGGTTTAAGCCACAGGGGCCTTCGGCCTCGAGGACGCATGTGGCCCTCTGAGTCCTCAAGTGCAGCCCTGGATTTGTTCTGTGAAGTTTAGATTCAAAGGGCCACACTTGAGGACCCAGAGGGCCACATGTGGCCTCAAGGCCACAGGTTCCCCACCCCTGGTTAAAGGGATTGACTCTACATTTTTATGGAAGAACTTCACATAAATGGGATGGGAATCCAAGGGGTGTTTTGTTTCTGCTTCTCATCCCATCTTTACCTACAGCTTAATGACAACCACATTTAAAAAACGAAAACAAATTAATCTGCCCCTAATAATCCATTCTTGGTACCCAACTGCCTAAATGGTATAAATGTGGTTTTTGTGTGCTTCAACCTGAAGGTAATGGTTTCATGGGTCTCAACTGAAAACGAGGTAGATTTTGGCAGTTGTTCATATCCTATGGTGGTGGAAAAGTTTAAAGTTTTATTCTTCATTCAAATTGAGATATCAGTGTTCACAAAGGGCAAATGGTATGATGGAGAAAGTTCTGGGATCAGACTTGGTGACCTGTAAGGTGTCTTCCAGTTTTAACCATCTATGGTTTTATAATTTTTTAAAGAGGGTGGTCCAGCAGAAAGTACGTTGGATTTGGAGTCAGAAGACCTAGGTTTGAATTCTGGCTTTGCTACTTACTTACTACCTATGTCACTTTGAACAAGTCTCTCAACTTCTTAGAGCCTCAGTTTCCATCTCTGTTAAAAAAAGGAGGGTATTAAGAGCAAGTCACTTCCAGTCCTAAACCCTGTGTAGAGGTAAGATAGTGTAATGAAAAGACCACTAGAGATTGGAATCAGGAAATCTTGGTGTGAATCTTGGGTATCTTCAGAATGTTGCTATATTTGTGGTTTAAAAATTCTGAGTCATGCATGTATAAACACCTGCCCCAACATGATGAGAGAGCGGCTACAAGGATTGTGAGCATCATAAGACCCAAGGAAATGTGGGGAATAGTGAGGTTGCCAATCCCGTAGATGCTCTGTCCCCCTCCACTCTGTGGAGCCTGGGAGATTTCAAGGCTATGGCTTCTACCAGTTTTTTCTTCTTCCTGAATTGACTGTGCTTACTGATGACTAATCAGACTTTAACATGGGAACAGGGAAGCGCTAGTTATTCTTATTGTAGATTTGTTATCTTTTGTTTTATAGGAGTCCAGTATAACTTCCTTTCCCCATGTCTTGTTTCAGGGTTGTTATAGAGTTGTATGTCCTTGTCTCCCCTCCAGCTGTACTTCACAGTAAAGTTGGTGTGTGGTTTCCCTCTTGCCAGTGGTAAAAGCAAAATGGTTCAGTGGAAAGGATGGTAGACAATAGACCTTAACCTTTATAGACTTAACCTTTCCAGCCTCAGTTTACTCATCTGTAAAAATAGGGATAATAATTATTTCACAGAAGTGTGAGAATACTTGAAGTCTTAAAGTGTGGAATGGCCCATTTTGCTTTTACCAGAGTACTCTTTATGCATTTTGACAAAAGAATGGAAAAGGTTTGTGTTTATGTTGGTGAGTAGTAGATATGGCTGGTGTCTTATTACCAGAGATTTTTAGCCCAAGATGGAATTTCAGTTCTTTAATGGAAGTTAGGGTAATCCTCCTCAGGATTAACTACAAGCATTTAAAACTAGCCCTGGGGTCTATAGAAATGAGTGACTGAAAGTTTCCTTTGAAAGTAGGATTTGGAGCTGCTTATAATTGGAGAGTTGTCTTTGGTCAATTTGCTAAGCGCTGTAAGTAGCTACCATACATGCTGAAGAAGATACCTAGTTAGGAGTTTAAAAAAGTGGGTGTGGGATTCCTTCCGTAGGTAGGAGGATAGGACTAGATGCCCTCTTCTGTTCCTTCCTTCATCTGGGAGTCTCTCTCTCTCTTACTCTGATGCTTTTTAGCTTCTGTAGTCACACAAGGCAGATGAGGTTTGAATTTTTGTCCTGTCATTTAGAAATACCTTTCTCCTCATTTTGCTAGTAAACACTTTACTAGGCTTCTGGCGTAATTAACCAGCAGCATGCTTCAAGCCTCACCTTTTTCCACACTAGGTGGTGGCGCAAGAACTCTGTGCCCTTTCCCCTACTTTCAGGCTGTCAAAGTTAGCTGAGAGGCAAATTTATCTTTCCCTAAGTTTTCTTGAGGACCTCTAGGCCTGGCCTTCTTATATTTCTTTATTCACTGTGACCATCTGTCACTGTTGGGCAACTCATGTACCCAATCTGACTGTGCTTTCTTTGTTCAGATCTATTTTCTTTCAACACTGTTGGTTTAACGTAGGCTTACCTTCATCACAATTTATGGTTTCGTTTGAGGATTGGCCTACAGCTGCCTTTCCTTTTCTCTTTCTGTGATAGTCTCCCTTTCCATCAAGATGAACGAGGGATCTGGAAGCACTAGAACAAAACACAGACTTCAGATGTTTGTGAAAGTATGGCCACTGATGTCCTAGGATGAAGTTGATAGTTGTAACTGACATTTACATAGCATTTGAAAGCCTACAAAATTAATATAATAGCTAGCATTTATATAGTGTTTTAAGGTTTGCTGAGGGCTATACATATATCATATCATTTGACTAATATACTGCCTTATCCAAGTTCTCCAAACTCAGTTTTCCCAGCTAGAGAATGAATATAATCCTTCAGTACATGCTGACTGAGCAAGTGCCATCTTCCAGGTACTATATTATAAGGAATTTTAAAAAATGAAAATAACCGAATCCCTGTCCTCAAGGAGCTTACCTTCTAGCAGGGATGGTGTTGGATATAAGGCTAAAATATCAGGTTGAGTATCACAGAGTCAGGATGATGTAGCGGACAGAGAGTTGTCCTCAGAGTCAGCAGGCCCCAGATTTGAGGTCCACCTCTTTGGTATTCTGGCTGTGTGACCCTGGGCAGCCCCTTAGTCCAGGGCTTCTTAAAGTTTTTCCATTTGCAGGCCCTTCAGTGCTTGTTAAACTGTGACCCACCATTTAAGAAGTGCTATTCTAGACAGCCCTCTAAGACCAGCAGATAAGGTATCCACCCGAATTGTCAAAACAAGTCCCTTACCAAGAGTTCCTAAGACAGGTCTAATCACAGGTCTCTTTAAAAAAGTGACTTAAAGTTCTAGCAGAGTTCACAGAGGAAGAACTCAACTCCAGCTATGAAGATAAAGACTTGCTGCCCTCTAAAGTAGAGCTGACATCTGAGAAGGACTTTGAAAAGTCAGAGGATTCTGACAGTTAAGGGTTTACAGAGAAGGGACATTATAAGTAGAGAAGATGGTGTACATAAAAGCATAGACTTAGGGGTTAGGAGGGGGCAGGATGTGTACTGTGATAAGCATGGCAGACTGGCTGAAACAAGAGAGGTGTAAAGGGCAGTCCTGTGGAAGATTCAAATAGGTTAAGGCCAACTCTGAAGGGTTTTGAATTCTGGATGGTGTATGATCTCCAAACCAGTTCCATATCGTGTTATTTGATCCCAAGTAGTGAAAGAGTACTGGCCTGGGGGTTAGGATGTAAGGATCTAAGTTCTAGCTCTGCCATTAGTTCTCCATGAGGCTAATGATGAGTCATATCTCCCCTCTCAGCCTCAGTTTTCCCATCTATAAAATGCAAGAGCTGAACTAGTTTGGATGTTAGTAGCTTGTTAGTGAGGTATTATGTATGCCTGTCATCCTTTAGCCAAAACTAATTAATGTGAATGCCTGAGTGTTGAATCATCTCATTAATGGGCAAACATTAGTAAATCATTAGCCTTAGAGATGAACAGAGCCCCCACTAAGCCTTCTTTCTTTCCACTTGTCTTCACTGAGTTATTTCACACACACACACACACACACACACACACACACACACTTTGCTGCTGCCATATTTCCCTTTATCCTACCATTGTTTTATCCTTTCTAGTGCCTAATCCTGGTAAAGCCTAGTCTACCCTAACTTCCGAGGTAAAAATTAACAGTTAAGCTCTTTTTACCATTTACACTAGTGGTGGAAGACAAGGGTAGTCTAACTAACTGTAATGTACAAATCTCTTGAGTGAACCCCATGGATGCCCTCTGATGGTCCATGGTTTTGTTCAAAGCAATTCCATTCAGTGATTAAGGCTAGGTAAGAAATGAGGCAAAGAACTGCCTCTTTTACCTAGTCAAAAAAAATTAATCTAGGAGGGGAAGACCCTCAGGGTTTCTGGCCAAAACAGAAACAATTGCTATTTATACTCACCATGAACAGTCGAACTGAGACCTGGGAAAGACCTTCGCTTAAAAAGGCCAAGGTCTCCCATTGCATCTGGGGCCATCTCCAATCTGTATCTTGCCACTGGACCCAGAAGATAAGTGAGGTTGGTGACTTTGCATAGCCCTGCCTCACTTAAATGCAATCTACTCGCAAGTCATGACATCACCTCCCTGATGTCATGGTCATCTTCAAGAATGAAGGACAAACAATGGACAAATAAACAAAGCAATCCACAGATAGGGAGGTGACACCTTGCATCTGGTGGAACAGTACAGGACGATGACAGAGGAACACCATTTCCTAATAAAAATGATTAATCGTTTGCCCCATCTTGTGTACTTGCTTCTTTGCCTACTCTGTGTAGGCACTGAATGGCCTTTTTGAAGTGTGAGTTTGGCCCAGCTCCATTGTTAGTGCCAGGATATACCCTAGGCTTAGGCTTCATGTGCTCTTGTCTCTCTGCACTTGTGGTAGCAGGACAGAATTGATTTATTTTAGTGTTAGGGAAAAATACCAACGAAGCAAGCCTGAGCACAAGACAGAACTGGAAAGTCAACATACCACCTAACCTTAAAACCCTGTGATTCTGGGTATATACCAGCATATGCCTGTTAAGACAATAGAAATTAGTTTCACTGATATCTCCCTCATTTGATGGTACATTTGTATTTTGGGAATTCCCTTCTTGTCAAAGATACCGTAATTTTAGTGGTTGCTAAAGTATACCCATTCTGTAGGATTTCATTGTGCTCTACACCCAGAATGTTTTTTTTCTCTAAACATCCCAAAATGTAGGGTAGAGAGGCTTGGAGTATTGTTGTGTCCTGGAGCAGTTTATTTGCTTAAATTAGACAATGCTTTAAACTCCATTCTCTACTTGGGCCATGCTAGGCATGAAAGTAGAAATATATAACAAAAATACATTGTTTCTGCCCATCCCTGGAGAGAGAGCTAGAGCACTGAGGGCAGAGCCTCCATTTATCAAGGCCTAATGTCAAGGCCCTAAGTCCTGGTCCTGGCCTCAGCCTTTAAAAGGTGCACTGGAGATGGAATTGGGATGGACTCCATTTAGTCCAATTATCTTTCCCAGTGAGGTAACCCCATGCTGGTCATAGCAGAGTAAGTAACTGAGATCTGGAACTGGGGCAAAATAGAGCTCTTAGTTTTCTTTTCTTTTCTTTCTTTTTTTTTTAAACCAAGAACAAGCTTTGCCCTCTTGACTTTTCACTTCTTTTCTTTTCCTTTTCTGGCACCTCCTCCCTTCTTACTCTCCTATTTGATCCGTCAGTGCCTCACATTCTTTCTTTATAAATAAAGAAAATGGCAGTTATCTTCGTTACTTGGCAACCAATTAATATGCATGCATGCCTCTGGAAGTTTTTCAAAGTCCCCAAACCAGTAATAATCAAATTTTGTTATAAGAAATGACCCTAAGCCATAAGTACTTTAATATTTACCAGACAGTTAGGCTGGGAGATCGTCCAGTTCTTCCTTTGTCTCCAAGTCAGGTCTAGGATTTCCACACAGTGAGGTAGAAACTCAAATCCACTTGGATGGTCGTAGGATAAGAGTAGGGAAACAGTTGAGTTGGCAGTTCTTGAATCCTTTGTGGGAATGCTCTCGCAGTCCATGGGAGGGGTACTTGAATATAGAAAGTGGCATGGAAAGGAGATAAAGAGTTTTATCTTTTTGAGGCTGCTGGGTTGCACTGTGGATCAGGTACTAGACTTGGAGTTGGGAAGATCTGAGTTCGAATGTGACCTCAGACCCTTACTGGCTGTGCCTAGAGGGTGCGAAAATCACTTAATCTATTTGCCTCAGTTTCCTCAATTGTAAAATAACAGCATCTACCTTACAAGGTTGTGAGGATCGAATGAGATATTTTCAAAGCACCATGTGCCTGGCACATTGGAGGCACTATATAAACACTAATTCCCACCTCCTTCCCCCCTACCTATAGCCCAGTACCAGACACTCAAAACACAAGGTGAACTCAAGAGCTCCCCTTCTGGTTACCTTGTGTTTACGAGAACATAGTCCTGAGTGAACTGAATAAGTGTTACATGTTCAAAAACAATAAATGAACTAACATTGTGTGGAGTCTGTGTGGTTTTTTTTTTGGTCTTTTTGAATCTTTTTTTTAAAAAATTTATTTAATATATTTAGTTTTCAGAATTGATTTTCACAAAAGTTTGAATTACAAATGTGTTTTTTAAATGCAGTTCTATAGTGTCACTCCCTTACCTTAGATGGGGCAGGAAGATTAGAGGATAATAATCAATTGGAGTATCAGCTTCCATTAATCTCTATAACAGCAACTTCAGGAAAAGCAGGAAGAAACAAAACTTCTAGAAATATCAAAAGACAAAGAAGAGAGGTCACATGATAAACAAAATGAAAGACTGGACATTTTCTGATTCCCCTCCATCAGAGAAACAGAAACCTCTCCAGAACAGAAATTACGAACCAAAGATAAAGAAAACTTCAGATGTCTTTGAAATTTAGGATACTTTGAATCCAAAAGAAGGAAATAAAACCCATGAACTGACATCTAGACTGAGCTTACTCAGCACTCCATGCCCACACTCCATGTTGGGCAATGAGCATGTACCAGCTGACCCACATGAGTTCAAAACAAAACCCAACTGCACACCCAGGTCTCTCGGCCCTCTTTGTGGTGCTGTGTAGATTCTGGCTCCATTCAGGTTCCATGGAGATCACATCTCCAGGCTGTGGAAGTCCGTTCTGGCCAGAACAGATAGCCTGCTTGCCTCTGTAGCAGTCTAGACTAGGGAAGTTCCTGGAGGCCTAATAGCCAGTGCTACCTCAGTGCTTCAAAAGGGGTGGGACAGTGTTTGGGCTGGAAATAGAACTCAACACCACGTCCCATCCCACCCTTTCTTCCCAGAGTCCTAAAACCAAAAAATTAAACCCAACCGCACCAGTGTGGTAGCTCTCTGGATGGGGCCAGAGACCTATGGAACAGAAGGAGAGGGAAGCACACAATGTGTGTGTTCTGGGGCGAGAGGGAAGGGCACAGGGCACTCCACTAAGACTGAGGGAAAGTGCCCAGTATCCTGCTTGGGCCAGTTTTGTTTACCCAAGAGTCGCTAGGTTGGTAGAGCCTTAAGCTGGTGTAGCAGTGAATTGCCTCATGTGGGAGGTGGCTGATACGTTTTTGATATTCACCTTCCAAGGAAACCACCAGAGAGGACAGAGCGAGGAAGTAAATAGGAGAAAATGGAGCGGGGGGGGGGAGGGGGGGGGGGACAGGGAAGAGAATAGAATGAAATTCCCAAACATCTCAAGAAGAAGTAAGCTCAGGGGGCGGAGCCATGATGGCAGCTGGTAAGCACGGACTAGAGTGAGCTCCCTACCGAGTCCCTCCAAAAACCTATAAAAATGGCTCTGAACCAATTCTAGAACGGCAGAACCCACAGAACAGCAGAGGGAAGCAGGGCTCCAGCCCAGGACAGCCCGGATGGTCTCTGGGTGAGCTCTATTCCACACGGAGCTGGGAGCTGGGAGCTGGGAACGGAGTGGAGCAGAGCCCAGCCTGAGCGGCGTGGACGATCCAGACCAGAGGCCGGGCGGAGGGGGCCCTAGCGCCCTGAATACGTGAGCAGTTACCAGACCCCTCGACCCACAAACACCAAAGACTGCGGAGAAGGTTAGTGGGAAAAGCTGCGGGAGTGGAAGGAGTTCGCGGTTCGGCTTCCAGCCCCGGGGGCAGCGGAGGTGGGGCAGCTACAGCTGTTGTTACTTCCGGCTCCAGGCCCACCTGGTGGGGGGAATTAAGTGGCGGATCACAGCAGGGGTGCACAGCCTGCCGAAGATCTGAGCCCAGTCTGGACTGGGGGCCCTTGGGGAAGGAGGAGTGCGGCTCTGACAGAGCTGGCACCTCCCCCCCAAACGTAGAACATAGAACTCTGTAATCTACAAGCAGTCATACCCCACTGAAAAACTCAAGGGTCAAGTTAGTTGGTTGGGAATATGGCCAGGACGCGAAAACGCGCCCAGATTCAGTCTCAGACTTTGGATTCTTTCTTTGGTGACAAAGAAGACCAAAACATACAGCCTAAAGAAGACAGCAAAGTCATAGAGCCTACAACCAAAGCCTCCAAGAAAAACATGAACTGGCCCCAGACCATAGAAGAACTCAAAAAGGATTTGGAAAAGCAAGTTAGAGAAGTAGAGGAAAAATTGGAAAGAGAAATAAGAAGGATGCGAGAAAGCCATGAAAAACAAGTCAATGACTTGCTAAAGGAGACCCAAAAAAATACTGAAAAATACACTGAAGAAAACAACACCTTACAAAATAGACTAACTCAAATGGCAAAAGAGCTCCAAAAAGCCAATGAGGAGAAGAATTCCTTGAAAGGCAGAATTAGCCAAATGGAAAAGGAGGTCCAAAAGACCACTGAAGAAAATACTACTTTAAAAATTAGATTGGAGCAAGTGGAAGCTAGTGACTTTATGAGAAATCAGGATATTATAAAACAGAACCAGAGGAATGAAAAAATGGAAGACAATGTGAAATATCTCCTTGGAAAAACCACTGACCTGGAAAATAGATCCAGGAGAGATAATTTAAAAATTATTGGACTACCTGAAAGCCGTGATCAAAAAAAGAGCCTAGATACCATCTTTCAGGAAATTATCAAGGAGAACTGCCCTGATATTCTAGAGCCACAGGGCAAAATAGAAATTGAAAGAATCCATCGATCGCCTCCGCAAATAGATCCCAAAAAGAAATCTCCTAGGAATATTGTTGCCAAATTCCAGAGCTCCCAGATCAAGGAGAAAATACTGCAAGCAGCCAGAAAGAAACAATTTGAATATTGTGGAAACCCAATCAGAATAACCCAAGACCTGGCAGCTTCTACATTAAGAGATCGAAGGGCTTGGAATGCGATATTCCGGAGGTCAATGGAGCTAGGATTAAAACCTAGAATCACCTACCCAGCAAAACTGAGTATCATGTTCCAAGGCAAAATATGGACTTTCAATAAAATAGAGGACTTTCAAGCTTTCTCAGTGAAAAGACCAGAACTGAATAGAAAATTTGACTTTCAAACACAAGAATCAAGAGAAGCATGAAAAGGTAATCAAGAAACGGAAATTGCAAGGGACTTACTAAAGTTGAACTGTTTTGTTTACATTCCTACATGGAAAGATGATGAGTATGATTCATGAGACCTCAGTATTAGGGTAGTTGAAGGGAATATGCATATATATATATGCATATATATATGTTTATGTATATATATAAGTGAATGTGTATGTATGCATGTATTTATGTGTATGTGTATGTATGTGTATATATATATATATGTAAAAGAAAGAGAGCAGACACAGGGTGAGTTGAGGATGAAGGGAAGATAGCTAAAAGAAATAAAATGAAATTAAGAGATGAGAGAGTAACTTACTGAGAGAGGGAGATAGGGAGAGATAGAATGGGGTGGATTATCTCCCATAAAGGTGGCAAGAGGAAGCAGTTCTAGGAGAGGAGGGGAGTGGGCAGGTGAGGGGGGAATGAGTGAACCTTGCTCTCATCAGATTTGGCCTGAGGGGGAATACCATACATACTCAGTTGGGTATCTTACCCCACAGGAAAGAAAAGGGAGGAAGATAAAAAAAAAAATAAAAGGCAGGGGGATGATGGAGTGGAGGGCAGATGGGGGTGGAGGTAATCAAAACAAACACTTTGGAAAGGGGACAGGGTCAAGGAAGAAAATTCAATAAAGCGGGATGGGTTGGGAAGGAGCAAAATGTAGTTAGCCTTTCACAACATGAATATTGTGGAAGGGTTATACATAATAATACATGTGTGGCCTAGGTTGAATTGCTCAACTTCTTAGGGAGGGTGGGTGGGAAGGGAAGAGGGAAGGGAATTTGGAACTCAAAGTTTTAAAATCAGATGTTCAAAAACAAAAAAAGTTTTTGTATGCAACTAAAAAATAAGATACACAGGCAATGGGGCGTAGAAATTTATCTTGCCCTACAAGAAAGGAAGGGAAAAGGGGATGAGAGGGGAGGGGGGTGATAGAGGGGAGGGCTGACTGGGGAACAGGGCAACCAGAATATACGCCATCTTGGAGTGGGGGGGAGGGCAGAAATGGGGAGAAAATTTGTAATTCAAACTGTTGTGAAAATCAATGCTGAAAACCAAATATGTTAAATAAATAAATTGCATTAAATAAAAAAAAAAAAAAAAAGAAGTAAGCTCAAAGACCTTGAACAAAAGCAGATGGATCAACAGGAAAAAACCTTAACAGCAGAAAGAAATATGCCCTCCAGATCTAGTAAATGGGTTCAGGCATCTATTGAATAAATATTGTAAAACAAAGGAAAATGATCCAGCACTTGATAAGAAGCTGCTTCTCACTGGTTTAAAAGAGAAATGACAATCATGATAGCAGAATTTATGGCCTGCATAGCAAAAATGATGAGCAGAATGGAAAAACTGGAATTTGTAATGGCAAATCTCAGCAGAAAAACAAGAGAAAACAATAGGTTGAGAATATAGAAGTGAAGGAAAATTTAGAAGAAGAAAAGAAAACAACATTAAAAGAAAATATACTCACAATGTAAGCAAAACATACTGTTCTCAAAGATAGGA
Organism: Trichosurus vulpecula; assembly: GCF_011100635.1. Classification (NCBI taxonomy): domain Eukaryota; kingdom Metazoa; phylum Chordata; class Mammalia; order Diprotodontia; family Phalangeridae; genus Trichosurus; species Trichosurus vulpecula. Next base: position 23,466,153 of record NC_050575.1, on the reverse strand, counting down.
CATATAGAAGACCTAAGGATCATAGACGTCCCAGAAGAACATGACAGGACAAAGAAAAATAAAAGAAACCTAAAAGATAGTGGGCAAAATCAAGGAAAAGTCAGGTGTCATTTTAAAACATCTACAACATCAGAGAACTGAGGGACAATGCTATGGTGAAGGATAGTGGCACAGCCAAAGATATTAATAAAGAAATTTGGGAAGATAAATAGAATGGATAACAGCTATACTGAAAGAATTGAAGAATGACATGAATTCTTCACCTGAGATATAGGAGATGAAGAATTTATGAGACTGGCAAGCAACATGGAGAAAATAAAACCTTCCCTGAATGTAACAAAAAGCAGAATTTATGCTGTGAGGCGAAAAACACCTGACAGCATAAACAGATTGGGGATGGGGAAAAGAAATCTCAGAATTTAAAAGTAATTCACAAGATAAATAATGACCAATCTTAAAGATAGGATTAAAAAACAAACCCAAGGACCACCAAGAAGGGGAAAAACTAGGACACTATAGTTAAAGAAGTAGTTGAGGACAGTTTCCTAAAACAGTAGTGTCTTCAGTCAGAAAAAATCAACAAAAAAGATCAAGAAAAAACAAACTGAACTCAAGATACATGATCCTTTAAGGAAAATTTAAGGAAAAGATCCTTTAAGCCTCAAACATGAATTGACATGAAAAGATACCAGTATACTAATGCCAGCCTATGCAAAAGAAATGGTGAAAACAAGACGGCAGATAAACCAAAACATACACAAGGTTGAAGGGGGGGTGGGGTGGGGAATGGGTCTCAGGAAGTATGGTATAATGGGAGGAGCAATAGATTTGGTGTCAGAGAACCTGAGTTTGAATCTCTATTCTGTGGCTGTGATCTTGGCAAGTTTTTTAACCTCTATGGACCTGTTTCTTTATGAGAATGAAAGGATTAAAACTAAATTATTGCTGAGTTCCTCAAGCTATAAATCCTGTGATCCTACAGATCACCTTCCCAGCAAATTTAAACATTTGCAGAAGAAAGATACTTAACGTCAAGCTTTCAAATAATGTGTTGACAGAAAGCCTATACTTTAAAAGAAACTCACAGTCAGATGTGAAGCAGCATCTCCAAGTGTTGGCCTATCCAAAAGGTTTCCAAAGCCTGTTCGATTTTTTGTGAGACACAAGATACAAAAAGAAGTACTAAGATGTTTTAAGTTGTGTTTTATCTTAATGTTTTAATGTAGTTTGTTTTTTAAGAAAAGTAAATCATCAAACATAGAAACTATCCCAAAGTGGAGTGCACTAATTTGGAGCTTAAAGTTTTAAAAAATGAATATGGAAAATTAATTTTGTTTTATTTTTAGGGAGGAAGGCATGGCAATTGGGATTAAGTGACTTGTCCAAGGTTACACAGCTGGTGTGTCAAGTGTCTGAGGCCACATTTGAACTCAGGTCCCCCTGACTCCAGGGCCAGTACTCTACTCACTGCACCACCTAGCTGCCCCAGAAAATTAATTTTTTTTTAAAGTGTAATGAGCTGTCTTAAAAGATGTCATCTTCAGTGAAGGTTGGATGACCATATGTTAGGGATGTTATAGAGGAGATTTTTAGGTACAGGTTAGACTTGCTAGTTGAAAAAGGCCCTTTCAACTCTAAGATTCTATTATTTTGTATATTACATCTCAGAAAAATGAATAAAAATTTATTCGTTTTTGATAAGGAATAAGGGTAAAGAATAGTGAGCCTACAAGCAACCCTTCAGTCCTTAATAAAAAGGAATCAAACTTCAGGTAAATATAGATTTTTAATAATATTAACCTAAGATAGCTTGGTTTAATTAAGATAACTTTCAATATACTTAGAATTAGAAGCATTAAAAAGGTTATGCTCCTCAAAATTACAAAGCAAATCAATCCTCACATTTATACCACTAAATATGAGTGAGCTAAATTCTTCCGGTAAAAATAAAAAGTTATGATTTAGATTAAAAAAGCAAAAGTGAAATGATGGTTTACTTAGAAAACCGTAGAGAGGCAACTAAAAAACTAATCAAACAACACCTTCAGCTAAGTTACAAGATTTAAAGAAATTGTCACACAAATCATCAGCATTTCTGTGTAATACCAACAAAACCCAGCAGGATGAGTTAGAGAAATTCCATTTAAAATAACTATAGACAATATAAAATACTTGGGAATCCATCTGCCAAGACACACACAGGAACTATATGAACACAGTAATGAAGCACTTCATACAAATAAGGACAGATCTAATTAACTGGAGAAAAATTAGTTGCTTATGGGTAGGCCAAGCCAACATAATAAAAATGACAATACTATCTAAATTAATTTACTTATTCAGTGTCATACCAACCTCTCAAACATTTACTTTCCAGAGCTAGAAAAAAATTCATCTGGAAGAACCAAAGGTCAAGAATATCAATGGGAAAAAACATGCAAAGGAAGGGGGCCTAGCAGTACCAAATATCAAACTATACTACACAGCAGTAATCTTCAGAACAATTTGGTACTGGATAAGAAATAGAACAGTTGGTCATTGGAACAGATTAGGTACATAATATTCAGAAGTAAATAACACAGTAATGTAGTGTTTGATAAACCCAAAGATCCCAACTATTGGGGCAGGAACTCACTATTTGACAAAAATTGTTGGGAAAACTGGAAACTAGTCTGGCAGAAACTAAAAATAGAACAGTAACTCCCATTGTACACCAAGATGAGCTCAAAATGGGTAATGATATAGCCATAAAGGATGACATCATAAGGAAATTAGCAGAGCATGGAAGAAATGACCTGTCAGATCTATGGATAGGGGAAGGGTTCATGACCAAACAAGTGATAGATAGGATAACAGGAGGCAAAACACATAATTTTGAATTACATAAAGTTTAAAAGGTTTTGTACAAACAATATCAATGCAGCTAAAATTAGACAAAAAGTTGGAAATGGGAGGTCTTTGCAGGAAATTTCTTTAATAAAGGTCTCATTTCTAAAATATATAGTCAGTGGACTCATATTTACAAGATTAAGAGCCATTCTCCAAATGACAAGTGATCAAAAGGTGTGAATAGGTAGTTTTCTGAGAAAGAAATCTAAACTATCAGTAGCCATATTAAAAAAAGGTTCTAAATCACTAACACTTAGAGAAATGCAAATTACACCAATCCTGAGATATCACCTCACACCCCATAGACTGGCTATGATGACAACAAAGCAAAATGACAAATGCTGGAGGGGATGTGGAAAAATAGGTATACTAATGCATTGTTGGTGCATTAGTGAATTAGTCCAACCATTCTAGAAGGTAATTTACCCTCAAAAGCTATTAAACTAGGTAAAAACCCTTTGGCCCAGAGATACTGGTACTATATCTATACCCCAAAGAAATCAAAGAAAGAGGAAAAGGATCCATATGTACAAAAATATTTATAGCAGCACTTTTTGTAGTGGCAAAGAATTGGAAACTAAAGGGACGCTCATCCATTATGGAACAGCTGAACAAATTATGATATATAAATATGATGGAATTCTATTGTTCTCTAAGAAATGATGAAGGGTATAATTTCAGAAAAACTTGGGCAGACTTGTATGAACTCATGCAAAGTGAAGTAAGCAGAAACAGGAGAACAATTTACATAGTAATAGTAATATTGTAAAGATAATCAACTACGAAATACTTAATAATTCTTTTTTGAGGGGGTAAAAATTAAGACATTTGTTAATCCATTCAAATAATAATGAGCTCATCACACATTAATATAACATGTTTTATTAAAAATAATATTTTCCAAAATAAAAAAATTATTGGAGTAGTGGTATTGTGTTTTTCTTCTTTTTTTGGTAAATTTCTCTATTGATGTCCATCCTTATAGAAGACAGCTGGATTCTTATACCCGTTTTTGCATTCAATCTGCTGTGATATTCTGTTTTGGTTGAAGTTCGTGAAGATAATCCATCTCCACACAGATATGTATTTGGAAAACAGAGGAGTATTTTAATAGGCAAATAACATCTTAGTATTGTTATGAAAGTGATCTTGAACCCTCAGACCCTGTTAAAAGGTCTTGAGGACCCCCTGAGGTCAGCAGACCACACTGAGAACTGCTGATCTGGAAGAATCCATCTAATTTCTCACCATTTTTATAGAGCCACTAAAATCATGAATATTTTCAGACCATATGTAAATTCAAACAATGCCATATCCACTAGATCCTCTCTTTTCAAATTGGAATTATATCTAGCTCACAGAGCTCATGGACTAAAGCTCTTTTCTTACAAATACTGAATCTCAGATAATATCAGAGAAGAGAGGCCCAATTTTGTCTAATCTATTGCTACCAGGTAGTCCTATAGCAATAGGGCTCTTTTGTCCTAGGGAAGATTAAAAAAATGTGTGTGTGTGTGTGTATATATATATATATATATATATATATATATATATATATATATATATATATATATACACACACATATATGTGTATATATGCTTGTATATACGTATACATACATAGACATACCTTTATCATCTCAAGGGAGTAATTCTTATTGGACAGTGTGCAACATTTCATATCTTACCTGTGAGTCTTCTATGGAACCACCTACACTCTCCCTACACCTGTGTCAAGACTTGCCTTTGAGATTAATCAGTTTTTCTAAAGTCTTCAATGCTGTTAGCCAAGATTTCATGGTGAACTTGAATCTGAGGGGATATTATAGTTATTTATAAAGCCACCTATGAAATTTGTGCAATACCCAAAATTAGGATGTTGGAAAGTTCATGATATAGTTAGTAGAATTAGTGTCCTATCTTATAGAATTGGGATAGAGGTAAGGCTGATGTTCTGATGGTCTAAAGATCCATCCCATGGATGGATCCATTCTATTGACTTTTCTTTTGTGAAATATAAGTAGGTAAAGAACTATATACACAAGGGGTGATCTTAGCCTTATTCTTTCTTATTACTTATCCACATAGACAACTTTTAGAAGTTTGAGTCTGGACCATTCTAGACTTCATAGTATGGAAGACATAATTATTTCTCCTTAAATTAATTTTAATCTGGCTCTGACATGGCTGTGTGACCCAAGACTTAATAATTCTAATCAACACAATGACCAACCACAATTTGGAGGACTTGTGATGAAAAATACTATCCGCCTCCAGATAGAGAACTAATGGACTCCAAATACAGATTGAAGCATATTTTTTTCTCTTTTTCTTGCTTTTTTGAGGGGGAGGGGAGAACCTAGCTAATATGGAAATTCATTTTGCATGGCAATGCATATTTGTGATGGGTTTTGTTTTTCTTGCCTTCTTAATAGGTGGGGCAGGGAGAGGATGGAAGCAAAGAATTTGAAATTAGAAAAAAAATTGAATTTTTAAAAAAATCAAAACTCAACAATATGTTGCTTACAAGAAATACAATGCAGTGCAAAAAGATTCAGACATCTTGAAACTTATACACTGGACAAAAATATAACATGCACAGCCAGTTCAAGAAAGGCAGGAAGATCAGTGGTAACATTGAACTTTATGTAACTAGAAAGCTTAAAGGAGAGGCAAGGATTAAATCATATTTAAAAGTAAATAATTAAAAAAAACCAAATGTTAAACATATGTCCTCAAATAACAAGAATTAAATGCATTAAAATGACTATTGAAAGAGGAAACAAATTTAGTAATATTAGAAGATCAAGCAAAAAGATAAAAAAGGAATCACAGACCAGAAAAGGTTTACTTAACAAGTTGAAATCAGGGAAGGATTCTGGGAAGATAGTGGAATAAGTCAAGAAATTACCTGAGTCTCCCAAACTTCCCGCACAAACCATTTAAAATAATGCCTCAAAGTGAACTTTGAGCAGCAGAAATAATTAAAAGTTGGGGTAAAGCAGTTGTCTGCTTAAGACAACTTGGGAGGAAGTTTGGAAAGACCTGACCTCCCTAGATGGTAGTCTGGCCTGATCAAAGTGCAGATATCTCTGGGAAGATACCGCTGAATCAGCCAACAACAAGCCCTGGGGGCAGCTGTGTATGTGTTGGGGGGCGGGGAGTAGCCCCAACTTCAGGAACTTTAGCCCCACTGATCAGGGGAAAATTACAGCTGGCTTGAGGTCCTTGCGTGCAGAACACATGGTGTGAGGCTATAGCTGTGGTCAAGGAAGAGTGAGCACGCACCAATGAGTGCAATTGCAGAAGGGCAGCAGGGGCTCTGCTGGTAGTGGTCACCTGCAAGAGAATGGAGTCCCTGGTTTTGGTTCTTGTGCAGAGGGTTGAGCTGAAGCTTGCAGCCATGGGAGGGACTGCAGGGAGCAAGAGCACTTGCAGTGACAGTGTTGATGGGGGGCCCTGGTTGTGACTTAAGGGTGGAGAGGAGTACCTGACATCAGGCCCCCAGATAGAGCTCAGAAAATAACAACACACAAAAAACAGAAGCCTGAGACATTATCCCTTGGGACTAGAGCCCAGCTCTAACATAAAGTTAAAAGCCAAGAAATAAGCCACTTAAAACAAGTAAGAAAAAGAAACAGAACCCAGCCATAGATAGCCACTATGGCAATAGAGAGGATCTGAGTTCAAACTCAGAAGAACACAGTGAAGTTAAAACACCTACTTCTACTTCAAAGAAAAAAGTAAAATGATCGTAACTAAAAAGAGTTCTTGGAAGACTGTAAAAAAGGACCTTAAAAATCAAATAAGAGAGGTTGAGGAAAAATTAGAGAAAAAAATAAGAGTAAGGAAAGAAAATTAAGAAAGAGAAAGTCAATGAAGTAGGAAAAGATTTTAAAATTTACAAAAGAAAATAATTCCTTAAAAATTAGAATTGGACAAGACTTCATACAATACCAAGAAATAATAAAACAAAATCAAAAGAATGAAAAGAATGTGAAACATCTCATTAGAAGAACAACTGATCTGGAGAACAGATTAAGGAGAGACAATATAAGAATTTTTGGACTACCTGAAAGTTATGATCAAGAAGAGTCGGTACTATACTTCAAGAAATTATTAAGGAAAATTGCCCCAAAGTTTTAGAACTAGAAGGTGAAACAGAAATTGAAAAAATCCCCTGATCACTACCCAAAAGAGGAATTGCCAAGATGAAAACTCACAGGAACATTATAGCTAAGTTTCAAAGCTTCCAGGCTAAGGAGCAACTAGAAAAAAAAAAACAAATTTAAATACTGTGCAGCTACAGGCAGGATAACACAAGATTTAGCATCTTCTACATTAAAAGACTGAAGGGCATGAAACATTATATCCCAAAGAGCAAAGAAGCTGAGTTTGCAAACAAGAATAACTTACCCAGCAAAGCTGTGTATAATCCTGCATGGTTTTAAAAAAAGGGGTTTTTGAAAAGAATATTTAATGAATTAAAGGTCTTTCAGGTATTTGTGAGGAAAAGACCAGAACTGAATGGAAAACTTGACCTACACAAATCAGGAGAAACATAGCAAGGTAAACATTAAAGACCAATTTTAAGGGATTTAGTAAGGTCAAACTATTTACTCCTTATATGCGATTCTAAAAAATAAAGTTGGATAGGGAGAGGTAAAATGGAGCACTTATACAAACACGCATGAGTGGAAGCACTGTTACAGTGGAGGCAGGAGGAAGTAGAAGACTGATAGTAGTAGAACCTTATTCTCATGAGAACAGGGTTAAAGAGGGAATAACATCTAAGGAATAAGAAGGTAAGGGGAGAGGATAAGAAAGGGATTCTTAGAAAGGGTGAGAATTAGAGAGGCAATGGTTAGAAGTAAATTAGACATTGAGGAAAGAGAGGGTAAAAAGAGAGGGAAATGATAAACAGTGAAGAAAAATAGGATGGAGGGAAATGCACAACTGGTAATTATAACTTTGAATGTGAATGGGATGAATTCACCCATAAAATGGAAACAGCAGAATGGATTAAAAAACAGAATTCAACAGTATGTTGTTTACAAGAAACATATTTTAAAATGTAGCATGTTTTTACTCCACATGTAGAGTAAAAATAAAGGGCTGGAGTAGAATTTATTATGATTCAGCTGATGCACAAAAAGCAGGGGTAGCAATTGTGATTTCAGACAGAGTTAAAGTTAAAACAAAGATAAACAGGGAAACTACAATATGATCACATCGTATCAGGTATCACAGATAATGAAGTAATATCAATACTAAGCCTATATACACCAAATGCTATAGCATCCAAATTTTTAAAGGAAAATCTAAATGAATTACAGGTGGAAATAGACAGCAAAACTATAATAGTGGGGCACTTCAACCTTTCCCTGTCAGAACTAGATAAATCTAACCAAAAAATAAATAAGAAAGAAGTCAGGGAGATGTGTAGAATCTTAGGTATGATAGATATCTGAAGAGAATTGAATGGGAATAGAAAAGAATAAAGCTTTTTCTAAGTGGCATATGGTACTTTTACAAAAATTGACTATTAGAGATGAAAACTTTATAGTTAAATGCAGAAATATTAAATGCATCCTTTTCAGATCATAATGCAATAAAAATTTTATTCAATAAGGGATCATGGAAACAGATTAAAAATGAATTGGAGACTAAATAACCTAATCTTAAGAATGAGTGGGTTAAAGAACAAGTAATAGAAACAATAAATAATTTTATTAAAGAGAATGGAAATAATGAGACAACATACCAAAACTTATAGGATGCAGCAAAAGCAGTAATCAAAGGAAAATTTATATCTCTAAATACTTATGTCAGTAAAATAGAGAAAAAGCAAACCAATGAATTGGGTATGTAATTTAAAAAACTAGAAAAAGAATAAATTTAAAGTCCCCAATTAAACCCTAAATTGGAAATCCTAAAAACTAAAGGTGAGATTAATAAAATTGAATGTTAAAAAGTCCATTAAATTAATGAATAAAACCAGGAGTTGGTTTTATGAAAAGACAATAAAATAGATCACTAATTAATATGATTTTCAAAAGAGGGGAGAACCAGCTTGCTAGTATCAAAAATGAAAAGAGCAAGTATACCACTATTGAAGATGAAATCAAAGTAATTATTGGGAGTTATTTTGACCATTTATATGCCAATAAACTTAACAATTTAAGTGAAATTGAAGAATACTTACAAAACTATAAACTGCCTAGATTAACAGAAGAGGAATTAGAATAACTAAATAAATCTATTTTAGAAGAAGAAATTGAACAGGCCATAAATGAGCTTCCTAAGAAAAAAGTATCAGGACCAGATGGATTTAAAAGTGAATTCTACCAAACATTTTAAGTTATTTGGAATAACAGGCAAAGGAGTCCTACCAAACTCCTTTTATAAAACAAATATGGTGCTGATACCTAAACCAGGAAGAGCAGAAGCAGAGAAAGAAAATTATAGACCAATGTCTTCAATGAATATGAATGCAAAAATCCTAAATAAAACATCCTAGAGATTAAACTAAAATGTTAGTTGAAACAATGAATAATTTTAGCAAAGTAGCAGAATATAAAATAAACCCATATAAGTTATCACCAACAAAACCCTACAAGAAGAGAAAGTAAGAGACACCGCATTTTAAAATAACTGTAGAAAGTATAAAATAGCTGGGAGTATAGCTGCCAAGACAAACCCAGGAACTACATGAACATGATTATAAAATACTCTTTATACAAATAAAGTGAGATTTAAATAACTGGAGAAATATTAATTGTTCATGGGTAGGTGAGCCAATATAATAGACAGTTCTACTTACTGTACTTACTCAATGCCATCCCAATTAAATTACCAAAATATTATTTTATTAAGCTAGAAAAAAAATAACAGAATTCATGTGGAAGAACAAAAGGTCAAGAATATCAAGAAATTAGTGAAGGGAGGGTGGGGAATGTAAAGGAAGGAGATTTGGCAGTACCACATCTTAAACTTTATTAGAAGGCAGTAATTATCAAAACTATCTGGTACTGGCTAAGAAATAGAAAGGTGGATCGGTGGAATAAAATAGACATACAATACACAGTAGTAAACCATTATAGTAACCTTGTATTTGACAATGTAAAGACTTAAGTTTGGGGGATAAGAATTCATCATTTGGTAAAAATTGTTGGGAAAACTAGAAAGCAGTCTGGTAGAAATTATGTATAGACCAATATCATACACCATTCACCAAGATAAGGTCAAAATGGATACGTGACCTAAATTTAAAGGAAGCTAGCATAAGAAAATGAGAAAAACATGGACCATATTACCTATCAGACTTATGGATAGGAGAAGAATTTACAAATTAATGAGAGAAAGAGAGCACTATGAGATGTAAAATGGATAATTTTGATTACAGTGAATTTTAAAAGGTTTGTACAAATAAAACCAACTTAGCCAGATTAGAAGAAAAGCTGAAAATTGGTGGGGGGGGGCGGAATTTTATAGTTTCTTATATAAAGTTCTCATATCTCAAATATATAGAGAATGTCATCAAATTTATAAGACTATGAGTCATTCCCCAGTTGGTAAGTGGTCAAACAATATTAACAGGCAATTTTTCCTTCTTTTTTTTGAGGGGGGAGGCAAGGCAATTGGGGTTAAGTGACTTGCCCAAAGTCACACAGCTGGTAAGTGTCAAGTATCTGAGGCCGGATTTGAACTCAGGACCTCCTGACTCCAGGGCCAGTGCTCTATTCACTGTGCTACCTAGCTGCCCCTATAGGCAGTTTTTCAATGAAGAAATCAAAATTACATATAGACATATGAAAAAATGCTCTAAATCATTCTGGATTAGAAAAATGCCAATTAAAACAACTTTAAGATATCATACACTATTGGATTGGCTAAAATGATAGAAGGAGGAAATGATAAATGTTGGAGGGGATGTGGAAAAATAGGGACACTAATACACTGTTGGTAGAACTGAGCCAACAGTTTTGGAGATCAATCTGGGATTATGCTCAAACAGTTATAAAACTGCATGCCCTTTGACCCTGCAATACTACTATTAGATCTGTTTCCCAAGGTGATCAGGGAAAAAGGAAGAGAACCTATATGTTCTAAAATGTTTATAGCAGCTCTCTTTGTTGTGGCAGAGAACTGGAAATTGAGGGGGATGCCCCTCCATTGGGGAATGGCTAAACAGGTTGTGGTATGTGGTTGTGATGGAATGCTACTGTACTGTATGAAATGATGAGCCGGCCGATTTTAGAAAAATGTTCAAAGACTTGCATGAAATAATGAAGAGTGGAATGAGAGAACGTGGTATACTATAACACCAATATAAATACTCAGGTCAACTAGAAAGGACCTATGAAGGAAGACACTGCCCACCTCCGGAGAAAGAGCTCATGACTAGAAGTATGCATAGCGTGGTTTTACATGTATTTAGATATCTATGTCAAATGATGGCCTTCTGTAGCATGGTATGGGGAGGGAGGGAGACAGTTCTGAACGTAAAATGTAACAACAACAAAGAAAGTCAAAATGCTCTGCAGTAAACCTGCAGCAAAAATAAATCAACATTTTCATTTCAATTACAATATTTCCATAAAATGATTTGAACCAAGTAATTAAATACCTTACTCATTGTAACAGGCAGCAAATTGCCTTTGAATAGACTGCAAGTCATTTATTATTTTTTTATTTTAATAAAGTAGGATTGAGCTTTAAAAAAACCAACAGTTGGAATCAACAGGTATCTGGAGAGAACAAAATGGAAAAAAGTAAGGAATATACTTTTTTACTCCAAGCGCTCATAGATCTTTCACAGAAAATGGTCATATATTCAAAAATGCTCTTAGCAAATAGAGAAAGGCAGAACATTCACACACCATTTCTGAAACAATCCAATAAAATTAGAATTAAATAACAAGAACATAATTACAAAAGGAAATGAGGAAAATTGAGATATGGCCAAATTTGTTCCCAGAGGTAAAGTCATGATCCTAATCCTTTCCTAATGAGAGAAAAATGAAATATGTACATGTTAATGACATTAGGGAGATAAAACAAAAGAGTAACCAAAGGAAAGTAGGAAAAGAAACAATAATCAAAATATTAGTAAACAAATGTTAAATATGAAGAATGCAGAACAATATGGGAAGGTCTGTATGAACTGATGAAGAGTAAAGGAAGCAGTACCAGGAGAACAATATGCACAATTAGTAAAGCAATGTAAATATTGATAAAAGGAATTCAGACTCAGAGTAATTTTAAAAAACCATGATGGTCCCTGAGAACAGATCGTGCAACAACCCTCAGCTTTTGACAGAGAAGTAGAAGGCTACTAAGGCAGAATGTTGCATACATTGTTAGTTATGGGGTTATTTTATCATTTGCTTTTGTTTGTTTTCGAACACATTTACATATAAAATGTATATCCATATATAATATTTAGAGTACTTTTTCATGTATTTTTATTTGTCACTCATTACTATAAAAGAAACTTCCCCCCTTCCAGACTGAACTCTCTTGTGGCAAAGAAAAAAACAAGCCCAAACATATGATACAGTGAAATCTGATCATGTATAAAAGACTGCACTGGCAGTCTCCTTCCCCATCATTCTTCTGTAAGCAGAAGGTATGGTTTATTAGTGGGTTTTTTTTTTGCTTAACTGGTTTTCTTTGTTACGAGAAAAGATTTACTTTTGGACTTGGGTCAAGGAGAGATAGGGTAAGTTTAGAAAAGGCGATATACAAAAAAAGGCATCAATAAAATTATTTCAAATTAAGCTGATAAATAAAGCAAGTTTTTTTAAAGACCAATAAAATTGACAGATCGTTTTTAAAAGGAGAGAAGGAGATAGAGAAAGAGGGAGGTGGGGGGGAAGGGAGGGAGGGAGAGAGAGAGGGAGAGGGAGAGGGAGAGGGAGAGGGAGAGGGAGAGGGAGAGGGAGAGGGAGAGGGAGAGGGAGAGAGAACGAACACAAATTGTCCAAGAGGAAAAAATGAGATAGCAACAATTAGGTAATATTATACAATCAAGTAATATACATAGCCGTGTGCAGAAGGATAGTGAAAGATAAAATGGACAATTTTTAATTACATAAAAGTGAAATTTTTGCACAAAAGTAACGCATCTAAAATTGGGAGGGAAGCAAATTTCTCCAATAAAGGTCTTATTTCCCAGAAATAAAAGGAACTGATTTAAATTTATAAGAATGAGCCATTCCTCTATAGATCATGAACAGGCAGTTTTCTTTTTTTATTGTTCTTTTTTTTAAAAAAAAATTTTAGTTTTCAACATTCACTTTTCTAAGATTTTGAGTTTCAAATTTTTCCCCTTCCTCCCCCTCCCCAAGACAGCAGACAATCTGTTATAGGCTATACATGTACAATCACATTAAACCTATTTCCACATTAGTCATGTTTCGAAAGAAGAATCAGAACAAAAGGGGAAAGCTATGAGAAAGAAAAAAAAGAGAGCAAATAGTATACTTCGATCTGCATTCAGACTCCATAGTTCTTTCTCTGGATGTGGCTAGCATTTTCCATCATGAGTCTTTTGGAATTGTCTTAGATCATTGCATTGCTGAGAACAGCTAAATCTATCAAAGTTGATCATCACAACGTGTTGCCATTACTGTGTACAATGTTTTCCTGGTTCTGCTTACTTCACTCAGCATCAGTTCATATAAGTCCTTCCAGGTTTTTCTGAAATCAGCCTGCTCATTATTGCTAATAGAACAATAGTATTCCACTACATTCATATGCCACAACTTGTTCAACCATTCCCCAATTGATGGGCATCCCCACAATTTCTAATTCTTTGCCACCACAAAAAGCCGCTATAAATATTTTTGTACGTGTGGGTCCTTTTCCCTTTTTTATAATCTCTTTAGGATACAGATGTAGAAGTGGTATTGTGGGATCAAAGGGTATGCACAGTTTTATAGCCCTTTGGGTATAGTTTCAAATTGTTCTCCAGAATGATTAAATCAGTTCACAACTCCACTGGCAATGCATTAGTCTTCTAGTTTTCACACATCTTCTCCAACATTTATCATTTTCCTTTTTTGTCATATTAGCCAGTCTGATAGGTGTGAGGTGGTACCTCAGAGTTGTTTTAATTTTCATTTCTCTACTCAACAGTGATTTAGAGCACTTTTCCATATGACTATAGATGGCTTTAATTTCTTCAACTGAAAAGGAACAGGCAGTTTTCAAAGAAAAACATACAAATTATGAATAGCCAGGTGGAAAAAAATGTTCCAAATTCAGTAATTAGAAAAATGTAAAGTAACTGAAATTCTACCTCACACCCATTAGATTGGCAAAAGTGACAAAAAAGGAAAATGACAGGTGTTGGAGGGGCTGTGGGAAAATAGGTACATCTGTGCACTCTTGGTAGAGCTGTGAACTGGTTCAGCTATTCTGGAAAGCAATTTAAACCCAAAAAAAGAGTTACTAAAGTGTGCATACCTTTTGACCCAGCAAAACAACTACAAAGCTTATATCCCCAAGAGGTCAAAGAAAGAGGAAAAAGACCCATATGTACAAAAATATTTAAAGCAGCTCTTTTTGTAGTGGCAAAGATGTGGAAACTTAGGGGGCGCCCATCAATGGGGAATGACTAAACAAATTATGGTATTTGAGTATGACAGAATACTACCGTGCAGTAAGAAACTATGAAGGGGCTGGTTTCAGAAAAACCTAGGAAGACTTGTATTAACTTAGGCGAAGAATAAAGTGAGCCGAACCAATTCATATACCAACATTGTGAAAACAACTATGAATGATCCATCTGATTGATGCAATGACTTGTCATGATTCCAAAGGACCAGTGATCAAGCATGCTCCCCAACTCCTAACAGACCCCTGAGTGCCGCCTGCCTGCCTTCATGATGTAGCTGCAGCGGCACAATGGAAGAAGCCATCGCTTGTCTTTCTCATCATACCGTTGTCTGGTTTTTTTATTCTGTCTGTAATTTTCCTTGCAGGGTCAAGGCTCAGGCTGGAGGAGATGGTGTTCCAAGAGCTCAATTTGAAAATATTTTGCAAATGTTGCTTTAAATTTTTTGTACCACTTTTGATGGTACAGGTTGGAGTACAAATTATGCTCAGGCCTGGGAACCTCACCATTAGGCTAGTCACTGACCCTGAGACAGTGAGAAGTCTCTAAACTTTTGGAATCACCAACAATAATAGCTGTAGGTAAAGCCTGTCTAGGTTCCTATGTAGTGTTGACAAAGTGTAGCCTTGACAGTAGACTAGTTCTTTTTTAGGTTGACATTGAATGTTTGTGTCTAAGGACAGGCTCGGGGCGGCTAGATGACTCAGCGGGTAGACCGCTAGGTCTGGAGTCAGGAAGACCCGAGTTCAAATATGGCCTCAGACATTTTTACTAGCTGTGTGACCTGGGCAAATCACTTAACCCTGTTTGCTTCGATTTCTTCATCAGCTGGAGAAGAAAATGGCAAATCACTCCTGTCTGCTTGCCAAGAAAACCCCAAATAGGGTCACAAAGAGTCGGACACGACTGAACAACAGCAAAAAGAACAGGCTTAGAACCCCCTAGGTTGGCCCAAACCACTACAGATAGTACAGATACCACCCTTGGGTGGCAACCCTCAGATTACATTTCAGATCTTCCTAAGGTCTGAGACATGGAATAAGGGGAGGGATGGAGATGAGGAAACAGACCTGGCACCAGCAACGGGGGCTTCACCCAGCCAACTTGGAGACAGCAGAGTGTTCGAGACCAGCTCCTTCTTACGTTGCTTGGTGGTTTCTGTGGTAGACTTTTTTTTCTTTTTTCAGTTGCTTGTTGGGAGTTGGCAGTACTCCCTGTTAAAAACTTCAGATGAATATAGGCCATGTGCTGATGCCTATCTCTGATGCTGGACTCTTTGATGAATGCCCTAAGAACCAGAAATTTAGCCCTTTCCTGAAAGGTCAAAGGAAGACTGCTTTGTTTCAAGGCAGGGGTTGTGGTGGGGATGGGGGGCCTGGTGGGAGGGGCGGGAATCTTTTGCCTGATTTTCACAGAGAAGGCAAACTATTGTTCTCCAAACCAAAAAGTAACTTTTTGTAACCTGGGAGGAGAAAGTACTAATTTTCTTTTTTTGTTTGCTTGTTTAGTTGGTTTCTTCCTGAAGGCTCATTGCTATGCCAATCCACAAGAGAGGGAGAGAGATCAGGAGAACATTGACCACTATCCCCAAGAATGTCTGAGTACTGTGTTGTTTGAAAAAAAAAATAAACCCAATGTGCTGGTAGTTTTTTAATTCCACATTATATATCCATGTAAAATATTTCTTGGAACCATTTAGTGACCAGGCACATTGGATTGAATATCACACCAAGTACCCTAAGAATTTCCTGCTTCTTCCTGTTGTCACTTCTTTGCCTCCCCCATCCCCAGGGACATGTGGACACAAAACAACATGAGGCGTACACTTGGGTACATGCACGTTTGCATATGTGTGTGAAGACAGAATCACGGGTGCTGGAATCCTCACTGAATGTCTGAAAAAAGTCGGGATAGTGGGGTGCCTCTTAGTAGAATGTGCCAAGATGATGTTGATAAACTGCAAAAGTGAAGTCTTCCTTTGTTTCTTTTACAGTGGGACCTGGTCTGTGAGGATGACTGGAAAGCTCCACTAACTACCTCCTTATTTTTTGTGGGTGTGCTTATCGGATCCTTTATTTCAGGACAGCTCTCAGACAAGTAAAGTATATCCGCTCTACTGGCTCTGAAGCAATTAGCTCTCTCTCTTTGCTGCTCAGTTGCGCTCAGTGTGAAGCAGTGTCCTATAGCAGGGCTTGCATGGCCTGCTTTGTTTGGGATGAGGTTTTTAGGGTGAAGAAGTCCTTAACCTCTCCCGTAGACTCTACTCCCATGGGTCTTTTCTTTATTTCCCTGTGACTAAGGAGTATTTTCAACTGAGGCTCATATAAGAAAGGGGAAAGAAGCATTTTGACTTGCTTCCTTAGGCCTCACAGTTCTGTTTTTAAAGACTAGCTTTATGTTCATCAGCGAGTTCCACTGTAAAGCTGGACAGATATAAATCAGGAAATAAAAGTCCCTACTCCCTCCTGATGATGAAAATCAAAATGTGTGTAGGGCCTGAACTAGCCAAAGGGTTTGTCTATACAACCCAGTAGGCAATCAGCATTTTCTTTGTCTTTTAGGCCCAAAATATCTGTGTCCGATTTTTATTCCTTCCCTTTCTTCCAGGGGTTGGTGAGATGAGGTAGGGGAGGGGAGGACTACAAATATATATAAAATAAAGCTCTAGATCCTCAAGTGATACCCGAACCCTGTCTGTACTGCAACCTTTGCATTCTTACAGAAGATATCCACCTCACAAATGAGAGGTCCTGTCTATATGAGGTGCCTCTTGAAGCCAGAGATTGGATAATTGGTAGAGTGCTGGTGACATTTTTCCTCTACTATGTATCTAGTACCTATTTAGTATTTGTTGTAAGACAGTGTTGGTGTGGTCAAAACCATCCCTTATATGAAATCTTCCTATCCATGACCTTTCTTCACATCTTCTAGGTGCCCTGACCCAGAAAAAATACTTAGGATATATAGAAGAATGGCTTTGAGTAACTGTAAGTCTTTCCAAGTAAGGGACGTTAAGATCTTACAGAATGAGTATATGAAAAGTTCAGGCATGAAGTTTTTTCTTACAGGAAGGGCTTCTGCTTGACTGGCAACTATGTCCTAAGGTCTATAAAGTTATCAGAGGGATCGAGAGGATAAGGCTACATTATGCTTCTGTCACCATTCGTTTCAGTTACTTTCCTCTTGGCTATTTGGGTTTTGAGATTGTTTTTTCCAGTAAAGAAAGATAAAAAAGAAAAACATTTTCCCTTAATAATAACTACCCTAGATTGTGACATAAAGTCGAGGTTGTTTGTTATTGTATGAATATTTTTATATTGATGAGAGTTATAGAAGAGAGCTGAAAATTTTTCCTCATGAAGGTATTCTATAGGTTAACTTGGATGCCTTCTAAGATTTCTTCCAACTCCATGATGCTGTGAAACCAAATATGTTTATTTCTCACTAGAATTGGCTTCTTCCAAGGCATCATGCAAAGATAAAGAAAGGGAAATGGCTCTTGTCTTAAGCAAGAATAAGTGAATCTGTTAATTGAAGACAGAAACAGTTTCTAAAATGTTGAATGCCCATGTCCCTGCCATACTGGTGGCAGTCACTAATCAACAGGACACTCTCTCCTGACTTTGACTGGTCAAGGGATTTCCCAACTTCAGCTATACCAGGGCCCAGGAGTGTCTGAACAGAGGGCCAGGAGTATAGTTTTCTTTTCAAACAGTAGCCTCCTTGCTGTAAATAAGGCCAGGATGACAAACTGTTTCTAGCACCATGAGCTGAATTTGAACATGGAATGCATTTTCTCATAACAACAATATTAATATTTCAACTACATTCTTAGTTAAATAAATTTTTATGGGCTGATCTGGGATCCTACCACTGAGATCATTGTTTCTCTGGGAAAACACATTCCAAGTGCCAATCAGCTAACTTGCAAATTTTGGGAATACAACCCATTCGTACTTTTACAGGTGGCATAGTACCATGAAAAGAGTGCTAGATCTGGTGGCAGAGGAACTGCATTCAAATCCCAGAACTACCATTTACTACTACCTTCATCACCACCCTTCTCTGGCCCCCCATATGAAAGGAGGGGATTGGACCAGATGACCTCTAAAGTCCTTTCCAGCTCTAGCTGTATGATCTTAATTCTCTAGAATATCTAGTAAGTTGTTAGTAAAGCAGTTCCAAGACCCAGACCAATAACTTTAAGGGCAGCAGGTTTAATTACCACCTTGAATAAACACTTTGTTCATGCAGGCCAGTTTGTATGCAGGCCAAGGTTTAAGCTCTCTCTCTTCAAAATAAATAATCCCTAAGTTTTAAAATGATTTGAATCGGAATTGGCAGAGACTTGAATTAGAATAATATATGTGCATATGTATATATGTACATATATGTATCTTGTATAAATGTTTAACGGAATAATATAAGGACAGAAGATGTAGTTTGATAGTGTTGAGTTTTCTTGAAAGAAGTTGTGTGTGTATGTGTGTGTGTGTGTGTGTGTTCAAAGCTTCCTTTTTCTACAGCCTAAAATTTTACTTCTTTAGAGTTGGCTTGCTAGGCTTCCAATCAATTCAAGATTATCAGGGATTGCTTATCCAAGTCAGCGGGTTCCCTGGACCACCTCCTTTTTTCTGCTTTTTGCCATTTTTTTGCTTCTTAGAATTTCTCCACTAGGAAGGACTAGGGAAGGGAAAACGGATGAAGGTCAAACCAGTTTAGCTAGGTAGGTAGGGTTGGTTAGGAGAGAAGAATGTTGTTCTTTTGACAAAGATTAAACAGATTTTGCTTTTTCCTTGCTGTCCCCTTGCCTCATTACTGAGGGATATTGAATAGCTACAGGATTAGCCATCACTTTTGCCCACTTCAGCTTGGTTCCAGATGACATTCTAGCTAAAGGACCAAGAAAGCGCTTGGATTCAAAACGTTGTGGTTTTTATAAATTGAGTCTTTGTTCAGTTGAAAGGTGTTTGGGACGACTTCCAGCTTTGTTTTCCACCTCACAGGGCAGGTGAAAAAGAAGTGCCAAAGAAAGATCTATAATGATCTATATAGATCTATAGAGATCTGTAATAGGTGGTCTCTTAGTAGTCCTGACAGAAATACCTCCCACTGCAGATTTTAACACTGCCTTCTCTATCCCCAGGTCACCTGTACCTCTCATACACGTGACTCCACACACCAGAAAGCAACTCCTGTAAAATACCACATAGCCACATTTATTTATGCCTAGAATCAAGCGCTTTAGGCAAAACCAAATTTTTTGAAATATACTGTAGGGGGCAGGGCTACTTGATCCTGGCTGGAATGGTAAGGCCTGCACCATGAGAAGCTTATTGCTGGTATTTGCTTTCTTTTCTGGAAACGGCTATAATGAAAACCCTACAGAGTTATGGAGGGACAGGGCCCATTCTGTAGAGATTCAGTCCCAAACCTGTGTTTTAGCTAATGAGTGTAATTTTGAGGGTAGTCATATCTCTGGCAGCCAAAATATACAAAAAAAGGACTACAGACTTAAACTTATGCTATCATCATCCAGCACCTCATTCCCTCATATTAAAGGGAAACTGGTGAAGGTAATATAATGCTTTTGCCTCAAAGTGCATGGGTTCCAGGCCTTCTGAAGATGCCAAGAAAATTCCTGCTGCCTTCTTTGAATATTACAAAGCCATGGGTGAGGAAATGAAGAATTTAAAGGTCACAAGCTGTATTTTCCTCACTAGTGCCAATCAAAGCTAAGAGTTTCCAAGGAAGAAAAAAGTGAAGTTTGAGAAATGAATTGAGAAGGTATTATTTGAGAATAAGATTCCATTTTCTGCACCATGGTTTGAAGTATAGGAATGACGGGGTCTTGGCCAGTGATAGTGTATCTGCTGAAAGCTAATAAAAATGTATCTGCCTAAAGACTTGTGAATCTGATATAGAGGACTGAAAATGGAGAATTCAGGAAGGAAGAAAGAATTTACCTACATCCGTTTGCCCGAGCCAGATACCTAAGGAAGAGAATTATCAGTGGAAAGGATTAATAACCCGCAAGAGACAACATACAGGAAAGAGAGGCAATAATTTTAAAAATCACAACTCTAAATACCTGCTCACAAAGATTGTAAGTGATAATGTGAATTAAAGAGCATAAATGCAAGAAGATATTGTCATATTACAATATGGCTGAGGAAGGCCATCATACCTATTCAAAAAGACTGCCTCAGGCTAAAGGGGAGATGCAATAACATTGTTAAGAAGTTGTTCTCATGTGAGAAAATCCAAGAAGGATAGCGGAGAACATGTGAGTGAAAATCAGTGGAGGGAGAAATAGAGATAATATCACTGCGGAAGTAAAAGACAGATTTCCCAGCCAAACGAGTTCAGGAAATGGACCATAAAAGTGGCAGGTAGGCTATGGTAGTAATCAGACCCTTGAGCTATTTGCTCGAGCTCATTATTTGTTTAATCAGAACAGCTAATAAATTCTTAACTTGCCCTATGAAAAGATGGATCCGTACAAAAAGACACTCCCTTCTGCTCCTCCACACACTCCATGGGGCTTAGAAATCTGCCAGTCTAATTAGAAATAAGAAGAATCACCTCTACATTCCTCAAACCAGCCCTAGAATAATACACAGAAGGACCCTTGGAAGCCTGAGGTACTCCATAAGCTCTTGGTGGGCACGAGAGGGGGAGAAAGCTCTCTAGGCATCAAGGTGGAATAGATAGATGGATAGAGCCCTGGAATTGGAGTCAGGAAGACCTGAGTGCACATCTGGCCTCAAATATTTACTAGCTGTGCGACTGCGTACAAGTATTCTTCATCTGTAAGATGAAGAATATATATAATATAGTAATATATTATATTAATTATATTAATATAATATTAATTATAATATAATATTAATATAATATAATATTAATTATATTAATATAATAATAGCTCTTATTTCTCAGGTTTGTTGTGAGGATTAAAGGACATTATTCATGTCCTGAAAATTGAAATGGGCCAGATAGAAAACTCAGTAAGTAACAAAAGATTGCAACAATCAAAAGATTGAGGGGGAAGAAAATCTAATAAATTGTATAGCAAAAAAACTGATAATACTTGTAAAAACACTTAGCACACAGTGCCTGGCACATAATAAGTGCTTAATACATGTTTGGAAAAAAAGAACCTAATGGGGGGGGCTGGTGCCCTGGGGCAAGGAAGAGCCCCTAGGCAGAGAGCAGCCCTGGAGCAACCCCAGTGGCGTTGAAGGAGGTGCCTGGGGTTTTAGATGCCATACTCAGGACCTCATGCATGCCTTCTAGTGGCAGAGCCTGGCCCAAGCACAGAACCTCTAACCTAGACATTGAGAATGTTTGGGATGATCAAACTAAGGTAAACTCCAAATACCATGAGAAAATACCTTTATTTGAGAGATACCTGATGAGTTGCCTCTGAGGAAGGTAGCAAAGCCTCAAAGAAAACTATATCCTGGTCACAAAGGTTAATGGGATGAAACAAGCCACAAAATGGACTAGCCAGGGAGGAGAGAATGGCAAGGAGAACCGATACCTTAGAATGGATGGTGGAAAAACTCACTCAAGAAATAAATACCCTGAAAAAGGAAATGGGCCAGAAAACAACAACGCAATAAGAAAAGAAACATTACAACAAAATCAAAAGATTGGGGGCAGCTAGATGGCCCAGTGAATAGAGCACCGGCCCTGGAGTCAGGAGGACCTGAGCAAATGCAGCCCCAGACACTTGACACACTTACTAGCTGTGTGACCTCTGGCAAGTCACAACCCTTTTGCCTTGCCTTCCCCCCTACAAAAAAAAACCAACAAAAAACAAAATCAAAAGATTGGAGAAAAAAATCTTCTAAGTTGTATATTTTTAAAAAAAGCTGACCTGGAAACCAGACCAAGGAGCAACAATCTAAGAAGTACTGAAGTAGCTAAAAACTAGAACCAAAAGCAGGATGGACACCACCTTTCAAGCAATTATAAATGAGAACTCCCCAGAACTCTTTGGATCAGAGAGCGTTGGAAAAGGAACCTACTGGTCACCTAGAAGAAACTCCCTAGTGAAAACTTCCAGGAACATCATAGCCAAAATCCAGAGCTTCCACATCAAAGAAAAAAGACTACAAGCAGCCAGAAAGAAATCAAGTACCACAGTGCCACAGTCAGGGTCACCCAAGTCTTGGAAGCCACCGCTACAAAAGAGAAAACTTGGAATACTGGAATACGCTATTTCAAAAGGCAAAAGATAAAAGCATACAATTTAGGTTAATTTATCTGTCAAAACTATGTATATAATCTTCCAGGAAGAAAAAAACAATGGTTGAATAGAAGATTTCCAAGAATTCCTGACTAAAAAGCTAGAGCTGAATAGCCATTTTGAAATGGAAATGCAGGGCACAAGAGAAACACAGAAAGGCGCACATATTCGCTTAGAATTTGTTTGGAATGGAATATGTAGGGAAGAATTGTTAACATGTTAATAGAAAAAAATGTCTTCTCAGACCCTGTCTTTAAGGGTCATAAAGAATGGTCAAAAGGACAGAAGGCCTTTGGGTGGGATTTTTTTTCTATTTTGGTGGTTTAAGGAAAAAAGACAAAAATCAGTGAAATGGGACTATACTGTAGAAGAAAGAAAGGGAAGGGAAATTACTATCACGTAACAGAGGTGCATGATATGAAGATTCTATAATCATGGAAGAAGAGGTGGAGGGACAGGCATCACATGAATATCACTTTCATCTGAACCAGATAAAGGAAAATCAAAAACAATTACTCCCCACACACAAAGAGATTTTCTGTACAAAAGTACATTAAATTCAAAAGGGAAATAGGAAAGGACAGGGACAAGAGAGGGGACAGAGGAGTCTAGGAAGAAGGGCAGGATAGAAAAGGGAATAGTCAAGCCAAAAAAAACCCTTTCATGTTGTAGAGAGTAATATGAAGAAGGTATTAAAGGGAAAGGAAGAATGAGTAAAAACTTGGAGTTGGGACAAGAGGAAGAGAAGAGGCCCATCAGAGGAAACAGACCATTTCATACATGGATCATAAATGTTAGGCAAACTTGTTCTCTTTTACCACCTTCTCACTTGTAAAGAGGAAGGTGGGAACAGAGAGAGGAAACAGTACAAGAAAACAGGATGCAATTACACATTTAACAATCAAAACTGTGAATGTGAATAGGACAGACTCATCCATAAGACAGAAGATAGGTAAATGGTTTAGAAAACAGAATCTGGAAATATGTGAGATATAAAAATATAGATATTCAAAATAACCATAGAAGCTATAAAATATTTTGGTGTCTATCTACCAAGAAACAACCAGGAACTATAATTAATCTAACTATAAAACATATTTTGCAGAAATAAAGACAAATAAATGGAGGAACATTTCTTTCATGGGTAGCTGAGCCAATATAATAAAAATGAAAAGAGTAGGTAAATAATTTACTTATTCAATACCATACTAAATTAACAAAGAAAAATTCATATATAGGAGCAAAAAAAATCCAAGAATCTCAAAGGTAATAATGAAAAAAAGTGAGAAGGAAGCAGGGAAAAGAATTAGTAGTACTAGGACTCAAATTGTACTACAAAGCGGTAGTAATTAAAACAATTTGGTTGTCCCACTGGTTGATCAGTGGAGTAGATATACATACCAGAAGCAATTGAACACAGTAGCATAGTTTTTCTTAAACCCATTTCCTGGGGTAAAGCCATATTTAACAAAAACTATTAGGAAAACTGGATAGCAGTCTGACAGAAATTAGATTCATATCAAAACCGCGTACTATATGCCAAGGTGAACTCTAAATGGATACATGACCAAAAAAATGACTAATGTAGAAAGATTTT
Organism: Trichosurus vulpecula; assembly: GCF_011100635.1. NCBI lineage: Eukaryota > Metazoa > Chordata > Mammalia > Diprotodontia > Phalangeridae > Trichosurus > Trichosurus vulpecula. The sequence continues at coordinate 23,441,787 of NC_050575.1, read as the reverse complement.
CAGGGTGAGGGAAAGGCCTGTGCTGCTTATTGCTCCCTTCACTGTTGGTCCAGCCGTTCTAAAAAGCCATGTGAAACTATGCCCAAAAAAGTAACTGATCTGTATGTACCCTTTGACCAAGGTATAACACAACTAGAACTATGCTAAAAAAAAAGAAATCAAAGAAAAAAGAAAAGGACGTACATATAGAAAAATATTTATAGCTGTTCTTTTTATAAAAAGGAGCTCTCAACTGGGAATTACCGAGTATCCTATTGGGGAATGTCTAAGCAAATTATGGTGTATGAATGTAATGGAAAAGTATTGTGCCATGAGAAATGAAAAAAAAATGACAGTTTCTGAGCAAACGAGGAAGACCTTTATGAATTGATGCATAGTGAAGTGAGCAGAACTATAAAAACGGTTGATGATGACATTATAGGAAAAAAAAACAACTTTGAAAGACATTAGAACTCATTCAGTGCAATGATAACTACTATTCCAGAGGACTACAAATGACATGCCATTCATCTACAAGAGAGATAATGAACTTAAAATGCAGAGAGAGACTTCTACTTTTAAGCATTACCAATGTGGGAATTTATTTTGCAGGACTGTACATGATGAGGGTTTTGTTTTTTCAGAGTGGGGTTTTGGGGGATTTTTATTCAATGAAGGGGTTAATGAAAGGAACAAATTATAAATGCATACAAAAGTAAATAGCATTTAGAAAGGGGGAAGTAACAAGGAGAAATTATATTATAAACATAATTCTAAGATGGAGGAAATGATAGTAGAAATGATGGGAAATTTGGAACAAAGTGACAATTTTATCTTAGAGTTTGTGGTAGATAGGGAAGGTAAAGCTGAAATACTCTGATGTGTACCCTAGATTTTAGGAGAAGAGATTTTAGGAAGCAAAGGGAGAGGGAAAGAAGAGGAAATACACATATGTATGTGTGCGTATGTATGTAGACTGGTATCCATTTCCTGCCCTAAATTTCTGCTAAGGAAGTCATCCCAATATCATTAATGAAAACTGTGTGTTTAGGATTCTCTCAGGAATGAAATCTGGTGACACTAATGATTTTGATGAGGACTAGCTCCCTAAAGAAACCAGTACAAGTGTGCATAACTCTTAGAGACTAACTTAGATTTAAAGAAGACATACAGAACACAGAAGCAAGAAGAGGTAACTAAGGATGAATATAAACATGAGGAATGGTGTTGTAAGAATAGTGTTAGAGGCATTAAAACTGAGAAGCTGAAACAGCAACGAATGTTCAAAAAAATGAAAAGGCTTTTTAAAGCTTATGATGAAGGCAAGGAAGAACAAAGAAGACTCTTCAGGGCAGTTGGGATAATGATGATGATGATGACAATGGATAACAGAACTATTCAACTCTTAATCTGCTTCTTCTTCTTCTAAGGAGAACAACCCTCAAGTTGGGAAGGACAGAATAAAAATATTTGACAGGAAAATGAAACCCTGGCTCAGGCCTGCACAACGTTTGACCTGAGGGCTGCTTATGGCCAAAAGATTTCAGCGGCCTGTGAAAAAGGTGGAAGAAGATGTCCTTTGTACGTAGAGGAAATCCTTTGGCATGTGGCAGGCTGCCAGCAGGCTGTAAGTGGCCTGCAGGTTGTGCAGGCCTGCCCTAGATAGTAAAGAAATGGTAGGGAACACCTAACTACCTTCAGTGTTCAACTCACCAGGTATGAATGAACTTCATGCCAAGATACTCAAAGAAATTGGCCAAGACGACTGGTGAGCCATTATCAGTGATCTTAGAATAATGAGAGACATCAATAGAAATGCCCTAGGGATAGGAGATGAGCCTATGTCCAAATAATTGAAGAAGGGAAAAGAATGGATGAACTCTATGATAAATCATAAAACTGGTCGTATCTTTTGACCAAGCAAATCTGTTACTGTGATTTTATTGTAAATGTTTCATTAAAAAGGACCCATAGATACAAAATATTCTTGTCTGCTTTATTTACAATTGTGGAAAAACTGGAAGCATTCTATAGATCCAGTCCCTGGGGAATAGTTGAGTCAATCCATGGATCTTATGGCGCCATAAAATTTTAACTACAGAGAATACATGGAAATTTGGAACAACTCATATGAAGTAAAGGAAAGCAAGATTCGCAGAATGAGAACAGCAAGCACCATGACTACCCACACATTCTTCAGAGTAACTGTGACCTCATCAGCGTAGGTGCTACTTTCCAGCAGTACAGATTTGCGACACACTGGGCCTTCAGTTTAAGACATCTGTTTTAGGTGCCTCCAGTGCTAGCAGCTGATGACACAAAGACGCAAACTAAACAGCCCCAGCCTTCAAGGGGCTTGCTTTCTATAGGGGAAATACAACGTGTACACAGATAAGGAATTTGAAGAGGTATTAATAAGGGATATGTGTATGGGTGGGGGGAGGTTTAAAGTAGGATCTAGTCATAGAACTTCCCCTTGGAGGGAGAAGCAAGGGATTCGAAGAGGTGGAGGTCAGTGGAAGTATATTACCAGCATGGGGTGGGGTGGGGGAATAACATGGAGATAGGAGATGGCATATCAAGTTCAGGGAACAGCCAGTAAGGCCATTTAATTGGAACACAGGGGAGTGAAGGAGAGTAATTTGAATAGGTAAGTAGAAACCAGACTGGAAGGTTTTAAATACCAAGCTAAGGACTTTGCATTTTATCCTGAAGTCAGATTGCCACTGAAGATTTTTGAGCAGGGGATTGACAAATTCAGGCTTTTGCCTCAGGAATATCATTCAGTAACTGCATGCAGGATGGATTAGAAAGGGAGAGACTTGAAGCAGAGAGGAGTTGGAGGGTATTGCAAATTAGTCCAGACAAGAGGCAGTAACAGCTGTGTGAGTAGAGGGTTGGATATGAGAAATGTGAGGGAAGAATAGGCACCGTCTGCTTCTTTCCCCCAAGTTCTGCCTTTCTACTAGGGAAGTCTGCTGGTGCTCCCTAATCTCCCCATTCTTCAGTCTCCTTAAATCTGATAACCTGCTCCTTTGCTCTGCTTCAGCCACACATGGAAGTGGTCACACCCTGCATTGTTGTTACCCAGAAGTGTTCTACTTTTCAATAAAAACTCTGACATTCTGCTACCTGAGTGCAGATAGCATCGTATCATTCCATCCCTCCCTAGGCCTTAACTCTCCTAAACCTGTTCTTCCGCTCGTTGTGGTGTTAGGTCCCTCTGCCTCTCAGTACTTTCTCAGGCTATTACCCTGGCTGAACCTTCACTTTTTTCCTTCCCAGCCTTGACCCTCTGGTCATGTTCAGTTGAACCAATTGAACTTCATACTTCTATCTACTCTAAAATCCCTTGCCCCTTTGTCTTGTGGCCAAACCCTATTTCTCAATTATTTCCATCATCCATCTCTTCTGTTCCCACTTACATGCTGCCAAACCAAAGAGGTTGAAGTCACATAACCATGCTGATTAGGAACATTATAAATTCATGTTATCCAACTTCAGCTGGACCCTCGCTGTAGCAAAGTAATCTTTTTATTCCTCCATAACTGACTCCATAATCTCATTCCCCACAAAAGTTATTTTTTTGAGACAGTTGGTGGCATAGTGGCTAGGGCGCTGGGCCTGGAGTCAGGAAAATCTGATTTCACATCTGGACTCAGACGGGTACTAGCAATGTGACCCTAAGCAAGTCACTTAGCCTTATTTGCCTCAGTTTCCCCAACTGTAAAATGGAGATAATAAATAGCAACTACCTCAAAGGGTTATTATGAGGATCAAATGAGATCTTGTTTATAAAAGCACTTAGCACAGTTATTTGACGTATGCTTTTCCCCTTCCCAAACCTCTCTTCAAGCCTCCTGTATTTTCCCCTCATCTCTCTCTCTCCTCCCTTCTCTCTCTCTCTCTCTCTCACTCACACACACACACACACACACACACAGGCACGTGCACATGTATACACACCAGAGCTCCTTACTTTATTGAAGAAATTGAAGCCCTTTACTGTGAACCCCCTCTTCTCTCCCTTTCACCACAAAACTCCTTGACATCATCCCCTGCTCTCTCTTCCTTTACCTCTAAGACAAATCCTTCAGCATGTGACCTTGATCCTCCCATCTTCCCCAGCAGATTAAAACCTCAGTCATGCCCTATCTCTCTAATATTCAACCTGTCCCTACCTCCTGGTTTAACCAGTGATTTAGAGGAAGGCATAGATGGCATGCTTATCGATTTTTCAGATGACACAAAACTGTCGGGGACAGATTGCTAATAGGCTGGGTGACAGAGACAGGATCTACAAGATCTCAGCAGGCCAGAACAATGGACCAAATCAAACATGATGATTTTTAATATTCATGAATATGAAAGGTCTTATACTTGGATTTTAAAATTCAACGATAGAGAGAAAGGATATGGTTAGACAACGTGAAAAAAAATCTTCCAGGTTTTAGTGAATTGTAAACAAACTCAGGATGAGTGAGCAGTGAAATAGCAGCCAAAAAAGCTAACGTGACCTTAGGCCAAGCATGGGATCCTTTTCACCCATCCATCAGCAGAGAGTGGTAAAACCAGATCGCCTGGCATTTCTGCTTCCAAGTTTTGCTTTCCCATGGCTTTCAGGAAGGGCTTCATCCCCATAGAACAAGTCTCTACTTCCTTTCAGTAGGTGTGTTGTTCTCATGACGTTATTCACTTGTCATCGTACTTTCTCTCTTTCTCTAAGGTTTGGCCGGAAGAACATTCTCTTCGTGACAATGGGGATGCAGACGGGATTTAGTTTTCTACAAGTCTTCGCAACAAGCTATGAGATGTTCTCGGTGCTATTTGTCCTTGTGGGCATGGGACAGATATCTAACTATGTGGCTGCTTTTGTTCTTGGTATGACAATCTCAGCTGAGCTGAGTACATATTGTGTGTCTCATTCCCATCCCATCCTTTATATTCCCCGTGACATCTCTGGTGTTCCTCACCTATGGGCTCATTCCTGACTACGAGGCTTTAGTGAATCCTTTTTACAAACAGGAAAACTTAGGCAACAAATATTTATTTAGTGTCTGCTATGTGCCAGGTACTGTGCTAAGTGCTGGGATTAAAAAAGAGGCAAAATGGAAGCCATTAATTATTTTGTCCAAGACAAGCTAATGGAAGAGCCAAAATTAGAGTTGTTTTCTAATCCTCTGAGCCCTGCTGCTGCCTTGATCTTAAAAGCAACTAGACATTACATGTTTTTCCTTGTTGGGCCTTTTAAAGCAGAAATGTAGTAAAACCTAGCCAATAAAGCACTCTTCACCAATTCTAGGTGCTTAATGTGGCCTATGGAAGAGGAATATTGTTTGATCTTTGAGATTGCATGAATTAAGGGCACTAGTGTCCAAGGAGAAGGTTGTGATCAATGATCTTATCAAGACAGAAATTGCTCCTTCCCAGAGAAAAGCAGAAACTGCTTAAAAGACAATGATGGTAGGAAAGGGGTTTTATTCATATGGGCTTATAATTCCTATCCAGTTATTTAATTAAAATTTTAAACAGGGTCAAAGGAAACCAGCCAGATCCGCAGAAAGCCTTTGGGTTTCTGATGTATTTATCTGTCTGTAAAATCAGAAATTGCTGAAGCCAGATCTTCTTTCCTCTCCAAGTTTTTTGTCCCCTGGGCCTCTGGCTCCAGGGTCACTAGCCTTCGGCTTCCTTTGGTTTGTACAGTTTTAAGGCAGTTATTTTCTCCTCAGCTTTAAACAGTATTCCCTCTTGGTTTAATTTAATTATCACTACCCTGCCCCCAACCTCTCCTATGGACCTTTTTTTTAAGTAACTTTCCCTTTCACTGGAATTTAAATCAACTACTAAGAAACACATGCCTTCCATAACATCATTAGGATTCAACTTTGTATTATTACCTTTGTTCCATCCTCTTCAGGTTGATATGAGGGGAAAGTGAGGGACCATATGAGTGAACCAGCAGTGGACTGGTGCCACTATTCTGGAATTGTTAATTCAGTTCCAGCCTCATCCTATACTTTCGGGTTTGTTAGCTAGTCTGAAATACTGCCCAGTCTCAGAAATGAAGACAATATCACAGTATTGCTATAAACAGTCAATAAGCTGAGTTACAGTGCTAATGTATGTTGCTCTTTTTTTCAAAGGAACGGAAATTCTGGGCAAATCAGGTAGAATAATATTCTCCACATTGGGAGTTTGCATATTTTATGCAATTGGCTACATGTTCCTGCCATTGGTTGCTTATTTCATTCGAGAATGGAGGATGCTAATGCTGGCCTTAACTCTGCCAGGGTTGCTCTGTTTTCCACTGTGGTGGTGAGTATGACCTCACTAGCTGATTGAATTTCTCCATGAAGCTAATATGTTCTGTGGTTTGGTCCTAAAAAGAGAGGAGAAGGAAACAATTTGGTTACTTCCTAATCAAAGCTTCTAAGAACAGGAAGCCCATTGATTTTTCAGGTTTTTTGAAAGAGATTATTTCTCAGTCCCACAAAAAATAAATGATTCAAAAGATTAGTGTATAAGCCTGAACCTGTAATTGGAGCTAGAGTCACAAAAGAAGGAGAAAACAGTCTCCTGCCCATAGGAATTCTGAGTCTGTTCAGGGATAAAAAATACTTGCCATACAATATTAAGTGCTAAATTTTGTAGTTAAAACTCTTTCAGTGCTAAATATGTGAGGTCTTCTGAGAAATGAGATCACTGAAAGCTAAGAGCAATCAGAGAAGACTTCTTGGAAGATGTGGGACTTAGTCCAGGCCCTGAAGGACAGATGGAATTTGGATATCCTGAGGGAGGAGGACATTCTAAATAAGAATAAAATTAATGCGAAAGCATAGACATAGGAATAGAGTATGGTGTGTGGAAAGTCCAGTGAGAAGACTAACCTAACTAGAGGAGGGTACTCATAGTAAGGGCAGTGGAAAATCATTTTGGATAGGTAGGCAGTGAGATTTAAATTGTATGTGGTAGGAACTAGGGAACTGATTTCATGAGCTTGGTTTTCAGGGGTTTTTGGAAAGATTAGCCTATCTGCAGTATATAGGAAGGCTATTGAATCTGGACCAGGATAATGGCTATGGGAGAGGGAAGGATGTTCAAGAAATATGTATAAATTTCCCATTCAGGTTCAAAAGAAATCTGGCTACACCACAAGCCCATTCTTGCCACATATCTTGCTATAGTTAACTACCCTGATTGACACGCAGCCTAAAAAAAATTTCCCCCATCTCCCATTGTCCACAAGATGGCGCCATTGTTTTTATGTTGCACTGGTATGATTCAATTATCAGAGGTGGTGTGGTAATTTCATGAATTGTCACATTTGACTCACACACACACACACACACACACACACACACACACACACACACACAGTGGGAGAAGGTGGGGTGAGGGGGCCAAGTTTTACCAAACAACCTTTGTGTTTAGATTTTGCTGTGGTCCGGCCTGCCTCTGGGAACTTAGAATATTCATTCATGTTTGTTTTTCTGAATACAGATCTTAGTGTTTGTGCCCTAACCTTGTCCATCACAATACCATTGTCACAGTCTGTTTTCCTTGTAGCATCCTGCCAGGGCTTACTTTATAATTGTCATGCAGCGTAGATTTAGCATGTTTTAAAACTTGCTGCTGCAGGGTTATTCCTGAATCGCCCAGATGGCTCCTGTCTCAGGGAAGATTGAAAGAGGCAGAGGCCATCATCCGGAAGGCTGCAAAAATCAACGGGATTGTTGGGCCACCAATAATATTTGACCCAATGGAGGTAAGTGCTGAGAAATGCAACAAATTAGTCATGCATTTACATCAACCTGAGACCATCTATTTCTAGGTGTATTACATGCCAACAGCAGAGAGTGTTCTCTCTCCTTAGCACTGGGAGCAGGGCAGTTTCAGAGAAAGGAGTCTCAGGTATAGGTGGATGGTAGTTTCTTGATCTTCATGATAAATTGAGGCTTTGCTGGCAAAACTAGAGATCAGACCTTGGTCTGTATTTGCTACTACCTGTTGGAGAAGCAGGTAATGTTCAAGCACAAACTCTTCTTCTAGCCTTTCACTCAAAAAAAGTGTTAAATGTTTATTTTGTGCAGAGTTAGGTCAGGGGAGAAGGAGCTGCCAATCAAACTTTCGTCCTTATGGATTGATTTTTTTTTCCTCAAAGCGGGAAGTCAAGCTCCCTGGAAAACAATCATTATTTATTAGATTATTGATAATAACCTGTTATTGGTAATAAATATTAGGTATTTAACAGCATTCTGCATAGTTTTTATCTTTTTTAACTTCTTACTGTTTCAAAGCAGCTAATTGAAGCAGTGGATAGGAAGCTGGACTTGGAGTCATTAAGACTTGGGTTCAGATTAGTCCTGTGACCCAGGTAAGTCACTTACTGTCTTGAAACTTTAGTTTCCTCATCTTTAAAATGGAGGTGATAATAGCACTTACCTCATAGGGTTGTTGTGTGGATCAAATGAAAGATTATATGTAAACCTCCACTCCTAACTCTCTGGACTTTCTCTTTCATGCCCCCTACCCCCCACCTTTTCAGCTTTATTTATTGTCTTCTCCTTTAAGAATATAAGCTCCTTGAGGTCAGGTACTGTTTGCTTGCATTTGTATCTTCAATATAAATAAATGCTTGTTGATTTAAAAAGTGCTTTAAAAACAAAATGATATGTAAACGTAGGTATTATTATTATTTCAGAGACTTGTCAGAGAGACATAATTTTTAAATATATATAAACTGAAAAGAACCAGTGACAAATTTGGAATTTGAGTTTGTGAGTGAAAGAGTCTCCTTGTCGCTTGTGGGCATCATCTCATAGGTATAAGTGGACAGTTTGCTGTATGTGTCTGAACCCTGAAATCTGTGACTGTTAGAACCTGTTCCTTCCCAGAGCCTTGTTGAAGGCTATTTACTTTCTTCTCCCTTCTCTCTACCTTTTTTTTGGCCCAAAGCTATAGCAGGGCTATGCTCCCCCTTGGTCTTACCATCGACCAGAAAAGGCCAGAAGTGTTTGTTGCTAAGTTATGGCCTGGCTGTACCTTTGGCAGGCTCCCAGGAGCATGGATTTGGGAAACCATGAATGCAGAATAGGTCCTGAGAATTCTTCATGGAAACAGGAATCTTTGTGCTCTGGCGTCGGTGCCAGCGGCAAAGATGTGAAGGACGCCATGGTTAGATATTCTCATCTTCACCACATTCAGAATCCAGGACTGTTGTAATTCTTAAAAGGGCCCAAGAGGAAAAATGCCCTTTGTTTCAGGCAGGAGCTCTGACAACATCCATAGACTCAGAAGATCAGAGATTTAATGGTAGAAGGGGCTTTAGAAGGTGACCTAGTATTTCAGAGCACTGAGTTGCTTCTACCTAGCTACCAGTCTTCTCACAAACAGTCAGTTCCCAGAATTCCGTGTCCCGTCCCCCACCCCCTCTTATAATACTCTAGTTTATGCCCTCCCCCTTTCCTTTGCTCCCTGGAGAGGGCCCACAACTAAACACTTCCTGACCCTTTAGCCTAGATATCCTGGCGCTGCAGTAGGAGGGAGGCTTGGAAACACTCACTGATAGCCACTGATAAATGGAAGAGGAAGGAAGCGCAGTCACAGAAATATGTTCAACCAAGGTTCATTTTGGGTGAACCAGAATGTTTGGAGAAAAATTGAGACCACCATCTATCCTCCTCCAGTAGAAGACTGCTTTGAGGAAAAGAGGCTATTTCAGTGATTCCCATTAAGTCCCAAACTGACCTTTTACTGAACTGCTAACTTAAGGAAAAATCCACCACTCAAAGCCAGGTTTACTTAAGAAGAAACATCAGAATGTTTGGATATGAGCTTGATTAATGGCTAAGGCTGCACCAAGTTTGACAGGAAGTGACTCTGGGTGAAGCTTGGGTCAGTTTTCCAGTTTTTCTTTCCAAATTCTCTTTTCCCTAGGACCAATTCTGTAAACATACAGTGTGAGAACAAATAACAGAAATACTTCCAAGCAAACAGACTGGTTTGGGTTCAGTTCAAACATTTATTGAGCACCTACCATATGCAAGGCCTAGGCTAGATGCTGATAAGGAAAATGGCTTGTTTGTTGTTCATCCTCTATTTTTGAAGAGAATTGGTGACACAGTGATGTCTTGACTTGGTTGTGAATTGGATTTAAGTGCGGCAGAGCTGTGTACTCTCCTCCAGACACATCAAAATCCAATGGTAAGACAAATGTCATGGTGACTGGGGATGACCCAGGATGCAATGGGTGACCTTGGCCTTCCTAAATTAAGGTCTTACCTAAGTCTCAGTTTGTCTGAAGCAACACCAATTCAGTGATTAAGGGCTAAGTAAGAATTGAGGCCCCAAGATAGCCTAATTAGCCATTACAAAAATATCTGTCTGGGAGGGGAAGACCCTCAAAGTTTCTGGCCAGAACAGAAAACAGTTCAACAAAAGCCAGAGTTATTTCAATTTAAAGGTGAGGATGAAAAAAAGAAGAGAGTGTAAAAGATGGCTTAAAGTTTAACATCCAAAAAACCCCAAAACCAACCAACTAACTAAGATCTTGGCAACTACTCCCATCACTTCCTGGCAAATAGAGTGAGAAGAAATGGAAGCAATATCAAATTTTATATTGAGCTCAAAGATCCCTGTAGACTACAGCTGCAGCCATGAAATTAAAGGATGCTTACTCCTTGAAAGGAAAGCTATGGAAAATCAGGACAACATACTGAAAAGCAGAGACATCACCTTGCCAGCAAAGGTCTGTATGGTCAAAGGTATGGTTTTTCCAGTAGCAATGTATGTCTGTGAGAGTTGGATTGTAAGGAAAGCTGAGCACTGCAGAATCAAAACTTTCTAATTGTGGGGCTGGAGAAGACTTTTTAGAGTCCCTTGGACAGCAAGGAGGTCAAATCAGCCAATACTTAAAGAGATTAATTCAGGCTATTCACTAGAAGATCAAATATTGAAGCTGAAACCTGAATATTTTGGCAACATAATGAGAAGATGGGAATCATTGGAAAAGACCCTGATGTTGGGAAAGATTGAAGGCAAAAGGCGAAGAGGATGGCAGAGGTTAAGATGGATAGATCGTATCATGGAAACAACCAGCGTGAACTTGGACAGACTTCAGAGATGGTGGAGGATAGAAAGGCCTGGAGTGCTATGGTCCGTGGGTTCAGGAACTGTCACAAATAGTTCCATATGAAACACAATGCGCTTTTTTGAAGCCTGTTTTTTCAGAGCTATATTTCAAGAAATAATAAATGAAAATTGCACAGGGCAAAAAAGCAAATCATTCCAGCTTTGGGGAGAAAAAAATAATAAAGAAGAATTAATTTTTTTAATGACTTGTTTAGCTCAGACACAGAGGAGTGGCCAGACCTGCCCAAAGATTGCCGTCGCTGATGTAGATGTCTCATGGCCCTCATCTGTCAAATAACGAACTTAAATGTCCTTTACAGCTCTCGTAGCCTGAGGATATAAAGATGCTATGATTCTATTTAGCCGGCACTGGGAATCCTTTCAAGGCAGTCAAGGAAAGGAGCTGTCAGTGTGTGTTCTTGCTCTGGCTTCGTGCCCAACAGGGAATGATTCAGTTCAGCAAACTTTTAAGTATTGTTGTTGAGTTGTTCCAATCGTTTTAACCTCTCCATGACCCCATTTGGAGTTTTCTTGGCAAAGATACTGGAGCGATTTGCCGCTTCCTTCTCCGGCTCATTTTACAGATGAGGAAACTGATGCGAACAGGACTAAGTGAGTGGCCCAGGGTCACACAGCTAGTGAGTGTCTGAGGCCAGATTTGAACTCATGACTTCAGGCCTGGCACCGCACCACCTAGCCTATGGCAAATCATTACTCTAACACTAAGAAAAAGTTAGCATTCAGGTAAGACAGCCCTTGCCTTCACAGAGTTTGGACTACAGCTTGGCAGGAAAATATAAAGCAAAGAAAATAACTACAATAAAAATAATACATAAAAGCATCACGTGTAAACGAAATGGTAGATAAGGCTGGGGGATGGGTCATTACTGAAGGGATCAGAGAAAGCCTCATTTGAGTTGAGCTTTAAAGGATGGGTAGGAATTCAATAGAGGTGGAGGGGAGTGGGGAGGAGAGAGGAAAGAGAAGGAAGAGGCCGTTCCAGGCATAGTACTTAAGCAAAGGCACAGAGGTGGGAAAGTTCGGGGTTTATATGGGGGATGATGAACAAGCCCAGTTTGACTGCAGCATAGAGTACATGAAGGGGAGTAAAGCTAGATAAATTAGAAAGTCAGGGTGGCAGCAGATTATGCACGGCCTTAAATTCTGAGCTAAAGGGTAACTGGCTGTCTTAGCTGTGTGGTGCAATTTCATGAAAATTACAGGTAGGAAACTTGCCTTCAGTTTTGCCACTGCTAAGGTCTAGGAAGCTCTTCAGAAGACTGGAATCTTCAAGGGAAAAAAGCCTTGTGTTATTAAAAGAATGTTGTACCCCGTCCTTAGAAGTCAAGCTTGTCTGCTGGCTGAAGTCTCTTCCCTCACTACCCTGTCTTTCCTACAGTTGCAAGACCTGCATTCCCGGAAACAGCAGTCCCACAGTATTTTGGACCTACTTCGAACCCAGAACATCCGAATTGTCACCATCATGTCTATAATTCTGTGGTGAGTAAGTGTGGTCTCCTCAGTGCTACCAGAACGGCACTAGTGGCTGGGTTATCATACTTTAAAATCCTGATTACCTAGAAACAAAAAAGCATATGGAGATCAAACCAGTAAGGTAAATTTGAAGCAAAAAAAAATCAGGTGAAGATGTGAAATGTTAAAAATGCAACATTTTGTAAAGGCTTTCTGTCAAACGTAGCTATACCACCAAGAATTTGGATGCTATGCTGGTTGGCGCATATATGATTCAGTATTGATATTACTTCATTTTAATAAAATGTACCTTCCCTGATTATTTCTTTTAATTAGATTTGTTTTTGCTTTTGCTTTGTCTGAGATCATGATTGCACTCTTTGCCTTTTTTATTTCAGATGAAGTATAGTAAATTCTGCTTCAGCCTCTTAATTTAACTCTGTGTGTGTCTCTCTGTTTCAAGTGTATTTCTTGTAAACTATATATTATTAGATTCTGGTTTCTAATCCATTCTGCTATCTGTTTTATGTGTGAGTTCATCACATTCACATTCACAGTTATGATTACTGTGTATTTTCCTCCATCCTATTCTGTTCTGTTCATTTTTTCTCTTTTTTACCCTCTCCCCTCCTCAAAACCATGTTTTGTTTCCGATTACTGCCTTCCTTAATCCCTCCCTCCCTCTTATTACCCCTTGCCTTGTTCTTGCTCTATTCCCTTCTTACTTCTCTTTTGGGTAAGATGAATTTCTGTACCCAGTTGTGTGTATCCATATTCTTTCCCTCTTGTACCAGTTCAGATGAGAGTAAGATTCAAGTGCTGCCCACTGCCCTCCCCCATTTTCCTCTCCATTTTGTCAGCTTTTCCTTGCATGCCTCTTTTATGAGATAATTTTCACCATTCTTCCTCTCTCTTCAGTGCATCCCACTTTTTCACCTTTCTGTTTTTCCTTTGAGATCATCCCAACATGAAAAATTCTGTCCAAGTAGACTCCTTCTAACTGCCCTAATGATGATAAAGTTCTTAGGAGTTACAAGTGTCATCCTCCCATATAGAAATATAAACAGTTTAACCTTTTGTTTCTTACAATTTCTCACTCATGTTTTCCTCAAGTCTTCTGTTTAAATGTCAAATTTTCTATTCAGCTCTGGCCTTTTCATCAGGAGTGCTTGAAAGTCCTCTATTTTGTTAAATATTCATTCCTTCCATTGTAGTCAGTTTTGGTGGGTATGTTGTTCTTGGTTGTAATCCTAGCTCCTTTGCCTTCCAGAATATCATTCCAAGCCCTCTATTCCTTTAACATGGCAGCTGCTAAATCTTGTATAAACCTGACTGTGGCTTTGCAATTTTTGAATAATTTCTTTCTGGCTGCTTTCAGAAGTTTCTCCTTTACCTGAGAGCTCTGGACTTGGGTTATAATATTCTTGGGAGTTTTCATTTTAGGATTTCTTTCAGGAGATAACTTGTGAATTTGTTCAGTTTCTACTTTGCCCTCTAATTCTAAGATATCCAGATAGTTTTCCTTTATAATTTCTTGAAATATGATGTCTAGACTCTTTTTTTATCATGGCTTTCATTAAGTTCAACAATTCTTAGATTGTCTCTTCTCAGTCAATTTTCCAGGTCAGTTGTTTTTCCTATAAGATATTTAACATTTTCTTCTATTCTTTCAGTCTTTTAACTTTGTTTTGTTGTTTCTTGATGTCTCATGGATTCCTTAGCTTCCACTTCACCAAATCTAACTTTTAAGTAGTGATTTTCTTCAGTGAGCTTTTGTATCTCTTTTTCCTTTTGGCCAGTTTTAATTTTTAAGTAGTTATTTTCTTCGGTGTTTTTTGTGCTACTTACCAAGCTGTTGGTTCTCTTTTCATAATTTGCTTGAATCTCTCATTTCTTTTCCCACTTTTTTCTCTACCACTCTTATTTGATTTTTAAAATCATTTTTGCTCTGTTTTTTAAATATTTCTTTCTTTAGCTTTTTCTAGGAATTCTTGTTGGGCTTGTTCCAATCTGCTTTTTTCTTCCTTTGAGGCTTTCCCTATAAATGTTTTTAGGTCATTGTCTTCTGAGTTTGAGTCTCGAGTTTCCCTGTCAACCATAGTAGCTTTTTATGGTCAGGTTCTTTTTTGGTTGTTGTTTGCTCATTTTTTTCAGCCTTCTTCTTGACTTTGGAGTTTATGTTGTGTTGGGCTCTATTCACCTTGGGGCAGGGGTTGGAGGGGATAGTTGAGATGACTGGCCTGAGCGTGTCTTTTATGTTCTTTTCCTGCTTTTACAACTAGGCCCAAGGTCCTTTAAGTTTTCAGTGCTTTCAATGTGGTATGATCCAGGGAAAGGTCTGGTCACTGCCCTCTGGTCCTTATACAGGTAGGGTTCCTGCCCCCTTGTGACCACACAACTGCTTTACTCCACCCTGGAATTGTGATCCAGAAATAGATAATGTATGATAAAGCTGCCATTCCTGCTCCCAGTGCTAGTGCAGAGGTCCCCTGGGATCTTTCTGAATAAATATTCGGTTTCCTTACCATGCATAGGTGTTGGACTACTCCCACTACTGCCGCCACTGACATAACCAGTTGCTGCCACTACCATTGGTGCGACTTCTGCTGTACCATGCTCCTGGCCAGCCCCTGCCCCAGTATCCACTGACCTCTCCTTCTTACTTCCTAAGCTGCCCTGAGCTGGAAAAATGACTCACCCTGACTTTTAATTGGCTTTTTTGCCCAGAATTTGGTTTGACACACTTTTTTGGTTGTTATAGAAGACAAGTGTTAGGAGAGCTTGGCAAAAGTGTGGGATTCACTCCACCATCTTGACTGCACCTCCCCAAAACCTCTCTCCACAAAGCTCTTTAATATTCATAGTGGGAGACAAGAACAATAAAGGTAAAAATGACTCCCCCTAAGAACCAGAACTGAAGAAACATGAACACAGTGAAGAGAAGTGACCAGAAGAAGCCCCAGGTTACCCCAAAATCCTGAGGCAGGCACAGAGCCAAGTTCCTCTCAGTTTACAGATTCCAAAATCGTATTCTGCCTCAACTCCACATAGATAGTGGTTATGAGAGTACAGATGAAGCCCTGCAGATAAAACAACATCCCTTTCTCCCAGCCTTCTTGACTTCAGAGAGTAGTGGATGTGGAGGTGCCATATCCTATGCATTGGTGGGAATGGTAATCACATATCTGGAAACAGTGACTGTTTCAGAAGATGGAGGCAGGATGGAGTCTCCTCTCTGAGATGGCTAGGAAGGGACTATCTGGAGGCAGGGGAATGAATTGGACTGTCTCCTTAAGTCTGTTCTAGTCAGAGGGTTTAAGACCAAGGACAAGGTCTGTGAGCTTTTCTGAATCACTCTCTATAGTACACAGGGCCATAGACACAGAGCTTATTAACAGAGACTGTTAAATAATAGCGATGATAAGGATGAACCTTATCTCCAGGTCCTTACTAAATTTGTTGTTGTTCAGTTGTGTCTAATTCTTTGTGACCCTATTTGGGGTTTTCTTGGCAAAGATACTGGAGTGTTTGCCATTTCCTTCTCCATCTCATTTTACAGTTGAGGAAACTGAGGCAGATAGGGTTAAGTGACTTGCCAAGGGTCACACATCTAGTAAGTGTCTGAGGCTAGATTTTAAGTCTTCCTGGGTCCAGGCCTAGCACTTTATCCACTGTGCCACCTAACTGCCCCTTGTTATATACCCTTTCTTATATATAGGATAACATGTTTAGAAGTGGCTAGGTGATGGAGGAAGAAAGATCCTAATGCACTCAGCCACATGGTCTTTGTTGTTATTGACAAAACTCCTTATGATAAAACCAAGGAACTTTAGCAACCAAATAATCTTAGAACCTTGGTATGAAGGGGGAAATGCTATTGAAGACGTTCAAGCAAATTCTATGTACCCAAAGTGGGAAAAGCCACCATAGTGACAGACTGTCCCATGCCTCTAAGGGAGAGGTATAGTGGCTGGAGTGCTGCATCTGGAGTCAAAAAGGCAGGTACAAATCCTGCCTCCAAAAGAGACAGCCAGACACTGAATCACGGCAGGTGTGCTTTGTGGAACTACTCTAAGAGGAAATCCAGCTGTGTCACGTTAGGGATTGGGAGTGTCTGTGAGTCATTCATTTCTAAGGAATGGCCCAGGCTTCTTTAATCCCAGCATCTCCTACAAGATACTGCAAGGATCCCAGCCACCCTGGGAACTTCCAGGCTACAGTGATTCACTCACTGGTTCCCACAATTCTTCTCCTTTCACTGAGATTTCTAGGTGCCCACGAATACTTTTTAAAAGTACATGTGTAAGGGTTTTAATGCAAAACAACCCAAAAAGTCTTGCCCAGGATACAGTTAGCCTCAGATCATACCTGACACACCCTGACTCAGCACAGCCTCAATGCCGGACTATCAGTGCTGGTCACTTGTTACCATGAACTAAGTGTTCATGTGTATGCAGGGCTCAGCCTGTGAATGGGAGGAGCGATCTGCGGCCAATGAGGGCAGAATATTTCTGTCCAGTTAACCTTGGGGTCTGCAGTCCAGCAGCTCTCCTGAGACTTGGTGTGAGTGAGAATGGGGCTCAGGGTATTCCCTTCATCCTGTATCCTAGTGCCCCTGTACAGAATATCCCTATTCAGAGGCCATGATTTAATTTAAATAAAATTTGAAAATGAACCTCCCAGTAAGATTCTCCATCTGACTGGTAAGTTTCTAAGTTACCTGTAATCTCTGCAAGGGAAAAAAATTGTGTAAAAGGTTGGAGGTTGGAGGTTGGGAGGGGCCCCAGAAGAAACACTAAAAACAAAAAAACATGGGTTGGAGTTGAGATCAGAATGATTATGTATAAGAGGTCTCAAGGTGGGATGGAGGGGGAGGGTGATGGTGATCAGTGACTGCTCCAATTTTTTGGAGGCTTTAATTCTAGTGAAGGCAAATCATTCTACCAATAATAACTGCTATTTATATAGTTCTTCAAGTTTTTGAGAGTGTTTGATAGAGATTCTCTTATTTGATCTTCAGTCAGTGAACATTTATTAAGTACCTACTATGTGCCAGGCACTGTGCTAAGCACAGGATACAAAGAAAGTTAAAACACTATGTTCTCAGGGAGCTCACAGTCTGAAGGGGGGGAGGGGAGAAAGACAGCATGTAAAGAAATGAGCTATATGCAGGATAAAAAGGAAGTCTTCTGCAGAGGGAAGGTACAAAAATTAAGAGAGATCAGAAAAGGCTTCCTTTAGAAGGTGAGATTTTGTTGGGACTTGAAGGAGCCAGGGAGGCCAAGAGGCAGAGATGAGGAGAGAGGGCATTCCAAGCCTGGGGACAAAGAGATGGAGGGTCTTGTATGTGGCACAGCCAGGAGGCCAGGCCCTGGATGGGAGAATAGGGGATAGGCTTGTGTGTGGGGAGGGCAAGGGAGAAGATGTAAAAATTCAGAAAAGGAAAGGCCCTGCCCATAGAGAGCTGGCTTTTGTCTGTTAGCTCATTAGATTTTTTTTTTCTTCTTGATGGCTGCAGTCAGGGGGTCTCTCAGTACATTTTTCCCCTTTCATCTGACCTGGTTCTATGACTAACTCACTGTGTGACCTGGGTCACGTCATCTCTCTGGGCCTTGGTTTCCTCAACTGTGAAGTAGAGGAGTTGGAGGAGATGAATTCTAAGGTCGCTTCCAGCTCTAACCTTCCATGATTCTAACATTAATCTCTCATCAGTTTTCATCCTACTCATCGGATCTGATATTTCTTCCTTCATAGTATTTAATTATTCTCCAGGGTGTTTTTGCTTCCTTAAATTGTTTAACATTCATTATAAATTTGCCCTTTATTATACAAGTGCCCTTTGCACTTTTCTCTGGCGGGCAGAGGATCCAGGGCCACCCCCTCCTCCATGTGTCTAGTTTGTGATTTATTCAGATGGATGGCAAAGCGCTTTTGTGTATCATATGTGGGGAGGAGGGAGGTGGACTATGAGGCACGTTGGAAATCATTCCTTTTCTTTTATGGGCATTGGCAATACTTCATTTCTGTACTAAATCATCTAAAGGTGGCGTGAAGCCGAACGTTTGCACTGGTCCTAGCTAGACGAAGTTTTTCTGTAGCTTCCTCCTCAGCAAGTTTACTCAGGCGGTTTTCTCTGAAGAGCAGCAATGGACTGCAGTCCTCTATCCTCTACTTTTGCTTCTTGCAGTAATCAAATCACAAAAGATTGCCTTCCGTGAGAATCGCAGGCTGGCCGCAGATGGTAAATGGGGTGAGGAATGGTCTTTCTGGCTTTGCTTTTCCCTTAACTATCACCATTTCTTAACAGGATGACCATATCAGTGGGCTACTTTGGTCTTTCACTTGACACTCCAAACTTACATGGGGATAACTACGTGAACTGCTTCCTCTCTGGTCTGATCGAGGTCCCTGCATACGTTATTGCTTGGCTACTCTTACAGAACCTGCCCCGGCGGTATTCCATGTCAGCTGCCCTTTTCCTGGGTGGCAGTGTTCTTCTCTTCATACAACTAGTGCCCCCAGGTGAGGGCCTTGTGGGTCATGCTTTGTGTTTTCTCTACATACCCTTGTAGATGAATGACTAGTACAGGAAATAAAATCAAGTGTCAGTTCCTTCTAGTTCATCTGATATTACATGGCTATGCAGTTCTCTATAAGACTGGGGTATTATTTTAAACCAGGATTCAGAAGGCCCTTTAATTTGGCCCAGTCCTGAGTGGGTGAGAAATATGCTAGGACACTGTGGCACTGTTTTCTCTCTGGAAGAGAAAGGAGAGCTATTCCTGTTCCATTTTCACCACCATGAGACCTATGCTTCATGAGCCCAATCATTGTTAAAAACCCTTTTTTCTTACAGACATTGACACTGCCTTGATTGTGGCCAACACATCTGACTCTCGGGTGAGAAATATTTCTTGGTAGAGAGAAAGGAAAGCTTGCAAGTAGGAATCATTTCCTACTATCCCTATAACCATACTGATTCCACAGGCGGGAACCAAATGTCCCATATCATCATATTCCCATCCTGTCCTGTATTGAACTGCAGCATCATTTCCCAGTGTTAAGGGTGCCACAGCAACATAGAAATTGAGGACAAAACCTGACACCAGCTACCCTCGAATGAGTAGCCCTTCCTAGTCCCATATTTTTGGGACACAGCCCTCACCTGATCCAGGACCTAAGAGGTCTTCATTTACTCAGGCCAAGCTCTGGCCACAGTTCACTCAAAGTGACAGAAGGTATAGTGAGCAGAAATAGCTCAAAGTAGAAATATTACTAAACTGCTCACAGGCTCCAGTGCCACCAGAATCTACCAAAAATCTGCCAACAGATGACTTATAACAGTGTTAAGCTACATATAAGTGTTGATGTAAGGAGGCATCCTTAAAGACCTTCAGGAAGTGCTAACTCCGAGGTGGCATTGACGTGTCACTGTTGGGTTATCTTCATTTCTGTATTAAACTAGTTAAATATCCTAAGGAACAATGGGATGGATCTGAAGAAATTTGCCTTGGGAAGTACAGGGTGGGGTAGATGAAGACAATGAGCATCCTTCCGGGGAGCATCCCCCCACCCCAAGCAGCTAAAAATGCACCAAAATAAATCCTGGTGCCTGTGGCACAGGGCTCAGTGGGAATGTTTGGACACCAGGTTCGATAACTATCAAATACAGGTTATTGTAAAGTCAAACGTAACAACTGTTAGGTTATTATAGAGCCAAAAAAATGGTTCTTAAAAGGACCCATGCAACATTCTTTCAGTATACAGGCTGAGGCTCTCAGCTTCTTAGTGATGCTATTCTGATGGTGGTCAGCACATGCTGACCACATGCACTAGGGTTTCCAGGTGGACTTCACACATGCACTGGACCAGAATCAGGACCTTGGGCACAATTCTCCTTTTACACTAGGAAGTTATATAAACTGACAAAGAAATGAAGAGGTCTTCACTGCATAAGGGAAAAATCTTCAGGCAAGGAGGAGTTGATCAGCACTTTTGAAATGATCAGAGCAATGTGGCAGGCAGGGTACTTGCTCCAAACCTCA
This sequence comes from Trichosurus vulpecula, assembly GCF_011100635.1. NCBI lineage: Eukaryota > Metazoa > Chordata > Mammalia > Diprotodontia > Phalangeridae > Trichosurus > Trichosurus vulpecula. The sequence goes on along the minus strand of NC_050575.1, from coordinate 23,421,160 downwards.
CTGAAGGGTGGTCTCCCTGCCCCTGCTTTGTCTCCCCAGGCTTATACATCTTGTCAAATGGCTTGGTGATGATCGGGAAGTTTGGGATCACCTGTGCTTTTGCCATGGTGTACGTGTACACAGCTGAGCTCTATCCCACAGTGGTCAGGAACATGGGTGTGGGAGCCAGTTCCATGGCATCACGACTGGGCAGCATCTTGTCTCCTTACTTTGTCTACCTTGGTGAGTCACTATGGACAGTGTGAAGCATGAACAAAAGGAATATACCAGTCATATTCCTAAGCTAACATGGCAGAGTTTAGCATAAGGTTTGAACAAACTGGTTTGGCTTTAGCTGACAAGCACAGTCCTTGGTTTCTCTATGAAAAGCTAAGTACAAGGTCAATTGAGGTGACCACTTAAATTCCATTCAGAGGTAAAATATGATCTCCAAGGACCTTTCCAGCTCTGATAATTTAGGATTCTACCACATGGTGTCTCTGGGTGATCACAAAGCATAACTCATGGGTTAGTGGTAAAAAGGTATGTGTGCTGATTGTGGAGATGGTACTTTTTTTAAATAGTATTTTATTTTTTCACCAATTACATGCCAAGACAATTTTTAGCATTAATTTTTACAAGATTTTGAGTTCCAAATTTTTCTCCCTCCCTCCCCTCCCCTCTTCCTAAAATGGTAGACAATTTCATATAGGTTATACAAATGCTATCATGTAAAACATAGTTCCATATTAGTGACAGTTGTAAAAGAAGAAACAAATCAAAAGGAAGAAAACCATTAGAAAAATAAAGTAAGTGAAAAAAAGTATGCTTCGATCTGCACTCGGAGTCCATCAGTTCTTTATCCGAATGTGGACAGCATTTTCCATCATGTTCTTGTCTTGGATCATCATGTTGCTGAGAAGAGCTGAGTCATTCATAGTTGATCATCACACAATGTTGCTGATACTGTATATTGTTTTCCTGGTTCTGCTCATTTCACTCAGCATCAGTTCATATAAGTCTTTCCAGGTTTTTCTGAAATCTATCTGTTCATTATTCCTTATTGCACAGTAGTATTCCATTACACTCATATATGACAGCTTGTTCAGCCATTCTGCAAATAATGAGCATCCCCTCAATTTCTAATAGCTTGCCACCATAAAAGGGCTGATATAAATATTTTCACACGGATAGGTCCTTTTCCCTCTTTGGGATACAGACCTAGTAGTGGTATTGCTATATCAAAGAGTATGCACATTTTTATAGCCCTTTGGGCATAGTTCCAAATTGCTCTCCAGAGTGGTTGGATCATTTCACAACTCCACCAACAATGCATTAGTGTCCCAATTTTCTCAAATCCTCTCCAACATTTATCATTTTCCTTTTTTGTCACATTAGCCAGTCTGATGGGTATAAGGTTGTACCTCAGAGTTGTTTTAATTTGCATTTCTCTAATCAAAAGTGATTTAGAACATTTCTTCATTTGCCTATAGATAGCTTGGATTTCTTCATCTGAAAACTGCCTGTTCATATCCTTTGACCATTTATCAATTGGCAAATGGCTTGTATTCTTATGAATTTGATTCAGTTCTCCACATAGTTGAGAAATGAGGCCTTTATCAGAGACACCTGCTGTAAAGAGGTACTTTTCAAATGAGAAAACAACCACGGCTATAAAAGCTCACATGGCGTTATTTGTTATTTTTACCTTAGCTACTTCCATCTGCATTTCTCCCATAGAAGTATTCACCTGAGATCCTGAGAATGAGGGAGCTATATAAAAGTGCACGTATTTATTAGGTTCGTAGAGCTAGTGAATATCCAAGCCAGAAACAGGACTCCTCTCTCCCGACTTCAAGTTCAGTGCTTTTGCCACTCGGCTACTTTTCTTAATTTGATGATCTTTGTGCCCATTGTTTGCTCTAGAGTAGAGAAATATAGCCACACTTACCCAGCCATGGTCCTCATCTTTGGACCTAGAGTATGCCACTCATGAACATTTGCAGTCCTTTGCGCACAGGCTGTGTGGCTCCTGCAAGTGGAAACTCGACTCGTTTAGCATAAAGGTACATAGACAGGCTGGGTCCTATCTGTGGGACTGGTCTAGTCAGGTTACGTCTGACTATGAGCTGATGCAATGGTTACCTCGGAAGTATGACACTGGGAAACATCCAGAAACAACACCAAGTGCTTTGGCCCTCAGTGACATCCTTGATTAGCTGCAGTCAGCCCAAGAGGCTACTGTCCTCAGCCCATTGGCCTTTACTTCTGCTAAGTGAGTGCACTGCTTGGGCAATGCTGGGCTAATAGGCCAATCTGTTCTGAATATTGTACTGTGGGAGCTGGTAAGAGGAAGCAAGGATGGGATGGGGGAGGGGAGATGGAAAGGAGAGAGGATTGAAAAGCCACCCCAATAAGTACTTGAACCAGATGACAAGACCAGATGACAATGCACTCAGGCCATGGTGCACTGGAGGTCAGCCCCATCATAATCACCCAGATCTTCTGTGTCCTAGGTGCCTATGACCGGTTCCTGCCCTACATCCTCATGGGGAGCCTAACTGTACTGACAGCCATCCTTACCTTGTTCCTCCCAGAGAGCTTTGGGTTCCCTCTCCCAGATACCATTGATCAGATGCTGAGGGTCAAAGGGTAAGGAAATCTCTAAGATCCTATAATGTTATTTCTTCTTGATTCAGTTAGCCCTCATGATTGGCATACTCCTCAACTATTCCATTCAGACACCACAGAACTCAGGCCATGCTGTGGATTTGTATGTAGTATAACAGGGATAGTCTATTTCCTTGGAGTAGCCCAAAATAAAAATAGAAGAGCCCAACAAATTCTCCATGCAATGCCCACCGGGGAAAGTTGGCCCAGTGCTCTTGCTGTCTGTCAGTCAGTAAACATTTATTAAGCACCTATTATATGTAAAGCACTGTACTAAAGCACTGGCAATACAAAAAAAAAGTCAAAACATATTCACTGCCCTCAAGATGCTCAGAATCCAATGGAGGAGACAACATGCAAACAACTGTGTGTATGTGTGTGCGTGCACACACATAGGATAAACGGGAGACAGACAACAGAGGGAAGTAACTAGAATTAAAGGGGATCAGGAAGGGTTTCCTGTAGACGGCGGGATTTTATCTGAATGCTAGGAGGTGAATAGGAGGATAGAGAGCATTCCAGAAATGAGAGACAGCCAGGGGAAAAGCCTAGAAATGCTTTCTGAGTGGAAGTGTGAGAAGGGTAGGGAGGTGGGGGAATAATTTAGCCTGTACACTGCAGGTCTTCCCAGCATATATCCTCCTGTCTGATCCTGCCCAGCACTGTCTCTGTACGTGCGTGTCTCCACGGAAACAAGAGCTTAGTACATTGCAAACAGTGGGAAGAACAACCATATGAGGCCTATAGAATATGGCTTTTCCTTTTTCTTCGGTGAAGTTCTACCCTTTTAAAAATACTTCCTAATATATTTTAGATGCCCTGATTAGGATAGATGTATCTCTGATAGAGGCTGGCTTTACACATTTCTTACTAAATTTCATTTGCCATTTTTTTATAGAATAAAATACAGACAAACTCCTAGCAGCAGCAGCAGTGACTCAACGATATTAAAAGAAGGTGAAGAAAGACACGCAGTCATTAAAAGCACAGCCTTGTAGTGAAACCTGTATTCAGGAAGAGACTGAAGAATACTCTCCTACAAGAGCTTATGAGAACACTAAGTGTCCTGGGGTATTAAACATCCTGGTATTTATTACATCGAACCCAATCCCTCTTTGTTCGTTGAATAGACACATAGACACTGTCCTTAGGAGAAATCAAGACCAGGTTGCTTTCAATACCATAATGGACTTGGCTTCTCATAAGTAGTTTAATACCTACTAGAATTAATGAGTATTTGAAGAGGGGGTGATGTACTAAATTTATGGAGTAATTTGAGATTCTCCGAAGAAGGCCACTAATAAAATTTGATGTTTATTTTTCTTCCTTCCTTCATTTGCCAGGGGATGGCAATTTTGCTTGTCTTGTTTTCCTGTGTTCCCTAGGAATGCTTAACCAGACTTGTTTTTCCCAGGGCTGAAGAAAGGATGGGGGGCTGGAAAAACCTGAATGTAGTTAGGGTGGAAATGGATTTTATTACATAGAATGTCAGCATCCATCCAGTAATTGGCTAGCAGAATTTCTCTTCAGCACAGCTACTGGGTGATCAAAGGATCGGGCTTGTCCAGGCCCACATAAAAAAATAAAATATCACAAATTTGCACTTCTTCCATTGTGAGATAAGTCAAATCTTTAAGGTTGCTCTGAGATCATGGGTTTTATTGTTGTTGTTTTCCTAGCCGTTTGAAGGAAACACAGAATTGGGGAATGTATGGGGAAGGCTAGGGAGAGAAAGTAGGTTAATATCTGTTTTCTCAAAGCCTTGAGATTTTTTTGGCAGAGTGTGGAGGGGAGGGGCTTTCTCTTCAAATCATTTAAATCATTTGCCCTTCAAATTATACTTGGAAAAGTGGGCTAACTGGCCCCTAAGTTTTTGCCATCTGTGCCCAGCTGCAAATAAACTGGATGTGAGTAAATATTTGTTAGGAGCCAATGCTACTAGTACTTGTGTAGATGCCAAAAGTGACGACATGGGGTGCTTTCCTTTTCTGATCTCTATCATGGAAAAAATGACTAAGACCAGGGATGTGATTTGAGTTTCTCCTGTTAGATCGTGGGTGTGAGTATATCTACTGATCCAAGGAACAGAGGTACTTACTTAATTTGTGGGACAACCATAGTTGAAACTTGCTGTGGGGTGAGGAGGGTAGTAAGCTTTTTATTTGCCTTCTTTTTTCCCCTCGATTCTATTGCCATGGTACTACAAAAGCATATTCTTCACCTGGTCAAAAAATGCATTTTTTTGTGAAAACTACTGTGGTATCTTAGGGATATTAAAAAACTTTAATAAACAAATTTTTTAATGATAGCCGTCTACAGCCTTTACTTCTATTAAAGCTGCTGATTTATTTATCACTCTACAACTTGGTTTATCTAAGTGCTAAAAGACTATATATCATCCTCTAGCTTCCCACTGACTTTATATAAAGTCAGCCTGGATGATTCGGTGGTTAAGGTAAATGGATTAGATCTCCTTGTGGGTCAAATAACTTCATTCTATTCATCAGCCATAAATTGGTACCCTAACCCCCCACCAACAGTGGTTACACCACTCAAACCTCTCTCACAGACTCCCCTCTCCATAACCCAGCCCACAGATGCGTCCTCCCAACCCTAGCCAGCAGAACTAGGTTAGAGAGAGTGCCTAGGTCAGTGTCACCATCCTGAACTGCTGCAGAAATCACTCAAAGGGCATGTGGTTCTCTCTTTTACCCAAAGGATAAAGTACAAACTCCTGAGCCTAGTGTCTGATGGTGTCCACAAACTGACTTCTACCTCCTTTTCTAACCTTATTAATACTGCTCCTTTTCACATACAGTACTGTTGTGTTCCAACCAAAATAGAATACTAACTGTTCTCCAATCTCACCCTCCCTTCTTATTCTTCCATGTATTCACTATCCCCCACCCCAAAGTGATAGGTGCTCTTCACTTCAAATTCTACTATAGAGTAGTATTCCATTAATATATATTTATATATATTATAAAGTAGTCAAATTCTATTATAAAAACAATCTGGTCCTGGTTAAAAACTCAAAAAGTAGATCAATGGAACAGACAAGATAAGGAAAAAGAAGAAAGTTGAACTAAAAACCTCAGTGTTCAATAAACCCAATATAAATTATTTGGGGGAAAATCTTCCTACATGACAAGAACTACTAGGATAAATGAAAAACCTGGGCAGAAATTGTTCAGATCAACATCTTATACCATATACCATAAGAAACTCAGAATGCCTCCTAAATATTAAAGAGCCATTCCTTGATGGGCAGAAGGAGACAAAAAAGGAGTAAAGCATTTATTAAAAACTTTCAATGTTCTAGGAACTATGCTAAGTGCTTTTCAAATGTTACTTAGTCCTCCCAACCACCCTGGGAGGTAAGTACTATTATTACTACCACTTCACAGTTGAGGAAACCAAGACAGAGAGAGGTTTGTTGACTCACCTGAGGTCATACAGCTATTAGGTGTCTGAGGCTGGATGTGAACTCGGGTCTTGCTGTCTCCAGGCCCAGCGCCACCTGTCTGGAAAATGGTTAAGGGATAGGAATAGGCAATTCTCAAGAGAATTGCCAACTATTAACAACCATAATCAAGATTGCTCCGAACTGCTAATAAGAGTGCTGAAATAGCTGAGTTTTCACCTTATGCCAATCAAATTGGTAAAGATGACAAAAGATGGAAAAAGTGTTGAAGAAGCTATGGGAAAGCAGGCACACACAGATTATTAGTGGAGCTATAAATTGGCCCAACCATATTGGAAAACAATTTGCAATCTCAAACAGTGCCTAAAATGTCCATATACTTTAACCCAGAAATCCCATAACTAAGTATATATGCCAAGCATATAATGTCGAAGATGAAAAGAAAGCCTCTATATATACCAAAATATTTACAGACTCATCTTTTTTGTGATGGCAAAGAATTGGAAACAAAGTAGTTGCCCATTCATGAGGAAAAGGCTAAACAAATTGGTACATGAATGTTACTGTACTGTAAGTACTGATTAATATGAAGAATTCAAGGAAGCATGGGAAGCCTTATATGAACTAATACTGAGTGAAGTAAGCAGAACCATAAAACAATATTCACAGTAATTACAAATATGTAAATGGAAAGAGCTATGTAAAGTATAATGAACAAACTTGGGCCCAGAGGACTATTAAGAAAATGCAATATACTTATAGGTCACTTGACCCAGATGGTGGACCAAATACTTTTCCCAGGCCTCATTAACTCTCAAAAAAATTCACAGAGTAATTATGTGCCACAAGGAGTACTGACAGCTGAATCAAGGGAACAAAAAAGTGAGAGTTCCCACATGGTAAAATCCTTATGAATTCATATCAGAATGATAAACCTTAAAGCTGCACACACGGCACTCCTCCTTTACTAGACTCCATGCTCTCAGCAGACACACACAAACTGATCCATGTGCTTGTGTCCCCATGATGGGACCCCCTGTAGCTGCAGAGTCACTGTAATACACCTCACCTCCTCCCTGCCTGTCTCCCATTTCTGCAACAAGCAGCACATAACTGATTCTGCCCAGCAACACAACTTGTGCTGCCTTCTGCCTAGGGTATTCCCTAGATCAGAGACCCCAAAGGTTTGAGAGACTATTCCAACCTTCTCAGAACCCTGAAAAAAGTGACAGAGCCAAGACAGAGAAGGAAAGGACGAGAGCTAAGAGAAACTAGGACAGAGGAACAGCATAAGAGACTGTGCTAGGCCTGAAGGAAAGGAGACGGGAACCCAGCTAGCACCAATCTGATGTTCTCAGAGGCCACTGGGGACAAGAACCAAGACCACTGACATCTAAATCCTCTAACATGGCAGAAGGCTGAGGCAGACCTGAATGTGTGCCCATAGGCAAAGGAGAAATCAGAAAGTGAATAACAGTGACATATCCTGTATAAAGAAAAAAAGTTTGAAACATCACAGATCTCTAGAGGAAAAAAACTCGGTAAAAACCCAGAACACAAACAGCTAAATCAACAGAGAATCCTAAAATGAGAAGAAAGGATAAGTACTAATCCTCAAAGAAATTACAAAGCTCTCAACAAATATTATGAGATAAAGGAAAGTGAATCGATGCCCAATGACATACAGACTCCTGTACAATCCCGAGAGAGCTTGGACAGCAAGAAGAAATTCCAAAATGGCCCAAAAGAGAAACAAAATCAACAAGAGAATAAATTAAGAATGAATATATGTCAGAAGTTATGTTTCCTCTCACCCAGCCCTTTTACAAAGATGGGAGGTCCACAAGTGCTTTACTTTGCACATATTTTTAGATTCTTATCAATGTATTGATTGATTATGCCTGTTTTTTTCCTCTTTTTCATTTTTGTCTTCAGAAAATACTACTTGTTATTTGGGATGCTACTCTGGGAAGGGTTGAGGGATGCATGCTGGGGGAAACCATGGTGAGATAAACATTAACAAAAATTTATTTTAAAAAATTAAAGAAAGTACAGATCTCAATGTAGAAATGAAAAAGTAAGTGAGCAGACTAGGAAAAATTTTGAATCCATAGCAGAGGGCTTCTCAAAAGATACAAAAGAGAGAATAACATATTTAGAAAATAAAAACACTGAAGTAGAAGAAAATCTGGCTAAAGAGAAGAACATGGTAACAATATTAAAAGAACTCACAATCCCTATAAGCCATTGACCTCAAAGACAGGATGGACAGAGACAATTTAAGAACATGACAAATCCAAAAAGCTTGAACACCACAATCCAGGAAATAACACAAGAAAACTGCCCAGAATCTCTGACTATAGAAAATAGGAATCAATTCAAATAATCCATAGATCACCTCCAGAAAAAAAAAGTCTGCACTTCAAATTTCAAGATACATAGTGGTTAACTTTAGCAATTCTAATGACAAATTCTGAAAGCAGCCAGAAGAAAGATCTTCAAATATACAGAAAAGAAAATTCAAATACCACAACATTATTCTGCATTGGCTCAAAACCACAGAAAGGAATGCAATCATCAGAAAAGCAAAATAGCTCAAGCTATAATCCAAAATGACAAAGTCTACAAGCTTGAGCTTAATCATCAATGAAAAAAAAAGAGATGGTCATTCAAGAGGAATTTGAGACATTCGGGGAAGGAAAAAAAAGAAAGGAACATAATATTTGATTTACAAATACCTTAAACCACAGAAATACAAGAAAAATAAGTACAATTACCAAAGAAAGAATAAATGATGAAGCAATGAAATTAGTTACCAATGGTTAGTGGTTATTGTTTTTAAAAAGAGAAATAAAAGGCAAGACTAACCTACAGGGTTAAAAGTAGGGATGGGAGTGGGAAGGGAATCACCAAGAGATTTTTTTAAAAGCCAAAAGGGAATAAATATGTAAAGGAATTTTAAAAAAAGAGGAGAAGGGGCAGCTAGGTGGCGCAGTGAGTAGAGCACCGGCCCTGAAGTCAGGAGGACCTGAGTTCAAATCTGACCTCAGACACTTGACACACTTACTAGCTGTGTGACCTTGGACAAGTCACTTAACCCCTATTGCCCTGACTTCCCCCCCTCCAAAAAAAAAGAGGAGAAATGAAGGTGGAGGAGCGGAACTGAAATGCCGTGGGATTACAGCCAACAACCCACCTGTAAGTGGAATAAGGTATTTTGTGGGACAAAATTGCAAAGTGGGAGAGTGCATCCAATGGAGTGAGGGGGGTAGAGGTATAGAAGGAGATGTGTCATGTACTCTTATCAAGTCCACAGGTGAACAGTGAAGTAATGATGCCTTATAGTTTCTCAGCAAGTAAAGGGAAGATAGGAGAATAAAGGAAGGGAGGCATGGAAACGAGCTGAATGAAGGTCAGAAAGGGAGAGTCCTCACTGAAGAGCGCTCATGGGGGGAAGAGGTTTACTCTTACGATAGGAGATGGGGACTTTAAAGTGGGTTTTATTGGTGGGGGAGGGGTGATGCCTTGGGATCACCTTCTCTGAAACAGTATTTTATCTCTATGATTAACATCCTGCCCCAGGAGAAGAAAAATGCAAGACTCTAGGGTCAGCTGGCACACAGAAGGAGGCAGAAGGGCAGGCATAGACCCAGGGTCATCTCTACATCATCATTACATGGCTATGGGGAGTTCCAGTGGGCAGAGTTACTTTGCACAGTTTAGGACAGAGGGAAATTCCTACCAGGCTTTTTAGTCACTGCTTCTAGTCACATTACTTCCTTCATCAATTGATATTTTTAAAAGTGAAGCACAACAGGAAAAAAATACAAGAGGGCAGGATCTATAAAGGCAATTAAATAGAAATTAGTTAGAAGATAGGGCTCAAACTCAGTACTTTAGAAGACTTAATTTTATGAGAAATACTAAAAGATTAAAGAAGAAATAACTAGGGTTACATAGACCATTAATTGAAGAATACAATTTTAGAACAGATGAAAATGGAAGCGAATCAATGAAAAGAATAAAGAAATATTTCTTAGGAAAAAAGTGAAGAAAAAATGAATTTACTAGGAAATTAAGATGATGGATCTGGACCCTCTGAAAAGGATACTTGTAATCCAAGAAATAATGATGTGAAGCCACAGGTGATAATGAGAGAAACATAAATTAGGAGTCAGAGGAAAAATAATTAAGTAGAAGAGTTTTACAACTCTCCACTGAGAGTGCCAAGGCAGCTATTTGTTGTCTAGCAGTGATGTGGTGTTATGCCAGGCTAGAGCAGGCAATGGAAGTGTGGAGAAAAAATTAAAATCTCCAGATTCTAAAATCTCCAGTGCAGCCCAAAGGGCACTTCCAACAATAAAAGAACAGCCTGTTCCCATAGGCTTTGGTCCCAGAGTCCCAGCTGATGCCCTTCTGCAGTCTCTCCAGTTCCTGCATGCTCTTGTCTCCAGCTTTGCACAGGCTTCCCTTCTCCTGTTCAGGAGCTTCTCTTCTTCCTCTTTCCCATAATCACTTGACATAGGAGGGCTAACTGCTCAGTCAAAGTTTGGCCCTACAAATCCCAACTTCAGGACAAAGCTCCCTAGAGGAGCTCCCTAGAGGCAGGGATTGCTGAGAGGCTTCCACCAGACAACAGGGCAATAATAGGGAAGGTAGGCTGTCTTCCAACAGCACGTATATGAAATGTGGAGAAATCTCTCAAGACTTATCAAGTCTGCCTATTGCCCACTTCTGATGACTCATACTGGTGCAAACTGTACTGCCAGAAGAAAACTAGAAAGCATGGCTATAGAGTTTGAGGTCTTTGGCAAGGAATTGAAGACCTTAGGGGCACAGACAGTATTTTCAAGACTGCTGTCAGTTGAAGACAAGTGCTTTAGAAGAGAAAGGCACATCTGAGGAAACATTTGGCTAAGGACTTCTGACAATTGAATTTGGCTTGTCGCATTACAGCTTAAAGCAAAGGATTAATAGGTTCTTGGACAGGGATGAATTGCAATTCATGACATCTGACAAAAATATATTCGACTGAGTCTTACAAATATAATCAAAAGGCCTTTAAATCAAAAAGAAAAGAGGAGGGAGAAAACTGCCCATGACTATCTAACCAAGCTAACTACCGCAAAGAGATGGGTGGAGCCAAGATGGTGGAGCAAGGCAGGAACTCACATGAACTGTCCCAAATTCACCTCCAAACAACAATGATATAACTCCTCAAAATGAATTCTGGAGGGGCAGAACTAACAAAAGAATGGGGTAAAACAATTTTCTAGCCCAAGACAACTTAGAAGGTCAGCAGGAAAGGTATGTCTTACTAAGGTAAAAAGGGAGCACAATCCAATGCAGATGGTGTCTAAGCAAGTCAGCAGCAAGGCCATGGGCCCCCCACACAAGAAGCAAGGGACAGTTCCTATGCAAGCCCAGGAAAAAGCCCAACTTTAACATAAAGTTAAAAGTCACAAAATAGGCTGGAAAAATGAGCAAATAACAAAAACAAAAACAAAAACAAGAACCTGACCACAGAAATTACTATGGTGACAAGGAAGAACAAAACACAAATTCAGAAGAGGATAACACTGTGAAAACATGTGAAGCCTCAAAGAAAAGATGTGAATTGATCTCAGGCTCAAAAAAGAACTCCTGGAAGAGCTCAAAAAGAATTTTAAAACTCGTATAAGAGAGGTAGAAGAAAAATTGGGGAAATAAATGAGAGTGATGCAAGAGAATCTTTTAAAAAAGTCAACAGCTTCATAAAAGAAACACAAAAAATGGAAAAAGATGCACAAAATTCACTGAAGAAAATAATTCCTTAAAAAGTAGAATTGGTCAAATGGAAAAGAAAGCACAAAAAATGCACTGAAGAAAATAATTCCTTAAAAATTCAAATTGGGCAAGTGGAAGCTAATGACTCCATGAGACATCAAGAAACAATAAAACAAAATCAAAAGAATGAAAAAAATAGAAGAAAATCTGAAGTATCTCATTGGAAAAACAATGACCAGGAAAATAAATCAAGGAGAGATAAAATAATTATTGTATTACCCAAAAACCACCCCATACCTATCAGCTGGGCTAATATGACAGAAAAAGAAAATGATAAATGTTGGAGGGGGTGTGGGAAAACTGGGACACTTACACTATTGGTGGGGCTGCAAACTGATCCAATCATTCTGAGGAGCCAGTTGGAACTATGCCCTAATGGCTATAAAACTGTACTTTAATACAGCAGTACTAAGTCTGTATCACAAAGGGATTTTTAAAAGGGAGGGTAGGGAACAGGACTCATCTGTACAAAAATATTTATAGCAGCTCTTTTTGTGATGGCAAAGAGCTGGAAATTGAAGAGATGTATGTCCAACAAGTGGGGAATGGCTGAACAAGTTATGGTATGTGATTGTAAGGGAATGTTATTGTGCTATAAGAAATGACAAGTAGGATTTCAGAAAAATCTAGAAAGACTTACATGAACAGATGCAAAGTGAAGTGAGTAGAACCAGGAGGATATTGCACACAGTAACAGCAATACTGTACAATGATCAACTGGGAATGACTTAGCTATCCTCAGCAATACAATGATTCAAAATAATTCCAAAGGACTTAGGATAAAAAATGCTATCCACTTCTAGAGAAAGAACTGATGGAGTCTGAATGCAGATCCAAGCATACTATTTTTCACTTTATTTTTTCATGGGTTTTTTTTCTTGGTCTGTATTTTCTTTTGCAACATGACTAATATGGAAGTGTTTTGCATGATTTCACCTGTATAACCTATACCAAGTTGCTTGCCATCTCAGGGAACAGGAAAGGAAGGGAGAAAAGGAGGGAATTTGGAGCACAAAATTTTTGAAAAGAATGTTAAAAACTGTTTTAATATATAATTGGAAATAAAAATATTATTTTAAAATGCCATAAATAACAGCTAAAATGCAAGAATAGCCGTATAGATACCCAATAATTCACAGAAAAAAAAACAAGAAAGTAGCCAGTGACAAAATCCAGGTCTTCAAATACTTATACATAAATGTATAGAGTATAAGTTACAAGCAAAGTAAAATAGTGATGTTTGCATAAAGAGTCAAATTAAACCTTGTAGAAATAAACAGACTTGGGATGTGATCTATGCCTCGAGCACTAAGACTTGCCTAGGGTCACACAGTCAATGTGTCCAGGAAGGGACTTGAATCCAGGTGTTCACGGCCAACTCTTTATCCACTTTGCTATGCTGCCTCACTTTGGTTTTATTATTTCAATACTTTTATAAAATTTCAACTTATCTATTTCTCTAATATTCAGGATTTCCTTTTTTGAATGTATTTTGGGTTTGTTTACTTTTCGGCTTTCTCATTTATAACTGCACATTCAGTTGGCCTTTTTTTCTACTTTGATTACATGTTTTCAAGGACATGTTTTACTTGTATGGATTCTTTAGCTTCATCTCATTATTATCATTCTTATTATCTTTTTTCATAGTCATTGTTTCTACAATTTGTTTGTTGACCCACTCATTATTTAGGATTTCATTATTAGGTCTCCCTTTAGGTCTGTATCTTTTGCTTGTGTTGCCTGAATTATTATTTTTATTGCATATGGTCTGTAACCAAATGCTCTGGGCATTTTCATTGGCTGTTCTCCAAACCTGAAATGCTCTCTATCCTCATCTCCATTTCTTGATTTCCCTGGTTAAAATCTCACCTTTTATAGAAAGCTTTCCCCAATCTCTCTAAATTCTAGTTCCTTCCCTCTGTTAATTATGTCCTGTTTATCCTGTATATAGCTCGTTGGTACATAGTTGTTAGAATGTTGTCTCCCTCAGTAGAATGTGAGCTCTTCAAGGACAGAGGCTCTCTTTTGTCTTTCTTTGTATCCTGGTGCTTGGCACGGTGCCTGGCACCTACTCGGTGCTTAATAAATGCTTAATGACCAACTGACTGTAATAAATGTGTGTGGTGTTTCTATATTTTAATGTCTATTTGCAGTTTCTATGTCTAATGCATGGTTTAATTTTGTAGGCCATGTGGTGCTGAGAAATAATTATTTTAGTGTCTCATTCAAAAGGCACCATAAACCTTTTAGTTTTAAATTCTCCAAGAGTTTGTTCAGTTCTATAATTTCCTTTTTGTCTATCTTTGTTGTTTTTGTCCACCTCTGCAAGAGGAACATTGAAACCTACTATTTTGTGTTGCTATTCATTTCTTTTTTGCAATTCAATTAATTTTTCATTTATGAACTTAGATGTTATACAACTTGATATATTTTATATTGATATTGGTTTGTGGCTTGTAGTTCCCTTAAGCATGATTCCATGTGTTTATTGACATCCTGAATTTTTTTTAGCTTTCCTTAATAGTACAATTGCAACTCATAATTTTTTGGATTCACTGGGTGCACAGCAAATTTTTGGCAGCCTCTCATTTGGATTCTATGTATATTTGCTTTTAGATGTGTTTTTACAAGAAATATATTATGGGGTTTTGTCTTCTTACCCACTCTGACACTCTTTTTATGATTTAGTCCATTCCCATTTAAAGTTAAAAGTTAGATGTATGGTTTTTCTCCATTAGTCTTTATTGCTTTTTAAAAAATATTTTTAAAATTCTCTTCTTTTCAGCCAACACTTTGTCCCTTTGATTATTTTTGCTTCAGATACTTTAAAGACATGAACTTTGTCATTTTTAATTTTTGTATCACCAGCATTAAGCACAGTGCCATATATATTAGTCAGTCAACGAGCATTCATTAAGTGCCTACTGTGTGCCAGGCATGGTTTTAAGCACTGGAAATACAAAGAAAGGAAAAAGACATCCCTGCCCTCAAGGCACTCACAATCTAATGAGGAGACAACACGCAAACACCTGTGTATAAACAAGCCAAATACAGGATAAATAGAGAATAACTGTAACTCTAGGCTGGTCTGAGCATGGTCTGTTCTAACATGGAGCCAGCCTTGAGCAGCCTTTGAGTTTGTCCAGTTAGTCTAACTCTAACATGAAGTCTGTTCTATCCCCTACCATGTTGGTGGAGTATCCTCCTTTGAATGGCTGCCTGCAGCTTTAAAACTGGTGAGACTGAGCCAATGGCTCTCTGGCTATTTTCAGGACCTCCTAGCTGCTGTGCTTACCATGGATGCCACGACTCTAACCAGTGAGAAAGAAGGGACTTGTGTTCCCCTGCTTCTTCTTCTTTTTCACTTCAGCTCTAAGAAATGGGTCTGCTGGCTTTTGTGCCTGCTCTGTTAGTTGTCCTGATTCAGGTTCTGTGAACCCAGCAGTTTGAGCCGTGGTGACCTTGGAGCCAGGCTTACAGGCCCGGTAGTGCAGCCAGGGCAGCATGGGAGCCTGGAACTTAAGCCCAAGAGGGGTTTGGGTATTGGAACTGGGCCTGTGCTCTTTGGGAACAAAGCTAAACTATGAACCTAATCCCTTTACCCACCTGAGACTGATTTAGAAAGGGGGAGAGGGAAGAGAGAAGGAGAATTACACCATCCACATGTTGGAGGAAGCAAATTTGTATATTTGTGATTATACCTTTAGAAGTAAACATTCACGTTGTAAAAGCTCCATCATATTACATAACCAACAGGAAAAGCATTAAAATTAAATGGGATTGGGTAAGGCCTCCTGTAGAAGGCACAATTTTGAAGGAAACTAGGAAAACTAGATAGCAGGGATAAGGAGGGAAACCATTTCAAGCAAGAAGGATAGCCAGTGAAAATTCCCAGAATCTGGGGCAGCAAGGTGGCGCAGTGAGTAAAGCACTGACTCTAGAGTCAGGAAGAAATGAGTTCAAATCCAGCTTCAGTCACTTGACACACTTACTAGCTGTGTGACCTTGGGCAAGTCACTTAACTCCAATTGCCCTGCCTTCCCCCCTAAAAAAAAAAGAAAATTTCCAGAATCAGGAGATGGAATGTTTTGTTCAAGGAACAGCAATACTGATGTCATTGGATGAAAGAATATGTGGGGGTGGGGGGTTAAAGAAGATTGGAAAGGTGTAGGGAGTTTGAATGTCAAAGGATTTTATATTTGATCTTCAAAGTAATAGGGAGCTGCTGGAGTTTATTGAGGAGGAGAGGTGGCATAGTTAGAGCTGTGTTTTAAGAAAATCACTGACAGCTGACTGGAGGATAAACTGGAGTGAGGAGAGGTCTGCGGCAGGCAGACTAACCAGCAGGCTATTGTAATAGTCTAGATGTGAGGAGATGAGCACCTACGCCAGGGAAGTGGTGGTATCAGAGGAAAGATGGAGGGGTATTGGAGAGATGTTATGAAAGTAAAATCAACAGGCCTTGGCAGCAAAATGGGTATGGGAGTCAAGAGAGGGAGGAGTGAAAGATGATACCTAAGCTGTGAGGCTGGGGAGGAAACCGGGGGATAGGGGTACCCTTAACAGTAAAAGAGAGGCTTAGAAGAGAGAAGGATTTGCGGGGAAAGATTATGAGTTCAGTCGTGGACATGTTGAGTTAAAAGTATCTATAGGACACCCACTTGGAGATGTCTAATAGGCAGTTGCTCAGCCAGGAGGTTAAGGTTAGATAAGTAGGTCTGAGAATCCTCAGCATACAGATGACAATCGAATCTATGGGAGCTGATGAGATCACCAAGTGAAAGGGTACAGATGGAGAAAAGGCCCCAGGATAGAACCCTATGGGACACCCACATTTGGCGAGCATTCCCTGGATGAAGATCCAACAAAGGAAACTGAGAAGGGTGAATGGTAGGCATTTTATCTTAATTAAATTACATTTAACTGAATTTTCTTGAGGAGAGGGGTCCCCAGCTTGGGATACATTTGTTTAGAGGAGCAGTGTATCAGGAGGACCGAGTTTATAATCTCAAAGAGGATCATAAACATGTCTGAAAGGTTCGGAACCGCCGGATATAAGAAACTCTCAAAGTAGAAGGCAGAAGAATCAAAACATTTATTTAGGCTCCACAGTAACCAACCCATGAACCAGAAGCCCCATTTTGATATGTTGATCAAAATCTTCCAGGCCCAATAAGTACGCCTTGCAAGAGTAACCAGGAGGCTACAGAGAAGCATGATTGCGTAAAGCAAAATCATGCTTCCCCCTCGATGGTAATAAGATTACCCACTGGCCTGAAGTCTTTGTTCAGCTTCCTCCCGTAGATCAGCTCTGCTACTGGCAGCTCCTGCCTCAGCTGTGTCCGTGTCTGTAACTGAAGCTGCAACTGAAACTGACGATGTAACGGTCGCTGTAACTGACGATGTAACTGTCGCTGGCTCCAACCGAAAAAGGAAAGAGAGCTCTTCAAGCTGTCCTCTCCCCTCTTATAGGGTTTTTGACATCATCAAGCTCCGCCCGAATGACCAGGGCCGATTGGTTCCTGAGTTGGCCCCTCCCCCTAGCATAGCCGTTAACACCTCCCCTCAGCCAGCCCCATGACTCATCACACAGGAAATTGTCTGCTTCCCGGCATGCTCCCCGGGCCTCCTGCCCCGGAAGAGCAAGCCCCAGCGTCCAGGGAAGCTCAATGAGGTAAACTGAGTCATTCAAAGAAAACAAAGGCCATTCTGGCTACACTCCACCCCTTGTTATAGGATACATAATCTAATCAGCCATGTATCCTAGAACATACATTGTGATCCAATTACAAAGGAAACTAAAACATATCATTCATTATAAAGCAAAACATATCATTCAGTGACATTCCCAAACATTGGTTAACGATTCAAATGCGATCCACCCCTAGATCCCAGCAAAATAATCTCTTCAATCAATCATCCCCAAAATAATTATTAATAATTCAAATGTCCACCCCTAAATCCTTGTATCCATTACATAGGATCAATAATATCATAACAATAAAACAACACAGCAAGGATAACACAAAATAAGTAAACAGAACACTATCATCATTTCCACCCCCCTTGAACGATTGGGGCTCAAAATCTTGGGGTGAGGGGTGAAGGTCTCATTTTCCATAGCTTCTTCATGCTGAAATTGGATGTAGAGATGGCCCTGCCCCCAAAAAGTCCCATTCCAGAGGTCATTTCTTTAACAAGCTGGCAGGAATTCCAAGAATGCTACATGCTTAGGCAGTCACCGGAAAGTGCAGGGTGCTTAAGCCTGAAGGAAACAAAACTAGCAACAAGGTTAGCCAAAACAAAGGACAAAAAGAATAGTCTGTGAATCTATTATTATAACCTATTCACGGTAAAATATATGGTTCAGGGGTACGATTTGGTAATTATTTTCCCCTGAATAAACAACTGTTACAGTGTTGTCCTTCCCATGGGCTATAACTTCTGCAGCCTTTGGAATATCATCTGGCTTCCGTTTTACCCATACCTTAGCTCCTGACTTTATTCTATCAATGGAGCAAGACCCTTTTGCCCCTCTAGTAGTTATTTTGGGAGGAGGGTTAGTTTTCACAAAGGGTATTTTTTTACAGGGGATAATAATGACTTGAACCATCCTATCATTTCTACAAAATTGTACAGGTTTTTTACCCATATTCTGGAGTGTCACAACAATTTCTTTTTGATAATTAGAATCTATCACTCCAGCCAATACATGTATTCCTTGAGCCGCTAATCCTGGTTTAGGTAATATCCGTCCAAGATGATTCTTGGGGATTCTCATACATACTCCAGTAGGGGTTTTTCTTATCTCTTTCCTATTTAACCTAAAATTCTCTATACAATGTAAATCATATCCTGCTGAACCAGGTGTTCCTGGACTTGGTAATGGGACATCTTCCCTCACAGTCCAAAATTCAATGTTTTGGATCTCACATGTTTGCTGTTCTCTGATCTGCAGATTTGGGGTCATCATTCTGGCTAGAGGTGTACTCCCCCCTAAGGGCCTATTATTCAAATTACGTAAGGCAATAGACAAATTATCCTTCCAATGTCGATATGAATTATTTGAGCTTAATTTTCTCAGCTGTTCTTTCAACAATCCATTCATTCTTTCAATTAGCCCAGATGCTTGTGGGTAATATGGAATATGATATATCCATTCTATATTATTCAACACACAATATCTTTTCACTTCTTTGCCCTTGAAATGTGACCCATTGTCACTTTGAATCTGCATTGGGGTTCCATAATATAAACTTACAATATCTAGAGTTTTACAGGTGTTTTTCTGAGTTGCGTCTTTATAAGGACAAGCCACTAGTACACCTGAATAGGTGTCAACACACGTACATACATATTTACATCCTTTATCCTGGGGTAGTGGGCCAATATAATCTATCTGCCAAATTTGGGCTGGAACTTTTCCCCTTGCTATTTCTCCAGTAACTATCCTAGGAAGAGTTCGTTCTTTTTCTAATTGGCATATACAACACTCCTCTGTTATTTGTTTTAACAACGCATGAGAAATACTGATACCTCGATCCTGTGCCCATCGATGGGTGGCCTGGACCCCTAAATGGCCAGCAGTCTGGTGGACCCATCTTGCTAAGGCTGGGTCATCAGTTGGAGTCGGAGTAGGGACAATACATTCAGTAGCAATCTTTGCTAGTCGATCCGCATGTGCATTGTACTCACGTTCTGGTGTGGTCAGGGTTGCATGAGCATCAACATGAAAAACTGACAGATCTGTAACCAAAGACATGTCCCATATATTTTCCCATAACTCTTTACCCCAAACTTGTTTGCCATGAATCTCCCAATTCTGATTCCTCCATATAGGCATCCACGTAGCTAATCCATTAGCTACCGCCCACGAGTCAGTAAATATATGACATTGTCCTCCTTTCTCTGCTCTGATGGCCTGATGCACTGCCATCAGTTCAGCATATTGGCTACTTCCACCTATCCCAGAACTTTCCAGAGTTCTCCTCGTACAGGGGTTATAGGCTACTGCTTTCCAATGTCTCTTCTGTCCTAAATATTTTGCTGTCCCATCAGTAAACCAAGCATGTTTCTTCTGTTCTTCATTTAGTCCGTCATATCCATTATTCCATTTCACTAAGGATGGTACCATCTGTTGCTTAGATTCAAGGGGCTTTTCATTGCTTTCAGTATCAATGTTCGCCACAGATTCATGTAGAGCAGAAACTCCATTTTTGCCTGCTCTGGACCTAT